>NC_133709.1:3776605-5085462 GCF_048934315.1 Petromyzon marinus | reverse complement strand
TTTTTCAGATCCATCCTAAAATTGTGAACGCATCCTCAGTTTGTGCCAAAACAAAAAAAATCAAACGCTTGCATCAATAACAGTGGTCTTAAATTTTTTTAAAAAAAATGTAATGGGCGACGTTGTGGGTGATGTTTCTTCTGCATAGCACGTGAGTTATACGTTGTGGTTTATACGTTGTTGTTGTTGTTGTGTGTCATGAACTTTGCCTTGGACACCAACCGACGAAACCAACAGTGGGAGATTTTTTAAAAATAATAATAATAAGCCATCATAATTCATTAAGTTTCTCAGGCTGAGCTGACATTAAATGTACCCAAAAAGAAAAACGTGGGCACAAGTTTATCAATTAACTCAGTGTGTCATAACCGCTGTGATTATGCCAGCTATTATTTCCATGCTACCCGCAGGCTGATATACAAATGGGGCTTCTATCAAGAGTTGCGAGAAAACCCGCAGGACAACATAGCCTTAATGATATGTATATATAGATTTTTTTAATGTGAACCCTAAAGTGATAATTTGAAAGTATTAACCAAAAATGCAAGTGCCAGTTCCGCTGGAAATAATTGGTCAGTCAACAATGAGGGATAGTGTCATCATCATCATCATAATCATCACGATCCACGGACAGATAGTCCGTAGGTGTCCACTGGACATGTAATTTGTGTCCACTTTCCTCTCTGCCTTGTGCCAATATGCTCAGGTAATGCCAACATCTCTCTGGCACCAATCTCTCACGATGCCGTCGTCAAGTCGTTCCTCTCTGTGAGGTCTTCCTCTCTTCTTTGGTTCTTTCGGTAAAGTCACGTAGAATGAGAATAAAATAATAAATTAATGAAATAACATATCGCTAAAATATTTTAATCTATTAATTTATTATTTTCTTCTCATTCTACGTGACTTTACCGAAAGAACCAAAGAAGATGAATCCTTGCAGTCACGAAAGCTTTAAATCGAAAGTCTTCCTCTCTCTTTCCGGTTCCTTCCATTTGTGCGAACAACAACAACACGTTACATGTACCTGTCGTTGCCCATCCTACACACGTACGTGTCCAAATAGTGGCAGTTTCCTTCTCACCGCTTCCTGCATCGTCAGGTCTTCTTTCACGTGCGACCTTTTTCTTCCACGTTGGTCACTCTTCGGTGTAAATGGGGTGAGTGTAAATCGCATGAAAATAAGCAACAGAAAAGCATCAAATATGCTGTAAATCAACCAATTGTTGGCCAATCTTCCGATAAGTTGGAATATTTATTTTCAGAATTTACATAAAACGAAATAACTATAAACTGTATTCGTATATCGAGCTCGTGCCGATCTCAATCATCACGGTTGCTTCACCATACTTCACCACGCTGGTCAGTGCGGTTTTTTTGCAAAGGAGAGAGGGACCTCGGCTAGGCTAGGTTAAAAAAAACCACGCTCCACTGATGTTGACCCTGGCTGGGCAATGGAACTCGGGTCACCGGGTCTATGTCGCCTCGTGTACACCACACTGTGAACTTTGAACTCGTGAGATCATTTCTCTTCACTGTGCGCACGTTTCTATCGGTGCTATGTTTCCATGAACGGAATTGAGTCTCTTTTTGAAATAGCCTAGTAACGTCATATACAGGGGTGCTTCAAAAAAAGTTTTTAAAAAACACGTTTTGAAGCACCCCTGTATTTTGTGACGAACGCCTCACCTATTGAAGCAGCCTCTCCCTTGCGATGACTGTTATATAGAGGGATCTGTCACGCGAATCGTATTTCATTTCAGCCCATTCACTGTTTCCAAATTGCATTTACTTGACAAAATGATCAAGGACGTACACACAGTACCGTATTGCTTGGATTATAGAACGCACTGCAAAGCAGTCACCAAAATTGTACAAATCTGGTATCGCGCACACTCACAACTACCGGATTATAAGACGCACCCTCAACTGAACTTTTTTTTTAATACAGGGTGACGCGGGGTGGGGAGTGGAGGTGCGTTTTGTAGCATGGAGAATACGGTAACGTTGTGGGTCGCCTTCAAGCAGTAGAATATAACTTTTTGAAGGTAGTAAAAACATTTTCACAAGTCGTCTTATCGAATTTCAAAACAACCCTCTCATCCTCTGGGACAAACTCCAACTGAACCAGCACCCAGCCGGGCACTTGGGAGTATCCATAACCCGCCCGGGACCTCTCACGTGGAGGTGAGGCCGACTATGTCTAGTCGATACCTTTCCACCTTCTCCACTAGCTCCAGCTCCCCCCCCCCCCCAGTGACGTGACATTCCACGTCCCAATATCTAGGTGTTCGTCGTTCGGGTCCGTTCCTTCCGAGACTCATCCATCTCCATGCCCCACTGGAATCGCACTCCCGCCCCTCGCCCTTCGTCCTGCGGATGGTAGGGCCCACAGGACGACGCCACGTAGCCATTTCGCCGGCCAACACCACCCCCAGGCCTGGCTTCAGCGGGTGTGTCTCGGTACACCTTGTCCGGGCGAGGTTCTCTGATTTGTATACGCATACATAATATCACTTTTTGAAAGGAAAAAATATGTTTTTGATTTAAAGCTTTCGTGACTGCAGGGATTAATATTCTTGGTTCTTTCGGTAAAGTCACGTAGAAGGGAAACAATAAAAATTTGAAATGTTCTTGCTGTGGTTTTCACACCCGATGATGATTGCTTGTGTTGCAGTCGAAACGTCGTGATAATTGTATTGCTTTATATTTTTATTATTTTATTGTTTCCCTTCTATGTGACTTTACCGAAAGAACCAAGAATATAAAAAATATATATTATACAGTAAAACCTCCTTATTTCGGTATTTGATCATTTGTCATTGGGGATAATTCGGCACGGATACGCTTTTGGCATATATAGTGTGAATAATTCGCCATGAGCCGAATTGTCGTATCGAATGGCCCAACTTCGGTATAGCACGTGGAGTGACGCCACGCGCCACGACCAAAACATGACTCAGTCTGGTGGCGGCGTGTGTAATGAGCGTTAGTGCAGACCCGTCGCTTTGGACTTTACCTTGTTTATGCACTCACTCTGTGCAAGACAACCCTCTCAGAAATGTCTTCTACACCTACATCAAGAAGTAATAGAAAGGGACTGAAGTGTAAATCTCTTACTCTGCACGTCAAATCCAAAGTTTGGGGGAGAATTGATGCAGGGTGTGTGTGTCGATGCGTATGGCGTGTGAAGAGATTGGAACACACATTTGTAAACAAACAATTATTGGGGCAGAAGGCACTGGGGAGTACCATTGTACATAATTCGGAATATTGGTTAATTCGGCAAGGCCAGAGCCCCACATGTGTCGAATTGACAAGGGTTTACTGCATAACAAAGCGAATTCGAAACCCGTGAATGACCTGATCCGTTCAATTACCCTTTGCCGATGTCAGACTTCTTCAGAACCCACCCATCCAATTAGCAGCCGGACCTACCCCCCCCCCCCCCCCCACCACAGCCTCCGAGATGTGACTGAAATCGCACGGCGAGATGCCATGGCTGCAGTACAAATCGTACCCAGGTTAAGTACGGACTTGTCGTGCCAGCCTCGCCAAAAATGACCCACGATTACCAGCTCGGCGTGAGCCATCATTAAGGACCCCCCCGACCCCTGCGAGCATTTACAGAGATAATTTGCTGCCTTATCCGCTGTTGGTTAATTCGAACTACTAATTGCCCCCTTTTTTGTAAACCGTCTCGGTGGAGTCTTTGTGAAGCCAAATTAAATATATATGCACAGTATAATAAATTAGGGTGGGACTGTATGTAACATCAATAAGGAACACCGAAGCGACCATTCGATTCGACTAAAGTATCACGGTTGTGCGTAATTCAACAACAAAGAAACAATCCTGATCATTCAACGCACTTTGAAAAATAAGGAAACCGCATTTACACCCTGAGAGATTTTTCAATCAGATAGTTACATGTGATTGTTTATGGTTGTTAGGCAATACGACGCATTCTGTACACGCGGAACACTCTGTACCTTTGATACACTCTGTACACGTGACACTCTGTACCTTTGACACACTCTGTACACGCGACACATCCACCAGTCCTTTGCAGCCTGTTGCGCTGCGTTTCTTTTTAATGTTGAATCGAGCTGGTGTCGTGGAATTAGAGACCCAATGTGTCGAGAGATTTATTTTTATTTTACCTTTGTCCCAATTTATCTTGGCATAGATAGATAGGCGTTGACGTGCACGCGTGATGCATACCGTGTCAACCAATACGGTTTACCCCGTATTCTTGTAACAGGGAAATTGAGTTTTGAGGTCCATACGGCGTACAGCCGTTCCGATACGGACAAAAAAGATGTTTGTGTCTATTTGTTCGTGTTTCTCCCTTGTGATGGCACTTTGTAGGATGAACGTTGAGATTTATAAGGGGCACGGGGTGACCAATCAGGTGTGAATTGGTCTGCAACAAGGTAGGGCACTGATAAGGGGGTGACAGGTATGGTGATGCCGCAGATCCGTGAATATCCACCCATGCAAGGCACCGCCCGCCCTTCTCCGTTCCTCTGCTAAAATGCCAAGGAACCATTCGCTTCCACGACATTTCAACCGCCTGTAGAGAGGGCATCGGTGGTGGTCCCTAGAAACCGCCGCGGTGTCTGTATCTGGATCACACCGTGTTGGACCGCAGCCATCCTCGAGTCCACACAAGTCTGACCACACCCCCCGCCCGCCCCCCCCCCACTGCTTCTCTCGGCACAATGCCCCCCTTTTTTGTTTCTTACAAAAAGTATTTTATTATTTCTTGAAATGATTCTTTCTTCATGAGCGCAGAGGATATGCAGTGGGGGTTGACACCAGGACAACCCACATTGCGGATTAACAGTGCAATGGGGAACCCGTCTAAACTCGCACGTTTCAATAAACTCTTTAAATAAACCCACTGGTGCCTTCCTAAGCTCTGATACCCGTGTAGGAAAAACATGGATGGGGGTGGGGGGAAATGAAATGGGGGGGGGGGGGGGGGGGGGGTGGGAGAGTGCCTAAATGCCCTCATGAATGCTGTTGAGAATCAATGTCCACTGGATGGAGAGGTAGTGACGGGGTTCCACGTTGGGTGATAAGCTTCCTCCCCGCCACTCAGAGTGGCAGTTCGATTGCTGCAGAGCGGCAATTGTTGACAATTTATTGGCCCATTCCTACAGTGTTGGGGGAACCAATGCCCCCTCTTAATGCGTGCGGCGTTGCGTTGGTTGAGACCAGGGGTGGCCAATAGGCCATGAGCAAACTCAAACACTTAGAGGGGCCCCTATCATCCTGGGCTCACCCTTCCCCCCACCCCACCCCTATCAGCAACCCTCACTGACCGGCGTGGTGAAGTATGGTCAAACAACCCCAATGACCAGCGTGGCACGTGCAGGCTTTTACTGAACAGCACCTTGGCAAAAGGTATATTCGTAATAATAATACAGTGTGCTTCAAAATAATGTAAACACTTACATGGGACTATCATTTTATTAGAATAAGAATGGATAATACACTGTAACATGATGACAAACGTAATGTTAGTAGCTTCAAAAAGTCAAAGAGTCTCCCACGTGTTCGCCATCGTTGTCAACGCGTGGCCTGGAATCGTCTCCAGGTGGTCTCCAGAGCCCGGAGGCAGCAGCACATGTCACGTGGTTATTGTGGCAAATTCTCCGAAGTGTTAAAAACATTTTTTTGAAGCACCCCTGTATTTTGTGACGAACGCTTCACCTATTGAAGCAGCCTCTCCCTTGCGATGACTGTTATATAGAGGGATCTGTCATGCGAATGTTATTTCATTTCAGCGTTATAATTTTTGAAGCACCCCTGTCTTATTACTATTATTATTATTATTCTCATGAATAGACTCCCCCTACAGATACTCATCACGGTGCGTTCGTGTCACGGTGCTCGTATCCGGACATCTATTGAACGCGGAACCAGACATCGTACAAATGCTGCGCTCTGGTGTCTCCATGGAGGTAGAGCAGTTTTACCTTTTTGATACTCTTGGGAAGGGAGGCTTCGAAAAAAATTCTGATCTCAGATTTCCGAAATAAGAATAAGAGCACGTCGACTTTCGCGACCAATATCATCTATAGTAGAGGGTTTTTTTTTTGGGGGGGGGGGTTAGATCGCGTAAATTATATAAATGTGTCGTTAAAAACCCGCCACCACCCGACACAGCCAAGTAGTAAGGGTTGTCACGTAAACAGAACGTGGCCAATTCGTCACGAGTACAGCACAACCACCGGTGTGATGGAGAGCCAAGATCTAACCGAACCCCCCCCCCCCTCTATTATGAATAATAAGAGCATTAGCAGCCAGGCAATGATTCATCCCACCTTGGCAATTCGATTATTTTTAAATCGAATTCGTTTGTGTGTGTGTGTGTTGTTGCTGCCTCGTTTGAACCACAGCCATTGGGGGGGGGGGGGGGTGGTGGTGGGGGGTGGGTGCTGTGCGCAAGCTAGTGTAGCGAGTAGCGCTCTGCGCGACGAACCCGGCCACCCCAGTTCCATTACCGCTCACGGCCAATACCGATGACGATCGTCTGAATCGGCCCTGCTGCCTCTCATAGGTCGACTAAGCCTCAAATGAGTAGCTGGTGCGGTGCGTAAACATCGCCACTGGGGAGACAAAGGCGGCCGGGCGTGGTGTTGGCCACACACCCCATCGTGTGCCGTGCCTGGCCTTCACAGGTGCTATTCGCTAACAGCACCTGCCCCAACAGTCTGTTCGGGTTATACGGGGAATCTTTGTCTTTGTTTTGTGGTTGTGGGGGGTGTTGGGGGGGTAAAGGGGGTGATGGGGGGTGTTGGGGGGGTGAGGGGGGTGGGCGGGAGGGAAGTCGGGCACCGCAGGCTGTGGCACGGATACTGTGCAGGAGAAATGTAAAATGTGCGTGGGGGATCGTTAGCGCCGTGCCGCTGGCGACAAGCGACACTCGATGACACAACATGCAACTACTACTAATGCCTTACAAAGCATAAAACCACGCTCGCACCCAACGTGGAACAAAAAAATGCCCTGCCGACAAAAAAAAAACCCACACTGAATACACGACACGAAACCAATGCTGAAACACTCCCACGGAGCGCAACAACAATAACCGATTATGTTTCGCACGCCCTTTGGTCAGTAGGAGAATGGCAGATGTACGGATACTTGATGCGCAAATGAAATGATACGTTACACAAAAAAATAATTTCTCCCGTGTGGATCTAGCGGGCGGATCGGTGGGACGTCGGTGTTTGAGCTGAGTTCTCGAACAAAGCGCGCGCGGCGGTCCACCTCGCGATCTTACCGCGACCGCGACCCTCGCCTGCGCTCGCGAGCTCTAGGGGGCCGTCCATAAATGACGTCACGCACCTAGGGGGGAGGGGGGGGGGGTTGAGAAATGTGACGCCACATCAAAATGCGCAACTTTAAGTAAATATAGACAACACGTTCTACTTAATTGAGTAGACTTTTTAGTAAATGTTTTGTTCCTACAACATCAGAGTACAGCGGCACATTAAACACGCACTACAATGACAACAGTTTAAAGCGATTTAAAGCATGTTTTTTTTTGGGGGGGGGGGGGGCAGAGCTTTGTGACGTCATATTTGAGGGGGGGGGGTCTGACTTTTTGTGACGCCGTGTGACGAATAGGGGGGGGGTTAAAAATCGTCCAAAATCGCGTGACGTCATTTATGGACGGTCCCTTGGGGCTTCGCGACCGACAAGGATGAGACCGCGGATAACGAGGGGCCGAACTGAGGAGGGTCTCTGCGCATGGGGGGCTCACTCCCGGGGGGGGGGGGGGGGCTCACTCTCGCGCGACCGGGCGAGGAGCTCGAGGATCGATGCGGGAGAGACTCAGAGTCGAGCCGTTGCTCCTGCGGATCGAGAGGAGCCAGTTGAGGTGGTTCGGCCACCCTTGGGGGGCTGAGGGGGGGGGGTGAGGGGGGGTAGACTCACCCTGGAACTCTACCGGGCAGCAGCAGCAGCAGCAATGTCTCCCTGGACGAAGCGGGGCCAGGACACGGGACGATGTCGCTCGGCTGGCCTGGGAACGCCCTGGGAATTACCCCAGGAAGAGCTAGAGTCTGTGTATAGTAGTGTAGTGTATAGTGTAGTGTATAGTAGTGTATAGTAGTGTATAGTGTAGTGTATAGTAGTGTATAGTGTAGTGTATAGTAGTGTATAGTGTAGTGTATAGCAGTGTATAGTGTAGTGTATAGTAGTGTATAGTGTAGTGTATAGCAGTGTATAGCAGTGTATAGTAGTGTATAGTGTAGTGTATAGTAGTGTATAGTGTAGTGTATAGTAGTGTATAGTGTAGTGCATAGTAGTGTATAGTGTAGTATATAGAAGTGTATAGTGTAGTAGTGTATAGTTTAGTATAGTAGTGCTTAGTATGGTAGTGTATAGTGTAGTGTATAATACACTACATTATACACTACACTATACACTACCATACTATACTAAACACTGTATATAGTGTAGTAGTGTAGAGCTAGAGTCTGTGTAGTCTATAGTAGTGTAGTGTATAGTAATTTATAGTAGTGTATAGTGTAGTGTATAGTAGTGTATAGTGTAGTACTGGTTAGTGTAGTATAGTAGTGTATAGTGCAGTATATAGTGTAGTAGTGTATATTAGTGTATAGTGTAGTAGTGGATAGTGTTGTAGTGTATAGTGTAGTGTATAGTGTTGTAGTGCATAGTGGTGTAGTGTATAGTGTAGTGTATAGTGTAGTGTAGTAGTGTATAGTAGTGTAGAGCTAAAGTCTGTGTACAGTCGTGTAGTGTATAGTAATGTATAGTTGTGTATAGTTCAGTGTATAATGTAGTGTATAGTGTAGTGTAGTAGTGTATTAGTGTAGTGTAGTAGTGTATAGTCGTGTAGAGCTAGAGTTGATATATAGCAGTGTAGTGTATAGACGTGCATAGTGTAGTGTATAGTGTAGTGTATAGTGTAGTGTGCAGTGGAGTGTAGTGTATAGTGTAGTGTAGTGTGTAGTGTAGTATATAGTGTAGTGTATAGTGTAGTGTGTAGTGTAGTTTATAGTATAGTGTAGTGTATAGTGTAGTGTATAGAGTAGTGTATAGTGTAGTGTATAGTGTAGTGTGTAGTGTAGTTTATAGTATAGTGTATAGTGTATAGTGTAGTGTATAGTGTAGTTTATAGTGTAGTGTATAGTGTAGTGTATAGTGTAGTGTATAGTGTAGTGTATAGTGTAGTGTAGTGTATAGTGTAGTCGCCAGGGACAAGCGGACTGAGAAACGAGTGAACGATTCTCCGTGCGCGACTGCCGTAGCCACCCAAAAACGATGGATGCCCTCGTTTGGAATCAAATTTAATTGCCCTGCTGCTGGCACTGCTGATGCTGCTGCTGCCACTTTAGCTGCCGCTGCTGCTGTTGCTGCTACAGCTGTAGTTGCTGTTGCTGCTGTAGCTGCCGTCACTGCTGCGACCGCTACTACAGCTGTAGCTGCTGTTACTGCTGCAGCTGTAGCTGCTATTACTGCCCCTGTAGCTGTTGTTGCTGCTGCAGCTGTAGCTGCTATTATTATTATTGCCCCTGTAGCTGCTGTTACTGCTGCAGCTGTAGCTGCTACTACTGCCCCTGTAACTGCTGTTACTGCTACAGCTGTAGCTGCTACTACTGCCCCTGTAGCTGCTGTTACTGCTGCAGCTGTAGCTGCTACTACTGCCCCTGTAGCTGCTGTTACTGCTGCAGCTGTAGCTGCTATTACTGCCCCTGTAGCTGCTGTTACTGCTGCTGCCGCCGCTGCTGCTGCTGCAGCTGCTGTTTCTGCAGCAGCTGCAGCTGCTGTCACTGCTGCGACCGCTGCTGCAGCTGTGGCTGCTATTGCTGCTGATGCTCCTGTAGCTGCTGTTACTGCTGCCACTGCAGCTGCAGCTGGTGTTGCTGTAGTTGTAGCTGCTGTTACTGCTGCAGCTGTAGATGCTGTTACTGCTGCATATGTAGCTGCTATTACTGCTGCTGCTGCGGCTGGTGTTGCTGCAGCTGTAGCTGCTGTTGCTGCAGCAGCTGCAGCTGCTGTCACTGCTGCGACCACTGCTGCAGCTGTGGCTGTTGTTGCTGCTGATGCTCCTGTAGCTGCTGTTACTCCTGCCACTGCAGCTGTAGCTGGTGTTGCTGCAGTTGTAGCTGCTGTTGCTGCTGATGCGGCTGTAGCTGCTGTTACTGCTGCATATGTAGCTGCTATTACTGCTGCTGCGGCTGGTGTTGCTGCAGCTGTAGCTGCTGTTACTGCTGCATATGCAGCTGCTATTACTGCTGCTGCTGCGGCTGGTGTTGCTGCAGCTGTAGCTGCTGTTACTGTTGCAGCTGTAGCTGCTGCTGCCGCTGGCTGTTGAACGCGACCACGCTCGTCACGGCCCTCCGTGTCCGTGACGCACGGCCCGCGCTGTGTGCCGTGCGTAATGGCCAGGATGGGGCATAAAATGTTTACATTCCACTTAGCCAAGTGTTTTTAGGTCCGCTTACTCACCAACAGTAAATCCCTTTATTTGATACACTATCAGCTCCTAATACGACACGGACAGATGGCAGATTTTGAGAGAGAGAGAGAGAGAAAACACGTTTATTTAAGTAATGTGTTCTTACCGTTCTAGATTTTAAAGCTTTCGTGACTGCAAGGATCCATACTCTTTGGTTCTATTGGGTAAAGTCACGTAGGTAAAAAATAAAATAAAATAACAAGAATCACTTTGTTATTTAATTTTTTACCTACGTGACTTTACCCAATAGAACCAAAGAGTATGTTCTTACCGTCATTCCGTGTGTCAATTGTTGCTTTGTGGCAGTTTGGCTCAAAATCTCCCAAGCTCACCTGGCAGCGCTTCATACCGAGCGAGTGTTACCTCCTTACTTTAAGAGTGAAATAGTGGGCACGTGGCTACTTTAGCAGTGAGCTAGTGGGCACGTGGCTACTTTAGCAGTGAGCTAGTGGGCACGTGGCTACTTTAGCAGTGAGCTAGTGGGCACGTGGCTACTTTAGCAGTGAGCTAGTAGGCACGTGTCTACTTTAACAGTGAGCTAGTGGCCTAGTGGCTACTTTAGAAGTAAGCTAGTGGGTTAGTGGCTACTTTAGCAGTGAGCTGTTGGGCTAGTGGCTACTTTAGCAGTAATCTAGTGGGTTAGTGGCTACTTTAGCAGTGAGCTAGTAGGCTAGTGGCTACTTTAGCAGTGAGCTAGTGGGCTAGTGGCTACTTTAGTAGTGAGCTAGTAAGCTAGTGGCTACTTTAGCAGTGAGCTAGTGGGCTAGTGGCTACTTTATCAGTGAGCTAGTGGGCTAGTGGCTATTTTAGCAGTGAGCTAGTGAGCTAGTGGCTACTTTAACAGTGAGCTAGTGGGCTAGTGGCTACTTTATTAGTGAGCTAGTAGGCTAGTGGCTACTTTAGCAGTGAGCTAGTGGGCTAGTGGCTACTTTATCAGTGAGCTAGTGGGCTAGTGGCTATTTTAGCAGTGAGCTAGTGAGCTAGTGGCTACTTTAACAGTGAGCTAGTGGGCTAGTGGCTACTTTAACAGTGAGCTAGTGGGCTAGTGGCTACTTTAGCAGTGAGATAGTGGACTAGTAGCTACTTTAGCAGTGTGGTAGTGGCCACGGTACCCATCCACCATAAATGAGCCCAGAACCCTGCCACCATGGCTTCACGGCCTATGATTAGATTACGTTATTATTGTGATTGAATTTCCTTCCCCTCATCGTCAGCAGCCATGGTCATTCCACTGCTGGATAGATCAAATGTGCACAGATTGAGAAGATGATTGGCAAATGTGAAGTTGGATTGAGCAATGACCTGCTTAATGGAAAAGCAAGCGATTGGTAAAAAAAATATACAATTATTTGACTTATAATAATGCTTTCATTTTCTACAGCAGCAATTAATGCCAACAGCATTCCAATTTTACGCGTTAAACCATTAATCAGTAACCACCATATGGACTATGTACTGCAACAAACGGAACACACTCGTCAAGAACACTATCGCGGCCTTCAAAAGGCAAAATATATAACAGGCAACGTTTACGGGCAATGGCCCTCCTTCAAGCGCACGTATAGAGAGGCCAGAGAGATGGAGTGAGTGAGAGCCGGCGACTGCGATTCATACCATGGGGCCTGATGAGAATTAAATAATATACAATCGTTTTCCGATTACCAATGGTTACATCGGCGTAACGAGAATAGCTTCACTAATAGTGGTCACCGAGTAACAAATCGTTCAATAATCCAATATTCGTTACAGTCATTCCCCCATTTACGTCTCCCCCCTTTTTACGTCGTTTTGCAAATACGTCGTCGCTTTATTAATACCACGACCCGGTTTGCGTCTTCTCAACCCCACACACTCACGTCGCTCACAGCGTCGTCCATCCTCTCTCGTTATCCATCGCCTCTCACAGCCTTCGCCTCCACCACCTCGCCTGTAAAATCGCTTTGATTTTTCGTCGTTGTCGATATTCATCGACGCACCTTTTCATGAACCCATCCCCGACATAAACCGGGGTATTTACTGAACTACAGTGTGGCCTCGTTCTTCGCGAGGGATACGTTCTGGAGGTGCTCGTGAATAGCAGATTTGGCGGATAATGATATTGGCCAACATGAACCTATCTTTTATATCATCACTTTATCCCATCACTTTATTTCTCTCTCTCTTTCAATGCAGTCGTGGGGAGTCCAAGATGCGATTCGCGGAAAGCCAAAAATAGTGGATAGCAAGTCACGTGATTAACGAGGGAATACTGTCCTAAAACAAACGCACGAAATGTGTATTTAAAAGTACAATGATGAAACGCCGCCTGGAGCATCGGCACAGGATCCGCGAGGTCAGAATGGGAATCTTTATTTCGACAGCAGTAGGAATCCGATGAGCTGCGAAGCTCTTTTGTTTTACCATTGATGTCCAGAATGTGGCGGCTCAGCACGTGACAATAGCGAACAACGATGGGAGCGCAAAAAAATAGAGGCAGTGGTAAGCAAGCCACTAAATATAAACGAATAGAGGCAGTGGTTATCAAGTCAGTAAATATAAACAAATAGAGGCAGTGGTAAGCAAGTCAGTAAATATAAACAAATATAGGCAATGGTTATCAAGTCAGTAAATATAAACAAATATAGGCAATGGTAAACAAGTCAGTAAATATAAACAGATAGAGGCAGTGGTAAAAAGTCAGTTAATATAAACAAATAGAGGCAGTGGTAAACAAGTTAGTAAATATAAACAGATAGAGGCAGTGGTAAACAAGTCAGTAAATATAAACAAATAGAGGCAGTGGTTATCAAGTCAGTAAATATAAACAAATAGAGGCAGTGGTTATCAAGTCAGTAAATATAAACAAATAGAGGCAGTGGTTATCAAGTCAGTAAATATAAACAAATAGAGGCAGTGGTTATCAAGTCAGTAAATATAAACAAGTAACCAACAACAATCTATTAGTCAGATTTATGAAGCTTGGGCAAGGCAGCAAAAACAACAACAGCAACAACAACAACCACACCGAGATAACACCGCACCAGCAATAGTCCCTCAATACAATGGCACATTCACATTGATCAATACAATGGCACATTCACCAGACAGTCTCGTCCCTTCACCTGATGAAGGCCGCTTGTGTTGTGGCCGAAACGTCGTGAGAATATTATTGTGTTATTTTATTTTATCAATTTATTATTTTATTCTCATTCTACGTGACTTTACCGAAAGAACCAAAGAAGACATTCACATTTATCAATACAATGGCACATTCACATTGATCACTGCAGCAGCAGCAGTCGTGGTGGTGGTAGTGGCCGTTGACCCGGCAGCATCGTCGAGGGGGGGGGTGGAGGATGAGGGGGGGGGCAGGGGGCAGCGCGCGTGCCTCGACACGCGAACGCACACGCGTGGATGGGCCCCCCCCCCCCGGGTGTGACCCTCTATGACATTCGCTGCTCGTGTGAAGTCAAAAACGCGGAAAATCCAGCCGAGTGTTTGCGCGTGCCCGGTCGAGCGCGTTGCGAGAGAAAGTGGTGGTGGTGGTGGGGGGGGTCACTCCTTCTGCTGGGTGTCGATGGTTCGCTATTGCTGTTCCCTCTGCGGTGATGAATGGAGGGGGGTTGCCGTCATTTACAGATTTAGATTTGTTGTTGTTAGCGGTTTGCGCCGCACCGATTGGATCTTTCTTTACAAGCTGCGAGCATTGGGTGGCAATGCGCTAACGCATTCTAACCTCGTGCCAACATTGGGCCCACGCGCTGCATGTTTGCAGCGACTTGTGTCGATGAGATGTTAACTACCTCGCCTGGTATACAGGCGATCGTGGGTGCGATCCCGACTCTGATGCCTGCTGCTGTGTATTTGGAGTTTGCGGGTCTCTCTCTCTCATTATCATTATCACGGTGGCTAGGAGATATTGACTACCTCGCCTGGTATACAGGCGGCCGTGGGTTCTATCCCGACCCTGACGCCTGCCTGTTGTATATTTGGAGTTCGCGTGCCTCTTTCCACGTGGTCGCGTTGATTTTTATCCGGGTCCTCTGGCTTTTTCCCTCCGCATTTAGAATCATGCGTTTAGAGTATTTGGCTGCTATAAATTTCCACATGATAAGCCACTTCTTTGAGTCTATCATTTGTGGCCAGGTCGCTTCTGAAAAATATCTCAGTGGAGCAATACCTGGTAAAATGAAAACAGTTCCGTTTAAATAGCTTAGTTCTGAGTCCTAACGTGTACAAAAGCTGGCCATCATCATCATCGTCGAGCAGTGGATAGGCAAATTGCCGATGACGACCAAGTTGCGTGTCTCAAGGCTGCATGACCAATGACACTGATTGCATAAACAGTGACTGAATATTCCGTGGCATCGGCACTTCGCTTGCCATGGCAGGAGAGTCGGATGGGAGACAAATCGTCGAGGGCGTTTTCGTGCAAGCGAACATTTCCCCACATTGTTCCATTGTCCAATTTTAGGCGAAGAAAACTAAAAACCCACGTGCCCCCCACCCCCCACCCCCCCCCCCCCCCATTCACACGAGCGCGCAAAAAAACATATTTGCAAACCAAAACGCAATCGTAAAAAAAATAATGATGAAATAATAGCAACACATTTTTGCTCAATGTTACAAGAAGTACGGGTTGTTCGCAAACCCATTGGAGCTGCTCGGACTTCTATTAAGTTTCCCTTGATTTAAAAGCAGGTGATGAGTGCATGTTGAGGCCAGAGGCCACTTTTTTCAAGGGTTACCTGGGTCAGATGAATGCAAATAACCAGAAATCAGAGCTCGTGATGAATGGGACACATACACGCGCGCGCGTGTGTATGTGTGTGTGTTTAGGGTGTGGAGCGGTGGTGTAGCGGTTAGCGCGCTGCGCTACGAACCTGGCGACCCGGGTTCGGTTCCCGCTCACGGCCAACACCAGTGACGATTATCTGAAGCGGTCCTGGGGCCTCCTCCCCTAGGTCGACTCAGCCGCAAATGAGTACCTGGTGCGGTGTGTAAACATCGCCACTAGGGAGACAAAGGCGGCCGGGCGTGGTCCTGGCCACCCACCCCCTCCTGTGCCGGCCTTTATAGGTGCTCGCTAACAGCAATTTCCCCTACAGTCTGCTAAGCCTATACGGTGCATCTTTGTTTTCGTTTTGTAGGGTGGGGAGCGGTGGTGTAGCGGTTAGCGCGCCGCCCTGCGAACCCGGCCACCCGAGTTCGATCCCCGCTCACGGCCAACACCGGTGACGATTATCTGAACCGGTTCTGGTCCCTCCTCCCCTAGGTCGACTCAGCCGCAAATGAGTACCTGCTGGCTACCCATCCCATCGTGTGCCGTGCCGGCCTTCTTAGGTGCCACTCGCTAACAGCACTTGCCCCAAACAGTCTGTTACAGGCACCACGGGGGATCTTTGCGGAGCGGCACGTCACAGGGACAAGCCACTTGGTGACCAGAGCAGTGTGGGGAAACTTGTCAGAGACAACGTCGGCGGTCCGGCATTACGGACTTGTGCGACAACTGAGATTAATCTAGCAGAAGGAAGGAGGCGATGACAATATTTCCTTGTGGCCACTCTCAGATCAGTGGAAACCCCGACTCGCCGCTTATCGGTTGCTGGGGAGTTCCGAACTCCCCATTGCCCTACAAACCCCCCCCCTCCACCCCGAACGCTCTTTGTTGATTCTCACAATTTTCACCGCCTGTTTTCAAATATTTGCACCGATTCGGTCTGCCCAGCCCTTACACACACACACACGCGCGCCCTCCACTGCTACCGATAGAACACACACACACACTCTCGCAAGTGTGCGTGTGTGTTTTACATCATACACACACACGCCCTCTACTGCTACCGATAGAACACACACACACACGCAAGTGTGTGTGTGTGTTTTACATCATACACACACACACTCTCGCAAGTGTGTGTGTGTGTGTTATACAAGAAATCAGGGTGTGCGTGTGTGACGGGTGCTGCTGGCAACCCCCCCCCCCACCCAATTCGTGTGTTCCGTGTTGGTCTTCATCGGTGCCACTCGCTAACAGCCGCTTGGCCACAAACGTCTCCGCATACTGCACGAGGGATCTTTGTCTTTTGGGTGGATTCGTGGTCACGCTGTCACCCTGCCTCCCTGTGGTGGCGGTCCACAACATCTGCACGTCACCTGAAGCTGTCATCCGGCACGCCAAGTTGCTTGAATATCGAGAGAGATAATTATCAATTAGATTTTAAAAATATATATAGAGTATCTTGGTGAAAAGCGCAGCATCTCCACAGTGGTGGTAACAGGTAAACGCGAATGTGAAACTTATTTTATATATTTTTTTAATATCCGACTGCTGTCTCTGTCTGGGTGTCATCAAATGTGTTCGGTTACGGTGCACAAAGCGTTCTCCGTGTCCTCTGTATGTGCGTTATGGGCCACCGTGGTGTGCTGGAGACCAAAGAAAAAAGCATGGAATAGACAAGGAGAGACTGTTTACAAACAATCTATACGACGGCAAGCATATTCTTGGTTCTTTCGGTAAAGTCACGTTGAAGGGAAACAATAAAATAATGAAAAAATATATAAAACAACAAAATTCTCACGACGTTTCGACTGCAACACAAGCAGTCGTCATCAGGTGTGGCTTGTGTTGCAGTCGAAACGTCGTGAGAATTTTATTGTTTTATATATATATTTTTTATTATTTTATTGTTTCCCTTCAACGTGACTTTACCGAAAGGACCAAGAATATGAATCACTGCAGTCACGAAAGCTTTAAATCAAAAGATGGCAAGCATGTTTAGTCAGTCAGCTGCTGCTTTAATTGACCGACGCGTGCGTATTTGTAAATTGGCGCAATTTACAGCAATGTCAAAAAAGAAACATTTCGTCAAATCACTCGCGACGACAACACGCATTGTGACACGCGTGTGTAGTGGAACTGTGTCTATATCATTCGCCACATTTGCTGAGCACAGGCCCAAAGAACTCAAAAACGTATATCTTCCAACGTTGGAAGAGTGAACGAGTTTCTTGAATTAACCAAAGGTTGTTATTGTAAGAGCTTGGGGGAAGGAACGACGGCACGGCGGTACAGAGTAGCGCAGTGCGAGGGAAGCAGAAATAGCGTCGTGACCTGCAGTGCGGTGGTTGAGTGAGTGGCTGTGTGAGTGAGTGGGTGGTTGGGTGAGTGGGTGAGGGTGTGAGTGAGTGGGTGGTTAGGGGAGTGGGTGAGGGTGTGAGTGGGTGGGTGGTTGAGTGAGTGGCTGTGTGAGTGAGTGGGTGGTTCGGTGAGTGAGTGAGAGTGTGAGTTAGTGGGTGGTTGGGTGAATGGGTTAGTGGTTGCGTGAGTGGGTGGGTGGTTGAGTGAGTTGGTGGTTGAATGAGTGGGTGGTTGGGTGAGTGATTGGGTTGGTGGTTAAGTGAGTGGGTGGGTGGTTGAATGAATGGATGATTGAGTGAGTGGGTTGGTGGTTGAATGAGTGGGTGATTGAGTGAGTGGGTTGGTCGTTGAGTGAATGGGTGGTTGAGTGAGTGGGTTGGTGGTTGAGTGAGTGGGTGGGTGGTTGACTGAGTGGGTTGTTGAGTGAGTGGGTTGGTGGTTGAGTGAGTGGGTGGATGGTTGAGTGAGTGGGTGGTTGGGTGAGTGGGTTGTTGAGTGAGTGGGTTGGTGGTTGAGTGAGTGGATTGATGGTTGAGTGAGTGGGTGGTTGAGTGAGTGGGTTGTGGGTTGTTGGTTGGGTAAGTGGGTGGCTGGCTGTGTGAGTGGGCGATTGAGTGACTGAGTGGTTGAGTGAGTGGGTAGTTGAGTGAGTGGGTTGGTGGTTGAGTGTTTGGGTGGCTGGCTGAGTGAGTGGGTGGTTGAGTGAGTGGGTGGGTGGTTGAAAGGGGAGACGAGTGTACCTAATAGCAGATGGTGGGATGCTCTTGGGCATATCTACAGGCTATCTGATAGTCTCTGGTTCTCTCTGTTAGACTATAGGTCTATGTGCGAGTATGTGAGTCTCTGAGTGATTCTATGGAACTCACTGTGTCAGTCTATGGGTATCTGAGTGAGTCTATGGATCTCTGAGTGAGTCTATAGGTCTCCGTACGTCTTAGAGCAGATGGTGGGATGAGACTGTCAGTGCAGATATTGGAGGTGGTCCCTGCGGCATATCTCCTGTGCAGCAGCTGCGGGATCTGTCGGATGGGTAGGGGACGTTGGTGAGGTTGTTGGTAGTGGGGAGCGGTGGCACAGTGGTTATCATGCTGCGTTATAAACCCGGTGATCCAAGTTCGATTCCCGCTTATGGCCAACACCAGTGACAATTATCTGAACCAGTCCTGGGCCTTCCCTGGTTCGACTCAGCGTCAAATTAGTACCTGGTGTGATGTGTAAACATCGCCACTGGGGAGACAAAGGCGGTCAGGCGTGGTGCTGGCCACCCACCCCCTCGTGTGCCGTGCCGGCCTTTGTAGGTGCTCGCTAACAGCACTTTCCCCAACAGTCTGTTAAGGCTACACGGGGTATCTTTGTCTTTGGTGGCATAATCAACTTTGGCCACGATGATGTCTTGACCTTTTTTTTGTAACCTTAATGAATAAGTCGTGTTCGCATTATTTCTCCCCACATGCATGTCGCCACAAGTCAGCGCACACCATTACGAGGGCCGGGTTCACTCATTCAGACACACAGACCTCAGGCCGTGGAATATAATAATAAAGAATTATAACTTAATACGTGGCAAGTTTATTTATAGCTAATATTATGATTAGTGAAATTGATGTTTTGGGTTAGACCACATTTGTGTCGTGAAGCCCTCCACAAACCCAACACGGCCAAACATTCAGTTGTCACGTGTACAAGCGTGTTAATAATAACAAGAATAGTAATGTTCAGATTAAGGTGTTTTTTAGGTTATAATTGCACAAGTAGAAATGCGTCGTGAACCCGCCACCACCCGACACAGCCAACCGGTAAGGTTTGTCACGTAAAATTGCCACGTTTTGTTTAGATGACAATTAAAGTTACTGTGAATAATATTGGTCGCGAAAGCCTACGTGGGAAAACCAATAGTCATGCTCTCTGTCGAAACGCGCTATGGAAGGTCGTGACCACGTGACCTCGTTCACGAGGGCAGAGCAGCATGCCTGCACGTGAGCTTTCAATTGTTCACCCTCACCAATTGCCTGCCACGTGTTCAGTGAAAGGCAAAAGGCGCAGCCATGCAACTGTTCTTTTCACATCACTGCTGGTGAAAGGGGGCCTCCACAGGGGGTTGTGGGTGTGATCCCAACCCTGACGCCTGCTGTGTATTTGGAGTTTGCGTGTTTCTCTCTCTCCCCGTGGTCGCGTAGATTTTTCTCCGGGTCCTCCGGTTTTCCCCTCCACACTTAGTATCAACAACACACGTTTGGAGTATTTGGCTGCTATAGATTTCCACGATAAGCCACTTTCGTTGAGCTATCATTTGTGATAGCCAGGTCGAGTCTGAAAAATAGCTACATAGTTCAGTGGGCCTTACCTGGTAAAATAAAAAAATAAAAAATATAGTTTAGTAGTTTTGTTGCCAGAAAAAAGGGAAAAACCCTATTATTACATTTTGGCACTGGCAAAGGAGGTCTAATGATGTAGATGCTCACCCCGAGCCCTCATTACTTTGATAGTGCATTGTCTTTGAGCTGTGTGACGCCTTTTGGCGTCATCTGGTCGAGCACCAATTGGGTCGAGGCTGAAAAGAAAGCCTTCCCTTGGTGTGGACCAATCAGTTTCAAGGACAATGCATCATATATTATCATAGTATGTTTTTTGTTTGGATTTTGACTGCAGGTATTGTGGTTAATGCAGACATGAATCCTCGTAAAAAGAATTCAGTTTTGTTGCCAGAAAAAAGGGGAAAACCCCCTATTATTATAGTTTAGTAGTAGTTTAATAGTTTTAGTCAAATGGGCATCGGTCGTCAATATGGGGCGCCGTTGCTCGCGGAGTGTTTCCCAATCACGCACAATAATTTGGGAATGCTTTACGATCTTGGCCACAATTAACCCCGAATATGACATTGTGATGACAACGTGACGCGGTTTTGTTCCGAATGAGCCTCGCTTAACACGGAGTGTGCGCATGCGCGTGTGTTGCGCTGGCCGCGAAGGTGCTGAGCGAATCACAGAGGCGTACGACGGGGGCAGCAACATGGCTGCCAGCGTGCTCCACCAATCAGGGAGCGGGGAGGCGAATCTCTTCTTTCAGTCACTCGACGACCACGAGATGGAGACCGCTCGAGAGAGCGACGACTTTGAAGAGGACGACCCGTTCGATGATGAGATGCTGCTTGACGACAACGCCGACTATGGTAACGACTATGGTAACGATAGTAACGACTATGGTAACGATGGTAACGAGGGCAATGGGGGACGGCGGGGAGGGCGAACATCTCCCGGTGGCTCCAGGAGATGCGAGTCAGCCGGACGGTGATTGACCGATTGCCGAGTAGATTTGACACAGCCGACGACATCAACAACAAACCTGAACGCGTTCGTCAATAACACCGTGGCCTTAAATGGAAAAGCATATGTTTATATATTTAACATGCGACGTTTCGGGCAATGGTTCCTACTTTATAGCCTATGAAAGGATCTTCATGACAACCCAAAGTGCAGCTGTAGCATGATATAAACAATGTCGCATATCAAATTTTTATTTAAAGATTTCGTGACTGCAGGAATTCATATTATTGGTTCTTTCGGTAAAGTCACGTAGAAGGGAAACAATAAAATAATAAACAATATAAAACAATACAATTCTCACGACGTTTCGACTGCAACACAAGCAATCATCATCAGGTGTGAAAACCACAGCAAGACATTGTATTCTTGCTGTGGTTTAATATTTTTATTATTGTATTGTTTCCCTTCTACGTGACTTTACCGAAAGAACCAAGAATATGAATGTCGCGTATCGTTAAAAAAATGCATACTATGTACAGCGCTCTGTGATCCGTGGATAAAAATTGCTATATAAGTCCAATGGTGGTGAGATGTTAACTACATCGCCTGGTATACAGGAGGTCGTGGGTTCGATCCCAACCCTGACGCCTGCATATTTGGAGTTTGCGCGTCTCTCTCCCCGTGGTCACGTGGATTTTTCTCCGGGTCCTCCGGGTTTTCCTCTCCACATTTAGAATCAACACCACGCGTTTAGAGTATTTGGCTGCTATGCATTGCCACGTGATCAGCCACTTCGTTGAGCTATCATTTGCGATTGCCCAGGTCACTTCTAAAAAAAGAGCTGTATAGCTCAGTGGGCCGTCCTTACCGAGTAAAATAAAATAAAAATATATAAAAAAAAATGATTTGATTACTTGTCCACTAAGTTATCTACAATAACTGCACGTGGCCACAGAGGAACGCTATCGCATGGCTCGACGATTACGCACTCGATGAATGAATAGCACGTAAGTGAAAAAGGGTCATTGCCCGAAACGTCACCTATTTTATATATTTCAGGCAGTGTCACTGACGAATGCAGTGAGTCTGTATTGTTGGTTGTGCCTGTGCACCCAACAAATAGTTTCGTTTTATTTGTCAATATTTTTTCATGCGGTTTGTTTACCTTTCCTATACTTTGCACTCCTATCGTATTTTGTTGTATTGTCCCTTGTTGTGACGTGCTAACCCCGTGCCCCGACTGGACATGTGCGCAAAAAGAGCTTCACAGCTCTTCGGATTTCTCCGGTATTAAATAATTTATTCCGATTCCGATAAACTCATCCAGTCTAAAAAAAAAAAAACTTGACCGCTCGTCTCGCAGTCCATCCGGTGGTGGGGGGCAAGGAGGAGGAGGAGCAGGGGGATGACGAGGAGGATGAGGATGAGGAGGAGGGGACCCAACCGCGCCAGCTGCTGCGCTTTGCCGAGACCGTGAGCTCCGACATCCAGCGTTTGTTCGGCCGCCGGGGAGCCGAGGGGGAGGGCCACGCGGCCGGCTGGAGCGGCTCGCCCGGGACTTACCGCGACCGATTCGCGAGCGGCAAGTCCGGCCGGGAGCTGTACTACGCCGACCTCCTGCGGCTGGCAGAGGGAGGAGACTCGTGGTGGCGGTGCTCCTCAGCCTCCGCCTCCTCTCCCTCGCCGGGAGCGGTGGGCAACGCGAACCGCCGCATCTCGTCGAGTAAGGAGAAGGGATGGTGGTGTTTACCGTCATCCAAGGCCGTAATTATAATTTATATGGGGGGGGGGGCACACATTCCCACATTCCCCCACCCCAGTATTCAGATATGCTCAAAATGTCCCCCCCCCCAATACATTGCTATAAAAAAATAATTGCTATGCTATGTAAATAAAAACAACAATTTGCTGAACCTTGGCCACAATATCTGCAATTGTCTTCATATAAATCAATGCGTAGATTTCTGTTTATATGATTGTGGTTATTGTTGTACTTTATTAATCGCTAATCTCTGCCATTACATACAATGAAACAAGAAATGGTACAAAAGTAAAAACAGAGCAATGTAATACAATACACTATTAGACATTATTGTAAAGAATAAATAAAAAGTCCATCCCATGTGTTAGTGAATTTTTTTATATTTTAGGCAGGAAATTCGTTTTAAAATGTAGATATTTTTTCTGGGTTGGGACCCCCAGACACCCTGGAAGATTTGGTCCCCCCCCCTGAATGTTGACTCCATGACTACGGCATTGCCGTCATCGCCCAGGCGGTTGTCGCCTCGGATTTGTCCTCTCTGTGGGAGGTTTTTTGCGTGTCGCTGTTGACGGCCGTCCTGGGTGGCAAGCGGGAAGGATGAGGGGGGTCCGTGCTGATCTCAGTGTCCACGTGGTTGATGAGGCCGTTTCGTTGAGCTATCATTTTGTGGCCAGGTCGCGTCTGAAAAAGAAGCTGATAGCTCAGTGGGCTTTACCTGGTCAGACAGATATATACACAATTTTTGGTTTAGTTTCTATTCGTTTATTTTGTTAAGGGAATTCTTTGTTTACCATTCCAATACTTTGCACTCCTATTGTGTTTTGGAATTGTTTGTTATTGTAACGTTCTTACCCGCCCCCACTGGACGTCTGTGAAAAAGAGCTTTATAGTCAATCGCAATGACGATTGCTTGTGTTGCGATCGAAACGTCGTTATTTTTTCTACCTATGTGACTTTACCGAAAGAACCAAAGAGTATGGATTCCTGCAGTCACGAAATCTTCAAATAAGCTTTATAGCTCTCTTTCACAGACGTCCAGTTATAAAAAAAAATATGAGATTTGGTCAGCATGGGTAGCAGAAACTGCCTTTCGCAACTAACTGGCGGCGAGAACACCACGGCACTTGTGCCAGGCTAGGTGCATTTTTATGCCACGTGAAGTGTCGAAGGCTAACTGGCAGGAGGTCACGGGACAGACCCAGGTGCCATGGGTTGACTGACTGAGATGACGGGCAGATGCACCACCTGGCAACAAAGACAAAGATCCCCCGTATAGGGTTAACAGACTGTTGAGGCAAGTGCTGTTAGCGAGCACCTATGAACAAGAGGGGGTGGTGAGCACCGCGCCCAGGTACTCATTTGAGGCTGAGTCGACCTAGAGGAGGCCCATGACTGTTCAGATAATCGTCACTGGTGTTGGACGTGAGCGGGAATCGAACTCTGCTGACCGGGTTCGTAGCGCAGCGCGCTACCGATGCACTACCACACACACTGACTGCTCTCTATCAAAGACCAAGACAATGTTTATTTCTACATATTCATAGTCACGCTCTCTCTCTCTGTCGAGGGTGAATGTTCGGGGAGCCAATCACAGTGGATCTTTGCACGGCTGCCCAGTGGCAGGCATCGTCTGCTTCAGTGCCGGATTAAGTTAGTCCATATGTTATAAAGGGGCTCTAAATTAATTAAAAAAAAAATAACACGTACAAAATTTAAACACGTAAATTTTATAAAGGGGCCCTAAATTAATTAAAAAAAAACTACGTACAAAATTTAAACACGTAAATTGTTTACTCGCATAGTAAAGTAATTGTATGTTTTCATTTGCTATACAGCGAGATAATGCAACATATCGCGAACCTTAAACACCCAGTCGTTCATAAAAGTTGAAGGCGGTATAGTACAATCGTAATAGATCAAGTGCAGAATCACTGAACCGGAATTGATAGCTTGAAAGCGTTTAGCGCGGGGCCCTTGAAAGTGCGGGGCCCGTAGCATTATGTAGCAGCTACTACACGTGTGTAGTAGCTACATCTGTAGTAGCTACTTTCGCTACGAGGATAATCCGGCACTGGTCTGCTTGCATCCACAGTTCACAGCCAGGCAGCTTGGTGGCCAGAAGTGACCAACGACACGCTCATGTGCCTCCCAGATCCAGCAACATGTAATTTGATTTCATTATCCCGATTGAGCCATGAGCGCCATGTCATCATACTAACAACGACACTCAAAGTGCCGTCCAATCAGACTGCAGAAAACATACCGCGTCATAATCACAGCCTGCTCCACGGCGATTTGACGAGCGGTCACGCTTCTTCAGTGCCACGATTATGCGATTTTGGGTGGAGGCGACATTTTTGCGTTTTTTTTGTCGCTGTTGATGCTGCTGCTCCCCACGCTCTAAACGGGTGGTCCCCCCCCACCTCGCCCCCCCCCCACCCTGGGTCCCCACTCGGTCCCCCCCTCGGTTCCCTCCTCCTCCCCCTCGGTCCCCCTCGGGCCCCCCCTCCTTCCCCCCTCGCCCCCCCCCTCGGTCCCCACTCGCCCCCCCCCTCCCACCTCACCCCCCCTCTCCATCCCCTCCTCGATCTTCCCCCTCGGTCCCCACCTCGCCCTCCGCCCCCCCTCGGTCTCGGCATGCAGCCACAGCCGGAGCGGCGCGCGGCCGCGACGAGGAGCGGCCCCTGGGCCCTCTGAGCGAGCTCTTCTCCGACAGCACGAGGCCCTACGCGGCGGGCGGCCGGCAGTCGAGCGCGCACCCGGCAGCTGTGCCCATGCTCAAGCGCCGCCTGCCACCGTCGTTCTTCACAGGTCCCGCTCGGCCGCCCACCCCCGTCACTAAAATTATATATATATATTTTTTTAATTTCACCAGGTGCTAAGCCCCACTGAGCGATATAGATCTTGTTATTTCCAGAAAGCGGACCTGGGTATCACGAATGATAGCTCGACGAAGTGGATCAGTGATTGAGCGAGTGGGTGAGCGTGTGGATGAGTGGGTGAGCGAGTGGGTGAGTGTGTGGATGAGCGAGTGGGTGAGCGAGTGGATGAGTGAACGAGAATATGTGCGAGTGGGTGAGTGAGTGAGCGAGTGAGTGGATGAGTGGGTGAGTGTGTGGATGAGTGGGTGAGCGAGTGGATGAGTGAACGAGAATATGTGCGAGTGGGTGAGTGAGTGAGCGAGTGAATGGATGAGTGGGTGAGCGAGTGGGTGAGTGGATGGAACGAGTGGATGAGTGAATGAGAGGATGAGCGAGTGGGTGAGTGAGCGGTTGAGTGGGTGAGCGAGTGGGTGGGTGGGCGAGTGGATGAGTGAGCGAAAGGAGGAGCGAGTGGGTGAGTGAGAGAGCGAGTGGATGAGTGAACCAGAGGATGAGCGAGTGGGTGAGTGAGTGAGCGGGTCAGTGGATGAGTGCATCAGCGAGTGGATGAGTGGGTGGGCGTTTCTGCAGTTCATCAACTCTCAGACGCAGCAGCAGCTGAATGGTTAAATCCCTTCGAACTAAATCTCCAATAGTTTATCTTCAACGACCATAAAAAAAATCAAATAATCATAATTGAAAAGACCGCAATGTTTTGTGATACTGTGCACGAGCACAATCATTACAAACGCAGCACATTTGTCCGTAACACTGCTCTATGAGAACAACACATTTATAATTAATAGGCAAAGGGAGGCCTTCGTCCAACATTGGATTGACCATCGCTGATGATGATGATGATAATCATTCGTGATTGCGAGCACGTTTGTGTTGTTGTTGTTGTCGTTGTTGTCGCCTCTTCCTATGGACAGAGCCCACAACGGTGACGTCGGCTTGCGGTGGAGCAAAGCGAGCGCAGGCCGCTGGCGCTCTCGGCAACGCAGCCGATGCTGCCCCCGCCGCCGCCGCCGCCGCCGGTGGTGGTGGTGGTGGTCTTCGCAACATCGGAGGCGGCGACTGTAGCCTCGGTCACAGTGGCGCCGGCTACTGCGGCGCTGATGCCGGCGTCGCCGGTGTGAGCAGCGCAGCTCGCGGGCTCAGCGGCGGTGGCACGGGGATCATTTCCACGTGCACGCCAGATTTCAGCGACCTGCTGGCCACGTGGGCCAACGAGGAGGAGGCGGAGTGCAGCGGCGAAGAAGAAGAAGAAGAGGGCTCATCCCTGGAGGCAGGACCCACGCTGGGACACTCAACCCCGGCCGCTCGCCTCGCTGTGTCGTGCCAAGCGGCCACGTTCATCATGAGCCACGGCTGAGCGTCGGGCACCACTGCTGGGCGCTTTGCGCTCGTACCTGTAATACGATTATCTGTGTGTGTGTGTGCGTGTACGTATACGTTTACGTGTCATTGCTTGCGGCTCTCCAACCTGTTGGTGTTGTGATTACGATGAAGAGCGCGCGCCTTTTGTGTGTGTTTTGGCGCCGCAGTTGAAACAATGCCCCCCGCGAGAATTCCTTAAAGATCACCCACCGCCTCTGTCCAAGCCAGCCATATAAATCGGTGCGATGCGGCTAAGTCGATCGGCAGCTCGCGTTCGGTGGGGGTAAAGTGTGGGTACTAGCACGACACCTGGCCAGCGTGGAAGATTAGGCCAAACACCCTCTAGCGTAGTGGGGGTGGGGGGAGGTTACTCTTAGAGAACGTTACCTTTGTTTCCAGCAGTAGCAGCATTCACCCTTTTTCTCATTATTATCATAAAGTGAAACGTGTTTTCTTAGCCTCGAAAAAGAACATCGCCATGGGAGCTTTCTGCAGATAACAGTGAACAAAGGATGGCTTAACGCAGCCTCACTTTGAGTCCGGGGGCAGGTAGCGTGCTTGTAATGAACACACACGCGCGCCGCGCACACACCGCAACGCCACTGCGGCCCTGAAATCTCCCGCAAACATTTAGAAACTCCAACAGCACCTTTCGAACGCTGATACGTTGTTCACACACACACACAACCCACGCATCTATTTGACGTCCGGTGGCAGTTCACCTGCGTTGGCGTTCAGCAAGTCCCCTGACGCCTGCCGACGAGACACTGAACGGCAAAAAAGAAGTAATATTTTTTAAAAAACTTTAAAAAACACGCTTTTATTAAATGTACTAGTAATGTCAGAACTCCACGACTCCAGGATGGCCCCGAAGCTTGCCACAACGTAAGGGGACCGTGGCCAATTACAGCCAACGTCAGTTGAGCGTGGACAATTAGACCCAAGCCGAAACACAACATATAAAAAATAATGTTTAAAAAATATATATTTTGTATGATAGAATATAGTATTGTCATCAGTATGACATAAGTATACCAAGTTTGCAGACGCTACCACATTGGGAAGTAGGTTAAAATTGAGTTACAAGATTTGAGGATATAACAACGACAACAACATAGAGTGAGTTAAAAGAAAGCGTGTAATAAAAAAGCCAGTCCAGAGGTTGCTCGTATCCGCCGAGGAAATTCACTCCCAGAAGGAAGGGCCGTCCAGCCGATGGGATGTGCACAACAACAGCAGCAGCAACAACACCCAAGAAAATGTTCAGGTGGAGAGACAGATACAAGAAGGGGGCGTTTTGTCTGCGTATTTTATTTTGTTACTGATGAGTTGAGATAGCAACAGCAGCCAGGGCTTTCGTACCTCGGGTCACGGCGTGAGAAGAGAGGCGCTGTGCTTACTTTGTTGTCCTTCGCCCGTAACCTCCTATTAGCACGGTTGGTTACGTGCGGTGCAAATGAAGTTCAACGTAGTACATGCGTGGAGGGAGTGCGCATTGCACGAGGCTCGTGCGTCCCAATGAGAGGCGATGCCAGGATCATTCTATCGCTTGACAGCGCCCCAGTGATCTGCCGAAGGATGCTCACACAATAACGGACGACACGAGCGAGTCCCATTGGAGTTGAGAATTGGTAGCAGGCATAGATCATTCATCACCACCACCAACACCACCGCCACTCATCACCCGAGCCATTCAATGGTTTTTCACGATTCGATTAAAGCCCACAATTCTTGTTTTCGATTATCACACTCAGACACATACACGCGAGGTACCAATCCTGAGCTTCAGAATGGATACTCGCTGGGCTCCAAGAGGATTGCATCCCGTTTCATTTGAATCGTAACCGACTGCCTTGTTTCTCTCCAACACATGTATAACACGGTCTAAACTATAAACTAAACAATTTTATTTTACCAAGTAAGGCCCACTGAGCCATATCGCTCTTTTTTCAGAAGCGACGTGGCCACAGACAACAGCTACACGAAGTGGTTTGTCATTTGGATGTTTATAGCAGCCAGATAATCTACACGCTTGACGTCGATTCTAAATACGGAGGGGAAAAAATCCACGCGACCACGGGGAGAGAGCGAGACACTCAAGACTCCAAATACACAGCATGCGTCGGCAGCGAACCCACGACCTCCTCCATACCCAGGCAAGGGAGTTAAAATCTCGCCACCGCAGCGCGGTCACCCCCCCCCCCCAGCCTCCCTCTTTTTCCTTTCTCTCCAACTCTGCGTATCCCCTCCTGCAGCCCCCCTGCGGCCCCCGTATCCACCACCGTCTCCCTTTCTGAACTCCGCACTTCGGAGGTCGCAGCCGAAGCGCGTCTCGCAGCTCAACGCGATTTCAGCTAAAACGTCGCCGTGCGTCGATGTTAAGGCAACCGGACACCTGTGGGGGGAGGGGGGGGGGGTGGGGAGAAAGAGCTTCATAGCTCATCGGATTCCTCCAGTGTGAATAAATATTCTGATGCTGATCTCATTCCGACTGCGGGTCAGCCTTTTACATTAAACTGTGCGCACGGCGAGTTGGGCATTGATCGATGAGCGAGCGTCCTTGGAGGGAGAGAGGGGGAGGAGAGCGGTGGGGGGGGGGTTACGCGTTGCGATGAGAGCTCTGTTTAACAAGTTTGTCATTAACACTGCCTTATAAGGAAACAATTACGTAAGTTACAAAACATACAAAGCGGAGAACTTACGTTATTAGAATGTGTTTTTTTACGTGCTATAAAGAAGGAACATCTTCCAAAGCGTCGCCTATTGCACAGGGTGCTTAAATTGTTTTTAAAACACTTACATGGGAAATCTTGACTTAAAACTTTTGTGACTGCAGGAATTCGTATTCTTTGGGTGTTTCGGTAAAAGCCACGTAGATAGAAAAACTTAATAAGGGACTATCGTTTTTAATAGAAAAAATAACGGATAATACACTGTAACGTGATAACAAATGTGTGTTTCTCGCTTCAAAAAGTCAGTCTCCAATTGTTCGCCATCATTATCAACGCGTGCCTGGAATCTTCTCGAGGTGGTCTCCACAGCACGGAGGCTGCACATTTCTCGTGGTATCGTTGTAAACTCTCTGAAGTGTTAAATATTTTTTTGAAGCACCCTGGATAGTGTTCTCTTGAAGGCCACACTATTGTTATTGACGAATGTGTCGAGTTGTTGCTTGTGCACCGCTGCCAACGCAGCATCACCAAATAATTGTTTTCTGATTAGAAAAAGGTCTCGGGTTCACCTTTACACGAGAGTTGGAGTGTGTGTGCGTGTGTGCGCGTGTGTGTGCGTGTGAGGAGCTCACAAATCCTTGAAAGATCTGGGCAAGGTTCCATCGGTGAGCACCTCCGGCAGGCAAGGCTGCGTTGGCTGGGTCATGTAGCCCGCATCCCCAGCCACCGCATGCCCAAACAGCTTTTGTTCGGCCGGATCGAGGGGGCTAAACGGGCGCGGCACGGGCTAGAGAAGAGATGGAGTGATATGGTACAGGAGGCACGGGGCTAGAGAAGAGATGGAGTGATGTGGTACAGGAGGACGTGGAGCTGAGTGGACTTGCCGATGACTGGTACCAGCGGTGTCAAGATCGGCCTCTGTGGAGGAGGCTCGTGAAGGATGCTACTGGGCAGTTGGAGGCAGTCGCCCTCCAACAACAACGGAGGGCGGAGGAGCGACGCTCACAACAACGAGCGGAGCGCCGGGTGGATAAAGCACAGCAGGTTGGCACAGTAGGGGGCACAGGTGGTGCATCAGCCACTCATCTCAGTCGTCTCAGTCAGTCTACCCGTGGCACCTGGGTCTGTCCCGTGACCTCCTGCCAGCGGGCGTTCGACACTTCACGTGGCCTCAAGGTGCACATGGCCTGGCACAAGCTTCGTGGTGACGTCACTGAATGGCGGTTGTTGTTGTGTGTGTGCGTGTTCTCAATGTGTGGGGAGCGGTAGTGTAGCGGTTAGCGCGCTGTGCTACGAACCCGGCGACCCGGATTCGATTCCTGCTCACGCACCAGTAATGATTATTTGAACCGGTCCTGGGCCTCCCCTAGATCGACTCCGCCTCAAATGAGTACCTGGTGCGGTGTGTAAACATCGCCACTGGGGAGACAAAGGGGGTCGGGCGTGGTTGCTGGCCACCCACCCCCTCGTGTACCGTTCCGGCCTTCAGCACTTGCTGTTAAGGCTATACAGGGGACCTTTGTTCTCAGTGTATGGCTGCCGCGATAAGTTGTCACGATATGAGATCAAGTTTTCACGATGTGACCATTATCGCGTTATCAATTTTACTTTACCAGGTAAGGCCCACTGAGCTACGTAGCTCTGTCTCAGAAGCGACCTGGCTATCACAAATGATAGCTGAACGAAGTGGCTACTCACGTGGCTACTCACGTGGACATTTATAGCAGCCAAATGCTCCAAATGCGCGTTGATTCTAAATGTGGAGGACCCGGAGAAAAATTCACGCCACCACGCAAACTCACAAATATACAGCAGCAGGCGTCAGGGACGGGATCGAACCCACGCCCTCCTGTGTAGCAGGCGAGGTAGTCAACCTCTCGCCAAAGCGGCGTGTCCCACGTGTTTGTGTGTGCGTGCGCGCGCGCGATTTGCTGTGCTGTACTTCACGTACGAATAAAGGACTGCGGAAGAAAATCGAATTAAACAGCAAGTTCACTCGACGTCAGCCCCTTGCCTGCCATTAACACCCTCCCAGGTATTGTGCGGTCACAATCTACGACTCGGAGTGGCCTCGTCGCACGCCGTCACAGCAAGGTGACGGCGTACAAAGCCACCGGATGGCATCCATTTATCCGTAACTATCTTTACTAGCCGGCTTCGCCCGGGACTTGGATTATTGTCTTGGATTAATACACGGAACCACGCGGAGGGTGGGAGGGGGGGGGGGATACGTGACGTCAACAGACACACTGCGTGACGCTGCCGCATGCGGGTTACATCACAGATGTGACGTCACCGCTCACTTGCCGTGCAATATATTATTTTCAGCTTATTTTGGTATAGCCCTGTGAGCCATTCGGCTCTTGAATCGGGTGCAACCACAACAGTCTGAAAGCTACCCACATGCCAAATTTCAAGTTTGTAGCATGTCGGGAAGTACGCTAAACATTTCGAAACAGACACACATTCACAAATTTCCATTTTATATATTAGATTGAGTGTTTTTTTTAAACCACCATTAATGCAACAGGCATTGGCCCAGCAAATACGGAACGTTGGCCTCAACGTACGTCAGGTGCAGATTGGGTTCCTGTATGACAGACGATTGTTATGAAAATGTGTGTGTGCGTGCGATTTCTTCTCACCGGTGTAAACTAGCAGATGAAAAACGGTACCGTGGCAAATTTTGACCGTGCAAAAAACACTGCAGCTATTCTCGTTAGGAAGTCCCCTTGTGACCGGACACGTTTTGCGATACTGCATTGGCAGTGGTGCATAAGCACAAATGACAAAAACACGTGTGAATAACACTGCTCTAAACATGCGTTTAGGAGTATTTTTTTACTGATGTAAATATCCACACGATAAGCAACTGGGACCCCCCCCCCCCCCCGGGACCCCCCCTCCCGCTTCGCTATCCTGCGCGGTACAGTTATACGTTGAACTTCTTACGCACCGTACGCAGCCAACCGTGCACACCGGAGGTGATCCCACAAGGCTACGGTGGCTAGGAGATGTTAACTACCTCGCCTTGTATACAGGATGCGATGGGGTTCTATCCCGACCTTGACGCCTGCTGTATATTTGGAGTTTGCGTGTCTCTCTTTCATCATCATCATCATCACGGTGGCTAGGAGATGTTAACTACCTCGCCTTGTATACAGGATGCGATGGGGTTCTATCCCGACCTTGACGCCTGCTGTATATTTGGAGTTTGCGTGTCTCTCTTTCATCATCATAATCATCATCACGGTGGCTAGGAGATGTTAACTACCTCGCCTGGTATACAGGATGCGATGGGGTTCGATCCCGACCTTGACGCCTGCTGTATATTTGGAGTTTGCGTGTCTCTCTTTCATCATCATCATCACGGTGGCTAGGAGATGTTAACTACCTCGCCTTGTATACAGGATGCGATGGGGTTCGATCCCGACCTTGACGCCTGCTGTATATTTGGAGTTTGCGTGTCTCTCTTTCATCATCATCATCACGGTGACTAGGAGATGTTAACTACCTCGCATCGTATACAGGATGCCGTGGGTTCGATCCCGACCCTGACGCCTTGTGGAATATTTGGAGTTTGCGTGTTCTCCTCGTGGTCGCGTGGATTTTCCTCCGGGTCCTCCGGGTTTCCCTCCCGACCACATTGACAATGAACACGCGTTTAGGGTATTTTGCTGATCTAAATTTCCACACGATAAGCCACTTCGATGAGATATCGTTTGCTTCTGAAAAAAATAGCTGCTGGGCCCAGTGGGCCTTACCTGGTGAAATAAAACTCGTTCAGTTTTAAACATGTATATACATATATACTCTATCCATAATAGGGGACGTTTCGGGGCAATAGATCTTCTCCAGAGCAGAGATAGAGAGGACCGGCCCGAGAGATTGAGTGATTAATAGTTGGGCGAAACTTGAGCTATTGCACAGTGGTGGTCCCCGTTAGACATTCGAATGTTGACAATGTTTCCGGACGAACAGCCCTCAATTGACACGCGAGCAGTTACCCACGACTTAGATGCCGAGTAACAACAGCCTGATATCGAGTATCACAGCCTGAATAAAAAAATAAGCAAATACTCTACCTGTGTGTGTGTGTGTGCATAAACTCACTTGTAGTAAAATGATCGTGTTGTCTCATATGTAAGGGTATAACGCTTCCTGCACCAGCCAACACGACTGCTAAATCCTTCGGCAATAGTTTTTTGTGCGTGTGAGTTAGATCTCTTTTGTACTTGAGAAACAAATGTGGATTTTCTAGTTGGGCCGCGTGCTCCTGTTCCCTGGTGACAGTGACCTCACGCTTAATGTCGGCGGCTATATTTTTTTTCCTGAAAGCTATCTTTAGATCTTTTTTCGGAGGAGTTTGTTCATGGGAAGCTGTGGGTAGGCGTTGCAATACGCTCCCTCAAGATTTGTTTTGGACGTACCATGTACTGTACGTTGAACTTTTTTCGCACCGTACGTAGCAACCCGCGCTCATCGGAGGTGCGGGGGGAAGGACAACCACACTAAACACACAAACAAGCAGTTCCAAAGAAATTCGTTTTCAATCTCGACTTAAAAAGTGCATAGCTCCCAGCGGCTTCCTAATATCGGAAGGAAGAGCGTTACAGACGGCCGCATTTTCTATTGTTGACCTGTTATAATGATATAATCCGGGAGAGGTGTGTGTGTGTGAGTGCACGCGCGCGCGTGAGTGATCTGATCTGTTGTTAGGGCACCGCGCTACGAATCCGGCGACCGGGGTTCGATTCCCGCTCACGACAAACATCGGTGACGAAAGTTCGCACCGCCTCTGGGCACCCCCTAGGTCGACTCAGCCGTAATTGAGTACCTGGCGCGGACGGTGTGTAAACGTGAGCACTGGGGAGACAAAGGCGGTCGGGCGTAGGAGTTGCTGGCTACGAACCCCGTGGTGTGCCGTGCCAGCTTAATAGATGCTACTCGCTCACGAAACTTTCCCCAATAGTCTGTAAACATCTACATGCGGGATATTTTTATACTTTGATTGGCATCGGGCACGAATTTTGGGGTGCGTTTTACTTTCCAGAGCATGTTATCATCCGGAGAATGCGGTAGTAAGCAAGTGTGTCCATTGTAGTTTATTACCGAAAGTGAAGTAACATGCACGTCGACACAGTGCACGGGCCCAACAACAGCATCAAGATCAAACGCACGTTCACAAAAAAATAAACACCTTCGTCAATAACACTTCCTTAAAAGAAAAAAAAACATGTAGAATAGTTTCTACGTTTTCTGCCAATGACCCTCGTTCACGTGGCGTTGCTGATGGTTGGGAAAGCATCAACAAAAACCACAATGGCTTTTTCCGCTATTACCTGCATCGCCAACTCTAGCACATTTACACCACCTTTTGAGCGCGATGGGGAGGGGGGGTCACCAACCTATCCGAGAACTATCCAGGCTCAAAACCCATGCTTAGTTGCCAAGATTTAACAATATCGGGTGCGTTCCATGTGACTGTGCCACTTACGCAAATTATTTGGTAAACACTGCTGCCTGCACTGAGCTATGGCCCACTGACTGAGCGTGCATAGCTCTTTTTAAGAAGATACCTGGCCACAAATCATCGCCAAATAAAGTGGCTTATCATGCGTACATTTCTAGCAGCCAAATGCTTCTGCAACGCACGTTGATTCTAAAATGTGGAGGGGGAAAACCCGGAGGACCCGGGCAAAAAAATTCACGCGATCACGGGGAGAGAGAGACACGCAAACTACAAAATACACAGCAGGCGTCAGGGTCGAGATCGAACCCACGGCCCCCTGTATACCAGGTGAGGTAGTTAACATCTACTAGCCACCGCTGCTGCGTTACCAGTGGCGGATAAGCACAATTAACAACAACAGCAACAACGCTGACGCCTTAAAAGGGGAACAATATATAATAGGTGACGTTTTTGGGCAATGACCCTACTTCATAGCACGTAAAATCTAATACTATTCAACTTATTTATCTGCTCTGAAGAAGGGCCATGTCCCGAAACGTTGCCTATTATATATTTTTCCATTAAAGGCTGAAGTGTTATTGACGAACGAAAGTTTTTTGTTATTTTGAAATTGTGTTTGTCTAATGGTACTGTAGCAATATAAGTAACAGAGAGTTTCCCCGTATAGATCCCCCGGCATTCGAGAGGGGGGTGGCGAGAACCACGCACGGCCGCCTTTGTCTCCCCAGTGGCGTTGTTAACACACCGCTCCAGGTACCCAGTCGAGGCTGAGTCGACTTACGGGGAAGCCCATGACCGGCTCAGATAATTATCACCACTGATGTTGCCCCGTAAGCTGGATATTAAACTTGGTTCATAGTGCAGTGCGCGCTCCGCCAACTACGCTGTCGCTCCCCACGTGCATGTTTCAAATGCCTTGCACGCACAGCACGTGGCGTGAGTTACGTGCGATGGAATGAGTCACTTACGCGTCTGAAGAATACAACTTCTGGTCGAATACGAGCTATCACGCGCGCACGCACATTCCTGCTACCTGCGTTCCACACATGCACCTACCTCGGATGCTTCCCCTATATACACGCGCACCTATACAGTGCAACTACTTACCTGTCCACATAGCCTACTTTAACGTTAACGCGCTAATCCGACTGCCTAGGAGACTTGCACTTACAAACTCATCTGCTTCGCACCTGTCTGCCTAACACAACAACAACAACCGCCATTCGCCACTAAGTGGCGGTGACGTCACCAGGACACTTGTGCCAGGCCATGTGCACCTTGAGGCCACGTGAAGTGTCGAACGCCCGCTGACAGGTCACGGGGCAGACCCAGGTGCCACGGGTCGACTGACTAAGATGACTGGCTGATGCACCACCTGTGCCCCCTACTGTGCCAACCTGCTGTGCTTTAGCCTAACACACCTACACTAACACACACTCACCTGTCTGTTTAACACACCAAGACTCACACACACCTGCACGTGCACCCTCCTACTTACAGTGAGGAAAAAAAGTATTTGATCCCCTGCTGATTTTGTACGTTTGCCCACTGACAAAGAAATGATCAGTCTATAATTTTAATGGTAGGTTTATTTGAACAGTGAAAACAAACAAGAGAATCCAGAAAAACACATGTCAAAAATGTTATGAATTGATTTGCATTTTAATGAGGGAAAGTTAGTATTTTACCCCCTCTCAATCAGAAAGATAAGCTGAGATTAGCACACTCTTAAAGGGAGTGCTCCTAATCTCAGCTTGTTACCTGTATAAAAGACACCTGTCTACAGAAGCAATCAATCAATCAGATTCCAAACTCTCCACCATGGCCAAGACCAAAGAGCTCTCCAAGGATGTCAGGGACAAGATTGTAGACGTACACAAGGCTGGAATGGGCTACAAGACCATTGCCAAGCAGCTTGGTGAGAAGGTGATAGCAGTTGGTGCGATTATTCGCAAATGGTAGAAACACAAAAGAACTGTCAATCTCCCTCGGCCTGGGGCTCCATGCAAGATCTCACCTCGTGGAGTTGAAATGATCATGAGAACGGTGAGGAATCAGCCCAGAACTACACGGGAGGATCTTGTCAGTGATCTCAAGGCAGCTGGGACCATAGTCACCAAGAAAACAATTGGTAACACACTACGCCGTGAAGGACTGAAATCCTGCAGCGCCCGCAAGGTCCCCCTGCTCAAGAAAGCACATATACATGCCCGTCTGAAGTTTGCCAATGAACATCTGAATGTTTCAAAGGACAACTGGGTGAGAGTGTTGTGGTCAGATGAGACCAAAATGGAGCTCTTTGGCATGAACTCAACTCGCCGTGTTTGGAGGAGGAGGAGGAATGCTGCCTATGACCCCAAGAACACCATCCCCACCGTCAAACATGGAGGTGGAAACATTATGCTTTGGGGGTGTTTTTCTGCTAAGGGGACAGGACAACTTCACCGCATCAAAGGGACGATGGACGGGGCCATGTACCGTCAAATCTTGGGTGAGAACCTCCTTCCCTCAGCCAGGGCATTGAAAATGGGTCGTGGATGAGTATTCCAGCATGACAATGACCCAAAACACACGGCCAAGGCAACAAAGGGGTGGCTCAAGAAGAAGCACATTAAGGTCCTGGATTGGCCTAGCCAGTCTCCAGACCTTAATCCCATAGACAATCTGTGGAGGGAGCTGACGGTTCGAGTTGCCAAACGTAAGCCTCGAAACCTTAATGACTTGGAGAAGATCTGCAAAGAGGAGTGGGACAAAATCCCTCCTGAGATGTGTGCAAACCTGGTGGCCAACTACAAGAAACATCTGACCTCTGTGATTGCCAACAAGGGTTTTGCCACCAAGTGCTTAGTCATGTTTTGCAGAGGGGTCAAATACTTATTTCCCTCATTAAAATGCAAATCAATTTATAACATTTTTGACATGCGTTTTTCTGGATGTTGTTGTTGTTATTCTGTCTCTCACTGTTCAAATAAACCTACCATTAAAATTATAGACTGATCATTGTTTTGTCAGTGGGCAAACGTACAAAATCAGAAGGGGATCAAACACTTTCTTCCCTCACTGTATCTGTTAAGCAACCGATACGTATACACACTTACCTGTCTGATTAGCACACCTACTATAATTCTATGCACTGACCGAACACACCTGCACTCACACAACATTGCTTGCCTTCCTATCACACTCCCTCTTACGTATGTATTTTGAACCTTTTTCGCACCGTACGTAACCAACTGTGCTTCTACTACCTGCCGATCTACAACAACAACCGCCATTCGCCACTAAGTGGCGGTGACGTCACCACGACGCTTGTGCCAGGCCATGTGCACCTTGAGGCCACGTGAAGTGTCGAACGCCTGCTGGCAGGAGGTTACGGGGCAGACCCAAGTGCCACAGGTCGACTGACTAAGATGACAGATGACTGGCTGATGCACCACCTGTGCCCCCTACTGTGCCAACTTGCTGTGGTTTAGCCACCCGGCGCTCCGCTCGTTGTTGTGAGCGTCGCTCTTCCACCCTCCTTTGTTGTTGGAGGGCGACTGCCTCCAACTGCCCAGTAGCGTCCTTCACGAGCCTCCTCCACAGAGGCCGATCTTGACACCGCTGGTACCAGTCATCGGCAAGTCCACTCAGCTCCACGTCCTCCTGTACCACATCACTCCATCTCTTCTCTAGCCCGTGCCTCGCCCGTTTAGCCCCCTCGATCCGGCCGAACAAAAGCTGTTTCGGCATGCGGTGGCTGGACATGCGGGCTACATGACCCAGCCAATGCAGCCTTGCCTGCCGCAGGAGCTCACCGATGGGACCTTGCCCAGATCTTTCAAGGATTTGTGAGCTCCTCACACAATCCAGCCTGGTGAAACCCAGGATGAAACGTAGGCAGGCTAGCCTAAATGTTTCTAACCCGCGAAGATGTTCCATTAGGGGGGGTCCACGTTTCGCAAGCGTAGAGAAGGGAGGGAATGACCATGGCCGAGAAGACCTGAAGCTTAGTGCAGAGCGACAGACCAGGTAGCTTCCACACAGCGTTACGCAACCGATGAAAAGATAACGCTGCTCGACTGATTCGCAGTGAGACCTCTACTGTTAAACTGGAGCCGGTCATAAGCACACTGCCCAGGTATGGGAAACTCTCCACTCTCTCCACAACTGCCCCATCACCGATTGGGAGTTGTGGGGGTGGGGTGTCCGATGGAACAAAATACCCAGGCAGGTGCTTAGTTTTAGTAGGGTTGATGGTAAGGCCCCGTCTCTTAGTGGCAGGCTCCAGTCTCAGCAGCAGCGTCTCCAAGTCTTCCTCTGAATGAGCAGCTATTACCAAATCATCGGCATACATAACGTGGTTGAGCAAAAGGGAGCCATCCCTTGACCACATCCGGGCATCGATCAGCCTCCCATTATATCTGTACCAAATGGAGATTCCCCCAGTACAGCTATTGAATGCTTCATGAACTACGTGGTCAAAATAGATGTTAAATAATGTGGCAGCCAGAGGACATCCCTGTCGCACCCCAAGTTGTACAGGGAATGGCACTGACTCCCGGCCACGTAGTTTTACCCGGGCCGCTCACCATCATGAAGATCCCTAATGATCGTGAGTGGAGGTTCAGGGACTCCAAAAGCATGAAGAACAACCAAGAGCCCAGGCCTACTGATGGTATCATAAGCCCTGACCAGGTCAATAAAGCAGAGATGTAGGTCTTGCTGGAATTCCCTACACCTCTGTTGTAGCAGACGGACAAAAAATATGGCATCTGTGCAGGACCGCCCTTTCCTGAAACCGCATTGGGGCTCCGCAAGCCTCTCCTCAGCGTGCCTGGCAAGGCGATGTTGAATAATCCTTGCCAGGACCTTTCCCGGCACACTGAGTGAGATTCCCCTGTAGTTGTTATAGTCTGTGCGGTCCACCAAGGCATCCTTCCAATCCTGCGGAACCCGTCCAGTGGTCCAGACTGTTGTTATCATGTCATATAGAGCAGTCTGTGCACAAACGCCACCCTCCCTCAGCATTTCGCTTGGGAGATCATCTCTGCCCGGTGCCTTTCCTGGTCTCAGACTCTGGATCGCCCTCACTACTTCCTCAACAGATGGCACCTCAGCCAGCCACTCACAGGGGGTGACTTCTTCCAATATTTGAGGCACCGCAGCCTCAGCAGGGTCATCCACATTTTTTGCCACGATGTTTTTCTAGCTGAGGGATTTCCCCTCCCCTAGGACGTCACAGAAATGCTCAGCAAATCTGCAAACCTGTTCCTGGGGGTCGGAGATTGGATCACCGTTTTTTCCCCTAATGATGGTAATAGGTGTGGCGCTGCAGGTTACTTTTTTGATGGAGTTAAATAGAGATTAACACACACACTTTAACTAAAACTAGCACACACTTACCTGCCTAACACACACACATGTAACACGCACACACTTGCCTTACACACGCAACTCTCTGTACGTAACTACCACATACGTTTAAAATATGCACACACCTGTCTTCCGAGCAGCACACAGCAATATAAGGAAGGGCTCATTCACTTCCGTATAAAGACCACGCTTAACCAAGCACAGACACACTCAGGCGCACACACGAAGACTCAGACACAGGTACGCACACACTCACGCGCACAGGTGTGTCGCGCAACAGGTGTCTGCTCGGAATCCAAGCGGAGTCTGCTCGGAATCCCGGCTACGGGGAGGGGGGGGTGGATGATGGATTGCGGAGACGAGACGATGGAAGGCTTCTTGGAAAAGCGACGCGACAAAGTTGTGAGTTCGACTTTGTCCGCGAGAAGCACACAGTTCAACACGACGCGTAGTCCGGGGGGTTGCCACCTGACCGGGCTAAATCCGTATTAAACCCGGGCAGGTGGCAAACCCCAGACCCGGGCAGGTGGCAAAGGACTGTCCGGGTTTAAGAGTCACCTGTCTGCCGAACGCACAAATACATTTACACAAACGCGAGCGGTTCGGATAATTGGTTTGTACTGATATCTGTTGCCGGTCGGTATTTTGTTGGGCTTTTTGGCAGTAGACGGCACAGTTCTCATTGACCACTTAGTGCCGACCGGCTTTGGTCTGCGCAACAGGTGGGTAAACCCTAGCTCAACCACCCCATACACTCACCCATTCACACACTCACCCACACACTTACTCACTCACTCACCCACACACTCACTCACCCATTCACACACTCACTCACTCACCCATTCACACACTCACTCACCCATTCACACACTCACACAGTCACCCACTTACACACACACTCACTCACCCATTCACGCTCACCCATCCATTCACACACTCAGTTGCTCTAAACCATTCACCCACTTACTCACCCATTCACACACTCACTCGCTCTAAACCATTCACACACGCACTCACCCATTCACACACTCACTCACCCATTCACACACTCACACAGTCACCCACTTACACACACACTCACTCACCCATTCACGCTCACCCATCCATTCACACACTCAGTTGCTCTAAACCATTCACCCACTTACTCACCCATTCACACACTCACTCACTCACCCATTCACACTCACTCACTCACCCATTCACACTCACTCACCCATTCACACACTCACTCACCCATTCACACAGTCACTCACTCACGCACCCATTCACACACTCACTCACTCACCCATTCACACACTCACTCACTCACCCATTCACACACTCACTCACTCACCCATTCACACTCACTCACCCATTCACACACTCACTCACTCAACCATTCACACACACACACTCACTCACCCATTCACACACACACACTCACTCACCCATTCACACTCACTCACCCATTCTCACACTCACTCGCTCAACACATTCACACACTCACTTGCTCTAAACCATTCACCCACTTACTCATCCACGGACGAGCGTTGCCACCTGCTCCGGTTCGACCTGGACAGTCCGAAAATTGGCGCTTATCTATCGCGTGACCGGTGTGAATTTCGCGAATTGATTTGTGCCGAGGTCTGGTTCTGGTTTGTGTGTTGAACTTTACCACGGAATACTCTGGCTTTGGTCTGTGGGAAAGGTGGCTCTACCCTAGCATCTAGTCGCACAAACGAGCTATTAAATAAATACATACCTGTCAACCCCTTATCAGTGCCTCCTACCTTATTACAGACCAATTCAGACCTTATTGGCCACCCCGTGCCCCCTTATAAACCTCAACGTTCATCCTACAAAGTCCCAACACAAGGGAGAAACACAAACAAATACGCAACAAAAATGTTATTTTGCCCGCATTGAAACGGCTGTACGCCGTATGGGCCTGATAACTCAATTTCCTTGTACAAAGCATACGGGGTTAAACCGTATAGGTAAGACGCGGCATACACACGATACACCACGTACACTACAAACCAAGGCCGTAGCCATGGAGTCAACATTGGGGGAGACCAAATCTTCCAGGGGGTCTGGGGGTCCTCCCCCAGAAAAAAAATCGAAACTTGAAAACGAATTTCCTGCCTAAAATATATAAAAAAAAATCACTAATACATAGGCTGGACTTTTTATTAATCTTTTTACAATAATGTCTAATAGTGTGTTGTATTACATTGCTCTGTTTTTTTCTTTTAACCTTTTCTTGTTTCATTGTATGCAATAGCAGAGATTAGGGATTAATAATTATACAACCATAACCACAATAAAATAAACAGAAATCTATTTTCTAGCAATATATTGGGGGGTGGGGGCGGGGACATTTTCAGCATATTTGAATATTGGGGGGGTATTATAATTACGGCTTTGCTACAAACACATTCGCCCTGTGGCCAAATAACTCGGAATGCGAGCGATCCGGCCAGCATCTCGGAAAGCGAAGCAGAGTTGAGTCTGGAGAGTGCTTGGGATGGGCGAACCGGTCTTACAGACAGCCCGAGGCGGGGGTCAGACATGTGTGACGATATGTGACGAGGGGGGGGGGGGGGAGTTTGAGAAATGTGACGTCACATCAAAATGCGCAACTTTAAATAAATATAGACAGCACGTTCTGCTTAATTAAATAGACTTTTTAATAAATGTTTTCTCCTACAATATCAGAGTGCAGCGCCACATTAAATACGCACTACAATGACAATAGTTTAAAGCGATTTGAAGCATGTTTTATATATATTTGGGGGGGGGGGGCAGAGCTTTGTGATGTCATATTTGAGGGAGGGAGTCTGACTGTTTGTGACGCCGTGTGACGAACGGGCGGGGGGGGGGGGTCAAAAATCGTCCAAAATCGCGTGAAGTCATTTATGGACAGCCCCTAACCACAACACGACCGCACACAACAACAACAACCGCCATTCGCCACTAAGTGGCGGTGACGTCACCACGACGCTTGTGCCAGGCTATGTGCACCCTGAGGCCACGTGAAGTGTCGAACGCCCGCTGGCAGGAGGTCACGGGGCAGACCCAGGTGCCACGGGTCGACTGACTGAGATGACTGGCTGATGCGCCACCTGTGCCCCCTACTGTGGCAACCTGCTGTGCTTTAGCCACCCGGCGCTCCGCTGGTTGTTCTGAGCGTCGCTCCTCCGTCCTCCGTTGTTGTTGGAGGGCGACTGCCTCCAACTGCCCAGTAGCGTCCTTCACGAGCCTCCTCCACAGAGGCCGATCTTGACACCGCTGGTACCAGTCATCGGCAAGTCCACTCAGCTCCACGTCCTCCTGTACCACATCACTCCATCTCTTCTCTAGCCCGTGCCGCGCCCGCTTAGCCTCCTCAATCCAGCCAAACAAAAGCTGTTTCGGCATGCGGTGGCTGGGCATGCGGGCTACATGACCCAGCCATCGCAGCCTTGCCTGCCGGAGGAGCTCACCGATGGGACCTTGCCAGATCTTTCAAGGATTTGTGAGCTCCTCACACAATCCAGTCTGGTTAAACCCAGGATGGATCGTAGGCAGGCCAGCCTAAATGTTTCTAACCGGCGAAGATGTTCCATTAGGGGGGTCCACGTTTCGCAAGCGTAGAGAAGGGAGGGAATGACCGTGGCCGAGAAGACCTGAAGCTTAGTGCAGAGCGACAGACCAGGTAGCTTCCACACAGCGTTACGCAACCGATGAAAATATATTGCCGCTCGACTGATTCGGAGTGAGACCTCTGCTGTTAAACTGGAGCCAGTCATAAGCACACTGCCCAGGTATGGGAAACTCTCCACTCTCTCCACAACTGCCCCATCACCGATTGGGAGTTGTGGGGGTGGAGTGTCCGATAGTACAAAATACCCAGGCAGGTCCTTAGTTTTGGTGGGGCTGATGGTAAGGCCCCACCTCGTAGTGGCACGCTCCAGTCTCAGCAGCAGTGTCTCCAACTCCTCCTCTGAATGAGCAGCTATTACCAAATCATCAGCATACATAACGTGGTTGAGCAATAGGGAGCCATCCCTTGACCGCACTCGGGCATCGATCAGCCTCCCATTATATCTGTACCATATGGAGATTCTCTCAGTACAGCTATTGAAGGCTTCACGAACTACGTGGTCAAAATAGATGTTAAATAATGTGGGAGCCAGAGGACATCCCTGTCGCACCCAAAGGTGTACAGGGAATGGCTCTGACTCCCGGCCACGTAGTTTTACCCGGGCCCGCTCACCATCATGAAGATCCTTAATGATCGTGAGCAGAGGGTCAGGTACTCCAAAAGCACGAAGAACAACCCAGAGCCCAGGCCTACTGATGGTATCATAGGCCTTGACCAGGTCAATAAAGCAGAGATGTAGGTCTTGTTGGAATTCCCAACACCTCTGCTGTAGCAGACGGACAGAAAATATGGCATCTGTGCAGGACCACCCTTTCCTGAAATCGCATTGGGGCTCCGCAAGCCTCTCCTCAGCGTGCCTGGCAAGGCGATGTTGAATAATCCTTGCCAGGACCTTTCCCGGCACACTGAGGAGTGAGATGCCCCTGTAGTTGTTACAGTCTGTGCGGTCCTCCTTCCAATCCTGCGGAACCCGTCCAGTGGTCCAACCTGTTGTTATGATGTCAGTCTGTGCACAAACGCCGCCCTCCCTCAGCATTTCGCTTGGGAGATCATCTCTGCCCGCTGCCTTTCCTGGTCTCAGACTCCGGATCGCCTTCAGTACTTCCTCAACAGATGGCACCTCAGCCAGCAACTCACAGGGGGTGACTTCTTCCAATATTTGAGGCACCGCAGCCTCAGCAGGGTCATCCTCACTTTGTGCCACGATGTTTTCCTGGCTGAGGGATTTTCCCTCCCCCAGGACCTCACAGAAATGCTCAGCAAATCTGCAAACCTGTTCCTGGGGGTCGGAGATTGGGTCACCATTTTTTCCCCTAATGATGGTAATAGGTGTGGCGCTGCAGATTACTTTTTTGATGGAGTTAAATAGAGATTTGTGATCACGTGCCACTGAGGCAGACTCCATCTCCTCAGCAACCCGCGACCACCACCCATCCTTGCAGCGCCTCACGGCTCTCCGAACCTCCGAGCGAAGGCTGCGGTAAGCCCCCTCATTCTCTGACATGGGATTCTGTAGCCGATGACAGTGGACCTGTCGCTTTTTCTCAACCATCCTGAACACCTCCTCTGTCAGCCAGGGTCTCTGGGGAGGTCGGGACCGCGTACCCAAAGCAGCCATTGCAGCTGCATGAGTCACAGTCCTAAACCTTGCCCATTTACCCTCGACATTAGGAGTCGGGGATGATGCCAATCCCAGCCGCAAGCGATGATGAAATTCTCGCTTGCAACTTTCATCAGATAACTGAGACCAGGCCACTTTAGGTTGGAATGGGGTCCTGGGTGTACACCCACCACCGGAGTGGAAGAATGGCAGGCGCATCTTACAGATGACTAGTCGATGGTCAGAGGGCAGATCAGCTCTACGGTAGGTCCTGGTGTCAAGGACATGGGCTCGCATCCGCTGGTCCGTCACTATGTAGTCCAGCAGATGTTCATGCTTGGACCCGGCATGCATCCATGATGTTGTGTGGATGCGCCGATGCCGGAACAGCGTGTTGGTAATTACAAGCCCATGGGCTGCACAAAAATCTAGCAGCCTCCTACCGTTGTTATTGAGCTGATCTGGCCCATGCCCTCCAATCACTCCAGACAAGGTGCCAGTATCATGACCAACTCGGGCATTGAAGTCACTCAACATGATGACTCTATCCCGAGGGGCCACTTTAGCCAGCACCTGTGACAGGAGGTCATAGAAGGCATCTGACTCATCGGCTTTGCCTGCATCCCTCCACGGATGTTCATCTTCGGTGGGGGCATAAGTAACCACGACCACCATTCCTCGCCTCCGGTTGATGGGAAGGCGAGCCCAAAGTAGCCTGGGGCTTACAGCTTCCCACACCTCACCGCCACGCTCCCACACCCCCTTCATTCTTTTGTTCAAAAGAAGAGCCACACCCTGTTGTTTGGCAGTCTGCTGCCCTGAGTAGAGGACTGTCCACCCCTCATGGTGGCAGGAGCCAGAGCCGGTCCACCGGACCTCCTGAATGCCACATAGATCCAGGCGGTACTGGTCCAGCTCCCGACAGAGGAGTGGCAGCCTCTCCTCCGCAGTGAGCGTTCGAACATTCCACGTGGCCACCCGTAGTGGTTTTTCGTTATTTCTGGAGGAGCCCCGAGGGTAGATATTCAATCTCCTGGCTCCACCAATTGGGGTTTGGCCAGGAGACGTCATAGACGCCTGCCCCCCCGGGGCCTCCGGCACAAGCTTATTAGTTATATACTTAATTCGCGGTTTAGTGGTAATTAATTGAAGGTGGAGGGGTTACCAGCCCCTCGCACCCGTCCAGAGTCCCCGTTTATCCCCTGTGGTGGACACATATGCCATGAGGGGAGGAGCCAATCACAATTGGACCTCCCCCCACAGCACTGTCCACGACAGAGTTGCCCGTCCGGCACTGCGAGGAGGTAGGGGGTTGTTTTGCCGGCAAACACACACACAGTGGCACGCACACACACACAGTGGCACACACACACAGTGGCACGCACACAACAACAACAACCGCCATTCGCCACTAAGTGGCAGCGACGTCACCACGACGTTTGTGCCAGGCTATGTGCACCCTGAGGCCACGTGAAGTGTCGAACGCCCGCTGGCAGGAGGTCACGGGGCAGACCCAGGTGCCACGGGTCGACTGACTGAGATGACTGGCTGATGCACCACCCGTGCCCCCTATTGTGCCAACCACGCACACACACACACAGTGGCACACATACAGATAAACAAAGATCCCCCATATAGCCTTAACAGACTGTAGGGGCAAGTGCTGTTTCCGAGCACCTACACACACACAGTGGCACACACACAGTGGCACACACACACACCTCGCCATCGCCTCCTTCCTGCCAACACCGCAGCATCGGTCTTGCTCAGTTTCTCCCCCCACCTCCCCCCCCACCTCCCCCCACCTCCCCCCCCACCTCCCCCCACCTCCCCCCACGTCCCGTGTGCCCGCAGAGCTTCCTCTGGAGGCGGTATTGGTTCCGGCTGAAGGGCGGCAAACTCTGTTACTTCAAAAGCCGCGACTGCACCAGCGTGAGTCGCCTTGCAAGCTTTCTTTATCAGCATAATCATTATTATTATTACGCTGTGTGACACGATTTTTTTGTTCCTGGGTGGTAAGTGTTCTTTTCTAATTGCTTATTATGCCTCAAAAGTATAGAAAATGGCTATTATTAGGACTTTACGTGAAGGAAAGACACAAATGCACATCACGTCTTCTCATTGAACATAGCTACATTTCAAAATATCACTGCCCTGGTCACGAGTGCGGGGCCCTAAATTAAAACAAAAACACGGAAATATTAAGACACATTTTAACTTGCATAGTAAAGTAATTGCATGTTTTTTTTCATTTGCGACACAGCCAGATAAAATCGCTAACCTTAAACACCCAGCCGTTCGTAAAAGTCGAAGGCGGTATAGTACTATAGTAATAGACCAAGTGCAGAATCACTGAACCGGAATTGATAGCTTGTAAGCGTTCAGCTCGGGGCCCTTGAAAGTGCGGGGCCCGTAGCTACATATGTAGTAGTAGCTACATATGTAGTAGTAGCTACATATGTAGTAGTAGCTACATATGTAGTAGTAGCTACATATGTAGTAGTAGCTACTACACATGTATCTACTACATGTGTAGTAGCTACATATGTAGCAACCAGCACAAGTAGCTACTACTACATATGTAGTAGCTACATATGTAGTAGTAGCTACGACACATGTATCTACTACATGTGTAGTAGCTACATATGTAGCAACCAGCACAAGTAGCTACTACATATGTAGTAGCTACGACACATGTATCTACTACATGTGTAGTAGCTACATATGTAGCAACCAGCACAAGTAGCTACTACATATGTAGTAGCTACTTGTGTTGGTTGCGTTCAATCATTGGTGACCGGGTGGAGACAATCAACAATCAACTCACTGCCCCCCCCCCCCCCCCCCATTGAGAACCCCGTTTAATCACTCCTCTTCCGAGACGTCCGGTTAGCGTGGAAGAGTAGGCCAAATACCCTCTTCAGTGAAGTCCCTTCCGCCAGCAGCAGCGAGTGCGAGCTATTTGCGGGCCTGCGCCTTTGGCCACGAGAGTTCGAATCCCGATCACGGCCAACGGCCAGCGACGGGTTATTTGAACCGGTCCGCGGCCTCGCCTAGGTCGACTCGGCCTCAAATGACTACACGGTGCGGTGCGGTAAACACCGCCGCTCGGGAGACAAAGGCGGCCCCGGGGGTGGGTGACGCTGGCCACTGGCCACCCGCCACATTGGTGTATCGTTGCCGGCTTTCTTCATAGGTGCTCGACAACAGCACTTGCCCCAGCAGTCTGTTTAGGCTTCACGGGGGATCTTTGTCTTGGCTTTTTTTGTGGGTGAGGGCATCTGGCGAGGGCCGACGGTGTCGGGACTCGCATCGCCTGTCCACGAGGAGAAAATAAGCAACGTTACCTGGCCGGGATGCATCTACTATCGGAGCATGGTTTTTTTGTTGTATTTACATGTCATCCACAAGTACGTGTGGTTAATGCAGACACGATTCCTTGCGAAAGGTTTCTGTTTGGTGTTTTAACGCCTTAACACCGCCTGTTTTAATTGCCAGAGATGGTAAAACCAATTATTATATTGTCATTCTCCTTACCGTGTCTCCTTTGCGATGTGTTTCAGCCTCACGGCGTCATAGACGTGAACAAGGCGAGTACTGTGGGTCACGCGTACTGTGTAACGGGGTTCCGTGACATGCACAGTGTATTGTGTCACGTGTGCTGTGGGTCACGCGTACTGCGGGTCACGCGTAATGTGGGTCACGTGTGCTGTGGGTCACGCGTACTGTGGGTCATGCGTAGTGTGACGTGTACTGTCAGGCGTACTGTGGGTCACGCGTACTGTGGGTCATGCGTAGTGTGACGTCTGTCAGGCGTACTGTGGGTCACGCGTAGTGTGGGTCATGTGTAGTGTGACGTCTGTCAGGCGTACTGTGGGTCACGCGTAGTGTGGATCATGCGTAGTGTGACGTGTATTGTCAGGCGTAATGTGGGTCACGAGTACTGTGGGTCATGCGTAGTGTGACGTCTACTGTCAGGCGTACTGTGGGTCACGTGTACTGTGGGTCATGCGTAGTGTGACGTCTGTCAGGCGTACTGTGGGTCACGCGTAGTGTGGATCATGCGTAGTGTGACGTGTACTGTCAGGCGTACTGTGGGTCACGCGTACTGTGGGTCATGCGTAGTGTGCCGTGTACTGTCAGGCGTAATGTGTCACGAGTACTGTGGGTCACGCGTATTGTGACGTGTACTGTCAGGCGTACTGTGGGTTACGTGTACTGTGGGTCACGCGTACTGTCAAGTGTACTGTGGGTCATGCGTAGTGTGACGTGTACTGTCAGGTGTGCTGTCACGTGTATTGTCACGAACTGTGGGTCACACGTCCAGTGGGTTACGTGTATTGTCAGGCGAACTGTGGGTCATGCGTACTGTGTGACGTGTACTGTGGTGCACGCGTACTGTGGGTTAGGTGTACTGTCAGGCGTCCTGTGGGTCACGCGTACTGTCAAGCGTACTGTCAGGCGTGCTGTGGGTCATGCGTACTGTGTCATGTACTGTCAGGTGTACTGTGGGTCACGAGTACTGTGGGTCGCGGGTACTGTCAAGCGTAGTGGGACACGCATACTGTGGGTCACATGTTCTGTCACGCGTACTGTCGCGCGTACTGAGTCATGCATACTGTGGGTAAAGTACGGATGAGGTGGAGGCGCAGACCCACGAGGGCCAGCGCTGTGTGCCACCCTCAAACCCCACCGAGTTGCGAGGCCGCCACGAGGTGACAGCACAGCAAGTAGATTCCAGAACCCACCCGTGCCGGACCTTAATGCAAAACACTCGGTAATGGAATTGGCCAAACATCCCAGGGCAGGACCCTCCTGAAAGTCTCCAGACTCAAGTATCGCGCCACGGTGGCGAGATGTTAATTACCTCGCCTGGTATGCAGGAGTTCGTGGGTTCGATAACCGACCCCGATGCCTGCTGCTGTATATTTGGAGTTTGCATGTATTCCTCTCTCTCCGTGGTCGCGTGGATTTGTGTCTGGGCCCTCCGGGTTTTCCCCTCCACATTCAGAATCGACGTGGTGCGTTTAGAGTAATTGGCTACTGCGATACATTTCCACGTGAAAAGCCACTTCGTTGGTGATATCATTGTGGCCAGGTCGTTTCTGACTAAGAGCTACACAGCTCAGCGGGCCTTACCTGGTCAAGTAAAAAGACTTAAGTTAATTCATAGTTAAGTGAAGTTTTCTTGAATCAGGGGCATTGTTATTCTCATTTACGGCATGACATTGAATATATTATCATACACATGCCCTCCCTGCAATGCAATAACATCCATCGGCCAAATATCCCCTGGTCTTCTTGCATGAAAAAAAAAACCATAATTAGACAATATACGTCCCGCTGCTTTAAACGACCGACAACATAGTCCGGTATCAACTTGTTACGCGATGCGTTCTTTTTGCTTTCAGATTAAAACCATCGGAGAGGTGACTTCAACGGGCAAAAACTTTTCGTTTGAGGTTGTGCTCTCTGCGGAGAAGACGGTCATCTTGGTGAATACCGTAACACCGCACTTCGCGTCGGTTCATCGTGTGGCCAACGTAACGGGCGGCTCAGCCCTGCAATTTCTTGCCGTCGTAACTGCCGGCAGGAAGGGATTCCACTTGAGGGAGCACCAGACAAGACAATGCAATGTTCAACTCCTTTGGGCAACCGGCGCATGCTGAGCATTTGCCTTTAAAGCTCACGGCGTTTTCGGTTTCGCAGGAAAATGCACAAAAGCAGCAGATGTGACCTTCGATCAATTAATCATTATTGAACGTGCCCGTATCACCCTCTATAAAGTAGGCATCGGTGCAACATTTCAGGAGAATGGGAACGCACACAGCGCAAGCTTGCACTTTTAGTATGTACGTTGAACTTCTTTCGCGCCGCACGTAGCCAACCGGAGGTGGCAGCCGAGTGAGCATATAATGATCGAAATGGATCTGTCGCTTCGTGCCCCAGAATGCCATTCGCCTTAGCCACCGTATCAGCTGTCAACGTGATGTGGCTGCGTGCGCGTGCACACACAACCAGGCTGCAGACTCAAACGAGGAGTGCAAGTCGTGGATAGAGACGCTGCTGTCCAAATCATCGAGTGCTCGCCGCTCCTCCTCCCAGCGGAAGGCCGTCTCCGTCTGGTAACCTACACACATATATAATAGGGCCGACGCAAACTAAAGGGGCCTACGAGAAAAAAATGTAAACAACATATCTTCTTGAATAAATATAAACTTGATTTGGAGCTTTCGTGACTGCTGGAATTACTCTTTGGATCTTTCGGTAAAGTCTTTTTAAATAGCATACGTTTCGATTGCAACAAGCAATCATCATCAGGTACGAATGAAAAAACCTAGTAAACTTTGAAATATAATGCAATATAACACAGTCGGTTAACATAACAATCAACGCCCTACCTGGTTGATTACGTTCATATATAGCAAGGATAGGCAGAGTGTATATATGTAAAGGGGCATATCAATCGTTTTTTTTTTCAATAAGAGAAATTAACAAAATTAGCAAGTAACATCTTCAAATGGTGCTTTTCGTACAATCTTATTCTTAAAAGAGAATGGCCCAAGTGCAGACGTGCGTTGTTGTCCTATGGTTGTTCGCGGACAGTTTATTTTAAAATCAGCAGTTCCAACTGTAGAAAGTTATCACTGAAGGCCCATGAAAAAGAAGGGCCGAGGGGCCTACAAGAACCTTAATCCGGCCTTGCAGTGTCAGGATACAAAGCCAGCGGCCTCTGGCTTGCAAGCCCTTTGCGCGAACCGTCACACCGCAGCAGCGCCCCGGATTGTGAACGGCGCTACAGAAGGAATGGCGGTGGCGATGCCGGGCGGTGATTTTCAGGTACATCGATACGCCACCCGTGGACAGACTGACGGGCGCGCTCGCGTCAACGGAGAACGGCGCGACAACCAATCGCAACTGGACCCGCAAGGAGGCTCACGACTCGAACTCCGTGAGTCAACGTTCATTTACGTAATGAAGGTCAAACGGTGCAATAGCCTTTGAGCGAAGACTCTCGTAGAAGGAAACTGCCAATTTACCAGTCGCAGCACTTACTCCGAAGTCCCCTTTCACCGTAGAAGTGGAACGCGGCGGTTCGATACCTGGGTGTTACTAATCGCCGCGGTCACGCTGCGTTGTTGCGACCACGTGGGGACGCAGGAGACGGCGCCGCCGATGACGACGCAGAAAATGCAGCCGACGCGAGAGCCGCCGCCGATCCCACAGAGACCGCCCAGCAGTAAGAAGCATTCCCACCCGTCACACTCTCCCTTGTCTGTAGGCGTTCAAGATGAACCCGAACGTCATTTAGGACGCCGAGATGTTTAATTACCTCGCCTGATACACAGGGTGAGCATCTACATCATTAGACCTCCTTTGCCAGTACCAAAATGTAATAGGGTTTTTCCCCTTTTTTCTGGCAACAAAACTGAAACCTTTTTACGAGGATTCATGTCTGCATTAACCACAATACCTGCAGCCAAAATGCAAACAAAAAACATACTATGATAATATATGCATTGTCCTTGAAACTGATTGGTCCACACCAAAGGACCAGATGACGCCTTCTGGCGTCATCTGGTCGAGCACCAATTGGGTCGAGGCTCAAAAGAAAGCCGTCCCTTGGTGTGGACCAATGAGTTTCAAGGACAATGCCACATATATTATCATAGTATGTTTTTTGTTTGCATTTTGACTGCAGGTATTGTGGTTACTGCAGACATGAATCCTTGTAAAAAGATTTCAGTTTTGTTGCCAGAAAAAAGGGGAAAACCCCTATTATTAGATACACAGGGGTTTGTGGGTTCGATCCCGACCCTGATGCCTGCTGTGTACTCGGGTCCTCCAATTTTTCCCTCCACGTGTTTAGAAAATTTGGCTGCTAGAAATTTCAAAGTGATAAGCCATTTCGTTGTGCTATTTGTGGCCAGGTTGTTTCTGAAAACGAGCTATGTGGCTCAGTCCGCCTCACACCTGGTAAAAGTTTAGTTTATTGCCAGCTAAATGGGCCCGAGATGACCGAAGCATTAAACGCCCAATGGAATAACACGGCACCTTTCAATCGGTTTCTAAAAATCACGGACGGCGGCGCAGTGGTGTATGTCGAATTTCTTGCGCACCGTACGTAGCCAGCCGTGCTACCCGGGAGGTGGTGTCACGGTTCGCGCACTGCAGTTGCAATGCATAGGTCGCCGGTTGGATTCCATCACCTGGCAGCGGCAGTTGAGACAATCGATAAAGTTTCTCACCATCCCTACACCCCCCACCCCCCGGCCACTATACACCCGGCGATTGTTAAATGGGTACACCGGTTAGTTGATCGGCAGTGTCTCGTGTGGTGGGGTAAAAGAGTGGGTAATTCCCACTTGTTCTAAGGTGTCTGGGCCAGTGTGGAAGAGTAGGCCAAAATAACCTCCAGGGGGACTCTCGAGATCTCCCGTCGAGTGGAGGGCCCCTTCTGCCATCCGGCAGTAGCGTCAGCAAGCTATTGCAGGGGCTGAAAAGTTGATCCTTCACACCTCGATCTTGTTTGTGATTTTTAGAGTTTTTTTTATTTGTGATCGCCCCCCCCCCACCACCCCGCCCCCACCACCCCGCACCCCACAGCCAGAAAACCACCGCTCAAAACTCCTCCACTGCCGCCTAAATTGCGAAAATATTCAACGCCCAGGAGCCAGGGCTGCGCTCGTCCTGCCAGCCCCACCCTCGAGCAACTGACAATCAAAGATTCGGACGACGACCACGTTTTTGAGGAAGTAATCTACGACACGCCGCGCCCGTACCCGGAGACGCTACAGCACAAGGATTGCCCAGTCAAGGCCTCGTCGAGTTAAATTTGACCAACACACACAGCTTGCACTCGGATGAAATGTTCATCATCGCGTTCATTGTGATTACAAAGTGGAGTCGCAACCAAATTGCCAGTTAGAATCATGATCAGAGGTCAACTCAGCCCTTCATCCGACCGTGATTGATAAACTGAGTGGCCCACTTTGTAAGCAGCAGACAAGAGGTTGTTCAGCCAGCTTGCGCTTGCCATTGGACTGTGGAATTTCCACAAATAGCTATACGATTAAACATATATTTCTTCTGTGGTAACAATAGTATATGTATACGCAAAGGTCAGTTGTATATAGGCCACTGGTAACACTTTACTCCATGTACTGTATACCTTAACAGTGGATTACGCCGAGAAATAAAACGGGGCAGCTCCAGTCGGCAGGTTTCCTGGCCTCATTCTTTATTTTACAATCGCAAAAAAGTTTGACGACGGGAGACGCTCCAACAAAGGCACAGGCTCGCGAGGGGTGAGCAAGGAGGCCATGTTGCATAAAATCCAAACCTCTCTCCGGTAAATGCGTCCTATGCGGATGGTACAAAATAGTCTCGGTGTTCACTCCAATAAGAACACCGCTCTTTTGCGATCACCTGCGAAAGAAAATAAAAATCTAAACGTTAACAGAAAAAAATGACTGCGCAGAAACAAAAAAATCAACCACAAGCGAATAAACCAGTGTATCAAGAGCAGGGGCGGAGCCAGGATTTTGACTTTGGGGGGGGGCTGACTTCAATATTCTGAGATATCCAGTGTTTATGTTTTCCAATGGGTACAACAAATATATAAAACACATTTTATTGGATATGAACGCGGAGTTTATTAATAGGTCGGAGCCGCCGATGTGGCTAATAAGTTCGATAAGTTCGAAAGGCTGCCGCTCAAGCAGTCTGCAGGGCAGCACACAAGGTGGCAGCCTGCAGGGCAGCAGCACAAGGTGGCAGCCTGCAGGGCAGCACACAAGGTGGCAGCCTGCAGGGCAGCACAAGGTGGCAGCCTGCAGGGCAGCACAAGGTGGAAGCCTGCAGGGCAGCACACAAGGTGGCAGCCTGCAGGGCAGCACAAGGTGACAGCCTGCAGAGCAGCACGAGGTGACAGCCTGCAGGGAAACACACAAGGTGGCAGCCTGCAGGGCAGCACAAGGTGGCAGCCTGCAGGGCAGCACACGAGGTGGAAGCCTGCAGGGCAGCACAAGGTGGCAGCCTGCAGGGCAGCACAAGGTGACAGCCTGCAGGGCAGCACGAGGTGACAGCCTGCAGGGAAACACACAAGGTGGCAGCCTGCAGGGCAGCACACGAGGTGGCAGCCTGCAGGGCAGCACACGAGGTGGAAGCCTGCAGGGCAGCACACGAGGTGGAAGCCTGCAGGGCAGCACAAGGTGGCAGCCTGCAGGGCAGCACAAGGTGGCAGCCTGCAGGGCAGCACAAGGTGGCAGCCTGCAGGGCAGCACAAGGTGGCAGCCTGCAGCATTTTGCAGCAGTCGGATATCCGGTTACCCCGATTACCGACTTTCCCAAAATTTCAGGGGGGGCTGAGCCCCCCCCCCCCCGCCCAGCCCCCACTGTGGCTCCACCCCTGATCAAGAGGGCCTCCATTGGGGAATCGATTCGACTGTACAAATGTGCACATGACACGTTGCCAATGCATACACACGCGCACACATTAGGCGCCTTTACTTACACCCCCACGCATCCTAGCACGTACTGCAAGCATAATGTTGCGTATATATACGCATATTTATTGAGATAAACATTCTTTTGCGGAAGGATTTTGTTGCCAACTTTGCACAAGAAACGATGCAGATGTGGGCAACGGTATTTGTCAGCTGCCGTGGTGAGTGACAAAGGCCGATTTATTTTAGGGTTTTGTATTTTTTTTATAGAAACAATGTGAAGTGTGTCCTTAGATGGACACGGAATTTCATGGGCACAGCAATACCTACCCACATGTGAATACAAAGGAATGAGTGGAGTCCTCGGATGCACACCATTTAGCAACGTTCACTGAAATGAGTCTCAAAACGAGATGACGTCATGAGTAATGTAATGGGTAAACTGGTTTACCAATTATCGCTGGCTTTTATGGGCAAGTTCTGGATGACTCTTAAATGAATTTGCCCGATTTTTATACAGGGAATGTCCATAATACTAGCAACACAACTATAAACTAAATATACTTTCATAATGTACTACGTTTATGAGAGTTACCGTGACCGCCACCTTACAGACGGACAGGGCGGCTGCATTGGCGCTTTCACATCAACCCGAGAAAAAAATAAACTTCGATTCTGAACACAACTTGTTGGGATGGTTCCGCAAGTGTACCGGACGTATCGCTTCTCCCACTGCCACCCCTCCCCAACCTGCTCAGTCTTCCAGCAAGATCGTCTCCTCCTTGACGAGGAATTCAATCGTCTCCTCCTCCCAGTCCTCCATGTTGCTGTCCAGTTGGTCTGTGTCGCGCCCTACAACAAGCACACGAAGACAAAGATCCCCCCCCCCGTATAGCCTTAACAGACTGTTTGGGGCAAGTGCGGTTAGCGAGCACCTATGAAGGCCGGCACGGCGCAACAAAGGGGTGGGTGGCCAACAACACGCCCGGGGCCGCCTTTGACTCCCCAGCAGAAATGTTTACACACCGCACCAGGTACTAATTTCAGGCTGAGTCGACCTAGAAGAGGTCCAGAACTGGTTCAGAAAATTTTCACTGGTGTTGGCCGCGAGCAGGAATCGAACTCGGTGCCGACGGGCTCGTAGCGCAGCGCGCTAACCGCACATGCATGCGCAAATGCCTGTGCTTCACCATGACTGAAACCCCCGCCCGAGTCAATCTTTAGGCAGCCGTGGGGTGGCCAGTCGACCGCAACGCACGCTCACCATCTCGCAGCTCCATGCGCCGTTCCTTCTGCTCCTCGTAGGCCTTCACCACGTCCTCGCGGTACGTCCGGTAGTCTTCCAGCAGTTTCCGCCGCTTCTCAATCAGGTCCTGAGCGACGGGATCACCAGTGACGGGCGTAGCATGAGAACGTATTCACCAATGGCGTGGCTTTTACTGTTGGAGGTGCCGCCCTGCAATTGCTTGCCCATTGCCGCTGCTGGCGCAAAGGGCCTTCCGCCATCAGAATCAAGAATCTTTATTTATCCTGGAGAAATGCGATGGGCTATGCAGCTTTTTTTCACAGATGTCCAGTAGGGGCGGGTTCAGAAAATTACAACACCAAACAATAGGAAAGGAGCTCTGAATAGACCCCCCCCCCCTCCCCCTCTTAGAGGGTCTTTTGGCCTACTCTTCCACGTTGGGCCAGGCATTTTGATAGCGGTAAGATGACCCACACGCCTCACCCCACCGCACGCGACCTGCCGATCGACAGTCGTTTCACCATTAATACTGCTGGATTAGCACAAGGGTGGGGTGATTTAAGAAACCTGCAACAATGTGGCTTAAAGCTCTCGTGACTGCAGGACTTCACACTCTTGGGTCTTTCGGTAAAGTCACGTAGATCGGTTCAACGAAGACCACCGCTTTGTGTTGCGATCGAAACGTCGTAGTTTTTTTTGTTATATTCAATTTTCTTTTAACCTATCTACGTGACTTTACCCAAAGACCCAAGAATACTGCACCATTGTTTCAACTGCCAGGGCTGCGGACCAAACCAGCCGCCTCTGAATTGCAATCCTGGCTTGCTCGCCACTGGACCCGGCTTATAATGTAACTTTATTAAACAGCAGTTGGCAACAATATAATAAAAACGATACCGTACATTATGGAAATCGAACGTCAGCTGTGACGATGACTTAGCAACGACGGGACGCTCTTCTCCTCCATCAGCCTCATTAAATCAGTTTTGTGTATAACCTCCAGCACTCGTGTCAGGTACGAAGGTGTTTGCATCACGCGAGGACAAAGAGCGTACACGGACGGCAGTGGTGATTCTGTTATAACGGGTCCAGCGCATCGGTTGCATTCACAAGTGGCTAAACTAGGCTTCCTCCTAACGGTAGCCGCTCATCTCAGATGTCAGGAGCAAACGTTACAGGCGTGAGTGCGTATGGGCGGGCGAGCGTGCGTATGTGCGTGCGCGCGTACCTTAGACGCCCTGTACTGCATCATGCGATCCTTTTGCTCAAACATCTTGTGGTATTTCTTGTATTCCTTTTTGACTTCCTGTAACATAGGTTACAATTATAGGCGGCATAACGACCATCTAACAATGTTCCTTTAAGTGGCTGCAACTCAAAGAGAACCACGTAAAACAGGACGACGTTCACACAGTACCACTCATGAGCGGCAGGGGGCAGCTACGATCAATGCAGTTGCAGGAATGCGCATGCGAGAAGTCGATTGACAAAAAAAAATGTAACGGACTACTTATTTTATGACCGATTTACTCAAGACACCTTTACACATTAGGGCCCACGACCCCACATCCTGGTCTCCCAAAGGCAATAAGGCACCGACAATCCACGTCCAGCATGACGCGTGAACGATGCTGATGACGTCACCAAGCATACCCCCCCCTCCCATCACTTCCCGTCCAGTGGCACACGCGCAACAGCCGAGACTTATAAACTATTTTCTTGGGTACCCAATTAGTCGTGTAATCAAACCGATAACTTGCGCCAGGCTAAGAACGTGGTTTTTTTTTAATATCGGGAGAGATTGCATGAAGTTTTAGTCTTTCTAGATGTGGTCAGGGTTAAGGGGGAGACAGGTACCGCAATCGGTTCTTTGGACTGGAGGTTGGTCGGCAGAGGCCGCCACAGCAGCTGGGCTACATACATGATTTTAGTCATGAGAAGATTTCGGGAGGGATTGCACGAAGCTTTAGTCTTTCTTTATAAACGTGGCCAGGGTAGGGGGAGGGATAGGTACCGCAATCTGCTCTTTGGACAGGAGGGTGGCGGGCCGAGGCCGCCACAGCAGCTGGCAGAACCGCTCCAGGCCATTCTTCTGCAGCAGGCGGCCTTGAAACGTCCACAGCCAGTACGCGTTGTCGACCTGCAGACACGTTCCAAGGTGGCAATGCACTGAAGGCGGTTTCAGTCAGAGAGGAAGCCGAGAGTGGAGGGGGGGGGAACAAAATATAGGGGCTGAACGCATCACAGGGAGAACGTGAAGGAACGAAAGACAGATTGGAATGAGAGGATTGCGGGAAACCCAATTACGGGTAACGGGAGAATAGAGGGAAGAAGCAGGAAAAATTATCTCGATCTGCGCTTTAAACATTGGTATCTTTTTTCATCATGAGTTAGCTATCAGTTGGGGAGGCCTTTAAATTACACCGTCGAGATTTGTGTTCATTGTACATATTTTTTAGACTTTGATAAATACGTAAAAACACAAGGTGAAAAAAACATTTCGCCATATTTTCGTCTATTTGTTGTGTAATACTGACACAGATGCTACAGTCGTGTAATAGTTACCACACTAGCCTTCAAATCCAGAGGTCGCCAGTTTAATTTCCCGGTGCGGGAGTTATAATGGGCACGTTTTGTAATGTCCCTGCCATTGTTCAGGCAACAGTATGAATGGATACACCGCAGTGATTCGATTGTCAGGTTTTGTTTGGTGGAATATAAAGTGTGGTTACTCCCGCCTCTTCCAAGATGTCTGGCCGGCGTGGACGAGTAGGCCAAAACATCCTGTGGAGGGGCTCTTGAGGGCACCCTAACCCTCCGTCCAGCGGAGGCCCTTTCGCCCGTGGCGGCATGAGCAATACATTGCAGGGTAAGCACCTTTAACTCTTTACAGATATCACCACATAGCTACGGGTTATACTAAAACCATGGTCCGGGACTCCTGCAGGAGTTACGCGCGACGTTATTGCAGCTGCTGCTGCTGGTATATGGGAGGGGAGTGTGGGCCCCACACCTTGTGGCTCCACCACGACACGGAGGTGATGATGTAGCGCCCTGACGGGTCCCACTCCACGTCCGAAGCCATGAAGTGCTCCGCCACATTCATCACCGTGCAGTCCGACGAGTCCACGAAGGCCAGCGCGCCGTTCATGCTGCGCCCCCACACACGTCACAAATTGGCACCTCCGATTGGCATGGTGGGCTACGTACGGTGCGAAAGACGTTCAATATACGTACATACACACGACACACGGACGACACTGGGGCACGAGTTTCCCCATAACATTTTTTTGGTGAACTTTACGTTAATTAATTTTTTGAGACAATTTTAGACTTAATGTTCGTATATTTTTGGGTTTGTTTTTAATTGTAATAACTGAAATTGGTAGATGCACCTTATTGATCATCTCCATTTTAATTATGAAGTTTTTTTTTATATGAATAGTTTCCACAATATAAAAATTGCTTAAAGCAAAATGCCACCACGTTACACTTTAACAATTGATCCTAAACAAAAAGATGATTTCAGGTCATCTTACATTTCTTAATTAGGTCCGAATATTGCATTTTTGGGGTAAATACAAAAATCAGGAGCAGTGAAAACCGTGTAAAAGCAGTGCTACCAGATAGCCACCGAATTTGTTCTCAAAGAGCCTTGCAAACGGTACTCAAGTGAAACTGAACGAGCCATGGCCAGACACAACAACACCCTCACCTGCGGAGCCCAGCAAGAACCACAAACTGGCCCTGGGGGCTCCAGTAAATGCTGTTGGCCTGTTGCTTGTCCAGCGTCTCTGCGGGCAGTACACGGCAAAGTCACAATTGGGGGCTTCTGCTCATGCTGCGCATTTTCCCCTTGGTGCACACCGACCACTGTTTTTTTGTAAAAAATCATCCAGATCGGGTGGGACAATCCAAAACACATGGGGAGATCTGTACAGCACGACCGAAGAAGCCTTACACGGTATGTCTTTTAATCTTCCCTTCACCATAATCAAAATGTTTGGGTGACAACAGACTATGCAGCGCTACCGAACAGTGTCAGAAAAAGGTCACGTAATTTTGGCTCGGTGGTTCACGTGCCAACCACTTTGTTCACTTCTGGTAGGCCAGCTGGGGATACTCACTGACGAGGTCGATCTTTCCGTTGTTCTTCACGTTGTAGAAGGAGACGCAGATGCGAGGGCTCTCTCCGTGCAGTACGGCAAACTTGCTGCCATTCGGCTCCCACGCAAACGCGCCAATCACCTCTGCTCACACCCGGTGCGGCAACGGGAAAAAGGGACACACACACAGATGTCAATATCAACTCGGACCACAACATCATCAGCCTGGTTAGGTGTGACATGACATCACTGTTTGACAGACACTTTTTGTTTTAGTTGTTGCAGTAAATTCGTCCCCCATTAATCCTTGAGTATGTCCCCTAATTTTGATATTTTTTTACGTCTTGATTTTATAGATAGGACTACCTTCGTTTAATTTACACTGTAAAATATCGTGATGCCCTATTTCGTGGGGCCGAATTTTACTCAAAAATGTATTTGAATGAATGACTATAGGTGTTACGAGATTTAAAAAATCGATTAGAATCTCTCGCACAGCAATGCCACCCTTCATACAGCAGAATGACCTACAGAAGTAGATATCGTAGAGCTAGCCCCGTCTGAGACCCCGTCAAGTGACCTATAGTCCACAGACAGTGAAGAGCAGCAATTTCCACTCGTTCTTGTATGAGAGCGAGGCCAACTGCATGACAGTCAAACCGATATAAGTTATACAAATTAAGTGCAGACCCAATGTTTTTGTGCAGTCAGTGATGGCTGATACCATCGACTCGCCAAACCATTTTATTCGCAGGTGGCTGCCTGAGAATTGGAACACAGGACCCTCAGCGATGCCGAAGTGGCACTCCGACCTCTCAGCCACATGGCTAACTCCATGGACGCTGCTCAGAGCAGTAGCCTACAAATGCCATCATCGGGACCGTACCTTTGAGTTCCACTACGTCCACCGGAACCTGTTTTTCCCGCATGCGGAAAATCTCAAAGTTCGTCACAGCGCCCTGCAATCAAAATTCACACCAGAGCACCTTAGTCTCGATGCGCGTTATCAATAAATTTCCTTTTTAATAACAACGCCCTTGTATTTATCCAGCGCTATCAAAGTGCTTAGCCTGTGCCCGTGCAACATGTGGCGCTCGAGAATGCTGCCGTTGAACATTAAATTGCGGTACGGTAAACTTGTGTAATCCAGCAAGGGTTCGTGGACCACGCGAATGTGTGAAACTTCCACACCTGCTGGAGTGACGTGGCCAGGGAATGAAAATACAAAAACTGGGTTTATGAACCCACGTGTGTGAACGGTTGTGTCCTCTCATAGATGTAGGTTTTCTCTGGGCGTCACAATGTCTCCGCACACGCTATAAAGCGCCTTAATAAAACAAATCAGCCAAACATCTCAACCAAGAACCCTCCTAAAACAGGAATCCTGAGAGCCTCAAATGAGGCCTCAAATGAGGCTCTCCTGGATCTTTTGACACGGACGCCAGCGCAGTGTTTAGCGCACACTGTGCTATGAACCCAATAACAGTTTGAATCGCAACTCCAATGAGCACGGTTTGCTATGCACGGTGCGAAAGACGTTCACCCTACATACAAAAGAATACATTCTCAAAAAGGATAAAAGCAACCATCACAGGGGACGCTTCCCGATTCGGTGTCAACAACGGTCTCCGGCCACGCACATCGCACGCGCCACGTGGTCGGCGGCGACAGCTCGTACCTGCAGACCCCGCGGCGTGCGGTCCACCTTGACGCACATGAAGTCACCGGCGCGCTGCCAGTGCAGCTTACAGTCGACCACGTTGAAGAGGTTGCGCACGCGCATCTCCTGCCGCGACGGGATAGCCATGAGCGTGACGCGCGCGGGGATGTCCTTGTCCTCGGGGACCCAGAAAGCCAGGACGTCGTCCGCCGGCGACCACGAGAAGTCCCTGCGACAAGCAGCGACGTTGACAATCACACCATTATTTTAGTGTGAAATTTGTAAAAACGAGCAATTTTTATGTGTTTCAAGATGGACTCTGAAAGAAATTGTTCAAGGGGCTTCTTAACAATCTATCATACCACTATTAAAATAACCTACGTCTCGAGTTTCTAGGCTGGCTGCGGGCTGAGCTCCTTTCCCACGGCTACAATAACTCAATTGTTAGTGGCTGCTGCGGGCTGTTGCCACCGAAACTAGCACCTCCGATCAGCACAGCTGGCTATGTACAGTGTGAAAGTTCAACATACGTACGTGATTTTTGGTGAAACGGCGGAACAAGTTCTCAAGACGTATAATAGATAGCGACAATGAGGTGGGATTAAGGAATACAGATGACAAGCACGGTTCATTCAGTCTGTTCCGTGACATCCTGCCAGCGGGCCTTTGACACGTCACGTGGCCTCAAAACGCACCTAGCATGGAACAAGTGCCGTGGTGAAGCCACCGCCACTTAGTGGCAAACGGCGGTTGCTGCGAGAAGGGAGTTAAGCATCTCCATGTGCTGCGTACACAGTTTACCTTATGCCAGTGATTTTGATGCTCTTCTTGTCCAGCAACCCCATTGACTGCACAGACAAGAACACCGTAACATTACAAAACAATCCTGGTAAATGACACCGAATTAACGTTGGCAAAAAATACGCAGGAATTGTGTGGGGGGGGGTTGGTGGCTTAATGCCACAAATCTCACCGGGGTTTCATACACGCTTAGTGTATCTTGCGTCATTCTGGCAAAGAACTTCCCATCTGGATTCCACCTGCACATCCGAGACGACATGACGGCGTTAGGGTTTTATTGACGGTGGGGAACGTTGCTCCCCATGAAAAACAGCTCTAAGAAATGTGAAAATAAAACATTTTTAAACGTTGCGCTATTAACACAACACGTCGCGTAATATATTTGCATTTCACGGACATAATTTGAATGCCCAATTAACTCGACTGGGGATGCTGCCGTCATGTAACCGTTAACACACTGGGCCTTGCAATCCAGAGGCCTCTGGTTTAATCTCCCGGTGCAGCAGTTTAAACAATGAGAAAGTCTCTTGAATCCCTCCGCCTGTCCACTCAGTAGTATAAAGAGGTACACCACAAGTTAGTCGGTCAGGTGTTGTGGGGTAAAGTGCGGGTATACTCCCACATCATCTGGCCAGCATGGAAGATTAGGTCAACTACCCTTGAGCGAGGCTCTTTAGAGTTAGCCTGGATATAGGCCCCTCTGCCAGCAGTGGCGTGAGCAAATCGCAGGGCAGGGCTGCACCTTTACCTTTTCACCTCTATCTAATTCTACATGTACCTCGTTCGGCTCCCCATCAGCCTCATTAAATCAGTTTTGTTTGTAACCTCCAGCAGCTATGTCAGGCACAAAAGCGTTTTGCATCACATGGGGAGCGAGCTGGATGAAAACGACACTGTTTCAGTTTAAAATAAATCATGAACACCACACGTTCCGATGATTAGATGTAACATTTTGCTGTGTTTCACTTCCACAGTCTGGGTGGACGCCGGCAGAAGGAGCGTGCACCCGCACTCACTTGAAGATGGGCCAGTGGGTGGAGCTCTCGCAGTGGAACCCTCGCCGCTTGTTGCCCGTGAGCACGTCCCACACGATGATGGCCTGCGGGTCCTCGCGCGTGTCTATCACGGGGCTGAACGTCACCATGTACCTGGCACAACGAACACACGCGCGCGTTCAAATACACGTGTGACGCGTGCTCAGCACAACGCATGCCACGTGCGCGAGGGGGCTTACCTGGCATAACGAGGCATGCTCGGCACAACACGTGCCACGATCGTAAGGCATGCCAAAGCGCTTGCCCTTAATTCGCGCTCGCTAATAGCACCCGCTCCAACAGCCCATAGGGCTTAACGGGGGGGGGGGCATTGTCTTTGTGCTTGTGTGTGTCTCTTACCTGTGAGCGGTGCACTACAAAACCGGTGGCCCCAGTTCGATTCTCGCTCACAGCCAACACCAGTGACAATTATCTGAACCGGTCCTGAGCCTCCCCTAGGTTGACTCGGCCTCAAATAAGTAGCTGGTGCGGTGGGACAACATCGCTACGAGGGAGACAAAAGCGGCCGGGCGTGGTGCTGGCCGGCCACCCCCTCGTGTGCCGTGTCGGCCTTCACAGGTGCTACTCGCGAACAGCACTTGCCCAAAAAAGTCTGTTAAAGCTATAAGCGGGGGGGGGTGGGTTCTTCGCCTTTGTGGACGCGTGCTCACCGCTCGCACGGAGAGAAGTCAATGAGCTGCACGCCCTGGTGCGAGAATCGCTGGATCTGCGTGAAGCGCTCGCCGCCCCACAGGGCGATGCCGCGCTGGTGGAACGTGGCCAGGTAGGTGCCCTTGGGGGACCAGCGCACGATTGTTTCCGTCCACCGCTGGGAAAAAAGACACGGGTGCGCGGGCCACCCTGCCCGTCAGCTGCTGGGCAGCGCAACAGCAACAACAGGGGCTCACAACACACGTCGTACAAAGTGTCTCATTCCATCCCCCGTGTAACGTTCGCACAACGGCCTTGCAAATCGAGTGTTCACCAGTTTAATCTTCCGGTGCGGCAATGACAAAAGTATCTTAAATCCTCCCCAAACCTCCCCCCCCCCCCCCCCAGCCTGTCCACCCCCAGCTGGGCAATCGGCAGTGTCAGGTGCTGCGAGGATAATGGGTAAGCCCACATATTCCAAGCGAATTGTCAACAGGAAGAGAACGCCAAATAGCCTCTAGAGGCTCTTCAGAGCTACCTCTCATGGAGGAGCCTTCTGCCACCAGTGGCGTGATCAAGCAATATTCAGGTCTTTACCTTTAATTTTTCACTTTAACATTATTCCATCTCTTCCTCGTTTTGCTCCCCATCAGCCTCATTAAATCAGTTTTGTTTGTAACCTCCATTAGTTATGTCAGGCACAAAGGTGTTTGCATCACATGGGGAGTGAGCTTGCAAAAAATTACACTTTTTCAGTTTCTCTAAAAATATACAGCGACCTTACATTATAACTGGTGCTTTGGTGCTCAGTAAATATAGCATTGCTGCACAGGCAGCATGGAGAAAAAGCATGCTTTGAAGAGAACATATGTATCGGGGAACAGAATTCAAAAACGTCATTAACTGTTAAGAAAAGTGGATTTGGGCAGGGCACGTTTCTTAACATAATAGTCGGTGGTCAAACCAGACACTGCAGAGGCTGCCAAAGGAGTACAACTGCCAGAGAACAACCATCAAGGGTTATTGCAGCAAGATACTGGGAGATTGGCGGCTTGATTCCAGCAGTGGATAGATCATGGTTGATGACAATCATGAAGCGTAGGGCACCTTACGAGCCAGTATAAATGTCTCGCGCGCCTCTGAAGGCAGCGTTCCAGGTAAAAGTTTACCTCCACGCCCTTAACAGATCGTACGCGATGGGAGACATCAGGAGGCTTGAACAGAGCAGTGGATAACGTCACGGTTGTTGATGATAACGATGAATACGGTGCACTTGAAAGCCAGCGTAAACATGTCTCGTGCGTGTTCTTGACAACCAGGGTTCCCCAAGGTCCCATTTTCAACCGCGTGCCGTGACGGACGCCCGAGCGAGACCTGGGCTCACCGCTCTCTCCTCGACAATCTGCGACTCCGTCACGTCGTTCAGGAAGATGGCCACCTTCTCGCCGCTATCGTAGATGACGCTGAACTGGTCCCGGCAGTCCGGCTCCTCCAGCCAGTACCTCATGTTGCCCTGTGAGTTGCATAACAACCGGTCACTCAACCGTCCAGACTCACCAGCCTTCGCACTGGTGTTTGAATTTAGGGTCAAAACAATTTGAGGTGTTCGGAGATAATTTCAGATATTTTATTAATATTTCCATATGCTTGTATGTGCGTTTACTACACTTGAATAACCGTTATAATTTGTGCAGTAAATGTAATAATTTAACTAAAAACATCGTTCAATTGTAAACAATTACATCTAAAATATTTAACATATGAAATGGCTGCCTGCAAAAGATGGACAGGCCACTGAAAATCAACTTTCTATAAAATACGTTTATTATTGGGTTATAATTAATCACAAATAAACAACACTTGCAAATTTTTATATACAGTTTATTGGACCCTCTTTAATAACCTTGCCTCAAAAATGTTCTTTAAATAGCCATTTTGCAAGAATACTACTAAAAAGGTATTCATATTTAGTTAAGACATGGCACTCACATGGTCTTTGAATTCTTGCTTCTCGGGTGGCTCCCATTCATCACAAATGTTCATGTACCTGTTGAGAAACACATAATAATACTTTTATCCACATCCATGACCAGAAAAAAGAAAGGATATTACTTTCAAAATGGTATTAAAATAATACGAGTCAAGCATATGGCTGAAGCCAGATATTAGTATTAACTGTAACGTTACGTGTAGTTATCCAACGCTCCATAGACAGACTTAGGGCTAGTCATGGAGTAACAGAGAAAGAGAGGTACAGTTAAGCTTATAGATCTGGTTAGGACTAGAGTTAGGCCTGTATGCTTAGTCACGGCTCAGTTCAGGCTTAGCTCTGGTTCAATTGAGCCGGCTCACAGCCAACCTTAACTTGATGGTCTAAGCCAGGGGTCAGCAACAAATATAACAAGGGCCATTTTTTCCCGAATTCGAGGAAAAAAATACTCAACATTTGAAGAGCCACAATGCATGTGAATAACGTCAGGATTTCCACACGCCAAGCCTGAGCAAAGCCATGGCCGAGCCGCTCATGTGTCCTTCAAAGCAACCGAGCGGCTCATGCCCGAACTGAGCTGTGGTTGAGGCCAAACCAAAGCCGAGTCATAACTAAGAAGACAGGGCAGTGTGCAAGGCAAAAGCTGTGCTCACTTGTCAAAATCGGTGAAGAGGTTGACCCGGAAGGTGTGCTGCTTGTCCAGCTTGTACCCATCGGCACCCTTGACGGCCTCCTGGGCAGATGATGGCTTAGAGTACTCCAGGAAGATATACCTGAAAATAAGAGCAGCACAATTGTAAAAAAAAAAACTCCTATGACAAAAGAGGCGGTATTTTTACTGCAATGCATTGCAGTACACATTGTATATCCGACTTTCACGTACCTGCCCTGAGCGCCCAGACCCAGTGCAGTATTAGTGCGTGGAGTAAATAACGATCATTTCCTATACACTTTCACACATCTTTTTTTCAAATTTTTTGCTGTGGTTTTCACACCTGATGATGATTGATTGTTGCAATCGAAACGTCGTGAGAATGTTATTGTTTTATTTGTATTCTTTTATTATTTCCCTTCTACGTGACTTTACCGAAAGAACCAAGAATATGAATCCCTGCAGTCACGAAAGCTTTAAGTCGAAATATCTGACCTCTTCACATATCTGCCCATATCTCTGTCTCCAAGGGGTGAAGACATGTTGACGTTGTCCTTTTTTTCTTTACTTTCCAGTGTTCATGCACATATTCGTGAGAGACGCGGGCTCACCCTTTGGTCTTGCCATCGCCCTCGGGGAAGAAGTCGCTGACGATCTCGCCGAACTTCGCAAAGATCTTCTTGATGACGTTCCTGAGCTTGTCGAGCCGCTCCGGCCCAACCTGCGGCACGTTGTCGACCACGATGACATTGTCGATGCCATCGGCCTCCTTCGGCCGATCCCGAATGATGTCGCCCAGCAATTCTACGGGGATATGAATTGGGCAGGCGCTCCTCTTTAGCTATCCGACTGCCAGTGTCAACCATTTCCCCAAAAAACAGCATAGGAGCAGATGAAGACGAACGTCAGGGTTTATTGAGGCTCGATTTTGGGATTTTTCAGATTTATCAAAACATTAGGAACACATCCCTAGCATGAGGTTGTGCAGTGGCCCTAATCTTCATCATGTACACCACGTAGCACAGCAACCAAATGACAACCCAAAAAAAACCTATATTATGTATAAATGAAAACCTGTTTGTGCATGGTGGTCAATCCATCCAAGCATTATCCAGGCTCAACTCTGCTCAGCTTCTGATACCTAATGAGATCAATTGCATCCCAGGTGATTTCGTCATTTGCAAAATCTTCATCATATTTCCCAAACTCTTAAATAGACATGCACTCCTGTTTTGTCAGGCGTTTATCATAGCTACTTCCTAACCCGCTGGTAATTTTTTTTTATTTTATTCAGAGAAAATATTATATCTGGATAGTCGTTTGAGATGGAAAATCACATATGCAAGGGTGTGCAGATTTACCAAACACAATTTAGCGCTACGCCCGTTATTACTGAATTAGGAAATGAGAAAATTGTCACATAAATGTAGAGGCAGACAAAGAGGTGACCGCCCACAACGGAGTAACCAGAGGACATGGAGCCACCAAGCCCGATGAAACTTCCGGACATGACATGAATTGCTGGCTCTAGTAGCGCTGCAGTGGCAGAGCTGCTCCCGTTTATAACCAGGCGAACTCCTATTGAGACTAAATATCTCGTTGCAAGGCACGGACGGATATCCATTCATTTCGCAGTCTCTCAGTCACCACGTTGTGCACTGTCTTTTTGTGTTCTCGTGCCAATGGTGGAATTTCGACATTTCTACAACTGCAGCCAGTCTATTATCAGACATCGACCAAATGATAAGTGAATCAAATTAATAATTCGGACAACACCAGTACACAATGGCAAGCAGAAAGTAAAAAAAATCATCGGCATCCCCTTATAGCAGGAGATACTGTGGTTGCTGGTAAAAGTGGCGCATGAATGAACATGAATTACGGGCTCACGGTGGATTATGGGTAGTGCATTTTTTTTTACAAAAGCTAAATAAACACACACTGTACCCCCAAAAAGCCTATGGGCTTTCTGAACCAATGCCTTTAAAAGATATATAACTAAAATGCACATAAATTATGTCCAATTTTGTTGTGCTGTATTACTGTGATCCCACGTAGGGTAGAGGCCCCCTCTTACTTATACGAGACCACACACCATGCCGTTAAGTGCAAATCAGTCCTGGGAAACACACTGGTTCTCATTCATAAATGCCGGCTGGCTGACGGGATGGACGAACCCGTGTCTTTTACACCTTTTTTACGCAGTTAAAGAGACCCTCTCGTCTGTTATTGTTTATTTTTTCATACAACCAATTCAGCCCGAGTAAGCGCGGCACTTCTCGGGCCACGGAAAGGGTGAGCAAACGTTGTTTTGTGTGATTCCCTCGTTCACCAAACCCACACTGAGTGACCTGCGCGTGGCACGGCGGTGAATTATGGTGAAATAACTTCCACAACTCACAGGGAAATGGAGACTGGGGGCAATCACGTGCCGCGTTACCCTCCCGCCCCCCCCCCCGTACAAACCGGGGTTTCCTCCCATATGTAACTAATTAATTGTAACAAATGCAGTGAAACTCATTGATAGCTTCGGCACACAAACAAAAAAGCCCGCCCACCCCCTACAGGGCCAAACCTGAGTTCGATTCCCACCCCTTGGCGAGTGATGTTACTGTTATTCCGAATCGGTTTTCGACTCAATTTGCCCAAATCACGAAGCCAGCAACGACCCAACAGATGTGGGTGAAGTATGGTGAAACTACTACCCCGTCAACCAACACGGGGACACGCGCACGTGCGTGTGTGTAAATCCGAGCGGCAAAACTTAACAAAAAGGGCCTCGTGAAACGTACGCAAACAACCCCTGATGCCAGACCATCGCGAAACGAAAAAGGAGTTGAAGCTTTCACGGGAATATGGGAGAAAAAAAATCATCTCTTGCCATTTAAACACAGCCAGGTTGGTCAAGGTCCTAATTAAAGCCTTATCAAGCCACAATGGAACTTTTTTGTTTTTCTTAACTCACAAGTACGTGTCATAAACGTGCTTCGTTTTTGGGTCGTTTCTTCACAGAGCACAGCGCAGACAGCGTGGCTCTGCGACGAAGGGGGGGCCCATTCACCCGAAACGTCGTCCATTATCTTTTTGTTTTAGGCCAAGTAATTATTGTCGAAACGTTCACCTTTTTTTTAAATCCGATGCGCGTGCTTGTTGCAACCCACCGGGCCCATCGCAGCACCGCGCGCACATACACGAACATATATTTCACGAGAGACCGTACGTTTTCATTGAGGCCGGGCCTCCAAGGGACCGTTCAATGCGGGGTGTGGGGCGGGCGGGCGGCCCTGCCTGGTCTCACCGGCACAGAGGCCTACGGATTGCACCACACACAACACGTGGCGGCGGTGGTGGCGGCGTCTCGGGCAACCGCGCCCAAACACACCGTGGGGCCCTCACCGCTCTCGGACACGTCGTCCACGAAGTCCTCGGAGTCGCTGAAGTTCTCCTCGTCCTCGTCCCCGCTCCCGGCGCCCTCAGGCTCGAGGGCGTCGTTCATTTTGCCCGACGGCAGCCAGTCGTCTTCCAGGCCGTCATCCGCCATTACGCGCTCAGAGAGTGAGAGAGAGGCAGGGGGGAGGGGAGGGGCGGGGTCGTGACGTCACATGGATGACGTCACAAACGCGGCGACTTCGACGGCCATGTTACTAAGGGGATAAGATATTTTTTTGGGGGGTCTTTCGGTAAAGTCACGTCGATAGGTTCAAAGAAAATAACACAAAAATAACAAAAACCTACGACGTTTCGATAAGAACTCAAGCGATCGTCATCTTTTTCCTCCTGATGACGATCGCTTGAGTTGTGATCGAAACGTCGTCGTTTTTTTGTTATCTTCTTTGAACCTATCTATTTGACTTTCCCGAAAGAACCCAAAGAATATTACTGGTAGCAACCTCCTGGTTACACCACCAGCCCACAGGGGATTATTGTGTCCGTCTGTCCTGCATCCAAAAATGGGAGGGGTGGGGCTGGGTGGAGAGGGGAGGGTGGGGAGGGGCTGGGTGGGGAGGGGCTAGGTGGGGAGGGAATGGGAGGGTGGGGCTGGGTGGGGAGAGTGGGAAGGGGCTGGGTGGGGGGTGGGAGGGGTGGGGCTGGGTGGCGAGGGGCTGGTCACCCCGTGGTGCCCTTATAAAACTCAACGTTTCACCTACTCACGCCGGCTTGTGCCCGGCCTCACAGTCGGGCATATTTGCGGAATACACCACGTGGTGCCGCCGTTGACCCTGGGCATTGAACGAGCAACCCAACGTTCCTAACCAGCTCCCTCCGCAGGAATGTGTTAATTCCTGCAGTAACGAAAGCTTTAAGTCAAGATATAAGGGGATAGAGATTGGATTAACATGTATAAGGCTTTCGCGACCAATATCCATAATAGAGGGGTTTTTTTTGGGGGGGGGGGCAGACATTTGTGACGATGTGTGACAAGGGGGGGAGGGGGTTGAGAAATGTGACGTCACATCAAAATTCGCAACTTTAATAGAATTGTTGTAACAACACTAATTGTTATCACAACACTCCTACAACATCAGAGTGCAGCACCACATTAAATACGCACTACAATGACAATAGTTTAAAGCGATTTGAAGCATGTTTTATTTTCAAAATGGAAATGTTTTTTTGGGGGGGGGAGGGGGCAGAGCTTTGTGACGTCATATTTGAGTGGGGGTCTGACTTTTTGTGACGCCGTGTGACGAGAGGGGGGGGGGTCAAAAATCGTTCAAAATCGCGTGTCGTCATTTTTGAACGGCCCCTATATATATAATTGCGTCGTTAAACCCGCCACCACCCAACACAGCCAACTAGTAAGGGTTGTCACGTAAACAGAACGTGGCCAATTCGTCACGAGTACAGCACTCGTGTGTAATGTAGTGTATAGTAGTGTGTAGTGTATAGTGAAGTGTACAGTGTAGTATACTAGTACAGCACACCGGTGTTGTGGAGAGCCAAGCCACAACATTTACAACCTGAGCACGACGTTTCGCCAGTAATTACAACCAGCTTCATCAGGCGACAGCCACATTTTTGGGAGCCGTAGATGTGTTGACAACGTTCCTGCGCAAATTGGTGGGGGGAGTGGATAGATTAATGAGTCAACGCACTCTTTCGCATTCTGCGAGCCCATTGATCTTGCCCTTCCTGCCCATTGCGTTGTCGCAGAGCAGTGATGGAGTATCGATTCGCCGGTTAGGCGATGATAAAAGTGTTAAATCTCACTCCCTGTACGACTGCAAAAGATAACTTTTAATGACTCCCATGTATGTCATGCGTAGTGATAGCTTCATCCTGTAGTGAATCGATCGCGTAATGATGATGGCGACTTATATCATGGATATCCGTCGTGGCAATGTGGAATTTCCACCGCTGCACACTCCTCGTTAGTGGGAGGTCGCCCCTTCTTCTTATGCTGCAATCCGATCGAAGACCATTTCCGTTGTTCAAGTTTGAACTTCTTCAAGACCATATGCTTCAGCGGATTCACCTGCTGTGATTGTCTCACCTGATGATGGTCGCTTGTGTTGCGATCGAAACGTCGTGACCTATTATGAGTGGGTTTTTTTTTTAAATGTGTGCTCACGCGCCATTGCCAACGCAGTATCACCAAATAACATTGTATTGTCAAACTACTAGCTGTACTACCCGGCTTCGCCCGGGACTTGGATTCACCACGCCCGCCGCCTTTGTCTCCCCAGTGGCGATGTTCACACAGCAGAGCAGTTACTCGTTTGATGCTGAGTCGACCTAGGGGAGGCCCAGGACCAGTAAAAATAATCGTCACCGGTGGTGGCCGTGAGCGGGAATCGAACCCGGGTCGCTGGGTTGGTAGCGCAGCGCGCTAACCGCTACACTACAATGCGTTACGCTTCCACATGCGCGGGTCACGTGACAGATGTTACGTCACAGCTCACTTGCTGTGCAAAAAAATATATGCATTATTGAACTCCCCCCCCCCCCCCCCCCGAAAAAAGTGTATTTTATATAATTTTTGCATGGTGTACAGTTTGGAAAGTATATTTTTTTATAATTTTTGTACCCAAATGGCAAATTTCAAGTTTGTTGCATGTCGGGAAGTACGCTAAACATTTTGAACAGACACACATGTTCACAACTTTGCCTTTTATATATATGGAGATTACAGTTCATAGTTGTACAGTTACACATGTACAGACGACCAACGTGCAATTAAGTTGAGTTTGGTTCGTGCGATCAAATGAATATCGGAGCGACCCAATTGTGCAACTGGCGCGGTGGCCAAGTGGTAAGGCGTCGGTCTCGTAAACCGAAGATCGCGGGTTCGATCCCCGCCCGTGCCTTGCATTTTATTTTAAAAAAAGTTAACTAACCAATCGTCAATTTAAAGCTCACGCAATTGCTTTCCATTCCAATCGTAGGTTATTCCGAGATAAGTCACCCACATCAGACAATACGAGGTTTTTTTTACAGATTTTTATGAAGAAAAAATGTTCATGTTTTATCTCGTAAACTAGCCTTTAAGAATGCATGCGTTTACGTTGGGTTCGAATTTGATTCCAAATGCGATTTTTTTTCAGTGGAATTTATACTCGAGCAAAGCAACAAGAAACGCAAATCAATTAGCCCAAATTTTTACATTATATAACACACAGGGGTAGCCTTAAAGCAATGCGCCTATTAATGCATGATTTTGTACAACAACAAAAAACCCCGCACGTTTTGATCTTCCGGAAGAGGTAGCGTTGCTTCCTCGTCTCGCAATAAAAAAAAACCCTTCTACCGGGGTTGTTTTAAACACTTGCTTCGTCTTCCAGAAGCAGAAGATACCAAGAAGTCAAAATCGTTGCCAACAATGTTGTAACTGAGCCTGCGCGACGGCCGTCTTCCGGAAGATCTCCACAAAAACCGCGAACGTCTGCCGGCGGGCGGGGAGGGAGGGGGGCGCGAGAGGGGGAAGAAGGGAGGGGGGCGGCGGCCGCGAACCCCAACGACAACAAATTCAAACGGACCAATCGGAGCTGACCAGAAGCAAACAGTACCCAATCACGAAGCGGTATTCATACGAGCGCACGTCATCGGACCAATCAGATGGCGGAGGGTGACGTCACCCACCACGCTCGCGGGCTTTTTTTATTACAAGTTGTGAGGGGCTCGTCCCCTCCCCACTCCCCCCCGGCATTGCTTCATGGCGGAGTAAAGAAGTTGAACGTTGGAGACGACGAGGAGGAGCTGAGCCAGGGACCACAATGGAGAAGTACACGCAGATCGGCGAGGAGTTCTACGACTTGGAGAGGCGGAGAAAGACCTATGATGATCGCTGGCCATTCAAGGAGAACTGCGCGTGCACTCCGGAGCAGGTGAGCCGCCGGTTTCGTGTTGCAAACGTTTCTGGGTGAAGTTTTCCCCCTCGCCGCCCTCTTCTTCCTCCTCTTCCTCCTCTTCCTCCACGCCGTTGTGTTTATGCGTCCGGCAATACCGCATTCTACGAATGTCACATCGTTATGTACGTGTGTATATGTAGGACGCGCCTTTGTTTTGACCGTTGTCCGAGCGGTGGAGTGTTATAATACTTTTTGGTTCTATTCGGTAAAGCCACGTAGGTAAAAAATAAAACAACTAAAAATCACGACGTTTCGGCCACAACACAAGCGGCCTTCATCAGGTGAAGGCCTTCATCAGGTGAAGGGACGAGGCTGGTCCCTTCACCTGATGAAGGCCGCTTGTGTTGTGGCCGAAACGTCGTGATTTTTGTTGTTTTATTTTTTACCTACGTGACTTTACCGAATAGAACCAAAGAGTATGGATCCTTGCAGTCACGAAAGCTTTAAATCTAGAATTGAGTGTTATAATTGTCATTCCATACTCTTTGGTTCTTTCGGTAAAGTCACGTAGGTATAAAAAATAAATTAATTCACGACGTTTCGATCGCAACACAAGCGATTATCATCAGGTGGGAAAACCACAGCAATAACTTTTTTGTTTTTGCTGGTCTAGATTTAATTGGCATTCCGTTGCACAGAGCTCTAATCCAGTTAAAAATTAACTGATTATAAATCCTAATTGGTAGTGAAAGCCTGGATATACTATTAGAATGCTACCGAGTTACCATATCTTACTAACAACGGTATCCTGAACGCAAAGGCTTATCCTACGCTGCTAATACACGAGTACAGTTCGTGAAAGGGAATTCGTGCGCGTGTTCATCATTTTCAATTCTTTGGAACTTGTACAAATTTAAGCGAATGTAATGAACAATGCTGTACAAACCGCTTTACTCGGTGCACGTGGATTGCCATACACCGCCAATATCAGTATCATTACTTTTCTATATTCTTGGGTCTTTTCGGTAAAGCCACATGGATCAAATAATAATAGAAATTTGACGACGTTTCGATCGCAACAATACATTCTCAGCAGCACTCCCGCGATATTTCTCACCTGATGACGATTGCTTGTGTTGCGATCAAAACGTCGTGATATTGTTATTATTTTTATTATTTGATCTATCTACGTGGCATTCGCGTAAGACACAAGATTACGAATTCCTGCAGTCACGAAAGCTTTAAGTCCAGACAAAACTTTTTTGTTTATAATTGGAGGAAGCCGATGAGCTATAAAGCTCTTCACAGATGTCCAGTAAGGGCATCATTGAAGTGTAATATACAATGTGCCTGCAAGGTGGCGCAGTGGTAACACGTAACTGTGTGACTGGTGTTTGAACAAACATCCCAACGCTGAACATGTACCTGCAAATGACTATTTGGATGACACGTGAGCAAAATCGATCGTCTTAAAAAAATATGTTGACTTGGCGAGGCTTTCTTGGGTAAACAAGCGGTAATAATCATACTATTTAAAACTATATATCTATGTTTCGAGTTTCATGGCTGGCTGCTACAATAACTATTGTTGGTGGCTGCGGCCTGTTGCCACCGAAACTAGCTGGGGTAAATGGCAAATTGGATTTTGCCGTTGGTGCAAATTAACATTGTTTTGAAAAGAAAGAATATTGGTAGATCTGTAATAGCTACACAGTAGAGGTGGGCGTGACGAATACAGAAGATTTACCACTTTTAATTTAAAAGTACTCTGACTTTTCAATTTGTTCCTAATAATGCCATTCTTTCGCCAGAATATTCTTGAAATCCGACGATATATATAAAAAAAACCTTGCGATCCAGATTATCATTGAATATTATTCCATAAAAAGCAGATTACTTTTTTAATGCTCGGAGTGCAGGATTGTGAGACGAAAAATTACAGCTGTCTCGAATGTACTGTTGCAGAGCAATGCGTTTCTCTACTAGCAAACAAAACAATTATTATAACAATCATCTAGTTTCTCAATTATAAGATTATTTTGTTTAAGTTGCCTACGACTAAGTCAATAAATTGTATTGCTTTTAAACTTTACGAAATTGTTCCTTAAATTAATTTCAGTACATGTCACTTCCTTGTTCTACCAGCACAAGAAAAACTAGACCACCACTTCCTGGGCATTAATTTATACTTACAGCCATTTTATTAATCCACCAAATGAGGGCCTTACCCCACACCCTGCGGATCACCGGTAGTTATTTGACCATACTTCACCACCATGCTCATTGCATGTTTATTGGTGAAGGGGGTGCAGCCCAGCGTCAGTAACGTCCTCGTGCGGCTCTTTAAGGACTGCTTCCTAATGTTAGTTATTAAGGACCACCGTTTCGCATCCGGATGCATTGCGGCTCTTGAAATACATATTTTTTGTTTTACCGAATTAAAAAAAAATGGCTCATTTTGGTTGCCAGCCTCTGGTGTATAGCATATGAGAGGCAATGGATTTTCTTGCACCGCCCCATGCTGATGACATTTTTTAAACAAGTGAGAGCAGGCTCTTGATAATTGAGACATCTTGCCATACTGACAGGTGTGTGCGTGCACGGTGTTTATTTTTTTGTGCCCACGTGCAGATGGCAATAGCCGGATTCCTCCACCAGCCATCCGATCTGGAGCTGGATGCAGTAATCTGCTTCTTCTGCTTTAAGGAGCTGGACGGCTGGGAACAGGATGACGTGCCTTTGTGAGTGGGGTTATGATAGTGATGTGTTGCCGTTCCAATCCAGCCCATGTTACTTCAAATTGGAGCAAACGGCTCGCAGTTGGAAGGTTATGAGTTAAAATAATGTTTGGAGTTTGGTTTGGACCATCACCCCTCCTAGGGTCAATGATTACTAATTTGTGAAGAAGTCATCAGTGGTTGTCCTATGGCTTGACTCATTCCATAATATGACTTTTATTTGTCAATCTACTGCTGCATGAAGACCACCACAAGCTGTGTTGGTGGTTGCTTGACCATACTTCAGCACGCTGATCAATGCAATTTGATGGGAGTGGGCTCCCATTACAGATTCAGGTATTCCTTAAAAGACGTTAGGATCAAACTCCCGTTGCAGTGCACTCTCTTGTCTGCTTAGTGCTTCATATTAATACAGAAACTTTAAGCTATGCCTGATAGATCTATAAACTATGCCTGTCCATACACCTTTGTTCTTGATGTGATTTACTGCTTATTGTAATGGTTCATTGGTTCACAATCCAATAACATATGCATTGGTCGATACTTGTACAGGCCATTTTAAACAACACGACACTGTCTCCTTGACCTTCCAGGATTGAACACAAGAAACATTCAAGTGATTGTGGATTCCTGACGCGCAAGAAAGAATTTGAGGATCTTACTGTCCAAGAGTTTATAAGTCTGGAAACTGAGCGACAAAAGAACCTGTTGGTAAATAATGTTTTACTGTTCAGCACAAAAGACGGTGTTTGCAAAATACACATGACATGAAAAGTTATCTCAACCCGGCAGACCACACAGCTCAGTTAAGGTGGTGAAAAATAAACTCTGCCCATTGTAATTGTATTTTTTTTATTTTTAGTGGCATGTCAACAAAGCTACCCTTTCAGTTTATGATGTTAATTTCCTCTATGCAGTACATCTGTAAATATATTGTCATTTTACGAAGTAATTTTACAGCACTTGGGTTGATACACCACATACACACAACTCACGCTTGGTAGTCTAAAGATTTAATCGCCTTGGTGCAATCCCTCTAAACATGCAGATGTCCGACGGTGTGCCAGTGGCCATCGCTTCGGGTTTTGAGTCCCAGTTCTTTGCCAGAAATTTCGGCTTATTGCATTAAATGCTTCTGTATTGCATTCTTGAAGACCACTTGGCTTTTCATTTGTCTGATGCCAAAACAACTTTGGTATAAAGGACTTACCAACATTTCATTCACGCAGTTCAAACTGCTGTCAAATTATAATTTACAGCAATTTGATAACTTTATGGAAAACTTGTATTTCAATATATTTCTAAGTTTGCATTTCAATTACTGTTCCAAAATATTAAAGATTTCCGTTTTTGCGTCGATTCAACAGATTAAATTCACAAATTAATATTGATAATGATTTTACATTAAATAGCACACACATGACATACACTTTTGCAATGAAAATATTTGCTATCTGAAACCATTTTTATTTCAGGACCACAGGTATTAAATTGTGCTTAAAGTATGGTTTTTGCCTGAGCATGTCATATTTGCTCATTTTTTGCAAACAGAATGTCACGTGACTGCATTTCTCGCTTGACAGAAAAAGGTCATATCAACGAAGAAGACGGAGTTTCTGCACCAGGCGGATGCTGTGCGGCGGCAGCTCGAACAGCTCCACGATCTGTAGAGATTGTTGCTAGGCTGAGAACCAAGTACTTAAATCGCTCGTCAAATCGTGGCTGACGGATGGTGCCAAAGCTTGTAAATACGATGGGGGCAATTTTAAGGCAGTCATCGCCTGCAATTCGCTTACGGCACTATTTTCCGTTTTGAAAATAATATATAGAGATGGCTAATTCTGGATAAATGGATTGCTCCTCCCCAGCATGGTAAATTGTGGTAACTTCCAAACAACCGCAAGTCGGATCTGAACAGATGATTGGTTCAGGTAACTACGACTTGTATTGTTATTGCATTCGTTAATACATATTTAATAATTATCTCTTAATGCGATGTCCACTCCAAATTTGTTGCTCATGTGAAACCCATTGCCGATGACAATTGGCCTAATATTTCCCTGGTCCGTCACAGATGAACCCATCTCTGCTTTGCCTGCGGAAGCAGACCTGATCAGTGTTCATTGAATAGCTGATGTTTTTATGTTTTAATGTTGTGCACATACTCTTATATGTAAAGCTAGTGATATTTCAAAATGTCAGGCAAGCCTTCCAGTAAATGCTTGCCATTGTTAATCTATGCTCCACCAGTGGTCGAATAATAACAAGCGCCGGGTGGATTTTCTTTTGCAAATTTGCAGAGCTCCTTGGATGGTTGGAGTGCTTGTCGTTAAAAACTATTTTTTTTGTAAATTCGCTCATAGTTTACAGTTAAATAAACTTTTCTTAAGTGCCCGCTCAAAATTGTTGAGGCTGTGATGTCGTGAGGGCTTCGTTGATTGTGGTAATTGTGTATTTGAATAAAGTTTGAACTCTTGAAGTTACTAGAAATGGGCACTTCTATTATTTACTTTTCAAAAATGTTGTAAGTTGGTGAGAAAGGAGGGGGGGGGGATTAACCGAGTCCACCTTATTCCGTGAATTATCTTCCCGCGCATTGGCTGCGAGTGTTGCTCACGACTGATAAAACCAGATTTATTAAAACTCACTTGGCATGCGTGAAACAATGAAGGGTTTTGTGAGCTGGAGAAAGACATCGTTTTTGTGTGTGCGCCCTTACGTAGCACTTGTGCGCAAATGGCCTTTCAAACTTTGTAAATGTACTTATGACTTGCACAGTCGTGCCATATTGTAAAGTAAGTTTAACCTTAAGACTCAATCCACATCTGTGATTCACCTTTTGGGAAACTCGTTTTTTTTTGTTTCGGCTTTTAAATAAGTGTTTTGAATTATCTGAAAATGAAGCGATCATTTAACTATGTATGTACGTTAAATTTATTTTGCACTGTACGTAAACAATGAATGCACCAGCCCATGTAGACTTGTGCACTGTGAATGCATAGGTGTAGTGTGCTTGAATCAAAACCAGAACTGCGATAGTAAGTGAACACGTATTTTATTATTGCTTGCGACTTGAACAAAACATTCTAATTGTTCCAACGCATGCCGTACACCTCGGGACTGCATGCATATTGTCGAGTGCATGCAAGAAGGCTCGAACACGGGAGTACATTCTGGGATATGATGTTATGGCGACAAAGGCTTTGAAAAGCTGCTAACCCCCCTCCAGTACCTGATTTACTTGCATAAAGGAGCACATCAGCCTTACCATCCAGGTCCTGCACTATTATGTACTCCCAACCCCAAACTTAGCCTTTTTTTTAAAAGTTGATTAGCTCCAACATGGGGCCTTTTTTGCCAGTATCAAAGTATGAAAAAAATAAGAATAGGTTTTACCATTTCTGCAATGAAACAGGTGTTAAGGTGTTCAAAAAACATTAAAACCTTTTGCAAGGAATCATGTCCGCATTAATCACACGTACATGTGGTGAACATTCAAACAAAAACATGCTCTGATAATATACGTATTGACTTTGAACTTGATTGACTGAAAAAAATAAGAATAGGTTTTACCATTTCTGCAATGAAACAGGTGTTAAGGTGTTCAAAAAACATTAAAACCTTTTGCAAGGAATCATGTCCGCATTAATCACACGTACATGTGGTGAACATTCAAACAAAAACATGCTCTGATAATATACGTATTGACTTTGAACTTGATTGACTGACACCTTTAGGGCCTAGTCTCACCCGTGTCAGACCAGAGAACGCCAAAAGGCGAACACTTCGTCTAAAGAATGGTTTACACCAGAGAGCAATCAGTTTAAAAGCAGATATGTGATTTTACAACAATCTTCAACTGAATGCCAAGGTGGGCATGAACAGACTTGACGGTTGCACAATAGTTTCGCTTCCTTCAACTGTAACCACCACCGGGAGTGATTTACAGAACTAGTGCAATAACATGCCAGCGTCGGGGTCACACGAGGACGCTGGTGCCAACGGTCGGCGGTCATCCGTTTTTGATTTACTTGGCCACTTGCATTTGGTCTCGTCTCCAAACGATCCATTATGTTGCGAGCAAAGAGACCCCCCCCCCCCCCCACAAGATAAATTATCCACTTGGAGTACAAAAGGTCGCACTTGTGCGCGCGCACAAAACAAACTTGGATTATTGTTTCCACTGCCATGTCGGGAGATCGAGTAGTAACCGCTGGATTGCCAAGTCCAACGTGTTCGCCATTATGCCACGGCTGGGATATTCAACTCGTAGAAAATTCGAATAATCCACAACAATTACAATGAGGTTGTCATTCACCCCAGTGTCGACGATTTTGTATGGCCAATGAAGAGCAAATATTAGAGATTAAATTCATGGTGATTTTAGTTCATCTTATTGATTTAAGAGTCGGTGAATTGCAGATGCACCCACTCCCTCACCCACCTTGTCACCCACTCGGCCAACCACCTTCACGTTTGGTTTATATTTGGGATGGTGTCAGGTTATGTGCTCCATGGTTTGGAGTTTGTAGCTGCAGTCGTACACAACATGAGATTTTATTTTCCACTAATGGTTAAATGCCCATCGTTTCCATGTAGGATGGAAGTCGGACAGTGTGGCGGTGGGAATCACTGATCTGGTGTGTAGAGGAAGGTCAAAAGCCAGGCAGTGGTAGTGGAGTCACTGGTCAGGTGTGCAGAGGAAGGTCGAAGCCGGGCAGTGGTAGTGGAGTCACTGGTCAGGTGTGTAGAGGAAGGTCGAAGCCGGGCAGTGGTAGTGGAGTCACTGGTCAGGTGTGTAGAGGAAGGTCGAAGCAGGGCAGTGTGGTGGTGGGGTCACTGGTCAGGTGTGTAGAGGAATGTCGAAGCAGGGCAGTGTGGTGGTGGGGTCACTGGTCAGGTGTGTAGAGGAAGGTCGAAGCAGGGCAGTGTGGTGGTGGGGTCACTGGTCAGGTGTGTAGAGGAAGGTCGAAGCCGGGCAGTGGTAGTGGAGTCACTGGTCAGGTGTGTAGAGGAAGGTTGAAGCAGGGCAGTGTGGTGGTGGGGTCACTGCTCAGGTGTAGAGGAAGGTCGAAGCAGGGCAGTGTGGTGGTGGGGTCACTGGTCAGGTGTGTAGAGGAAGGTCGAAGCAGGGCAGTGTGGTAGTGGAGTCACTGGTCAGGTGTGTAGAGGAAGGTCGAAGCAGGGCAGTGTGGTGGTGGGGTCACTAGTCAGGTGTGTAGAGGAAGGTTGAGGCCGGGCAGTGTGGTGGTGGGGTCACTGCTCAAGTGTGTAGAGGAAGGTCGAAGCCGGGCAGTGTGGTTGTGGGCTTGCTGATGAGGTGTTTCCAGGGCACCTTGCTCGAATCCCACAAATTGTTCCACGCCGTTTCAATGTTAAAATTCACGTCGTGCAGAGCTTGTGCCGCGTGTTTCCAAAACGACCGAGTTCTCGATCTCAGCCTGTGGATGTGGGATGTTGTTCAGATCATCGTTGGCTGGCGGCTTTGTGTTGCCTTCTGATCGGTGTGGTTCACGGAGGGTTTGGAGCACTTCGGCGAATATCCGGTCGTGCGATATTTGACAAGACTGAAAGCCAACGCAGAGGCGCAGATTTGTAAAGTTCCCCTCGTAGTCCGCACCGCGATGTTCAGTTGGATATCGGCGAGTGAGCACCGTCGACTTCAGAGTGTCGTGTAACAGCTTATTGTCGCACAGTTCCATAATCCACGCGACTCTTGGCACTTGATGAACAACACATGCCAGTATATTTAAACATCATAAAATATATCTCCTAAGTAGCACTCTATTTATAGATGGCTTCAGAGTGGGTGTTTATACCTTTTAAGGTACACCAAAAATGTCAATCGCTTTTTCTACCCTCATGTTATCTGCAATAAAGTGTGCTTGTGCAGATCCTGCGTGCCAGTATAATAAACACCTCAGATTTATGCTAAAATTGCATAAAAAATGAAAAGTTTCACTGCTCTGTTTATATTTTTATGGCTAAAGATGCAAAGTTCTCGTTCGTACATTCATCATCGTCATGTTCACCAGCCGTGATCAATCCACTGCTGGAAGAAGGCCCCTTTCCCAAGGCACCAACGCTCACAATCCTGAGATGTCAAAATCTATCTCGCACCTGCACTAACACGCTGGATTCATTGCTCCATCTCGGTTTGTACGTCCATTGGTGCATTCCATTATTTGGTTTCCATTCCATTATTATTCTTAACTATTGGCCATTATTGTATCTCTTGCGGTTCCCTGCCACAGCTTACTTATATTCACGGTGTCGTTAAGCCTGCTTATGTCTAGTCCGCGTGTTCCTTCATCTCGGTGTAATTCTAAGCGTGCACCTTTGTGCACCTTTTCGTTTTTCGTTCTGCATTGTTCATGAATATCCGTGTTTCTGATCGACGTCATGGTGGGTAGTACGGGCATATTTAAACATTATTTGCCACGCACCTTGCCTTGTTACTTTTCATAATGAAGGTCGGCTTCCCAGAATCGCTCGATCTTACTCTCGACCACATGTTTTTTTTTTATTTTTTCTCACCCCATTTCAGCCTGCCTTTTATTGCCGTTCTCGGGAGCAGTACACATGTTGTTTTTTTTCAACTTCCAATATCTCCAATTGTTTGGCGAACATGTGTGCAACTTTTGGGCGCCACGGTGGCGAGATGTTAACTACCTCGTCTGGTACACAGGGGGTCTTGGGTTCGATCCCGACCCTGACACCTGTTGTATATTTGGAGTTTGTATGCTATCTTTTTTTCTCCTGGTCCTTCGGTCTTTCCCTCCACATTAAGAATCAACATGCGTTCAATGTATTTGGCTCCTGTTGTACATTTCCACGTGATAAGCCACTTTGTTGAGCTTATCACGTAATGGGCAGGTCGCTTCTGAAAAAAGAGCTATATAGCTCAGTGGATCTTACCTGGTAAAATAAAAATAAAATAGTCGTTAATAGTTTGCTTTGCCTTTTTATCCTGAGCCTAACATCTCTTGCAGCCTAATTTACGAAGTCTTTCTAACATTTCTTGCAGTTCATTACAATCGGACGTTATGATGGATATTCCACCTGCTCATTTTTAAAATGCTTAAAGCTCACGCATATTCACGCCTTCGTTTATTCCAGTCGAATTTGATCAGAAACACATCTAAATGTCACTGTGAATAACTTTTTGGTGATTTCCCTCCCTTTCCATCTAAATTTGGTACTTTGTTCACGTAAGTCGCAGTGTGGCTGTTCTGTTTTGCGAATAGATGCGTGTTACTTTTAAGCATTTCATTTTGAAGCCTTGTTGTTTTGCTGTTGTTGGTGCTTGGATGATGCGGACTGCATCAATTTCTAGCCAAGGTCCAATGGTTTTTTCATAGTCCACAGACAAGGCACCGTGATAATTCCGCACTTGTGGGCACACCCCAAAACTGGATGCAGCTGCTTATGTTGGCACCTTTATTTTTACCTGCAATAAATCATCGATCATGCCCACGCAGGTCCGTCCTTGTTTGGCGACGGAATAATAAACACACCCAACGTCGCTCTTAAAACGCTGCCAACATTTTCAAGGTTAAATATCCAAAGTGCTCATCATATGTTACCCACTATTGAATTGTTTCCCAACGACGATTGAGGGCATTAAATGGCATTCGCCCTGGCCATCTGTCTGTATGTATGTTTAACTTATTTTGCACCATACATAGCCAACTGCTAATCGGAGGTGCGGGGGAAGGAAAACCAACTAAACGCAAAAAGGAGTTGGAAAAAAATGAGTTTTTAATCTCGATTTAGAAGTGCATAGCTCCAATGGCTTCCTAATGTACGTATGTATGCGAAACTCCTTTCGCACATTACGAAAGCCAACCGCGCTAATTGGAGGTGCGGGGGAAGGCCTATAAACTAAACACAAAGAAAGGGGGGGCACGATAACTTGTCCAGTGACACAAATTGGAACACGGTGAGACGTTTTTTTCCGCAACTATTTTCATTTTTGCTGACCAGTTGAGAAATCCAAAACCGATTATCTATAGAACAATTGATCAGGTAACAATCGGAAAGACCAGATCTAATTTGTGGAGTCCTCCCCTTCTGACCCAGACAAAGCTGGCACCAACTAACCCAGAGCCGTAGCGCATTCGCCTCTTGTTGCAGAGGCTCGTGGTTCGAATCCGGCAGGCCGCCGTGGTTATTACCGCGGCCATATTAACCGTACGAACCCAAGCTGTCCATTACTTAGTGGGCATTAAAAATACCCTCGTGAAGTTTGAAATGAGTAGGTCACTGTGTGCCGGTCCTCACAGTCCAACATTTTTAACAATTAGACGAGACATATTACATTGTTGTCTCTTCTGGCGGATGGCAATATGTTCAGGAGCTAAATGCCAATGTAGAGATCTGATAGCCACGAGAGGGTCTCACGAGAGAGTTCGTGGTGGTGCCTTGCTATTGCTTAATTGAAGAGCGCAGACTACAGTGGTTTACCATATGGGTCCATAGTTTGGGTTGCATGGCCACAGTCGCACCAGTTGTGGCTCGTCCTTTAACTTTCCATTCACGTAGGAGATGTGCGCATCAGCCCGTTGATGTTCCGATGCACTTAATGGTTACAACCGCCAGCGTCTTGGAGGAGGAATGCAAAGGCAGGAGGTGCGATGATTGTGTCTCGAATGAGGCGTTTTATCCAGACGTCTGCTTTTGTTCGACAACTGCTCGCTGCGACCTTTTCTTCCGGCTCTGGGTGAGATTATAAAAATCGTTGACAGCGCGATCCCACTTGGCGGAGAGACACATTTGCCGAGGTCTTGGTCGATGGGTATCGGTTATCATTGGCAGGAAAACGTGTAAACTCCTTTGCAATTCGAACGCTTCCGCAGATGTTTGGCAGCAGGATGCTCGCCAGAACAGGGAGCCCATGCGATTGGCAGCGGTTCCAGTGGTCCGTTTATGATGCGCATTGCGTTCCAATTAATTTTTATGGACAAATTAGGTTTTTATTTATTACATGTACATACATGGTGCACAAAGTTAATCCAGAACTGACTAATGAACAATGTAGAGGCCAGCCACCCACACGAGCAAGCTGAAGTCAGAAAGTTTGTTCTACTAATGACCACATTATGAAAAAATACTAAGAGTATGGAGCAGATGGACATCTGCATAGGTGCTATCACAAACTGAATGTATCCATAATTCATTACCAAAGCGTGCCTGCACAGCAAGTTACGACTGTCTGCGCCTAGGCCTAACCAAACTGAGGTTCGCAAGCCGTGTTCAGTCCACGTGAAGCGTTGCGTTGTTTAACATCGCATTTGGCGGTTGTTCTGGGCACGAGCTCCCGCATACCAGGTATGGAGCCCCATACCCTGCCGCCGAGTAGATCGGTGAGAGGGCAGCAGTTGGCGGCAACATTAGCCCGAGGGTTCTTCAGGTCGTTCTTCAGGGGGATCGCACAAAGCAACGTCGCTTCTCCACTGGCAGACTAAATCCGTCCGTGAAGCGCGGTGCCCTTGCATCATTGTCCTGCGCGACAAGAATGGTGAAAATGCCAAATGTACGACGTTATTAATGCACCGTTGTAATGTCACACTTAAAAGCCTGCAGGGTCCACTATTACTGCGAGGGGCAGCATTTTCCAGGTATGTCTTATCAGAGTGTTTTTTTTCTTTCTCGAAACACCTGAAGGGGAAAAAAAAGCAACTGCAGTATTGCCGTGTGGTGCAGCGGCGAGCAGAATGGGCTTGGTGGTGGAGGGGTTTTCCACTTTTGAAACCTTGCACAAACGTGTTTATCCACGGCTATGTCAGTTCACTCGGTCATAAAATTTGATTTGCTAATTAGGCCAACTGTCGGACCACTGAGAACAGTTTTTTTTTAGGTGGGGTGACCTCTTCTCTCAGCAGGAAATTGAGCCACCCAATGGCGAGCGCATGGTTTGACATTACCACTGGAAGGGCTTTCGGAAAAGCAACGTTTTGAGTCAAATAATTTGGTGATGCTTTCATTGGCTGTCAGGTGCAGGGTTACTGTCGTCCTCTTTACCTCCCGCCTGCCGAGGAGATGATGTCCTTCGGCACGATGTCCGATGTTTCACTCCACGCACTGGGAGCCCCTTCGGGAATTGAATCCGATCCACGTGCTGCTTTGGAGCGTCTTCAGGAACGCGCGTTCAATGAAACAGAATCACAGATCGATACTGCACTGGGTCGCCCCAAAAAAAAGAAATGTTGATGAGAAAAAAAACACATTTAGGAACTGAAAAAATATATATATCTGCCAACGCGCATCGGAACGTGGGCAAACGCCCACGCTCCGTTGGCGCTCACGGCTGCAAGGCTGCGACGAATGCAAGGGGCTTTCCAGGTGGACGTGAAATGAAACCTTGCGTGCGATTCTTCGGTAATGCAGCCAAAACTCCCCTCTGAGTTTTGTCACGATTTGCCCGCTCGTAAATCCACTGCTGCAGACGAGGGCCTCCCCCGCACGCCTTGTAGGCCGTGGACGATATCGTTTTACTATACTTCACCATTGCTGTGTCTGTTCAGGTTGGTGAATTTAACACGTAGTCTTTCGCGACCAGTATCACCCATAATAGAGGTGTTTTAGGTTAGATCACGTGAATATATGAATGTGTCGTTAAAACCCGCCACCACCCGACACAGCCACAGCCAACGTTGCGCAAGAGCGCACAAGTGTGGTCGCCACATCTACCACGCCTCTATATAAGGAACGAAACAGATGGACTTCACAAATCTGGCTGTCGCCTGAAGAAGCTAGTTGTATTTTGATTTAAAGCTTTCGTGACTGCAGTAATTCATATTCTTAGCTCTTTCGGTAAAGTCACGTTGAAGGGAAACAATAAAATAATAAAATATTTATATAAAACAATAAAAAATTCTCACGACGTTTTGACCATAACACAAACGGTCGTCATCAGGTGTGTCAGTTTGCATAAATGTATTTATTTTTAAACGGTTTATTTATTTATAAAAACGTCAGCGCCACGCGCAACGATTTGGCAGTTTATTTAGAAGGACTAGTCCATCTATGTTCTGAAAAGAGGAGGGGGGAGACGAAAAAATAATGTATGCTGTCTGAAAGCCACTGTAAGCGTGAACAATCAATTAAGACCTGAAATAGTTTACCAAATCTTTCCAATGATTGCTAAGCCAGAATCCATCTTCTCGGTTGAAATTGTCTCTGTGCTTGTATATGTGGATAGCCTCATGAACGAATCTCTCATGGTAGCCAGATGGCTTACAAAGAACCTCTGTCTTGGAAAAGTCAATGTCATGTGAGCCTACTGAATTATAGCAATGATCTGCCACGGCAGAGGTGTTAGTCCTACCGTGTTTAAGGTCTGCTTTGTGTTCACAAATGCGGTCCGAGACATGGCGTTTGGTTTCTCCAATGTAACTACTACCACAGAGGCAACTTAGTTTGTAGACACCAGGGTACTGTATGTCCGGAATCACATCTTTTACAGACGGAACCAGATCACGGATTTTATGTAATGTGTTGAAACGGACCTGGATCTTGTGTTCATTCAAGATTTTGGAGATCTTTTTGGTGATCCCCGCAATGTAGGGTAAAGTGATGGTTTTGAAAGGCTCCTCAAGAGGGTCCTTCTTCATGGTTTGAGTGATAGCTTTTCGGATTGTATAGTCGGAGTAACCATTAGCCTTAAGAGCTTGGTGTACGTGCTTGAATTCACTGCCTATGTGTTCCTGGTCGGATATGCATTGGGCTCTATGATACAGAGTCTTGATGAGAGAATTCTTCTGTGATGGATGGTGGTGGGAATCCGGTTTCAGATAAGCATCCGTATGGGTAGCTTTCCTGTAGACAGAGTGGCTCATTGAACCATCAGGTCTCTTTTTAATTAGGACATCCAAAAAAGGTAGCTTGCCATCTAGACCAATTCTTCGACCACATCAATTCCATACACCCAGCCATCAGATTTACCATGGAAGTCTAAAAAGATGGCAAGCTACCTTTTTTGGATCAAGACTCTGTATCATAGAGCCCAATGCATATCCGACCAGGAATACATAGGCAGTGAACTCAAGCACGTACACCAAGCTCTTAAGGCTAATGGTTACTCCGACTATACAATCCGAAAAGCTATCACTCAAACCATGAAGAAGGACCCTCTTGAGGAGCCTTTCAAAACCATCACTTTACCCTACATTGCGGGGATCACCAAAAAGATCTCCAAAATCTTGAATAAACACAAGATCCAGGTCCGTTTCAACACATTACATAAAATCCGTGATCTGGTTCCATCTGTAAAAGATGTGATTCCGGACATACAGTACCCTGGTATCTACAAACTAAGTTGCCTCTGTGGTAGTAGTTACATTGGAGAAACCAAACGCCATGTCTCGGACCGCATTCGTGAACACAAAGCAGACCTTAAACACGGTAGGACCAACACCTCTGCCGTGGCAGATCATTGCTATAATTCAGTAGGCTCACATGACATTGACTTTTCCAAGACAGAGGTTCTTTGTAAGCCATCTGGCTACCATGAGAGATTTGTTCATGAGGCTATCCACATATACAAGCACAGAGACAATTTCAACCGAGACGATGGATTCTGGCTTAGCAATCATTGGAAAGATTTGATAAACTATTTCAGGTCTTAATTGATTGTTCACGCTTACAGTGGCTTTCAGACAGCATACATTAATTTTTCGTCTCCCTCCTCCTCTTTTCAGAACATAGATGGACTCGTCCTTCTAAATAAACTGCCAAATCGCTGCGTGTGGCGCTGACGTTTTTAAAAATAAATAAATAAATACACCGTTTAAAAAATATACATTTATGCAAACCGACACACCTGATGACGACCGTTTGTGTTATGGTCGAAACGTCGTGAGAATTTTTATTGTTTTATATATATTTTATTGTTTCCCTTCAACGTGACTTTACCGAAAGAGCTAGGAATATAAGCTAGTTGTAATTACTGGCGAAACGTCGTAAAATGTTGTGGCTTGGCTCTCCAACACACCGGTGTGCTGTACTTGTGACGAATTGGCCACGTTCTGTTTACGTGACAACCCTTACTACTCGTTGGCTGTGTCGGGTGGTGGCGGGTTTTTAACGACGATACAGGCTACATATATATACGGCGTGGTTTTCCTGACAAATCAGCCGTTCAATTCTCGGAAACTACATTGCGCCCCTTGCCCCTTACGACGACGACGACGATGATGACGATGATGATGATGATGACGATGATGACGATGATGACGATGATGACTCCCCCGCGTCGTCCCTGCGTTGGCGTTATGCGCAGAATGCCCATTTGAGTCGGTGTCACGGTCTCCCCGGGCTCAGGATTGGGCCCACGACACAACTGTGCTTGCGGGCTTTGCGGTTAACGTGCTCGCTCCCCCTGCGTCGTCACGATGAAAAATCGCCGCCTTGTCATTATTCATGGTCACGTGCATCGGGCTCGACCGCAAAGCGTGGTCAGCACCCCCCCCCCCGCCTCGTCTTAATTTGTTCGTAACGTGGGGAGGGTGGCGGGGTCGGGTGGTCGAGTTCCGATATCTCCCCCGTAAGTAAAAACAAACCCGACACATTCGTCAATAATTAACACTGCGTGGCCTTCGTTTTGTTGTGATCAAAGGCGACGTTTCGGGCAATAGCCCTTCTTCTTTAGAGCACGTAAGTCAATGCGATCCCCTGTCACAATAGCTCTCGTACGTAAAACAAACTCGACACATTCGTTAATAATTAACACTGCGTGGCCTTAAAATACATATTTTTATATAATCGTCGACATATCGGGCATTAGCCCTTCACCTCACAAGAGTCAACGTGATTTCCTGCTCAGATGAGAAATCGCTATTGAGGCGATGCATGCTCACTCACCTCCTTGTTTACAGCACCCCTGAGCGAAGTGGCGGGGCTTCCACATTCCTATGGCCAGGCTGATTTCCCCCACAAAGTTGTACACTTTTTTTTATCGACCCCGCAGGGATGATTGGCCGGTGGTAGCTCACTACCGCTCAGCCACCTGGCCCCGATAAATCTCTTTTAATGATGATCCGAGGAAAAACAAATATTTTACTATAAAGTTGCGTCACTCGTCGGGAATTACCTTGGGCGGGGGGGGGGGGCAAATTAAACCATAGTGGTTGCCCGAAACTTAAGAGACTATTTAAAAAAAAACAGCGCTGAAAGGCTCATCGCGTAAAGTTTGCGAATATGTCAACGCGTTTGACCCCGTACTTGATAACGCAACTGCTGATGGGAGAGTTACGCATTGGCGTGGGTTTAGAGACCTCCTCGTTTTAAACCCATGGTGTGTGCGTTATAGCACTCGTTATTCAGCAACGCGAGAATGCGGCATTCATCAGTGCTGTAATTGCGTAATTTAAATTGAATTTCTTAACCGAGTACACATTTCTTGGAACTATAGTGAACTGCGTAGCGTTTGATGACATCAGCAAAGTGCTGCTTTGCCCGCTCTTTTGGGAGGATGTGGTCAGGTACGATCTTATTCTGTGAAACTTTTAAGTGTGGGTTTTCAACAAAATTTTAATGTCAAGCCAACAGATGAAACGAGTACACATGCAGTCAGACCATTTTAAACCTGGGCTGGTGGGCGGCAGCGGTGACGCTCATGCACGTGGTCCGTGATCCATCGCTGCGAGAGGCGCAGAGGATCGTTTGGTTGCATTAACACAAATGTCTTGCGATTTCCCTGGTTCGCATAGGACAGGGCAGCAGTGCGTACTGCAACAATGTGGGCAACCCGTCTTTTCAATCGGGTGTCGCGATAGTGTTGCCCCGTCGCAAGCTCGGGTTTTGGGCCTGTTCGCGGCAACCATAAATGAAATATAATCCTTCGAAGGAAAAAGGGGTTCAGCTGATAATCAGTGGTCAAAGTTTCCTTCGGAGGGAGGGAAAGACAGTTCGGCTGACTGGGTCACAAATCCCCTCCCCTTAAACAAATTCGTGAGAATTTGACTTTTTTTTACCATGTAAGGCCCATTGAACTATTTCTCTTTATCAGAAGCGATCTGGCCACAGATTATCAACGAAGTGGCTTATCACGTGGAAATTTACAGCAGCCAAATAGTCTAAACGCGTGATGTTCATTCTAAATGTGGAAGGGGAAAAAACCCGGAGGACCCGGAGAAGAATCCACACGACCACGTGGTGAACATGCAAAGGCCAAATATACAACGGGCGTCAGGGTCGGGATCGAACCTACAACCCATGACCTCCTACATACCAGGAAAGGTAGTTAACATCTAGCCACGGTGGCGTGACACACACGCAGCCAACGTGTGTGTCACGGTTGTGCATGTTCCAACCTGTTTCGATAAAGCTCGCGGAAGGTTTGAGTCCGCGTTGTCTCCCCTTCAACAAAGTTACGTTAAGTGCCGATTACGATCGCAATGGAACCTTTCAATTACGATCGCAATGGAACCTTTCAATAAACAAGCAACGGACGGTCGGATCGTTACCGGGTCAGTAAGCCAGTAGTCTCGTTGAATTAATATAATTGTAGTGCAGTCGAACTCCCCTTATCGCTGATGAAGTAGGTGCGAACTTCGCGGATCTTATCCACAATCCAGACGTCTGTGAAAAAGAGCTTCATAGCTCATCGGATTTCTCCAGAATCAATAAAGATTCTTCTAATCTAACCAATCGTAACCAGGAAGCATTCACGAGTAGTAACAACCATAACTTCCAATGTGGAGGTGACCACGCACAAGTCACGTGATTTACAGGAGGCTTTAGATTATTTTGATGGAGAGATGTACCAGGTTACGTTATTTATATATATCAATAATCGACAAACCTTGTCTGTCAATCTACCACCGGGTGAAGGGTTCCCCCATGATCTTTGTTTTATTTTACTCTGCTGGTCAATGCAGGTAGGCAATGGGGGAAGTTTCCAGGACCAGTGAAGTTATCACTCACCCACTCGTGTTGGCCGTGGCTGAGAATCCAACTCAGATGTCAAGTTTCACAGCACATTGTGTAAATCGTTGCCCCACAGCTATACCTCAGGGTACATTTCACGGTACTGTACGTACAGAATAAAAGACAAAGATCCCCCCGTTTAGCCTCAATAGACTATTGGGGCGAGTGCTGTTAGCGAGCACCTGTGAAGGCCGGTACGGCACAAGATGGGGTGGGTAGCCGGCACCACGCCCGGCCACCTTTGTCTCCCCAGTGGCGATGTTTACACACCGCACCAGGTACTAATTTGAGGCTGAGTCAACCTAGGGGATGCCCAGGACCGGTTCCGATATACACCACTGGCATTGGATGAGAGTGGGAATCTTAACTCCGCTGTTTGTAGCACGGCTCGCTAACCACTATGCCATCGCTGGTCAAAGACTGTACCAGTATATACAAATACACATACACGTGTAAATATTGCATGGAACAACATGTCCCAGTAAAGTTAAACACGGTAATAAAAGCACCGCATTAATTTATTATCCATTTTAAAAAGTGGAACTTGGTAGACCTACATTGGTTTCACTATCATTGTTCGCCAAGGTTTCAATTCTACTTTCTCTAGGGGGGGGTGAGCGATTTAAAGGAAAATAAATTACATAGAAGGAGCAAACGAGTGGTTTTAGATTGTTTCGTTTTTAAAGCCTACGATTAAAGGAATGTTTGTTTCTGCTTTTCGACACGTTCGTTCCGGCCGAAGAGAATCGCATTCAAAACAACGGAACTAAGGCCCCGTGAAGATATCCATAACAAGAGGGGATCAATAGAGCAACCCACAGACTGCGCACTAAACGGCGACACGATAAGCGTCGCTTACGTTAGGTTCTGCATGAAATTTGACTAAAAAGCGCAGAAATTTTGATTTAAAGCTTTCGTGACTGCAGTAATTCATATTCTTAGTTCTTTCGGTAAAGTAAAATAATAAAATATATATTTCATTATTTTGTTGTTTCCCTTCAACGTGACTTTACCGAAAGAACTAAGCATATAAAAAGCGCAGCTTTTAAAATTAATCCATCGGTTTTTGTTTTTTTTTTGCTCGTACGATGGACAGTACTTGCCACATATGAACCGCAATACCTCGCTGCTCTCGTCAAGGCGCGTGTAACTCATCGGGTGAACTCCGGTGGTCATCCTCCCAGCGGCAGCAGCAGCAGCAGCGGCGGTAGCAGCGGCAGAGGCTTTTGGCTGAACATCGAACAAAGCCGGCGGTCACCGCATCGCGCGCGTTCACATTGCTCTTCTGCGGCCGTCTGGAACGCACTTCCTTTCAATGGTAACACGCCACTGAAGCGAGCGGTACTCTTTTAAAATCTAGATTCCTTCGGGACTGCTTTTCGTGTTTAGTTTGCCGTCCTTCCCCCGCACCTCCGATCAGCAGGTTTGGCCACGTATGGTGCTAAAGAAGTTCAACACGATGCATCGCTCTTCTGTGCAGAGCGGGCGGGAATGCGCTGCCGTCGACCGTGTTGTGGGCAAGAAGGAGGACACTTGAATGGATCTCAGACGTAGCTCTGCAATGTCCGCTTGCGTGGGCCCGTTCGTTTTCGATACGCGAGGACCTGCACTGCTCTGCGAGAGATACGAACGGATTGGTCGTCTCGTCGCAATATGCCGATTGCGCTCTCGAGATAAAACGGAGGGAAATTCCGCCCCCCCTCCACCGCCACCACCACCACCCCCGTAAAAATATATATATGAGCAAACATAACAAAATTAAATGTCCGTGTCGACGCGAGTGGGTGAAGCCAGTGGATGGCTTCACGAGCAACCGGCGGCCGATCAAAGCGGGCGATAGCACAGCGGTACTTTTGGACGCCCGTTGCGAAATGTCGGATCGATATGTTCGCCACGTTTTGAGCCGGCTGGCCAGGATCGGGCCAATCAATGCCTCTGCGCGGTCCCCACTGTTCGATCCCTGCAGGCAACCCGGGAGCACAGACTTAGCTATTGCTCATCTTACCACTAAAACAAATAAACAATCGCACGCGTGTTAAAATGTGCCGAGTAAAACAAAAATCTGCTGTAGAGAACCACAGACAGACTTACTTAGAAACTACACGGACTCACATAGACACCCATGGACTTCCATAGAGATACATAGACTTAGTACCCACTCACATAGACACCCATAGACTTGCATAGAGATACATAGACTTAGTACTCACTCACATAGACACCCATGGACTTACATAGAGATACATAGACTTAGTACTCACTCACATAGACACCCATAGACTTACATAGAGATACATAGACTTAGTACTCACTCACATAGACACCCATGGACTTACATAGAGATACATAGACTTAGTACTCACTCACATAGACACCCATAGACTTACATAGAGATACATAGACTTAGTACTCACTCACATAGATACCCATGGACTTACATAGAGATACATAGACTTAGTACTCACTCACACAGACACCCATAGACTTACATAGAGATACATAGACTTAGTATTCACTCACATAGACACCCATAGACTTACATAGAGATACATAGACTTAGTACTCACTCACATAGACACCCATGGACTTACATAGAGATACATAGACTTAGTACTCACTCACATAGACACCCATAGACTTACATAGAGATACATAGACTTAGTACTCACTCACATAGACACCCATGGACTTACATAGAGATACATAGACTTAGTACTCACTCACATAGACACCCATAGACTTACATAGAGATACATAGACTTAGTACTCACTCACATAGATACCCATGGACTTACATAGAGATACATAGACTTAGTACTCACTCACACAGACACCCATAGACTTACATAGAGATACATAGACTTAGCATTCACTCACATAGACACCCATAGACTTACATAGAGATACATAGACTTAGTACTCACTCACATAGACACCCATAGACTTGCATAGAGACCTACAGACTTACAAAACACATAGACACCCATACATAGGCTTACATCGAGACGTATAGACTTAATATGGAGACTCGCATAGACACCCATAGACTACATAGAGACCTACAGACTTACTTTTTCCCAATTCACATAGACGCTCATAGACTTACACAGAGACGTGGGGAATTTGACATCAACGTTTACATGTTCGTGTCGGGGCTGGCGAGCGAGCCAGCCAGCGGGCTTTACGAGCCCTTCTGGCAATCATCTGAAATGCTGCCGGCAAGCGATTGAAGTGGGACAGAGGCAATCATTCTGTGGATGCCAACGGTTTGTGATTTCTACTTTTAATTGTGCAAGAGTGTCACGGGGCCATGACGGCGAGCTGACGCGCGCTGTCACCGCGTTCCGTGCGCACCCATCGGCACCATTCATGTGACGACTCGCGGGAAACAGCCTGGACTATAACCGTCGTCTCGTGCCCTGGTGTCAAAAAGTGTCCCCAGCAAGGCGACACAAGGGCAACCCATTTACAGATACCCCACTGATTTCAGCAACGTGAATCCGTCCACCTCTGTCTGGGGTAGAGTGTTGTGTCCCCCCCTCCCCCACCCCCAGCACGTGTGGGTGCTTCTCTGGGAACTCTGGTTTCCTCCAACACGCATGAACGCTCCGTGATCGACCGAGAGCGTCTGCGTATATGTGGAGAACTGCAGAGCTTGGGCCAATGTTGGTAGCGCCGGCACACCGCCTGGCCGCTGGCTTCCCCCATCACCTGTGGTTCCGCAGCGGTTGTGAGATGCAATTTTGCACGAACGACGCCATGCATGTCTAAGCGTTGAACATTCCTCACAGCTGAAATTGAGGCAAATCATACGATAGTTATAATGTAATGCGTTTTGTCGTGCAGTCATTGGTGACCGGTTTTGTCACTCTTATTGTTCTGTATTTATGGTGGCAGCCGTTGGTGACTCGGCTGAGACTATCAACTATATATATTTTTAGGAACGAAGCTAGCTCTGAAGAACATCGTGCAAATCAATATCAACAATGTCACTATCATCAAACTCATGGGGATCGTCATCAAGTGTTTAGTTTGTTCTCCTTCCCCCGCACCTCCGATTAGCACGGTTTGGCTACCTACGGCGCAAAAGAAGTTCAACCTACTGTACATACCTCATCATTTGCTCACTCCGCTGCTGGATGAAGCCCCCCCCCCCACCACGCCGCCATCCCTCATGTTCCTGCATTGCCGCAACGCTCAATCTCATCGCACCTCTTCATCGCCGCGGTTTCTCGTGGTCATAGTGGACGAGAACTGTCGATGGTGTGAACTCGTCACCTCGGTGATGATTGCCAATGGACACGTCCCTTTGCAGGGCCAGAAATGGCCTGTGTGTTTATAAAAACTAAACAATTTTTTTTTTTATTTTACCAGGTAAGGCCCACTGAGCCCGATGGCGAGGGACCTGGCCACAGACGATAGCTGAACGAGGTGGCTTATCACGTGGGAATGTATAGCAGCAGCCAAATAATCCAAATGCGTGTTTCTAAATGTGGAGGGACAAACCGGAGCACCCGGAGAAAAATCCACGTGATCACGGGAGAACGCGCGTGTGTGAGTGTGTGGGGAGCGGTAGTGTCGCGGTTAGTGCGCTGCGCTATGAACCTGCCGACCCGGGTTCGATTCCCGCTCACGGCCAACACCAGTTATGGTTATCTGAGCCGGTCCTGGGCCTTCCCTAGGTAGACTCAGCCTCAAATTAGTACCTGGTGTGATGTGTAAACATCGTCACTACGGCCGGGCGTGGTGTTGGCCACCCACCCCCTTGTGTGCTGTGCCGCCCTTTATAGGTGCTCGCTAACAGCACTTGCCCCTACAGTCTGTTAAGGCCATACGGGGGATATTTTTATCTTTGTGGTTCGTTGTCATTCTCATGTGGGGAGCGGTGGCGCAGCGGTTAGCGCGCTGCGCTGCTAACCCGCTGGCCCGATTTCCATTGCTGCTCATGGCCAAGACCAGTGACAATTATCTGAGCCGATCCTGGGCCTGCCATAGGTCGACTCAGCCTCAACTGACCCGGTACGGTGTGTAAACATCGCCACTCGGGTGAAAACGGCAGTTGGACGTGGTGCTGGCCACCCACCCCCTCGTGCATCTTGCCGGCCTTTGTAGGTGCTCGCTGACAGCACTTGCCCTTAAGGTATATTAAGGCTATATAGGGGGGTCTTTGTCTTCGATTTATGTAACTTTTATTGGCAGCGGAGTGTTGTTGTGTAAATACACGCTGCTTTCGTTCACACAACGACAGTAGTAAGTCGGCGTTTGGTCAACTATTCAACTCTTTATTACAAACCGAGATAGTCATCGTGGAGGTATTTCACTGGCAAAAAAGTGAAGTTCAGAACAAGGATGATGGTGATGATGGCAACAGTTTGTGAACAACGCGTCCGTTGCACTCGGTAGCCAACGATTAACCTCCCCCCCCCCCCAGCGATACGACGATGAATCGTTGGAATATCGCACCCGTCGCCGTCCCATCTTTAAGGAGGGCGCGGCGGTGAAACGTCGCAGACTCTTAGCGGCGGCGGCTAAGCTCGCCTGACGTGCACAACCGTTCCGTGGAGTTCACCGGTAATTTTACGATGTCGAGCACCACACCAATTTCTCACGCGCGCGCAATTTGAGGCGCGGATCGCAAGCTTCAGGAGGACCAATCCGCACAATCGTCGAAGCTCCACTTCTGACACCACCGCTTTGACTTGACATCTAAAGAGAAATTTGCCGACACCCCCCCCCCCCCAAAATGTCCAACGGTAACGGGGAGTTTTATTGTACAACCCTGACGTGACTGATCCGTCATATCGATAGTTTATTATTACAAAAAATATATATTATAATATTTAGAAACGAAACACATCGTGTAACATGTAAAAAAAAAATACAGCAAATAAATAGAGGCCCGTGTGACCGCGACGACGGTTGCTACGTCTGCTTTCGCACGGCGGGACACGGGAGTGCAGGAGCGTTCAATGGACATATGTCCAGCCTAAATAAAGATTCTGATCCTGTTTACGAGTTCACGTCGCGATCGGTGAGCAGGACAGCGGGTGGCTTGATGGAGTCGTCGTTCACGGAGGCGAGATGTTAACAACCTCGCCCGGTATACGCGACATCGTGGGTTTCCATCCCCACCCCGATGCCTGTTGAATAATTTTGAGTTCGCGTGTCTCTCTCACTGTGGTGGCATGGGGATCCTCCAGTTTTTTCCCTGCACGTTAAGAATGTGAATCGAAGGACGTTTAGAGCATTTGGCTGCTGTAATTGGCCACGTGATGATAAGCCACGGGTGGTCCAAAACGCCGCCCCGGCGATCGACGGGAAAGCCTTCACAGCTGGAAGGGGTACACGGCGAGGAACTCCTTGAGTTTGCTCGGCAGTGGCAGCCCCTCGAGTGCCGGGTTGCTCCCGGACTGAGCGCAGCAGGCGTTCAGCGTCCTCCTGCAGCAGTGGTCGAGCCTGGGCGGGCGGCGGGACCTCCCGAGGGGCCGCCGCAGCCTCAGGGGCACGCCCCTGGATCTCCTCGGCGGGGCAGCGTCGCCGCAGCCCCCGCTCCTCCTCGTCCGCTCCTCTTCCTCCTCCTCCTCCTCCTCCGCGGCCGTGCGCCGTATGTAGTACTGGAGCAGGCTGATGATGCACTCGAACTTCGGTGCGCTCACCTCGAGCTCGCGCTCCGTCTCCAGGTAGAAGGCGCCGCCGTCGAACTTGATGCGCACGTTGGCGGCGCCGAGCGGCGTCTGCACGCTCAGCGTGTAGAGGTGGCGCGAGTCGGCGCTGTTGCGCACCAGGAAGGTGCCGTCCTCCTGGCCCCCGAGCTCGGCGGCGGCGCGGGCCTGGCTCAGCGGGCCCCAGTAGAAGCCGCTCTCGAGGAGGCTCAGCCAGCTGCGACGCACCGTCAGGAAGGCGGCCTCCGACGCGAACGTCAGGAAGTGCGTCCGCTGGGAGGCCGGCGGCGGCTCGTCGCTGGCGGCGTCCAGTGCCGGAGCGTTCCTCCGCGGGGCCTTGGCGGGCCCCAAGGTGGAGGTGTTGACGGGCCCCGCGTTGGCGGCCGAGGAGAGCGGCACGTTGAAGAAGTCGGTCGTGCGCATGGTCAGCGGGGATGCGTGTCCGCGTGCGGCGAGAGAGGCGTTGTTGCCGTTGCTGTGTCGGTTCTTCCGAGGCGGCCGCACGATCGTGGGGCGCTCGGCCGACAGCGGCTTGCGTTTGTTCGGCGAGGGGTGTGAGGGCTGCTCTCTATGTTTGAGCGGCCGAGGCACCGATATGCCGGTGGTCTGCAAGACAAAGGAGTAGGAGGAGCTGGCGTTAGAGAGTGGACGGCCCTGCAGGTGAATGCCGCGGTTACTTTCCATGGGGGTCCCCTGATAACATCTCGACAAGCAATTGTTGTTGAAGGCTGGTTGTATCGACGCAAAATATAATAGAAAATGCAATTACGGAATTGGCCTTCCGTTAAAAAAGACATTTGGAGACCTGTTACATAGCTGATGATAATGTTGTACACTTGCCACATGCGCAGTCTTTTTCTCAATCCCCCTTCCCTGCCATGGTCCGCATGGCGAGGGAGGGGGGAGTATTTGACCGTACTCTGCAACGTTAGTATCGGCGATTAATGGATTTGTTAGGTTCGCTGCGAAACATGTGCGTGACTACGCGAACGGCAGTGTCTGCTCCCCGCAACCTTCATCGTGAACGATGTACTGGCAGCACCGGTTCCACGTGTGGAACGCCTCCCATATGCAAACGATGACTTCACCGTTTCACAAAGTGAAACTCTTCACTTCTGCAATGCAACGACCCGCGTAAGCGACGCGGGGCAAAGCCGACTTAACCCGTCACCCACGATGCCCCCGAAACCCGTCCCACACCTCCGTGCGATGGTGCACAACAAACATCGCGGAGTTTTTATGCCCTGTGATTTTGTATGACCTTTTTAAATTTTCACCCTCAAAATCCGAATGCTGCCCTTAATTAAACTATGGCTCTTTACCCCACCCCCTTCCTCTTTCTGTCTACGCCTTTCTCCTTCTGCTCCAGGCGGTCTCGGATCTGATGGGGCCTCAGAAAAGGTAATCGAGGCCTCATTTGGTATTTCACCCCAGGCATCCGAACACCTATTGACTGTCCTGCCTAACCCAAGCTACTCTGCCCTCCCCACGCACTCTACCACCTCTCCCCTCTCATCTCACTCTACTCCCCCCTTGCACTTTCCTACCTCTCCCCTCTCATCTCACTCTACTCCCCTCCACGCACTCTCCTACCTCTCCCCTCTCATCTCACTCTACTCCCCCCTCGCACTCTCCTACCTCTCCCTCTCATCTCACTCTACTCCCTTCCACGCACTCTCCTACCTCTCCCCTCTCATCTCACTCTACTCCCCTCCATTCACTCTCCTACCTCTCCCCTCTTATCTCACTCTACTCCCCCCTCGCACTCTCCTACCTCTCCCCTCTCATCTCACTCTACTCCCCCCTCGCACTCTCCTACCTCTCGTCTCACGCTTCCCGCCTCTCTGCACCAGCAGCTTTCTGTCAGAATCCCGAATCAAGCTCCACTCAGCGGGAGATCACTCCTCCCTTGCTGCCTTCATAGTCTGGAAGTCCCTTCCCCACAGTCATCCGTGATCTCGACTCCTCGCCCCATGCTCACGACCTGTGATTGCAACTCGCCATGTACGGAGTAATTCGGCGCTATCAAGGCTCAGTTCTGCACAGCTTGCGAGGTCTGATGAGACCATGTGCATTCCGGGTGATTTGGCAAAAAGGCGTATCAATTATTTTCTATTTACACCGGACGGGCGCCCTTCTGAGTCGGGTATCTTGCAAGGCAGATTCTAGCAAGCGCCGCTCAACGCTACGAAATGGATGGTTTCGGGCCTGGATGGCTCAGTGGCCAGGGTACCTCCGATTAGCAACGATTTGCTACGTACGGTGCGAAAGAAGTTCAACGTACGTATACGTGCATACGTACGGAGCGAGCAGCGCCCAACTGGAAGGTTACAAGCACAAATCCTGGTCGATGGTTGACTCGGCCTATCATCCCATGACCCCCACCATAAGAAATGCAGAATTTCCACCAACTGGCTTCTGTAAGGCCTATGACCAGGAGAGATGCACCAATGTGTCACTCAGTGTCTCATTACAGCAAGGAAATCGCCGAGACTTTTGTTGTTATCGATTGCTGTTGTCTGTTTGGTGTGTGGATGGACCATGGAGATTATAGTTGCCACCTGGATTCAATCTTGACCAAGCAGGTGATTACGGCAGCGATGCTAACCGTGTAAAGGAAGCGGCTGCCGGTAGGGCAAAGTTTGTTCACAAACACAAAAAAACATTTACACTCTTACTCATGCTTTATTTACAGAGAGCCCTGCCCAAAGCATCTGTTTATATGTTCACCCTAAAGTTCCGGGGGGGGGAGGGGGGACACCTTGCATCGATCAGTTGCTTCAACCGTATAGGGTTGATTTCACGACAAAAATCGCGACGTTCAGTTTCTCGCCAATGTGTACGCATTTCACAATTACTTTTATTGTAAGGGGGATTTTACTTTGTTGGCCCTTTGTTGTAGTCAGCCAGCACAGATGAAGGTGACCTAAAAAGGTTATTTGAACGCAGTTCAACTCAACTGAAGCCTGCCATAAGTGCCCCCCCCACCTCATTGTTGCCACAATTGTTGACACTTATAAAGTCAATAACTCTGTGGCCTCGAAAGAAAATCACACGTATAATCGGTGACGTTTTAGGCGGCAATGGCCCTTCTTCAGAGCATATAAAACAGAGAGGCCAGAGGCATTAAGAGTCAATAACGGTTTGCGAGACTGCACACAACAGCATGGGGCCTGAATGAGAATTACATTTTAAAAACGTTTATGGCGACCGTATTTTTTTTGCTTTAATATGCGTATGCATGGCTAAGGCAATCGACGTGAGGCAATATCGTCTGGAACGCTCTTCCTTCCGATGTTAGGAAGCCACTGGAGGCTTTATGCACTTTCAAACCATCTAAAACTCATGTATTTATAACTGCTTCGCGCGCGTTTAGTTTGTTCTCACCCCCCGCACCTCCGATTTGCACGGATGGCTACGTACGGTGGCATAAAAGAAGTTCAACATGCCTACACACAAATTATGCCAAACTAAATGAACTGGGGTTTTTTTTTACATTTCAAGTGAAATGTAGCCAATATTGCTGGCACATGTTGCGTGCCAAGGCGTATAGTGCCTGTGTGGATGAAGCAAAGGAGTGGGGGGAGGGGGGGCAACCCGGGGGAAGGGCGGGGCAACAAGGGAGGGGGGGCAAGGGGGGCAACCCCTCCCTCTGGAAGTGCACGTTTTGTCCTCGCGAGCACAGGGCACGCCGTCGTCGGTACTGAATGTACCCTTAGAGCCGCAACTCTGTCATGGAACCCATGGGGCTTCTGCACAAACCCAACAATGTGCTTGTCGGGGAGAGCAGTGAACCCACGGACCACCTACTGAGATTCCTCTGCGGCACCACAGTGAGCTTCCTCGAGATTTTGGCAATGCCAACGCCGAGAGAGATTCGGCCTGTGCAGAATATTGGGAAAAGACCCACAACGTGCGGGTTGGACAGGAGACGCGACGGAGACGGAGGAGACTTGTAGGCCCCTTGCTCATCTCCCAAGAACGAACTCCCCGCCAGCCGTTGTCAGCCCGAACGGTAAAAGGCGCCGGCGCCGAAATCGCCAGCTCACGCCATTGCCAGCGGACGCGCCTCCCTCCCACTGGAGGGATCTCTCTCGAAGGTGCTGGTGGCGGGGAGGGGGGGGCTCTCTGGCTACGGGTAATTTCTCCTTGCCGACCCCCTCGATTACAGCGAATCTCGCCCCGGTGTTTGCTCCGGAGCGGAAGAATTCCCCGCCCGACGCGTCCGTCCAAATCCACTGGCGTGACCGAGAGGGCCTTCAACAACGGCGTCTGTCTTGGGGGATTCGCTTGACTGTGACGGCACTTGATAGGTTGTGGCGTGATGCTTGAGCACCCACTCACCTCGCGTGCCTTGCCCGCCTTCCTGGGTTGCTACTCGCTTCACAGCACTTGCCCCGACAGGCTACACAGGGGGTTGGAGGGGGGTCTTTGACGGCGAAAGACAGGGACGGAGGAGTCTAGGGCCGTCCCGCATCTCGCAAATCGCTTGCCGCTCGATGTTTAATTGTAAGCTCGGGAATCGAACCTGGTTTGTAGGGTTCATAGGTGCAGTGGGGTAAACCATTGCGACACCGTTTGCACACCCGCTGAATATAAATAACTATGCACACAAATGGTCAACGGTTGCACCTGCGGCGCAAGGCGACTTGAGTTCGATTCCCGGCTACGGCTAATACCCGTGGCTAGTGATATCTGAACCTGCCCTGAGCACCCCCCCCCCTGCCCTCCCATCCCCCGTCGCCAAAGCGCATTAACCAGCGTGGTGAAGTATGGTCAAATAACTCACACGACCGGTACGGCATGGGGGCGGGGGTGGGATTGCCCTCATTCGGTAGTGGGTGTTCAAATCGGCGGGTACAAGTCACCTTACGCGAACATTTTATAGCGACGTTGATTTGCGTTTAACGTGGCGAGATCTCAAGATATCCGACGAGCCTAGGAAGCTCTTTTTTTTTGGGGGGGGGGGGGTATTTCAACAGATGCCCAGAGATGAACGGAAGGAAGGCCGCCGCTCACCGACGGCCTTTGAGACGTGACTCATAGACAAGAGAGAGCCATTGACCATTTGTTAACGTTTGGCTGTGACAACGAGCAATGTGTGGGCGCCGGTGACATCCGCTTTACGACGCTGGTAAAGGTAGCAAGTAGGATTGCAACATAGCCCCGTTAGGGGGGGGGGGCCTGACGATAATTCGTGGCAGGATTTACGATTTTTTTTGTCGTTGTTATGGATCTTGTAAACTTGTGAAACTGCGAAAAAATGTATCTCGATGGTCTGCGAAGGGCAATGACAGGACAGCATATAGAATGGAATCCATCTGTGCGGGGCTTGAAGCGTTACCCCCACCCTCTCTCCCCCAATGTATATTTTCCACGATGGATTTTCTCCGGATACTCCCGATTTCCTTTCAGCGTGAAGACAAATCACTCGTGAATGGAATTTAGCCAAACAGCTCCCAATGGCGCCAAGAGCCTCCTTGAGAAGGGCCTTGAGGCTCGGGAGAGAGAGAGAGAGAGGCCGTTTTTCCGAGCAAACGTGGCGGCATTATAAAAGCCGGGACCATATTCAGGGTTTGCGATCCCCGTACAGACACCACCACCAACCCCCGTCCCCTCCAAGCGACGTCTAATGGCACCATTACCTTTCTGCTTAACAGCGGGTGGAAGACTTGTCAAAGCGATGCCCCCCCACCCTAACCTCCATACCTTAGCGCGTGGATTGTTAAAATTTGTCATAATTTTTATTGAGATAGATGGATGGGGCGGGCAGACGTGGGGAGGTATGGAAATAAATATATATTTCTTGATTTGAAAATATATCTTTGTCTATAACGTATCCCCCCCCTCCCCCCGCTATGTTTTGAGGTTCAAAGTGGGTTCTTGCTCAGAGTTGGCGTTTAGGTGGTGCTCAGCCTCCGTTTACAGCCCTCTGAGCCATGGGGGGGGGGGGGGTGGTGAAAATTCCACATTGATATGGCGGAGGCAAGATCTATCTATAAGAAGAACCACTGTTGACTTCCACACAAGGTGTGAACAGTGCTCTCTCTTTCTCTTTATTCTTGGTCAACTCCGGGAGAATTGATGGACACAACCAACCCTCAAGCAGGATGTGAGCCAAACCTGGCCTCTTATATTCTTTGGGTCTTTCGGTAAAGTCACGTAGATAGGTTCCGAGAAAATAACAAAAAAACACGTTTCGTTCATCAGGACGGCCGCTTGTGTTGCGATCGAAACGTCGTTTTTTGTTATTTTCTTTGAACCCATCTAGGTGACTTTACCAAAAGACACCATTGGAAACCTCATTTGCCAGTAACAAAATATGATAATTGTTTTTTTACCCTTTTATCTGGCAACAATGTAAACTTGACTCCTTGTAAAAAAAAGGTGTCAGTTTTGTTGCCAGATAAAAGGGTAAAAAAACAATTATCATATTTTGTTACTGGCAAATGAGGTTTCCAATGGTGTAAATGCTTACCCGGAGCTATCATACTCTGATGGTGCATTGCCTTTGAGTTGTGCGCCTTTTGGCGTCTTCTGGTCCAACACCATGTGAGACGAGGCTCTAAAGAAAGCTGTCTCGGGTGTGGACCAATCAATTTCAAGGACAGTGCATACATTATCAGAGTTGTCGTTTTTTGTTTGCGTTCCGACCACAGGTATTGTGGTCAATGTAAACATGACTCCTTGTAAAAAATGTGTCAGTTTTGTTTACCGAAAGACCCAAAGAATATTAATTTCTGCAGTCACGAAAGCTTTAAATCAAGGCTGGCCTCTTCTGTCTCTGAGTTACGATTTATCGTAAAATAACGGTAACAACTCCCCACGTGATGACCACGAGACGCTAATTCTTTAACGTCGCGAAGCAGTCCTTTAAAACAGAGCAGCAGGCTACCTACCCCTGGCACAGATGAATGAATGAGGCCCCGATCGAACCTTCACTTCCTCTCATAGAGGCTGACTCAGCGGTGAGTTAACACCGTGCCCTGTGTGGTGCATACCGAGCCTACAACGAGCGCGTGGCACGACTGAATGGCGCGCACGCAACACATATATAGCCGATGGGGCAAGTGCTCTTAGCGAGCGAGCACCCATTAAGAACGGCACCGGTACTTGCTGGGGGGTAGGTTGGTGTGGTCAGCAGCAAGCCCCGGCCGTCTTTGTCTCCCCCAGTGCCTGACGTTTACACACGGCCACCGGCTCCTCACTCAAGAGGGCTGAATTAAGGCTCAACGATTAATCGAATTCAAATCGAAATCGCAATTTGAAACAATGCGGTTAGCCAATCGCAAAGGCTGCGATTTGAAACATCCTATTACTTTCTTATTGGAATTGTTTATTTTTTTTATAATTATTATAACGTTTTTTTTATTTAACTTAACAATTTTTCTATGTTTGATTGTTCTTTTGTCAATTAAAACATTTTAATAAATACATGTTGGAGGCAATTCATAGATTTTAAGTTCTCATCCTTGCATTAGAATATATAGAGCGGTTGATATTTTGATGGTTTCACGTGGTAATGCTCCATCACGTTGTTTTAAAAATCTATTACACAGTGAACATTGAGCTGAAGCTCGACTTAAAAAAATGTAATCGCAATATTTGTCAGAAAAAAAACGCAATTAGATATTTCCCCCAAATCGTTCAGCCCTAGAGTGCATCGACCCGACGCCACTCACGAGCAGTCCCACGAATCGGTTTAGACACACACACACCTCGCCACTGATGGTAGCCGTGGTCGCGAATCAAACTCGGGGTTACTCTGGGGCGGGGAGCTCGCAACTGCAACGTAATGTTTGTCGCGCAGTGCGACTAACCACTGCGCCACATTTCACCCACCAAAGACAAAGATCCCGCGTATAGCCTGTAACAGACTGGTTGGGGCAAGTGCTGTTAGCGAGCACCTACGAAGGCTGGAACGGTACACGAGGGGGTGGGGTGGCCAGCACCACGCCCGGCCGCCTTTGTCTCCCCAGTGGCGATGTTTACACATCGCGCCAGTTGAGTCGACCTAGGTTCAGATAATCGTCACTGGCGGTGTTGGCCGTGAGCGGGAATCGAACTCGGGTCGCCAGGTTCGTAGCGCAGCGTAGCGCTAACCACTGCGCCACCGCTCCCCACCACACACACACACTTCAGCGCACACACAACTATATATAAAACATTAAGCATTTACCGTTGGTGAGACGTTGTTGGAGGTTGATTCTCTCTCTGGCTCTTTCTGTGCGAGCCAACAATGCCCCCTCCTTGTCTGATGTAAAATCTGTGAGCTGCCGACGGTTGAACCACCGCGTTTATATCGCCTCCACCACCGCTTCTCTCCCCGCCCCTGCGTGGAAGGCAGTCAATTCCGGACTCACTCCGCCTCCACCGACGAGCGCTTTCTAGTTCTGCTTTCAGCTTATCATCAGCATCGTCATCAAGCAGCAGCAGCTACAGCATCAGCAGTGGCGCGCGTGTGTGTGTATATTGCACGCACGTACGTACGTAATTTGCGTGTGTTGAACTTCTTTCGAACCGTTTCGTAGTCAGCCGTGCTAATCGGATGGTGCGGAGGGGGTAATGGACAACAATAAAAAATATATAATTTAATTAAAGTCCAGTGGTTCCCCCCCCCCTAACATCGGAGGGAGCGTTCCAGACGGCCGCAGAAGCAGCAGCACATCTGAGAGCTACCATCACGATCGCTTCTAACTTCACCCATTGCCGGGAATGTGTTCTTTTATTATTTTGGTACCCCCGAAAATTAAAAAAAAATTACGTGCGTTGCTTAATGTGACGGCCGAGAGATGCATTGCTTGATTTGTGTTGGCCGGGCCCTTTTGCTTTCATTTTCCTATCGCGCCATGCTCAGTCCACTGCTGGGATGTACCCCTCCCGAAACCGCCGCTCATCAGCATCAACATCAGCCACGGTCAATCCACTGCTGGATTAAGGCCTCCCCCATCGCATTCACAGTTGTGTTTTACGCCTGCCGTTATTAATTCTCACGGAGCCGCACGCGTTTAACGCCTGTGCGTTGTGAGCATTGCTGTGCTGTTCTAACTTTGTCGTGGTGGAGGAGTGGCGGGGGGGGGGTGGCGTTACCGTATTCTCCAGATAAAACTGTGGCTCACTCCTAGGTCGACTCGGCCCTCAAACGAGTACTTGGTACGGTGTGTGTGTGTATGAAACCCCAAAAAAAACTAAATCAGCTAGTTGGGGAGACAAAGGCGGCCGGGCTTGGGTTCTGGCCACATCACCTGGGGAGGGAGTCGGGGAGGTGGGGGATTTAGCTGCCCGGGGGGAGGAGGAGGGAGTAGGAGTCCAGTGAGGTGCACGCGAAGTGAAACAAACAGCTGCTACGGAGAAGCGCTTTCTGGCAATGAGTCACGCGCGACGTCGTCACCGGCTGCTGGGAAAGCGCGTCACGCGGCGCCTTCACTTCCGCGACACCCCAACGGGCATCGCCGTCGCCTCCGCGACTACGAACTGCCACCACCACTACCATCACCACCACCACTACCATCACCACCACTACCATTACCATCACCATCACTACCATCACCACCACCACTACCATCACCACCACTACCATTACCATCACTGCCATCACCACCACTACTATCACCACCACTACTACCATCACTGCCATCACCACCACCACTACCATCACCACTACCATCACCACTACCATCACCACCACTACCATCACTGCCATCACCACCACTACCATCACTGCCATCACCACCACTACCATCACCACCACCACCACCACTACCATCACCACCACCACTACCATCACTGCCATCACCACCACCACTACCATCACCACCACTACCATCACCACCACCAACCGCTAGCATCACCACCACCACTACCATCACTGCCATCACCACCACTACCATCACCACCACCAACCGCTAGCATCACCACCGCCACTACCATCACTGCCATCACCACCACCACTACCATCACTGCCATCACCACCACTACCATCACCACCACCACTACCATCACTGCCATCATCACCACCAACCGCTACCATCACCACCACTACCATCACCACCACCACCAACCGCTACCATCATCACCACTACCACCACCAACCGCTAGCATCACCACCACCACTACAATCACTGCCATCACCACCATTACCATCACCACCACCACTACCATCACTGCCATCACCACCACCAACCGTTACCATCACCACCACTGCCATCACCACCACCACCAACCGCTGCCATCACCACCACTGCCATCAACATCACCAACCGCTGCCATCACCACCGCTACCATCACCACTGCCATCACCACCACCACCAACCGCTGCCATCACCACCATTGCCACTACCATCACTACCATCACCACCGCTACCACCACCACCGCTACACCACCACCAATCGCTACCATCACCACCACTACCGTCACCACCACCGCTACCATCACAACCACCACCATCCACTACCATCACCATCACCACCACCATCACCGCTACCATCACCACCACTACCATCACCACCGCTACTATCACCACCGCTACCATCACGACCACTACCACTACTATCACCACCACCGTTACCATCACGTACACCACCAACCACTACCATCACCGCTACCATCACGACCACCACCACCAACTACCATCACCACCAACACCACCACCAACACTACCAACACCAAAGAGCCCCCCGTACAGCCTCCAAACAGGCTGCTGGGGCGAGTTTGCTGTTCCCGAGCAGCGCACCCCTATGAAGGCCGGCACGGCCGTCCGCCTTTGTCTCCCAAGTGGCGAACGTTTAGACACCGCACCAGGTACTCGTTTCGAGACTGAGTCGACCTTAGGGTAGAGCCCGGGACCGCTTCAGATAATCGCCACTGGTGTTGGCCGGGTCTCCGTGCTCGTAGCACAGCGCACTATCCGCTACACCCCCCCCCCATCAACAACCACTACCACCACCATCATCACAACCCCAAATACAGCCACCATCACCAAATACAAAGACACCCCCCTCCCCGTATAGCTTCCTAAGTGGCCGTCCATAAATGACGTCACGCACCAGGGGGGAGGTCAGACATTTGTGACGTTGTGTGACGAGGGGAGGGGGGGGTTGAGAAATGTGACGTCACATCAAAATGCGCAACTTTAAATAAATATAGACGACACTTTCTACTTAATTAAATAGACTTTTTTAATACATGTTTTCTCCTACAACATCAGAGTGCAGCGCCACATTAAATACGCACTACAATGACAATAGTTTAAAGCGATTTGAAACATGTTTTATTTATTCTTTGCGGGGGGGGGGGGCAGAGCTTTGTGACGTCATATTTGAGGGGGGTCTGATTTTTTTTGTGACGCCGGGGGCCAAAATCGTCCAAAATCGCGTGACGTCATTTATGGACGGCCCCTTTTCGTCCCGAATGAAACCGACGTACAGATTCTCCACCCGTGCACTCTCGTCCCCCAAGGCCTAACAAGAAATGTACATACCGTGCATTATCACAAAACACACACGACGGTTCTCGATCAAGTTCTACCAAATGATCCTCATGGCGGTACCCCGGGGTAACCAAATAAAACAAAATGTCCGAGGCAATTAAATGTTTTATTTCTGGGACACTATTTTTTTTCCCAGGGGTGTTACTTCACTCCGCGACTGGGGTAAACAATCAATCCGAAATCAGTGCCACACTCCGCGATGTGGAAACGCCAAACATTATAGCATTTAAAAAATCTGTTATCGAAAAATGCAACTTTGAATAGTGCGTCGTGTACAGCTCGTCGAGATGAGTCGATTGCCGCATCGCCGACCATCAACAGACTCAATATAAGTAATATTAAAAAAAAACTTTTTCAAAAACACGCTTTTATGAAATGTACTAGTAATGCAAGAACTCCACGACTCCAGGAAGTGGCCCCGAAGCTTGCCACAACGTAAGGGCACCGTGGCCAATTACAGCCAACGTCAGTTGTTTAAAAAATATATATTTTTTTCAAGATATAGTATTGTCATCAGTATGACATAAGTATACCACGTTTGCAGTCGATACCACATTGGGAAGTGGATTCAAATTTAGTTACAAGATTTGAGGATACTACAACGACATCAACAACAACAACGATATCAACAACATACAGAGTGAGTTAAAAGAAAGCGTGTAAAATAACTGCATCACGGACATTATGCGAGTTTCATATAGCCTTGTAGGTACGCACTGCAGAACTTCCTTTGCACCGTACATAGCCAACCGCGCTCAACGACAAATGTGGCGAGTGCTGTTCGCGAGCACCTATTAAGGCCTGCCACGGCACGCGGGGCGATGTTAACACACCGCACCAAGTTACGCATTTAATGCCGAGTTGACCTACGGGAGGCCCAGGACAGGTTCAGATCATTCGTCACTCTTCTTGGTCACTCGTCTCGTGGCGCAGTGCGCTAACTGCTGCGCCACCGCTCCCCCACACATACCCAATTTCTACTGTGTAAGGGTTGAGCGTCATTATCGTCATCATCATCAGCCATGGTCAATCCACTGCTGGATGAAGGGCCCTCTCCAAGGCGCTCGTCTCTTTGCTCCGTCTCCGCGGCGGACGTGCTCTCGGAATCGCATTCCATTCCTTGGCCGCCGCTCCGTCATCCTCATCGTCATCATCGTCATCATCATCATCATCGTCGTCACGATCATCATCGTCATCACCATCATTATCACTGTCGTCATTCTCATCATCATCGTCGTCATCCTCATCATCGTCACCATCATCATCGCCGGAGTGATCATGGCGTTCCTCCATCAGTCGGCTCCATGTCAGTGCATTAGCATTGTTGCTACATTGACATTGTTGCTACATTGGCATTGTTACTGCATTGGCATTGTTGCAACATTGGCATTGTTGCTGCATTGGCATTGTTGCTACATTGGCATTGTTGCTGCATTCGCATTGTTGCTGCATTGGCACTCGTGCACCGCCCGTGCTCCTGGTGTTGTTGATACACTTGGGCTATGCCCATCCCCAAACCTTTATAAACAGTTCGCCTTTAGAGGCTGACTCCTTTGCCTGATGACGACCGCTTGTGTTGCGATCGAAACGTCGTGATTTGTTTTATTTTATTTATTTCTAACTATGTGACTTTACCGAAAGAACCAAAGAATATGGATTCCGGCAGTCAGGAAAGCTTCAAATCAAGACTTATTATTTTCTTGCTGTGGTTTTCACACCTGATGATGATTGCTTGTGTTGCAGTCGAAATGTCGTGAGAATTATTTTTTTATATTTTTTATTATTTTATTGTTTCCCTTCTACGTGGTGACTTTACCGAAAGAACCAAGAATATGAATCTCTGCAGTCACGAAAGCTTTAAATCAAAATGTAAGACTTATTATTATTATTGTGGGCGCTCTTCGGCTTTCTGTTCCACTCTGGTTTTTTGTTGTTGTTGTTGTTTTGTCCTCGTCAACGACCGTGTTCACGAAACAGTATCGTCATCGCGGGGAGCAACCCACGGACATCGGTGCGTTTCGTCGTCGTTTCACTTCGTCCCCCTTCTCCGAGTGTCCACCATGTGCTGTGAAAAAAGGAGGCGCGTTGCCCGAAACGTCTAATTTTTTCTAGGCCACGGGGGCGGGAGCGGAGGGTGCGGGGGCGGAGAGGGAGTGGAGAGAGAGAGGGGGGGAGGGGAGACCCCCCCCCTTCTTAACCTCTCTTTGCAGGGAAAAAGAGAGCCGGAGTAAGTGGCTGTTGCGTCGGTGAAATGATTCATCATTGTTTTGTCATTCACCTACGTACGGGCGATTACACATTATTGGGATTTTGCATTCTGGTGCCTAGCACGCACGCGGGTCACGTGGGCTCGTACGCGTGGTTCGCCCGCGCACGTGGCCGGCCCGGTTGCAAGGGGGCATTTGGCAGCGGTGCTTGACCCATTGTCTGGACTATTTTGTGGATTCCCTTTCGATTTGCAATCTCCCTATTGCAGTGCTTCTCAGGTAGGTATGACGTTCCCCCCCCCCCCCGGCCTTCTGTAAAGACCACTAGCCACTGATGTTAGCCGTGGCCAGGAATCGAACTCAGGTCGCCGATGTGATAGCGGTAGGACGTTAACCACTGCAGCACAACCAGGAGCTCCCGCTTCGCAATTTCGGCGCATTTACAAAATATCCCTCACCCTTCGAATTCGTTTATACGCCACGAGCATCACCAATTAGCTCATTATTAGCATGGTTGGCGACGTACGGCGCGAAAGAAGTTCAACATAGGGTACACACACAATAAGCGCAAGTGAGGAGGTGCGGCGCTCCTCGTGTGGACAAGGAATGTCGACAGTGCTTCTGCTGCATCTACTTTGCGTGCCAGAGTCCTCTCTCTAACACTGGGAGAGATCACGCCGCTCGTGGTGAGAGTTCCCAATGAGGGGGGGGGGTGCATCTCGTGAATTCCACTGCTGGATGAAGGCCTCCCCACACCGTCAGTTTAACACGTAGTAGTAGGTTTTCGCGACCTATATTATCCATAATAAGATGTTTTTTTTGGGGCGGTTAGATCGCGTCAATATAAACGTGTCGGTAAAAACGCCACCACCCGACACAACCAATTAGCAGGGTTTGTCACGTAAACAAAACGTGCGAACATAGTCACTAGTTCAGCACAGCGGTTGTGTGTTGGAGAGGAAACCCACAACACGTTACAATTCGAGTACGACGTTTCGTCGTTAATTACAACCAGCCTCATCAGGCGACGGCCAGAATTGGGGAGGAAACCTTCATCCTGTTTGAGTCTCCGCAACACCGTATCGTCACGGGGATTTTATTTTTTTCACCATACTTCACGCTGGGCACTACGGGTTGATGGTGAAAGGGGTTTGGAGGAACACACCACTGGTTTTGATATCACTCGCCACTCGTGGTCGCCGTGGCCAGGACTCGAACTCAGGTCACCGGGTTCCTAGCGCAGTGTGCTAACTTACAGTGTCACTGCACCACCATACAATAAACATACTGTGTATGTACGCATTTTACTACAAAAAAAAATACGTTCTAAAACTCCGCAGCGATAGTTTTACGCAAGAACATTTCTTTATTTGGGTGAAGAAATGTGCCGGCGTAAATGGTCCAAATTTGAAGAAGAAGAAGAAAAAAAATTACTCAAAAAAACATCTCCATCATGGCCAAACGTACAAACTAATGGCCACGTTCAGTCCCGCGCTAGATCAATCGTTAAGCCACACAGGGGCAGCTGTCAGCAGGGGGTCCCTGTAAGATCAAACAAAATACACCGCATCAGCAACCTGACACTTACTCTTTGGTTCTATTGGGTAAAGTCACGTACCCAATAGAACCAAAGAGTATGGATCCTAGCAGTCACGACAGCTTTAAATCTAGAACCTGACACTTGTCGCATTGGAGTGATTGCGACGATTAGAAGTGAAATACGGCGCTTTGGTGACGCTGTAAGTGGGGGGGGGGGGGTGGGGGGGGCATTTCAGCTCTCGCATTTGCAGCAACGAACCAAAATTAAAACCTCGTTCCTTATCCCCGTGTGCATGAGACCCTGGCTGCTGGGGAAAGCACGGACTGTAAGCGGAACTCTGCCGGCCTTGACGTTGGCAGGCGAAATGATGCAGATATTTTTTGTATCCTTCATTAGTTATTACAACTCATAGCAGCGGTTCAATTCTGTTTGCTCTATTTCCTCTTTGGTGTCGAGAAAATCGGAAACGCTGACGTTTATCCGTCACCCCGAATACCCAGGGGGGGGGGGGGGGGATCTCCCAATCGAGTCGATCGAGACAAGGTTCCTCGGCTCGAATATTCCACTAAGTCGGCGTTTCATTGTTTTTCAGTTTCTGCCACAGCGGGAAGTTAGTTTGCCCTATATATTTTTTTTTTACAAAAAGGCAAAAGAGTCAAATCGGACAGCGTAAAACAACGCAGTGGCTGAGTCGAAGCTCAACGAAATGTCGCCTACGGATGACAGCGTCACTGTCTCCGTTCTGTGCCCACCTAATATCTAAATGTAAAGTTTATATTCTAAGTACCGTCAGTCGATCGAGTCGCTTTTGTTTACGGCAAGCATTGCCGGATTAAGCTAGTGTGGGGCCTGTAGCATATGTTATAAAGGGTCCCAAATTATTTTTTTAAACACATAAATATTAAAACACAAAATTTGTACTTGCATAGTAAAGTTATTGTATTTTTTCACTTGCTACACAGCCAGATAATACGACAAATCGCTAACCTTAAACACGCAGTCGTTCGTAAAAGTTGAAGGCGGTATAGTACTTTAGTAATAGAGCAAGTGCAGAATCACCGAGACGGAATTGATAGCTTGAAAGCGTTTAGCGGGGCCCGGAGCATACAGTGCCGAATAATCCTAGCAGCGAAGATAATTCGGCAGTGACTACAAGTATACACAACCCTGGACTGGGTTTCGTCACTGTTGGTTCTCATCAGCGGAGTCAGACCTGCCAGACGGAATGGGGTTTGCGCGTGCTGACGATTTAATACCCCTCGAGGCCATTGCAAGTAGCCGTCACGTGCGATGTAATTGTGTCAAACGACGGCAGCCTTCCACGCGGCCCCCACTCTGTTGAGTTGAGCAATCACGACGATTCTCGTCGACCGAACATCGATCATCGATCACCGATCTCCCCTCCCCCCTCCCATGGGTCTCCAGAGCTACGGCACACGCACTGAACGCACGTGGAGTGCAATGTGCACCGCGACGAGACGAACCGCTCGACAATAAATATTGTGGCCAAAATGACGATTCCTCCTCGAGGCTCGATTCACTCATTAGGTTTGTGAACTAATAGAATGTGGGGTGGGAGGTGTGAAGGAGATGTGGGAGGGGGGGGGAGAGAATAGCGTAGTTGATAGGGCACTTTCGCTTACCAATCTAATTACGATAACCGTTACCATGCACAAGAAGAAGAAGATGATAACTGTGCTTGTTGACGCAGGATAACCTCACAGACTCTCTCTTATCAGCAGCGACACTGCCAAGTTGACGCAGGCGGGGGCGTGGCCGATATCTTTGCTCCAAATTGAGTCATTTTGTGTCATTCTTCAGAATTGGGATGTTTGGGCAATACCAGTTACATCGGATGCTTGGGGTTTTTTTTCTCTCCTCTTCTTATTTAGAAACGACTTTTATTCCCGGTTATTGGTAACGTCAGTGGCGAGTGACATCTGAGTCGGTCTTGCTACGACCGAGCGTGCCCTGGATTTTCTCCCCTCTGTCTGCGCGCAGAGATGAAGACAACGTCGGGTTGTGTCAGGGCCATGGCGGCGAGTCGCTAACCAATGCGCCACCGCTCCACCGCCAACTCGTTAACCAGTGAGAGCATTGCCGAATATAAACCCGCCCCGACTCCGCTGACAAGAAATTACCCCGAACCTAAGGACCCGTCCATAAATGACGTCACGCGATTTTGGACGATTTTTGACCCCCCCCCCCTCCTCGTCACACGGCGTCACGAAAAGTCAGACCCCCCCAAATATGACGTCACAAAGCTCTGCCCCTCCCCTATTGTCATTGTAGTGCGTATTTAATGTGGCGCTGCGCTCTGATGTTATAGGAGAAAACATTTATTTAAAAAAAGTCTATTTAATTAAGTAGAACGTGTTGTCTATATTTATTTAAAGTTACGCATTTTGATGTGACGTCACATTTCTCAAACCCCCCCCCCCCCCCCTCGTCACACATCGTCACAAATATCTGACCCCCCCACCCAGGTACGTGACGTCATTTATGGATGGCCCGTAACTTACGAGTTGAGAAAATATGACACCCATACATCACCTCGTCCGGATTATACGACGCTCTTGTCAAACATGAGACATAACCACCCCTCCCCCCCCCCCAAAGAGTTTGTGCTCGGTACAACTAAAGTTAAACAGATCTGGTTTCACACACAAACACACGCACACACCTTCCGTATTACACAATACGCGCTCGCAACGTTTGCTTTAAATTGCAGCGAGGGTTCGGGAAAAGCGCGTCTTCTAATCCGGGCGCGCGTCTTCTAATCCGGGGAATTAGGTAACTAAGGCAAAGATCCCCCGTGTAGCCTGATCAGGCTTGACCTCGGTTCTAGTGATGGGGGCAAGTGCTGTTGGCGAGCACTAACGAAGGGTGCCACGGAACACGACGAGGTCGTGGGTGGCCAGCACCACTCCCGGCCGCTTTCCTTCCTTTGCGGCGATGTCAGACGCACCGCGCCGGGTACAGTACTCATTTGAGGCTGAGTCGACTCAGGTGAGGCCCAGGTAATTGCCGCTGCGGTGTTGGCGTTGGAAGCGGGGATCGAGCCCGGTTTGGCCGGGCACGTGTCGCAGCGCGCTGACCACAAGCACGCACGCACGCACGCACCTGCCGAATATATCAAATAACACGTGGGGACAATGTCTGCCAAAACGGAAAGGTGCTGGCACTTCGCGGAGAAATGTACCGATGCGGAACGGATCTTGTACGCATACATGTTTGGGATGGTGTTGACACCGGCGACCTAGGGGGGGAGGAGGAGGAGAGGATGAGGGGGAGGGGAGGTGCGGTTTCTAACGCCACCCAACAGAGTCTGTAAATCGCTCCTGAACCCGAGGGCAGGACCGGCCCCGGCTTGCCGTTTCGCCTTCGCAGTCCTCTGCCGGGAGGGAATTCGCGTGGCGAGGAGGGCGGGCAACTGGCATCACAACAGGGGTCGGTCGGTCGGTCCAAGCGAGAGCCATTGCGTCACTTCCCGGCTCCTTAAACCGTGTTTGGAGCAGGTATCGAAATGATCGGTTTAACACGTAAGTAGGCTATCGCGACCGGTATTATCCATAATACAAGTGGGGTTTTTTTTTTTGGGGGGGGGGGGGTTAGATCGCGTAAATATAAATGTGTCGTCGTTAAACCCGCCACCACCCGACACAGCCAATTAGTAAGGGTTGTCACCTTCTTTGGTTCTTTCGGTAAAGTCACGTAGAATGAGAATAAAATAATAAATTGATAAAATAAAATAACACAATACGTGACTTTACCGAAAGAACCAAAGAAGATGAATCATTGCAGTCACGAAAGCTTTAAATCGAAATTTAAGGGTTGTCACGTAAACAGAACGTGGCCAATTCGTTACGAGTGCAGCACCACCGGTTGTGTGCTGGAGAGCCAAGCCACAACATTTACAATCTGAGTACGACGTTTCGCCAGTAATTACAACTAGCTTCGTCAGGCGACAGCCAGATTTGTGGAGAAGTCCACCTATATCGTTCTTTAAGAAGAGCACACAAGTGACGTCACCACATCTACGCCTCTATATAAGGAACGAAACAGTTAGACTTCTCCACAAATCTGGCTGTCGCCTGATGAAGCTAGTTGTAATTATTGGCGAAACGTCGTACTCAGATTGTAAATGTTGTGGCTTGGCTCTCCAACACACCGGGTGTGCTGTACTAGTGACGAATTGGCCACGTTCTGTTTACGTGACAACCCTTACTCACGTTAACAGAACGTGTCACGACTTGTCTGTGCTGGGTGGTGGCGGGTTTAACGACACATTTATATATGTACGCGATCTAACCCAAATAACCTGTATTATGGATATCGAAATGAAGTCGTTGATTGGGCTTTTATTTATTTTTAATAAGTATACATTGTTATTAATGGTCATTCTTCATCATTAGACCTCCTTTGCCAGTACCAAAATATCATAATAGGGTTTTCCCCCTTTTTTCTGGCAACTAAGCTGAAACCTTTTTACAAGGAATCATGTCTGCATTAACCACAATACTTGCAGTCAAAATGCAAAAAAAACATACTATGATAATATATGCATTTTCCTTGAAACTGATTGGTCCACACCAGAGACAGCTTTCTTTTGAGCCTCGTCTCAATTGGTGCTCGACCAGAGGACGCCAATGAAAATACAACATAAATATTCAAACACAAATGTTTAACTTGCATAGTAAAGTAATTGTATGTTTTCATTTGCTATAAAGCCAGATAATATGACAAATCGCTAACCTTAAACACCCAGTCGTTCGTAAAAGTTGAAGGCGGTATAGTACTATAGTAATAGAGCAAGTGCAGAATCACTGAACCGGAATTGATAGCTTGAAATCTAAAATTTGAAGTTTTCGTGACTGCATGGATTCATGCTCTTTGGTTCTTTCGGTAAAGTCACGTAGGTATAAAATAAATTAAATCCCAACGTTTCGATTGCAACATAAGCAATCATCATCAGCTTGAAAGCATTTAGCGCGGGGCCCTTGAAAGTGCGGGGCCCATAGCATGTGTAGCTATACTCTTTGGTTTTATTCGGTAAAGCCACGTAGGTAAAAAATAAAACAACAAAAAATCACGTTTCGGCCACAACACAAGTGGCCTTCATCAGGTGAAGGGACCGGACTGTCCAGAGGACAGCGCTGTCCACTTGTGTTGTCGCCGAAACGTCGTGATTTATTGTTATTTTATTTGTTTACCTACGTGACTTTACCGAATAAAGCCAAAGAGTATGGATCCTTGCAGTCACGAAAGCTTCAAATCTAGAACACGTGTAGCAGCTACTTTCGCTACGAGGATAATCCGGCACTGCGCGCGGGTTGGACTAAGCGGTTGTACGGCCTGCTCGGCGTACAGCATCGTCGCACAAAGGCACTGGGAAGCGGCTGGATGCTTCTCGATGCTGCGACCCATGCGCCTCGTTCTTTGGCTCAGCCTGTGCACGCATCCCACTGTGCGTCACCCTACAATTTTATAGTATTCATTGTAACGCGATGTTTTCCACGACGTGGTGTTTCTCGACGAACGCAGCTCCGACCGCGTTATAGGAGAACAGACCGCATTTTCCACACAGACATATTCGCACCACGGCTATCTCCGTGTCAGCACGACACTGAACACATACAACCGTGGAAGCAAGTGGGGCAAGATGGGTTGTTGTGTAAAATAAAATATGTTTATTTAAAAAAAAATGTATGTTGAACGGTACGTGTGAAGGAGGCGTGTTGCCTGCTCATCGACGCAACATTCTCCGCAAAGACATGCGTGATTGTATTGTGTTGAGTCAGATTGCAAGGGATCTAACACAGGAGGCATGTCCCTGTTTTAAGAGTGAGAATGTGTTAAACATTTCACGGGCAAGACACAGGGCCGGATTCAGATTGTGTAGACCCCTGGGCTACAGGTACTGTGTGGCCCCCAGTAACATTTTCAAAAGGAAATGAAAGTTAAAGAAGAATATATATTTTTTACAAGGCCAACGACAAATAAAATTCACCATTCACAAATGAAATGACTTTTCAGAAGGGAAAATGTTTGCTTCCTTGGACATACTCTTTGGTTCTTTCGGTAAAGTCACGTAGGTAGAAAAAAATCATAGATCACGACGTTTCGATCGCAACACAAGCATTCGTCATCAGTAGGACTTCCTTGGACAGGTCGTAAAAACAAAAGACGCCAAAATACTAAATGTAACTGTGTTTTTTTTATTACCACAGCCAGAAAACTGCTGAAATAGGACTTCCTTGGACAGGTCGTAAAAACAAAAGACACCTAAATACTAAATGTAACTGTGTTTTTTTGATTCCCATTACGAAAAGCGAGGGTTCTCGGAGCAGCCGGCTAAGACGGCGAATCACAAGTTACGTAGTGAGTATGAGAATAAGAGGATGCAAGTGGGAGTGAGTGAGATTGCGTACGTGCTCTTCGGCAAATAGCACGGACAAGGGCTACGTGGAAGGGAGGTCGCGATCGCTTGACGCTTTTTTTTTAGAAAGGACACTGCCAGGCGATAGGTCGACAGAGAGCGCGTGGGATTAACCCGCTCTGTAGAAAGGAACAAGGATGTGAAGTGAATGCAAATACGCGTGGAAGTTCCCGGAACAGCAGCGGTCCAGACTGTTCCGCAGAAATTAAGCTCTGCGCGAAATACTCTGCAGACGTTGCCATTGAATAAGCGTAAGCCCCCACCCCTCCCCCACCAGCCCCCCCCACCACCAGCCCCCACCCCCACCAACCCCCACCCCCTCCCCCACCAGCCCCCACCCCTACCAGCTCCCACCCCCTCCAGCCCCCACCAACCGCCACCCCCTCCCCCACCAGCCCCCACCCCCTCCCCCACCAGCCCCCAGCCCTCCCCCCTCCCCCACCAGCCCCCACCCCCACCAGCCCCCACCAGCCCCCACCCCCTCCGCCCCCACCAGCCCCCACCCCCTCCACCCCCACCAGCCCCCACCAGCCCCCACCCCCTCCACGTGTGTTTCCGAGCACTGAAGCCGCGCGCACACCTGACCCGGTCCTGGGTCTCCTCTAGATCGACTCAGCCTTAAATGAGTCCCTGGTGCGTTCTGTAAAACTTAACAAAGGCGACCGAGCGGGCGTGGTGTTGGCCACCACCCCAAGCCTTCGTCTGCCGTGCAGGTCTGCAATCGGTGCGACTCGCTAACAGCACTTGCCCCAAAAGTCTGTTTAAGGCTATTTGGGGGATCTTTGTTTTTGAGTATATGAGCGTGTGGTTGCGTGTGTGTGTGTCGTGTGTGTCTTTTCACGTGTGTGTTGATCGCGTGTGTGATGGGAGGGTGTGTGGTTGATATCGTATGTGTGCTGATTGTATGTTGAACTTCTTTCGCACCGTACGTAGCCAACCGTGCGACTCGGAGGTGCTGAGTGTGCGTGTGTGTGTCGTGTAAGTTGGGTGTCTTGTGTGTGTTGGTTGTGTGTGTTGGGTGTTTTGTATTGAATGTGTGTGTTGTGTGTGTGTGTGGCATGTAACTTGTGTGGCTTGTGTGTGTTGGGTGTGTGTGCTGTGTGTGTGTGTTGTGTGTGGCATGTAAGTTGGGTGTCTGGGAAAATATATGGCCAATTGGATGTTGAAGTCTGGATTGAGAACGCAGCATCGGTGTGTGTATGCCTAGCTACAGGTCTACCTGTGTGTGTGTGGTCGTGTGTTTGTGTGTAGTGGGGAGCGGTAGTGTAGCGGTTAGCGCACTGCGCTACGAGACTGGCGACTTGAGTTCGATTCCCACTCACGGCCAAGAGTGACGATTATCTGAACCGGTCCTGGGCCTCTCCTAGATCGACTCAGCCTCAAATGAGTACCTAGTACGGTGTGGAAACATCGCCACTCGGGGAGAGTGTGCTGGGCGTGTGTGACGCCGGGCGTGGCGCTGGCCACCCACCCCTTCGTGTGCCGTGCCGGCCTTCACAGGTGCTGCTTGCTAACAGCACTTGCCCCAACAGTCTGTTACAGGCTATACGGGGGATCTTTGTCTTTGTGTGCGACTAAATACATCGGCATGTGTCGAGGAGTATTTTGAGTAACCAATGAGGTGGCGCGCAGCAGAAGGAGGTACGAGCGGGTTGGCAGCCAAGGATGACGTAACGTCTCGATTTACGTAAGGCTTCGGAGAGCACCTTCGAGAACATGGGCGGAGCCGAGCTGGGGGGAGGAGCCTGGCTCTCAACGACGACCACGTGCTCGTCACGGGGTTCTTAAAGAGGGACCCCGTGACGAGCACGTGGTCGTCGTTGAGAGCCAGGGTGAGGACCGGCCGGAAGTGGGTCTCTCTCTAATCCTCGTCAAGGATAGCGGTGTTGGCTGAACCCCCGCTCCGGGCAGACGAGTGAGAGAGCCCATAGGGTAGCCTGATAGGTGAAGGGCCGAGATGGAGTGCCGCTACACTGGTATGAGCGTAGGATGTCGAGCGTAACGGTGTTTTATTAAAAGGCAACAGCCCTTATAGAATTCCTCGTCTCCGCGTGGTGCTACTGCACTACACATGTGTAGTGGCCTTATTGACGTCGGAGACTGTTCACTTGAGGCAACACGTATTTATCGCAGACGCTTCAATTACAGTGGCGAATCTGATACTTGAAGAGGTAACGGCCTCTTCGCCCGTACTCTACAGAGGGAACGTTCCCCGAGCTTTAGCCCACGCTAGCTCCCTGGTTCCCTCTATCCTGGTCCTCTCGCAGGAGGCTATCTGACCTGGCCCAGCTTCGGCGCAGGTCCCGACCACCAGCCACACGAGTCCGGCCCTCAGAAGGACATTGGGCCTCGTGGCTCTGTATGTCGCACCCCCTGGCTTGCTTTGCCTGGCCCTCAAAAGGACAGCGGGCCAAAGGAGTTCCAGGGGTTGGCTAGTCGATCTTCTCTCTTCACTGGCTCTTCTTCTTGCTTGAGTCGAACTGCCTCTCAGCTCACCGGGTCCCACCTTTTATACTGTCCCTCTCTGAGGGGTGGGGGCTGGGAGGGATCACAGCGTCCCCCACAGCCCCCCAGGGTGGTGGCCGTAGCGGACGTGTTTGTGGCCACCGCCCTACAACCGCGTGTCACCCTCCCGTAACGCCTCAAGACACATGTATATGAAAGAGTCTGTGTGTGTGTGAGATTGTCCATAATACAGGCGTGTTGTTCCCCCCCGTTCCTCTTTCTTTACACACTTTAATTTTACTTGCCCAGTTTTCTGTTTACTTTGTACCGTGTTGTGCACGCCGTTATGCAAAACCATAACATTTGCATATAATTTCCATACGTCGCGATATTAATCAACGACTCGATACACCGTAGCGATTTCATATTGCTGCACGTGTCGGGAGGGTGTAAGGCTGCCGCATGGATACCGTGCAGGTGAAATGTAAAAACAAATCAATCGAATGTTCGCACGGCGACAGAAGACGCATACACATGTAACAATTGGGAGTCGTTTGCTGTCATCGCGTTGACTAGGTGTGTGGTCTGCGCGTGATCTCTCTGTGTGAGTGTGTCGGGGTTAGCTACGAACCTGGCGACCCGGGTTCGATTCCCGCTCATGGCCGACGCCGGTGACGATTATCTGAACAGGTTCTGGGCCTCCCCTAGGTCGACTCAGCCTCAAAACGAGTACCTGGTGCGATGTGCAAAAAACATCGCCACTCGGGAGACAAAGGCGGCCGGGCGTGGTGCTGGCCACCCACCCCACCCCTGTGTGTACCGTGGCGGCTTTCATAGGTGCTACTCGCTAATAGCACTTGCCCCAACAGTCTGTTCAGTTTATATGGGAGATCTTTGTCTTTTTTTTGAGTGGCCGTAGGGGGCGAGAGTGAATGGGGGGGGGGGGATATCTCTGCATGCCAATTATGTGTGTACGCACACACACACGAACGGACTATCGGTAACAAGCAAAGGTATACGGAACTGAGAGACTGTTTATATTGTCCGTTTCCCAGAACAGGCGTCCTTGGTGAAATGGAGAAGGGGAACCAGATGCCGATCTCCTTTCACATACAAAGTTTGTTCTTGCGCAGGAGTGTGCCCGCGTGCTTTGGGGTGTGTGTGTGTGGTGCGGGGAGCGGTGGTGCATCGGTTAGTGCGCTGCGCTACGAACCCGGCGAGCCGAGGTCGATTCCCGCTCACGGCCACAAACACCGGTGACGATTGATTATCTGATGGCGGTGATGGGTCCTCCCCGAGGTCGACTCAGCCTCAAATGAGTACCAGGTGTGGCTTGGAAACATCGCCGCTGGGGGAGACAAAGGCGGCCGGGCGTGGTGTTGGCCACCCACCCCCTCGTGTGCCGTGCCGGCCTTCATAGGTGCTCGCGTTGGTGAGCCTGTTGCGTGTGTCTGTGGGGTGCGTGCCTATTGAGCGCGTGTCGATGAAGAGATGGGGCTGATGCCACCATACAGGATGATTTGGAGCTGAGCGGACTTGCCGATGAGCGGTAACCAGCGGTGTCAAGATCGGCCCTCTGTGGAGGAGGATCGTAAGGGTCGCTACTGGGCAGCTGGAGGCAGTCGCCACCCCCAACAACGGCGGAGGACGGGGGAGCGACGGCACACAATAACGAGCGGAGCGCCGGGCGGATAAAATAGAGCAAGTTGACACAGTAGGGGGCACAGGTGGTGCATCTGCCTATCATCTCAGTCAACTCATGGCACCTGGATCTGTCTAGTGACCTCCTGCCAGCGAGCCTTCGACACTGCACGTGGCATCTAGGAGCACCTAGCCTGGTACAAGCGCCGTGCTGACGTCATCCACCACTTAGTGGCGAACGGCAGTTGCTGCTGCTGCTGCTGTTGTTGTTGCAAGATAATCTAATTACCATCATCGCAGGATCGTGAGAGGTGGAGGTGGTTCTGGAGGTTTGGGCAGGCCTTCATCCAGCAGTGGATTGACCATGGCTGATGATGCCGCTAAAACATACATGGGCCGGATGAGTTGAAATAGGGCATAATGTGTTCTTATAAGTGTCACCGCATTAAGATGATAATGTGAATTATCGTATATTCTCGTGCTATATTGGAGGTAATTAGAACAAGAGATAAAACCGTGCAAACGAAACGATTAAATTACACGGGTGGGAAAAAAAACCCAGAACAAACGAGGCGATTATTACTTGTTAAAAATGAGACAAAAAACCCCCATCGATATTCCACTGGGCAGGGGAGAGGGGAGAGCGGGTGGCATTGGATTGTCACGATCCTAGTCATCATCATGATTTTCCACTGATTTTCCTATACTTTGCCCACCTCTCGTGTGTTTTTGTATCATTTGTTGTTGTGACGACATTCTGGCCCAGTGCCCCGACTGGACATCTGTGAAAAAGAGAGCGGTTATAGCTCGTCGTATTCCTCCTGCAGTGTTAATGCATATTCTGACTCACTCATTACCCATTATGAATAGCTTACCTTACAATCCGCTCGAAACCTGTACAACCGCCGATATCGTATGAATCACGGCTCGATGGAAGAGGTGGGTGGGGATGAATCGTCGCCACCCCTGTGGGTTGGCAGTCATCACGATCGCAGAGAGTCCAGGGGTTGGAAATGTCACGGGGAAGTGGGTGTCCCGGGCAGCTTCTGTCAGAGAACCCACGTGACTTCCTCGTGCTTGCATGGCCACGCGGTCGTTGAACCGACGATGACGTCAGTGTAGTAGCTACTACATATCTAGTAGCTACTACACAAACAAAAGCTATGTAGTAGCTTCTACATATGTAGTAGTAGCTACTACATATCTAGTAGCTACTACACAAACAAAAGATATGTAGTAGCTTCTACATATGTAGTAGTAGCTACTACATTTGTAGTAGCTACTACTACATTTGTAGTAGCTACTACTACAAATGTAGTAGCTACTACATATCTAGTAGCTACTACATGTGTAGTTCGATCGTGATGACTGTGTAGTAGCTGTAGTAGCTACTGCATGTGTAGCTACTGCACATGTAGTAGCTACTACACGTGACTTTACCGAAAGAACCAAGAAAATGGACACATCTTTGTTGCCCGCATTGAAACGGCTGTACGCCGTATGGACCTGAAAATTAAATTTCCCTGGACAAGAATACGGCTTTAAACCGTGATGGGCTGAAAGCTGTGGGCTCTGGTAAGAATTCTGTAAAAATATGTTTCCCCATTAATATCTATTTTAATAGCACACGAATCGTTAGATATCAGGTAACTGTTCAAGAGTTACCTATTAACAATAGTTAACTAATAATCCACCCTAAAACCTGTACACGGTCAGCACACTGAACAATATCTCTGAACCGGTTCTGATTAAAAAAAATCGTTTAGTTTTATTTGTGTGTTTTTAGTTTGTCATTTGATTACCTTTCCTAGACTTTGCACGCCTGTTGTGTTTTTGTATCGTGTGTTGTTGTAACGTTCGGAGCCGCCCGTACCGGACGTCTGTGAAAAAGAGCTTTATAGCTCTTCGTATTCCTCCAGGATAAATACATATTCTGATTCATACGTAGTGAACTATTTGTCTTTCGTCAACGTGACACGTTTGTTACTGATTGGCCGTGTCGGGTGGTGGAGGGTTGCGACACATCTATATATAAGGCGATCTAGCCCTCCAAAAAAAACTTTATTATGAATAATATTGGTCGCGAAAGCCCACGTGTTAAACTGACATTCTGATGACCCTACCCCCTCTAAACCCAGGTTCAACACACTCGCACCGAGCAGCGTGGTGAAGTATGGTCAGGGAACCCCCACGACCCGACACGGCGTGGGGAGGGCTTCATCCAGCAGGGGACTCAGTGGGCTGCATTATTTTTAATTCTTAATTAGGTAAACGCTACTTGTTCAAGAATAATGACGGAGAACGCCTCTTTTTCAGCCTTGCGTAATGATGGGGCAGGCAGCTGAGTATTATTTTTAATTCATTGTGAAATGAGAGGTAGGAGAGTGCGTGGAGGGGTGTGGAGTGAGATAGAGGAGAGGTGGGAGAGTGCGTGGAGGGGAGTAGAGTGAGATGAGAGGGGAGTAGAGTGAGATAAGAGGGTGGGAGAGTGCGTGGAGGGGTGTGGAGTGAGATGAGAGAGGAGAGGTGGGAGAGTGCGTGGAGGGGAGAAAAGTGAGATTAGAGGAAGAACAGTAGATGCGCGTTGGTATAATAGGTCGCTGTGTAGGAGTGTGATTGATGTTCTCAACAAAGTAAATCCCACCCTCCCTGTGAGTGCGGCTTATACTCCGGTAGGTGTGCGTCATGCGTGTGGGTCTCGATGTGTGTAACTGTGCCCGTATTGACGCCTGGCACGTGAACGTCCCAGAGGGTCTTATAAACGAGAGAATACGGTCTATAAATGCTTCATATTTCAGGGCAGTGCTGTTGATGGATGAGTCGTTGGTTATTGTCAATCAGCTACTCCCACTGCATTGCACGTTGGACCTGCCCCATACCTCGAAAGCCCGGAGGAAGAGTTCACTTCAACAATTTCGCAACGCGATCCACGCACAACGTGGTCCCGTTCAAAGGTAATGTTCGCCCTCGAGGCAGCGCGTCCCGTCTGCTGGCCTTCACAGCGACTGCATACGTTGCTTTTTTTTTGTGCCAACACGACATCGTCAGCCACGGATCGATCCACTGCTGGATGAAGGCCTCACCCGCAGCCCTTCCCGTTCCTGCGGATGTCGCGATCCAACTCGTTCTTCAAGCACATCGAGCTCGTCTCATGGACCGGCCCTTCTCCGCGTGGTGGTCGCGTACTCTTTGGAGGGGGGGGGGGGGGGTGGGGGAGGGGGGTGTGTGGGGGTATTCCCTCCTTCGACTGCCACTCCGTCACCAGACTCGACTATCATCTCGCGGGTGACAGTCGCTCGTTCATTCGTCACGCGGCGCAGTCAGCAAAGGTCACCGTCGCGACAAGCGCGCGTCACTGATTGCGGCGACGGCATTCGCACAGACGGCGATTTGTTTGATCCACGAATCACGGGGGGGGGGGGGGCGCAGGGGGGGCAGGGGGGGCTGGCAACCTCGGGGGGTACGAGCAGTGGCGGATTATCCTCGTAGCAAAAGTAGCTACATATGTAGAAGCTACAAATGTAGCAGCTACATATGTAGCTGCTACATACAGTGAGGGAAAAGAAGTATTTGATCCCCTGCTGATTTTGTACGTTTGCCCACTGAAAAAGAAATGATCAGTCTATAATTATAATGGTAGGTTTATTTGAACAGTGAGAGACAGAATAACAACATAAAAATCCAGAAAAACGCATGTCAATAATGTTATAAATTGATTTGCATTTTAATGCGGGAAATAAGTATTTGACCCCTCTGCAAAACATGACTTAGTACTTGGTGGCAAAACCCTTGTTGGCAATCACAGAGGTCAGACGTTTCTTGTAGTTGGCCACCAGGTTTGCACACATCTCAGGAGGGATTTTGTCCCACTCCTCTTTGCAGATCTTCTCCAAGTCATTAAGGTTTTGAGGCTGACGTTTGGCAACTCGAACCTTCAGCTCCCTCCACAGATTTTCTATGGGATTAAGGTCTGGAGACTGGATAGGCCACTCCAGGACCTTAATGTGCTTCTTCTTGAGCCACTCCTTTGTTGCCTTGGACGTGTGTTTTGGGTCATTGTCATGCTGGAATACCCATCCACGACCCATTTTCAATGCCCTGGCTGAGGGAAGAAGGTTCTCACCCAAGAGTTGACGGTACATGGCCCCGTACATCGTCCCTTTGATGCGGTGAAGTTGTCCTGTCCCCTTAGCAGAAAAACACCCCCAAAGCATAATGTTTCCAGCTCCATGTTTGACGGTGGGGATGGTGTTCTTGGGGTCATAGGCAGCATTCCTCCTCCTCCTCCAAACACGGCGAGTTGAGTTGATGCCAAATAGCTCCATTTTGGTCTCATCTGACCACAACACTTTCACCCATTTGTCCTCTGAATCATTCAGATGTTCATTGGCAAACTTCAGACGGGCTTTCTTGAGCAGGGGGACCTTGCGGGCGCTGCATTATTTCAGTCCTTCACGGCGTAGTGTGTTACCAATTGTTTTCTTGGTGACTATGATCCCAGCTGCCTTGAGATCATTGACAAGATCCTCCCGTGTAGTTCTGGGCTGATTCCTCACCGTTTTCATGATCATTGCAACTCCACGAGGTGAGACCTTGCATGGAGCCCCAGGCCGAGGGAGATTGACAGTTCTTTTGTGTTTCTTCCATTTGCTGATAATTGCACCAACTGTTTTCACCTTCTCACCAAGCTGCTTGGCAATGGTCTTGTAGCCCATTCCAGCCTTGTGTTGTTCTACAATCTTGTCCCTGACATCCTTGGATAGCTCTTTGGTCGTAGCCATGGTGGAGAGTTTGGAATCTGATTGATTGCTTCTGTGGACAGGTGTCTTTTTTTATACAGGTAACAAGCTGAGATTAGGAGCACTCCCTTTAAGAGTGTGCTCCTAATCTCAGCTCGTTACCTGTATAAAAGACACCTGGGAGCCAGAAATCTTTCTGATTGAGAGGGGGTCAAATACTTATTTCCCTCATTAAAATGCAAATCAATTTATAATAATTTTTGACATGCGTTTTTCTGGATTTGTTGGTTGTCATTCTGTCTCTCACTGTTCAAATAAACCTACCATTAAAGTTATAGACTGATAATTTCTTTGTCATATGTAGTATATGTAGCAGCTACGGGCACCGCACTTTCAAGGGCCCCGCGCTAAACGCTTTCAAGCTATCAATTCCGGTTCGGTGATTCTGCACTTGCTCTATTACTATAGTACTATACCGCCACACCGAAGTGAGCGCAATGTTGCTGCAGGTGGAAGTTTTACGCTTCGGGACGGGGCGACGCGCGCGCCCACAAAGTGGAACGGCTTTCCGGCGGCCGTCTGTCCGTCCATCTCTCCACCCCCCAACACCCCTCTCGAGCTTAAATTCTCTCTATCAAAGGGGCTCGGAGAACCGCTCGCAGATGCGACGGTGAACATTTCCGACGAGGCGGAACGATGGGACACGCCGAGAAGTGGCCGTCTTTGGCGTCGCGTGCCGAAGGATGACTGGGAAAGCCGAGTCACATCGGGCTGGTGGCGACACCCCTGACCATGCCGCGCCGTGCATCAACAACACGGACAGAGACACGGCGCTGCTCGGACACGTCCTGTGCCAAACCCCACACTCACTTGATCTTGACGGACGAATGAAGCGCGTGGTTTGGTTTTCCGTTGTCTTCCCCGATGCACGTTTTACTTTACTCTTTGGCTCATTCGGCAGAGTCACGTAGGTAGAAAAAAATAATTCCTGCAGTCACGAAAGCTTCAAAATCACGTTTTACTTTCTCCCTCTCTCGGCCTAATTCCGAGCGTGCATCTCTCCACCGTCGCTTGTGCAATTGTGCCCATTGTTATACACTTTTAATCTATTGTTATGGATTGATTGTTATGCACGTGCACCTAGTGCGATTCATTATTCGTATATTTCTATGCATATATTGTTGATACGACGTCAAATCTATTGTCATGCATCGAGTATAATAACATTTAATCTATTATGCATATTCCATCTATTTCTATACATCTATTGGTATATACGTCCTATCTATTGTGCATATTTTGTTATGCAGTATAGTTGCTATGCATATATTAATATGTATTATGTATTGTTATGTATCGAATGTGATACACATTTGCAACCAGTGTTATGCACTTATTGCCAGGCAAGTTTTAGTTATTGTTACGTGCCTTCTGTTATACACTTTTCATCTATTGTCATACAATTACTTTACCATTATGTTAATTGTCATATTGATTGAACCAGTGGTCAGGATTTATACAAAGACAAACATCGCCCGAATAGCCTTAACAGAATCTTTGGGGGAAATGCCCTTGCGAATTATGCAACTCGCCCACCCACACTTACTCGAATTGGCACTCATACGAAAACTGGTAAATTCACATTTTTAAATGTCAATCACACTCACTGACCTAAATAAGCACACTTATACTGAAGAATCTCATACACACACACACCCTCCAATACACAAAGATCACCCGTAGAGGCTTTAACAGACTTTGAGGCAAGTGCTGTTCACAGATAATGATCATTTGACGCCGAGTCCGACCTAGGGGAAGCCCAGGACTGGGTTCAGGTATTCACTTACTGTTTTTTTTTGGTCGTGTGCGGGAATCGAACTCACGGTTTCCTGGGGTTCACAGTAGCTCAGTGCGCTAACCACTGCGCCACCACTCTCCCATAATGCACACACGCGTATACACTGCCGCCCTGCTCTGCCTCACTCGCACGCAACACCCTCCCAAACTCAAGACTCTGGTACAAAATCCTCTCTCTAATTGTCGAACCCTTTAAACTAAGAAGCCGGGTTTCTCCCATTATCCTCGGTCACAGATTATTCCACGGATTATTGGTTTGCTTACTCAAGACCATTGAGATAATACGAAAATAGTTGTCGGAGAAGATGTCTCACGCGTGCCGCTGGACGGGAGGCTATAGGCGGGTTAGGTGACGTAAATTGGCGTGGCTTATAAGGGGGGGTGGTGGCAGGGGGGGTTTCCCACCTTCACGAGGAAGAATATCATGGTGGCCGCCACATTTAAAGGGGCCCCAAGTGTTTTAACATATTTAAGTACTGCAATCGAATGCAATTCTGTAGTGAATTAATTAATATAATCGACGAATCTCCCAGCTTGGGTTTGCCGCATGTCAGGATTGGAATTTGGCATCTGTTCGGGTGGCAGGAATTGATTTGGCGCTGTGTCTGACCTCCCACTGCTCTCGTACTGCACAGGTTTCACAGGCCTGGGCCGACCGCGCTACGGTGGCGAGAAGTTAACCACCTAGACCGCAGGAGATCGTGGGTTCGATCCCGACCCCGACGCCTATATATTTGGAGTTTGCGCGTCTCTCTCCCTGTGGTGGCGTGGATTTTCCTCGGGGTCCTCCGGTTTTCCCCCTCCGCGTTTAGAACAAGCAAAAAAAGATACATGGCCGCGATAAATGTCCACGTGATGATGAGCCACTTTGTTGAGCTGTTATTTGTGGCCAGGTCGCTTCTGAAAAAGACGTTGCAGCTCAGCGGGCCTTACCAGATTAAAATAAATAAAAAAAATATTTAGTCTTAGAAATACGCTCCGGGTTTGCTCCGTGGAAAAAGTGGCAAAACTCGACCTCGCAGCGAGCTCTACCGTGAACACAAACACCAGAAAATCCTCAAACCATTGGCGCACTCACGACGTGTTTAGCTCAGGGGGTGCGGCAGTCCGTCAGGTGGGGGGGGGGGGGTCCCGATATTTAATTTGTCTCGCACGGTCGCACCTAGGGGACTTATTATATATATCGTGGCTCCTGTCGGAGCGTAAATGACAGCATTTATGATAATCATAAACCGCGTTTAAAGTAAGTGTTCGCGTGCACTGTTGTTGAAAAAGGATCCCATGGTTGGTTGTCAAGGGGGGGGGGGGCAACTCGTGGCTTTGGCCACCTGGGGGTAGTTGGGGGCGAGCAAGGCACCCACCCCCCCCCCCCCCCCCGTGCCTGCCCCACGCTCGTCACGCTACCACCCCGAACACTCCATCGCCCATCATTCATTGCAGGCCTCGTAAATTGTTTCAGAACCATTTAAAAAAAAAACCCCAGCGTCAGTCCCTCGCGCGTTGTCACCACGGCGCTTTTAGCGGAACCGGGAGATAGCGACACAAGCAGGTGCCTACAGGGTGAACACCCAAGGTGCCTGTAGGGTGAACACCCAAGGTACCTGTAGGGTGAACACCCAAGGTACCTGTAGGGTGAACACCCAAGGTGCTTGTAGGGTGAACACCCAAGATGCCTGTAGGGTTAACACCCAAGGTGCTTACAGGGTGAACACCCAAGGTGCCTACAGGGTGAACACCCAAGGTGCTCACAGGGTGAACACCCAAGGTGCCTGTAGTGTGAACACCCAAGGTGCTTGTAGGGTGAACACCCAAGGTGCCTGTAGGGTGAACACCCAAGGTGCCTACAGGGTGAACACCCAAGGTGCTTACAGGGTGAACACCCAAGGTGCCTACAGGGTGAACACCCAAGGTGCCTGTAGGGTGAACACCCAAGGTGCCTGTAGGGTGAACACCCAAGGTGCCTGTAGGGTGAACACCCAAGGTGCTTACAGGGTGAACACCCAAGGTGCCTACAGGGTGAACACCCAAGGTGCTTACAGGGTGAACACCCAAGGTGCTTGTAGTGTGAACACCCAAGGTGCCTGTAGGGTGAACACCCAAGGTGGTTATAGGGTGAACACCCAATGTGCTTGTAGGGTGAACACCCAAGGTGCTTACAGGGTGAACACCCAAGGTGCTTACAGGGTGAACACCCAAGGTGCCTACAGGGTGAACACCCAAGGTGCCTACAGGGTGAACACCCAAGGTGCCTGTAGGGTGAACACCCAAGGTGCTTGTAGGGTGAACACCCAAGGTGCTTGTAGGGTGAACACCCAAGGTGCTTGTAGGGTGAACACCATAGGTGCTTGTAGGGTGAACACCCAAGGTGCTTGTAGGGTGAACACCCAAGGTGCTTGTAGGGTGAACACCATAGGGGCTTGTAGGGTGAACACCATAGGTGGTTATAGGGTGAACACCCAAGGTGCTTATAGGGTGAACACCCAAGGTGCTTGTAGGGTGAACACCCAAGGTGCTTGTAGGGTGAACACCATAGGTGGTTATAGGGTGAACACCCAAGGTGCTTATAGGGTGAACACCCAAGGTGCTTGTAGGGTGAACACCCAAGGTGCTTGTAGGGAGAACACCCAAGGTGCTTGTAGGTTAACCGAGGCAGTTGCCCCATATTATAACACCCATAAATGATCCCCATTTACAACCACCCCTACGCACGGATCTCACGCAACGCGCCAACGCCCTAACGCCGCTGATCTCCACAGCGCCGCTTGATGATCCACTCGCATTCACTCGCCCGGCCACCGATACAGAAACACCCAACGCACAGAGACCCCCCCCCCCGTGTAGCCTTCAACAGACTGCCGGGGCCACGTGCTGAACGGAACAGACGCGTTACGTCACACACACACAAGTCTATCACAGGACTCTTGGACAACGATTGACCCTGTCTGCGGCGACAAACAAATTCAATATCAGGGATCGTGCAATCATCGTCGTCGTCATGTATAGCGGTGGTCCGGCAGCTCAAGACGACACCTGCAACACGGGCTGAAATTCGGGTCATTATCCGAAACATCACCAATTATGTTTTCCTTTTAGGCGTTGTAGGTCAATGTGTTTATGTGCGTTGGTATTTGTGCTTGTGTACCACTGCCAACACGTGCATCATCATTTCAATGTTGTCTTTATTTTGACGAAGTGAAATGAGTTCACGCGCAGGAGGAGTGGGATGGCTCGTGGCGAGAACATCGTGAGCGTAAGAATTTATTATTTACTATGTTTTGATTTAAAGCTTTCGTGACTGCAGGGATTCATATTCTTGGTTCTTTCGGTAAAGTCACGTAGAAGGGAAACAATAAAATAATAAAAATATAAAACAATACATTTCCCACGACGTTTCGACTGCAACACAAGCAATCATCATCAGGTGAAATTTTCTTGCTGTGGAAAATTTGAAATTTGCAGTTGTAAGGCTCCTATGTTGACGTTTCGACCGCAACGCAAGCAATTATCATCAGGTGTGAAAACCACAGCAAGAAAATTTGAAAATTTGAGATTTTCTTGCTGTGGAAAATTTGAAATTTTCTTGCTGTGGTTTTCACACCTGATGATGATTGCTTGTGTTGCAGTCGAAACGTCGTGAGAATTTTATTGTTTTATATTTTTATTTTTTCATTATTTCCCTTCTACGTGACTTTACCGACAGAACCAAGAATATTTACTATGTATCACGCACTTGCTGTGAGAGTGTGCGAGGGGACGTGGCAAATGTGAGATCTGCAGTTGTAAGGCTCCTATGTTGACACCCACGATGATGGGCCTTGGTTTAATCTCGACGTATATCCGCTGAGGTAAAAATGTATTTTTTTTTTCTAAAAAGAGACGTTGATTATTTTCGCCCAGTCCGTCTGAAAAGTCTCTCCCCCCAAAAATTGAGAGCAACAAAATTGGGATTCCTGACTCCCGTCGTATGGACAAACTAACAAACAACAACAACAAAATCCATGCACGTGTGGTGTGTCTAAATAATAAATTGTGAAGTCACGATGACCCCGCGCTTAACAAACAACAAGAAAGATTACAGCTCATCTTTCTCGTCTGATGACTGATCTACGTCATCTTCCACCTCTGCTTCATCCTGAGAACAAGAACAAAACACACACGCAAACGCACCGTGAGGCACACTGCAACAATGGGCGTGGGTTGTTCAGCAACAGTTGGGCATGTAGTAGTAGTAGTAGGCCTTCGCGAACAATATCATTCATAGCAAAAGTTTTATGGGTTACATCGCGTAAATATAAATGCGTCCTTAACCCACCGCCACCCAACACGGAACAACTAGTAAGGTTTGTTACGTTAACAAAACGTGCCAATGAGTCACTACACGATCATTAGTTGCTACATGATAACGATGAAGTAGTAACTGATGGGCACGTTTTGCTCACGTGACAAACCTCACTAATTCATCGCGGGTTAACAGCACATTCATAATACTCATTGGATTTTTCTTGCCGCTCTCTCTCTGGCCCCTCTCCCCCCTAACCGTAATTCCTATTTAAGCTTCTGTTCTTCCCTCTGGCCCCCCTCTCTCTCTCTTTCCTTGCCTCCCTGTCCGTCTTTCCTCCCTCCTTACCTCTTGGTGGACTTGTATATGTATTTCTACTGACCGTGTACCTCGTATTTTTTCACTTTTTTTCACTCTTTCTATGCTGGTTTGTGGAATCCAGAGGTTGAACACGAAATTTAACACTCTTATGAAATTCGTGGTCCGCCAGGAAGTGTCTAACTGTGTTGTTGGCCTGACTGGCTGTGCTTTACGTAATGTTTTTTCAGGTTTGATGAATTCTCGTCTCTCATCTTTTTTGTTGTATTTACCTCCGTGATTTGTTCTTGACACCTGATGAAGATCGCTTGCGTTGTGATCGAAACGTCGTGATTGTTTTTTTGTTTTAATATAATTTAATTGTATTTCTACATACGTGACTTTACCGAAAAAAACCAATGAGTAATTTTATGCAGTCACGAAAGCTTTAATACTTTATTAACACATTCATATTTACGAGCTCTAACCCGTGAAACCTTTATCGTGTTCAGAAACAGTCCACGCGGCATCGGACGGTCTTCCCGAAGACTTTTCCTTTGGCCGCCCTGCCCGCCCGCCCACCCGCTCGTGCAAACCGACTCTCACGTCTGCGGGTGCCTCTTCCGCCTTCTCGGATTCTGGATTCCCACCGCTGTCCAGAAACTTGCTGAAAGCCTCCAGAGTCTTGTCTCCATTGTAGTCGACGATCTGCGGGGTCACCAGCACGCGGTTTAGCACGAGCAGCTTTTTGTGCTAACCACGGCACAGCCACCATTGGAAGGGTGGCTGGGGCAGAGGGCAGGGGGGGGGGGGTACAGTCAAGGTCATGATGTGTGGATAAAAGGACCGCAAAAGAAAGAGAGGCCGTCCATAAATGACGTCACGCACCTGGGGGGGGGGAGGGGGGTCAGACATTTGTGACGATGTGTGACGAGGGGGGGAGGGTGGGGGGGTTTGAGAAATGTGACGTCACGTAAAAATGCGCAATTTTAAATAAATATTGATTAAATAGAATTGTTATAACAACACAATTTAAAAAAAAATCATTATTAACTGTTTGATCCTTTAAATTTACTAAGGCCACCTTTTATTTATTCCATGAAGGAGCATTTTGCTTCTCCATGGGAGAATGGAGAAGCATACAATTTGAAAAAATATTGTTATTTAACATTTTTATTCAAATTATTCTACTAGGGCTTTTCATTATGTAGAATGAATATGTGATTGTTATAATTGTACTCTTCATTTTGCTTCGTTCTACTACAAAATTTAAAGTATTTTTTTATAGTTCTAATTACGTTTAATATTTAATAATTATAAGAGAATTTCAATATAATATTCTGAACATCTGCAGTTTTAGTTGAACGTTGAATATTTTCAAGTAAATTTTATGCTAAATTTCTCCTACAACATCAGAGTGCAGCGCCACATTAAATACGCACTACAATGACAAAAGTGTAAAGCGATTTGAAGCATGTTTTATTTTTATAATGGAAATATGTTTTTTTGGGGGGGGGGGGAGACAGAGCTTTGTGACGTCACTTTTGAGGGGGGGGGGTCTGACTTTTTGTGACGCCGTGTGACGAGGCGGGGAGGGGAGGGGGCAAAAATCTTCCAAAATCGCGTGACGTCATTTATGGACGGCCCCAGAGAGGAGATGATGGGAAATTAAAGAAAAAGGAGCAGAGGGTCAGGTGAGATGAGGATAGACAGTGACTACACCAGGGCCTCAACGTTGAAACTAAAACTATTTTTTTTATTTTACCAGGTAAGGCCCACTGCCCTACCCACTAGCTCAACAAAGTGGCTTATCACGTGGACATTTACAGCGGCCGAATACTCTAAACAACGCTTGCTGAGTCTCAATGTGCAGGGGGAACAAAACCGCAGGGACCCAGTGAAAAATCCCACGCAAACCCAAGGGGAGAGGGACGTGCCAACTCCAAATATACGCGCGCCAAGGGTCGCGATCGACCCCCGAGAACCTCCCGTGTTGCCAGGCGAGGTGGTCCGACACCTCGCCACCGCCGGTTGCTCACCTTGCGCCCAGCGCCCGCCGGGAAGAACTTGATCATCGGGTAGCTCGTCACCTTGAACGCCTCCAGGTCGTTCTTGGTGGCGTCCATCTTGGCGATGACGACGTCGTCGCGCTCCTGGTAGCGGTCGCCCAGCTCGTCCCACACGGGGGCCAGCTTCTGGCAGTGGCCGCACCACTCCGCGTCTGGTGGGGGGGGGGGGGGGGGGGCGGGGGGGGGGGTGGTGGTTACGCAGCTCTGTGGAGGCAGCGGCGAGGGTTTGGTGGATCGCGCGCAGATGTTGCGCGGAACTCCCTTGCCCCGTGGACATCGAGGACTCTACCCGCTTCGTCCGTGCGGGATCGAGCGTTTCCCCCTCGCGCGTGGGTTTTTCTCCGGGTTCTCCGGTTTACCTCCGACGTGCGTTAACACTCATCGATGGGTCCGATAACACCTTAATATGTAGAAGACCGCAGAGCTTCGTGGGAGGAATTTGGCTGCGGCCTTGCCAGCTCGTCTCTGGTTCCTCCTGGCGCCTCCGAGCCGTTCTCTCTCTCTCTTCACGAGTGAGCGAATGCCAGTGGACATGAATAATATTATGATTATTATTATGAGAAAATCCTTTACGTACGAGCAAATTTCCACTCGCCGGACAAACGGGAAGGGACTGTGAAAACAATTACTTAATCACAGAAAAAAAAACCCCGGGGGGTGGAGGGGGTAGAGGGGGTGCTGGTAAAAGAGAAAAATTAAAACACGTCTTGGAAAAACGGAAGTTTGCAGAAAAATCACAGTAGAGCAAAAAAATAAATGAAACCATGATATATTTCTTGATCAAGTAAGTTATTTCTTTGAACTGGGTTTGTTTTTTCTTCCCACCCCCCCCCCCCCCCCCTAATGAGGAAGCAACCAAATGACAAAATCCGAGTTTGGAAATTCCCCGGCAGGACTGTCACTTGGGGTCACAGGTTCGGAGAGGAGCCAGGAAGATGCCCCACCGCCGTGGCGAGGACTTCCACCTGTCCGGGGGTTTCCGAGGATTGTTCCCACCCCCCCCCCCCCCCCCTTGTCGAGGCAGCTGCCCTGGGAAATATCGAATTCTCCCCCGGGGCATTCATTGTAGGTCTGTGGTTTTTTTGTTTGTTTGCTTGTGTCAGTTGGGTAATAACAATAATGATATTTCCACGTACGCGTATAAAGTTGCTTTTTAAATAAAAAAAAGCAAGGATCTTAAAGCGCAGTAACAAGGCAGCAGCAGACAATCAGCACGAAGGTAACTCACGCAATTAGACACTAAGACACGCTGCAAAATAATAATAATAATAAAACATCTTCTTTGGTTCTTTTGGTAAAGTCACGTAGAATGAGAATAAAATAATAAATTGATAAAATAAAATAACACAATAAAATTCTCACGAGGTTTTGACCACAGCACAAGTGGCCTTCATCAGGTGAAGGGACGAGACTGTCTCGAGGACAGCGCTTCACCTGATGAAGACCACTTGTGTTGTGGCCGAAACGTCGTGAGAATTTTATTGTATTATCTTATTAATTTATTAATTTATTCTCATTCTACGTGACTTTACCGAAAGAACCAAAGAAGATGAATCCTTGCAGTCACGAACGCTTTAAATCGAAATAAAAAAAAAAACTAAAAGCCATTTTTGATGAATTAGCTACAAGTTGAATGAACGGATGTGCATAGAGATAAGATTTAAGACAAGCATTCAATATATCCGCAGGCTCGAGATACTGCTTGGCATTTCGTGGGGGGGGGGGGAGTTCCAGCGTCCGGGCGCTACATGGGAAACCATGGCAGGCAGATGCGGGGTTACCCGATGTACAAGTGGGAAATGAAAAAAGACTCTCCTGCAGTAGTGTGCGACTGCGTTCGTCCAGAAAGGACCAATGCAACGAGTCACGACGCGATGCCCCCCGATCCACGAATTCCCAAGGAGACATCATGGCGATACGCGACTCCGCTGCTCCAGACGCGGGTTATCTGTCTGGCTTGACCCACCTGAATGTGAATTTGTAACCGTTGCTCTGCCATCTATATTAGCAGTCGTACAGAAGATGACGAAGAAGAAGTAAAAGGTGGAGGGGGGGGGGGAAGGAGCAAGGAGCTGTCGCCCATCGACCAAAGCCTTGGCCTGGAATCCACCGCTCGGGACAACGCTTTTCCACGTCCATTAGTTCTCCCCCTCTTCCCACATTTGCGAGAAGTTCTCTACGAGAAAGGTTTCCCTCGCTTTTTTCCGCGGTAGTGGTCGAGGCGGTTAGGGGTGAGATGCGTTCCGGAAAAAATAGGGCGGCGCAAAGCGAAATGGCGTAGCGTGGATCGTACGGCCACCCGACCCACAACGCACCGCACGAGGAGACAGCTGCCTGCCGAGTGACGCACACACACACGACGTTGTCCGACGTCCGACTGCTTCGAGCGAATTTTGGGTAGAAACAGCCGCGTAGATACGTGAAATGTTACAAACTGAACCCACAAAGTGAGGGAAACTTGCGCTGTGTTGTTTGTACCTGATAGGTGCCAATCCTATCAGCACCCAGTGTCTCTTCCAAAGATCCTCTTATCAAAACCAGTCATGGCCCACTCGTGCCATTCACGCTGCGTGCATGGTGAATTGTGAGATGTGTCTCGATGATGGATTAAAGTCTCCTGAATCTGGTTCATCACACCGGACATCTGTGAACAAGAGCTTCACAGCTCATCGGATTTCTCCAGGATAAATACAGAGATTCTGGCTCAATATTCGTCACGAAGAGGCAAACAAACAAAATTTACTAACAGAACTTCACGAAGACATTCTTGTCGTTGTCAAAGGCCACCTCCTCAAAGTTCTTCCCGACGAGGACCTGGACGGTGCCGTGATCCCAGTCCACGGGCACCTCCTCGCTCTTCAGGAACGGCTGTCGCACGGCAAAGCAAACACAACAGCATCATTTAGTATCGTCATTCTGAAAACTCAAGTTTTTATGTTACCAGGTAAGGCCCACTGTGCTATATAGCCCAGTCGTCATCTTCATCGTTGTTGTTGGCGTCACCGTCATCATCATCATCGTCATCATCGTCGTCGTCATCATCGTCTTTATCGTCCTCATCATCGTCATCATCGTCATCATCATCATTGTCGTCGTCATCATCGTCGTCATCATCGTCATCATCATTGTCGTCGTCGTCATCATTGTATTTATCGTAATCATCGTCATCATCGTCGTTGTCACTGTCGTCATCGCTGGTGGTGGTGGAACGGCACTTACCTTCAGCGTGCCCTCGACGAACCCTGAGCAGAACGCGCGTAGGCTTTCCGCCGAGAAGTCGTCCGAGTCTGGCTTGAACTTGTCCATGGTCTTCTCCACCTCGATGAGACGCAACGTGGGGCAGTCCTCGGCCTCCACCCCGAAGAACTCGAGCACCTGCTTGTTCTCCTCCACGTCCGCGTCGATGGAGACAAAGAGGATCTGCGCGGGTCAGAGATGCGAGGTCGCCCCCCCCCCCCTTCCCCGTCAGCGCCGCAGGTTCCGGCGACAACGAACCGGCGGCCGTATAAACTATTTTTTATTTTATCCTACCAAGAAAGGCCCCACTGAGCCGTGTAGCTCTTTTGTCAAAGGCGACCTGGCCATCACAAATTATAGCTCAACGAAAGTGTCTTATCACGTGGAAGTGTACAGCAGTAAAATAGTCTAAACGCGTGGTGATGTTGATTCTTAATGTGGAGGGACAAAACCTGGAGGACTCGGAGGAAAATCCACGCGACCACGGAGAGAGAGAGAGACACCGAAAAACTCCAAATATACAGCAGCAGCAGCAGGCGTCAGGGGTCGGGATTGAACCCACGGTCTTCTGCATACCAGGCGAGGTAGTTAACATCTCGCTACCGTGGCGCACCTTAAAGATTCCCCCCCCCCCTGTGACGTCACGTGCTGGACGGCGTCACGTCCCAAGTATGACCGGGATAACTTTACTTGAGAAACATCGAGATCGTCGCCCCCGCTGATGCAAACACTTGTGGCAGGAACCTCCTGAAAATGGGAGATTTGTGGCTTTCCCGGATAAGCCGGCTCAATAAAAAGAATAATCATGACCCTGTTCAGCAGGAAGCAAGAGGCCCATTAGAGATCGAGGGGGCATCTATAATAGGATCGCCGTGTACTTATATTCTCACGTCAGTAGGCCTCACACTGGAGTCGAACTTTGCTCAGAGACTGCTCAGCCGCTCGCCAATCGTAACCAACATTTCCAATTCGCCGCGCTGGAATTCTTTCTGTCGCGTTAAAGCCAAACGTAAAACGGCGGAGGTTTTGCGTAGGTTTAGCAGGCATCGGCGACCGTGCCGAGGGCCATCAGCTCCACTTGAGAACCCGGTGAATGCTAAAGAGCGGCTGCCTGCATTCGAACCCGGTACACGAGCAACGGCGATCGAAACGCACGCCCCTGACATGGCCACGATGGTCGCCGCCCCGAGACAACGTCGACTCGAAGCAAAGGGATGCGAAAGCGTCACCTTGTCCCGGAACTCCGGGGCCACCTCCCGGAAGTTGTTCTTGATCTCCTGTAGGTTCTCCGTGCCGTTGGAGAAGAAGAGGACGTTGTGCACCTTGACGCTGTTGCTGAAGAGTTTGTTGGCGATCTGCAACGGGCGGAGGTGGACGGGCGAGCGATAAGCGGGAGAGTTTGCGAGCGGGCGTCCGGGATGGGGTGAGCGGGTGGATTAGTGTGGAGAGGACTTCATGCTGTGCGGAGGAGTTTCAACGTGCATACCAGGCGCATCGATTGTTATCATATTAACAAAATAGAAAAAATCAACACATTCGTCAATAGCAAAATAAATCGTACGTGATCATTGCAGGCAACGTTTCGGCCCATGCACCCCTCTGCATTGGCCGCAAGAAGACGAGCCATTGCCCGAATCCTCGGCAATTGTATACTTTTTCTTTTCAAGGTGACAGTGTTATTGACGAATTAGTTGAGCTGTCTTTTGATGCACGCTTGCGCACCACTGGCAACGTAGTATCGCCACGTAATTTGTCGTACGCGTGCGCGTTGAACTTCTTTCGCACCGTACGTAGCCAACCGCGCTGATCGGATGTGTGGGGGGAAGGACAACAAACTAGACACAAAAGAAGAATTGAGTCTTCAATCTCGATGATTTAAAAGTGCATTGCTCAAAGTGGTTTCCTAAAATCGAAAGGAAAGAGCGTTCCAGACGGCCGCAGAAGCGCATCTGAGAGCGCCGCGCGACGCCGGTGGCCGCCATCCCCACGGCTCCATGGAGGCTGACGCTCACCTCGCTGGAGAACTCGACGACCATCGGGAGTTCGTGCCTCTGGATGAACTTCAAGACGCTCTCCTTGTTGATCGCGCCATCGTAGAACACCTTGGCCTCGTCAAACTGTCGACGGGAGCGGACACGCGCGAAGCCGCGGTTTCAGCCCTCGCTTTGAGCGACGTCCGAAACGATCGCCGGCACGACGTTGATCCACGATAAGACGCAGGTGCGATTCGCAAAGACGCGCGCGCGCGCGAACGCGAAGAGCACAAATTCACAAACACAGCAAACAGTCTTCTTAGCCGGTGGGGCAGGGCCTCGACGAGGAGACCGACTGTGTGACGAGAAAGCAACGCGGCGACCGCGAGATGGGCAGCGGCCGGGGCAGCAGAGCGGCGAGCGGAGGAGTTGGTCACCTTCTTGAAGAGCACGAGGCCGTCCTTCTCCACGCCCTGGTCGCTGAACAGGCCCGGCTCGGACGTCACGGCGAAGGGGACCGCGTCCGTGGTGCCCGCGAGGGCCAGGAAGGCCTGCTTGTCTGGCCCGTCCTCCTGCCGTTCAGCGTCACCACCGCCACCATCACCACCAAGCATGGTGTCCACAGGATCAGGATCATGATGAACCATGGCATCAACATAATGAACGTCATCACCAACCACGGTCTCCACAGCAATCACAGTCATCAACGCCATCACCACGTGTAATACGTACAGACCTTTGATATACGCGTAAAAAATATTTTTTGTAAATGCTGTAGTCATGTTCTCCATCACCATCTATACCATCATCTTCACTATCATCATCATCATCATCACTAGCATCACCTTCACCACCATCATCTTCAATACCATCATCTACACCATCATCATCACTAGCATCATCATAACCACCATCATCTTCACGACCATCATCTTCAATACCATAATCTACACCATCATCTTCACTATCATCATCATCATCACTAGCATCACCTTCACCACCATCATCTTCAATACCATCATCTTCACGACCATCTTCAATACCATCATCAACACCATCATCTACATTCTACACCATCATCTTCACTATCATCATCACCACCACCACCACCACGTTCAACATCATCACGATCAATCCTCCAATGTCACCATCGTCCTCATTCACACATCACCACCTTGAAGAAGCCGACCAGGACGAGCTCGTTGAGATCCTTGACCTTGTCGAGCCCTTCGGCGGAGTCCACGACGGTGGCCGGAGGCCCCATCTGCTTCCTAATCCACCGCACCATAGCGTCCGAGTTCCGGCTTCCTGCGCGCCACGGACGAACAATGTCCCTGGGGACCTCAGGAATCGTCTCTGTGGTCTCCTCAACACGACGTGGCTAGCAGTAAGTGCCGCACTAAGCTAGTGCGGGGCCTGCAGCATATATGTTATAAAGGGGCCCTAAATTAAAAAAAAACAAAAGCACGTAAATATTAAAACGCATACATTTTATACTTGCATAGTAAAGTAATTGTATTTTTTTTATTTGCTATACAGCCGGATAATACGACAAATCGCTAACCATAAACACCCAGATGTTCGTAAAAGTTGAAGGCGGTATAGTACTATAGTAATGGAGCAAGTGCAGAATCACTGAACCGGAATTGATAGCTTGAAAGCGTTTAGCGTGGGGCCCTTGAAAGTGCGGGGCCCGTAGCTACTACATATACTACATATGACAAATTATCAGTCTATAATTTTAATGGTAGGTTTATTTGAACAGTGAGAGACAGAATAGCTACTACATATTTAGCTACTTGTGCTACTTCGATCATCAGGCACACGCTGCCAGAGGGTTGGCTCGGAGCGTGGGGGGTCGCGATCCCTGGGTTCCAGTCGCCCCCCCCCCCCCCGGAACGTTAGCCCGGGTGAAGTTCGCTACAATGCCTCAACGTACAAAAAAAAACAACGCGAAGTGTTTCCCTTAAAAATTGACGAAATTCCAGGCGTGAGAATTTCAAACAAAACAAAAAGGTGCCCCATCTGGTTTGACCGCTGCAGGATGAACGCGTCTCTGGAGCGACGCGCGCGTTCAAAGTGCGACCCCTGGCGTGTGGGTTAACAACAGCAACAACGTCTAAAGTCACATTCTTAGCTCTTTCGGTAAAGTCACGTTGAAGGGAAACAATAAAATAATAAAATATATATAAAACAATAAAAATTCTCACGACGTTTCGACCATAACACAAACGGTCATCATCAGGTGTGAAAACCCAACGGCAAGAAACATTTGAAAGAAGTGGCGGTTTGCATTTATATATTTATTTTTAAACGGTGTATTTATTTAAAAAAAACGTTAGCGCCACGGGCAGCGATTTGGCAGTTTATTTAGAAGGACTAGTCCATCTGTGTTCTGAAAAGAGGAGGGGGGAGACGAAAAATTAATGTATGCTGTCTGAAAGCCACCGTAAGCGTGAACAATCTATTAAGACCTGAAATGGTTTATCAAATCCTTCCAAAGATTGCTAAGCCAGAATCCATCTTCTCGGTTGAAATTGTCTCTGTGCTTGTATATGTGGATAGCCTCATGAACGAATCTCTCATGGTAGCCAGATGGCTTACAAATAACCTCTGTCTTGGAGAAGTCAATGTCATGTGAGCCTACTGAATTATAACAATGATCTGCCACGGCCGAGGTGTTGGTCCTACCGTGTTTAAGGTCTGCTTTGTGTTCACGAATGCGGTCCGAGACATGGCGTTTGGTTTCTCCAATGTAACTACTACCACAGAGGCAATTTAGTTTGTAGACACCAGGGTACCGTATGTCCGGAATCACATCTTTTACAGACGGAACCAGATCACGGATTTTATGTAATGTGTTGAAACGGACCTAAAGTCACGTGACCAATAAGAAGAGGCGTTTCCCCTTTCGAGCAATCAAACGGGAGTTGTGTTAAGATGGTCGAGCACAAATAGAAACATTTTGCAAGGAATCACGTGACTGCATTAAACACACTCAGCGCTTGCGGTGAACATGCAAACAAAACAAGGATCTGATGATATATTATTTTACGTATTGTCTTTGAAACTGATTGCCCTACATCAGAGACAGACAGCAGCATGCTTCGTGGCCTCGTCTCACCAAGAGAACGACGCCACGAGGCGAACACAGAACAGCAGAGAGCACTGATAGCTCGGGGCACGTTTGTTTGCATGTGCACACTTGATTCCTCGCGAAAGGTGTATATTGAGTGTTCGAACATCTTAACACCTAGCGGTGTTTTTTTCTGGAAGACTTTGATATTTTCTTCCAACACTTTCCTGTTGCGTATAGCCACTTTAAATATATCCTTGGTTCTTTCGGTAAAGTCACGTAGAATGAGAATAAAACAATAAAACAAAATAAGGCAATAAAATTCTCACAATCAAATTCTCACTGAGAATTTCTCACTGAGAATTTTATTGTCACTTGTGTTGTGGCCGAAAACGTCGTGATTTTTGTTGTTTTATTTTTTACCTACGTGACTTTACCGAATAGAACCAAAGAGTATGGATCCTTGCAGTCACGAAAGCTTTAAATCTAGACTTTACCGAAAGAACCAAGAACATGAATCCTTGCAGTCACGAAAGCTTTAAATCGAAATTTTAAATCACTTTAAGATGTTTTCTCGTTCATGTTTGTTTTGGTTTTGTTGCGGTTGCACCCGGTTCAAAAGCCGCACGGCTCACAGGGTTATACCTAATAAGTGCAACTGAAACCTCCTGCTTTATTGATAGAAAGGGTAAAAACCTATTATTATTTTTCATACTTTGAGACTGGCTAAAAAGGCGAAAGAGTCGCTTGTTTGAAGGGCTCTTCTCGGCGGAAGGAGCTCCGTGACTTCTCACACCTCTTCACCTCGAGGCCGGTAGCACAGTTTCAATCGACTAAATCGCACGCAAGGTTTATTCACTTAAAGACGTCCTACCCGTTCCGACTTGGCACCATTACGTCCTCACGGCAAGGTCCACATTTGTCGAAATGTTCTCGCAAATGACTCACTTGGGTAAAACCACGGTAGCAACATCACCCCCCGCCGGCAGGCGATAGTCACCTGTGAAGCATCGACTTTGCGACAGCCTCGTGTAAGGGGTAGGAATGGAGAGGGACGGTGGCTTAAGGGACATGGGGAGGATTCCTGTCAAAAGGAGGGGGGCAGTGGAGCGGGAACAGTGGAAGGGGGGGGGGGGGAGGCTGGGAAACGGATTGAGAGAGGGCTGTGGGCAAGCGTGTGGACTGTCGGCTCTACGCTACACTTGCACTCAGTGATGATCATAGCCTCCGTATGAGAAAACACACGTCTTCGCCCGAGCCCATTTTCAAATCACAACTTAAGAATCCATCCGTGCCGTCCTGAAGGGCACCTCTTAATCTCTCCAGCGACGGCGTGACCGACCACCCAGAGGACAGGAGGGATCACGCCTGCCGCCACCAGCACCCATTTAGCCATTTAGAATGATCCCCCTGGAGCAAGATCTGAGATCTGTTAATTCCCAGAAGCGCCCGCGGGTGGTGGCTGGAGATCATCGCCGTGCTCCACATGGGCCAATGCGAGCCACGCCACCGACACGGCGGAGGGGAGAGCCACCGACCCTCGTATTTCTTGGCCTCGTCGCGGTTGCCATTCTTGAAGAAGACGAGGGTGGGGAAGCCCTTGACCGAGAACTCCTGGGCCAGCTCCGTCTCCTCGGTGGCGTCCACCTTGGAGACGCGGGCCCCCTGCTCGGCGCCCTCGGCCAGCTCTGCGGCCGCTTTGGCGTACTCGGGGGCCAGCTTCTCGCAGTGGCCGCACCACGGGGCATCTGTCGGGAGTCAGTTCAGTTTCATTGATTAGGTGTAGAGCCCGTGAGCCATGCGGCTCTTGACTCGGGTGCAACCGCAACAAACAAAAACGTGAACAAACACGAACAAACAACGGACGCGAGAAAAATCTTGACTTCAAGCTTTCGTGGCCGCAGGAATTCAGATTCTTTGGGCCTTTCAGTAACGTCGGGGGTAGACATCGTCGTCGTCATTCGTAATAGAGGTTGTTGTTGTTGGTTCTTTCGGTAAAGTCACGTAGGTAGAAAAATAAAATTAATGATATATTATTTTGTATTTTATTTTCTACCTACGTGACTTTACCGAAAGAACCAAAGAGTATGGATTCCTGCAGTCACCAAAGCTTCAAATCAAGGTTGTTGTTGTTGTTGTTTTTCTTATCCTTGTGGTTAGAGCGCATGAATAAAAATGTTGTTGCTAAAACCCGCCACAATTGTGAGCGTCGTGGGTCTACTCTCCAACACACAACCGTTGTGCTGAACTAGCAACTAACGTTTTGTTGACGTGACGCACCTTACTTATTGGCTGTGTCGCGGGCGGTGGCGGATTTAACGACACATTTATATTTAAGCGATCTTACCCAACAAAACCCCCCTCTATTATGATCATCATCATCTTCGTCACCATCATCATCGTCGGCACCACAGTCGCCTACTGCTGTTACCACCAAATCCCACATCTTGGATCTCAGCAGCAGCAGCAGCAGCTTCACACTGCGGACAATCCAGGCTCTCCGATTATTCGAGTAATCGATTTACTCTTTACTATTATCGGTTCGATCAACTCGACTGCAGTCGTCGGATGACACGAAAATAGCTGCAATAAAAAAGTAGGTCTCACTGCTCTCGTTCTACCACGTGTGCCGCTGGACGGGAGGTGATGGTGAGCGGGCCTCGGTGACGTCACCCGCATCATGAGCCGCACGCATCACGCTGGGCGTGGCTCGTTCGGGGGTTTCCTGCCTTCAGGAGGCAGGCTTGTCAAGGATCCCGATATAAATCGACCACAACCAAAAAAAAAGTCGATGAATCAACTTATTTTTTTTAATGAATTAATTGTTTATTTCCCAGCTTCAAACTCGCGTGGGTGGAGATGGGCGACGTCACCGCGGTGGCGGTGCAGGCGCTAATTTTTTTTTTAAATCGAGCTGGGAAGAGTCGCCCAGCGGTTCTCACCTCCACCCGTGCCTCTTCAAAACTTTCAGGCGAATGGGGCGTCGGCTGCGGGGCATGTATACCGTGCAGGAGGACATTTCGAATGTGCGCCGGGAGGGAGGGGGCGTGAGGGGGGGGGATGTCAGCGCCACATTGCGGCGAGAGCTGGGGGTGCCCCATCGCCGTGGGGGAGATGGGATAGAGGGGGGGGGGGGATTGTGGCGACCATCTGATGCGCCGTTTTAAGTCGACGAATCGACTAAAACATTGCAATCAACTCCCCCCCCACCACCCTTTTTTTTAGGTCGAATACTCGGCCCCCCCTTTTTGGAAATGACTGACGGCGAGTCGAGATACCCAGGCGCCCGAAGGCGAGCAACCCCCTGGGAGCCACGGCCAGCGTGGCGGGGCGGATAGCGATGAGCACGTGGGAATGTGGATGAAGCGATCTCCGTGCATGATACCCCACAAATTCGATCATTCAGATATCCCAGTAACGAGCTTTGTGACTGCTCAGACGTCGCGAGAAGGGACGATGTGCTAAACCGTCGAACAAAGACGGCCAATGGCAGCGCGCGTTTCCAGATGCCCTTCGGCGGCCGTCTGGATCGCTCTTCCTTTGCGATATTTTAAAGCCACTCGAACTGTGCACCTTTAAGTCGTCTAGATTGAGAACTGATTTCTTTAGAGCTGCTTTTTGCGTTTAGTTTATTGTCCTCCCCCCCCACCCACCCCGCACCTCCCGATGAACACGGTCGGCGACGTACGGTGCGAAAGAAGTTCAACACATCTACACACGCACACAAACGACGGAGTGGCAGTCCAGGGAGAGACACGCGCCTCAGGGGTCACGTGCGACGCGGAGAACGGAGCAATGAAATCAGCTCGCGCGCAGCTGCACGGCGTGATCCGTCCGAGACGGCGACGGCTTTGGGAGGCCTTTAATGCAGCAGTGGATTGATCGTGATGATGGTTGCTGTGCGGTGCCGCCACCTTGTGGAATAACTAAAATATTCCCGCATAAGTTGGTGGGGGGGGGGGCATTGGGGGGGAGCGGTGGCGCAGCGGTTAGCGCGCTCGGTGGAATGAAACTGGCAAATCCGATTTCGATTCCCGGCCACGAACTCGCATCAGCGGCGAGTGACATCTTAAAGCTGTCCTCCACCGATTCGCAGCGATGACCAGGGTGGTGAAGTATGGTCAAACAGCCCTCACTGTGGACACGGCGGCGGCATGGAGGATGACCTTCGTCTGACGGTGGATTGGCAACGAGCCGCCGATTGTTAATCCTTAGCAAGTTCGACTCGCAACCCTTTCATCTAGAAACGTGTCTATTTATTTTTACATATCGCGTGCCACTACCGTAATTTCCGGATTAAATACGCACCACCCCCCCACACACACACACACATTTTATTTGAAAGCAAAAGTTTGAGGTGCGTCTTATAATCCGGTATTCGCGCAAAAGTTGTAGGTGCGTCTTATAATCCGGTATTCGTGCAAAAGTTTGAGGCGTGTCTTCTAAAACGGTGCGTCCTATAATCCGGTATTAGGTCAAACGTTTGAGGTGCGTCTTATAATCCGGTATTCGCGCAAAAGTTTGAGGTGCGTCTTATAATCCGGTATTCGTGAAAAAGTTTGGGGTGCGTCTTATAATCCGGTATTCGTGCAAAAGTTTGAGGTGCGTCTTATAATCCGGTATTCGTGCAAAAGTTTGGGGTGCGTCTTATAATCCGGTATTCGTGCAAAAGTTTGAGGCGTGTCTTATAAAACGGTGCGTCTTATAATCCGGTATTCGGTCAAACGTTTGAAGTGCGTCTTATAATCCGGTATTGGTGCGTAACCAGATTTGTGTAACTTGATTGACACCCGGTCCCGAGTCGTTGAGGATTGCGTCTTACTTTCCGAAGCATCTCATAATACGGAGAGTACGGTGCTCCTGTTCCGAAATGGTAACATGAATATAGCATTACTATTCCATTATTTAAGCAGACGTGTCCTATACGATGATACATACATGCATAAAGCGCTTTGTTAATATCGTAGCTTGCTTGCTGTTGGACATTACGGTGCGAAAGAAGTTCAACATATATATGCACGCGTATGCTCCATATTGCTGCACGCATGCAATGTGTTTGTGAAGGTATACATACATACATAGACAATGCGTAGAACTAAACTAAAAATATTTAAACAAAAAATGTTTGTTTTAACCAGGTAAGGCCAACTGAGCTATATAGCTGGGGTTTTTTTTTTCAGACACGACCTGGCCATCACAAATGATAGCCCAACGAAGTGGCTTATCACGTGGAAATGTTATCGCAGCCAAATAGTCTTAATCGCGTGGTTAGAAATGTGGAGGGAAAAACCGGAAAATCGTGAGAAAAATCCACGCGACCATGGAGAGAGAGAGCGAGAGAGACGAAAACTCCACATATACAGCAGGCGTCAGGGTCGGGATCAAACCCGCGCCCTCCTCGTGTACACCACGCGAGGTGGTTAACACGAATATAGCATTACTATTCCATTCATTAAGCAGACGCGTCCAATGTTATCCAGCACATGCACACGTGCCATGTTGCATCGCATCTGACTTTGCTATTGGTCATTAGGGACCATGCGCCACATGCTACGCGCATGCAATGCATCTATGAAGGAGTAACTTACGGAGGACACTGCTACGTACGAACGTGAACAAGGCTAGACTCCTATGAAATGTCATCGGTAAAGGCGCATCCCCTGCAACCGCTTACCCCCCCCCCCCCCACTCCCACCACTGTTATCAGAAGGGCATCAGCTCGACTCTGGTGACTGCAGGGCGTTTCATACAGCTACTCCAGTGGAGGAGGGGGGGTGACGTTATATAAAAGTTATACGAATCAATAGACCGTGAGGAAATTTTGCAATACATGCGCACACTTTCTGGTGGTTCTTATGTTTCGCAAGAATGCACGTTTTAAATTGGGTCTGTCGTGCGAACGAATAAGGGCTCCGGTCACCATCGCCTGAGAGCGCTCACGCACGTGGGCACGACAATGCATGCGTGTAAGGATGTATGCACGCGTCAGTCGATGTGGTCATACCGTATTGACGATTATTGAAGGGTTTTGTGTCGTACGCAATAGCGACTGTCGGTGTTAACTATTCGCATGGCGATTTAAAAACAGTGACAAATATCTACTCGAAGTGTTTATCAGGTCCCCATGGCGTAGCGTGCAGTTTCTAACTATCATCGTCCACTTTATGACTCGTCTCTATGTACTATGAAGGGCTGTTGCCCGAAACGTCACCAGCTGTATATACAGGGTGCTTCAACATTGTTTTAACACTTCTATGGGACTATCGCTGTTAAAGGAAAAATAACGGATAATGCAACACTGTAACGTGATAACAAATGGATATTAATAACTTCAAAAAGGTCAAAGGGTCTCCCACGTGTTCGCCATCGTTGTCAACGCGTGCCCTGGAATCTTCTGTAGGTGGTCTTCAGAGCATGGAGGCTGCTGCACATTTCTCGTGGTTATTATTGCAAATTCTCGGAAGTGTTAACATTTTTTTGAAGCACCCTGTATTATACTTTTCGGGCCACGCGTGTTCCTGACAAATGTGTTGGGTCGCCAACGCAGCAGCGCCTCGGAACACATCACCAAAGCAAGCTAGGGTCTGTAGCATATGTTAGAAAGGGGGGCCCTAATATCAAAGAAAATTTATTAAAACACATTTTTTTTTTTACTTGCATAGTCAATTTATCGCATTTTTTCATTTGCTATACAGCCAGATAATACGACAAATCGCTAACCTTAAACACCCAGTCGTTCGTAAAAGTTGAAGGCGGTATAGTACTTTAGTAATAGAGCAAGTGCAGAATCACTGAACCGGAATCGATAGCTTGAAAGCATTTAGCGCGGGGCTCTTAAATGTGCGGGGTCCCGTAGCTACTTTTGCTCCGAGGATAATTCGGCAATGCCTCATCTACGTGTGCGTCGTCTGCGCGGGTACCTACAGAATTCCACCATGAGGTAGGGGTAGGTGGAAAGCGCCTCTTCAAAGTTGGCCTTGTTTAACACCAGCACTCCATCCTCCTCCTGAAACTCCGACGCAGCGGTGGCCAGGAGGGCCCACAGCACCAAGACGAGACGTGGAGACATCATCAGCAGCAGCTGCATCAGCACCACGAACCAACCAGCCAGCCGCCGGAGAACTCACCACGGGCAGGCGAACACGACGGCGAGAAGAGACAGAGAGAGGGGGGGTGTTGGGGACAGGTCTCGAGTTTTAACCCAGGGGGGGGGGGAGGGGGAACACGAGAGGCTTGGCTGGGCGGCCGTGGGTATCCTGCCACCTGTTTGCGAGTTGCACGGACAACCCTGTCAAGGACTCGGGGAGGTAAACGCCACGTGGAGGGACGTGAGTGGTGGCGCCGCGCTCGGCGACGTTTCAGGCTGGCGGCTCCGTCCATGGCAAGCGAAGAGTTGTGTGGAAATCCGCGGAAGCTCTCGACTTTTTTTTTGGTGGGGGGGGGGGGTGGTGTTTGTCGGTGGGAGGTTTTCTTCCCACCTGCATCGCCGTTGTCAACCCGCGGGGTTCAACGCCGCGTTCTTGTGACGGGTCGGGGCGGGGGGGGTTGAGTTTTCAGGTCCATGCTGCGTACAGCCGTTTCAATACGGGCAAAAATAAAGAAATCATACGGTCAAACCAAAGGATAGTGTATTGTTAAAGCCTTCATAAGTTTCTGTGTTTTATTGTTGTACATTTACAACACGAGTGTGTGCATCCACATAGCAAGCTCGGGGGCCGTCCATAAATGACGTCACGCCATTTTTTACGATTTTTGACCCCCCCCCCCCGTCACACGGCGTCACAAAAAGTCAGACCCCCCCCTCCTCAAATATGACGTCACAAAGCTCTGCCCCCCCCCCAAAAAAAAAATAAAACATGCTTCAAATCGCTTTAAACTATTGTCATTGTAGTGCGTATTTAATGTGGCGCTGCACTCTGATGTTGTTGGAGAAAACATTTTTTTTTAAGTCTATTTAATTAAGTAGAACGTGTTGTCTATATTTATTTAAAGTTGCGCATTTTGATGTGACGTCACATTTCTCAACCCCCCCCCCCCTCGTCACACATCGTCACAAATGTCTGACCCCCCCCCCTCGGTGCGTGACGTCATTTATGGACGGCCTGCCAGCAGCAGCATCGGCATGCAAGATCACTGACATGATAAGCAGCATCATTGACACCAATGATCAAAATAAATACATGAAGCAGGTTTTGTTCAGCAAAAAAATAATTTTTAGGTCTATTTTTTTGGTGTTTCTCCCTTGTGATGGTACTTTGTAGGATGAACGTTGATGTTTATAAGGGGCACGGGGTGACCAATATGTTCTGAATTGGTCTGTAATAAGGTAGGGGGCACTGATAAGGGGGTTTGACATGTATGTAGTAGTGAGTGTACTGGTGGTGAATGTAGTAGTGGTGATTTTCTATTTGTGTTTCTCTCCTTGTGATGGGACTTTGTAGGATGAACGTTGAGATTTATAAGCGGCACGGGGGTGACCAATAAGGTCTTAATTGGTCTGTAATAAGGTAGAGCAGTGATAAGGGGTTGACAGGTATGCTCTTGCAAGGTTCTCGTTCTTAAAGTGGAAGCAATTCAGGGCCGGTTCATCGATTCTCCGCTCGCCGTTCAATAATTGAGAATTAAAAAAAAAAGAATCCATTGTGTTGAATGTAGCGGCCCCTAGTGGCTGGAGGGTTTCACGTGAGCCCATTACATGTACTCATTTTGAAAAATATCGATACAGAACGTGTATCGTGAGCCTATATAATCGATATGAAACGAGCGCAATATGTAAACTGGACCTCCGCTAGGTCGACTCGGCCTTAAACGAGTGCCTGGCGCGCGGCGTAAATATATCGGCATTTGGGGAGACAAAGGTGGCCGGGCGGGCGCGGTGTTGGCGACACCACCAACTTCGTGCGCCGCTGCGATCTCCGCAGGTGCCCGCTCGTAGGTCCGCACCTCCGACATGGCACGGTTGGCCACGTACGGCGCGAAATAAATCCCCGCATACCCATGCAAACAAACTACGGCACTTGGATTTCGATTTAAAGCTTTCGTGACTGCAGGGAATCATCTTCTTGGTTCTTTCGGTAAAGTCACCACGTAGAATGGGGATAAAATAATAATAAAAAATAATAAAATAACAAAATTCTCACGACGTTTCGGAGGCAACACAAGCTTCCGTCTTGAAGACGTTTCCGAGGCAACACAAGCTTCCGTCTTGAAGACGTTTCCGAGGCAACACAAGCTTCCGTCTTGAAGACGTTTCGGAGGCAACACAAGCTTCCGTCTTGAAGACGTTTCCGAGGCAACACAAGCTTCCGTCTTGAAGACGTTTCGGAGGCAACACAAGCTTCCGTCTTGAAGACGTTTCCGAGGCAACACAAGCTTCCGTCTTGAAGACGTTTCCGAGGCAACACAAGCTTCCGTCTTGAAGACGTTTCCGAGGCAACACAAGCTTCCGTCTTGAAGACGTTTCGGAGGCAACACAAGCTTCCGTCTTGAAGACGTTTCCGAGGCAACACAAGCTTCCGTCTTGAAGACGTTTCGGAGGCAACACAAGCTTCCGTCTTGAAGACGTTTCGGAGGCAACACAAGCTTCCGTCTTGAAGACGTTTCCGAGGCAACACAAGCTTCCGTCTTGAAGACGTTTCGGAGGCAACACAAGCTTCCGTCTTGAAGACGTTTCGGAGGCAACACAAGCTTCCGTCTTGAAGACGGAAGCTCGTGTTGCCTCCGAAACGTCGTGAGAATTTTTATTTATTATTTTATTATTATTTTATCCCCATTCTACGTGGTGACTTTACCGAAAGAACCAAGAAGATGAACGGCACTTGGCACCAAAAGTCCGCACGAGGTGCTTGGGTTTTGTGTGCAACTGCAGTGGAACGGGGAGGAGCACGCGTTGGGTGTCGTGGAACTTCCTCGATGTTTGATTACATTCCACGTTTTCTTTTAACTCACTCTGTCTGTTGTTGTATCCTCAAATCTTGTAACTCAATTTTAACCCACTGCATACTCTTTGGGTTTTTCGGTAAAATCACGTAGGTAAAATAAAATTTGAAATAAAAGAAAACAACTAAATTAAATCACGACGTTTCGGAGGCAACACAAGCTTCCGTCTTCAGGTGGAACAGTCACAGCAAGATAGCTGCATCAAGTGCGTATTTAATGTGGCGCTGATGCAGCGATCTTGCTGTGACTGTTACACCTGAAGACGGAAGCTTGTGTTGCCTCCGAAACGTCGTGATTTAATTATTTTCTTTTATTTAGTTTTATTTTATCTACGTGAATTTACCGAAAAAACCAAAGAGTATGAATCCTTGCAATCACGAATGCTTCAAATCTAGAATTTAACCCACTTCCCAATGTGGTATCGACTGTAAACTTGGTAAACTTATGTCATACTGATGACAATACTATATTCTATCATTAAAAATGAAAATATATTTTTAAACATTCTTTTTTTATATGTTATGTTTCGGCTTCGGTCTAATTGTCTACGCTCAACTGACTTTGGCTGTAATTGGCCACAGTCCCTTACGTTGTGGAAAGCTTCGGGGCTACTTTTTGGAGTCGTGGAGTTCTTCCATTACGAGTACATTTCATAAAAGCGTGTTTTTAAATGTTTTTTTTAAATGTTACTTATGATTTATCCTCAATCCTGAGTGCCGAGCTGTCCTTAAGCTCTGTGCCGATAGCTTTGAGCCACCGGGGATAGTTGGTCTGTACTATCTGGGGTAGTTGGTCTGTTCTATCTGGGGTAGTTGGTCTGTACTATCTGGGGTAGTTGGTCTGTACTATCTGGGGTAGTTAGTCTGTACTGTCTGGGGCAGTTGGTCTGTACTGTCTGGAGTAGTTGGTCTGTACTATCTAGGGTAGTTGGTCTGTTCTATCTGGGGTAGTTGGTCTGTACTATCTAGGGTAGTTGGTCTGTACTATCTAGGGTAGTTGGTCTGTTCTATCTGGGGTAGTTGGTCTGTTCTATTTGGGGTAGTTGGTTTGTACTGTCTGGGGTAGTTGGTCTGTACTGTCTGGGGTAGTTGGTCTGTTCTATTTGGGGTAGTTGGTTTGTTCTATCTGGGGTAGTTGGTCTGTACTATCTGGGGTAGTTGGTCTGTACTATCTAGGGTAGTTGGTCTGTTCTATCTGGGGTAGTTGGTCTGTTCTGTCTGGGGTAGTTGGTCTGTACTATCTGGGGTAGTTGGTCTGTACTATCTGGGGTAGTTGGTCTGTACTATCTGGGGTAGTTGGTCTGTACTATCTAGGGTAGTTGGTCTGTACTATCTGGGGTAGTTGGTTTGTTCTATCTGGGGTAGTTGGTCTGTACTATCTAGGGTAGTTGGTCTGTACTATCTAGGGTAGTTGGTCTGTACTATCTGGGGTAGTTGGTCTATACTATCTGGGGTAGTTGGTCTGTTCTATCTGGGGTAGTTGGTTTGTACTGTCTGGGGTAGTTGGTCTGTTCTATCAGGGGTAGTTGGTCTGTACTCTCTGGGGTAGTTGGTCTGTACTACCCAATATTCAAATATTCTCAAAATGTCCCCCCCAATATATTGCTATAAAATAGATTTCTGTTCATATGATTGTGGTTATGGTTGTATTTTTATTTAAAGCTTTCGTGACTGCAGGGATTCATATTCTTGGTTCTTTCGGTAAAGTCACGTAGAAGGGAAACAAAATAATAAAAATAGTAAGCAATAAAATTCTCACGACGTTTCGTCTGCAACACGAGCAATCTTCATCAGGTGTGAAAACCACAGCAAGACAATTTGAAAAAAGTGGCGGTTATTTTTAATACCTGATGATGATTGCTTGAGTTGCAGTCGAAACGTCGTGAGAATTTTATTGTTATGGTTGTACTTTATTAATCCCTAATCTCTGCCATTACATACAATGAAACAAGAAAAGGTAAAAAATAAAAAAAACAGAGCAATGTAATACAATACACTATTAGACATTATTGTAAAAAATAAATTGAAAGTCCATCCTATGCGTTAGTGATTTTTTAAATATTTTAGGCAGGAAAATCGTTTTTAAATTTAGATTTTTTTCTGGGGGGGTGGATCCCCACACCCCCTGGAAGATTTGGTCACCCCCCCAACGTTGACTCCATGGCTACCGCCTTGGTAGACGCTATTCATATTCCGCGGATGTTCCTCGTCACTTTTTTTTCGTGCCATTCCTCAATTCCAAAATAAGTTTCCAATGAACATAGTGTGTTAAACCCTTAAATTAAAATGTTTTTTTGTCGTAAAAATAGAGCTACCGAGATCACGTTGCCACCACAGATATGTTGCCATGGAGATAAAAACACAATTCAATAAAATCGGCGGTAGCATTTGCCACCACGATTGCTACTTTATACTGCCAAAGGGATTGTTCCGCTACGCATGAATGTCCACGAGCTGATTTAATCGCGGGCTCGTGAGAGATATATGGCAAACGGCTTGGGAAGGCTTTCATCCAGCAGCGGATTGACCATGGCTGATTATTATCCAGCATTTGCGACGTTGAAAGGCAACAAAAAAAAGACACCACCCTTAACAGATGACGTTAAAAAACACCCGCAACACATTGGTCCATCATACTGCGGTCGTAACCAGGCGCGGTTCGTCCACAAGGGGGCGTTGAGGCGCCGCCCCCATCAAGCAGCTGGAAAAGACCTTTCCATACTCTGGTTCTTTCGGCAAAGTCACATAGGTAGAAATAAAATAAAACAAATCACGACGTTTCGATCGCAACTTCAGCATTTTCTTGCTGTGGTTGTTCCACCTGATGAAGATTTCTTGTGTTCAAGGACGGAGCCACAGGGGGGGGGCTGGGGGGGGCTGGGGGGGGGGCTGGGGGGGGCTGGGGGGGGGGGCTTAGCCCTCCCTGAAATTTTGGTGCTGCCCTGCAGGCTGCCACCTTGTGCTGCCCTGCAGGCTGCCACCTTGTGCTGCTACCTTGTGCTGCCCTGCAGGCTGCTTGAGCGGCAGCCTTTCGAACTTATCGAACTTATTAACCACATCAGCGGCTCCGACCTATTAATAAACTCCGCATTCAAATCCAATAAAATGTGTTTTATACATTTGTGGCGCCCAATGGAAAACATAACCACTGGATATCTCAGAATATTGAAGTCAGCCCCCCCCCAAAGTCAAAATCCTGGCTCCGCCCCTGCTTGTGTTCAAACGTGATTTGGAGCTTTCGTGACTGCAGGAATTACTGTTTGTTTATTTCGGTAAAGTCACGGTAGAAAGAACATTAATAGTCGTGAGCGTATTTAACCTCTTACCATGGCGGCTCTCCTGCCGACTTCAGCATTTTCTTGCTGTGGTTGTCCCACCTGATGATGATTGCTTGTGTTGCGATCGAAACGTCGTGATTGGTTTTATTTTATTTCTACCTACCACGTGACTTTACCGAAAGAACCAAAGAGTATGGATTCCTGCAGTCACGAAAGCTTCAAATCAAATACTTTTCTAAAAAAAATAGTTTCGTGTTTAAATTATTTTTTAATTAAAGAAACTTTTATAAATGGTTTTGTCGTGTAAAATTTTTGTTTGAAATAATTCTTTCAACGTGAATTAACTAATGAAGATGACATTTTAAGTTGTTCACATTAGACAGCGCCGCAAACGCCACGGTCTGATTTGTCCCCCGGGGAGGTCTCGGGGTCCGCCTGTGATTGGCGTTCTCCGAGTGAGAGGTTTTCCCCTCGTTCGTTGCGATTATCAGCTTCTGCCATTTCAGCCACGGCGTTCGGAGACCCGTTCAGGGCGGTGAAGAAGGCGGCCGTGGCCGCAGTGAGACGATACCACGACGCGAGGTGGCACTGGTGCAGACGCAGTAGGTCGCACGGCCTTCGGCAGCGTCAAAAGCGTTGTGTGGTGTGGACTTGGGGGCTGCATGGGGACAGCATTTGAGTGCTTTGTTGTTTCGTATTGTTTATAAATGCCTACCGTTGGTAGATAAGGAAGTTATATCACTTTCACGGGAAGGCCATTATAACATGACGAGGTTTTTTCTTCATTAGAACACCATCTTCTCAGAGGTCACTCACAACAGCCCCACCCAGTGGACATGTCACGAGCCGCCACTGGTCGTAACAGGACAAATATTAAAATAGGCGACGTTTCAGGCAATGGTCCTTTCACAGCAACATCCAGCACAACCACCCTCTCTGTAGATTGGCTCATGCTTGAACACACCACGCGGTGGGCGAGAAGTCCCTATACCGTGTCTCCAACCGATCCACTGGACGCGGAGAGGCAAATGAGCATAGCGACTTCCCGTCCAGTGTGGCGAATTGGGTTGAACGTTGACTTGTACAGAGTTGTGCGGAACACGTTCTTAGCCACTCTATCGCGTGAGCTTGTTCAAATTACTGTGGGGGGGGGGGGGCGAACAATAGCTCAGGAAGGTGGCACGACACCGTCAAAGTTTAGCAAACTGAACAAATGTTAAGCGCTAATTAGAATAACGAAGCGTTTGTACCCTGGGGAGCGGTGGTGCAGCGGTTAGCGCTACAAAACCGGCGACCCGAATCCCATTCCCACTCACGGCCAACACCGGTGACGATTATGTGAACCGGTCCTGGGCCTCCCCTACGTCGACTCAGCCTCAAATCGCGATTGTAACGGCCACGCTTGGAGTAATGACCCCACGAACATTTCCTTTCTCAATTTATTAACAATTTTGGTCACTTTTCACACATTTACACCAATCTAACACATTTCACTGTCGTCTATGGCACAGCAGCACACCAACATTAACCAGAGTCCACCTATACGCACGTATAACTCTTTCCAAACACTTGTTTTTTTTGTTGTTTCAAAATTTCTGCTTAATGCTGCGTTTACTGCACGAGAGGACACAATGAACGCCGGAGGCGGCGGGTACTCACGCCACTGGAAAAAGCGCCCCATGTGCAGGTTCACCCAGAAGTTCCCAGAGGCCGCGCAACCGAATGCCACGTGGTAAGCCCCGTTAATCGTGAGCAACAAAGCCCCAGGCCTGGTTGTGGGGCCACTTTAATGTGTGTGCGGCCCTGGGGCAAATGGCTCCCATTTTACCTACCCCCTCCCCCTCCACCCCCCCCCCTTCTGGGCGGCCCTGTCATGGGGTGTGCATGGCACCTCCATAAAAATACTGGAGAGCTCACGCGCTCGTGAGATCCTGCCAAGAGCGTGCGGATTGTCACAAGTAGCCAGACTCGCTACGTTTTAAACGGCGGTGAACGTGCCAAAGAAAAAAAAAACCCCGATAAAATAACGAATCGCTAATTTTATAAGCGTCGTACTATACGAATTACCTGCAAATTTTTAAAACACAACAGAACAGGAAGAGTAAGCAAACCATTTTTTTTTGTTTTTACATTACCAGCATTTGTCAAACCTCAGTTGTTGATGTCAACTTTAACTTCAATGGAAAAAAAATGTTGGGGGGAGGGAATGAACTGCACGAAAGGTGATTAATTCCACCGTCGGATATTCAATCCAATCCACGCATCGCGTGTGGTCTCAGCCAGGCCCACGGGCGCAAGGATAAAAGAGGGGGAGAATGAATGAGATGACCTGTGCGGGGGACATGGCTGTTGGCTCTCGATGTTTCTCCGTAATGATGCATTTGCCCGGCACTGTAAAGTGGTTCGGGTCGCTGGATTGTGGACCTCCTTCAAAATGATGTTTCAGGCAATGGGCCTTCTGCACAGCGCTCCATGGGCAGGTTCACCCAGAGCTTCCTGGAGACCCCGAGGTTGGAGGCCCGTGACAGAATACCACGTGGTTGAGCCCTGTTATTCATTAGCAACGAGCTATTAAGAAGGGGCTCAATACCGAGATCCCTGGATTATTTGTGTCCTTATGAATGTAAATTATTATTCTGAAAACGTTGCCTGTGATATAAAATTTTCCTCATTTTGGGGCAATGTTACTGACGAACCTGTCGAATACGTTATTACTTGTGCGTTGCTGCCAATGCAGTATCGCAATATTTTTGTAAATTGTATAGAATCCTTCGGAGCAGCGCTGGTAGAATAATACGGTCTGTGTGAAAGTGCATTCATTGGTACAATTCGCAAGCAATTAAACCGTCGGCAAATCTGGTCGAATATACCCTGCGCCCAAAAGCCCTGCTTAATGCGAACACTGCAACTGGCGCACGCGCCTGTCGCCTGGAAGGGAGCCACCAACGGTGGCACTATGGGGGGGGTGGGGTTGCGATGTGTGCACAAAAACGACGGCATTCCGCTAAAAACCCTGTCGGTGCCACCAGATGGCGGTGGCCGGTCATTCCAACGCCTGGGAGGTCTCTTCGATGTCTCGCCTTTTCTTCACAAACTCCTGGGCGTCCTTGTCTGCCACCCTGGCTTCAAGGATCTTCAGTATTCTGCTGGCTGCGTGGACCGAGATACGAAGAGAGGGCATCGGTGAGGTCTGGTGTATAGGGCATGCAAGAGGGTCAAGCAAGCATTACATGGCAAGTGATCGTGAACTGACACGATCAATTTTAATTGACGAATTACCGTATTGCCAGGCTGGTGGTGTATACTTAAGCAGCGCGTACGTGTGTGAGCACACGCTGGCACGCTTGTGCTGCCCTATATAAATTCACTGCTCGATGAAGGCCTCTCCATGCCAATTCGGTCACGGTGGTTGCAATGCCGTACGTGGTGAAGAGGAGGACCCAAGGTCGACCCATTCAGATATCACGAGCCACTGATGTGAGCTGCGGCCGGGAATCGAACTTCTGGTCGCGAAGTTAATAGTGCAATGCGCTAACGATTGTGCCACCGGCACCACGTCACATGTGTGCAGACATTGTTATCATTATAATTACTGGTCAGCTACAAATTGTAATTGACTACTTCGTTGGTGGTTGATTACTCGGGCCCCTTTAAAAATGGCGGCCATACAACAGTCCACCTCCCGAAGGTGGGAAACCCCCTACGAGCCAAGCCCAGCGCAACGCGGGCAGCGATGCCGTGTGCATCACCAACCACGCAGAGGTGAGACGTTTGTTTGCTCCCAACTAATCCGATTTATCAAGCAATCAAACCGATAATCGGTAAGCGCGATCGGTTACTTGATTCACCGGATGGCCCAGATATAATTGCCATATCCTTCACGGTGCGTGCTGCCTGTGGCCGAGGTTACCCTTGGGGTGTCCGAGATGCAGGGTGAGTACGGGCTGGCTGCCCTGCGTCTGCGCGAGGCTCTCGGTGGGAGCCGCCCCGGCTGCCCCGGTTGCCCCGGCTGCCCCGGCCGCCTCAGCCGGGACACCCTGCAGTTCGGCGAGCGGCAGGATCACCTCCCCCTCCAGCTCGTCCCGCGACAGCCAATCGTAGTCCATGACGGCCAGAGACAGGCACGCCGCCTTCCTTCTGCACGGCTCTACGGCGGTCGGGCTGTACACGCACACAGACGGCACTTGAGGACGAAGATTCCCCCGTGTAGCCTTCACAGACTGTTGGGGCAAGTGCCGTTAGCGAGTAGCACCTGCGTAGGCCGGCGCGGCACACGAAGGGGGTGGGGTGGCCAGCACCGTGCCCGACCGCCTTTGTCTCCCCAGTGGTGATGTTTACACACCGCACCGAGTACTCATTTGGGGTTGAGTCAACCTCGGGTAGGCCCATGACCGGTTCAAATAATCGTCACCGGTGTTGGCCATGAACGGGAATCGAATTCGAATTGCCGGGTTCATAGCACAGCACGCTAACAGCACACTACCGCTGTCCACACACACGACACACATGACACGCAACAATCCCCTGTGACTGTTGGGGGAAAGCGCTGTGTGCGAGCACTGAATAATTGGGCGGTTGTTAATAATCGCGACAGCGTAAAAAACACGGCATGCATCTCCTGGGAAGGGATAGAAGGGCCCCGGGTAAATGTTACGAAATGAGGCCCCAAATTTATCTTCATGGGGCTGCTCGGTAGCACGTTCCGTGTGAAGCGTCGCACAAGTGTCAAATGGTGTCAGAACATCAGAGCGTCAGAGAGATCACTAACAAGAGGGGGCCTTTCGGTCCGTCTCGCTCGTTAGGGCAGGGAACCAGAGACAAGCCGGAAGGCAGCCAGAAACTGGTACTAACAAGTGCCCAGGCCCTGTGGTCCGCGAGTGGGGGCGATGGAGGGGGGGGGGTACTTTCTGTGTAAAATCCCAATTGAGTAATTGGAAAAGTTGAATCATAGCGCCAGCACACGATCAGCTACCCTTGCGAAAGACGTCACGAGCTCTTTTTGACGTCCACAATTTTAAGCAGACGGCGCCCGTGGCATTACCACGGTTGACACTCACCGCAGTATTAATCAGGGCGGCTGCCGGATTCGTACCGTGAATCTCTACAAGAAGCTGCGAACGGGCCACGTTCGGAGGCAGACGTCGGAAAACGTAGGCCGCAGCGGGGCCGAGCGCGAGCGTGCGTACTCACAAGGTGAACTGCTCGTTGAAGACAGGCTGCAGCGTCTTGGGTTTCACCTGGGTCTTGAAGCTCCGCAGGTGCGGGAAGTAGTGCTGCGGGCCCAGCTCGACGATGACAAACGGGTCGCTGAGGCCTGCGGCGGGCAAACAACGCGGCGCCGGGCGGCGTGAGGGGGCGCGCGAGGCAGGAGACGCCGACGCACGCCCCCTTCTTCGACGCCCTCCCCTTCCGTTCGCCAGAGGGTTAGGCAGCCGATTTTGTGGGGCGGCAGCGGCCGATGCGGATCGGTGTCGCGCTTTTAAGACGCCGAAGTGCGGGAGGCGTCGCCCCGCCGACGCGTTAACGAAGCGTCCATTGAAACGGGGGGTCCTGAAGCCCCACTTGCGTTGAATCACGCGTGGCGGTAAGTCTTCCGGGGGACATCAAAATCTCGGGGGGTGGGGGGGGGGGTTTTGTCAGCAGAGTACTAACACGGCACTCAGGACGATGCAATTTCGCGTGAGTTCTCCCCTCTTCCGGTATCGTGGGATATTTTCTCCTGCCCCGTGACCATGTCACGTCTTTGGTTTTTTTTTACTTACACGTGCCTCCTAAGTTGCAACTCTAAGCAACAAGCTCTCACCGTTAGAGTCGAGTGGAATGAGGTTCGTCGCGCTCATGATCTCCACGACCACCTTCTGCTCCGCGCTGTTGTAGTAGCAGATGGCGTTCAGCGAGCCGTACTTGCTGGGCTCCGTTGGTTTCTGCATTCGGAGGACCACACACCGACGCACACGCGCCGCCCGGTTACGCTTGCGCGCGTGCCGGGGGGCCCCCTTGCTTCAAGTCGGCAGGTGGCTCTGCCGGAAAAATTTCCAGCCCAGAAAACAAAAAAATCATGGTCATAATAATAATGAAAAATCTACATGGCAGGCCTCCTTGCGAGAGCAGGCCTGGCGATGCCCGTAGCGACACCCGACGGTGCATTAACCGGCATCGCCTCCGCTTCCCTGTTGCCTTCTAATTAATTCCCCCGGAACAGGGAAAAATCCCACGGCGTAGTTTATTGTCTCCGAGAAAAATTTGGTAGCCATTCCACATCCCTCCTTAATTTATCGCCGTCTTCCTGCCGTTTACTTAATGAACTCCCGATGGGGTGTGGGACGAGGGTAGGGGGGGGGGGGTGGGACGCAGGCACTCGTGGCGTATTTATTATCGTTGAATTCTTGTGGGTTAATTTTGTAAACACTCATCTTTGATGGTGGCACCTATTTGTCTTGAGAAATGAACTCGGGACGGGCGATAGTCCGCATTCACGTCAGGCGGCGAGCCGCTGGCTCTGCCGCGCAGGTGATAAATGGGCGCTGACATCGCGGAGCTGTGCAGCTGCCCCTGCTGATAAAACCATCTCAGAATTATTCATTGGCTCAGAGCAGTTTGCTTTGGTAGGCTTTGTGGCAGGTTGGCACAAAGGGGGTCTTAACCCTGGCCATCATCCGTGGAGGGGAAATCATAATGGGGGGTTGGGGGGAAGGGGGGGGGGTGGCCGGGCAGCCTCCGGTGTCAGAACGCTGAGCCGGCGCTGCTGAGGTCCTTAGTTGGAATCCGGGTTTCAGCCGTCCGAGATTCGAGCGTGGCTCTCTCAAGTGTAGCGAGTTGATGGCCTCTCACCGGTTCACCGATAGCGACAAACCATGGTAAAAATGTGGGTTCGTCGAGGTGTCATGAACGTCTCTAATAACATGATATTTGGGGAGCGTGCTGTACCCATAATGTAGATGAGAAGTCACTGGAAGGGATTTCAGAAACTCTCCTGTTCTACAACTCTCCGACGTGCTCTCAGATTGTACATCGTGATGCCCAACGGTACCGTGCCACACGAAGCAAAACTGCATTGGCCAGCCTGAGTCAGAGAGATGGCAAGAGCAGCATGCAACAGCTGAGAGCACGTGTCGAGGGAGAGGGGAGTGAACTGCCCAATTCAGTTCCTGGAGAAGCTCCCATCGTGCGGATTGAAACGTCGGACATCGTGCCGAACAATGCGGCACGGTTGTACCATCCGACAGCACGTCGAGAGCTGCGCGGCAACGAGAGCGAAGAACGTACGCAGGAGCGCTCGGGGATACTGCCTCCCGCAGGGCGTTCTCTGACGCAGGGCGCTGGGCTGCTTTGCAAGAACACGGCAGAGCCACTTGATCTTGACGCGACGCCCACGGCAACAATTGGAAAAAAAAATGCATTTGGTGGTAGGTAAAATAAAGAGGGCGCAGCCCTCGCATGAATCATGGTCCGCTGCGGCGGACTGCTTTGATCGCTGTGAAATTGCAGGGAAACATTTTAAGCACATATTTTTTTAAAGGGATGCCACCTCTCCTGCTTTTCCCAGCACACCCTTGTGTAACGAGCGACTTCCGAGACACAACGTGTAGAGGGCTTCTTGTTTATTTCTGACACTTGGGCACCAACACTGGGCGACATAAAGAAACGTATCTAAGTAGCTACACACAGCCGACCTTTCTACACAGCCCAATCGTCGGCGTCTAACCACATAGCTGGCTGACTAATGTAGCGATGACGACGATGGGAGCCGTGAAGAGGATCGGCCATTGCGACCGGACGACGAAAAGAGATGACGGCGAGCGGCAATGCAGCCAGGACCCGGGACCCCGCGACAGTTCAGGGCCTTCGGTTACGTCCCCCCTATATACTTCCCGGCGTGGGCAGGCCCCGCCTCCGGCCACGCCCCCTTCTAGAGCCTTCGAGCAGGCTCCCGGAGCTTCCCGACTGACCCCGCCCTTTATCTTTAAACCCAGATACGCCCCCTTCTGGTTGGTTATTATATAACGCTCCCATACCCGTGATTACCCCTCCTGGCCGACAGGTGGCACCCTGTCGCTACACTTGTGTTGAGGTATAGCTGCTATCCTGTCTTTTTAGAGACATTACAAGTCCCGTTTTTTTGTCATTTGCATAATAAGAAAGTTCGTGCAATATCATGCCCTCTTGCGGCATTGTGAGAGAATCTCCTTCCCGTAACATGTCCCGATTCTTTGTTGTACCTTCACGAGGTGGCAACCCTAATGAGGGGTTGAACAATCACTAAAACGAAACCATTTTTTTTCCAGGTAAAGCCCTACTGAGCTACATGGCTCTTTTTCAGAAGCGACCTGGCCACGAATGATAACCCAACTAAGTGGCTTATCACGTGGAAATTTACAGCGGCCAAATACTCTAAACGCAACGTTGATTCTAAATGTCCAGGGAAAAACCGGAGGATCTGGACAAAAATCCACACCATCACGGGGAGATAGACACGCAAACTCCGAATATACAGCAGGCGTCAAGAGGTCTGGATCGAACCCACGATTTCCTGTATACCAGGCGAGGCAGTTAACATCTCACCACCGTGGCGCCCAAGCGATGGGTCACTTGGCCTAGGACAGAAACTACATATAACGGGGAGGGCGGGGGGGGGGTGGGGGGGGGGGGACTTGGCTCGTATCCCCCGACGCACCTGCTGGCTCAGCTTCTCAAGGAAGTACTGCTCGATGAGGTCCTGGGTGGGCATCTTGTTGGTGATGAAGTCGTTCCGCAGAGTCTGCGCCAAACGAACACAGGGCCATGGTGAATACACACGTGGCCTCGGCTAGGAACACACTTCGCATCGCGTTGGCGTACGATGATGGCAAAATACGTTTGGGGGAGGTGGTGGCTATGCACGCCTGCAAGCGCTGCGGATGTGAGGGTTGGCGGATCACGCAAATGTTGCGCAACTCCCTTCCTGTGCGCGTCGAGGTGGTACCCGTACCCTGGCTTGCCAAGAGAAGGCGCTACAGCAAAACGTGGACTCCCCCCCGTTCTTTCTGTATGTGATCGAGCGTTGCCCCCTCGCACGCATGGGTTTTCTCCGGGTGCTCCGTTTTCCGCCCGCGTGTAGACACTGATTAATTGGCCGATAACACCTTCGTATACAGAGGACCGCAGAGCTTGAGGTGACGACAGCTCATCGCCTGGGTGCCTTCCAGATCGCCTGTGGTCCCTCGTGCCTCCGAGCCATTCTGCCTCTCTCTTCGGGAGCGACCGGAGTACCGGTCAAGTAATCCAGCAAGGTTGACAAAACGGTGTGTGCATGCGCGCGTTTACACACACATCTCATCGCATCGATTTTATCGGTTGCTCGTGTTGCCTGCCGATTGGCTAATAATTCTCGCTCAGTGGTGCCGGGATGAGGGGTGATGCGGCCGGGCGACGGGGGAAGGGGATCGCGGCGTTCTTTGTGAAGGAGTGGCTGCACGCCCGCCGCTCACCTTGTACTCCTCATTGTAGACGACGGTCATGGGCAGGCCTTGACCCTCCGCGTGGAAAAAAGCCACAAGAACCTAGCACACAAAGCACCTTGTTTTTTTATTTTCTCAAAGGTCAGGGTGAACGCAAACCCGCTGGCGTAGATGTTGCCGTTCCCCACCACAGATTTACCCCAACCGTGGTATTGGCGCCATCTCACGAGACTGTTAAGCATTCAATCAATGAATTTAAATATTTTGCTTGAAAAATCCGTGGACATCGAACATCCTAAGCTGCCACCACAGACGCGTGCATTCCGACCTGGAGCGTGTCTTCTGAACTGGAGCGTGTATTTTGAACTGGAGCGTATATTCTGACATGGAGCGTGTACTCTGGCCTGCAGCGTATAATCTGACCTGGAGCGTGTAATCGAAGCGGCTGTAGAACTCGGTGGTGTGTGGCTGATCCGCAGCCACCACGTCGACGATGATGCCGAGTATGACCTTCCACAGAGCCTGTAGCATCCTTGGCAGCACAACGCCCGCACAGGCAACGCATCCTTCAGCTTCCCTTGTTTGGCTATGAAATTTCCCCCCACCCCTCCCTCTTCCCTCCCCACCACCCCCTCCCCGATCCATTTCTTCCCCAATAAAAATGGTCAATGTACAGTGTGGTCCAGATGTCTTGTGACCCCCCCCCCATTTCATTCTCTAAAACGTCATATTTTAGCGTGTGGAAACCAAAATAAACAAGCAAAGGGAAGAAAAAAAATGAGGGGGCAATTGATTGGCGGTCACAAGACACCTGGACCACCCTGGACTACGCCACAGCATCGCATATCCGACCGTCACATATTCACCCTGGCCAATTCATAACCCGCAACCGGTGTATCATTTGTCGCAATGTCAAACGAACGTCCACGAAAAGCACTTTTTTTGCGAAAGCCGGTAAAAAGTGCACTCACCAGTTGAAGTTTTCCTTGAGCAGGGTTCTATTGAGCATGGCCAAGTTGTTATCCAAGTACTTCATGAGAGGCGAGACGGCCTGGGGTGGATAAGCACACTCCTGGCCAGCAGCTCAAAGCAAATTCACTGCCGCGCTGAAGCTCCCGGCCAAGGCGGCGGGGGTTTCGAGCGAAAGGCCGCACACCGCGACACAGCCCCGAACACGCGCGCCCCGAAGAGCTGACACCAACACCGAGATAGAGCTGCGTGACCTCCCGCACTCAACCGTCAACGCCGGCGCGCGCCGCCAGAATCCCCCCACGGTCGCCCAGCAACGCAATTATCCACTGGACAAAAGTGCAACCACCGCCACCGTTCTGACGTATGGCCGGATAAATGCTTGCCGGACGGCTTGGATGAGGCGGGAAGTACCCACACTTTGTCCCCCCCCCCCCCCCGCCACATTCGACCCCGGCCGATCGACTGACTGACTGTGGTGAGCCCATTCGTACCGCTGGGTGCGTAGAGGCGAGGTGGGGGGGGGGGGTGAGTATTCAAGAAACCCGCGGCAATTGTTTCGACTGCTGCGTTGGGGAGATTCAATTGGACCGAAAAAACGGTGGATTGAAACCACTGCTGCACCACGGCATCATCCCCATCAGCCCATCCGCTGTACGCGTGCTATTAAAGATGACGTGGCATCGTTTTCAAGAGGAGATGATTGTGTGCTGTGCGTTGTGGACCAACGTTTTCAATGATTCACAATGGCCTAATTCTGCAGTATGAATGCGTTCCCTGTCCAAGTAAGAGATGTGCTATCTCTGAATCTATTCGGCAGAGGTAACAGTTTCATTTGTTGTCCTTCTCCCGCACCTCCGATTATCACGGTTGGCTACGTACGGTGCGAAAGAAGTTCAACGTACGTATACGCACATACGTACGGAGCGAGCAGTGCCCAACTGGAAGGTTACAAGCACAAATCCTGGTCGATGGTTGACTCGGCCTATCATCCCATGACCAGGAGACAAGCACCAATGTGTCACTCAGTGTCTCATTCCAGCAAGGAAATCGCCGAGACTTTTGTTGTTATCGATTGCTGTTGTCTGTTTGGTGTGTGGATGGACCATGGAGATTATAGTTGCCACCTGGACTCAATCTTGGTCAAGCAGGTCACACGGCAGCGATGCTAACCATGCAAAGCAAGCGGCTTTGCATGGTTAGCATCGCTGCCGTTACAGTAATTGATTAATGGAGTTCAAAACATTTCAGTTTTGGAAAACGTGGGAAATAATCACATGGTTCCGCACAAGTCCAAACACAACATCTTAATGCAATACAAATTGTCGCGAGGTACGCCAAGCGCTTGAGTAATGTATTGAGCATTAACTACGGCGTGACATTTTGTTATTGTTAAAAGCACACGCAGACTCACGCTTTCATTATATATCCAATTTATTTTAATTGTAGCAACTCATAGCTTGAAAGCACTTATTCCATCATCCCATTACTGTACGCGGAGAGGGGGCTTCAAAGTCACCCCACTCTCAGGTCGGTGTAATCGTTCACAATCAGAATATTTATTGAGACTGCGTTCATTTAAAACGACAACATTCGCCGTTGATATTTGCGCAAAGTTTTTGCGGTCGTGCTCTATGTGTGTCGCTCTCTGGTGCGCTTTCTTTCCGGCTGTGCTGTGCGCAGCCGTTCTGGTTTGATGTCCGACGTGAGCTGGGTGATCCTGTTCAGTACTGAAGAAGCTACCGGCGCTCGGAGATAAAAACGTCGGACATCGTTTCGAGCAACGCTCCCGTCCAGTACTGAAGTACTGAAGAACAGCGTGTGGAGTGGAAACGTCGGGCATCGTGTCGAACAATGCTCCTGCTCAGTACTGAAGAAGAGCAGGAGGAGCGAAACGTCGGGCACTTAAAAACTAAACTATTTCTATTTTTTTATTAAAAGCTTCCGTTACTGCAGGGATTCATATTCTTGGTTCTTTCGGTAAAGTCACGTAGGAACCAAGAATATTTCCACTTTACCAGGTAAGTCCCACTGAAACGTCGTGAGAATATCATTGTGTTATTTTATTTTATCAATTTATTATTTTATTCTCATTCTACGTGACTTTACCGAAAGAACCAAAGAAGAAGTCCCACTCAGCTCTATATCTCTTGTTGCAGAAGTGACCTGGCCGCAAATGATAGCTCAACGAAGTGGTTTATCATCACGTGGAAATGCATAGCGGCCAAATACTCTAAATGCGTGACGTCGATTCTAAATGCGGAGGGAAAAACCAGAGGACCCGGAGAAAAATGCACACGCGACCACGGGGAGAAAAACATGCAAACCCCAAATATACAACAAGCGTCAGGGTTCGGGATCGACCTCCTGTATACGCGGAGAGGTAAGAAACATCTAACCACAATGGCGACCCCTTACACCGCGCCAAACACCCCACGGTGTGACCCGAGAGCACGTCGGAGAGCACGCGCGGTCTCATCGCACTCTCGCAACACGTAAACCGTCGACCAGAGGATGAATGTTGTTACAGGCGCACCAGATGTTTGGTTTGTCATGGCCCGTGGGGGGGGCGGGGGGGTGTGGCTAAGATGCGGGGTTCAGAATTAGCAGGGTGTCACGCGTGTGCCGCATTGGGGCCAGCGAGAAGCGCGAGGTACGACATGGGGAAACTCACTTCGTCCGACTGGATGGAGTCCGGAGACAAGCTGATGTGCTGAACATACTTGCGAATGTCCGGGGACATCTGCGGATAAATGCAAACGGCGACGTGACGATCCTACTGTGCACCTGCTCAGGGACCAATATCATCACCCCATCTCCGCTCCATACGTCCTCACGGACGTGTTGCGTTCATTTGCTTCCACTTCTCCGATTAGTACGGCTGGCTACGTACAGTACGAAAGAAGTTTAACGTACATACACGCATACTCCCGTCATTATCCTTGACCATCGGCCATGATACATCCTGCAGAAGGACCGCTCACTTAGATTGAATCACATCCATCATTTGCGTGTGTCCACTTATCAACGAGTTCCTCTCTCTGTCTCTCGGCGTAATTCCGAGAACGCAGCTCTCCACGCCCCGACCGGTCTTCCCCGAAGCTCTTCGTCGTCCGCAAACTCAATCAAGTTGGAGAGAGGCGGAGGGAGACGGGACAACAGAACACGGCACGGAAACGGTCAAATCGGCGCTCACCTTTTCAGCGAAGATGGTGACGACGGCGGTGATCTCGTGCTGCACGGCGCTGTCCAGGGCGTGCAGCTGCGCCAGCGGGGCCCCCGCCGTGCCCCCCCCCGCGGCCCCCCCCACCGGGAGCCCCCCACCGACCGCGGGCGCGCCCGCCGCCTCGGCGTCGGTCAGCCCCAGCTCCTTGGGCAGCGCGCACACGAACTGCCGCACGTACTCCATCCCGTTGAGGGCTACGCACAGCTGCGCGAGTGGGGGGGGGGGGGGGGGCGGGGGGGGGTGCACACGGCAGCGGTGACTCGCGGAGCTGACGGCCAACCTCGCCGACATTGAAACTGAAACTAGGGGGGCAAGTCATGCCAGTGCGCGGACTTTTGAAATGCTCCCCAAAGCGCGTTTGTCCTCGGAAGCGTTCGATTAGCAGCGCTGCGCTCGTATCCTTTTGGCGCTAGTGTTTGTTTTGTTATCGCAAAGCTTGAGAGTATAGTTGCGTTGCTATCAGTGACCTATACTATATACAACCGGCCACCATCATCGCAACCATCACCACCATCATTTCCCATACCTCCAAATAGCACGGTTGGGTACATACGGTGCAAAAGAGGTTCAACATACATACACAACCATTTCATCAATCTGGCCGGTTTTCCATAGGATAGGTCCCCGATTAGCAACACAACTATATACTTACAGTTATCGTGCCCCCCTGTTACATACAGACAGACAGAGCTATTGCGCAAGAGCTCAGCAGCATGCGACCCAATGGACCCCGCGCATCAGAGTACCTGGTTGCTGACGTCGAACTGCCCGTCGGCCCTGTAGTAGCCTCCCGCCTCCACCTTGCGCTTGACGAGCTCCATGTAGAAGTGGGCGCAGTTGCAGAAGTTCTGTGCAGCCAGACATGGTGGAGGTCAATCCAAATCAGGGCCTTGCAAGCTATAGCTGGACTCTCCGATTACGCCATTAAGCGGATGACTCTCTCCAATTATTTCAGGAATCGATGACTTTACCGGTCATCGGTTCGAGTACTCAACTAAACTGATAACTAAGACAACAGTTGGGCGGAAGAGTCTTTCCTGTGTTCCCAGTTTGTGCCGCTGGATGGGAGGTGATGGGGCGGGGCTTGGCAATGTCATCGGCATTGCCAGCCGCGCCACGCTGGGCATGTCTTGTAGGGACGGTTTCCATTTTCACGGCTCATGGTTCATGGCTGATGATGGTGCTCAACCCTACTATAATACCTTGCCGATCTCGTCAAGGAGGATAAAACATCACGAAAACTCCGGTCGTCCTTGCAGCAGCGGCTTCTGGCTCGCCATCAAACAAAGACGGTGGTCACCGCATCGCGCGCTTTCAGATGCGCTTCTGCGGCCGTCTGGAACGCTCTTCCTTCCGACATTAGGAAGCCACTGCAGCTATGCACATTTAAATCTAAATTGAAAACCAATTTATTTGGAAGCGCTTTTTGTGTTTAGTTTGTTGTATTTTCCCCGCATCTCCGATTAGCACGGTTGGCTACGTTATGGTGCAAAAGAAGTGCAACTTAGATACGTGCATGCGTACTCCGGGTGCGTGTGGAATGCCGGTGGTGCTGCCGAGAGCTGGGACGCTCACCTGCATGAGCTTGCTGAGGATGGGGGTGGCCGAAGCAGGGGGCCACTGAAGACCCTTCCACAGGTCCCGGATGTGGGACAGACATTCCGTGGTGCTCAGTGCCGACGAACTGTACTTCACCTGGGCGTTCAGGAAGTCCAGCTGTGTAACACACGCACAGAGACAATGGTCCCCCACCCCCGTGTAGCCTTTAAAAGACTCTCGAGGTGAGTGCGGTTTGCTAGAAACCCATCAAGGCCGGCACGGCGCACAAAGGAGGGGGGGGGGTGTGTGGCCAACACCACGCCCGGCCGCCTTTGTCTCCCCGGTGCTGATTGTTTACACACCGCATCGGTATTCATTTGAGACCGAGTTGACCTAGGGGAGGCCCGGAACCGGTTCGGATATTCGTCACCGATGCTGGCCGTGAGCAGGAATTAAACTCGAGTCGCCAGGCTCGTAGTGCATTGTGCTAACCGTTGCACTACCGCTCCCCACTATATATGACAAACAGAAACACTCGAGGAATCCGATGAGCTATAAAGCTTTTTTTCACAGATTCCAGGAGTTTTCACAGATGTCCAGTACACATAACATGTGCACACACACACAGGTGAACTCCTAACTTTGCCAATGAGCAATAATCCACCTTGGAATTTCTGAACTCCAACTGCATGACACAACAAGGCTAAAGATCCCCCATATAGCCTTAACAGACTCTAGAAGCAAGTGCTGTTAGCGTGCGCCGATGAAGGCCTACACGACACAGACACACACAGAGACACATGCACACATGCAGGTGGACTCCTGACATCCGCACACAGTAGCTCTCTCCGATGCGTGTTGAATTGTCGCACAGTTCAACGTTTCTCTCCCTGTGCCGGGCGCTTCCTCGGGAAATGGATTCGGTTCCGGAAGGAGGAGCTCGCGTCACAGCGTGCCCTCCCCGAAGAAGCGCGGCACGACCTGGAAACGCGCCGGGAGAGGGCCGTACAGCGGCGCAACCACAAAAACCCGAAGAGCAGACGTCTTCAAGGAGCGTGACATCTCGGGGACGCTGATCTGGCACGAGCGGAATCGGTATGCGGCAACGACGGCGATGGCGACGACGTATGGACCATGCGTCACGAGTGAAGTGACGGCAGAAGCACCCTTAACGTAAAGAAAGCGGCACTTGGGCAAATAAATCAAGCGAACAAATGGCAGGGAATGAGCTCATGCATCAAGCGCTCCGTTTAGGAGAAAGCCGGCGCCGAGGAAAGTGGCACTGCCGGCGAGATTTACCTTGAAGCGCGACACCTTCTGACGTCGGCGCGTTACAGGCGAGAAAAGGCGCGGAAAAGGAAGGAGAAACGAGCAAAGCACATTTAGCGGAAGAACTCCGCAGGAAAAAAAATTCACAGCGGTCAGGGATGCTGCGATATCGCTGTTCGTGATACGTTATGATATCGAAATACACGGTAGGACGATTATCGCGATATTACTTCCCCCCCCCACCCACAACTCTACAATTGCATTTCACATTTTATTGTTTGGGATTTGTGCTATACGATTATTTAAACGTTCTTTGGCTGCACTTCACTCAACTTACAGTGAGGGAAAAAAGTATTTGATCCCCTGCTGATTTTGTACGTTTGCCCATTGACAAAGAAATGATCAGTCTATAATTTTAATGGTAGGTTTATTTGAACAGTGAGAGACAATAACAACAAAATCCAGAAAAACGCATGTCAAAAATGTTATAAATTTATTTGCATTTTAATGAGGAAAATAAGTATTTGACCCCCTCTCAATCAGAAAGATTTCTGGCTCCCAGGTGTCTTTTATACAGGCAACGAGCTGAGATTAGGAGCACACTCTTAAAGGGAGTGCTCCTAATCTCAGCTTGTTACCTGTATAAAAGACACCTGTCCACAGAAGCAATCAATCAATCAGATTCCAAACTCTCCACCATGGCCAAAACCAAAAAGCTCTCCAACGATGTCAGGGACAAGATTGTAGACCTACACAAGGCTGGAATGGGCTACAAGACAATTGCCAAACAGCTTGGTGAGAAGGTGACAACAGTTGGTGCGATTATTCGCAAATGGAAGAAACACAAAAGAACTGTCAATCTCCCTCGGCCTGGGGCTCCATGCAAGATCTTACCTCGTGGAGTTGCAATGATCATGAGAACGGTGAGGAATCAGCCCAGAACTACACGGGAGGATCTTGTTAATAATCTCAAGGCAGCTGGGACCATAGTCACCAAGACAACAATTGGTAACACACTATTCCGTGAAGGACTGAAATTCTGCAGCGCCCACAAGGTTCCCCTGCTCAAAAAAGCACATATACATGCCCGTCTGAATTTTGCCAATGAACATCTGAATGAGTCAGAGGACAACTGGGTGAAAGTGTTGTGGTCAGATGAGACCAAAATGGAGCTCTTTGGCATCAACTCAACTCGCCATGTTTGGAGGAGGAGGAATGCTGCCTATGACCCCAAGAACACCATCCCCACCGTCAAACATGGAGGTGGAAACATTATGCTTTGGGGGTGTTTTTTCTGCTAAGGGGACAGGACAACTTCACCGCATCAAAGGGACGATGGACGGGGCCATGTACCGTCAAATCTTGGGTGAGAACCTCCTTCCCTCAGCCAGGGCATTGACAATGGGTCGTGGATGGGTATTCCAGCATGACAATGAGCCAAAACACACAGCCAAGGCAACACAGGAGTGGCTCAAGAAGAAGCACATTAAGGTCCTGGCGTGGCCTAGCCAATCTCCAGACCTTAATCCCATAGAAAATCTGTGGAGGGAGCTGAAGGTTCGAGTTGCCAAACGTCAGCCTCAAAACCTTAATGACTTGGAGAAGATCTGCAAAGAGGAGTGGGACAAAATCCCTCCTGACATGTGTGCAAACCTGGTAACCAACTACAAGAAACGTCTGACCTCTGTGATTGCCAACAAGGGTTTTGCCACCAAGTACTAAGTCATGTTTTGCAGAGGGGTCAAATACTTATTTCCCTCATTAAAATGCAAATCAATTCATAACATTTTTGACATGCGTTTTTCTGGATTTTTTGTTGTTGTTATTCTGTGTCTCTCACTGTTCAAATAAACCTACCATTAAAATTATAGACTGATCATTTTTTTGTCAGTGGGCAAACGTACAAAATCAGCAGGGGATCAAATACTTTTTTCCCTCACTGTAAGTGTGCGATCAATCTGCAACGCTCAAGCTTTCAGCTTCACAAACACAACGAATAAACTCGGTGATCTGCGAAAATGATGAATTCATATAAATGCCGTGCCGTTAATCGTTTTAATACATTATCACTAAACACTCATTTAATGGAACATACTGTAATTATTTAATTACAACATTAATTATCGTGTCATTTCTTAAAAGGTTTTTTTTTTCTTCCTGAAAATAAAATATTTAAGTAAAGAAAATTAATAGCGCCCATTCGCGACATGACGGTATTGTGCGAAATGGACGATACAGTTATCTTGGTTCAATTGTCATACAATACATCACGACGATGATGGCAACGATCGTCCAAGTGCCGCCCTTCTACGGTCCACCATAGCTTGAGAGAGACTGGCTGCCAACAGCGCCTTGGCTTGAATTATCGTTGGGTCACTGAATTGGTGAGGCGCTGGTTACCACGCTACATGGGGCCTGGAGGCGAGGGTTGCTGCATCACGCAAATTCGTGATGTGTCCTACCTTGCTGTTAATGCCACACTAGGACAGTACAGCAAGTGGATTAATTTCCAGTTGTACGGGGATCGAGCGTTACGCCCATCGCAATCATCGTGTCCTGGGCCTGGGCCCATGGAACTCGCTGCACGAGAACAAGATCTCCGTTTATCTCGAGGGGTCACGGCCACTGCGGTTATTAATTTTAAATTGCATTCTAATTAGGGAACTGTGCTTACCATTGTATCGGAAGGAGTGCACACATTAAAGTGTATGAATGGAGGCACTCATTTACATATAAATTGGGCATGTAATTTGTAACCTGGCTAACGCCTGATTTGCATGCACTTTGTTCCATTGCACACAAGTGCAACGATATTGGCCAGTAAAGAAACCTGAGGAGAAAGACATTTGGTTTTCAAGAAACCCAACCATCAAATGTCCTGGAGGCAACAGGTGCATTCGTTCCTTCTACAACGTTCCCCTTGTGTGCTCAGCAATTCTGGGTTTTGCAGGTCACCAGATACTCGATCATAGCAATATAAATAATCAAATACCAGACCATAGCCATGCAGGTAAACCAGATACCAGATCACAGCAATGTAGATAACCAGATACCAGATCATAGCCATGCAGGTAAACCAGATACCAGATCACAGCAATGCAGATAACCAGATACCAGTTCACAGCAATGTAGATAACCAGATACCAGATCACAGCAATGTAGATAACCAGATACCAGATCACAGCAATGTAGATAACCAGATCATAGCAATATAGATAATCAGATACCAGATCATAGCAATGTAGATAATCAGATACCAGATCATAGCAATATAGATAATCAGATACCAGATCATAGCCATGCAGGTAAACCAGATACCAGATCACAGCAATGTAGATAACCAGATACCAGATCACAGCAATGTAGATAACCAGATACCAGATCACAGCAATGTAGATAACTAGATACCAGATCACAGCAATGTAGATAACCAGATACTAGATCATAGCAATGCAAATACAGATCATAACAATGCGGGTAACCCAATACCAGATCATACCAATGCAGGTAACTCGATACCATAGCAATGCATATACAGATCATAGCCATGCGGGCAATCCGATACCAGATCATGGCAATGTAGGTAACCCAATACCATAGTGATGCATAACCATATAGCAAGGCGGGTAATCCGGAACCAGATCATTGCAGTGCGGGTTCACAGTAACGTGAGCATCGCCCAAGAAGCAGACGTACCCCGTCCGCCTTGACGGACTCGCTGATCCTCTCCTTGGCCTTCTGGTGAACCAGCTGCAGCCAACGCAGCATGAGGACCTTGAACCAGCCGTGGAACGAAGCCAGCGCCAGCGGCTTCCCGTCCCTGGCGGAAGCGGCACAGGAGTCAAATGCCAGCGATGTCACATGACGGCGCGTTTGGGCCAAGTGTCACTTTCAAAACTTAGGTCGAACTCAAAAAATCCAATTACGAATGTTTTATTTGATCGACAACGCGAGTATCGGTCGGAAGGACGCTGACTGGAGGGCACGATCCAGAGTCATCATTGTGAAGATGAACTGAGCTGGGAACGCGACGGCCTACTTTCTCTGATCGCTGGCAAATCCACGCATGGATTTCCCCCCCCCCCCCCCCCAATATACAGGGTGATCCAGTTATAGATGCCCCGCTGATTTCTGATGGCCTTCTTAGTTCCTTCTCAATGGTTGAGCGATTACATCGTGACTGCTGTGGCCATATATCTGGCGCACGACGAGCATGCTGGAGCACTTAACGGGCGTCGCGAGGATTGGTGGGAGACGTGTGGAGACTTTGAAATAAACTGCCGTTTCCTCTGTAATTTCTCGCTTTCATTTTCGCGGAGTACCCGCCGCGTCTATCAGTGGGATGAGATTTAAGGCGTCGCTCACTCGACCGCTGGACCACCTGATCGGATCGCCCGGTAATGAATTACCCGCAAACCACACAGCTGCACACAGCCGTACAATATTAATATCCTCTTGTCAACTGCTACCCCTATTTCCTGGCGATTTCAAAGAGCGCACACAATGACGCAGGTGCGATAATTAATTGCACAATTTTCTTATTTAATTTGACATCCTATCCCGCGCGGCAGTCGGCGGGTATTACGTACGGATCTATTACGATACAGCCTCCAACGTGGCTATCAATTATCAGTTAATTTTATACCGTTAAAAGAAACAACATAGTGCAGCCTATTGATCATCTCAGAATTGCCTGGTTCTTTGTGGGTGTGCGGCGGCATTGTTGGAGTTATCGCGGGAGAGTTTGGCGCCCCGAGGTCTCTATCTTGGGCGTACGTACGGCATCCTCAGCCATCTCAAATGTCATCTCAAGACCTCCTCCTCCACACTCGTACGTTTAAAACAATAAAAATCCCATTTACTTATATTGATATTCCTCCTTATCTGCAAGTTTACTTTACCCCCCTGCCCTCCCTCCATCAAAATCACGTTTGATTACTTTTTAAATTAAAGTTCTTATTCAAGTCGAACATATATATAAAAATGCTCTTGGCTACTTTGCTGAATTTGAATCTCTGATATTTGACATCTGCTATCACTACGGTTTCACGATTTTATTTGAAAGACCTCTGAAAAAGTGCTTGGTCTAATCACACACTTCTACTTTAGAGACGAGTTCATACTGCCAACTTTATTCTTTTCAAGAATAAGTTCTTTATCTGTATATAAAAAATATACAGAATTAGAATGGTTGAAATGCAATACTGTTGCAATGTGATGAATCCTAGAGGTAACTTGATAATCAAGGCTATAATAGCATCACTTTGTGCACTGCAACTCATTATGGGCCAAAATTAAAATACTTTTGTACATTTTTACTTTGAATAAGCTTTACAATTCAAATGTGTCACGTTTAAAAACGAGAAGTGAAATTCAAGGATACACAGTTACAGCCTTGGACACTTAAATGCCACAGTCAGTCAAGGTTGGCTTGAAATTGTAATTCTACAAATGGGATCAGGATCTCAATCATTCCAATGCCCAGCTGTAGATTTCGTCAAGGGACCCCCCCCCCCTCACCCCGATGGCAGCTGTCCCTGTGTAGCACAAAGTGAAGGCAGCACCAGCCTACGAGTGGGCCGTTAGTCTCGCAGTATTGGCCGATGTTGCCATTTGTTTTCCACGGTGGTGAGGGTGCCACGGTGGCTAGGCGATGTTAACTACCTCGCCCGGTATACAGGAGGTCGTGGGTTCGATCCTGACCCTGACGCCCATCTATTTAGAGTTTGCGCGTTCTCCCCGTGGTCACGTGGATTTTCCTCCAGGTCTTCCGGTTTTTCCCTCCACATTTAGATACACGCATTTACAGTACTTGGCTGCTGTAAATCACCACATGATAAGCCACTTCGTTCAGCTTCTGAAAAAGAGCTACATAGCTCAGTGGGCCTTACCTGGTAAGATAAAAAAAAGTTTAGTTTTAGTGTTGGGCAATGTTGCAATTTGTTTTCCCAATTAAATTATATATATGAACAATAACCGAATTGAATAGCGGTGGGGTGTTTGGCATCATGCTTGAGTGATGGTGAAACAGTAGAGGAACAGAAATTACAAATATACAAAGATATCCCCCCGCCACCCCCCCCCCGCCCCGAAAAAAACACTATACCAGCCCTGGGCCCCCATCAAGCGTCATCGCACCTCCGGTTAGCGCGGCTGGCTACGTTTGGTGCGAGAGAAGTTCAACATATGCACACACGCACGCACGGGGCCGCGGCTGCACGCACCTGGCGGGTAGCGAGTCACTAAGGCCGTGCAGCTCGCGCAAGTTCAGGTAGAGCTGCAGCATGGCCTCCCCGGAGGGCTGGCTCAGCGCCCCCACGTCTCCCTCCGAGCTGCCGCCCGGCTCCTCCAGGCAGCTGCTCACCTCGTCCGATATCTGTTTGGGGGGGCGGGGGGGTTGCGGCGAGTGAACACCGATCTCACGACGCCGGCGCATCGTCGCTAAAAAAAGGGGCAATCGGGTCTTCTGCACGTAAATTAAACCACGCTAGAGATTTGATTGGCTTACCTTTCCTATAATTTGCACTCCCGTCGTGTATTTTGTATCGTTTGTTGTTGTAACGTTCTGACCCCGTGCCCCCTGCCAGAGATCTGTGAAAAATATCTTTGTAGCTCGTCGGATTCCTCCAGTACGAATAAAGATGTTGATTCTGAAAATATGAATGATCGGCAACGTCTCGAACAGTGGCCCTTCTTCATAGCTGACACTTGTCAATTTCCACCAAATCGCTTTGTTTTTAAAACTTTTATTTCATTAGTACTGCAATAACGAAAGTAAATGACTTTGGGGCATCGGGCATGGGTGGTTATTAAACACCTCCACCCAATGCCCTTTTTCACAGTTACACAAAAGGCGGCAGCATCAATGGTATTGGTCACAAGGAACTTGGTTTTCAGTGAATACCAAATGTCTTGCTCCAACGGGATGCCCTGTACTGAAGGCTCGGGCCTAGGTGTGTATATTCAGATGTAGTGTTGGTGCTGGCCCATTGGGGGGGCCTAAACAGACTTTTTGGGGGGGGGGAGAGGGACCTTTTGTATGCATGTTGAACTTCTTTTACACCGTGCATAGCCAAACGTGCTAATCGGAGGTGCGGGTGAAGGACAACCCCTCTAGTGAGACGACAGAAGGTATACATATTAGAGAGAGAGACGAGACATGAATGTAGGGCGATGAGAGATGTGGACAAAACATATGGGGTTTGAAAAGAGAAGAGAGCTAAGGGCAAGCAAGATAGATATGGCCGGGATTATTAGCCCTGTAATTTAATTGGATATTCACGTTCATTAGGATTTGACCGAGTTGATATTTTGTTCACGCCTAGTTGTGTTTTTTTTTTATTATTGAAACCGGGGCCCCCTTGAGTTACTCGGGTCCCTAAGCTTGTGCTCGGTTTGTTTGTGCCGAACGCCACGAGAGCTTCCAGTGGAATCAGAGGGGGGACATTGTCTCCGCTTAAGGGCGATGGGTGACGATGCTATCGTATTGTGGGTGAATCACAAAGCTTATTTATTTGTGTCTCGTGTGATTAATTAAAACTATTTCATAGACCAAGGATGCCTGAACAATCCTTTGTTGTCAGGATTCTATGAATTCGATTTTCTTTGTCTCGTGAATGCATTCAAGGACAATCCCCCTCACACTGTATTAGACTGCACAAGACAAACATTCCCCCGTGTAGCCTGTAACAGACTGTTGGGGCAAGTGTTATTCATGAGTATCCCCTTTGAAGGCCGGCACGGCACACGAGGGGGTGGGGTGGCCAGCACCACGCCCGACCGCCTTTGTCTCCCTAGTGGCGATGTTTACTACACACTGCACCAGGTACTCATTTGAGGCTGAGTCGACCTAAGGGAGGCACCAGGACCAGTTCAGATGATTGTCGCTGGCGTTCGCCATAAGCAGCAATCGAACTCGCTTGGTTCGTAGCTCCAAATTAGATTTTTTTTTGTCTCGTGAATGCATTCAACGTAGAAATAATGTTAGATGCACCTCCAATTAGCACGGACGGCTACGTACGGTGCGAAAGAAGTTCAACATACATACAGACATACAGACTGCACACATGCACGCAAGCACGCAATTACCAGTTTCTCCAACTGTCGGTAGGTGACACTGAAGTACTCGACCTTGACGGCACTGAAAGAAAAGGAATTGTCATGCAGACGTCAGGAAGGCATTCGGAGAAAATAAAATCATCTCCCCCTTTCTGGATTCAAGGTGAAACCTCGCTATAGATTAACCCTGCAGCGTGACCTTGTTTAAAGTCATGCTGCGGGGGGGGGGGGGTACAAAAACACAGGGGGTGTGGCGGGGGGGGGTCAAAGATATGACCAATGTTAAACTTCAAACAGACGTTAAACGGAACGGGTAACGATGAGATCTTCCTATGTCTACCGCGCATCCTGCTCTGCCTTTCATCCCCTGCGTGCTTGCTGAAAGACTGAGAAGCCCATCGCTAAAGAACTACAATATATATTTTTTTAATTTTGTCTTTCCCCCCCTCCCTCTGACAGCTTGTAATGCACAGTTACATGCACGTGCAGGCGAGCCTGCAGGTGTAGTGCCTGTAATGGCGATTCACGCGTTTATATCGAACAGTTCGTACGCCAAGTGCCTTGACTCCCCCGGTGCCAAGGGTCTGCTTTGTGTTCACAAATTAAGGGCGTGGTGATGGATGTTAATGCGCCCGTGGGATACCTGGCGAACATCTTGTTGTAGTGGTCTCTGTTTTTGTAGAGGTCGGAGAGCACCGCGTTCGTTATTTTAACCAGGCCCTGAAGTTTCTCTTCTTCACTCTGCCAGGTGGACAAGGAGCGGCAACGGTGACTCGCAAGACATTTTGAAGAGTCGAACACAAAAAGCACACACACACACACACACCCGTCGCTGACACCGCCCCACAGCACGAATCTACGTGAGGCCCGCGAACTGTCTGGAGCGTCGACGCGGGAGAGCGGGAGCGCGTTTGCCGTCCGCTGCCGACGTTTGGCCTACTCCTCCACGCCAGCTCGACGACTTGGTAGAGGTGGGATTGCCCGCAACGTTACCCCCGCCACACGCGGACCTGCCGATCACTGTTCCACCTGAAGACGGAAGCTTGTGTTGTTGCCTCCGAAACGTCGTGATTTAATTTAGTTGTTTTCATTTATTTTATTTTACCGGCGTGACTTTACCGAAAAAAAAAACAAAGAGAATGTATATATTATTATCAGAGCATGCTTATTTGCGTGTTTTTCCACAAATACGTGTGGTTAATGCAGGCTTCATTTCTTGCGGAAAGGTATCCATTTGGAGTTTCAACTGTTTAACACCTGTTTTATTGCCAGACAAGGTATAACCTATTCTTATTTTTTCATAAAATCAGTATTACGTTCTGATGAGCTGATTCACAAGAGTGCTTCAGGGTTCAGGTTGCATAACAACCTGGCCAGATTCGTGCCGTTACGACCTTCAACCACCCGTAGCATCCTAACAAATTGTTAATTTGCGCAAGCGTGTGACAAGCAAACTTACTACGGTTTCAGCCCACGAGAATTATTCTCACAATTTTAGCCGTATCATTACGTGGCCTAACCAAACAAAGAAAGTACGATCACAATATTGGCTGCGAAATTAATCGACGTGTTTTGGTAAAATTCTCGATCTCTGGGTACCACTGCAAACGTCCGTCTGGGATATCTGCCCTTCCCCATTGTGCACACTCGCCCCACGCATCACATTACATCCACAGGACATTCCTGCCACATTCCATTACGAACTTCCAAGTTGCTTCACCCCATCGCTCCATGAAATTCCGAGCGCACTCCGCATGTTCCTGCTTTCAAAAGCCGCAGTTTATTTCTCAGTTATGCCGCTAAATTCAAACTCCTCTTGGTCACACGGACAAATACTCAAGCGTCAAACATTCAGGTACATCCAGGTACCTTCCCGCCCGCCTTGAACGTAGAGTTCATCTGCTCGTACCACTCCTGCGTCCCTTTCTAAAACACAAAACGACAACAAGCGAGGAGGAAGGAGAAATAGCATCTACCCATGGATTTTGTAAACATTTCTAACATACATTGGCCCTCAGAAGTCTTTACTTATAAAGTTTAGTCATGAATATGGAAGCCGACGGATAGCTGTCAGCGAAAAATGCATTCGCATATATGTAAAAAATAAAACATTGAGTGCCCTTTATTTGTAAAAAAAAAAAACTTTTCGTGTTGATTTTTTAAAATAGTTTTGGGCAAGAGACAACGTGTACATTTACAGTCCTTTGTTGTCAATCTACTGCTGGATAAGGGCACCCCCCTACTGTGCGGGCCATGGTTGGCGGGGGGGGGGTGTTATTTGGTGGTGGGTGGGGAGAGGGGGGCGCGGTGGGGGGGGGGGGGGGGGGACAGGACTAGTTCAGATACCACTCGCCACTGATTAATCGAATTCGGGCCAGCGGCCGCACGGGGCAATGCGTTAACCACCTGCGCCACCGGTGCCGCTACGCAGCACTGTGCTTGGCTGCGCGATGGTGAGTGGCCCTCCTCACCTTGATGACGCTATTTATCTCCAGGTAGAGGTCGTTGTGGAAGGGACACGCCTTCTTGAACACCTGCGTGCCGTAGAACTCCGACAAACACCTTCGCAGGGAGGCACAACACGTTGCAAAGGAACCGTCAGCTCCGACATTGTAAAACAATGATGTTTACTTAAACATCCATATATTTCCAGTATACATGCTGTGCATATCCAATATAAACAATTTGGGGTCAGTGTATATGCATGTGCCATTTTGTCGATAAACCTTTTACCCATGGCACACCAGGGGAAGGGAAGTAGAGTCAAGGATATGATGAATGGAAATATAAAAAGGAATAGGAAAGGGAAGAGAGGAGAAAATAATAGGAAATACGAGGAAGGGGTTGGAATAGAAACTGAAAAATAGGACCAAAGGGTCAGGAAAGCTGAACAAAGATTAGGATAGGGAGGGAGCAGTGTGTGTTTTCACATGGGGCGGGGAAAGGGGAGGGATTCAGAGTGGGGGTGGCCACACAGAGGTCACATGACTTAGGGGAGGCTTGAGCTCATTATGATATAGATATGTACTGCATATACCTTTGCCTTCAGCCAAATTTCTTTACCTTTTACACAAGTTTCTCCATTGCCTCTATCTAATTTTTTTGTGGCATTAAATCACCATAAAATGTAGTCGACATTTGTTACATTTTAAGTGACCACGGGCGACGCGTGTAGCCACTGCCGCAAACTTGGCCTAGAGGCTAAACAAAAAAAAATACCCGATAAATCCTACTGAGCGATATCGCTCTTTTGCAGAAGCGACCTGGCCACAAATGATAGCTCAATAAAGTGGCTTATCACGTGGAAATGTATATCAGTCAAAGACTCTGAACCCATGCAAATTCTAAATGTGGAGGGGGAAAAAATGGAGGACCCGGAGAAGAATCCACGCGACCACCAGGAGAGAGACGTGAAAACCCAAAAAAATACAGCGGGCGGCAGAATCGGGATTGAACCTGCGACCTCCTGTATACCAGGCGAGGTAGTTAACGTCTCGCAACCGTGGCGCCGGGCCACATCGCCGAAAGCTTGACCACCAAGAAATGCTCCACACGCGGCCTAACCCCCCCCGGGGAAGTCCGCACCCGGATCACCTCGCGCGCTCAACGCCGTCGGCCCTTACCCCAGAAGCGCCTCCAGGCGGGACGTGGCCTCGGGGTTTGTTGACGGGAACACGTCGCGGATCTTTCGCAGCAAACCCAGGCAGAACTCAAGGAAGCCGTTGAAGCTTTCGGCCAGGCTCTGCTGCTGCACCACACGCCGACCGACGTACACCGGCCATTATACGCGCGCAGCCCCCCCGGGGACGGGCGTCTGCTCGCTGGGGCTGCCACCACCGAGGTTTAAGAGAAATTCAGGAGATTTCGCAGGAAGATGAAGATCTCGCAACTACTGGACGGTGGTATAAACCGCAGTGGTGTTTATTTTGTTTACGATTGTTCAGCACAGTGCAAAAAGGCCTAAAAATTACCAGGTGGCCAGCAACAAACAGCACTGTTAAAGTTGTATTAGATTAGAATTTAACACATTTGTTGAATTGAGGACACTTATTTTAAGAACTTGGGAAAAAGAGACGATGGGAGGAAATGTCATGACGTGTAGCGTGGTGAGTAAATGGGCAAGTGAGTGATTGAGTGTGTGGTGTGAGTGGGTGACTGAGTGAGTGGGTGAGTGTGTTGTTGTGACCTGCATTTCGGTGGCTCAACACAATGTGGATGACATGAAACAGTCAATCTGGCAGACCGAGTTCTGAACGCAGCTGCAGGAATCAATGAGTGATATTCAGAGAAACGGTAAACGTGATAGTAGCATTAGAAGAACGATAGGGAGAACTGACCGCCGGTGAGTGAGTGACCGGAGTGAATCAATGACGGCTGGATCATCAATCAACCTGACTACTTTATGCAATTAGGAAACTGACAAAAATCGGAACTATTAATGTTCCTAGGAAGACTTACCAGTTTTCCAGGACCACCACCGCAACAAGAAGACGATCCTGGGAAAACCAGGCCAGGTGGCCACCCTTACTCCTCACGCCTACCCACCCCCTCCCACCCACTTCCAGGTGATTTCGTTCCGCCAATTCCGCCACCGCTGCTGGGGCCACGAGGCGCCTCGTACGGAGCAGACGGTGGGGCGCGGGGGCGCTCACCTGCTCGTGAGCCACGGACGCGTCCTGGAAGCTCTGCTCCACCTGCTGCAGGGCGTTGTGCAGGCACGTGTAGCTGATGGCGTTCGCCTGGTGGTACTTGCTGTAGGCCTGCCAGTGCCTGCAACAGGAAGCGCTTTTAAGCGGGCACAACACCCGCTACCAACAATGGGCCAAGCTCTACAGACCTCTACGTGTAACGATGTTTTCAGCCAATCAATGAGTGCCTATACTTGTGGGCGGAAACCGGAGCACCCGGAGAAAATGCACGTGGCGCAAAGGGGGCCAAACTTCACACGCAGGTTGGGGAAGGCAGCATAGTACAAATGTTGGGAGCATCTCATCCAATGCAGGCAACTATCGGTTGCGGGGGTAATCGTGGGGGGGGGGGTTGATTTGAATTGGCACAGACACAAGAAAAAATACATGGGCTAATGGAAGACGTAGGTAGACTAAGCTGTAAGAGACGCGGCCTTGCAATGGCCTGCTCAACGCAGCGCGATTTCTCAGACGCTTTCAGCTCGCATGGGTTTTTGTGTTTTCCTCATGAAAGTGAATAGCAAATAACTAATACCGCAAATATACGTTTTTGTATCATTCTTAAACTTAAATGCTAATTATATATAAAAAAAGTGGTTACTCGTGGGATATTAACGCGGACAAACGTGCCCTGGGTTTAAATTAAATTTCTTGTCAATTACTGGCAAGAAATGATATATGTGCGCTTCTCAAAACACAACAACCGTTGTGCATTAAAAAAAAAAACCCTGGTGCGCGCATTTTGCAAGAGCCTTAATTAATCCTCGGTAAATTACATCAGTGGCTTCTCTGCACCGTGACATAATCTGAGATTGTTTCACAGAGAAAACAGGCGATTGCTTTTTCAACTGTTTTACTGCATTATCAACAAAACCGGTTTATAACGCACCGAATTGTACAGATTCAAAGACACGCCGGAAAGAAAGACGCATCCCAGACTTTGGGGGTACAGTTGTGTATTTATTTTTTTTAAGCGTGCCCTCTCGCCTCTCTCTTCTTCCCTCCTCCGATCGTTACCCCCTACATCGGTAGGGCAGCGAGCCCAGATGCCCTCGTTCAATCTGCAATGTTGAGTGATGGTGCATTACGCCTGGCCTGTTATATACTGCGTGTTGTTGCCACCCTCCCTTTTGATATTCCCTACTGCATTGTGGGTTCTTGAAAGACAATATTAAACACTTACAACAGGGGTGGGGAACCTTTTTTCTGCCAAGGGCCATTTGGATATTTATAACACCATTCGCGGGCCATACAAATTTTATCAACTTAAAAATTAACTTGTTATATTTGGTCAAACATTTAATTAACTCACCCCTAATTCTGATGGCTGGAACTGCTGCTCTTTTGCGAGGTGTGTGATGATGTTAGCCGGTATTGACGATGTTGCTGCTACTCGCAACTGCTTTTACAAGTTTGCTCCTAGATTTATTGAATTTCGAGTCCCATCTGCGGTTGCCTTGGCAGGGCAGGCAGACCAAATTATTTCGCAGGGCCTCATACGGCCCGCATTGCCGGACGTTCCCCACCCCTGGCTTACAACAACGATGAAGCGTGGTCTATAATCGGGAGAAAAATATGGTACTGCTGTGGAGCTGACTACCAGAAGGTGATTATGAAAGCGCCGCTTTTAATACGGCAAGAGATGTACACACGTACGCTGAACCTCCTTTGCACCGTACGTAGCCAACCGTTGCCAGGTGCCGGGATGCCTTCTGGAAGGTAATTCCGGTCGGCTGGTGGCGGTGTCTACCGTCACCTGGGTGGTCGTGTTACTGCGTTGCTATCGGGAACTTTCTTCCCGAAGGTGATTTCGAACAACTAGATTCCAGATTGAAAGACGTCTTCTGCAAAACAGTGCATTCTCCCGATTTCGAGACACACACCCCCCCCCCCAACAACTTTTGCTTTAAAATACAGGGAGAAAAAAGGCGTATCTTATAATCCAGATAATATGGTAATAATGAAAACGATACTTTAATTTATCTATCTATCTTAGGAAACCCTTACCGAGCCCCAAGACTCTTTTTCAACAAACGGTAGGCGCAGCACACAGCGCTGCCCAATCAGATCATTCAACGGCGATCTGAAACAAATTCACGCGGCTACTCCTGAAGCAATGTAATGGATATCAAATCTCGACATGAATTTGTAATCTGTTGAAATCCCCAAAATGTCAAATGAAACAAGGACAGCCCCGCCAATATAGATGTTTTTCAGCAGGGGGCGATGTTGCTACGTGTAATTCCAATTGAGTACTTTACAGATAGCTATCAGCATTGAGATGTGGACAATATCGGCGAGATAGTATGGGTATGATTTTTGTTGATGCTGATAAGCAGTGTCACATGTGTAGAGGTGTTACGGGAGGGTGACACGCGGTTGTAGGGTGGTGGCCACAAACACGTCCGCTACGGCCACCACCCCAGTGAGGGACAGTATAAAAGGTGGAACCCGAAGAGCTGAGAGGGAGTTCGACTCAAGCAAGATGAAGAGCCAGGGAAGAAAGAAAATCGACTAGCTAGACCCTGGAACTCATTTGGCCCGATGTCCTTCTGAGGGCCGGACTCGTGTGGCTGGTGGTCGAGACCTGCGCCGAAGCTGGGCCAGGTCAGACAGCCTCCTGAGAGAGGACCAGGATAGAGGGAACCAGGGAGCTAGCGTGGGCTAAAGCTCGGGGAACGTTCCCTCTGTAGAGTACGGGTGAAGAGGCCGTTACCTCTTCAAGTAGCAGATTCGCCACTGTAATTGAAACGTCTGTGATAAATACGTGTTGCCTCAAGTGAACAGTCTCCGACGTCAATAAGGCCACTACACATGCATTAACCCCACTCTGTTGTGCACTTCATAAGTCACCCGGGGGCCTTCCAATCCCTTTTTGGTAAGTCTTGGTTTTAATTTGGTCCCAGGATAAAAGCCCTTTATTCGTACGCGCCTGTAGTTTGTAGCCACGTATCTATTATGTGTGCTGCTGAACTTCTTTCGCACCGTACGCAGCAAACCATGCTAATCGGAGGTGCGGGGGAAAGACAACAAAGTAAAGACGAAAAAAGTGCTGTTAGCGAGCACCTATTAAGGCCTGCGCGGCACGCGAGGCCATGTTAACACACCGCAACAAGTTACACATTTAAGTCTGAGTCGACCTACGGGAGGCCCAGGACAGGTTCAGATATTCGTCTTATTGGTTGAGAGCGGGAATGTAACTCACTCAGTTCGTGGCGCAGTGCGCTAACCACTGCGCCACTGCTCCTCCAATTGTTTGCAGTTACGTATGTATGCTGAACTTCTTTCACACCGTACGTAGCCAACCGTGCTAATTGAGCGAGACCCGCCTTGCAACACGGGCACAGTAATTAAAACGTCTTTTAACATCATTGACGCTTCAATTGCTCCCATAATTAATTGCAAATCGAATGCCATTTCGGCATAGGTTGACCACGTGTAATGTGACCCGAGTCAAAACCATCACCCCGACTCAGAGCGCCACACAGATGGATTCTCGAAACCATTGCCATACTGAGTGGTGCCACTCAAAGCTCCACACACAGATTATATCTAACAATATGAGGCATGTGTTTTGGATCAAAACATGTTGGACATATTGGTAATGACGGTAATGACGAAGACAATTATGAAAATAATGGCAATGACGATGGTGGTGATAACTATGATCATAACAATGTGCTAATCGGAAGTGCGAACAATGATGATGATGATAAAGACAACGATGAGAACGATTTCGATGATAATGATGGTGGTGGTGGTGGTGGTGCCGGTGGCAATGACACTCACAGTATTGCCTGCTGTGCAGGAGGTATATCCGTCTGGACGGCATGCTGGTGCAGGACCGTCTTGGCGCACTTGGACAGCTCGCCATCCCACGTGCTCAGCCCGCCCTGGGGTCGGGAGTTCAACGTCACATCGAGCTGCCTCCACTCCCTGTGTGCTTGGAGCTCGCGCCCAGCAGGTGTCCACCCAAAACAAGACTTACATTGATTGCATCTTACAAGTGAAACCACCTACCACATCTACCCCCCACCTCTACTGCCCCCCCCCCGACCACCCTCTAATTTCACTCCTCTCTCTGTTCACGCGCTCTCTGCTTCAGCAATAGAAGTATTCTGTTGAAGCCCCCAATGACTTGACACTCAGTGGAAGGTCACTCCATCTTCTTCCGCTGCCCTTGTAATTTGGAAATTCTCTCCGCGCAGCCACCCAAAGCCATCTGTGCCGCTCAAATCCAGGATCGAGTCCTTCTGTCCTCTTCTCTTAGATTGACAGCTCTCTGTCCTCTTAAAAAAAAATGGTATTACATAGAGCAGTGGTACAGTGGTTAGCGCCTTTGCTCTGTGAACCCAGCGATCGAAAGTTCGATTCTCGGGGCACGGCCAACATCAGTGGCGAGTGATATCAGAACCGGTCCTGGCCTCCCTCCTCCGCCCATCAACGAGCATCGCACTGACCAGCAATGGTGAAGTGGGGTAAAGAGAAAAAAAAACCCCATAACTGACGTGGCATGAGAGGCCTTCATCGATTGGGTGGATTGAGAATGGCTGGAATGCATTAACTTCGTTTAACATATACGACGGCTTCTCTTCCGTGCGATGGGACGTGCCGCGTTATTTTGCACGGGCACCCTGTGTGCAGCAATTTCAGCTACGCGTGGGCAGTAGATTTTATTTATTTATCGTCGCTGTGGTGGTAGTGGTGGTGGTGGCGACCATGGCCGCGCTAACCAAACTGTCGCCCGGCTCGACCCCAAACACAAACCCGCTGATTAAGTAAATGGCCCCTTATTTTTTGCGCTTTCATTATTTATTTGTTCATTTGATGTAACATTTTTCTTTTTTAATGCCAGCAATTGATATACATCGCAAAGTATGTTTCAGTGAAACGTTATAGCAACAACAATAAAAAAACTCAACACAATAAGAGTGTCCTCAAAGGAAGACATTTACATAACAGGCAACGTTTAAAGCCGATTATGTATTTTTTTTCCCCCTTTAAAGGCCGCACAGTATTATTATTGATGAAGGGATTGAGTGTTTGTTGTGGTTATTATGCTTAACGCACCACTGTCAACACAGCAGCAGTAGCATTGCAAAAAAAATCATTTTCGTTTAAGTACATCCCAAACTTTGACTTAAAACTTTCGTGACTGCAGGAATTCATATTCTTGGTTCTTTCGGTAAAGTCACCTAAATAGAAAAAAATGATAAAATAAAATATCTATATATATAAACGTCAAAAATTGTCTGTTTGTGGGTTTGTTTGTGGGTTTGTGTGTTTGCGCGCTTGCAAACGATTTGCCTCTCCAACGGTGGGGTTTACGTGGGGGGGGGGTCAGGGGATGCAGCCCAGCCCCAGCCTGCCAAGGTGCCACCTCGGCCGGCTGGACAATCTAGGCGAGGCCGGAGGCTCTGCACGGGACTAGGCCTCACCACGCCACTCTGTCAGGTGAGTACTTTGTGCTATAGAGTCGATAAATACTGCTAAAGAGTCAGCATGTACTACTGTAGTGATAGCAGGTACCACCACAGTCGGTATGCACTGCTGTAATCATAGGTACCACCACAGTATGCACTGCTGCAGTGAAATCAGGTACCACCACAGTCAGTATGCACTTCTGTAATCATAGCAGGTACCACCACAGTATGCACTGCTGTAATCATAGCAGGTACCACCACAGTCGGTATGCACTGCTGTTGATATTTTTAAGAGTAGTTTTGAAAAAAAATTACGACCCGGGCAACGCCGGGTGCTTCCTGCTCATAAAAAATAAAATAAATAAAAATATTTTAAAAACCCATGACGTTTCCATCGCAACACAAGCGGTCTTCATCAGGCGGAGAGAAAAGAGGGGTAAGCCTCCAAATGTAGCTGCTTATAAGGGTTTTTTTGTTTTCTATTTACGTGACTTTACCGAAAGAACCAAGAATATACATCCCAAACGTTAGTCGTCAATTCATTTTCATATTCCAATCCGTTTCCTGGCCATCTTAGCAAATATGTATGCATATCCGAGTAGTGACACTTTATCATTTTTATACCGTGCTGCATTAATTTGCAAGTAAACACGGATATTTTGACAGCTTTTTTCATCACAATTCATACGTGCGAGAGCATTCCAAAAGAAAAATCCGTTTTATTTCGCTGAACAAACGGTACACGACGGTGCTGCTTCTGCGTGCACTTATTTCGCGGGGGGGGGGGGGAAACGTAAGCGGTGTGTTTCAAATGACACGTCCATTAACACCGCCAAGCCGGTCAGTACGGGGTTAGCCAAAGGTGGGAGTACCAGGATCGTTTGAAACATCACTCAAAGACGGCGTTTGCTATGGTTGGGAATTGAAGCCAGGTCGCCGAGACTCATGGCGCGCTGGCGCTAACCGCCGCTCCGCCGCTCCTCCGCCAAAATTGCTAAATTATTTTAAATGCCATTTTTTGACGCTGTACCTTGGCTAATTTCAAATTCCTCATTTCCCAGTGACACAAATAATTAACAATGGCACAATCCCAGCACTATTTTAGAGTCAATTAAAACAAATTAATGATACCTGACATGTTTTATAGTTTAATTTAACACGTCTCTGTACGCGTTTATGCCATGATTTTATATTTTAAAAGTGATATTTCGTTTATCTTGTTCATTTCATCGGGTGTCCTTTATTTAATGAGTTGAGAGCCCACCTCCCACCCACTGTCTGTATTGCAAAAGAAACGAGGATGGCCCCCAGGCTGCAAATTTGGACAGGAGCCCCCATTTAATTCCACACACCAGGGCCCCTGCCGACCAGGCTACGCCGCTGACACTTGTCGACGTGTAGACAGAAGTGAGCGGTGGCACAGTGGTCGGTGCACTGCACTCTGAACCCAGCGACCTGGTCACGGGCTAACATCAATGACGAGCGATATCTGAAACAGTCCTGCAACCACCCCCCACCCGTCACCTCCCCGTCACCAAAACCGCATGTACGTATATATGCTGAACTTCTTTCGCACCGTACATAGCCAACTGTGCTAATCGGAGGTGCGATTAGCACGAACAAACGTTGGGCAGCATGGCCAAACGGCCCCCACGATCGAGCCGGCACGGGAAGGCCTTCATTCAGCAGTGGATTGACAAAGGGCTCCACATTTGTATTTTAATGTTCCAACGATGGCCAACTGTTGAAAAAGACATCATAGCAGTCCCTGACGCCCCTCTCCAGCAGATGCTTCACACATGCTGGCAATGCACTGTGCATTTAATATGAGGACCTGGGGTTGAATTCCCAGAGACTTTCAAATGAGCTACTTATTCCAGAAGGAACTTTCCTGATGATTATGCTACCCTGCCACACGTGGCTTTTAATATATTGATTACTCATCTTATTGCTATAACCAATTATCACAAAAACTTACTGAATGGGAAATTAGAGGCTCCATTGAAGATGGTTTCATTCCACGGTAATATTCATGTCATATTTTACAATATTAATTATATCATATTTGTCGTTCAAGGCCTCCGTGAGGAAAAAAAAGCCAGAATATCAAACGCAAAAATGAAGCAAATTAATGTATTTCAAAGAGATTATTTAATATGTTTATTTATCCTGCACTAGGCCTCGGTGGCCAATGCACACAGAGCTTCTCGTTAATTTACAGTATTTCAGGAATTGAGGCCGCTTGCCAAAGGGCTAACGAGCTTGACATTCCATTATTTGAGGTCAGAGCAAAGCTCCATCCCGCCATTTGTCTGCGGACGCTAATGAGGCAGTTGAGAAAAGATATTTTAAAGCGGCAAACCTGGAAGAAAAAAAATTGAACCACCTCACCTGCACAAAAGGAGGTCAATCAATAATTTACATAATAATGAACAGAGACTGACCGGACGTTTGGAAGACAAGCCACGTGGAGTTGCCATAGCACGACGGGCGAGTGCGTTATCTAGCCTGTGATGTTTTTATTGCGGTTATGAGTAATTAACTGGCGATGATCCGTCAGGTTTTTGAATCAGGGAAACATGGGAAGATGGCATTTCACATTGCAAAATATGTTTCAATATTCGATGGTGATAAGAATAGTTAATTTTGTCGAACAATGTTTTTTTTTTTAAGGAATTCATCACTGAAAGAAAAACAACATGCAGACAGGCTGTTGTGCGGTGCATGCGGTGTCTGCAGTTTGTGCGGTGTGGGCGGTGCGTGCGGTTTGTGCGGTGCGTGTGGTTTGTGTGATGCGTGCAGTGCGGAAGACGGTGCACGTGCCTGCATGTTGTGCTGGTAAGCGATGAAGTGTTCCATCAGCATCTCGTACACCGTCACGTTTGAGACCTTTTTGCTGAGCAGCGTGTCCCTCTACAAGTGAGCAGGCACACGCATGCACACACGCGCACAAGCACGCAGATTAACGCGCACGCACGTACATACACACGCACATATGCACACACGCGCGCACATGCACACACGCGCGCGGCACGCTTGACGGCATGCAGACGCAGCAACGCAGGGACGTGTGAGCACGGTCGGGCTTGGAGAGGAACCCCCAATTAAAAAATCCCCGTTGACATGGGGTGTCGGAGCTTACGGAATTAATTTTAACATTGAAAAGTTTGCATTAGTATTTACACGGTTTTTTTTTTTCAATATGAATACTTATAGCCCATTTTTAATATTAAAAACGTATAAACATTGCCACTTATTTGAGAGTCGACGCACGACGCTTGAAACCCACGTCGTTTGTGCTAAAACCTAGCCGCGCTACTTCCTATCCCCTCCGTCTCCAGCTCTCTCCGTCCACAGTTAACCCAAGCCGCCTCGCGTCCCATCGCTCACAGCGAGCCCCGCGCACACGCGTCACGACATCCGCGTCACGCGCTGCACTGCAGCCAGCCTGCCGACGGGCATGCGGGTGGCTCGGCGGAGGTCTTGCCTGCGACGAGGTGAGGTTGAGCAGAAGGTGGCACCAGCCCTGCACCTTGGACGAGCTGGTCCTGGGCTCCAGCTTGCACCACTTGTCCACCCCCGTGGACGGCAGGTCCTGGCACGGCAGCAAAAGGGCCGGAAGGGCCGGCGATCAGAGAGCGAGCGCGCACAGTGCGGTAAAACGCTAAAGTTGTGCAAGGTGCAGCCGTGCAATTTCTCGCCCGTGCCCGCCCCCCCCCCCCCCCCCCCCCAGAGGGAGCTTTAGAAAGAACAGCAGGCTTGGGACACGTTAAGGGGAGATGTACGTGGCGTGTCGAGGTCATTCAACAGCGTGCCGAGCCGTCCGCGCGTTGAAATCAAGCGCGGGTTGTTATTTGGGGAGGCGGGGAAGGTCGCGGTGGCGGTCTCGTCGTGAGCGATGGGAGCCGACTCGGTGGGGGCTCACATTCAGTGGGATGTCGAGGCATCCCAGGAAGTCATCGACGTGCTCCTCCGCCGAGCCGGACGCGTTGGTAGTGCGGGCGGACTTCACGATCTGTTTGAAATAGCTGAACGGGAGCAAGAGACAGTGCCCAGCGATGTTGGGGGCCGGCGGGTGAGATATATTGCAGCGGAACACACTCGCAGCCAGACAACGTGCACAAAGAGCATCCCTGTATTGCTGGACGGCAGGGGTGGAGCAGTGGGTGCAGTGGGACACTATGATTCCCAGCCACGACTAACAAGTGGCCGGCCTTACCAAACTCCCCTCCCTCCTTCATCATCCTGCGCTGACCAGCATGGTGAAGTATGGATACAAAAAAAAACCTCATGACCAATATGGAGTGGCGAGGGCTTCATCTATCGGTGGGTTGAGACTAGCAGCACTCATTTGTTTATTTTTACATCCGAGAATAAAAGAAAATATTTAATCCGACTGTATGACGTCACGGGTAATTACAACACATACTGCGTCACGTCTCTGCCTTTTCACCTAACAGTGGTGTCCCGTAGCATCGTCTGATGTTACTTTTGTGAGCATGAAAACACGGCGGTGTATTTTGTAATAATACAAAAAATATGCTGATCTATAAAAAAAAATCTGAAACGTTCCATAAATATCTGAAAATCTAATATGAGAAATGTGAGTTTCAACCCCTACGACACACCTAGCTGGTACCACCAATTGGTCGGCGCATGAGTGTTCATCGTACATAAGGTGCACATTGGGACATCTGTGTTCACAAAAGGCAGGTGGGGCCACTTGAAATCTTTACGCGGGCGTAATGGCAAAGTCATAAAACCGCCCGCTCCACGCTACATAGCAAGGTAGCGTCGCGGGAAAGCGAAGAGCGCCGCTCATCAGTAGCTCCACATCTGGGCGTTGGCGAGCAATAACGGTGGAGTGGGATGTAAAAACCGATCCCGTACGGAGGCATGTTCGGCTCTTTTACACCGTTTTATTGGCGCGGGATTAGGGATGGAAAAATATGTGACGGCCAAGATTAACTTGGCACATGCAGTAAAGTTTGGGCTCCAGGATACCGCACGGACGGGACGCATTCCAGCTTTCTAAAAAAAATAAACGTTGATAACAGATCAAGCGAAAACAGAGAAGTTTTCCCTCTCCGGGATCGGTGAAGCGAGGAGCAACGGAGAGATGCCACTTGGGGTCACGCAATTCCGATGCCGCTCGCTGCGTGAACGCTCCCCTAAGAACAGCAAAACGGCGGCACGTGGGGAGAGAGACGCCCAATCTCGCCCCTTCCTGTCCCATCTGGCAGCCACAATAGCGGCAGGCCCTTGAGAAACACGCCAGCCCACCCACCCGCGTATGATGCGCCACGGAATCAAAACACGCTCTCTCGTACGCCTTTCTCGTACGCCTTATCCATAATAGAGGTTTTCTTAGGGTTAGGGTCGCGTAAATATAAATGTGTCGTTAAACCCGCCACCACCCAACACAGCCATTTAGTAAAGTTTGTCACGTAAACAAAACGTGCCAATTCGTTACTAGTTCAGCACACACCGGTGCGCTGGAGTGTAAACCCACAACATTTACAATTCGAGTCCGACGTTTCGCCAGTAATTACAACCAGCCTCATCAGGCGACAGCGAAAGTTGTGGAGAAACCCTCCTGTCTTTGGTATTAAATAGAGGGATTCAATGTCAACGTCATGACTTGTGAGCCAATCGGGTGCGAAGACCAAGTGGTGGAGCGGGGGTTAATGCATTCACATAAATGACAATCGATCTCTTACTTTATTGGTTGGGTTATTCACAATCAAAGCAAAGGGCAATGCTGGTGGGAGAGCCGATGGCCCGGTGCGACGCGCGACGACCTTGATGCCCAAACAAAAAAACACCGCGATTCGCAAAGCGGAGCAGCGGCGGTGGGCGCGCCAGCTGGCCGGCCGTGTGCTCAACCGATTTCACGCCAAACCCCTTCATTAGGCGTAGGTGCCGCAATCAATGGGGTTTTCATTAGCGCCGCTGTTTTGAGTTGCGCGTTATACCTCGCGTAAACAGGTCTGCCCGGGCATCAATTTGCCGTTGAAATCATCGAAAACGAAAATATCAATAGAGCGGAGAGAGAGAGAGAGCTTGTTTTTATAATGCAGCAAGGACGCCGCTTGTTGTGCAACAACAACAAAAAAAATAAGGTGAAGGTGCAGCCTCTGCAATTTCTGACTTGTGCCACAGCTGGTTGGAAGGGACGCCAATCGAGGCAGCTATAATAGAGAGCCCCTCTAAAGCATATTTTTCGGCCTACTCTTCCACGGCTGGTCAGCATTATTGGAACAGGTGGTACATGTAATATATAAATAACAATTTACAGCCCTTTGTCAATCCAATGCTGTATGAGGGACTCATTCAGCAGTGGTAGTGGCGACGTTTTTTGACCATATTTAATCCATCTGGTCAGTGAGGTTGGTGCAGGGGCAGGTCGTGGGGGGTGGGGGGGGGGACAGGAGAGCCACCGATGTTAGCCGTGACTGGAAATCAAACTGACGTCACCAGGTTCACGGCGCAGCGTGCTAACCGGTGCGCCACTTGCTCCCTTCAGAGGCCTAATAAGATCAAGCAGCCAGAAGGCACAGACGCGTCAGAAAAATAAAACTACAATCAAACATTTCTTCTTAAAATACCGATATACAACAAACAAAAAAAGGGATCTTTTGACTAAATATCAGATTCTACGACATGATGGTTTGCCAGTCGAGGAAGACGGGAACGCTTGCTTCGACGAATTTGAAACACTGACGGGCCATTCTCAATCTGTAGCTTGGGCAGAAGAAACCGGCAATGTGCCAAGGTTCACCGAGCACGGACGGGCTCGGCAACCGCACCTCCGATGAGCCACGCACGGTGCGAAAGGACACGTACGCGCTGCACGTACTTGGGTCGCGCAGGCGTTTGTCGATGGCGTGTGCGCGTGCGCGTGTCTCACCTGCCCATCCCCTTGAGGCTGTGCACCTCGTTGAGCTTGCTGCACGCCTCCACCACCGACACGTCGTCGTCGTGGTCCCTGTCCGGGTTTGGGCACACGCGGTGAAACCTCCTCGACCCAACTCAATCCGGGGGTGGGGCGGGGGGGTGGGGTCACTCACTCCGGTGGTCATTGCGTTTCTATCATTATTATTATTTTCCGTATTAATATTATTCTTGCAACAGTTTGTGTTTTTATTACATTCGTTACTGAAGACGCAGCATCGCACGCCTCAAACAATTTCCAGGGAAAAGCGTGCCCCGTTTCCAAACCGCCACGTGTCCGACATAGACTTAACTGGGTCCGCCTTAAAAGCAGCCCGATTCGCAATCGGATTCTCTCTGCGATGCAATTTTTTGTTGTTGTTCAAACAAACTAAACACGTAGAAAAACAGCTCGGACGCAAAGGACCGCCACGTGCCCGACGAAGACCGATCGGTCGAGAGAAGGAGTCAGATGTCGGCTAAGGCAGGAAGGAGACGCAGCGGAGAGGCAATGGAGAGGCGGGACAGAAGACGGGGGAAATGAGGGGCAGAAAATAATCGGCGGTGAAACGACGGGAGCCAGGAACGGGTCAGCAGAAGGGAAACCGTACGCCTCTGTGCGCGATTTAAAGCAAGTCATCAAGCATCAGTTTTGACTTGTCAAGCGACGGACTTTTTCCCTCGTGTGCAAAGCGGGTGCGAAGGTGCCGTCCTCTAGTGGGTGAAACCAGAGGTCACTTGATAGGAAACTCAGAGGTAGCTCTGTGATATCCGCTTACCCGGGGCCGTTCCTCTTACACAAAGGGACGCACTGCTCGTGACGTGGCACTGATAGCACAATGAGGGTAACATTCTTAATATATTTTTTTTAAAGGAGGACTTACCATATGTCAAGGTGAAGTGTATCGGTTTGAATATCGTCAATGTCTCTGAAAAGAAATGTCCACACATGCGAATATTAAAAAACCAATTGGTATTTTTTTTGTTATGTGCAGTTTTTGAAGTCGCACCGGCTACTGAAGACAACGCATTGTGTGAGTGACACACCACAGAGGAAAGGCCAAGCCCACGTGAATACTTTGTCAGGTTTCAAAATCATGGAGGGGGGGCGCTGCCACGGTGTCATGGTTGGCACACTGGACTTACAAAGCAGAGGTTGCCAGCTTTCGCGACCAACATCATCCATAATACATGTTTTTTGGGTTAGATCGCATAAATATATAAACATATCTGGCTGTCGCCTGATGTAGCGAGTTGTCGTTACTGGCGAAACGTCGTATTCAGATTGTAAATGTTGTGGCTTGGCTCTCCAACACACCGGTGTTGCTGTAGTCGTGACGAATTGGCCACGTTCTGTTTTCGTGGCGGGTTTAACGACACGTTTATATATATAAGCGATCTAAGCCAAAAAACCTGTATCACAGTTGAAGTTTCTTAATCCCCCCCTCCCCCCCTCAACAGCCCCCATCACCGAACAGCACAAATGGGTACCCCGCCGATAGTCGTTTGGCAGGCCGCGAGTGGTGAAGTTAAAGTGTGGGTACTCCCACCTCTTCTAAGACGTTTGGCCAGGGTAGAAGAGGAAGCCAATACCGTCCACAGGGGGCGCTCTAGAGCTGCCTCGAGTGAACGCCCTTCCGCCGGCAGTGACGTGAGTAAGCAATTGCAGGGCCGCACCTTTACCCCATATAACAAGAAGGCGTGCTGTTTTATAACAACTTTTTTTTCTTCATAAAAGCTATCACAGCAACCTTGCTATCATACATATTTGTGATCTAGAGAAGAAACGCTTCGAGGTAATTAACGTTAGCAGTCGCCACCCTCGGGGGTACGTATATGCCATTTTTGGGCCAATGTCTCAAGGGCTAAGGCTGCCAGGATGTGGAGCAAAACCTCGTACGTCGTGCCAACACCGCAGTGCAATCCGAACAAAAACACATCGGAGAGCTATGCAAGGAATTACATTTTTAATAAACCCACCAAACGGCGTGCAAATGTGTGGTTAGCGTAGCATTTGAGCGTGCGATGAGAACCAACTTGTTTGACCAGGAGAGATTTAATTTTATCGCAGCTGCCGGTGGGGAGAGCTGCCGTGATACCCAGATACACTCGGCAGGTCACGCGGAATGTGCGCTCGCCCGTTCGCCTCCAATGTTCTCTCTGTTATATTTGTTCCCCACCCCCCCCCCCCCCCCCCGAAGTCTGGAGATTATTTCGTGAAAGTCTACACGCCCACATCCCTACGTGGGCGCTTGGGAATCCGCTCAAGGCGCATTTACAACACGCCGCGGTGTTTCACACGCCTCGCCATAGACTCGACAAAAACTGCGCGCGAGCGCACGTGCACGCCGGATCGCGGCTCTGGCGCGGCAGGAATGGCAGTCGCACGTTGGGCAGACGTGCGCGCGTGTGTGTGTGTGTGTGCATGTGTGGCGCAGGGGAGCGGCAGTGTAGCGTTTAGCGCTACGCTGCGCTACGAACCAAAGCCACCCGAGTCGAATTTCCGCTCACGGCCACCAACACCGGTGACAATTATCTGAACCGGTCCTGGGCCTCTCCTAGGTCGACTCAGTCTCAAACGAGTACCTGGTGTGGCGTGTAAAATCATTGCCACTGGAGAGACAAAGGCGGTCAGGCGTGGTGCTTGGCCACTCATCCCCTCGTGTACCGTTCCAGCCTTCATAGGTGCTCGCTCACAGCACTTTCCCCAACAGTCTGTTAAGGCTATATGGGGGATCTTTGTATTTGTGATCGGCACGAGCATATATATCTAATCTGTACATGATGAGGAAAAAACAATCGTAATAGAATAATAAGCACAGGCCGGAAAACCATAAGTTTCACAAAACCGCAGTTAATAGCACTCAGCCTTTGTGCATATTGCAAAGAAAAATAATCAATCAGCAGTTCCAGAAGAAGTGCATTGTGGTCCAGTTGTCTTAGGTCACCATCAGAATAAATTTGAGTAAATGTCACCGACTTAAAGGCAGCGATAATGCCAAGATAAACAACTGTAGGCTAGTTTCATCATTGTAAGGACTCATAAGCACAGCATAATCACCAATTCTCACTGTTGCAAGTCTGCTTCTGCACTTACATGGTTCCCAGAAGCACACTTTGCAGCAATGAGCATTGGTGACCGCTGCACTGACGAGTCCTACTGAGGATGAAACTGATCGACAGTTTTCCATCACTGCATCACTGCTGCCTGCCAGTCGGTTAAATTTACTCAAATACATCCTGATGATGACCAGAGACAAGAGGACCGACAATCTTGATTTGAAGCTTTTGTGACTGCCAGGAATCCATACTCTTTGGTTCTTTCGGTAAAGTCACGTAGGAAGAAATAAAATAAAACAAATCTTCCAACGTGGCTTTACCAAAAGGACCAACAATGCAGTTCTTCTGGAACTGCTGACGGTTTTTTGTTTTCGCATAATGCACGAGGGCTGAGAGCTATTACCTTTGCTTTTGTTTGTTGCTTGAATCAAAGTGGAGGACAATTAAAACCTCCCACGTGTTTTTTTTTTCACGTTGCACCACGTGCTGTACGGCACGATGTCCGACGTTCCGCTTCAAGTGCTTAGAGCTTCTTCAGGAAGTCAATTGAGGCGGCCGCTCTCCCCCCTCTCTCTCTCTCTCGCTGGATTCATTACCAAACTGGTCGCTGGTGTTGCTGATTGCACATCAAAGAGCTCTGCAGCACGACCGCTAAAAGCAACCTTCGTTGTCGTAAACATCTTTAATGCCGAGCCAACAAAAACACACGCACATTCGTATCTGCACCTTCACACAGACCGCCATACGTAGCCGTGAGCAGTTCCCAATATAATTCTGCCAGTTAAAAAAAAAAATGGGCAAAGGGAACCGTGATGAAGTCCGGCAATGAATAAGCGTCAACATTATTTAAATCTGAGAATAGGTTTTCCCCTTTTGTCTGGCAACAAAACAGGTGTGAATATGTTAAAACACCAAACTGAAACCTTTTAACAAGGAATCATGTCTGCATTAACCACAATACTTGTGATCAGAATGCAAACAAAAAACGTACCCTGATAATAAATGCATTGTCTTTGAAACTGATTGGTCCACACCAGAAAAAGCTTTCTTTTGAGCCTAGTCTCAAAACGGTGTTAGACCAGAGGACGCCAAAAGGCGTACAGCACAAAGACAATACACTATCAGAGTAATGAGCCGCGGGCAACGTTGCGTGTTTACTGGGATTCAATATGACTTCATTTGAAAGATGGGAAAAACATTTTTTGCTGTAGCAGGAGCGGCCGAAAACACTCGGCCCCGCAGACGTCTAAGATTAAAAACTCCGCGGCACAACCGGCCGTGTGACCACGCCGCGTGACCACCTAATCAAATCGCCCAGCTCCGTAACCCGACTAAGGTTTTAAACCCCTGCTGGCAGGTAACGACAGTCGAAGCAATGTTAGCCGTGCTTGCTCCCGTCGTAGTAGCCTTGTATCAGAAGTTTCCCTTCGCTTCCCCAGCCCACCCACCCACCCCGCCCAACGGCATACATCAGACCTGTGCTTATATCCAGCTGCCACCGCAACCACCAGGTTCTGTGACGTCACCTAGTGAGAGATAAACGGGCGCCTGAGCGCGGTCGCTCGCTCGCTCCCCGGCGCGAGAGTTTAGCGTCGCCGCACCCCCCCCCCCCCACCCCCGTCCCCCCCCCCCCCTGTCCCACCAGCGACAGACAGAAACGAATGGCGCTTACAGGCTGAAGGACTCCTTCCACTGCGGGTCGAGCGTGTGCGGCTTGACCTCCGTGGCCTGGATGAACTTGGCGGGCAGCACCTCTTTGATGCTGGGCGTGCGCTTGTCGGAGCGCCGGCGCAGGCTGAACTTCCTCTCCTTCTTCTCCTCGGCCGCCTCGCGCGGCGAATCCTTGCTGCCCGGCATGATGCCAAGCATGCAGTACGGGTCGCTGAATCCTGGGCGGGGGGGGGGGGGGCGGTGGAGTTGGAAGGGGGAGGGGGGGGGGTCGCAGAGTTCGATTCCCGCTCACAGCCAACACCAGTGATTAATTAATTTCTGTATCGGTCCTGGGCCTCCCCTAGGTCGACTCAGCCTCAAATGAGTACCTGGTGCGATGTGTAAACATCGCCACTGGGGAGACAAAGGCGGCCGGGCGTGGTGCTGGCCACCCACCCCCTCGTGTGCCGTACCGGCCGTCATAGGTGCTCGCTTACAGCACTTGCTCCTACAGTCTTTTATGGCTATACAGGAGATCTTTGTCTTTGTAGATGTCATGGGTCAAGGCTTGCTCCTGGGATCGCCACCACTGGCAGTGTTGGGCATAAGTAAAGCAAAGCACAAGCTCAGGGCTCCTAAGCAGCTTCAAAGGGAAGCCGGCTTCCTGCAAAAATAGGAGCACATGAAACATCAGTTCAAATTCAGATCCCAATAATAATAATGTTGCAAGCCGATTAGCATAAAGGGCCAATTAATTTAGCTCTCTGTCATCTCTATGTTGTCTACATTTCTCATCTCTCGCCTCACAACATCTCGATACTTCTCCGGGGACATGTTTTGATCGGCCCGACACCGAAGCATGAGCATGCAACGGGCTGACGGTCAACTCACCATCGGGGTCTTTGGACATCAATCCTTTAGCCTCCACCACGGTGACCTTGAGCACTTGCACGGGCGGCTTGACAAAACAACACGAGTCACTTCACAAGAATCGCTAGACAAGACCATCACGATCATCATCAGATCATCATGACTTACAACAGGGGGACACAATGGTTGGGGTGAAAGGGGCGACGTAATGCTTAGGCACACTACACTATGGCCCCTGCGAGATGACTCTTGATTTGATTCTCGGCCATAGCTGACAACAGCGGAGAGTGAAATCTTAACTGGTCCTGCAACCTCCCCCCGCACCCCATGGACCACTCAGTAACAACACTGGCCGCTTTGATAATTCACTAGCAGCATCTCAAGATATTCGCAAGGCTACTTCGGCAGCCGCCCACTGGGCTCGCTCGCCAGCCTCCACTCATTCGACGTCGCCAATCCATTTCCGGCAACACATGGAAGGAGGAGGTCTCAGCGTGACCATCGACATAAACGTCCACAATCATCCACGCTGGGACTTACTTAAGCACCTCTCGAGACGGAGGCAGGCACAGTTCGTCGTGTTTTATTTATCGATCAACAAGCAGGGCTTAAGTTTCTCACTGAACGTTTTCCAAATCGCCGGAAAAGGACTGACAACGTTGGACACGTTGCCCGTCTTGACGCGCAAACTCCAGCATAGTTGCGCACTTCAGTTGGGGCGGTTGGTCGCGCCCGTGATCTGTCGATCAACCAAATCACTCAAGACACCGGTACCAGTAGTATGGCAGCCAGAGCGTTTTTTTTGTGAATGCCGTCGCATGACGTCACACGTTTTTGCGCAAAGGTCCTTCACTGACTACGCGTGGTGATTGGTCGATCAATTGGTAAGACTGGGGTAGGTGGCGCGTGACTTGTAGCTCCAGCCATGGGGAGAGGAATACTGGAAGTGCACGCGTGTTAGCCCAAAGGCAATGCTTCCTTACTTTGGCTTCTTTGACTTTCTCCATCAGGGCTTCATGATCCATTTGGCTCAGGTTGAACACCTGTTACAAAAGGCAATTGACACGAGCATATATTTAAAATAGATCTTTACAATAAATTAATGAATAACCAAATAAATATATCCACCATGCGAAAACACCAAAGGATTGCCACACTATCTACGATAAACAATACAAACAGATTTCGAAACGGAAAGGCTCCACATGAAGTAATCAGTGAGGACATCACATCGTCCGAAATGTGACCCTTAGGGTCAACACTCCTACTCAACAGTTTTCATACTTCAAAGATTTCCATTTTGCTTTTGACTATTCAAAATCCAAATTAAGCAAAAAAATGGTGAAATGCGAGAACACACTTAAACCTTTGATCTGCTACGGTGGTGCCCTACAAATGCTGCTTCAATGCCTGACGGGGTTTTTTTTTATTTAACCTTCATTTATAAACAAGACCGACTGAACTGCCGACAAATTGCATCTGAAGCAGCGCGAGTTGAAACCCCTCCGACGTGGTTTTTCGGGTCGTGCCGCGGGCCGCATGTTTCGCTCCGCACACGCTCACGGAGCTTGTATCGGAATTGTGCTTGGCTCCCGAGCAAGCTCTCGGCGCGCGGAAGCGAAACGTCGGGGCACCGTGCCGAACGACGCCGCGGCAAAGGCACGTGCCCGAGAGCCCATCGCGAGAGCCGCACGTGTCGGCGCTCCCGCGGAAAGCCCGCGCTGGACAAACGCGGGCGAGAGTTCAAACGACGGCAGGTCCTCGCTTCATGCGCGTCGGCGGTCGTGCTACGACGCGTCCTCGCCGCAACGCGATTCTTCCACTCGAGAATGCTTTTGGCACAACGCGGGAACGCGCTCGCCGTCGTAATGCGGAACGCGCGCGCCCCGTTACAACGCGCCCTCTGAGCGGTCGACACCGAACTACTTTCTAGAAGCTTGCGCGGCTGAGCAGTTTCATCAGAGGACACGCGGAAGGATGCAGCGACGCGGCGGCGCACTCTCAGTTATTTGCCCCGCCATCTGTGTGTGCGTAGCAGTAAGTACATCGTGTCTCGGCAAACTTCACAGTTACATTATTTATGGGAAAATTGTTTTTGCTTCACGACTTTTTCGCTTAACGCGGCACTCTTCAGAGACGCATCTACCGCGTTACGCGAGGACTTACTGCCCTCTGGTCCCCAACCATTCTGAGCCTCCTCATGAATGGTGTGACTATAATGTAAGAAAATCTGGGGAAAAACATTTGTTTGGGTATAGAATGTATGATTGCGGTTAGAAATAGCACACATCTGATTGTCCACAAATTAATCCATTCAAATGGATTTCCTTTCATTTCATTACGTAGGAATTGTAAAACTTAATCAATTTGATTTGTACAAAATGTATGCGACGAAGGGTGTCCTTTTATGTCAGCGATCAGGCAGATACGAGACAGGACAAATGAGACAGACGGAACCAGGGCCGCAAACATTTAAATGCGACCCAAGACAGCGCTCGCTGTCGTGGAGAACAGATGAGACAGGACGCACAGCAGACAGGGCACAGACCGTACGAATGAGAGAGACGAGACCGACGGTATGAGCTCGCCAGACATCGCAGACGAGACGGCACAAACAAAACAGAATCGCGTCCAGATTCAAATCGCGGTGGCAACTCTCTGAATAAGGCGGGGGGGGGGTGGATTGCGAAGAGTTGCTTGATCAGTAAACAGTGTTGTTAGGCTCACGTACAATGCTATTGGTAATGAGTAATAGTGAGATGTTAGTGCAAGGGTGAGGAACACACGCCCCATGGGCTGATAAGGCCCCCCCCCCCCGAGTTCATTTTATAGGAGGCAAAGCATCTTAGCCACCCTAATTGGGTTCGAGAGGGGAACGGTTTTTGACCTGGCAACACCGCGCTTATAATTTTAACCCCGCTCTCAAGTCACTGACGTCACTGCAAGGGGGCCTCTTGCGGTGACCGAAATGACTGAGGTGACTGCTCATGTGTGGGCCGCGCGAGGTTCGCTCCGGTTTCCACCAACGTGGATAGGCACCCATGAATTGCCTGAAGACATCTGAATATCTAGAGGAGTGCAGAGCTTGGGCAATTGTTGGCACCAACTCACGCCGCCTGGCTGCTGCCTTTCCGGCTTGTCTGTGGCTCCTCGGCGACTGCGAGATGCAATTTGCATGAACGCTGTACAAGACCACACGTCATCATCATTATTATTATTATTATTCATCATTATTGTGTAACGAGTGGAAAGTCTGGCGACATGGGTCCTCGAGCAGGTTCAGGAGGCGAGAAGTCTGGTCGGAGCAATCCAAAACGGGTGGAATATATGGCTTTGGCACGATGTCTCAAGATAAGAAAATCTCGATGACGGATGTTTTGGAAGGAAGTTAAAATTTGAGGAAAGGGGCCAAGCAGCGGTAAAAAAGAAAGCACGCACACTGCCGCTCGACAACTCAACGGAGGGGGGTGAGGCCGTGTACAGTTGTGTCCTATTCTTGCGCACGATGGCGGAAGGTGTTCGGGAGCTAAAACGTCAATGTCGAGGTCTGCTGGCCAGGACAAGGGGGCCTCAGCGGAGAGTTACATTGAGAAACGTGCGTTTAGATTGTTTGGCTGCTGTCAATTTCCACCTGATAAGCCGCTGCGCTGAGCTATCATTCGCGGTCAGGTCGCTACTGAAAAATCAGATAATAGCTCGGTGGGCTTTACTTGGTAAAATATATTTTTTAAAAATTGTTTGCTTACCTTCCTATACTTTGCACTTCTATTGTGTTTTTGTATCGGTTGTTGTTGTTGTTGTAACTTTCTGACCCGACCCTACTTGACATCTGTGAAAAAGAGCCTTATTATAGGCCATCGGATTCCTCCAGTATAAATAAAGATTCTGATACAGTGATATGAAGAAGAGGCCCCAAGATCGCACGGGATCGAGGGAGTTTGAGCCAGAGAGAGACTGCTGTCGGCCACAGCACGTGTGTCCGCTGGACTTCTTTCGCGCCGTACGTAGCCAATCGCGCTAATCGAAGGTGCGGGACTAAAGCAGGAAAAAAATTTCCCCGCCCTGTGTCCCCCCGGTGAGCGGTTAGTGATGCGTGAGAGTGATGTCTGGTGCGATGATTTAACTGCGACCCCCGCACGGGAGCCCAACCCATCACTGACCCGCTTGAGGTATCCGTAGAGCTCGTAGTCTTCGTTGACGTAGTCCTCGGTGGTCTCGCCGCTCCGGTGCATGATGGTGTAAAGGGCCTCCTCGTACAGGTTGTCCAGCTGCACGCGGGACAGGACACGTGGGGCATGTGTCTGCGTGAGCTTGTGTGCGTCCGTGTGTAACCTTGGGTCTGTGTGAGCTTGTGTGTGTCTATGTCTACGTGTGAATGCCTATGCGTGTCTACATCAGTACCTCTGTGTGCCTATCTGAATGCCTATGTGTGTGTCCGCGTGAGTACCTGAGAGTGTTTGTCTATTTAAGTGACTGTATCTATCTGTGTGGGTGCCGGTGTGTGTGATTGTGAGCTTGTGTGTGCGTACGTATGTGAGCGCTGGTCTGTGTATATGATCTTAGGTATCTATCTTGTGGAGCTATGCACTTTCAAATATAAATTGAAAACTAATTTCTTTGGAACTGCTTTTTGCGTTTAATTTGTTGTCCTTCCCCTGCATCTCCGATTTGCACATTTGACTACGTACTGTGTGTAGCTGTGTAGCTGCGTGTGTCTTTGGGGTCTGGTAGCGTAGCGGTTAGCGAAACTGCGCTACAAACCCAGTTGCCCTAGTTGGATTCCCAGTCACGGCCAACACCAAGTGACGATTATCTGAACCAGTCCTGGGCCTCCCCTAGGTCCACTCAGCTTGGTGTGAAGTATAAACCTCAGCACTGGGGGAGACAAAGGCAGCCGGGTGTGTTCCTACCCACCCACGCCCCTCGTGTGCCGTGCCGGCCTTCATAGGTGCTCACTAACAACATTTGCCCCAACAGGCTGTTAAGGCTATAGGGGCAGTTTTGGTCTTTGTATGTGTTGTATGTATGTGCGTACTTATGTACGAGTCATTCGCACCTCACGCTTGGAAAGCTTAACGTTCTCCATCAATTTGCCCTGAACGGGAGCTTCTTCCAGCAGTGGAGCACTTACTGTGGATTCCTGAGGAAAGGAAAACAAAAACGATCTGTAGAGTTGCACAAATTGCTGCTCGCACGCTTCTGTGGTTGGGGCTGGAAGGGTACTCAGAGACTCTGAGGTGCTGCGGATGTCTATCCCGCACCTTCGAGAAGCACAGTTGGCTACGTATGGTGCTATAGAAGTCCGACACATACAGATGTGGTGTAATAATAGCGCTGGCAGGTGGACAGCAGCGGCAACTGTGGTGGACAGACAGCACACACGCCGGTGAGCGTGAGCACGGTGTGTGTTGGCAGAGCGGAGGAACTGGGGCAAGGGTCACGGAGGACCCCATCTGGAGGCCCCTGGAACCTTCTAGCGGGTTCGAGAAGGGAGGCGAGGTCGGGGCGGAGCCTTGCCGTGCTGGGAGCATGAAAGGAGCTGAGAGCGGGGGGCTCGGGGCTGCCGGTTCTGGGATTGTATTTGTCTGATCGTTGCTGTCGTCTCATCGCCGTCGTCACTAAACGTCTCCACTAGATATTGCGCTATGAAGGATAGTAGTTGGTTATCTCAGTCAGCGTCGTCAGTATTAGACAGCGCCGACAGTGTTAGAGTGTGCGGACGAGATCGTGAAAGTTGTTAATAAAGAACGTGCCTCCTAGAAACTCTGTCTCTGAATCGTTGACATTACACATACATGGGTTTAGCAGCAACATGTTCGGAAGCTAAATGCCAATGTCGAAGTCTGCAGGCCACGAAGATGAAAATTGAGAAGAGGGTTCGTGTAGTTTTGCGATTCCGCCTCCGCTGAAGGAGCGCCGACTATGGCGGTTTACTAAATGGGTCCAAAGTTTGGGTTGCATGGCCACAAACGCACCACTGCAGATCGTGTCTTTCATTTTCAGTTTGTGATGGTGAAGGGCGCGCATGGGCCTGTTGATGGTTCCACGAGTGTCTTCATGGCGGAAGAGGAGGAGGAGGAATGTCAGAGCCAGTAGGTTGCAATGCGTGGGTCTCGGTTAACGTATTCTTTCCGGTCGTACCTTTACAGGCGCACGTCAACTACACGTCCAACTTCTTCCGGGTTAAAGTTGAACTTGCAACGCATTCCGGCAAATCGGAACGAAGGGACGTTTGGGATTATTTCGCGTTGTTTTACGACGAGCACGCGCGTGAGTGCACGCTCGCAGTTCCCTGGATCGTTTTCTGAAAGTTCGCCAGCCGAGGAAAGTTTTACTCGAAACTGCCGTTGATGCGAAAATGACCTTATTAAATTGTTGGGAAGGTGTTCCATGTTAGAAACATAATCAAAAGGGTTTTTTTTTTATGTTTTTGTGGTTTCGTTTTTAATTGTACCTCTGCTGTATTTTAATTCGTTGTGACCGGGGTTATCTTATGTACTTGCTAGATGAGATTTCTCAGCAATGATGGCGTGTTTATTTATTTCTACTTTTCCTGTTAAATAAGCTTTCATGAAAAACATACATACATTTAATTGCTTGCCAAAAATGAGAGAAAACTGCTGGTCATTACCACGCTAACTAAAAATTCATAATGACAATCGCATGCTACTTTCCTGAAGCCCTGCATTGACATTTTCGCCCAATTATTTTCAACTAATCTTCTGCATGTGGGAGGAAATCCGGAATGCTGTACCTAAATAAAATGCATGTATCCTAGATAACTCTCAAAATTCCACACAGATGGCTTCACAAACCTCTAAGTTGCTCTTATCCAATCTATTAGCTACCTCACAGCCCCGGTGATCCACAGCCCGGTGATCCACCAATCCTTGTCTCTGAAGAGCGGGATCACAAGCGTGCTCGCCAAAAAAACATGTTATCTTCATCTTGGCTTTGGAATGTTTGCCGTGACAAATTTGTAGACGATAGGTTAAGAGCACCTATTAAGGCATAGCACAACGAGGAGGTTGTGGTGGTGGTGGTGGTGAGACCGGCACTACCTCGATCTGGAAGCCAATTCACCCCTCTCTCTGCGTAGGTACACCACCTCTGATCCTGCCCGTCAATTCCAATGCGGTCAGCATTTTGTTATTTTTAGCCACAGTCTTAAGTCAAGCCGACGACAACCTGTGGAGTTTTAGCCGAGTCCTAGTCCGCAGATTCCACACGGTAATTCCCGTAGTCGCGTCGGCTTAAGCAGTCAAACGCTCTTCGCTGCTCGACGTTGGTGTGAGCAGAACGCAATTCCCCTCACACACTTTTCGTCGGGTCAGCCAATCGGTGAACTCAGTAAATATTTTAATAAACACGTATATGCAGTCAATCAATGTGTTCGGTCTTCCTCACCGTGCCATTGTCTCGTGTGAATTACCTCAGTCTGCGTCTATCATTCAGACTAGGTAGTATTGTCTGGTCATCATCAGGCATGCTAAGAAGAGGAGGGGCAAAACTGTATGAGGAGGCCCCCCGATCCGAAGCCCTTTGCACCAGGGCCTGTGCTCTCACGCTAGGCCGCTGCAATAGAGGGTTGCTACCTCGCACGCAAGCGCACGAGGGCACGGGCACACACTGGAGGAAAGAGGTGAAAACTTGCCAACAGATCTGGGTTCCTGTACTGATCCAAAATGCTGCCGACTCTTTCAAAGAACCCCTGGTCTGCTTTCACCTCCCTGAAAAACAACAGAGAGACGCGAAAACACATTAGCGCTGAATCCATTAATATTATTTAAACCCTGTTAAGACTTTAACTTTGTCACCATACCTCCTTTCCCGTCAAGATATTAATCTCTGCCCTTTCAAGTGCTCTTCTTTCTTCTCTCTGCCTTAGTGCCCGTGTCTCTGAGCCACATGACAGCACCGGTCGTTTCGCCGTTATATAATTGACCCGGTTATAAAAAAATTATATTAAAATTCCTGATAATCTCCGCAGGGACATGATTACCAAGGCTTTCCTTCGACCGTGAACAATGCGACATAAACATTTATGAGCCGTACGACATCAATCCCAAGAGCAGGTCATTGTGTTTAAGGATCCCCATAGCTTAACATCACCGGTAATAATTAGGTGGACTGGTAGCGCAGTGATGACAGCATGCTGATTCTCGTGGACCTGGTCCACCCGAGTTGGATTCCCGGCCATGGCTAATCAGTATTGCCGAGTGAATATCTGAAGCGTCCCTGGGCGCCTCCCTTCCCCAACCCGCAATGACGAGCATGGTGAAGTGCGCTCAAGCAAAAACAAACGTCGATTCATTATTTGTTTCTTCTGGGTTAGATCTTCGTGTAAGTATAATGGAAGTTTTTTTTTACTGCAGTATATCCCTCCACCACCTGATAGAACCAATAAAATCAAGTTGTCACTTTGCCAATTGATTTGGTTATCAGCAACAACCAGAATGTTGAAAAGGCAGCAAATGCCATGTCAAGTGTTGCCATGAGCAATATGGGTAAAAGCAAATATTTGCAGAACTCAGATAATATTAGGTGTCTCCAGATATGACCAAACAGTTTAATCTATCAGCCTGTTGGCTTTCCAATCGAATATTTTTCAAGCTGCATTTGTTTAAGCAAGAAAGCCTGATTGCTGATGAGAGCCAGACGGTCAAAATAATTTGAAAGTTTGCTTGCTTAAACAAATGCTGCTTAGATATATGGGTCTGAAAAGCTAATAGTCTAAGACAATGTATTTTTTTACATGTGATAATGAAAGTCAAAATCACGATTATTTCTTAATTTCCTGCTCAAATAAGCATTGAGGCTGTGCTCATCTCCTGCTGACAGAAAAGAGTCGGTGGTGGGGGGGGGGGTGGTTGGAGTCTATCCATATGACAACCACAAGTTGACTTCCCCCGAAAGTTGGTACCCATTTTATTGACCCAAGCAGGACGATGGACTTAGCCGACCCCTCTTCAGGATTCGAACTGACAACTTGATTGTGATTCCATGTGTGCGAGTCAGCCCTATGGCTGCTTGAGGAGTTTGGCTCCACTGTGCAATCACAATGAATATGACGACGAAGACGATGATGATGATGATGGTGAAGAAGTTAATGATTATGATGATGATGAGTCAAACCCGAACCAGGACTTGAACTCGCGACCTTTCCATTGCGAGCTGCTCGCCCTTTCGACCACCGAACCACGTGGCCGGATAAATGACACAAGTGAATTAATCAATTTGCCTCGTTGAATTTACACTGAGATCCTTGGTGGCGACGCCTTGAGGGAGTATGTCCCGCCACACAGCCTGGCACGGCGCTGGTTTTAGTCGCCAAATGATTAATGGCCTAGTGCAACAGGGAGACACACACACACGAGAGAACTGCAAGCCACAAGCCAGCCAAGCCTTCCCTCCCTCCCACCCCCCTTGTCTTCCTCCCCGCGGGAGAAGCACTTGTTGATTCTCGCTGTCAAACGCTTCCCATTACGACTGTGCTAGAATATCGGGCAGGCAGGTGCCAAAAAACGCCACTCTCTCCCGACAATGCCAGTGTTGTGATTTATACGATCGCCCACACAAAAGGCACCGTTGAGTGTAAATGCTCATTTTGAGGAATATCCTACTCGGGGGTATTTCGTCAAATTCTTTATCTATTTTTTTGTTCATTAGAGATGATGACGGAGTACAATGGTTTGACACACGATCTCCCGGCAACGGCAGTTGAAACAATGGGCGAGATTCTTAAAACCATCCACCTGCCACCACCAGCAATATAAATTGGTGGGTTCTTGGGTCTTTCGGTGGGGTCACGTGGATGGGAAACAGTGGAATGGTGAAGGTATAGAATAATACAATTCTCACGACGTTTCAAGAATATGAATCCCTGCAATCACGAAAGCTTTAAATAAAAATGTGTTTGTTTTCTCATTCATTCGTACCTGATGATGGTTGCTTGTGTTGCAATCGAAACGTCGTGAGAATTTTATTGTTTTATATTTTTATTATTTTATTGTTTCCCTTCTACGTGACTTTACCGAAAGAACCAAGAATACGGTGCACCACAGTTCGTCTATGATCGGCAGGTGGCGTGTGCTGGGGTAAAGTGTGGGTACTCCCACCTCGTTTTGGTGTGCCGCGGTGGCGAGATGTTAGCGACCTCGCCCGGTATACAGGACGTCGTGGGTTCAATCCCTTTACCCTGAGTTTGCGTGTTCTCCCCGTGGCCGCGTGAATTTTTCTCCGGGGTCCTCCGGTTCTTCCACCCACATTTAGAATCAACGTGCGTTTAGAGTATTTGGCTGCAATACATTTCCACGCGATGGGCCGCTTTGTTGAGCTATCATTTGTGGCCAGGTCGTTTCTGAAGAAAGAGCTATGCAGCTCAGTGGGCCTTTCCTGGTCAAATAAAAATTGTTGATAAATAGTTTAGTTTTTTCCAAGATGTCCCATAAGTGCGAATGAGTAAGTCAAACACCCTCTATCGGGGGGGGGGGGGGGGCTTTCGATAGCCCCCTCCAAATGGAGGCCTTTCCGCGAGCGTTGGCGTGAGCAATTGCGAAGCTGCACTTGCACCTTTAACTTGACCTTTTAAAATGTTTACGTCGGAATGCACGGAGGAGGAATTTACGCGCGGAAAAGAGAAGAACAACACTCCGCACGGACAGTTCAGGAACCCCTGCTAACGAGTTGTGGCCAATTCTAAAGCAGCGTCAGGACGTGGCATCGACGTTACCATCGCCACCGCCGTGGCTGTTGCGCTGATTATCATCGCGGGGTTAACCCCTGCCATTCTGGATCCAGTCCTTAAGGTTCAGGAGCCCTTCCCTTCAAGCGGCGGCGAACTCGCCAGGGACAAAGAAACAACAAGTCCTGTCCATCGTATATTGCTCGCTTTCTGGAAGCGAGCAATATGTGACGAGAAGGTGAAGGCGCAGCGCTGCGATTATTTGTGCTCATGCCACTGCTGGGAGAAGGGCCCTCCACGAGAGGAAACCAGCTCGAGCGAGCCCCTTACAGAGTGTGTCGATTTACTCTTCCACGCTGGGCCAGATGTCTTGGAAGAAGGGTGGCAGCACCCACACTTTACTCCACCACACGTGACCTGCAGTTCGACTAACAGTGGTCTACCCAATTATAATGCTGCGTGGACAAGAGGCATGGGATTTTAATAAACACGCACCACTGTTTCAACTGCCACGCGTACGGATCGTATTGAGCCGGTGACCTCTGGCATCGCAAGTCCATTGTGCCGACCGTTGCACCACTGTGGCCGCATCCCCACGACTTTTCGAAAATAAACGTCCCCCCTTAAAACAATCAAAAGACAAAGATCCTTCGTGTAGCCTTAGCATACTTTTGAGGTCAAGTGCTGCTAGCGGCGCGCCTACGAAGGCCGGCACGGCACGAGTGTGGGTGGGCGGTCGGTTCCACGCCCGGCCGCCTTTGTCTCCCGAGCGGCGATGTTTACACACCGCAAAAAGGCACTCAATTTGAGGCCGAGTCGACCGGTTCAAAAAAATCGTCACTGGTATTGACGGCCGTGAGCAGGAATCGAACTCGGGTCGCCGGGTTCATAGCGCGGCGCCGCTAACCACCGCGCCACCGAAAAACACGCACACGCGCGCACCCTCAGACGTCTGCGCACACACACGTGCGTTGTGCTGCATCGACTTCCACCTGGTGAAACGGAGCTTTGATTGATCTGTATCGACCGCTTCTGTGTGAGACATTTAAGATAAGACGAGAGTGGGCTCCTTTAATGCATGCGGGTAATCCCTTGCAGGAAGTGACTGCTGCACGAGTCCACAATGGAGCAGGGGGGGGGGGGGGGCTTAATGAAAGGACAAAATAGCAGGCCAGGTGTGCGGCATCGACGGAATTCAGTTTTCATCCGTGATGCCAATAAATGACGGATGTAATGAGATTAAAGCTCACGGAATCTGGAGAACCATCTCGCATTTTGCGACCACGTGAGAGCAGAGGTTTTCAGAGGTAGCGTGATTGTGTGAGTATAGTTGACAATGTGCCGTACATTCTATCGTAGTATTCACGGAGCAAGTATAGGGCACAACTCCATTCTGCGTCTCTATATGTAAACATGTCTTTCGTAAATCGGCCTACATTGACTTTTCAGACCAATATCAAGCAAAATGTATTTTAGCAAGAAAACCCTGAACCGGTTTAGACCATCTGGGTCTCATCGGTAGAGTCAGGCTTGTTTCACAAACGCTGATGGATTACCAGATGTTATTGGCAAGAGCACTCCATATATGCTATGTTCAATGCCAAACGCGATGAGTCTGTTGATAGTCTCTTTTGCGAGGAAAATTTGTGCCTCAACATTACAGGGAAAAAAACGCAGCAAATATTTCATTATTTATTAAACCTGTATATATATTTAAATGCCCTATTGTAATTGAGAGCCAATTATAATGCACAATGAGGCAATATGGCTTTGTATTCAAGAATGTGATATGGTAAGCAGACAATATATCCCTCCGCATAAAAAATATATACAAATAAAAGTGTTTGGATTTTTTTTCAACATATTCTATCAGCCACACACGGCCTTCCTTCTGGGAGTACATACATTCATCAGAATCGATTCAACATTCAGTGTCTCATCAGCAGAGCCACCAGACTTGCTTGCACCAATGCGGGCGAACTGCAGCGTGTTTATCGGTGAGGACGCCTCTCTGTTAGATATGGGTCCTAGTTTGATGTAAAACTATTCAGTTTAACAAGTAGGCTTTCGCGACCAATATTATTCATAATAAAGGTGTTTGGGTTAGATCGCGTTATTTATAAATGTGTCGTAACCCTCCACCACCCGACACGGCCAATCAGCAAAAAAGTGTCACGTTGACAAAAGACAAATAGTTCACTACTTTAGCCCACCGGTGTGTTGAAGAGTGAATCCACAACATTTACAGTTTGAGTACTCAAACTTTTTGTGACCGGTGGGCTAAAGTAGTGAACTATTTGTCTTTTGTCAACGTGACACTTTTTTGCTGATTGGCCGTGTCGGGTGGTGGAGGGTTACGACACATTTATAAATAACGCGATCTAACCCAAAAACCTTTTTTATGAAAACTATTCAATGGTCAATAACTAGGTTGTGGGAACAGAAATGCACCGCTGTCAATAAGTGACGTAGATTCACAAGCGCGCGACAAAGCATTGACCGCGCGAGGAAGAATCGACGTGCAATCCATGTAACAATGTCACGTCCTCTTTGCAGCTACTAGAGGCGCTACCATTCACGACAAAAATGGCAAGACACATTTTACAAATCGGCTGCGATGCTGATTCGCGACAGTTCATCAAAATCACCGCGAATTGGGGCGACGGGGGTTTGGAGGGTAAAGTGGGTGGGCGATTTGTTCTCTTAGATTACAGTGGGATTAGGCAATTTAAAAATTGAGAAATTCAGCCGAATTCAGAGAGCAGCCCCGTGATTAAAATGGGTTCTCAAGGGTAATGAGTCTTAGCCCGGTCACCTATGACTGCACACATAAATAGAAAAAGGCCATCGTATAAAAATTTGGTTCTGCACTTAAATTTGCCTAAATTCCAGCTCTGAGGATAAAAAAAATATATCAGTTTGTCAAGCGAAGAAACATTCGTACTCTCACGTGGCAGGACAGGTGGAAAAATGCTGCGCCAATGCTTTATGGACCAAATATCACTTGCCGGGATCTCTGAAGCAGTTCTTTGATATCCGCTTTTCTGAGAGCTGTTCTCGAACACAATGGATGGCCCTGCTTTGTGAGAGTTTAGAATGGATGCTTCGGATACAATTTTTTGTAAAAATGACAAAAGAAAAGTAATTCCATTTTATTTTTTTGACAATTTGGCCTAAGTTGGCGAGCTCTTGTGAACAATGTCCGAGGGTCTTCAAAGTGCACTTCACAGCAGATGGCCCACACCATGGCACTGTAAATATTCGCTGAATGTATGGCCTTGGTGCTGGAAACGGACCATCGATGCCATAGCAACGAGGTTGTACCACTCGTTAATCGACATGGCTGACCGACGTTTTACTCCGCGTGCTCGGAGCTTCTTTGGGAAATGAAATGAGTTCCTGAATTAAGTTCCTAAATAAGCTCCCAGAACATCTATGTATGTATGGAACGAAACGTCGGACATCAAGCTGAACAACCCCATGGTACAACCTGAAACCACTTCTGAGAGCTGTACAACGCAACTGTGAACACCTACGCAGTAGTGTAGTGATTTAAAGCTTTCGTGACTGCAGGGATTCATATTCTTGGTTCTTTCGGTAAAGTCACGTAGAAGGGAAACAATAAAATAATTAAATATATATAAAACTATTAAATTATCACGACGTTTCGACTGCAACACAAGCAATCATCATCAGGTGTGAAAACCACAGCAAGAAAATTTGAAAAAAGTGGCGTTTTTTTAACGTTAGCACCACGGAGAGTGATTTGGCAGTTATTCAAATTGACGAGTCCATCTATGTTCGGAAAAGAGGAGGGGGGAGACGAAAATAATGGATGCGGTCTGAAAGCCACCGTAAGCGTGATCAATCAATTAAGACCTAAAATGGTTTATCAAATCCTTCCAATGATTGCTAAGCCAGAATCCATCTTCTCGGTTGAAATTGTCTCTGTGTTTGTATATGTGGATAGCCTCATGAACGAATCTCTCATGATAGCCAGATGGCTTGCAAATAACCTCTGTCTTGGAGAATTCAATGTCATGTGAGCCTACTGAGTTATAACAGTGATCTGCCACGGCCGAGGTGTTGGTCCTACTGTGTTTTAGGTCTGCTTTGTGTTCACGGATGCGGTCCGAGACATTTTCGTTTGGTTTCTCCAATGTAACTACTACCACAGAGGCAACTTAGTTTGTAGACGCCAGGGTACTGTATGTCCGGAATCACATATTTTACAGATGGAACCAGATTTTATGTACTCATTGCCCAAGTAGACGTGGCTCTCAAGGGCCTGGGTCACATCGCTGCAACCCTCAAAAACGCTAAGATGCCAGCTAGCAACCTCAGCAAAGATGAGCGTTTTGAATTATATAAATTAAAAAAGAGGGATGACATTGTCATCCTCTCAGCCGACAAGGGCAATGCCACTGTCATCATGGATAAAATAGAATATAACAACAAAATTCAAGAATTACTCAACGATGGCAGCTATACAAAAATAAAAAGAGATCCCACCAACAGCCTCGTCATACAAACCAACAAAATCATTTCTGATTCAACCGCATTAATTGATCAAACCAAACAGTTATCGTTGAAACCTTCTGCTGCCAGGCCACCAAGATTATACGGCTTACCAAAAATACATAAAGTAGATACACCCCTTCGTCCCATCGTCTCTACTATCAACTCCCCCATCTACAAACTGGCTCGTTTTCTGTCTGAAATCCTGCGGTCTTTCACTGGAAAAACCACCTCTGCGGTACAAAATTCTACTCACCTGGTATCGACAATCACGGGTATTTCCCTGTCCCCAGACGACCTGCTTGTTAATTTTGATGTAGTTTCCTTATTCACCAAAGTTCCTGTACCTGACACCATCGAAATCATTGAAGACTTGGTTCATCAAGGATTAAACACTGAGGTACCCCCCCTGGTGAGACACTGCTTAACCAATACATACTTCACTTGGAATGGAACTTTCTACAAACAAACTCAGGGCACCTCAATGGGCTCCCCCCTATCTCCGGTTGTAACCAACATTTTCATGGAGAAATTTGAGACTGACGCCATCTAGACTGCCACTCTGCGCCCAACCTTATGGAAGAGGTACGTGGATGACACTTTTGTCATCTGGCCACATGGCCGGCCTGCTCTAGACCAATTCCTCGACCACATCAATTACATACACCCAGCCATCAGATTTACCATGGAAGTCGAAAAAGATGGCAAGCTACCTTTTTTGGATGTCTTAATAAAAAAGAGATCTGATGGTTCAATGAGCCACTCTGTCTACAGGAAAGCTACCCATACGGATGCTTACCTGAAACCGGATTCCCACCACCATCCATCCCAGAAGAATTCCCTCATCAAGACTCTGCACCATAGAGCCCAATGCATACCCGACCAGGAACACATAGCCAGTGAACTCAAGCACGTACACCAAGCTCTTAAGGCTAATGGTTACTCCGACGACACAATCCACAAAGCTATCACTCCAACCATGAAGAAGGACCCTCTTGAGGAGCCATTCAAAACCATCACTTTACCCTACATTGCGGGGATAACAAAAAAGATCTCCAAAATCTTGAATAAACACAAGATCCAGGTCCGATTCAACACATTACATAAAATCCGTGATCTGGTTCTGTCTGTAAAAGATGTGATTCCGGACATACTGTACCCTAGCGTCTACAAACTAAGTTGCCTCTCTGGTAGTAGTTACATTGGAGAAACCAAACGACATGTCTTGGACCATATTCGTGAACACAAAGCAGACCTAAAACACGGTAGGACCAACACCTCGGCCATGGCAGATCACTGTTATAATTCAGTAGGCTCACATGACATTGACTTCTCCAAGATAGAGGTTATCTGCAAGCCATCTGGCTATCATGACAGATTCGTTCATGAGGCTATCTACATATACAAACACAGAGACAATTTTAACTGAGAAGATGGATTCTGGCTTAGCAATCATTGGAAGGATTTGATAAACCATTTCGGGTCTTAATTGATTGTTCACGCTTACGGTGGCTTTCAGACCGCATCCATTATTTTCGTCTCCCCCCTCCTCTTTTCCGAACATAGATGGACTCGTCCATTTGAATAACTGCCAAATCGCTCTCCGTAGTGATAACGTTAAAAAAACGCCACTTTTTTCAAATTTTCTTGCTGTGGTTTTCACACCTGATGATGATTGCTTGTGTTGCAGTCGAAACGTCGTGAGAATTGTATTGTTTTATATTTTTATTATTTTATTGTTTCCCTTCTACGTGACTTTACCGAAAGAACCAAGAATATAGTAGTGTAGTGCTTTAGATATGTGTGTACCGTAAATACACATATACGTAATATTAGCAGAGATACTGCTGAACTCATTTGGGGAGTGGTAGCACATTAGTTAGACTATTCTGCTATGACCCTGGTGACTGGAGTTCGATACCTGGCGATGGCTGACATCCTGGTTGGCTAATCGTCTTAGTTACTGCCTGCGAGAGATGTATGAACGACACGATATGAAACCAAACATTGTTACGGTTATTATTAGTAGTAGGAAGTGATATCAGATCTGGTCCTGGGCCTCCCCTAAGTGTACTCAGCCTTAAATGATCACCCATGTCATATATTTCCACCAGGACAGTAGTGCTATGAAAACCAGCTGATAGCGGAGAGCGCGTCAAAAAACGGATTATCCGCGATAAAGATCTCGGGGCTGTCGGGGTCGTGCCGTTGGCTAGATTTGGGAGACGTGGGAGGTTTTGGTCGAGATGGAAAAGCGTTGCGGGTGCTCGTGTTTGAATTTCCGCACGTTTTTTTGGGTGGCAGGGTGGCCGCGGTAGAGCAACACTCATCGCAAGAAGACCCTGGGTTCGATTCCCGACTCGGGCCGCCCATTCATGTGGAGTCTCTATATTCGCCCCCTGTTCCGCGTGGGTTTCCTCTGGGACCACCGGTGTCCTCGCATAGCTAACAAAAATAACCCATGCAATGTAACTGGTATTGGCCAAACATCTCCAGAGCTGAAAGATGACCTGCAAATTACTCAATTGGGGTTACATATAGCAGCAGCAGCCTCACCGCTCCCTTACTGCAAGTTACTCTGCACCCTCTAAAAATGAGTTGTGAGACTCAGCGAGGCTTTCTAGGGTAAAAAGGCGTATTTAAATTAAACAAAACAAATAACTCAAGGTGGCTGGCATTGTCAATGGACGCTGATCTTATCATCATTCCGAAAAATAATCAGAAACACGTGTTGTCCTGGAGAATATAAGTAACGAAACAAATTAACCGACAGCACATCTCCTTGTCACATTTGTCTCTGTACTTAAAACAAAAAACAACGGCGTTTTTGACAACACGGCCCACAGCGCTGGGTTTTCCCGAGATGCTCTGGTTCCCTCCTTCCAGAAGTATAAACATCTTAATATATCGAGGACTGCAGAGCTGGTGCTAATCGCTGGCACCGGCCCACCGATTGGCTGCTGCCTTCCCGCCTCTGAGTCTCTCTCTCTGTCTCTCTTTCAAGAATGAGCGAATACTGTGCGCGTTCACAAGCTGGCGTTGTTGTTATTATTATTGTTAATACAGGCGATGCCGCGGAGCCGCTTCGACGTTCAGTGTCTCATCAAATGAGTCAGCTTGCCAGGCAATGCACACCGCGCCGACAAAGTAGCTCATTTCGACACACTTCACTCGCTAACCCGCAAGGCATTGCGTCACCACACTTCTTTAGAATAAATACACCCTGCTTAGAAGGATGATTAACGCAGGGCACATTTCCTATACACGCTGGCAATCAAGTCACTTCACACGAATGACAGTAGAGTGTGAATTTAAGCACAGCATTTGGGAGCAAGGCCAGGTATGGTTATATCTGAACTCGTGTACTTTCTAGATTTGAAGTTTTCGTGACTGCAAGGATCCATACTCTTTGGTTCTTTCGGTAAAGTCACGTAGGTAGAAAAAGTATAATAAATTAAATCACGACGTTTCGATTGCAACACAAGCAATCATCATCAGGTGTGACAACCACAGCAAGACATTTTTTTACTTCAGCAAGATGATTGCTTGTGTTGCAATCGAAACGTCGTGATTTAATTTATTTTACTTTTTCACCTACGCGACTTTACCGAAAGAACCAACGAGTACGCGTGTACTTGTCTCAGAAGTATCCATTTGTGTTTTCCTCCCACCAGTGTAATGTACACATGTTTTGCCTAAACCAGAACTGTGTTCATATGCCAAACGAAAATAAACACGCAGGCTTTCACGGCCAATATCATCCATAACACAGGTGTTTTTTTTGTTAGATCGCGTATTTATGCGTATTTACGCGATCTGAACCCAAACCTGTATTATGAAAATAAACACATTCGCCCGATAACACTGCCTTAAAATGAAAAAAAATTACAAATATATAAAATGTTTTTGGGTTATCTGTCTTTGGGCACATACCACTGGAAATACAGCAGCATCACCAACAAATAATTTGTGTGCTTATATACAGTAAGGGGTGCTTCTACGCAACTGTTTTGTATAACTGCGCAACTATCAACATAGCGTAAGCCATCATTTTTGTCGGGTAAAGGTAACATCTCGCAAAATTTCCGAGACGCTATTTTAACGATAATTATAATTTTGCACAAGCGCAGACAACGGTGTTGACGAGACTTGAAGACGACTCGCGACGCGCCGCTATTGTGGAACGTCAAACAATAATAATTCATAGCCATTGAACAATCCACTGCCAGATAAATATCTCGCCACGTCGTGCCAGTTGTTCGACCGTACCTCATCACACCAAACACCCGTTAAGCGCAGTGCAAACGTGTAGCAAGGACGATGACGACTTGTCTTGAGTTGGTTGCCCTTCACCCGCAACCTCCGGTTAGCACGGTTGGCTACGTACGGTGCGAAGGAAGACCAACGTACATACACACAATATTGGGGAGCAAGTTGGGAGTGCCTTCGGAAAAGCTGAACCCAACAATGAACTTGACAATACAAAACGGTGTTGACGAGACTTGAAGACGACTCGCGACGCGCCGCTATTGTGGAACGTCAAACAATAATAATTCATAGCCATTGAACAATCCACTGCCAGATAAATATCTCGCCACGTCGTGCCAGTTGTTCGACCGTACCTCATCACACCAAACACCCGTTAAGCGCAGTGCAAACGTGTAGCAAGGACGATGACGACTTGTCTTGAGTTGGTTGCCCTTCACCCGCAACCTCCGGTTAGCACGGTTGGCTACGTACGGTGCGAAGGAAGACCAACGTACATACACACAATATTGGGGAGCAAGTTGGGAGTGCCTTCGGAAAAGCTGAACCCAACAATGAACTTGACAATACAAAATGAAGCGAGTCGTATTGACGGGTTGACGGAATTCCCGACGGAACGCCTCCGTTTTCCCAGCGCTTCGGGGAGGGGGGGGGGGATCACTCACGGCGTCGCTGAGAAGCACGAGATGGGCGCGCGGGCGGCCTGCAGGATGCCCTCGTGCACGGGGGCCGCCGGCATGGTGGCCTGGCGCGCCAGCAGGACCCGTTCCTTCTGCGACTTCCTCCTCACCGAGGCCATGGCTGTCGTCACGCGGCGCTCGCGCTGGGGAACGCGGGGGGCGAGAGCGACACGAAGCGCGGTTAGCGACGGCGGCAACCACGGTCAATCCACTGCTGGATGAGGGACTAACCCGAGCCGACGCTGCCGCCTACCGCGAAACTGCGGTGCGACAATCCACCCAGCGCCTGGGCACGAACCGATTTAAACGCTCCGTTAGTTTGTTTATCGCCAGTTGCAAAGTGTAATAATAATAAAAAATATATAAACATTTCAGAGCCTTTTGTCTATTCACTGCTGGCTGAAGGCCTCGGCCACGCTGTTTCAGCCATGGGGGTTGATTGTTTTACTCGGGAAGCTTTGACTGAGGAGTCTCAAGACCGTTTTGTCCAGGCAGGTCCTGAATCGGGATGTTTGGCCAATTCCACTGAAGACTGTTTGGCATGTGGGAGGAATCCAGAGAGAACCCACAAATACGAGGTGGACGGGGTGGGGGGGGTAACACTCCAAGTTCCACACAGATAGAGTCATGAATCATCTGCTGTGCTGCCATCTCTTGGCCACCACGAAGGCCAAACCTACAACACCTGATATTCCCAAGGCGGTCTCCCATTCAACTACGAACAAAACGCTGCTGAGCTTCTGAGATGAGGGTGATTCAGTTGTAGGTGATCGTAGGACATTCACCTGTTAATATTTAGAGTCTTCCAATCAGAGGCAGACTAAATAAATCCTCTCGTGCATGAATTATTAAAATAAAATATAAATAAAATCAAAGTGGGTCCATCACAGAGGGGATGATGCATTTATGCGGTGGGTTACCATACAGCCATATGTTAATAGGGTTACAACGACATGACAGACCCCTGAAGGACTTCACGTGACGGGTGCACTCTATTCATTTATGTAATAATTCATTCCCTAATGCCATGTAAATGTATTTTCAGGTGGAAAATGCAATCGAGACGTATTAACTCTCTCCTAAATTGCAATAAGACAATCGAGATATCGTTGAGAGGAGTAAAAAAAAAAATCTGTAAAAATCGAAATCAAAAGTGGGATGTAATGAGAATCATTTGGCCTTTTCAAGGTGCAGCGGGCTTGGTCGGTAGAGAAGGACTCACGAAAAAATGATTGCGTAAACGAGAGCGTGTGCCTGCCTTTCTCCCTCGGCCAGGGCCGCATGCCAACCGCCATGAGCGAGCCGGTGAGGATTTAAAATTCGTTCATTCATTCGCACGCGGTCACATGCCCGCACGCGCCTCGACAAGACACATGGAGTGCGCGCGCGTGGAGCTTTAATTAACGGAGCCTCGACTCATTCGTCGCTGCTCAGAGTGGGCACCCGGAGTGGTGGTACTGGTGCGTAAACAGGCATTTCAATAAAACGCTGAATATGTATGTGAATACACAAAGAACCCCCACACCCCACTCCGTGCAGCCTACTCAGGCTCTTGGGCTGAAGTCCTGTTTGCACACAGAACCAGGTGCGCGTCTAAGACCGAGTCGACCTAGGTTCTAGGTCAGGGGTGGGGAACCTTTTTTTTCTGCCAAGGGCCATTTGGATATTTATAACATCATTCGCGGGCCATACAAAATTATAAACTGAAAAATTAGCCTGTTATATTTGGTCAAACATTTAATTAACTCACCCCTAATGTAATGGCTGGAACCGCTTCTCTTTGGCTAGGCGTGTGATGATGTTAGCCGGTATTGACGATGTTGCTACTCGCAACTGCTTTTCCAGGTTTTGCTCCTAGATTTATTGAATTTCGAGCCCCGCCTGCGGTTGCCTTGGCAGGGCAGGCAGACCAAATTATTTCGCCGTGCCTCATACGGCCCGCGGGCTGGACGTTCCCCACCCCTGTTCTAGGTGATGTCCAGGACCGATGCAGATGACCATCGCTGATGCTTGCCATGGCTGGGAATCGAACTCAGGCCACCGGGTTTTGTCGCGCCGCGCACTGGCCAAGACGCGACCGCTCCCCACGCACCCGCACCCACATGAGGCTAGGGTCGGATAGGGTGTGCAGTCGAACCGATGATATCAGTCTCTCCTTGATCGTCTCTGTTGATTGACCCAGAGACAGTGCTGGAAATTCCATTTTCCCACGGCAAGGGAATTTTTGTTCATAAGGAAACCACTGATGGCTTTCTACAGATAGGTCATCATCACCATCGGCCATGATCAATCCACTGCTGGATTAGGAACTCTCCAAGCTGCGATGTAACGATCCACCTTCCACCATCATACGAGCTGATTTCATTACTCCTTCTCCTGAACAAACGTCCTCACGGACGCGAGCTATTCCTTGGCTGCAATCGTCTATGCTGGTGATGGTACCTGTCATACCTAGACGACTGTGATGGAGTGAGTGAATTATTTTGATTCTGATCATCTTCTAGAAGGGCTACAGAGCCGAAATGTAACAGTCGTAATATAATCAAGTTGAATTCTCAGAAATGTAAACAAATAAAAGCTGAAATCGAATATATTCAAATGGAAAATTACAGTTCATTGGTTTCCATCGTATAAGGGCAGGGGGGGGGGGTCAGGCTAACGTTCAAAATAGCTTTAAGTCTCGAAACAATAATTAAAATGTACAATCCCCATAATCAGTGAGCCAAGTAATTCACCTCAAGCGGAGTGTGACGGCAGATCTGATAGAAAGCAAGCAAATCGAGCTACCTGTTACTGGCACCTTATACGTACCGACATCACGTGTACGCTGTTCGTTCTGCAAGTGTGTGTGTGTGTGTACACGTGCAGCGAGTATATCCTCTATACACTCTACAAGTGCAGCGTACGTGTGTGTGTGTGTGTGCATGTACAGTGTATGGAGGTCATGCATACGCTGTAGGTGTACACGTGTGCTCCGGGAAATTGCTAATGTTTACTCTCGCGTGCATGAATTATTAAAAACACCAACATTTTTGCTTGGCTTAATGCCATTTTAGAAGTCAAAGGTAAGCCCTCTCAGATGTATTGAAAAAATAGTGTCATCGAATTCCATAGCAGTCCCATAAATCGTATCGGTCCACCACAATGGACAGAATGCACGAGCGCAGTGCAATGCTGCCCGCACATCACGATAGGAAGGAGAATGCTGCGACTGCGGTGCCATGATTAGCACGCTGGACTTTAAATCCAGAGGCTGCTGGTTCGATGTCCCGGTGCGGCAGGTTGAAACAATGGTTTCTTAAATCCCCATATCCCTGCCCCCACTGCCCCCCCCCCCACTGCCCACTGCCCCCCACCCCCCCTTAGCAGTATAAATGGAGACACAGACACCACAGTGAGCCGATTGACAGGCCATGTGTGGTGGAATAAATTATGGCTATTCAATTCTCCTTCAAGACGTCTGGCCAGAATTGAAGAGTAGGCCACATGCACTCTATATCTACCTCTAGTGAAGGCCGTTCCGCCAACAGGGACGTGAGCGAGCAACTGCAGGGCCGCGCCTTTACCTAAACCCTTTTTTTTTATTTTAGACCAATAAAATCTCACCGCTGTCAACAGACATCCACCGTGGGGAAATTGTCGTGGCCAAATTGGACGAATGACCCAATCGCGGTAAATGTATCCTCCTCCACGTTTTAAGACAATTAGTGAGTAATACGCACCTGTGCTAGGCGACTTGCCCTATATGACAAGACTACGGCATGGTGTGGCATGGTGTAACATTGTTGGCCCTTCTGCCAGCAGCGGAGTGAAGAAGAAATTGCAGGGCTACAGCTTCACGTTGTTACAATTTTTTTTTTTACAAGAAGTCGCATGGGCTGCACTCATCTAAGCACAGGTCTGTGGTAGACAGAGCTGGGGGAGAGGCAAGCAACCGTGATGGGGGTTCCACGTATAATGCCCTGTCAATCGGACACACGTGCCACAGGTTCTCATTGCCTGCTCACATCTAATCAAATGCGCCGTGTCACTCTTTTCAAGACGTATAATGGAAAAATCGCTCTATCCGTTCTCCCCCCCCCCCGCCACCTCTACCTCCCCTGCCACCACCACCACGGCTCTATCTCTCCCACTCTTTCTCTGTCTCTCTCTATATGCTCGCCGTAATATCCAGGCCGTGAGTGGAGATGGCTTCTATTTTAATTCATGGTAAGTGATTTCCCCCCCCCACCACCCATCGTATTTACGAGCAGGCACATCTGCACACTTTTTTTTTAGCACTTTTCATTTTTTTGTTCCGTGTTTTTGTTTGTTGTTGACCTTGGGCACCCGAAGTAATCGGGCCACGTCACTCACAGGAGTGCAGCGAGCGCGATTGGAGGTGCATTCAGCCCATCATCCCTCCAGAGTCCATCATCCCTCCATCATCCCTCCAGCCCATCATCCCTCCAGAGTCCATCATCCCTCCATCATCCCTCCAGCCCATCATCCCTCCAGAGTCCATCATCCCTCCATCATCCCTCCAGCCCATCATCCCTCCAGGGTCCATTATCCCTCCATCATCCCTCCAGCCCATCATCCCTCCAGAGTCCATCATCCCTCCATCATCCCTCCAGCCCATCATCCCTCCAGGGTCCATCATCCCTCCATCATCCCTCCAGCCCATCATCCCTCCAGAGTCCATCATCCCTCCATCATCCCTCCAGCCCATCATCCCTCCAGGGTCCATCATCCCTCCATCATCCCTCCAGCCCATCATCCCTCCAGGGTCAATAAACCGAGTACCACTTTGCTGTGGAGTCAACAGCGGTTGTCCTACAGGTGAACTCACCCCTGCCACTGGAACGTGGAATTTTGCACCACTGGCTCAGGGGTTGTCAACGGGAGGTAAGAATCACCTCTATTAATCTTCTGAGGTGAAATCACCTCGATTTTTTCAAGACATCGCTGCGACTTCCCCATTGATTTCCAACAGCGGGCTACATAGCAGTTGTGATGCGTCATCCTGATGTGCAAGTTCCTCATCGCTGCTCGACCAGTACGAGCCACGCCTCTTATTGGGCGGCGCATGAGTTGAACCCTTACCGACACAGGTACAACAACAATTCATCGAGGAAATATCAACCGATGCTTAAAAAGCTCACCGTGTTTGGCTTCGCGTTCGAGGAAAACCCAACGAATCCGGAGAAAACCCAGCACGTGCACAAAGGGGGGTAACACTCAGCACTGCCATCTCCTGATCACCTTGCAGCCCCGCACCTACAACAACTGGCAAGCCATAACAGTCAACTCCGCTTAGCTTCTTAGATCGTATGCGATGGGGTGCGGTTAGGGTGAATGTCCCAAGGAGTTATTGACTAATGCACGCTGCCCCAATCCTCGTGAGATAAAAAAAAACCCACGTGGCTCTCGCAAAAGTGCATCCTGGTGTCAGTGGGGGCTCTTCACCATCAACAGCCGTGAGGCATCCACTGCTGGATGAAGGCCTCCCCACGTCGGCGCTCTCCCCTCGCGACCCTTGCGATCCCACGATCCGTCGCTGCTGCTGCTGCACCTGAGCTGATTTCATTGCTCCACTTGCGTGGCGGTCGTTTTCTTCCTCAAGCGTGTCTGAGCAAGATGACCATTCTGCCACCAGTCCCGTCCACGGGCCATCGTCCTGTATAGCGAGGGTCCCCTAACCCCAACCCACTTACGTTTCATAACGGTCAAAATTTACGTCTCTAAATGTGCATTTCCTCTCTGATCTATGTGCAATGTGTTCCTCTTGCGGCCTCTCGGTTTTAACTCCCAGCATGCATGCCTTCTGTCTGCACTTTTCAGTTTTCGTTCCACGATATCTGTCAGTGTTCACGTGTCGCAGCAGGAAACACACGCGCATGTACTAATTGCTCGAGCTGTCTCTTTAAAGCCACATTGGTATGCTGCTTTGAAATGATCAAATTCAATTCCCACAAAAACACTCCATTCTGCTCTCACTCACCCCTTTTTACACCGACGTTCACCCCATTCCACCTTGAATGATTGCCCTATATATTACACCCACGTATAAAGTGCTCTGTTGTGCTTTTCGATTTGTGTCCCACCAACTATTAATTCATGTTGTTGTACATGGCATTGTAAGTGGCATTTGTTTTGATCAGATGTAGGGCAATTCAAGCTGCCCTCTTTAGCTTTACGAGGTGAAAACGCGCGTATCCCTTGCAAAACCGCCTCCTGTTTTTAGTGGGATTACGTCCTGCCTATGAATTTTAAAAAATATGACACTACCACTACTTCTGCAGCTGTCAACGGGCGTGAAGAACAAGAAGGGGGAGACCAAGCATACCAAATAAATTACCCAACCGCGAATTGGGGGTAAAATGCACTGCAACATCCTAATGGATGGGACAATTTTTGTGGCCAATCTGGAGAAATTACCCACGGCCATATTTGAAGAATGCCCCCACCAAGTTAAAACATTATCCCCTATTAATGAGGCCAGGTGGCTCGGGGATTGGAGGGAAATGGAGCGGCTCACAATCGGAAGATCGCGAGTTCAAATCCTGGTTGGGCGGTTGACCCGGCCCATCATCGCTCCGAGGTCGATAACGTAAGAAACAAATTTGTCGAGAAGTCAAAAGTGGTTGTCCTATGGATAGACTCGGCCCCCGCCATGTGAACGATGAATCTCTACCACTGGCTCAGGCCTGCAAGCAGGGAAGAGCACCAATGGGCGTCAAACCTCAAGTGAACAAGAAATCATTTTGACTTGACAACTGGCGTGGCCAAAGACAATTAGTGACACACCTGTACTGGGTGAGTGCCCTGTTTGACAAGGTTACGGAGTGCAACAATTGTGGTATGCAGTACAGTATAATGTGTAATATATTTATATTTACTATTTGGGAGTCAGTGTGACGAATGGCAAACGTTGCATTATCGCTATTACGATTGCCTATATGAGCAAATCGCCGAGAATGCACCCGATACCATCAGATATCGCAAGCTACGCAGGGTTTGAGTCTGCACGGTGCTTGGATGGACGATCGCCATGCACCAACGGGCTGGTAGAGGCTCCCGCGGGACTGCGTGGTGGGCAGCAGAGGGCAGCGCAGGAAACTCCATCGAACCATACTTCGATGCTTCCACGTCTATGCTCCCCCCCCCCCCCCAAGCTTGACCGACTCGCACAGACGAGCGTGGTGAAGTATGGTCAAGTAATCATCCCGCTACTCGCCGCGTAGGCATGCGGACTGTTGCTCGGGGCGAGTGCTGTTAGCGAGCACCTGATCCTCATGGCGGTACCCCGGGGTACCAAATAAAACAAAATTGGCCGAGGCAATGAAATGTTTTATTTCTGGGACATTATTTTTTTCCCAGGGGTGTTACTTCACCCCGCGACTGGGGTAATCAATCCATCCGAAATCAGTGCCACACTCCGCGATGTCGAAACGCCAATCATAGCATTAAAAAAATCCGTTGTCGAAAAATTTAACTTTGAATCGTGCATCGTGCACAGCTCGCCGAGATGAGTCGATTGCCGCATCGCCGACCATCAACAGACTAAAAATGACTGCATCACGGACATTATGCGAGGGCCGGAGTACCGTGGTACCCCGGGGTGACCGCCATCAGGTTCACCTATTGAGACTGATCGAGACACGCGCGAGTTTGGTGGTGTAGCTCGAGGCATGCCCGGCCCTTTTCGTTTCCTGATGATGAAAGAACGCACCGGGCAATAGCCCTAAGGCTGAGTCGACCGAGGAAGAGGCCCCCCCCCCCCCCCCCCACACAAGACGCCTTCAAGATAATCCACGCTGACGTTAACCACGGCACGGGAATCGAACCCCAGGTGGCCGGAGTAACGCTCACCAGCTCACCACCCCCATACACTCACACAGTACACGCGTTGCGTGTTACGTGCATGGGCACGAGCGTGAGACACACGGTGTGTGCGGCACCGCGGCGCATACCAAATGCAGGGCACACGCGCGTTCGACTATTCACGTTGAATCACGACTGCTATCGCTTTCGCTCTGCGCGCCCCAGCGAACGTCAGTCAACAGGTGGTTTGCTCAGCCGGCGAGAGAAAAAAAAAGACGAAAATCGTTGCGGGCAAAGTGTTGTTGGCGAGCACCTATGAAGGCCGGCACGGCACACGAGTGGGTGGGTGGGTGTGAGCGATAGTGTATCGGTTAGCGCGCTGCGCTATGAACCTGGCGACCCGGGTTCGATTCCCGCTCACGGCCAACACCAGTGACGATTATCTGAACCGGTCCCGGGCCTCCCCTAGGTCGACTCAGCCTCAAATGAGTACCTGGTGCGGTGTGTAAATATTGCCACTAGGGAGACAAAGGCGGTCGGGCGTGGTGCTGGCCACCCACCCCCTCGTGTACCGTTCCGACCTTCATAGGTGCTCGCTAACAGCACTTGCCCCTACAGTCTGTTAAGGCTATATGGGTGATCTTTATCTTTGTGTGACCAGCACCAGAACTACACCCGGCCGCCTTTGTCTCCCCAGTGGTTTATTTTTACACATCACACCAGGTAGCTCATTTGAGGCTGAGTCCACCTAAGGAGAAGGCCCAGGACCGATTGAGATATCTGCCACCGGTGTTTGGCCGTGAGCGGGAATCGAACTCGGGTTGCCGGGTTTGTAGCGCAGCGCGCTAACCGATGCACTACCGCTTACCTACAGCCCACACACACACACACGTGTACGTTCTGACATAATACATGACACGCACATGACGACACACACACGACACGTCATACATACACATGACAGGCACATGCTTAAGCTGTGTACGGCCAACATAGCGCATAACCACGTAATGCATAACAACCTCCGTTTGCCACTAAGTGGCGGCGACGTCGCCGAAGCGCTTTGTGCCAGGCTAGGTGTACTATTAATTGGGTGGAAACACCGAATTACAGTGCAATTCATAAACACTTGTCCACACACACACACGCTCGCATGGAACGATGACTGACCGCCTGTGTCTTTCCCTGCGTACCAAGCAACAACAACAGGTGGGTTGCTCCAGTTACGCACATAACAATGCAAAGACACACACATACACATGCCACATGCGTGTGACATGCCTGCTCTGTATGACGCATCGAGCGCGTGGACACGCGTCCACACACACACGCACAGGGGGGAAATGATGGCAGTGTCTCTTTTTCTCCGAGTACCCAGGCTAACCAACAACATCATTCCTCACCCTAACACATAAAAAATACATCCTCCTCACCCCCAATATATAGCCTTAACAGACTGTTAGGGCAAAGTGCTGTCTCACACACACACACGCATGACGTTCCTGATCCTTCCGCATGCATTTGGACCCACGTTCTCCCCATTCGCACGGACTCATTCACGTTCCCTCCCGTGCGCTGGTCGTTGTTGCTCCACGCGTGTTTACGCACGCACGTGCCAATGGTCACCGACACGCACGATGATGGCATTGCTTCGGCTACACAGGGGCCCACAACGCAAGGCACCGCACACTCTCTCGTAGGGAAATATGACTGCGTCTCTCTCTCTCTCGCTCTCTCTCTGTGTGTGTGTTCCTTCCGAGCACACCCAGCAATAGGTTATTGCCCAACCCACATATTACATGCGGTGCGCACACGCATTTCACGTGCGTGCAACCCATGGTCGGCATGGGCCCACCGTGGTGCATGCGGTAAACAAACACTCGTGAATTATAGCTCCCTGTGTGCGTGTGTCTGTCCGTCCGTCTGTCCGTCCGTCCGTCTCTCTGCGTAGCGAGAGCAATGGCTAGTAGGGTTATTGCTCGACCCACATGTTGTCTACGGTGAAAACATGACAACACGCGTGGCACGTCCCCGTATCCGCCACCCATTCACGCGGAAGAATCATGGGGGGGGGGGGGGGAGAAGAGGGGTGACCGTCGCTTGCGAGGAACCCAACAAACGAGCAAAACACAGGTGGATGTCGTGGCCCATGCGTGACCGGCATGCGTGACACATGCGTGTGGGTAACCCGTGCGTATGACGCGGATCGTCACAGAGCATGTACCGACGCATGCATGCACGCACAGATGGATGGAGCCACCGCCATCACCACCACCACCGTGGTTCTTTCCATTCTCGCATGCACGTGGGGGATTTGTCAATTATGGAAGATTCCTGCTCTCGCTCTCTCGCTCCCTCTCCGCACTCTCCCAAGCAACAGGTTTCTGCTGCTGCTGCTGAATATCCCTGCCCTGACCGCGAGTGGCTCTTGCGGGGAAGAATATGTACAGACGAATGTTTGTGTGTGTGTGTGCGCGCGCACCGTGCGCCCAACTTCCTTTGCACCGTGCTAATTCGGAGGTGCGGGATGGCTCGCATCGTACAACGCAACGAACCCGGCGACCCGAGTTCGATTACCTTGAACCGGTCCTGGATCCTCCCCCCCCCCTAGGTCGACTCAGCCTCAAATGAGTACCTGCTGGGGCATTTAAAACATCGTCACCGGGGAGACGAGAGGCGGCCCGGTGTGGCGCTGCTCGACCCATCCCCTCGTGTGCCGTGCCGGCCTTAATAGGTGCTCGCTAACAGCTTTTGAAATAAGACTTAAGAGGTCTATTAAGGCTAAACCTGGACGAAGATCAGCCGACTAACCAGCCAGGCAGCAGTCTAGACGGCCAAAGCAGCGCACGGAGGGGTGGTGGTGTGCCTGCAATCACCCCCCCCCCGGGCCGGCCGCCTTTGTCTCCCCAGCGGTATGCGTCGACCTATGGCTAGGCTTAGATACAGTATTTAGCTATTTGCTCACCGATCTTGGACGCGAGAAGGGAATCGAACCCGACCCGCTGTTGTTTGTTGCGCAGTGCGCCGACCACTACGCCGCCGCTTCCCCGTCCGTCCGTGCGCATAGACACAAAGACAAAGCTCCCCCGTGTAGCCTTCACAGACTGCTGGGGAGAGTGCTGTTAGCGAGTAGCACCTATGAATGCCGGCATCACGCCCGGCCGCCTTTGTCTCCACCAGCGGCGAATGTTTACACACCGCACCGGGTACACATATCGAGGCTGAGTCGACCTAGGGGAGGACCGGGACCGGTTCCGGATGTTGGCCGTGAGCGGGAATCGAACTCGGGTCGCCCGGTTAGATACAAAGTCAAGGACACGTGCATAAAACACGCAAAAAAACACACACAAAACCACATACACATATATATAAACACGCGCACGCATACACAGGCAGCATCTGTTAGCGCTTTCAAATCACACGCCGGGTGAATATGTTGACATACACACGCACACATACCGATGCAGCACACACACACATACAGAGGCAGCGACACGTACATGAGCGCACTTGCATATACGCAATGTCCACACGCATGTAAATATATGCACGTTATGTAGGTTATAACATACGTATTGACACACCGTGTATACCTAAGCAAGCGTGTCTGTGTGCAGAGGTTCACGTACACACACGCACTCGAGTATGCCATGGGGTACATTCGATTACAGCTGATATCACCCCCCCCCCCGCTACGTATGAAATCACACGTGTACACACACGCCTACGCATGCATACCCCACACAAGCACTCATTAGAGGCTGAGTCGACCTAGGGGAGGCCCAGAACCGGCTCAGACACACACGTACGTACGTGCGAAGTTAACGTGCGGAGAGAGAGAAACACGTGAACAGGACGATCCCCGGAGACTTTTGGGGGCAAGTATTGTCTGCGAGCACCTATTAAGGTCGCCTCTCTCATCGAGCACACACGCATACACACAAAGATCCCCCGTGTAGCCTTAACAGACTGTAGGGGCAAGTGCTGTTAGCGAGCACCTATGAAGGAAAGCACGGCCCACGAGGGGGTGGGTGGCCAGCACCACGCCCGACCGCCTTTGTCTCCCTAGTGGCGATGTTTACACATCGCACCAAGTACTGATTTGAGGCTGAGTGGACCTAGGGGAGGCCCGGGACCGGTTCAAATAATCGTCACTGGGTGTTGGCCGTGAGCGGGAATCGAACCCGGGTCGCCAGGTTCATAGCGCAGCGTAGCGCTAACCGCTACACTACCGCTCCACACACACATGCACGCACACACACGCGCACACACGCACGCACACACACGCACACGCGCACACACACATGCACGCACACACACGCGCACACACGCACGCACGCGCACGCACACACACGCGCACACACACCCACGCACACACGAGTACACACACGAGCACACACACGCACACGCGCACACACACATGCACACACACACGAGCACACACGCGCACACGCGCGCACACACACGCGCGCACACACGACCACACACACGCACACGCGCACACACACGCGCACGCACACACACATGCGCACACACGCGCGCACGCACACACACATGCACACACACACGAACTCACACACGCGCACACACACGCGCACGCACACACACATGTACACACACACGCACACACACATGTACACGCACACACACATGTACACGCACACACACATGTACACGCACACACACACGCACGCGCTCGCTCGCAAAGATCTCCCGTACAAACCACACCGGCTGTCCGGGACAGGTAAAAGCTAGCAACGTAGCAGAATTAAAAAAACACCGCGTGCGTCCCTCTTGACGGACTGCTGGAGAAAAGTGACGTTAGCGAGCACCTATTGAGGGTGGACAACACCGCGCCCGGCCGCCTTTGTCTCCTCCTCGGCAGCAGCACACGCCGCACAGGACACACATGCACCCTCCTCAACACGTGCACACGCATACCGAGGCTGATGTTGAATCCCCTCTCCCCAAAGCAAAAACAACACACAACCACGAACCACACACAACACTCTCGTGCACACAAACCTCACCGTGTTCCAAAGAACCGAGGCAGCTTCTCAGATGCCTCTTCCTCCACCGACAACGTCGCCGGATGATGATGATGGTGGTGGGGTGGGGAGGAGGGGGAACTTGAGGAGGGAGGAGGAGAACGCTGTGCTATTTGTGCGGGGGACGCACGCCTCTTGTGCCACCACCACCAGTCGCAACAACAGCAGCAGCAGCAACAGCAGCCTGCGTTAAGTGAAAGGACGGGGTTGTGGGGGACAGTCTCTCTCTCTCTCAGGCGTTGCGACCACTGGACAAGCAGCAAGCCACCTCACAAAACGGCGCAGGCGCTACAAAGACAAAGATCCCCCCCCGTGTAGCCTGTAACAGACTGTAGGGGCAAGTGCTGTTAGCGAGCACCTGTGAAGTCCGGAACGGTGCACGAGGGGGTTGGGTGGCTATCGCAGGAGCTACGCACACAACGCGACACGCGCGTGCACGTGATGCGTGCGTCCACGTGTCTGTGTCTGTCGTAAATATCTGCGCGTGTGTCGTGTTGTGGGGTTGTTTGGTAGTGGGGAGCGGTGGCGTAGCGGTTAGCGCTGCGCTACGAACCCAACGACCCGAGTTCGATTCCCGCTCACGGCCAACATCAGTGACGATTATCTGAACCGGTCCTGGGCCTCCCCTAGGTCGACTCAGCCTCAAATGAGTACCTGGTGCGGTGTGTAAACATCGCCACTGGGGAGACAAAGGCGGTCGGGCGTGGTGCTGGCCGCCCACCCCCCTCGTGTGCCGCGCCGGCCTTCACAGGTGCTCGCTAACAGCACTTGCCCCCGCGCGACAAACCCCGGCGTCGACTCACCCGAGTTCGATTCCGCAACTAGGTCGACTCGGCCTCAAATGAAGCGCCTGGTGCTGTGGTGCAGCCAACATCGCCACTGAGCAAGTGGGGGGGGAGGGGGTGCAGGGGAGGGCCCAGGCGTGGTTGGTTGGTTGGCCACCCACCCCAACTCGTGTGGCGTGCCGGCATCCATAGAAGCTCGCTAACAGCACTTGCCCAACCCCTCCTCTCTCCCACACCCCCGACAGTCTGTGGAGGCTATACGGGGGATCGTTGTCTTTGTGTTGTGTACATTGGTGGTGGTGGCTCAGCGGTTAGCGAGACAAACCCGGCGCGGTCAACACCCAAGCGACGTAGGGAAGGTCCTTCTGGGCCTTCCCTACGTCGAATTCACCTATAAATGAGCACCTGCGGTGTGTAAACATTACCGCAGGGGAGACAAAGGCGGCCGGGTTTTACCATCACACCCTCGTGTGCCTCGCCGGCCTGCACTTCCCATACGTATCCGTTGATGTGTGTGTTAGGTGCTCGCTCACAGCACTTACACCCTTACAGTCTGTTAAGGCTATACGGGGGATCTTTGTCTTTGTAGATGTTGTCACACGTGCGTGCGTGAGTACAGTAGAGCTACCGCCAGGAACCCGAACCACCCCGGTTCGATTCCCGGCCACGGCTAACATCAGTGTCGATTATAATTATTATCTGAACCCGAGATGGGCCAGGCCTGCTTGCTGGTCCACATCTCCCCTCCACGTGTGGCACGCTCCGGCCTTCACCACAGGTGCTCGCTAGCAGCACTTGCCCCTTATCAGCCTACTTTGTGCGTGTTTAACCCTTTGTGTGTGTCTACATACGCGTGTATATTGCCCGGCTGTGTCAATGCATTAGGGGCCATCCATTGAGTACGTACGCAAAAATCTGTCAAAACTTGACCCCTGCCCCCCTCCCTGTACGCACGCGAACTTTTTACACCCCCCCCCGCCCACCTGCGTGCGTACGCTTGACGCACACCCCCCCCCACCCCCGATTCCTATAGATCGACAGATATTTAATCCACGCAGAAACGATCAATGCTACATTAAATAATTAAGTTGCGTACCTTGGCCACTTATGTTGCTGAGCTGCGTGATAGCTCGCAGTTAGGGGTAGGGTGGCACACAAGTGACACCTCTTCTCCCGGTGGTACTTGACAGCTGAAGAAACTGAACTGTGGCTCATTTGAAGGCCAATTTAGACAAATTATTATCGAGGCTTCATCCCCCCCCCCCCATACGCAAGCGTACGAATTTGGGTTAACCCCCTCCATGCGTACGCACTAAATGGATTGCCCCTTACCTTCCTAATTATAATCGTGCTCAGAGGGCTTCTCTGGGAGTTAAGCTCCCGAGAAAAATGTCCCCGAGTCTCCTACAGATGGTGTACGTTTGTTTTGACACCTGTGTGTGTGTACGTTTGTGTGCACAGTACCAGTGTATGGTACGAGAGAGGCATGCACGAGGAGGCCTTCATCCAGCGGTGGATTGGCAAAGGCTGCAAAATAGGCGTCAACGCTGGCAAGCCACCTTTGAAGAGGTGGAGGTGACCCACTCTTTGCCCCACCAATTTTTTGTTCCCACTTGGTGGAGGGAGACGGAGCGATTTTTTTTTTAAAACGACACCCCCAATTGTTTCTACTGCCGCGCCGCAAGGTCGGATCGACCCGGCGACCTTTAGGATGTCAAGTCCAGCAATTCTCACCGTTATAACCACGGTTGCGTAGAAACCTGTGTGCATGCCTACACATACAACACCCGTTTCCCAACGCTTTATGCGGGTTTCGGTTTGTACGATTTCACGAACACGGGGCTTAACCTATTTTATCTACCCAAACTTCGCTATGTGCGGTGCGAATTCACTCATATGCGGGTCGGACGTGGGACAACATTGTGTGTGTTGCGCGCGCTACGCGTCAGGCAAGAAGCTGTCTCCTCGGGCGGATTCGCTTCATACGACCTCTCTTTCTCTATATTTGTTTATTGTAAACGCATCTACCGCAATTAAAATGCGAGGGTAAAATCTGTGCTTGTGCTTAATTTCAGCTGGAGCTGTCCTGGGCTGAGCTTAGAAAACATTCCACGAGCAACGAATCAACGGATCCCCACTTTTGCCCGCGTGTGTGTGGACCTGTGTTTGGCGAGCTAAGAAATGCACGTGGCGCATCTGCGTTATCCACGTACGACTTTTTTTTGGGTGGGTGGGGGCATCTCATCTATCCAGTTGTTATTCTTGGTTCTTTCGGTAAAGTCACGTAGAAGGGAAACAATGAAATAATAAAACTATAAAACAATACAATTCTCATGGCGTTTCTACTTCCACACAAGCAATCATCATCAGGTGACGATTATTGATTGCATCAGGTGATGATGATTGCTTGTGTTGCAGTCGAAACGTCGTGAAAGAACCAATAATATGAATCCCTGCAGTCACGAAAGCTTTAAATCAAAATTTATACAGTTGTTATCTGTGAAATTAAAACAATGCGGTACTGTATGTGTGTGCCTGTCTGCCTGTGTGCGTGTGTGTGTGTGGCCAACGCCTTGAAACGATGGGAACGAGTCTCAAATAATAGCCTGGGGTTCAACAGACCCACCTAGAACCATCTCATCTCTCTCTCTTTCCCTTTCTCTCTGTACGCAGGCAAGTGGCGGCACTGTAGACACATTGGCGTGCCTTGTGCTGGCGAGTGAGAGAGAGAGAAACGATTCCCTTTTGTTATAATCAGTATAAAAAAGGCGTACACAGAGCGCTTACTTTACTTAACAGCTTTGGCGTTGCAATAGGGATTTTTTTTACGTAAGTAGAACGAACGCCTCTTGGGATACAAAGTACGCCTATACCACAATAACCCCGTATTACGAACTAATTATATAAGCAGACAATTGAACACGTGGGCTTTCGCGACGAATATTATCCGTAATAAAGGTTTTAATTAGTTTTTTTTGGGGGGGGGGGATTGGATCGCGTAAATATCGTGTCGTTAACCCCCCACAATTAGTAAGGTTTGTCACACACGGTGTGTTGGAGAGTAAACCCACAAGACTCGCAATTATATTCTTGGTTCTTTCGGTAAAGTCACGTAGAAGGGAAACAATAAAATAATAAAAATATGAAACTTTACCGAAAGAACCAAGAATATGATTCCCTGCAGTGACGAAAGCTTTAAATCAAAACTCCCAATTATGTCGGGTAGTGGCGGGTTTTACGACATTCATATTTACGCGGTCTAACCTATAAAAAAGTCTCTATTATGGAATCAGCCAATGCTTCCTCCTTCATACGAGGGGGGAGGGGGGTGTGGGTGGCCAGCACCACGCCCGACCGCCTTTGTCTCCCCCAGTGACGATATACAATATTTACACACCGCAACCAGGTGCTCATTTGAGGCTGATTCGACCTAGGGGAGGCACAGGACGGGTTCAGATAAATCGGCACCTGTGATGACCGTGAGCGGGAATCGAACTCGGGTGAGTCGCCCGGTTCGTCGTGTAGCGCGCTAACCGTTGCACCACCGCTCCCCCCACACCTACCCTCACCGTTGCACCACCGCTTCCCCCAGACCTACCCTCACCATTGCACCACCGCTCCCCACACCTACCCTCACCGTTGCACCACCGCTCCCCACACACCTACCCTCACCTTTGCACCACCGCTCCCTGCACCTACCCTCACCGTTGCACCACCGCTCCCCACACACCTACCCTCACCGTTGCACCACCGCTCCCTGCACCTACCCTCACCGTTGCACCACCGCTCCCCACACACCTACCCTCACCGTTGCACCACCGCTCCCTGCACCTACCCTCACTGTTGCACCACCGCTCCCCACACACCTACCCTCACCGTTGCACCACCGCTCCCCACACACTTACCCTCACCGTTGCACCACCGCTCCCCGCACCTACCCTCACCGTTGCACCACCGCTCACCGCACCTACCCTCACCGTTGCACCACCGCTCCCCACACACCTACCCTCACCGTTGCACCACCGCTCCCTGCACACCTACCCTCACCGTTGCACCACCGCTCCCCGCACACCTACCCTCACCGTTGCACCACCGCTCCCCGCACACCTACCCTCACCGTTGCACCACCGCTCCCCACACACCTACCCTCACCGTTGCACCACCGCTCCCTGCACCTTCCCTACCCCCACCCCGGCAGAATCGAGGGCACGACAAGGCGACAAGCCGTGGATGTTTGCCAACACAATTCCTGTAGCAGCCGTCCGGATTGTTTCGCCTTTTCTGAAATTAAGCGATGGCTGCCAACGCACATTAGGCTCACGACCGGCGGCGAGTGTACATGTGTGACGCGTGTGTCCCGGGCCTCCCCTGGGTCGACTCAGCCTTCAATTACCTAATGTTGCTGGTGCGGTGTGTAAAGGTCAGGGCTGGGGAGGCAAAGGCGGAACGGGTGTGGTGGTTGTTGGCCACTCCGCCCTTCGCGTGCCGCGCCTCGCCTTCATAGGTGCTCGCAAATCAGCACAGGGCCACAGCGATCTGTTAAAGGCTATGCGGGGGGGCGGGGGGGGAGCTTCGTTTATGTTTCAAATACACCTGACTGACTTGCAAAGATAATAAGTTGTTGTGAATTAAACGGGGGTCACAAGGCATCTGGACGCCCATAGAGACAGGAACTCTCTCTCTCGACTGTAAATGTTGTGGATTCACTCTTCAACGCACCGGTGGGCTAAAGTAGCGAACTAATTGTCTTTTGTCAACGTGACACTTTATTTTGCTGATCGGCTGCGTCGGGTGGCGGAGGGTTACGGCACATGTATAAATAACGCGATCTAACCCAAAAAACCTTTATTATGAATGTTTGGTCGAAAATTTCGATTTAAAGCTTTCGTGACTGCAATGATTCATCTTCTTTGGTTCTTTCGGTAAAGTCACGTAGAATGAGAATAAAATAATAAATTGATAAAATAAAATAACACAATAATATTCTCACGACGTTTCGGCCACAACATAAGCGGCCTTCATCAGGTGAAGGGACGAGACTGTCTGGTAGGACAGCGCTGGAGTGAAAGAGCCACGTTCAGATCACGACCTTTAAGCTGTGTGAGAGGAAACAAAGCGCCTTGACAAAGGAATTAGCATAGAATTTAGCATTGAAATGGCTGAGTGATTAGCTTGTGACTGGTCACAGAAATAGCTATGTTAAAAGTTAAAGCATACACATCCGCAGAGGCACCCCTTGACAAAGGAATTAGCATAGAATTTAGCATTGAAATAGCTACGTTAAAGCATACACATCCGCAGAGGCACCCCTTGACAAAGGAATTAGCATAGAATTTAGCATTGAAATAGCTGAGTGATTAGCTTGTAACTGGTCACTGAAATACCTACGTTAAAGTCAGAGCATACACATTCACCGAGGCACTTAGTACAAATCAAACAGGAGAATTTAGCATTGAACTAACTAGGCGGATTTAGCATTGAAATAACTGAGTGATTAGCTAGTGACTGGTCACAGAAATGACTATGTTGAAGTCAAGGCTTACACATCTGAGCTATTCACAGTACTATATAGTGAATCAATAAAAAACTAAAATATAAATTACCTTAATGTTATCAATAAACTCTATATTCTCCAATCAGCTAAGCTACCAACAATAAGTCGTTATATATCACAATGCTATATAGCTACGGGCCCCGTTCAGACGGAACGGGGCCCGTAGCTATCCGTGGTGCTAAAGTTGAGGGTAAAAATCCACCCATTTTTTCACCATATAGCATTGTGATATATAACGACTTATTGTTGGTAGCTTAGCTGATTGGAGAATATAGAGTTTATTGATAACATTAAGGTAATTTATATTTTAGTTTTTTATTGGTTCACTATATAGTACTGTGAATAGCTCAGATGTGTAAGCCTTGACTTCAACATAGTCATTTCTGTGACCAGTCACTAGCTAATCACTCAGTTATTTCAATGCTAAATTCGCCTAGTTAGTTCAATGCTAAATTCTCCTGTTTGATTTGTACTAAGTGCCTCGGTGAATGTGTATGCTCTGACTTTAACGTAGGTATTTCTGTGACCAGTTACAAGCTAATCACTCAGCTATTTCAATGCTAAATTCTATGCTAATTCCTTTGTCAAGGGGTGCCTCTGCGGATGTGTATGCTTTAACTTAGCTATTTCAATGCTAAATCCTATGCTAATTCCTTCATCAAGGGGTGCCTCTGCGGATGTGTATGCTTTAACTTTTAACATAGCTATTTCTGTGACCAGTCACAAGCTAATCATTCAGCCATTTCAATGCTAAATTATATGCTAATTCCTTTGTCAAGGCGCTTTGTTTCCTCTCACACAGCTTAAAGGTCGTGATCTGAACGTGGCTCTTTCACTCCAGCGCTGTCCTACCAGACAGTCTCGTCCCTTCACCTGATGAAGGCCGCTTGTGTTGTGGCCGAAACGTCGTGAGAATATTATTGTGTTATTTTATTTTATCAATTTATTATTTTATTCTCATTCTACGTGACTTTACCGAAAGAACCAAAGAAAATGTTTGGTCGGTTAATTTGCACGTAACAAGTAACTGTAACAACAGCATCTACTCACGTGTGTTATTGGCCGCGGTGCGATGTTAACCGAGTTCAACTCCTGCCTGCAGTTAGACTCCCAAATGCCGTTGTTGTTATTATTATAAACGTCCAGAGATAGCAAATGTGGGCGTTGCAGCGGTTGCTATGGGAGTACGTCATCGCGCCCACGGGCATCGGCCAATCAGCTGCCAGCACTTCTGCCCCTGGCAACATGGCCGCCGTGAAGTAACCGGTGCAACATGGCCGCCGTGACGTCATCGTGGCTGACAAGGCTTGTTCGTATTCGGGGCCGTCCATAAATGACGTCACGCACCTAGGAGGGGGGGGGGGGGGGTCAGACATTTGTGACGATGCGTGACGAGGAGGAGGGGGGGGGGGTTTGAGAAATGTGACGTCCATCAAAATGCGCAACTTTAAATAAATATAGACAACACGTTCTACTCAATTAAATATACTTTTTAATAAATGTTTTCTCCTACAACATCAGAGTGCAGCACCACATTAAATACGCACTACAATGACAATAGTTTAAAGCGATTTGAAGCATATTTTATATATTTGGGGGGGGGGAGCAGAGCTTTGTGACGTCTTATTTGAAGGGGGGGGGGTCTGACTTTTTGTGACGCCGTGTGACGAGGAGGGGGGGGTCATAAAACGTCAAAAATCGCGTAACGTCATTTATGGACGAACCCATAGGAGGGAACCCGGTACGAGAGCATCGCGTCCACAGCACAGACGGAGCGATGGAGTCGGCTCGTATGCAGGAGCTCGAGGTGGAATCTGGTTTTCAGAAATCGTGGGGTTCCAATCAATACAGAAACGTGTTTCATAAAACATACACACACAGACATTGTGAATGCCCCGAAGGAGTGCAATTGCGGCCTTATTCTTGTCTTCGATTACCATCTAAATAAATGCAAGCTTCGTCTCATACTTATTATTGTGGCTGATGTAACAGACTGGGTCCAAATGTCTTGCGACCCCCATTTCATTATCTAAAACTTCAATTGTTTAGCATAAGAATGGGTGTGAAAACAGAAACAGGATGTGGAAAGGAGAAAAAAATATGTCATGGGTCAATTAAATTGTGGGTCACAGGACATCTTGGACGGCCCCGTAGAGTGACAACTATAATTTGACATCGAGGTGGTTGAGCCCATGTGATTTGTGGTGAGGAGTAACGCAGAGTGGTTGCTGCATCGTCGCTATTGGATTTTGCCTCCTACTTCGTGTTTGTGAATCGGGAATAATGATAAAGGCAGGTTGTGTGTGTTCCACGGGTCTGTTGTGGGTAGTTGACCACAGCCGTTTAAAAAAAAAGAAACATCCCATTTGTCCATCAAGTATCCGCATCTTGATTTGAGCAAATGTGACCCGACTGATAACCATGGGGAGGGAGTTGGGGGATTGTGAGGTCTTGGAGAGGTCTTTATCCAGCAGTGGATTCATCATAACTGTTGATCATGATGACAGTGGAACTTTGAACTTGTGCGTTACACCGCCAACCAACACCAAGATTATAGGCTTTAGCCAGTTAATAAACTTTTACTTAAATATACTTCACACACCACCATTCAATCAGAAGTAATCCAATATTTGCTCTTTATAGTCTAGATGTGAAGCAACGTCCAATGCCATATGTGTGTGTTCCACGTGTAATGTATCATTTTAATTATCCGCGGAATCCATCCCAGATTAGCCCACCATGGCAATACGATGCAGAATTCGATTTTTTTATTTTTACACCAACTCTGACCAAAATTATAATACATAAAGATCGTGCTGTTGGATCACCCGGCCTGTTTCAATTATTGTTGTTTAATCGGCAGCTTACTCACTTAGCAACGCACTAATTAGCACGGTTCGTTTTCCCAAATCGTGGATGAGTGGCTGCACCGGAGGACAGACATCTCTACCAAATAGCCATACCGACCGCTCTTCTCACTTCACCATCATCATCTCATCAGCTATTCCCTAACCACCACAGTGGTCGGGAGGGAGCCACTGATGGCTTGGCTATTCTCTCTTCACGTGTCAATTATAAAAGAGCAGCAACATCATTAGTATGTATGGCACAAATTGCTGTCACCGCAGCCTAAATAGCTCGAGAGGATGTGGCTGGATGGATTTGCTGTGTGCATGTAAATAATACATAATTCGCAGTCCTTTTCTTTTGTCAGCCCACCACTCGAATGCCTCCTCTAATCTCGCGGTACCGGTCATGGGGGTTCGTTTGACCGTACTTCAGCAGGGCAAAAACGGTGGGTGGCGCGTGGTCGGGTGGCATAGCAATGTGTGGTACGCGTGAACCACCGCCCCACCTCTCCTCGTGTTCGTGTGTGGGCGTGTAGCTTTGGGAGGTAATTCTGGCATGTCATTTTTTGTTGTTGCTGCAAAAAAAAACAAGGGCAGGCATTTACAACGAATCCGATGCCGTTTTTGTCTTAACCCACGGGCGACTGTGACCCAGCCGAACCACTCCTTGAGGAATGGGGCAATGATGCCTGACTCAAAAACCGGTTCTTCCAACAGGTTTGACAGCATCACCATCCGGTAGAAGCTCCGACGGTTGAGGGAAAGAGCTGCGTGTGTGTGCGCGCGTTTTTGTGTGTGACACGCGCACGGCTTTCGGGGTTCATTGCCCATCTCAATCAATAGCCAGCCACTCATTTCTGGCCTCGGGGGTAAAAATGCCCTGCATCACACGGAATAAATATAGTTCGTTTTCTTTAATGGTAGGGGTGTTTCATCTCTGCACATTATATCTTCTCGCCTCTTCTCACTAGAATTGCCTTTGCGCACACGGCACGAGACGGGTCAGTTTCTTTTTTTATATCGTAGGCTAACTCATTAAACATGTAAAATTATGGTAAATAAATGCAGCGCATTCAAATGTCTGGATGTGCCTAATGAAGTGCCCCAGATGTGGGCATTTTATTGGTGAAATGGTGTTTGTTTGACGTAGTCACGCGATGATACGGCCGTGCAACAAAAAACAACGTCCTTATTTATTTTTGGAAAACTAGCAGAGAATTCTAGAAGCCAGGCCTCTGACGTATCGCCCAATTCAATATCGAGCACGAAAGAAAAGAGGTTGGATGTAATAAGCGAAAGCTTTCAGCTCAAACAATTTGGTCTGCACAATTACAGGGTTGCAAGCCTCGCGGTGTTGTTTAGGGGTTGAGGCTGCTGGCAGGATTTTTTTTATTTTATTTTAGTATTGCATAGGTGCGCACGCCTTAATAAAGACGGGCGCAAGGTGTGGCTGGTTTGAGTCAGTACACGTGTCACCGTGTCAGCGCCGGAACACCTCATGCAAACGAAGAGTGTTTTATGACATTTTCCCATTCGCTTCAGGTGTGGATAAAGAGCTTTATAGCTCATCGGTTTCCTCCAGTATAAATGCATACTCTGATCATCGGTATCGTCAGCCATGATCAATCCACTGTTGGATGTAGGCCTCCTTGCGGATTAACGCCAGCCGATTCCCACCGTGGTTTACTTGAATTAAAACAAAGTTTGTCTTTTAGTACAATCATGAACAGCACATGGCACACTGCTCAGATGTCTGCAACAATTGTTACTCGGTTGTTCCAGATGAACCCTAACACCCACCTCTCTGAATATCCTCTGTCAATCCAATGTGGACTACCAGCAAATACCGAATTCATTTCTAAACCCTCCCGGTGATGTTGGTATGATGATGATGATGTTGACATTAACAACCAAACACCACTTGATGGTGACGCTGATGACGCTCAGTAAATATGACATAGCAAACGTGGCCGGTCCAGCCAGCCCCGCACAATTAACTGGTACCAGAAATAAATAAATAAGCCAGGCATATTCACAAAAGGCACAGCGGCGCTGTTGCCACTTAACGAGAGAGTGAGACACGTGACCTCCGCAAAAGACACGCGCCCACACAAAGCGGTTTTCATACCCACGCAGCATTTTGCTCATTCACATTTCTGCAAAGGGCTTTTTTTTAAACAAATTCTCCGCCCGTGAGTTACCGCATATGCAGCGAGTTCATCAAGCGGTGGGTATTTATAACTCAGCCACCGCTCTCGCCTTCCTTACCCAGCGCGAATTACCACAAGAGTGGCAGAACAACGAAAAGCATGAACAATGCACGCTGTTCTGGAGATGGTGGCGGTGGCAGGAGTGGCTGCAGCGGTTGCGGTGGATACTGGGAGCCTCCGACTTGCTATAAGCCTCCAACAATGCGAATCCATCAACAGTTGGGAATTCAAACTAAGTCGTTCCATGCTGCGCGCACCCGATGATTGTCAAACACGTCCCACGTGACGAGCTCGTCAATTAACGTTTGCCTGCGTTAATAGAGCCGATTCAAAATAAGATTGAGATGTGTGCGTGCTTCGCTATCCACGTGCGCGTGTCCACGTGTTGAACGCGACGTAGGCAGCGTTGATTGCTAAGCCGCGTCACGTGGGACGTGTTTAACAATCATCGGGCGCGTGCAGCGTGGAACGCGTTAGCACGTTATTTGAACGGGGAGGCGTACTTTGGTCGACGCTTAAAGGGGTCGTTCATAAATGACGTCACGCGAATTTGGACGATTTTTGACCCCCCCCCCCCTTCGTCACACGGCGTCACAAAAAGCCAGACCCCCCCTCAAATATGACGTCACAAAGCTCTGCCCCCCCCCAAAAAAAATATTAAACATGCTTAATTGTAGTGCGTATTTAATGTGGCGCTGCACTCTTATGTTGTTAGAGGAAACATTTATTAAAAAGTATATTTAATTAATTAGAACGTGTTGTCTATATTTATTCAAAGTTGCGCATTTTGATGTGACGTCACATTTCTCAAACCCCCCCCCCCCCCCCGGTCACACATCGTCACAAATGTCTGATCCCCCCACCTAGGTGCGTGACGTCATTTATGGACGGCCCCAAAGACGTAGCGTGGTGAGTCGCGATGACAAGTTTGTGAAACCTTTCCCAATGGTGTAGCAGCAGCAGTAGCGGCAAATCATGATTTGACGCACACATCGTTTGTGCCCTCCGGCCGATAAGGCACTGCCCCCATCTGCACAGTCAGCAACGTGGCTGTCTTGCGGGCGAGTGGCATTTTGACGCATTCGAGTTCTCAACCGAGAACAAAAATAAAAGCTCGAGCAGCAAGGGCGTTTTCTGCGATCCGGAATCCACACCACCGTACTCCATCCACCCCTGTTGGTTTTTGCGGGGGTTCTGTGTTCCAGGTTTGCTTGTGTGTTGCAGGTTTGGGTGTGGTGAATGGAATGCGGTTGGTGGCCTCGCTTCGCCCAGGAGCAAATCAGCATCGCGCGGGACCATCGACTGAACGACCGGTTGGGTATTGCTCGTGGTGAGACACAATGTGGATATTCGTACCACTTTCAAAGGTTCGGCCACGGTGGCTAGGAGATGTTAACGTCCTCGCCCGGTATACAAGAGGTCATGGGTTCGATGCCGACCCTGACGTCTGCTGCATCATTGGAGTTCTTGCATGTTCTCCCCGTGGTCGCGTAGATTTTTCGGTCAGGTTCTGCAGGTTTTCCCTCCACATCTAAAAACATCCGCTTAAGAGTTTTTTTTTTTTAGCAACTGTACATTTCCACACGATAAGCCACTTCGTATGAGCTCTCATTTGTGGCCAGATCGCTCATGAAACGTAGTTATATCGCTCGGCGGTTCTTACCTGGTAAAATAGTTTAGTTGAAATAGTTGGGGGGAGGGGGGGGACTGCAGGGAGATTCGTTAGCAGGCGGTCAAACTGCACAATTCCTAATTTAGCACGGAGGGTTTTTTTTAATATTAGGCAATGGCTGATGTTTGCTTTCAGGTGAGCATTTGTCGAGAGAGGCACGCCACGACATTTCGGCGCGAGGAGTCATGCGGGCATCAAGGAGAGAGCGTGCCGAGGCCAGGTTGCAAGGGAGGTTCTCGTCCTTGATCGCTTCTCTCAGTCCCACACTCGTCCCCTGCCTTCTCCGTCCGTGTCACGGCAGTTCTCTTCTATCTCCTCCTCTGCTCCTCCCCCTTCCACTCTTCCCGCTCCACTGTATATACAAATCGTTTTTTTTTATTCTGTATACGAGTCGTTCTGTTGTAATGTGTGCAATGTCGTGGCGATTGTTATGATTACTAGTGTTCGAATTTGTTTCGTTTAGAAGCTTTCGTGACTGCAGTGATTCATATTCTTGGTTCTTTCGGTAAAGTCACGTAGAAGGGAAATAATAAAATAATACAAATAAAACAATACAATTCTCACGACGTTTCGATTGCAACACAAGCAATCATCATCCCTTCTACGTGACTTTACCGAAAGAACCAAGAATTCGAATGTGTTGTTTGTATAGGAAAACTTTTACCAAATGGCGTTTCTATTCCTCGTTTTGAAATATTTTAACGAATCTTATTCCTCACTCTAGATGCACTATTTTTCAATATGTCTCTCTAATCTTAATGTTCAGGTTAGTTAAATATTTAATTCATAATTCAGAAATATATTGTAAAAAAAATTTAAAATATATTTGTTGACTTTTTTCATTGCTGTATTGTATTTATAATTGTTATGCGACTTGTTGCAAACGTTACGTTTTAAATGTAACAATTCTGTTTTGTTGATGAACCCCGATTCAGGAGCTTCTTAGCTCACAGGTTAATTCGAAATAAACTGTTTAAACTGTTTTTGGCAGGAATCCTCCCCCTGGCGTCCCTTACGCGGGCACTTTTCCATTCAAATCCAACGCTCTTCTGTAAACGATGAGAAACAGGAGACCCGACACGCAGGCTGGAAACAATTAGATGGGAAGTGTCACGTGGTTACCACACTACAAATACGTACGACGCTCTCGGCCTTGTCTAGACCACCACCAACTCAAAAGAGCTGAACGCGTGCCGTATTGCTTCAGGCACTCGCAACCAGTGGCGTCACTTGGAGGGTGCGGACCGCACTGGGTGACACCATCAGAGGGAGAGGGTGGGGGTGACACCAAAATTACTTTACAATTTTTTGAGCAGCGTTTCAGCAGAAATGTCTTCTTTTTTATATCCCTGTAGTTAGTTATAACAACAACAAAAAACATAATTCGTGAGCCCAACTTACATGTACTGTCAGAGTTACCCAATTCCAGTGATGCTTCGAGTCACGTGGTTTCGTCTGCACGCGGTGCTGTTTTCGTTGCTGCTCGTGTTATTATAGTCGCTGATTTTGTCAAGTTTTCTGGTGTTTTAGCTACAATATTGTGGCAATTAGTATTTGTTAACCTATATCAATAACTTTTTTGAGAATGTAGTAGTAATTAAACGAAAAGGAGAAAAATCTAAAAAGGCGTCCGCTCCGTTACTAATAATGTAACAAATAATGTTGTAATTTAATGTAGAAATATTTTACAAAACAATTTTGTTGTTAGTATTCATATCATCTAAGAAATATTACATTAAAGCAATTTACAACTATATTTATCACATTATTCTATGATTAAATTGACTATTTAAACATGAAGGGGGGGAAATGCTGTTTCTTGATACATGTTGAGAAATATAACTTATTTTTTTATTTGAGTCTTTTAATTTTCTTTAAAAACATCACTGTCTTGCAAATATAGATATGGTTTTACGTTTTTTTACTTCGAATTATATTGTTTTCTTACCGAATTTTCACTTTAACCACTTGAAATTAAGTAAAAGTAAATACATTTAGGCTGTACGTAAGATATTGCCATTTAAAGGTGTAATTTAAATTTTGCTACTTATTTATGTCACTACTATTGCCATTTACATTCAGTGATATACGGGAATTACGATTTACGAGTAACATTACTAAATATTAGTGAGAGAGACGACCGCTTGTGTTGCGATCGAAACGTCGTGATTTGTTTGATTGTTTTCTAACTACGTGACTTTACCGAAAGATCCAAAGAGCAGAGATAAAAGTTTTATTTTCTGGCTGGCTTACTGCTTGGATTCACGCCTGCCTGGCTGGCTGACGTCCTCGGCCTCCACGCCGACCGTGAACCTCTCGTCAATGCCGCGGCAGACGCGATCTCGTACGATATGAGACAACGTAGCTAGCCTGGGGCTGGCAGGGGGTGCCTTGCCCCCCCTCCCACCCTCCCCCCCTCGTTGCACAAAGCTACGAGTTGAGGCCGCCTTGACAACCACCATGAACATCTATTTTCAAACAACGGTGTACAAGAACAGAAACTTATTTTGCGAATACGGAGCGCGCCCTACAGCGGTGAACGTTCGAGACCGTGAGCGTAATGACGATGCGATTAGGCGAGAAGAGTCGCGACATATAAATAGTCTGGCGTGCGAGACGAATGAATTATTGGGGTCCCCACCTGACCGATTGCTGCGCGCCCCCTGAGTAATGCAGTTACGACGCCACTGCAGTTACGACGCCACTGATTTGAGACGAAGTTGTTGCTTTCTTGCTGCAATTACGGACGGACGGCGACGTCGAAAGGACGTACGGGCTGCTCGTGTTTGCCCAACAACAACAACAACAAAACCGATGGGCAATTTCCAGACATTTTAAGAATGCATCTACACTATTTTCCACAGTGTTGTTTGTAATTGTTTTTCTTGTATGTTCAGTCGAGTTCATTCCATTTGCCCCAGGTATGGGTGGAGGGGGAGGGGAATTCCTTCCTTACTGGAGGGCAAATAGGACTTTTTAAATGTCGATGGGGAGGCAAAGGTATTTTTAAAAGTCGACAAGCTCTCACACCTGACAAGTATCGGTGTATAATTATTCGTAAGATCACGTGCTTCGGTTATTTTTGATACGCTTTAAACGCATACGCTCTGTCTTGCTCTTTCCTATGGCCTATTTTGAGCAACTATAAGAGATTCACTTTCCTATGGCCTATGCAGAGCAACTATAAGAGATTCACTTTACGTGCGCAACTGAGGTAGGTGTGAGGGTTGTGGTAAATCTCGTAAACATAATCCAATACACTAACTAAATAAACTAAGCTTTGTATTTTACTAGGTAAAGCTCACGGAGCTATATAGCTCTTTTTCAGAAGCAGTCTGGCCACAAATTACAGCCCAACGAAGTGGCTTATCACGTGGAAATATATAGCAGCAAAATACTCTAAACGTGTGTTGATTCTAAATGTGGAGGGGAAAACCGGAGGACCTAGAGAAAAATCCACGCGACCACAGGGAGAGAGAGACGCAGAATCTCAAAATATACAACAGGCGTCATGGTCAAGATCGAACCCACGACCTCCTGTATACCAGGCGAGGTCGAGTTAACATCTCTTAGCCACCGCGACTATGAATGGTAATTTCGTAGAAGGTTGTGTTGCTGTTAGGGATCCACCCGTATTGGTGTCCCCAGCCCTGCCGGTTGTGTAGCGGCCTCTCGGGCAGACTTTGCAATTCCCCCCCCCCCCCCGTCCATCCCACCTGGCCTGCGCACCTGGCGACAGCCCTATCGTCATTATTGCTAATTCACTGACTTCCGAGGACGCACGCGTGTTGGACAGTATTGCAGAATCCCTGCATATGTATTATTTTCTTCCTTGTTTGCAAATTGGCGTGGCTCCCCATGCCAAATATGACTTGCTGAGTAACCACGTGCCACTGCCGTGTGTCACAGTTTGCCTTTGATAATAATAATGTTGCGTTTTATATACAGCGTCGTCCTCGTTCATGCCGATTGCATCTCTCACGATCACCAAAGAACCACAGACACGGTGAGCCGGCACTACCGACGGTTGCCCAAGTTCCACAGTCCTCTATATAGCAACACGTGTTCAGCCAATTAATGAGCGTTTCGTGCGCGTGGGGGAGGTAACTGGAGAAAAATCCACGCGTGCAAAGGGGGGCACCCACTCTACGACATACAGATGGGATGGATTACCTTAGGCTACCACTTCGCTGCATCGCCTTCTCACAGCGAGCCAGGGTTGTCACGCAACATTTGCGTGATCCACCAAGCTTCGCCTCCGCGGCGCTGGGCTACAGGCGTGCGTCATCACTCGCCCACCCAGCTTTTGCCATCACTTTGTTTCATTCCATGACAGCTTGAGTTGCCTTCAGCTGACTGCGGTTATTTACATCGTGGCTTGAGATGACATCCCATGGCTCCTTCTCTTTCAATTATATTCCCCTGGTGTTTTTTTTGCCATTTGAAACTCTTACAGCTAAGCAGTGTACCAGGCTGTGTCAGAACAGTCCCGGATGATAACGTCACAGACTTCGAAAGTGACTTCAGTATTCCTCAATATATATTTGCACTCGGGGCAATAAGACACGTTTATTTTTTTTTGTTTCCATGAAAAGGCCAAAATGTTGAATTCCCTGGAACAAGCCAAATGAAACTTGACTTAAAGCTTTCGTGACTGCAGGAATTCATATTCTTGGGTCTTTCGGTAAAGTCACGTAGATATGTTTAAAGAAAATAATCAAAAATAACAGAAAACTATGACGTTTCGATCACAACGCAAGCGGTCGTCTTCAGGAACACGACCGCTTATGTTGCGATCGAAACGTCGTAGCTTTCGGTTTTTTTTATTATTATTTTCTTTGAACCTATCTACGTGACTTTACCAAAATACCCAAGAATAAGCCAAATGAAGTGAAAATCCAAATAACATTTTGAAAGGTGTGTGTGTTCAGTGCATTGGTTATCGGGTTGGAACCATCAAATTGGGAAGCCCGTTTAATCACGGTACCTGCCAGGATTTTAGACCTTGCGGTCTGACATTTGACCCCAACCGGGCCACCCCACTCTTCCCGTTCTCCCAGGTCGCAGTTTGAGCGGCTGTCACGTGACCACTCGCTCACTGGCCTCTCTGTGTTTTTGCCGCAGTCTGAGGGGCTGTGAATTTGCTCTGCTGTTCACATCACGGCTATATTTGTAACAAAATAAATAAGCAGGCGATATGCCTCCTTGCCACATCTGTCCCTCCACAATGAATAAAAAAACACTTAAATTATTTTACATAATGAGACCTCCTTTGCCAGTACCAAAAGATAAGAATAGGTTTTTCCCCTTTTTTATGGCAACAAACTGAAACCTTTTTACAAGGAATCATGTCTGCATTAACCACGATACTTGTGGTCAGAATGCAAACAAAAAAATACTATGATAATATATGCTTTGTCCTTGAAACTTATTGGTCCACACCAGAGACAGCTTTCTTTTCTGGTGTGGACCAATAAGTCACAAGGACAATGCATATATTATCAGTGTTTTTTTTATTGCATTCTGACCACAAGTACAGTATTGTGGTCAATGCAGACACGATTCCTTGTAAAAAAGGTTTCAGTTTTGTTGCCAGAAAAAAGGGGAAAAACCTATTCTCATACTTGAAATTATTCTCTACACATCCCATCAGCCAACACGGCCTTCTGAGGAGTGCTTCATTTTTCGCAGGATTGCTTCAGCACAATCAACCGCAGGGTTGTCTGCTTAGTTTGTCACTTGTACTCTCCACGATGACACGAATGGTTATTTTGGTTTATATTTGGAGTCACTTGGCTCCACATTGTAGGGCTGCAGGTGTCTTGTGTGTGTCCGGACAACCCCCAACATGTTTAGGTGTGGCGCCACAAGACGTTTGGACAAAAATTCACAGTACTGTATTTGAGAACACTTCTTCATCCCTTCAGGCAGGTGACATGAATTCTGATTCCGCTAATGACGAAACCTCGAAATACATAATGGCATAGCAACGGCAGTTTTACTGGACATCTGTGAAAAAAATAGCTTCATGGCTCATCGGATTTCTCCAGTGCGAATAAATATTCTGATTCTGAGTTTGCTTGGATAGGACACGTGGCAGGAGTAGTAAATGAATATTCACGGAGTAGCAGCCAGATAATGAATCGTCTCATCTTTGGGTGCTATAGGTGGGTGATGCTAGTGGCTTGGGGAGGATTTCGTCCAGCAGTAAATTGACTGACCGTGACTGATAATGATGTTGTCGATCATTAAAAAAAAACATTCTGTACCAAAATATGGATAGAGGGCAGGGCGATGAAGCCAGCGACATCATCATCAGCACTGTTGCTCTCGCAGACCCCATGGCCAATTAACTGGCGTTACACCAATCCACCAGCAAGCCTTGACGTCGGCAGAGAAGGAGTTAGGGGGGGGAGAATCAATGTGTCATCACTCAGGTTCTCAAGTTGACTTTGTTTAACCAGGTTGAGAACTCAAGAGACCAGCATAAGCCTCATTTGCAAGAGTGACCTGCTAGTAGGGGCCAGTGTTCGCCATGTAAAATCCCAATTGAGAAATCTGCGGTGAAGTTTATGAATTTGGCGAATTTGGACCATGACGCCGGCACACGGTGGCCTAACTCTTGCGAATGACGTCAGGGGGTCTATAACATCCACTGGGATATTATTGCTGCCTATACAAAGTATCGTAATATTGATCAGGGTGGCCTGCTGGATTTCGAACCGTGAACCTCGGCAACCGACGGCGAGCGCGCTGCCTCTGGGCCGCGTCACCCAGACTGTCGGGCGAGTTGAACTTTATAGACCACGCCTAGGTGGACTCAGCCTCAAATGAGTACCTGGTGCGGTGTGTGTGTAAACAATGCCACTGGGGGAGACAAAGGCGGCCGGGCGTGCTGCTGGCAACACCGCTCTCTCGTGTGCCGTGCCGGCCTTCAAAGACCCCACTCGCAAACAGCACTTGCTACAAAAGTCTATTAAAAGGCTTGGGGGGGGGGTATCTTTGTCTTATAAATAAATGTAAATATTCTACGTGAACAAATACACACAACGCGCTGTAGGCGGATGCACAGGGCAACTACAGAAAGAGCCGAAACAAAAACCGCCCATCAGGGGCCGCGTTATCCGAAGGCGATCGTGCTCACACACACCTCGCTCTCACACACACACACACACCTCGCTCTCACACACACACACACCTCCCTCACATACACACACACCTAGCTCACACACACACCTCGCTCCCACACACACACACCTCGCTCCCACACACACACCTCGCTCTCTCACACACACACACACACCTCGCTCTCTCATACACACACACCTCCCTCACATACACACACACACCTCGCTCCCACACACATACGCCTCGCTCGCACACACAGACACCTCGCTCTCACACAGACACCTCGCTCCCACACACACACACCTCGCTCTCTCACACACACACACACCTCGCTCACACACACACACACACCTCGCTCACACACACACACATCCCTCGCTCATTCGCGGACAGCGGGACGCCCGTGCGGGCTTATCGCCACGGTGCACGTGGAATCCCTCCCCCCCCCCTGTCACTGCGTAATCAACTATCCCGGGCCGCATGCTGCCTCTGCTGAGCCAGGGCTCACAGGGGTGGTCCAGAGTGGAATGTACCATGATTGGCAGGGTTCGGAGGAGGAGGGTGAAACGAACGTTGGTGGTTTTCATAATCGAAAAATGCATGTCTACTGCGTTGGTGGCGCATGGGTATTCCTGGCATTCATTTGCAACGTTTGACTCATTTGCAAATTGGCCGGCAACACGCGGTGTTTGAAATAATTTTATTACAACGTTTCTGCCAATCACCGCCTACCTATATTTACTTTATAATTAAGTTGCGTGAAGTAAAAAATACAGGAAAAGTTATCACGCGATGGGGGGGTAGGAGGGGGGAGATGTGATCTCAAAGTTTTTCGGAGGATGTGTCTGGCAATCTTTAGATTTTTTTCAGGGTGGGTGGGTGGGGTGGGGGGGATGGATTGGAGCCACGCAGATGTGACTGTAACTATGACGAGACTTAAAAAGTCATCACAATTTGTTTTTTTGCTGTTGACAATTTCTCATCGTATCGACGAACAAAAGCGCACACGCGACTGCGCATTCCGGGTAAATATTCGCTCCACTTCAAAGAGGGAAGAAGTGGAATTGTTGGAATTTTTTGAGTCGTCGCGACGCGTAAGCCCTTCCACTCGGCGGCCACGCGTATTTTGGAGGCATTTAAACAAAAAAAAGCGGAACCGTGTCGAGGTGATGCGTCCCTGTTGGCAGGCCTAGGGGGACACCCGGTAAGAACATGCAACATGCATGCAACATGCATGCAACATGCATGCAACATGCATGCAACATGCATGCAACATGCATGCAACATGCATGCAACATGCATGCAACATGCATGCAACATGCATGCAACATGCATGCAACATGCATGCAACATGCATGCAACATGCAACGTCCTGGCGCCTCTTCCACGTGTGTGCACTGTCTCTTTCGATTCGCGTCGTGTGTTTGCATTCCGAAAATAGTGAACGTACCTGCACCTTTGCCTAACTTCCTTCTGGACAACATAAAACATATCTAAAACACCCAACAGGCATTTAAACGCCCGACAGAATCAAATGCAAGTACGTTTCCACTCCAAAAGGCGTTTACACCAGTGGTTCTTCTTAACCTGACCTGGGGTGCCCGCTGCACCCCTGGGGGTGCGAGATGCCCTTTCTGGGGGTGCGAGACATGGCCTTATTTTTTTGAGAAGCTAAAAATCACCGAAACAAATCGAGCACGGGTACGTAAGTTACAACTTACTTTATTTCATCAAACCCTATGTATTTGTTAACATACATTTTTTTTTTACGATTAAGAACCAAAGGGGCACAAGGATGCAGTAAAGGTTAAGAACCGCTGGTTCTTTATTTTCTGGGGGTACGAGTTTCGAGTTAAGAACCACTGGTTCTTAACTCGAAATTGGTTCTTAACTTGAAACTCCTGTGCTCACCAGCCGTGAACCACGGGTTCTTAACACTCCTCCGGCCGCAACTATCGACGCCGCTTGCACGTGTTCAAAACCTGTGCGTCAAAAAAAACGATAGGGTGGCATCGCGGTAACCAAGGACGACAAAACTACGGACGGAATTAGTAACAGGGGGGGCCACGGAGCAGCCGGGGAAGGCCACGCGGGGGAGAGAGAGAGAGAATTGTCTGTCATGTGCCATGCCACTTCGGGAGGCGGTGACACGAGAAGCGTTTTGTGTCGCGTCTCCTCGAGATGGATCCCAGCCGCCGAGCGTTGCGCGCAGGGACTGACGGACGACGATGATGATGATGACGATGATCGGTTTCACACGCAGGAGGATTTAGCGACCAATATTGTCCATAATGGAGGGGGAGGGGTTGGGTCAAACCCGCCACCACCTGACAGTGGCCAATTAGTAAGGTTTGTCACGTAAACAAAAGGTGCCAATTCAGTATCAGTTGGACGCACACATTTCGATTTAAAGCTTTCGTGACTGCAAGGATTCATCTTCTTTGGTTCTTTCGGTAAAGTCACGTGGAATGAGAGTAAAATAAAGCAATAAAACGGCGTGAGAATTTTATTGTTTTATTTTATTATTTTATTCTCATTCTACGTGACTTTACCGAAAGAACCAAAGAAGATGGACGCACACGCTTTTGCTTTAAATTAGTGGTGGGGCGTCGGTGGGGGAGGGTGGAGTGCGTGTTCTATTCGGGAGAATACGGTAACACGAGTCCTGCCATGCTCTTTTTTGCTGAATGTTCTTTTTGTTTAAAAAAACGAACACACCACGTGTGTCTTCTCTCTATATATAAATACAACCCAATCCCCATTAATGCTGGCTTTCCTAAGCGAGCCATTATAATAGAGCTCCTAATAAATAATAAATAGAGGCAGCTCGACCTGCTTTGCAATAATTAAATATCAGCCGGTTATTAGGGGATTGAAGGTGAGAGTAGTTTTTGCAGACCCGGTCAGAGAGACGGGCAAAGGTGCAAACGCAATTTTTGACTTGCAAATGAGCCAGCCCCCCACAGATAAAGGGCGGGGAGCGGTGGCGCAGTGATTAGCGCGCTGCGCTGCGAACCCGGCGACCCGAGTTCGAGTCAGTGCCGGATTAAGCTAATGCGGGGCCTGTAGCATATGTTATAAAGGGGCCCTAAATTAAAAAAAAAAGATTAAAACACATACATTTTTAACTTGCATAGTAAAGTAATTGTCGTTTTTCATTTGCTATACAGCCATATAATACGACAAATCACTAACCTTAAACACCCAGTCGTTCGTAAAAGTTAAAGGCGGTATAGTACTATAGTAATAGAGCAAGTGCAGAATCGCTGAACCGGAATTGATAGCTTGAAAGCATTTAGCGCGGGGCCCTTGAAAGTAAGGGGCCCGTAGCTACATATGTAGATACTTTTGCTCCTAGGATAATCCGACACTGGTTCGAATCCCACTCAAGGCCACTACCAACGCCGGAAACTATTATCTGAACCAGTCCTGGGCATCCTCCTCCCCTTGGTCGACTCATTCTCAAATTAGTAGCTGGTGTGGTTTGTAAAAATCGCCACCAGGGGAGACAAAGGCGATCGGGTGTGGTGTTGTCAACCCATTCCCTCGTGTGCTGTGCCAGCCTTCATAGGTTACTCGCTGATAGCACTTGCCACTACAGTCTTTTGAGGCTACACGGGGGATCGTTGTCTTGGTCTTGTGAGAGAGGGGGCACACGAATTCACAAACATCACCCGCAAAATACCAAATTATAATAGACATTATTCATTTAACAGATAATTAAATTTCAGTGATTTAGTGCATTATATATGCCATATTACCCAAAAGGAAAATTTATCGCGGGAGGATAATGCATATTTATATGCTGTAAATATATTTTGTGGAATAATTACCCATCTTGGTATATGTACTACTGTGTTGTATATTTTAACAAGTGTGCATATTGCCTAATCCTTATCCTGGGCTTAATCCGTCACTCGACATTTTCCACTCCTGTAGCGGTTGGCTCGACAGCGGGGATTATCGGCGTAAGGCACTACCACTAAATTACAGGGTATGCCTATACAGGATTACCGGACTGTTCCAGGCTTATATTGAGCAATGCTCTTCGCTATTCACACCTCCGCTGGTGCCGTTTGTTACTGGCCGTTTGGCCTGCGCTCAGCAGCCGTGAATTGTTTTATGCGTACGTACCTATTGGGCTTGTATGAGAATACTTATATATGTAAATTTGCGAATTTATTAAATATATTTTATTTCCCCCAAAAAACTCTTTCAAGCAATTGTGATGTTTTCACAAACAAAAATAAACGCACGTCTCGTTGCAAATTAGACATTGGTACAAAAAATATAAAGGCACTACCACTCGAGTACAGGGTATGCCTATCCACAAATTATGATACACACACACCATATATTGTATGAATGCTTAACTTCTTTCGCGCCGTACGTAGCCATCCGTGCTAATATTCTTTGGGTATTTCGGTAAAGTCACGTAGATAGGTTCAAAGAAAATAACAAAACACAAAAACTACGACGTTTCGATCGCAACAAAAGCGGTCGTCTTCCTGATGACGGCCGCTTGTGTTGCAATCGAAACGTCGTAGTTTTTTCTGTTATTTTCTTTGAACCTATCTACGTGACTTTACCGAAAAACCCAAATAATATGAATTCCTGCAGTCACGAAAGCTTTAAGTCAAGATCCGTGCTCATGTTATACACCTCGTCTAATTGGCTTAAATAAATAAAGAAAAAAAAGAACACCGCTTTCCTTTGCTGGAGTCCCCCAGCTTGGAGCCATCATTGTTCGCCCCCTTCGACGTGAAGAGATTAAGTGGGGAGCCTGAGACAGGCCGTAATAATACTGGGCAGCAGCTGGCTTGCAATGATCAAGTCAATCCCGCTTCACCTTTGAACCCAGCCGTGGCATCCTCCATCCCAACCGCTCCACCTCCATACGTCCCCCGTCAGTTGCTTACCAAATGCAACCAAATGGCGCTGTCGTGTAACAGCAAGCGTCGCGAGACGAACACGAATGCCCATTTGCATCTCTCGCAGAGAGCGGCACCGCCACGCGTGTATGGTGTACGTTGAACTTCTTTCGCACCGTGCGTAGCCAACAGCGCTAATCGGAGGTGCCGGCCGGCCGGCGGGCGGGCGGGCGGGAAGGACGAACGAACGAACTGAACACAAAAAGCAGTTCTAAAGAAATTCGTTTTCCATCTACATCTCAAAGTGCCATAGCTCCCAGTCGAGTGGCCTTATTCGTTGGTAGAGGTTGGCCCTGGAACGCGGCCGCCATCGTCATCGTCGTGCCACTGCTGCACATTCGTAGCAGCAGCGTTCAGTCGACGCCGACTTTTAGGAAACATTTAACGCCCCCCCCCCCCCCCGTGCCAGCCTCCTCTCTCGCCTGGCTCTCGAGTGCCGCACTCGGTTCGGCTCAGCGCCTCGGAGTCACGGTCATTCCTGTCCCGGGAAATACTGCGCGCGTTCTAAATCGCATTATTCTGTGCGCGTGTAAGTGCCGCGCGTTGAACTACTTCTGCACCGTACGTAGCCACTCGTGGCTCATCGGAGGTGCGATGAGCCACGGTTGTAGTTCATAGTAGGAGTTGTTGCACCACAGCGCCTCATTTGAGATCCCTTCAAGTGACCTCTGGCACGGCACGGTAAATGGGGCAGCGCGTCCACACCAGCTCTGCATATGAGAGAACAGTCGTTCCTCGGTTAAGGTTTTTAATCCGTTCCACGAAAACTGCTGTTAAGGGGCTATCCATTTAGTACGTACGCATGGAGGGGGAGGAGAAGGGGTTGACCCAAATGCGTACGCTTGCGTATGAGGGGTCTACTGACAATATAAGAATGTATATGGAACGGGGAGGGGGTTGGTGAAGCCTCGATAATAACGTGTCTACATTGGCCTTCAAATGAGCCACAGTTCAGTTTCTTCAGCTGTCGGACAAGTACCAGCGAGAGAAGTAGGCCTGTGGGAGAGGTGTCACTTGTGTGCCACCCTAGCCCTAACTGCGAGCTATCACGCAGCTCAGCAAAATAAGTGGCCAAGGTACGCAACTTAATTTATGAATGCAGCATTGATCGTTTCTGCGTGGATTAAATATCGGCCGTTCTAAGGATTCGGGGGTGGCAGGGTGCGTCAGGCGTACGTACGCAGGTGGAGTGGGGGTGTAAAAAGTCCGCGTGCGTACAGGGAGGGGGGGAGGGGTCAAGTTTTGACAGATTTTTGCGTACGTTCTAAATCTATGGCCCCTAACCGAAATGACCATTAATCAAAGGTAGTTATAACCCAACGGATTCTTCCAGGATAAATAATGATTCTGAAATTGTCCAGCTCCCCCCCCCACCCACCCATCTTCATGAACTCGCGTCATGAAGTATGGCCAAACAACCCCCGTGGCAATGCATTCGGTGAACCTTCATGCAGCAGTAGATTTGGCAAGAGCTGTAAAATATTACGGTTGTTCAGAGTGGGATGGACAATTCAGTGTGCAGGTGCTGGGTGTATTGTTGCATCGCAGAACCGTGAGAGACGCCGATGACTTCACCCAGCAGTGGATTGACCATGGCAAATTCAGATCTATAAAATACACAGAAACAATTTCAACCGAGAAGATGGTTTAAAAATAAAGCAACCATTGGAAAGATGTTCTAAATCGAACCAAACATTAAACTAATTTTCAATGGTACAGTATATTTTTCAAGTAGTGGTACCCCAAACTTTCGCAGCTCTTAAATTCCCTTTTCACACCATCAATAGGCAAACTCCCCCCCCCCCGCGCCAACCGGCATGTGCACCGGCACGTACACCACCTCTGCGCTAAGTCGGCCAATCAAATGCTAATTTTTTATGCTAATTCCTTTGTCAAGGAACCTTGTTTCCTCGCACACAGCTTAAAGGTCCGCGGTCTGAGCGTGGCTGTGTTTCACTCCAGCGCTGTCCTCGAGACAGCCTGATCCCTTCACCTGATGAAGGCCGCTTGTGTTGTGGCCGAAACGTCGTGATTTTTTTGTTGTTTTACCTACGTGACTTTACCGAATAGAACCAAAGAGTATGATGATCATGATGATGATCATGATGATCATGATGATGATCATGATGAAGAAGAAGAAGCGTATAACATACGTGCATATCATTGCGGCCTGAAATTTATTGCAGCAAAAGTTTTGCTTTGCTAATCCAGGCAGATCTCATTAGCGGACCGTCTCTCCTTACTAATCCGAAGCTTCGTGTCTCTGATATTTTATTAAACCGCTAAGACGCTAAACGTGCCCCGTCTCGACCCTTAACCCAAAACCACCGCCCCCAGTGAGCACCCCAGCCCCCCCCCCCCCCACGATCCGTAGGCCTCGGCTCTGCGCCTAAAATACACAAAGCCTCCGTGGAGAGCTCTGTGACGCGTGCTTTCGGGTCGTGCCACGTGTTGTTCAGATTGATGTCCGACGTTTCGCTTCAGCTTCCTTTCAGGAACTGAAATTAAGCTTCCCAACCCGCGGTATAATCCGGAAAAAAAACACAGATGGGAGAGCAACTGCGATAGGAAACCTGCATCGTACACACGCAAAAAAACGACGTTATTGACACGCGTGTGAATGTGTGTGTGGTTGAGCCTGCTTAATAGAATTCCATCGGCAGGCTGTGATCACGAGATGTACGGTAATTGTTAACAGATTGAGCAATAAAAATATTTTTTAATATCCAGCATAAGCAATGTATGAAGTCATTAAGAATGCAACGGGAATTAGAATGTTGAGAAAGTTACGAATGTAATAATCATCGTATTGCCCTAATGTGAGCCAATTTGTCAACATTATGACATTAATGCTTTTTGTGTCTTATGTTAATGTTGTTGGGGGTTTATTTTACCGGCTGAATCATGAGAATAATGAGCTTGGCTCTTAAGATCAAAACTATTCTGTAAACTTTTTACAATGAGTTTCACTCCAAATCAGAGTCCCTGACAGAATTACCTTGTAACAAATTGCTGTTTTCAAGATTCGAAACTTGATTTTATCCACGTTTTATTTTGGGTTTTTTTTATCGAGGAAGCTTAAACTTGTACGGCTTGCAATTAGATTTGTGCACCATTTCAATACTTTAATGGAATTATTAAATATATTGTATTAAAACTAAATTCCTGGCGGAGTAGTGGCGCAGTGGTTAGCATCCCACTTTTTGGATTTGGCAACCAGATATTGGGGGTCAGGTTGCTCAGAGATCACCTGCCCCCTACTTGACATCTGTGAAAAAGAGCTTCATAGCTGATCGGATTCCTCCAGTATAAATAAAGATTTTGATTTATGATTCTGAGAGCGCTGAGACGACACTGCTAAGACCCTGGGTTCGAATCCACGTTTCAGCCACCTCCTGCGATTAAACCCAGATCTCAAGTGCAGTTAGTTCATGGTCTCGGCCCGATTACCAACGACTGTAGAAACATGAGTAAACTCCATAATACAGGTTATCTTGGGTTATATCGCGTAAATAAGATAAATGAATAATTAGCGCGATCTAACCTCCAAAAAACCTACATTATTAATGAAATTGGTCGCGAAAGCACACATATTATAATGAGTAAACTCATCATTCACTGTAATACGATGAGTATTACTCAGTGGGAAGATGCTGCCACTTTGCGGACCAAAGGTCACTTGAAGGTTTTTTTCAGAGGAATCTCTGTGGTGTCTACTTCCGTGGGCCGTTCACTGCCCATGCCAGAGTTCCGAATCGATACTTTGTCTCTTGACCTGGCGCCTATAGTACAATCGGGGACCACGACGCATGGAAGGCTTTCATCCAGCAGTGGATTGCTAGAGAGATGTCAATTATGAACATTATTATAATTAATAGTGTTGGTAGATCACATAAAACGTTGAGGTACCCATACCCTGGCTTGCACCAAAGTATGGACAAATATCATCTGCCTTTAAACAAAAAAATGGAACAGAGCGTTGCCCCCTCGCACGCGTACGTTTTCTCTGGGTGCTCCGGTTTCCTCCCACATGCATGGACAACTCGTTAATTGCCTCGACACATCTTAATATTTCTAGAGAGAGAGAGAGAACCCAGGAACCTGGGCAATTGTTGACAGCGCCGGCTCGCATCGCCTGACCCAGGGGACATCAACCCGTGTACGGCGGCTCTTTAAGGACCGTTTCGTGACGTCGTCGTTGTTGTTGTTGTTGTTGTTGTTGTTTTTTTTAGTAAGGACAACCACCGTCTCGTATTCACCACACACGCATTGCGGCTCTTGAAATATTGAGGAGTGTTTTTTTTGTTTTTACCAATTTCGGAGAGGAAAAAAAACCCCGCCTCCTCTTGTTATTTTGGATGCCGACCCCTGGCCTAGCTGCTGCTGCTGCCTTTCAGCTCGTGTCTGTGGTTCATCGGCGATTGTGAAATGTGCAATCTGCACGAACGACCACACCGATGCTATGTAAAGCTGAACGTTGTTGTTGTTGTTTTTGTTTTTGACACTTTTTTAATGGAAAATTCATATTTAATTCTGGCCACGAAATAATAGCGCAAGCTCTGGCGATACGGACGTGAAGTCCTCTTCGGACCCTGTCGCTGACCACAATTACCTCTGTGTTTCGTGTCGAATGACGCACCGCTGCACCCTTCCCAAACATGAATCAACGGCGCTATTTGCGGAAATACAAACGCCGGGGTGGTGCAGGCACTGAGGGCTGGGGCGGTGTGGCTGGGAATGAACAGTGGATACGAACGCACGGCGTCATGGAAGTGCTCACAAAAATGCACACGCGCTTTGTGAACGAATACCCCCCCCCCCCCCACCCACAGTCGGTTAAGCTGGCTTCTACTCGCACGTATTGTCCCGGGGTTTGTGACACGTGTTGTTCGGCACGATGTTCGACGTTTACACTCTACCCTCCGTGTTGGACGGCACGTGTGTTCAACTGCCTGCGCTCCCTGCACGACTCCCCTCCCCCCAGCCTGTCACACCCTGCACGCACGCACGCATGTCACGTGGCCGCAACAAGTTGCCACGCTTGCTCGGCTCGCCACGAGATGAATGGCTTTGTTGTGGCACGACGCCGGCAGCACACGTGGACTCAAATTGAAAATGCAATGGTCAAACGCATCGCGATCCATTTGTAGATGCCCCATTGATTTGCAATGACCCTTTTTCTTCTGCGCAGGTCAGGGATGAATTTGTCACGGAATATTTTCCAGGGCTCTTCCAACCGCCCCCCACCAATCACCCGGACTTCCGCCTCTAGCCCACCCCGCCCTCCCCCACGACTGAGAGCAGAGGGTGGGGAAATATATTCCGGAGCCAAGCCCTGGCAAGCTCCAGCTGCAATCAAGCTCGGCAACAGATGCGGCCGAATATTGTGAAAGGAATGGCTCTGCCGTACCTTACAGAGGAGAGTGTTAACAGATTGAATAATTTTTTTCCGTATTGAGATAAGGTGTGGGGCGTGTGGTGGCTTTAACGTGTAGTTACCTCTATAATTGAACCCTCTGATTTTTAATTTGGGGGTATCTATAGATGGATTACACTCGAATAAATGTAAATCATCGAGTCTATGTGTGCACAAACAGTGGTAACACTCAAACTTAATATACATATGCATCTATTCCGTGCCCTCGGCGAGGAGGCCGCCCTCCTCCTTTTCTACAGCTACACGCTAATCTCTCACATTAACATCACTGGCCCTCGGCCACTTCTTTATGACCCTTGGGCTACACCCATTTCAAACCTTTTAAAACAGTCTGCCTTGGCAGCAGACCACGCTTTCTTAACGTGATGACGGACGCTTGTGTGTTGCGCCCGAAACGTCGTGATTTTTTTTTTTATACCTACGTGACTCTACCGAAAGAACCACAGAGTGTCTATTCCATACTTCATTGTGGCCGATCAAACTCAGGTCACTGCTGCAAATGAGACTCGACCCTGGCCTCGCGAGATCTCGCCTTGGTTAAAGAAAAGCATCGGGACTTGTGGCCTTAATAATTAAAGCTTTTAGCAAAAGACCCCACCGAGCGAGTTATGCCGAAGTCTCAGCTTGTGTGCACAGCTGACGCAGCAGCTCCGAGACCTTGGCTTCGAGCCCCCGTGGCAACTCGAGCCGAGTCACGTGACATTTGGCGTGTGACGTCACGCCACGCGTCACACACGATGACGTCACAGGATGAGCCGGCGAGGCGAGTTGCTTTTCGCGTCTTGCTTTGTGTCGTCGTGATTTTCGGACAAGCCCTGGATCAACTAGGGCCGCGTTTTTTAAAATATATAAGTGTATAGGCAAATTCCCTTAATGGCAACGCGACTTTACGCTAAAATTCCGTGTTACATTGGATCGTCTTTATGAGCGTTATCGTGACCCGGTGTTACAACCAGGCGCCAAGTTTATTTTTGCCTCACCAGGTGGTGAGTTAAGAGACCAGGACAGAGTCTCATTTGCAACATTAACCTGGGTCACCAAAATCTCAAAAAACTAAAATAAACAAAACGATGTACGGCAATAACGTAAACGTCAATGGCGGACGAAATTAAACAAACACTGTATCACACGATGCATTGGACATATGTCAAACGCAAATCAACGTCAAATCAAAGTTGATTATCAAATTCCCTGCAGCGCAAATCGGCTTGGGTATATCACCTCCAGGCTAATCACAGCAACAAAAATGATCAAACTTAGCTCCAGAAACGTTCGACAGCTACAGGGTGACTGTGGCACTCACAATATGCCAACGATCAATTCGGACAGATGTCAAAAGCAGACATACGGAAATAGCTAATGCATTGCCGCTTTGGGTAGAAGCCTTCAATTGAATCGTGGCCCTGCATCGCCACAGGTCGTCGAATTCCAAGGAATCGGGGAGGGGAGAGGAGGGGAGATGGGTGTCGATTCACACAAATGTTTTTCATTGCAAGGCCCGCAGGCCACTGGTGGACCTCTCGTGGCCTTCAGTGCGGTCCCTGACGTGCGGCCCCCGACGATTCACGACGCGTGACAACACCCCCCCCCCCCCCATCATCATCGTGCTGCTGTAAAACCCCCAATGGTTTCAAATGTGTGGCATGGCCCTCACACTGATGATGTCTTATCGGCGAAAGTGCACCGCTCCCCCCCCCCGCCCCCTCCCCCTCTAGATGTATAACATCCCTATAAAAATATTGCTCGTGATTTTTAAACCGCGTGGCGAGAGACAAACAGTGGAATGAAGCCGCCACGCTCGGTAAGCGTGCTCGAGCAGAGGTGGGAGTCGGGGCACTTGGGCCGTACGCTGGTGCTGGGCGAATTATTTGGGGCACCACAGTGGCGAGATGTTTACTACCTCGCCTGAAATGCAGGAGGTCGCGGGTTCGATCCTGACCCTGACGCCTGTTGTATATCTGTGCGTTTGCATGTATTTCTCCCCCGTGGTCGCGTGGATTTTTTCTTCGGGTCTTCCGCTTCTTCCCCTGCACATTGGAATCAAAATGCGTTTAGAGTATTTCGTTTTAATACATTTCCACACGATGAGCCACTTCGTTAAGGTATCATTTGTGGCTTGGTCGCTTCTGAAAAATTGCTACATAGCTAAATAACATTTTTTCATATATAGTTTCATTATTATGATGATGATGATGACGGTTGTTGTTTGGGTTGACAGCATTGATCTTGCGAGTAGGTCCACAGATAAACGTGGGTGTCCAGGAAGGCCTTCCATTCTAAAACATTGAAAAAGTGTAATTCTCTTCTTACCTTGACCCGATAACTCTAATTCAATATCTATTGCTTGTGAAAATAATATTTTTTCGGGGTCCCCTCCCCCCACCTCCCCCAACCATTTACAATCCATGTCCACGCATCTTACAGATCTCCAATTGTTCATTTGTCAAATTATATTGCATTGTAAGCCCCAGTCCCGTTTCCCATCAGAGTATAATTTTTTTTTTTTACATATATATTATGAATCAAAAAACAAAAGTGGAGCACGTTGGGGCCGGTGCAGGGAAATTATCAGAGTAAACCTGAATGGCCACAGGGAAAATATCTTCCACCGTAATAATGTGACCGTTTAACTGCAAGGAATTGTCCTATTTTACCATGTCGGGCATTTGTCTTCCCCCAGCGGCACTTGAGCGAACGCAATTTTTTTTTTTTATTAGGCTGACATGTCATTGGTGTCAAAGATGCTGATGTTTATTTTCATTATTAGGCCATTTTATTACCACCGCACGAAATAATCTATGACCTCACTTTTTTAATGAATTTGTGGTGTATTTACAATGCATTTCATAACTGTAAATCGGATCTGATTTATATTTAGAACAAAAAAACATTTTATAAAAGGAATGAAGGTCCATTGCCCTGTATGCGACGTTTTACTCTACTGCGGTGACAAGGTGAGCGGTTGTCGTTCGCCTTCCGCCGTCCACTTTGGAACGGAGTCGCGCTCGCGCTGCCAAATTGCTCTGATGGAGCCGGGGAGCCGGGGATCTCGGCAAGGAAATTATCCGAGGCCCTCTCGATTCAAATTCTGGACCACGCCGGCTTTAAACAATCCGTCGGCAGGCAATTGGAAAAAGAGCCCCCGCCACCACCCACAATAAATTGACGTGGCTAAGGGGGTGCAACGTTTGAAACCCTGGTACGTCGCGAGGCTAGGGGGGGGGGGGAGATGATGGCGTTGGGGTGGGTGGTAGTGGTGGTGGGGGGGGAGATTTGATAGCCCTCGCTACCAGAACATTTGCGAAGATGAGACGGCGGTAGCCTCAATGGGATTCAAAAATTGCCCTCGCTACCGATGGATATATCTGTTGCCATGAAAACGGCTGAACGTATTGCAAACCGGCCCCCCCCACACTGCTTTTAGCAACACAATATGCATACACACACGCGCGCGCAGATATATCATCATCATCATTATCCTTGGGCTTTGATGATGGTGATATATGTGTATTTTTTTATTACGGATATGCAGACGTGCCCGTGTTTGCGTGTAAACGTTCAACGGTGCCCAGACTCGTTGAGATTTTACATCTTGTAGAATCAGTGCAGATTGTGGCGATGGATAACAGGGATTGTTGTTTAAAAACATATACTATATATTTTGATTTAAAGCTTTCGTGACTGCAGGGATTCATATTCTTGGTTCTTTCGGTAAAGTCACGTAGAATGGAAACAATAAAATAAATAAAGATATAAAACATTATTATTTTGTTTCCCTTCTACGTGACTTTACCGAAAGAACCAAGAATATATATACTAAATAATTCTATATAATACTATATCATTCACAGCAGACCTGCGTCAAGCCACTGCTGGATGAATGCCTTCGCAATGTCGTGTCGATCATGGGGCTGGGCGGGGGGGTGGGTTTGACCATACTTCGCCGCGCTAGTCGGTGCGGCTTGGTGAACAGGTGGGGTCCAGGATACATATACATATGACTGTACTTTTACACGCATGAATACATTATATATTTGCCTCGACAATGATGTTAGCCGTGGCTGAGAATCAAACTTACAGTGCAGTCTGCTAAGCCACTGCGCCACCCATCATTTTCCCGTATTTTTACATAAAGATACCCCCGATTTCCCTCGCTTTATGCGGGTTCGGATTGTGCGATTTTTGCGTATCTATGCAGCTAACATATTTCAAACACAATGTACGCTATATGCGGTTTGAATTCACTCATCTGCGGCGATACGGTGGGATGTGGGACAACATTGTGTGTGTGTGTACTGTTCGCGCTACTCGGTAGGCAGAAGCTGTCTCCTCGTGCGGCTTTGCTTTGCGCACCCTTTGTTTGGAACGCATCTACCGCATACAGCGAGAGAAACCTGTACAAGGCGATCCATTTATAGACACCCCACCAAAATAAGAGCCATTCGCTCAGAGAAGACTTTGTTTTCCTTTCCAAAGCCTCTGCACGTCTCCCACAATCTCAGTGTTGATGATTACATCGTTAACGCTCTCCTCCGTAAGATAGGGGAGACATCGCCTGTTGAGAATAAAGGAAGAAGGGTCAATAGATATCAATGGGGTAGGTGTAAATGGCTCACCTCGTATCATGTTGAGTGTGTAAAAGTAACGTGTCTCTGATAATTAGTATTTGTTCAAAAAATAGTTGGCGTAAAAATATATATTTCAAACAGCTACTTTGATCCAAAAAGCTGTAACGGATCTCAATGTACGCTCGCTTGGTTCAGGACAGTCGTTTGCTATGCACAAATACAAAGTCCCCCCGTATAGCCTTTAACGGACTGTTGGGGCAAGTGCTGTTAGCGAGCACCTATTAAGGCCAGTATGGTACACAGGGGGGTGGGTGGCCAGCACCATGCTCGACTGCCTTGGTCGTGAGCAGGAATCGAACTCAAGTCGCTGGATTCATAGTGCAGCATGCTAACCACTGCGGCATCGCTCTCGACAACCATCAAGCACACACACATTCGGGATGAGTTTCGGACTTTCAAAAGTCAGACTTGTGAATTTCGGATTGTGATGGACGTTTCCGGATCTCTGTCGGATTTTCCATCGTCTCTGTACCCCACACGTTGGGTGTCGTCGTCGTCCTAACAACGGTGACTTCACCCGACGCCACGTGACAAAAAGCGCGGAAGTGACGTCATAGTTGTGACGTTGCATCCGTTTTTCAAGGTGACGTCACAATCGGTTTTTCGAGGCAACGTCAGAATCAGGAACAAAACAGAACATTCGCCTTGGTTCGAAATTGCATTATGTAGGCCTGATATTTTTCAAATCTTTCCTGATTTCATCCACAAAGAGGACATCCCTGGCAATGGATAAAACCAGTACCTTGCGACGCACACGATCGCATTAATGATGCAACGGCGCGAAAGAGCTTTTCGGGAATGGAATACGGTTTTCGGAACTGACAATGCCATCAAAGCTTCACGTTGCAATTCATACGCTGCATGTTATTCAGTCCTTGTCCTTTATGGTACGAGATGGAAGCCCGTTGAGAGAATACTGCCGGCCAGCGAAGGGTGTCAAGGAGCGGAAGGAAGGAACGCGGTGGAACTAGATTCAAGGGCAGCAGATGTGATGAGAGGAGACAGAGTAGAAGCACACGGGGGTTGGACTGATCTGAGCAGCCGACCTCGTGCGACTGTGGGGCTTCTGGCTGAGCAGACATTGGTCCCTGTGCAAGCCTACGCACGTTCATGAGTTCCTATGCGAGTGCATGTGCTCCTCTGTGTCAGTCTACATATCGTGTACGTGTTTTGTGAGTCTATGGCTACGTACGGTGCGGAATAAGTTCTACAAACATGGAGAAGTCTGTGGAACATGAACCTGTGTATATTGCATCTCTGTGCAAGTCTATGTATCGCTATTGAAGTCAATGGGTCTCTGTGCAATTTTATGGATCATGTATGCGTGACGTGCAATGCAATGCACGCACACGTGGAACACGTGCACAGACACTGAGATCTCAATCTTCATATTAATCGGCTCTATTAACGCAAGACAGTGTTAATTGGGGTCGCGAGGACTGGAGTTTGGCAAACCCTGACATGGAGAATTTAAAATCAGCCTCTGTTGATGAGACCCTGCTTGTCGAAACCGGTACAAAGTTTGATTGTGCTGAATCAATTCAGCTGAAATTCTGCACTGCCTGAAGGTTGTGTGGGGCCGATGGGTTGTGTACACAAAAAAGTACCCAGTGACGATGTCTACACATAGCACCAGGTACTCATTTGAGGCTGAGTCGACCTAGGGGAGGCTCCATGACCGGTTCTCAGACAATCGTCGCCGGTTTTGACCGTGAGCGAGGAATCGAACTCGGGCTCGCCGAGATTCGTAGCGTAGCGTGGCGCTAACCGCTACACTACGACACACACAGCGACAGCCTTGTTGACGAACGCGATGTGCGTTTGTTTTGTAGTAGCGGCGGTGGCGGTGGTGGTGGCGGTGGTGGTATTGTGGTGGTATTGTGGTTGTATTGTGGCTGTATTGTTGTTGTTATTTGTGCGCATACCGATGCATCCTTGGGCTCGCGATTAACATATCTGTGCGTCGAGCGCCGGGGCTCGTCCCAATTAGAGCGGCACATCTGGCCCCAGCCGATTCCACGCGCCACGCACAGATGGGGGGCGGGGGGGCACCGAGCTGAAGAGAGAGGGGGGGGGGGCACCCCCCAGCATGAGGAGGATGAGGAACAGCTGATGGTGATGATGTCACCCACGTGGCGACAGCAGCTACCCTCCTGCCCAACAACAGCAGCAGCAGGCCGCTCGCCCGTTAGCAAGCGGCACGCGCCCACATGAATAATTAATATTCGACGATATTTAAAAATATACAATGGGTGGTGTAATATATGCACCGTATTCTCCTGATTGTAATACATCTGCAAAAAAAGAGCTTTATAGCTCATGGGATTCCTCCGGTATGATTAAAGATGCTGATTCTGACATCCCGGAAAGTAGCATGCGGTGTCAATCAACGCGTACTTTATACACATCTAACAGATTATTCGGCATGCTAAACTATTTTTATATAACAACAATTAATTTGGGCCAAAAAATGTTTTGAACTGCCATCAGATGTTTTTTTAAAATGTAATTCTCATCAAGACCCCATGGTGCAAAACCAATGCAGTCAATTCGTATTACGCACTCTGTCTCTGTATTTATGTGCTATGATGAAGGGCCATTGCCCGAAACGTTGCCTATCATGTACAGAATATTTTTAGTTGTTATTTATTTTTAAGGGCTACGGTGTTGTTGTTACTGACGAATATGTTGAGTGTTGTTTGTTATTTGTGCTTGTGCACCACTGCCAACGGAGCAGCAGCAGCAGCAGCATCACCACCAACTAATTTGCATACAAATCTGACAAAGATCCCCCGTATAGCCTTCACATATATTTACGGCAAGTGCAGTTAACGAGCACCTATCAAGGCCGGCGCAGCACACGAGAGGGTAGATGGCCAGCATCACGCCCGACCGCCTTTGTCTCCCTCGTGGCGATGTTTTTGGCACATCACACCAGATACTCATCTGAGGCTGAGTCGAGCTAGGGGAGGCCCAGGACCCGTTCAAATAATCGTCACCGGTGTTGGCCGCGAGCGGGAATCGAACTCGGGTGGCCGGGTTCGTAGCGCGTGCTCTCGCCAAAGGCAGCCTCAAATGAGCACCTGGAGCGGTGTGTAAACATCGCCACTGGGGGAGACAAAGGCAGACGGGCGTGGTGTTGGCCACCCAAGCCAGCCATCGTGCGCCGTGCCGGCGTTCGTGGGTGCGCTCGCTCACCACGACCACATCCCCCCCCCCCCCCCCAAAAAAAAAAAAGATCCCCCGTCTAGCCTTAACAGACTGTTGGGACAAGTGCTGTTAGCGAGCACATCTGGCCCCAGCCATACGGGTTAGCACCACCCCCGGCCGCCTTTGTCTCCCTAGTGGCGATGTTTTTGGCACATCACACCAGGTACTCATCTGAGGCTGAGTCGACCTAGGATCGGTTCGGATATAATCGTCGCCGGCGTTGGCCGTGAGCGGGGATCGAGCCCGGGTCGCCAGGTTCGCAGCGCAGCGCTAACACCGCTAACACCGCTAACACCGCTAACACCGCCGCCGCCGCCGCCACTGACACCAGGCACTCGAGTGGATATTCAAATGCGCCGATCATGCTCGGGTGAACATTCACAGCAGCGCTCGTATCGCACTCGCTGTTGCAGCAATCATGAGAGCCATCGCCGGGGTAAACATGCAAAACAAGCGACTGGGTTAACCCGTTCTGACGAAGTCCTCTGCTGTGAGTGAAGACTATAATCTTGGTTCTTTCGGTAAAGTCACGTTGTAGGGAAACAATAAAATAATGAAATATATATATATATATAAAAAACCACAATAAAATTCTCACGACGTTTCGACCGCAACACAAGCAGTCATCATCAGGTGTGAAAACCAACGGCTAAAGAAAGAACCAAGAATATGAATCGCTGCAGTCACGAAAGCTTTAAATCAAAATTTGAGTGAAGGCTGTTATTGTTATTGTTTAAATAACAATAAAAACACATTTTTTTTTTTAATCACAATAATTACAGCAATACCCCGATTTACGTCTCCCCCTTTTACGTCGTTTCGCAAATACGTCGTCGCTTTATGAACACCGTTAACCCGATTTGCGTCGCCACCACCCCACACACTCGCGTCGCTCACGGCATCCTCCGTCCCCTCTTCTCGTTATCCGCCGCCTCTTCACAGCCTTCGCCTGCACCACCCGCCCTGTAACATCGCTTAAGATTGACCTCGTTTCGCAAGTGCGTCGCCGCCTTATTGACGCCGCTAACCCGATTTGCGTCGCCACCACCCCACACACTCGCGTCGCTCACGGCGGCGGCATCCTCCGTCCCCTCTTCTCGTTATCCGCCGCCTCTTCACAGCCAACGCCACCCGCCGCCCACCCCGTAACATCGCTTTGATTCGCGTCGCTTTAGAGATTCGTCGTCGTCGCACCTTTCAGCCAACGCATCCCAGACGTGAGCCTGAGTCATTGCTTATCCGCTCGATACAATTTTCACGACTGTCCTTAACGACGACGATAAAAAAAAAATTCAACACTGCTTCGAAGGCGTCGCAAAGGAGGCATTTTGTCTGTCTGATTGATTCCCCCACACCCCCCCCCCCGTTGATTTCGTTCGGGGCGTCATTGAATAATGTTTTGGATGCAGCCCGTTTCGGCTGGTTACCGATTGAACTCTACAAGTGGCTTGCAGACACCACGTGCTGTGATGTGGCTGTCGAGACAAATACTATCGGTCGCGAAATCCGACGCGTTAACCTATGGAGACTTCCTAAGGTGGTGGGGGTGTTGGGGCAGGGGGAGGGTTGCCCAATTCGGAAATTAATTTGGGCAGCCACCATTTAGCTAATTTCTTTTCAAATCCAGTAGCCAATCGAGAGGGCTCTTTGCAAAGACTTTGAGTCGTAAGCTTGTTGACGTGCTCGACGAAACATTCCGTGTTAGTACAATACTTGTAAGAAGCGAGTTCGATTCCCGTTCACGGCCATCGATCCCAGTAACTATTATCTGAATTGGTCCTGGGCTTCCCCTAGAATCCACTCAGCCTCGAATGAGCACCCAGTGCGATGTATAAACATCGCCATTGGGGTGATGAATGCGACCGGTCGTGGTGCTTGCCACCCACCCCGTTGCGTGCCGTGCCGGCATTCATAGATGTTACTCGCAGCAGTCCGTGAAGGCTATACGCGGGATCTTTGTCTTTGTAAGAAGCGAGCCTGTTTGCTGTCACGATTGTACGTAGAGCTGAGCTGTTTCGCTGGGTGAATGGATCAGTGAGTGAGTGGATGGATGAATGAGTGGATGACGGAGTGGGTGTGAGACTGGGTGGGCGAGTGAGTGAGTGAGCGAGCGTGCGAGTGGGTAACTCGGTCGATAGGCATGTCTGCAAATTAACCAACTCTCAGACAAAGCAACTGAATGGTTAACTCAGAACTGCAACAGAGTGGTCTGGCTCGGCTGAGACGGCGTCCGTAGATGGACACCCACGTGCAAGTTCCACAACGGAGCAGTAACCACGTGTGTGTGTGTGGAATCCATCTAACACCATCCTGTAGTCTAGCCAGAGACAGAAAATGCTCTCGTTACATTTTACTTTATTTTAAGCTCCGCGTATTAATGCGCACGGCAGGCGCGCGCAACAACAAAAAAAACAACGTGACGGAATAACCGAGGCAACAATTAAAAACTGAGAGCCAATTTAGAGTCTACAGTTTTTTTCACGCGAAATGTTTTTTTTTAAGTTTGCGTCTGAGAGACACACGGGCGCAAAATGTGATGTTTTCGTGCTGTTGACAACGTGGTGGAGTGGAGCGGGGGGGGAGTGCTAGGCTAAGTTTTTATATTTTTTTGCACGCAACCGATCGGCCCCAAACAACCTTCTGGAAGTGCATAATTTCAGCTGAATTGATTGAGCACAAGCAACCTTTTGTACCGGTTTCGACACGCAGTGTCTCATCAGCAGAGGCTGCGCGAGGTTAGCCGCTGGGAGTTTGAATTCTCCACGTCAGTGTTGAGTTTTAACGCGACAGAGGAACGCCGTGAAACACTGGCGACTCAAAGAAACTCAAGTCCGCGATAAAAAAACGACTTGGCCTGCCCATGGTTTCGTAATAGAGGTTTTGGAGTTACATCGCGTAAGTATAAATGTTGCGTCGTAACCGTCCACCACCCGACACAGCCAGTAAGGTTTGTCGCGTAAACGAAACGCGCCAATTAGTGGCTACATCAGCCCGCTAACTAATTGGCGCGTTTTGTTTACGTGACAACCCTTACTCGCTGTGTCGGGTGGTGGAGGGTTCCGACACGTTTATACTTACGCGATCTAACCCCCCCCCCCCAAAAAAAAAACGTTATTATGAATACTATTGTTTCGCGAAAGCCTACGTGCTCATGATTTGTTTTTAAACCAAACTGTGGAATCATTACTGGACAACCTCAGAGCCTCACGCGAATACGATGACGACGACGATCATGATGACAATTGTAACGATGCCATTGAATTTACCCACGAAAATCCCGGCTGAGTCTCGCCAACTTTTTTCCAGATGAGAATCAAAATCTTTATTTAGACTGCAGGAGGAATTCGATGAGCTGTAAAGCTCCTTTGTCACGGACGTTCCAGCATGGGCGGGTCAGGAGGGTCCCGTCACCATGAAGATTTTTGGCCAACACCAATAATTTAATCCGTGGTATTGCTTCACGTGGGAGGAAAGCGGAGAACCCGGAGAAAAACCCCACCGTGCATTCGAGGTGGATTGGGGTGGGGGGGGTGACCTTTAACTCTGCCCATCAGCAAGTGGGCACACCTAGCAGTCCCACGCCTACAACACCTGGCAAGCCCTGGTGGTGGCGGCGGCGGCGGCGGTGGTGGTGGTGGTGGTGGTGTTCGCCCATACAAGCACCAACCAGGCTCCACCCTGAGATCTGTCAAGACCGGGTATATTCGTGGTGCTTTTATATATATAGTTTTTTTTTTAAATTGTAGACATAAGATCTTTAGAAGCCTATCAAATATCGCCATTCTCAATCCAACAATGGATGACGGACTACCCATTTATACAGCACCTGGCACGACACCTCGCCAAATCGCAAGCGGCGGTGGTGTATTTCTTGTGACTATACTTCACCACAAGTGCTCAGCTCGGGTTGGTGATCGAGGGGGAGGTGGGAAGAGCACCAGGACCGGTTCGAGATATCATTCGCAACTGATGTTTAACCGTGGCCGGGATTCGAAGGTACGTACGCGTACTGGCGCGCCACCGCCACTTGCACGCGTTGAATTTTTCCCTGTGCATCCCCAACGAGGTGGGGCGGGAAGGGGGGGGGGCGCTGGTGGGGGAAGGGTGGGGGACACTGCAGAGCTGATGGGGGATTACAATCGTGCTGCTAGATTCTCAGCAGGGAACTATCCCCAAGTTGGCTCCCAAGCCCAGCGATTTCCCCCATTCCCCCCCCACCCCACACTGCCCCCCCTCCACCCCCCCCCCCCATCTACCACGGCACGAGCCGCGGTTGTCGTCTTCCTAAGCCGAGACTTTAACCGGTGGTCCGCCTTCCCTCCGCTGGGACGTTAGAGATCGGATCCCTCGGCGCTGTCAGATAAAGGGCAAAAGGAGGAGTTAATCCGGGGTCCCCCAGGGTGAAAATCCCTCCCACTGCAGCTCAATAAAATCTCTCTCGCCCGGGGCAATTTCCCCCCACCCACCCCCCGAGCGCCCCCCCCGCCCCCCCACATGCGGATATTTTTTAAATAAAAAAATATATTCGTGTAAAGTGCTTCTACCCTCCTAGTGTAGGCTCGGCAATCTTGTAAATAGCACGGCAAACAGCCCGGTGGCGTCTTCTCTGGGTTATAAGGCGAGAGATGTTAACTACCTCGCCTGGTATACAAGGAAGTCGTGGGTTCGATCCCGACCTTGACGCCTGCTGTTTGTTTGTAGTTTGCGTGTCTTTCTCGCTCTCTCTCCCCGTGGTTCGCGTGGGTTTTTCTCCGGTTCCTCTCCGCTTTTTCTCTCCGCATTTAGAAAAAACATCGCTGCTGCTATAAATGTCCACGCGATGAGCCACTTCGCTGGGCTATTGTTTGTGGCCAGGTCTCGTTTCTGACAAAGAGCTACGGAGCTCAGTGGGGAAAATAAAAATGGAAAAGGTGCGATCTTAAAAAAAAAATAGTAATAAACATGGAAAAGGTGCGACCTTAAAAACATTGCTTGCGGAAGAGCCACCACCACCAGAGAGAGCACTGCATGGTAACTTGGCCTACTCTTCCAAGACGTTTTGGAAGATGTGAACGAACCCACACCTTACCCCACCACCACGCGACCTCCCGACCCACCAACTGGCTGTGAAAACCATTTTACACCGCTGCACGCAATGGACAGAAGCGTGGGATTAAACATCAACGTGAAACGTCGGTCCAACCGCTGCGCCTCTGGGTTCCCAGTGCAGCGCGCCACCCGTTACGCCCCCTCTGAAGTGTGAGACGTACTTGTTTCACCTGCATTTCAAAGCAAGATTTAGAGAGGGGGGGAGGGGTGGTGCATCTTTTGATCCGGTAGGTGCGTGCGTGTGTCTGCGCGGAGCGGTGGTTCAACAATTAGCACCGTTGCGCCACGAAACCTGGTGAGCCGAGTTCGAGCTAACGATTATCTGAACCGGTCCGGGGCATTCCCCGGTGTCAACTCAGTCTTAAAGTGAGTACCTGGTGACACAAATGCGGCCGGGCGTGGTGCTAGCCACGCACACCCTCGTGTGCCCTGCCGGCCTTAATATGTGCTCGCTAACAGCACTTGTCCCAAAACACGGTTAAAGGCTATACGGGGGATCTTTGTCTTTGTGTATCGCAGCGATAGTAGAGCGATTAGCGCGCTGCGCTACGAACCCCTAGCTCGAGTTCGATTCCCGCTCACGGCCACCACCACCAGAGACAATTGTCTGAATCGGTCCTGGGCCTCCCCTAGGTCGACTCAGCCTCAAATAACTACCTGGTGCGGTGTCTAAACATCGCCACGAAGGAGACAAAGGCGACCGGGCGTGGTGCTGGCCATACACCCCCTCGTGTGCCGTGCCGGCCTTCATAGGTGCTCGCTAACAACAGCACTTGCCCCAACGAATCGGGTCGATGGCTTCGTAGTGCAGTGCGCTAACCACTGCGCCACCGCTCTCCAACCTTTGCCTCGTAATAAAAGCACCCACTCTTGTCACGAACGCACTAATACCATGCTCACAGAGTTCCAGCTGCAACCTTTTTTGCCCTATATCGTGCCTCTCAGCAGCTCGCGAGTCGTTATCGCCAGGGCACCTCTGACTGGCACGCCTTGTCGAAGCACATTCGGGGCCCAGGCACACGCAACCCGTGCCAAAAGTGAACGGGGGAAGTGGAATTACGCAGTGCGCTTTAGACATTTGAATGGCAGTCTGCGTGGGTGCGCCTTTGACAGTCTCAATAGGTGCTGAAAAGCGGCGCACGTTTAGTAAACACGAGTTGCGCTTCAATGCGGGGGACATTTAAAAGGACGACACCCTCCGCCGCCACCCTTCCCCGTGCGCCTATTGTCGCTTGGTACGCCGGAGTGGAAGATGAATCGTGCCACATTGGCGCGGACACCGAAACACGTGGCCACGTTCTACGCTCGATGCGCCGAGCGAACAGAGAGGTGTCACGTGTCAACAGCGCCACCGCCGCCACCGCCCACAGCATTGGCTAATGCCGATGATATAATGGACGGCAGAGTGGTTTCCCGTGGCCACACTTGTGCCTCGCCGCGGCAGGAAGGGCGCGGGTTCGACTCCCAGCCACTCGGGCGCCGCCCCGCGCGGAGTTGAGCCTTCTCCCCCCGTGATTCTGCAGAGACAGTGGCGAGAACCATCGCTGCACTACCGTGAACGCCGCATCATCGCTTTACATCCACCGGCAGACTTCCCTGGAAAGTGGAAAGTACTCATGGGCCACCCCCCCCACCTACCACATCCCGCTCCCACCCACGTCACGTTGGCCCCGTGTTGGCGGAGGGACGGGCTTTATGGAGCACTTTTCCGTCCCTTGGGGAGAAGGGATGAGGAGGGAGAAGTGGGTTGGTGTTTTTTGTCTAGGGACAGAGACTTTGCAATGCAGCTTTGATGCCTTCTTCACCCCGATCGGGTGCATTTGTAATCGCCACGTGCTACTAAATGTCGTCCGCTGTATATATATATTTTTGCTCCCCCACCCCCCCCCCCCCCCCCTTTTAGGGCAGAGTTTTTTTTAATCTTTGAGATTTAAAACAAAAAGATCAGAACATGTCATGGGAAAAAAGAACAGTAATATATCACGATAATGACCATGGGCAAACTGCATCGGCGTTGTGAACGAGGAAGAGAAACCAAAAGTCCACGCAGAATGCCACCTGCACCGCAACGCAGTGTCCGAACGAGGTGGGTCAATGGACACCGTCGCTATCTCGCCCCTTGAGCCTTGAGACCCCAGGGAGGTTGACATTAGGAGATCACTTGAGCTCGGGCCACAGGAGGTTCAAGCATACCTACCGGTAGTATGACCACTCCTGATGAAAGCTTCTTGGGAGTCAGGAGTGTGAAGGGGAGCCTGCTGGGTCCGAAAGCCAAGATAATACTTGGTACGTGGAACTGCGTACGAGACGTCAACGATAGCCCCAAGCCCTCCGTGAAGTAAAGAGATGACCCAAGACGAGTGCCGGACTAAGCTAGTGCGGGGCCTGTAGCATATGATGTTATAAAGGGGCCCTAAATAAACACATAAAAAGCTACTTAAATATTAAAACACGATTTTTTTACTTGCATAGTGAATTAATTGTATTTTTTCATTTTATATACAGCCGGATGATACGACAAATCGCTAACCTTAAACACCCAGTCGTTCGTAAAAGTTGAAGGCGGTATAGTACTATAGTAATACAGCAAGTGCAGAATCGCTGAACCGGAATTGATAGCTTGAAAGCGTTTAGCGCGGGGCCCTTGAAAGTGCGGGGCCCGTAGCTACTACATATGTAGCAGCTACTACGCGTGTAGCAGCGCCTACGCGTGTAGCAGCTACTACGCGTGTCGCAGCTACTACGCGTGTCGCAGCTACTACGCGTGTAGCAGCTTTTGCTACGAGGATAATCCGGCGCTGCGCAAGACCACGTGGCGCACGACCGTGAATGAGCAGCTGGGCAGCAGCAGCACTCAACCTCTTCTTGGGGCGAGGCTCAACATGTCGCGAAGGGCAGAACGCAGTGGAGGGAAACGCATTGCGGCTTTGTGTCCCATAGTTGACGAAGGGGATAGACTAACTTGAGATATGGCACTTTTAAATCTAGATTGCAAAACTCTTTTCAGATTAGCGCTGTTGGTTACGTACGTTGCGAGATAAGTTCAGCTTGCGTACCTACATTGTATTTATAAATACTCTACCAGATAAAATACACCCAATGGGCTTTTATTTATTTTCATTATTATTCACGTAGGGCCCTGGGTTTAAAACTAAAAACCAAGGTTGACGTTTCGAGACGGCTTGCCGCGTCCCCCACCACCCCCCCCCCCCCCGGGAAGTTTCTACATCCGCCTCTGACACGCGAGGTGCGTCTCTTGTCACACGAGCATCTGATTTTAAAAAAAATATATATAACAATAAAAAATGATAACCGCTTTCACCAGCAGATTTGTTTTTTTTATTGAGAACAAAAAATGTGTGTGCGCGCGGTGCTTCACGCGTGCGATTCTTCGCCAAGTATCGCTGGCCCTCGATCATCGTAAAATATGACACGGCCTACCAAACTGTCACGCGTTACGCACGGAATTTCCGTAGCACTTGTCCTCCACACCTGCAAATTAAAAAAAAAGATGCCAGCAAACGACGATCCCACCCCAGCTTGTCCCTTGCTCGCAAGCGCGTGCGTTGTGCGCGCGCGCGCGCGTGTGTGGGGAGCGGTGGTGGAGCGGTTAGCGCTACGCTGCGCGATATTGAACCAGGCGATCTGGGTTCGATTCCCGCTCACGGCCACGCACCACCAGTGACGGTTATCTGAATCGATCCCTGGGCCTCCCCTAGGTCGACTCAGCCTCAAATGAGTACCTGGTGCGGTGTGTAGTAAACATCGCCACTGGGGAGACAAAGGCGGTCGGGCGTGTTGCTGGCCACCCCACCCCCTCGTGTGCCGTGGCGGCCTTCGTAGGTGCTCAGCTAACGGCACTTGCCCCCTACAGTTTGCTACAGGCCATGCGGGGCGATCTGTTTTTGTACTCTTTGGTTCTATTCGGTAAAGTCACGTAGGTAAAAAATAAAACAACAGCGCTGTCCTCCAGCGCTGTCCTCGAGACAGTCTAGTCCCTTCACCTGATGAAGGCCGCTTGTGTTGTGGCCGAAACGTCGTGATTTTTGTTGTTTTATTTTGTACCTACGTGACTTTACCGAATAGAACCAAAGAGTATGGATCCTTGCAGTCACGAAAGCTTTAAATCTAGAATTGATCTGTTTTTGTCTTTGGGGAGCGGTAGTGGAGCGGTGAGCTCGCAGCGCCGCTGTGTGGCCATCGGCTGCCAGCTGAATCCGACTGCAATGGAACGCACAAAAAAATCCCTCGGCGGCGACCTTTCAATGCTTGTGCATTTAAAGGTCAATACACAAGAATTGCGGGGGACTGGAGGGGGGAAAGATTTGTAGCTCATCCGATTCCTCCAGTGTGAATATACATTCCGATTCGCGCTTTACTACAGCCTTATCCGCTCACAGAAGCGTTAAAGTTTAAAAAACATTTTTACAAAAATGTTTTTTTTTTAACGCTTCTGTGAAATTTGCAACAATAACCACGTGACATGTGCTGCTGCCTCCGGGCTCTGGAGATCACCTGGAGAAGATTCCAGGCCCAAGTGTTGACAACGATGGCGAACACGTGGGAGACTCTTTGACTTTTTGAAGCTATTAACATGACATTTGTTATCAAGTTACAGTGTTGCATTATCCGTTCTTTTTTCCCATTATACAGTGTTGCCGGCCTTCATAGATGCTGCTCGCTGACAGCACTTGCCCCAACAGTCTGTGACAGGCTAAACGGCAGTGCGGGATTAAGCTAGTGCAGGGCCTGCAGAATATGTTATGAAGGGGCCCTAAATTTAAAATAAATAAACATTAAAACATACATTTTTTACTTGCATAGTAAAGTAATTGTATTTTTTTCATTTGCTATACAGCCAGATAATACGACAAATCGCTAACCTTAAACACCCAGTCGTTCGTAAAAGTTGAAGGCGGTATAGTACTATAGTAATAGAGCAAGTGCAGAATCACTGAACCGGAATTGATAGCTTGAAAGCGTTTAGCGCGGGGCCCTTGAAAGTGCGGGGCCCGTGCGGGATTAAGCTAGTGCTACACATGTAGTAGCTACATGTGTAGTAGCCACATGTGTAGTAGCTACATGTGTAGTAGCTACATGTGTAGTAGCTACATGTGTAGTAGCTACATGTGTAGTAGCTACACGTGTAGCTAGTGTAGTAGCTACACGTGTAGTAGCTAGTACATGCTCCGAGGATAACGCGCCACTGCTAAACGGGGGATCCTTGTTTCGTTTGGCGTCGCAATGCCTTTTGCTGTCACTACGCCGGACATCTCCCTCCGTTCGCACGACCGAGCCTCATTCCGCGTGACTTCTGTTCGTAGTGGCTGGTTGGTGTCCCGGTATCTTGTCGTAGTGGAAGGGAAAGAACAAAGGTAATAAACTTGATTTGAAGCTTTCGTGCCTGCAGGAATTGCCCTTTGGTTATTTCGGTAAAAGTCACGTAGAAAGCACATGAATGCAATAATAGAATACGACGTTTCGATTGCAACACAAGCAATGTGTTATTAAGTGTATGTTATTTCTACGTGACTTTACCGAAAGAACCAAAGAGTGTACAAGTTAATATCTATTTGCACTTATTTATTTCTTTGTTTGCCCGTTTAAATTCAAGAGAATATTCCACGGCTGTGGAAGGCGGCCGGTGTTAGAGCTGTGTGCAGTGCATCGGGTGGATCAAGCGCATCAAATTATTGTAAAATTTGACGGTTTTTTGTTGTTGTTGTTGATGATGATGATGGACAACATAGGCTTGTGTCACCTTGCCAACCGAGTAGCCCGCATTGTACGAATGTACTACGTATGTATGTTGAACTTCGTTAGCACCGTACGTCGCCAACCATGCTTATCGGTGGTGCAGGTGGGGGGGGGGCAAGGAGAGATCAAACTCAACACAAAAAGCAGTTCTAAATAAATTAGTTTTCAATTTAGATTACACGAGTGCATAGCCGCTAATGCATTCAGCTGCTAATGGAACGCGTGGGGGGCTAAAGCGTGGGTACTCCAACGCCCCTCCGGATTAGCACGGTTGGCTACGTACGGTGCGAAAGAAGTTCGACATGCATGCAGAACGGCCTGGCCAACGTGGCTGTAATGCCAAAAATATCCTTTAGCGCGAGGGGCTCTCTAAGATCGCCTTCCAGTGGACGCCCTTGCAGTGCTGCGCCTTTACCCTCGTGGGTCAGAATATTTTAAAAAATCATTATCAGAAGTTGATAATTATCCGAGTAAATAACCCATTGAGCTATAACAGCTCTTTTCCAAGGGTTACTCGGCCAGCAGACAGACACGGCAGCAAGAGTTAATCAACGATATACAACAAATATGAAGGAAATTAAACAAACAAAAAACGTGGGACCTTTTTTTGCCAGTATCAAAGTATGAAAAATAAGAATATTTTACCATTTCTGGCAATACAGCAGGCGTTAATACATTCGACCACCAAATATATACCTTCTTCAAAGCAATCGAGTCTGTAATTAACCACACACGGCACTTGTGGTGAACATGAAAATAAACGTGCTCTGATTTAGCTGCTCACCCGCGAGCTGTAAGTGCTCTGATACGTGGCATTGGCTTTGGACTGTTCGCCTTTTGGCGTTCTCTGGTCTGCTGACACTGGTGGTGATACTAGGCCAGAAAGGAGGATGTCTCTGGTGTAGGCCAATCAGTTTTCAAAGGCAATGCCAAGTATTATCAGAGCGTGTTTTTGTGTTGCATGTTCGCCACGAGCACGCGTGGTTAATGCGGACTTGATTCCTTGCAAAAAGTTATCTATTTCGTGTCCGAACATATGAACTCCTGTTGCATTGCCAGAAGGGTAAAACACAGTTATTATTCATAAAACAAAATGGATCGTTAACACGAAGTCGCCCTTCGCGACCAATATTATCCACAATAGAGGAGGTTTTTTGGGGGTTAGATCAATCACGTGAATATAAATGTGTCGTCGTTCAACCCGCCACCACCCGACACAGCCAATTAGTAAGGTTTGTCACGTAAACAGAACGTAGCCAATTCGTCAGTAGTACAGCACACCCGGTGTGTTGGAGGGCCAAGCCACAACATTTACAATCTGAGTTTTTACGACGTTGCGGCAGTAATTACAACCAGCCCTCTATTATGGAAAAAAAACGATCTCACGAAACACAATTTTACGTGCATTCTCGCATTTAAATTGTTTCGACCTCCGCAAAGTCTGCTCTAAGAAAGTTACGGTCATGGCAGAGTGTGGGTGAATTCTCCCGGAGTAGGCGACACACACCGCCACTTGCATTCCAAAAATTGGGAGCAGCGGCGACGTTAAACGCCCCCTCGTGAGAACCAAGTTCCCTAACGAAATCTAAGAGCCGTAGAAATAAGCCGTCGGTTCAGAAGCCATTGCTCGTGGGACGTGTCTCTGAAGTGGCGTGGTTGTTTCTCCCCCCCCCCCCTCACACAAATCACAGTTGCTTTAGGGGCCGTCCATAAATGACGTCACGCACCTGGGGGGAGGGGGTCAGACATTTGTGACGATGTGTGACGAGGGGGGGGGGGGGGTTGAGAAATGTGACGTCACATCAAAATGCACAACTTTAAATAAATATAGACAACACGTTCTACTTATATTCTTGGTTCTTTCGGTAAAGTCACGTAGAAGGGAAACAATAAAATAATAAAAATATAAAACAATAACATTCTCACGACGTTTCGACTGCAACACAAGCAATCATCATCAGGTGTGAAAACCACAGCAAGAACATTTTAAAAAAGTGGCGGTATTTTTTTTCACGTATAAAAAAAACCGCCACTTTTTTCAAATTTTGTGTTGTAGTCGAAACGTCGTGAAAATTGTATTGTTTTATATTTTTATTATGTTATTGTTTCCCTTCTACGTGACTTTACCAAAAGAACCAAGAATATGAATCCCTGCAGCCACGAAAGCTTTAAATCAAAACGTTCTACTTAATTAAATAGACTTTTTAATAAATGTTTTCTCCTACAACATCAGAGTGCAGCGCCACATTAAATACGCACTACAATGACAATAGTTTAAAGCGATTTGAAGCATGTTTTTTTGGTATGTGGGGGGTGGGGGCAGAGCTTTGTGACGTCATATTTAAGGGGTGGGTCTGACTTTTTGTGACGTCGTGTGACGAAGGGGGGGGGGGGCAAAAATCGTCCAAAATCGCGTGACGTCATTTATGGACGGCCCCTTACAAGGGCAAGAGAGACGCGTCCTTTCGTCTCACGTTCCTGTCGAGTCACTTCCAGCAGGCGGCGTCTCTTCCGTAAGAAGCAGCGGGCACGACATTGAAAATATTTTTTGCCGCTTCACGATGACAGCGCAGGAATTTCGACATCATCCAAAAGGACCCCGGGGGTGGCGAGTTGTCCAACAACAGCAACAACAACAAATGCGATTGCAGCATTCGCTCAACTCGTACTTAATTCAGTGTCAATTGTATGCATGTGTGTCGAACTTCTTTCGCACCGCTCGTCGGAGGCGCGTGAGAAGGGCAACTTAGCTAACAATAACACGTAAAACAGCAGTTCCTACTTACTACCGTGCTTGCAACGTTTAAACGCTGCCTCGCGGCGTGGTGTAACGCGAACTAGTATCGTGCTGCAGCGTCACGTTATAAAGTTAGTGCCGTGTACTCTTTGTTTTTTTTTCGGTAATGTCACGTAGGTGAAAAAAAATGAAAGCTAAATTAAATCACGACGTTTCGGGCGCAACACAAGCGTCCTTCTTCAGGTGGGGATAACGTAGCGAAAGCACAAACGCTTAAAGTGTGTCTCAGAGGTGGCTGTGATTTAAATTTAGTTTTCATTTATTTTATTTATACCTACGTGACTTTACCGAAAAAACCAAAGAGTATGAACCCTTGCAGTCACGAAAGCTTCAAATCTAGAATTAGTGCCGTGTGTTCGATTCTAAATCATCTCCACTCTCTCTCGAGAATCATCTCAACTCCCTCTCTCGAGAATCATCTCAACTCTCTCTCGAGAATCATCTCAACTCTTTCTCGAGAATAATCTCAACTCTCTCTCGAGAATCATCTCAACTCTCTCTCCCGAGAATCATCTCAACTCTCTCGAGAATCATCTCAACTCTCTCTCTCGAGAATCATCACAACTCTCTCTCTCGAATCATCTCAACTCTCTCTCGAATCATTTCAACTCTCTCTCGAGAATCATCTCAACTCTCTCTCGAGAATCATCTCAACTCTCTCTCTCGAGAATCATCTCAACTCTCTCTCTCGAGAATCATCTCAATTCCCTCTCTCGAGAATCATCTCAACTCTCTCTCTCTCTCTCGAGAATCATCTCAACTCTCTCTCTCTCTCTCTCGAGAATCATCTCAACTCTCTCTCGAGAATCATCTCAACTCTCTCTCGAGAATCATCTCAACTCTCTCTCTCTCGAGAATCATCTCAACTCCCTCTCTCGAGAATCATCTCAACTCTCTCTCTCGAGAATCATCTCAACTCTCTCTCTCTCTCTCTCTCGAGAATCATCTGAACTCTCTCTCGAGAATCATCACAACTCTCTCTCTCGAATCATCTCAACTCTCTCTCTCGAATCATCTCAACTCTCTCTCGAGAATCATCACAACTCTCTCTCTCGAATCATCTCAACTCTCTCTCTCGAGAATCATCTCAACTCTCTCTCTCTCGAGAATCATCTCAACTCCCTCTCTCGAGAATCATCTCAACTCTCTCTCGAGAATCATCTCAACTTTCTCTCGAGAATCATCTCAACTCTCTCTCTCTCGAGAATCATCTCAACTCTCTCTCGAGAATCATCTCAACTCTCTCTCGAGGATCATCTCAGCAGCGGGCACGACATTGAAAATATTTTTGCCGCTTCACGATGACAGCGCAGGAATATCGACATCATCCAAAAGGACCCCGGGGGTGGCGAGTTGTCCAACAACAACAACAACAAATGCGATTGCAGCATTCGCTCAACTCGTACTTAATTGTCAATTGTATGCATGTGTGTTGAACTTCTTTCGCACCGCTCGTCGGAGGCGCGTGAGAAGGGCAACTTAGCTAACAATAACACGCAAAACAGCAGTTCCTACTTACTACCGTGCTTGGAACGTTTAAACGCTGCCTCGCAGCGTGGTGTAATGCGAACTAGTATCGTGCTGCAGCGTCACGTTATAAAGTTAGTGCCGTGTACTCTTTGTTTTTTTTCGGTAAAGTCACGTAGGTGAAAAAAAATGAAAACTAAATTAAATCACGACGTTTCGGGCGCAACACAAGCGTCCTTATTCAGGTGGGGATAACGTAGCGAAAGCACAAACGCTTAAAGTGTGTCTCAGAGGTGGCTGTGATTTAAATTTAGTTTTCATTTATTTTATTTATACCTACGTGACTTTACCGAAAAAAAACAAAGAGTATGAATCCTTGCAGTCACGAAAGCTTCAAATCTAGAATTAGTGCCGTGTGTTCAATAAGAATCATCTCAACTCTCTCTCGAGAATCATCTCAACTCTCTCTCTCGAATAATCTAAACTCTCTCTCGAGAATCATCTCAACTCTCTCTCGAGAATCATCTCAACTCTCTCTCGAGAATCATCTCAACTCTCTCTCTCGAGAATCATCACAACTCTCTCTCTCGAGAATCATCTCAACTCTCTCTCTAGAATCATCTCAACTTTCTCTCGAGAATCATCTCAACTCTCTCGAGAATCATCGCAACTCTCTCTCGAGAGAGAATCATCTCAACTCTCTCTCGAGAATCATCTCAACTTTCTCTCGAGAATCATCTCAACTCTCTCTCTCTCTCGAGAATCATCTCAACTCTCTCTCTCGAGAGAATCATCTAAACTCTCTCTCGAGAATCATCTCAACTCTCTCTCGAGAATCATCTCAACTCTCTCTCTAGAATCATCTCAACTTTCTCTCGAGAATCATCTCAACTCTCTCTCGAGAATCATCGCAACTCTCTCTCTCTCTCGAGAATCATCTCAACTCTCTCTCGAGAATCATCTCAACTCTCTCTCTCTCGAGAATCATCTCAACTCTCTCTCGAGAATCATCTCAACTTTCTCTCGAGAATCATCTCAACTCTCTCTCTCGAGAATCATCTCAACTCTCTCTCGAGAGAGAATCATCTAAACTCTCTCGAGAATCATCTCAACTCTCTCTCTCGAGAATCATCTCAACTCTCTCTCGAGAATCATCTCAACTCTCTCTCGAGAATAATCTAAACTCTCTCTCGAGAATCATCTCAACTCTCTCTCTCGAATCATCTCAACTCTCTCTTGAGAGTCATCTCAACTCTCTCTCTAAAATCATCTCAACTTTCTCTCGAGAATCATCTCAACTCTCTCTCGAGAATCATCGCAACTCTCTCTCGAGAATCATCTAAACTCTCTCTCGAGAATCATCTCAACTTTCTCTCGAGAATCATCTCAACTCTCTCTCTCGAGAATCATCTCAACTCTCTCTCTCTCAAGAAGAAGAAGAAGGAAGAGAGAGAGACGCGGTGATTCGGAGGCGCCACGAGGAACGGCGGTTCCTTGTTTATCCTGCGACGTATTAACAACACCGCCGACAATGAAACGAGTGTCTCTTAATTATTACTACACGTTTTTTTTAATTATTATTACACGCTTTTTATTAACTCACTCTGTCTGTTGTTGTATCCTCAAATCTTGTAACTCAATTGTAACCCACTTCCCAATGTGGTATCGACTGCAAACTTGGTATACTTATGTCATAACTGATGACAATACTATATTCTATCATAAAACAAATATATTTTTTAGACATTATTTTTTATATGTTACGCTTCGGCTTGGGTATAATTGTCCACGGTCAACTGACGTTGGCTGTAATTCCCCTTACCTTGTGGCAAGCTTCGGGTCCGCCTCCTGGAGTCGTGGAGTTCTTCCATTACGAGTACGGTGCATTTAATTAAAGCGTGGTTTAAATATAGGGTTTTTTTAAAAATAAAAAAATATTACTTATTTATTTCACGTGGGAGAGGTCGGGCAGCCGAGGCACTCGAATTCCCGTCGGAGGTGATTAGTGTGAGGCACTTTTCGGATTGGCACGGTTGTGCTGCGTACGGTGCGAAAGAAGTTCAACATTGATACAAGTGGGCACGGCAACATTTGTAACGAAAAAAAAAACTTCCCCCAGATAGGGATGGGCAAGCAAAAAAAACACATAAATACTTTGGAACATCGATGTACAAGTACTAATTTCCGATATGATGCTTTCGATAAACATTGTTTTTTTAGACGACGTTTCAGGCAACAACCCTTCTTTATTACGTGCAATGAATGTCATTACCCGAAACATCGCCTGTTATATATTGATTTATTTCAATACTATGTCGTTGGGCACGTTTGCCACGTAGGCTTTCGCGACCAATATCATCCATGATAAAGGGTTTTTTTGGCGATGTTAGATCGCGTCAATATAAATGTGTCAAATCTTCACTTAAAGCTTTCGTGACTGCAGGAATTCATATTCTTTGGGTCTTTCTGTAAAGTCACGTAGATAGGTTATTTTTTTTACTCCTGCTGACAATCGCTTGCGTTGCGATCAAAACGTCGTGGTTTTTGTTTATTTTTGTTATTAATCTGAACCTATCAACGTGACTTTACCCAAAGAATACAAATGTGTCGTTAAGCCCGCCACCACCCGACACGGCCAATTTAGTCAAATTTGTCCCGTCAACAAAACGTGCCGATTCGGTACTACTTCAGCACACCGGTTGTGCGTTGGAGAGTAAACCCACAATATGTACAATTTTAGCACGACGTTTCGCTGGTGATTGAATCCAGCTTCATCAGGCGAGTTTGCCAGACTTGTGAAGGAGTCTTCCCGGTGCGGTACTAGAACGGAGGTTTTTCCTCTGGCCCTGGAGGCAAGATAACATCTGTAGTGTTAGAACAGAGGTTTTCCCTCTGGCTCAAAAGCCAAAATGACAACTGCAGTGCTAGAACGGAGGTTTTCCATCTACCCCATTGGTTGAACATCTGTGGTGCTAGAACAGAGTTTTTCCCTCTGACTCCATAGGTTAAACATCTGTTGTGCAAGAACGGAGGTTTTCGCTCTGACCCAAAGCTAAAACAACAGCCTGCAGTGCTATAACGGAGGTTTTCCCTCTGACCCAAAGGTAAAACAACAGCCCGCGGTGCTATAACGGAGATTTTCCCTCTGGCCCGAGCGGTAATAATACAAAACCCCCTCTATATTATAGGCTTGGTTCTTTCGGTAAAGTAACGTAGAAGGGGAAACAATAAAATAATTTAAAAATTTTAAAATATAAAACAACAAAATTCTCCCTCTATATTCTTGGTTCTTTCGGTAAAGTCACGTAGAAAAGGGAAACAATAAAATAATAAAAAAAATATTCTTATTATTTAAAAAATATTTCTTGTTAATTTTAAATCATTAAAAATATATTTACGCGACTTTACCTAAAGAACCAATGAAATATGAATCCCTGCATTAACGAAAGCTTTAAATATTTTTTTTAAAAAAACGCCCCTCTGTTCTAACACCGCGGCCGCAAACTCGTGAGCTCCTGGCGTCGTTAAGGTCGGTCGCTCGGTCGGGCGGGCGATCACTCGCCTCAGCTTTCCTCACTAAATCTCTCTCCTTCAAGACGTCTCATAATCCTTTCCTCTACGCCTGGTGCGTCAATAATTAACGAGTTAACAATTAACGAGTTAATTATTGACGCTTCCACCCGCCTTTTACGGGTAACCTCGGACGGTTTCGCTTTGAGGGGTACAGTGTCGCCCGTACAGTGTCGTGCAAGGTACTGCGAGTAAATTGAGAGTTTTTAATTCCGCGTTTACGTCGATGGTTATCGCACGGTAGCATCGCTGTTCCTAGGCGTCTTTAAGTTGTTCGTATGCGAGTTCTCAGGTTGTTGGGGTGGGGGGGGGTTTAAATGTTATTTTAAACTTTGTAGAAGCGGCGTTGACCAGCGTGGTGAAGTATGGTCAAATAACCCTCTTTCCCCACGGCGTGAGGAGGAGGAGGGGTTGGTTGTGTGTGTGTGTTTAAATAACACCGCTAATGTGTTGGTTAAATAGTGTAGTTTAGTGTTAAATAGTGTAGTGTAATGTTAAATAGTGTAGTGTAATGTTAAATAGCGTGGTGGGGGGGTGATAACGCTGTGGTGTAAGGCCGTATTTGGCGTGATGTAACGTTGAAGAGTGGAGTGTAATGTTTAAGTGTAGTTTAGTGTTAAATAGCGTAGTTTAGTGTTAAATAGTGTAGTGTAATGTTAAATAGTATAGTGTTAATGTTAAATAGCGTGGTGGGGTGGTGGTAACGCTGTGGTGTAAGGCCGCATTTGGCGTGATGTAACGAAGAGTGGAGTGTAATGTTTAAGTGTAGTTTAGTGTTAAATAGTGTAGTTTAGTGTTAAATAGTGTAGTGTAATGTTAAATAGTATAGTGTTAATGTTAAATAGCGTGGTGGGGTGGTAACAACGCTGTGGTGTAAGGCAGCATTTGGCGCGATGTAACGTTGAAGAGTGGAGTGTAATGTTTAAGTGTAGTTTAGTGTTAAATAGTGTAATGTAATGTTAAATTGCGTGGTGATGTTTCAAAGTGTAGTTTAATGTTAAATCGTGTAGTATAATGTTACATAGCGAGATGTAATGGTAAATAGTGGACTATGTACGTGTATATATGTGGAACTTCTTTCGCACCGTACGTAGCTAACCGTGCTAATCGGAGGCGCGGTGTAAGGACAACAAAACTAAACACAAAAAGCAGTTCTACTGCTATGGTTTAATGTCAAAATAGAGCCGTGCAACGTGACGTGATGTTAATTAGTGTAGTATTGTAGACTCGTGTTTTAATAGGGCCGTGTGACGTGTGAGATTCGCTTCGGCCAAAGTTATTCACGACAATGTGATCAGACGTTTTCGGGAAAATTATGTTGGAAGAAACGAAGATAGTCGCAAATCTTAGTTCACATTCGGAACTTCAGTTGTAGCCATCCATTGTATCGTTAAAGCGCGGCGATTAACTTTTCACATGGCTCCGTGTAAATTTGAGGTCCCACTTTTGGTGGATTTCAGGAGAACTCCTATCCGCGGTCATGCGTGGCGACCCATATCGCGGATTCTATCATCCGTGGGGGACTATCTGCGATGTTGCTATCCGCGGGGGTAACACGGCCGATAGCCGCGGATGATCGGATGAATTTGCCGCGCGATTCCTCTCGTCCGCGCAAAAAATACTGCAGGCAATAAGATTCCATTCCGCAAAGACTTGTTGGGAAAGTCACGGATAATTGGACGAATAGGTCCACGGATAATAAGAGTTTTCGCGTAACCTACAACTGTCGCGAAAAAGAGGGCCGCGGATAACCAACCAATTGTCCTTTAAAGTGGCCAGAACACTCAACAGGTGAAGTGGGTGTTTAGAAACATCAGGTGCGAAAATATGAAGTCTGTGACCTCATACAAAACAGAAACTACGATTTTATGGACATCTCATCGGGAAATCTGGAGATTGTAAAAAGGCCAGAAGCCCCGGATATTACATCTGGCCAGAGCTGACGAGGTTGACTTTGAAGGCAGTGGACAGATGATGTAAGTGAACGGGTAGGGATGCAGATTAACGCAGTGAGACTGATGGAGCACAAGGATAATTTATTGTCAAATGTAGTCTCTCCGAGTTACATTTCATTGCTTTTTTTTATAAACGCACTCTGATTGTTTTTGATGTAATTTAGATCGCCGCTTGCAAAAGAGGCAACGTTTCATGGGTCTCAATGGGTTGTGTCTTAGGTTAAATAAAGGATACAATAACAGGGAAAGTGGCTGGCACACCACCAAACCCTCTGGGAAAGAGGGTGGCACTATACGAGTCGAGATTTAGCCAATCCAAAATCCCTGTGAAAACATGGCCATTTTGGTAGCTACACGCGTGTTGAACTTCTCTCGCACCGTACGTAGCCAACCGCGCTTCATCGGAGGTGCGTGAAGCTAATCGGAGGTGCTCCACCAGTCTCACTTGCGTTGTTATAATGGCATACCCGTGCCAGATCTTTCCCTTGTTTGGCGGCACGCGTGGTAGGAGGAGGGGGTTCAGAGCTTGCCCTCTTCACGCCGTCACGCGCGTGTCGTGTGCAGTTGGGGCCGCTCGTGTCGCGATGCTGCAGGTGACGGCGTGGCGATGCGCGGCCTGGGTGCCGGCGGGAGCTTCCGTCGCGTGGGCACCACGGGCGGGGACGCGGGCCCTGGGACCCTCGTGCTTGCGCTGCGCCACTCTGCGCGCTCCCCTCGTCACGAGGGGCTCAACCCGGGCACAGAGTAATAATATATAATTCACTCCGCAGGCTTTAACTCGGTGTGCCGGTAGTGGCCAGTGTGTGTGTTGAGAGCACAGGTGGCTAAAGTGATGGTTGGGGAGAGTGGGTAGCTCAGTGTGAGGTCACTGGGACAGCCCTAACATATATTCTGAGTTCAAATTTGAGGCAGCCACCAATAAGTTTAACTGATCTCAAGTGTAGCGAGTTAATGGCATTAGCCCGGTCACAAATCATAGACCAAAATATCCATAATAATACATCTATTTGGTTTATTGTAAAATTGAGAATGAAAAGTTTCGATTGATTAACATTCATTGAACACTGTAGGGAATGTAACATATGGCGATCGAAAGTTATTTCAAAATTAGTTAACGTGATTTCCGTAGCCATTCTCTGATGGCCGCTAGAGTTCTGTGGTTAGATTCCTTAGCCTCATCACATGACACCTATTCACAGTTGTAAACGGTATTGCATAAATCAGAAACGTTGCTTATATAAGGTTTCTTATATCCAGCTTGTTTTGTATTATAATGGTTCCTAAGTGAAGTGGTCGTTGGCAGGTAACTTTGGGCCTGGAAGCGGTCCGTACACACGCAAGAATCGCACCTCGCTCGCCTACATCATCGCCACCGTCACGGGGATGCTGGGGCTGTCCTACGCTGCGGTGCCGCTCTACCGCCTCTACTGCCAGGTGCAGCCTCTTCCTCCTCCCCACAGTCGCACTCCACATTCCCTCCACATTTCGAATCGTGCGTTTAGAGCATTTGGCTGCTATAGATTTCCACATAAGCCCCTTAAACTATCACTTGTGGCCAGGTTGCTTCTGAAACTCGGTGGGCTTTACCTGGTAAAATAAAAAGTTTAGTTTAGCACTGCGAGCCACGCCACACTGCCACCATCGCTGCCCCGTTGCACACCTCATCCTCGAGTGCTGTTGTTTGTCGCACTTTGATTATGGAATGATAATTTAATAATTTCAACTTGTAACGCCGCATAGTATTTCCTCGCTCATGAAGAGCGAGAACTCGGAGGTGCGAGGAACCCAAGACAATCGGAAAAGCCAGCCACGCGGTAGGGGGGGGGTCCACCACCAAGTTCCCAAGCTCTGCAGGCCTCTATATATACACGCAGGTGTTATCGGCCAATTAATGAGTGTTTACATGTGGGAGGAAATCGGAGCACCTGGAAAAAGCCCACGCATAATGAGGGGAACACTATCCAATATGGAACATGGGAGTCCACAATTTGGTGTACCGCTACCTCCTGACAAGCCATGGCATGGCACCCCCGATGCCCAGGGGAAGGGAGTTTCACATTTGTGATCCACTAGGTCTCATCTCCAGTGAATGACAGGCATGCGGTACCACTGCCCAGCTTATGTCGAATGTAGAAATAGCCACACTTTACAGATTGTTGTTTCGTTTTGAAATCCATTTAGGCAAAACTGCAGCCCTGCAATTTCTTGCTCGTACAACGCTAGGTGGAAGGACCTCCCTCTGACCTACTTTACCACACTTATCGGATGTCTTCGAAAAGGTGGAAGTATCCAGACTTTACCCCACCATACGCAACCTGCCGATCAACTCACCGTGGTGAACCCATTTATACTGCTGGATGGACAGAGGCGCATTGGTGGAGGGGGCGGGAGGGGATTTAAGAAACTTTAACCATTGTTTCAACTGCTGCGTCAGGAGGGCAAACCGGCGACGTCTGTTTTGCAAGTCCAGTGCTATCACGGCAGCATCCGGTCACACACGGACATCACCAGATCTCAATCGGCGATGTTAAAATTGCGTTGGCGACTGCGCTGGGCCATCTGGGCCTCGCATGCGCATGCAGGCCACAGGGCTGGGTGGTCAGGCGGTGGCCGGCCATGGCACGGAGGGCGTGGCGACGATGCGTCCTGTGCGTGAGCGCGCCATCCGCGTCATCTTCAACGCCGACGTGCACGCAGGCCTCCTGTGGAACTTCCGGCCGCAGCAGAGCGAAGTGAACGTGAGTGACGGGGTGCACGCCCTGCGTTTTCTAAATCGTCGTTGGCGTTTTTTTCTGTTATGGTCGTAGTCTTTCGTCAGTGACACATGGAGTTTCCAGTCAAGCCTTAGTCTGTCTACTTATTATAATTTTATTTGTCGAGTTGATGAAAGCAGAACTTTAATTCCACTCTTAGCTAGTAAATGCTGGTTTGAGGGGCGCACAATTCGTACACTTCGCCAAAGTCATCAGGTCAGCCAATTAATAAACTCCGTCAATCTGGTTTTATATACGGATGCAGATAATTACCATGTTTGGTTTTTCCCAGTGCACTGCAATCTCGAATAACGTGACTAAATTATCTTTGTATGTTGTCATAGTCGTCGTGGTTTTGGTCTGGTGGGTAGCGAAGTCATTTTCGTTTGATGGTTTTAGTCCACTTGGTCATTGTTGACTAAAACACAAACCCCCCACTACCTTTGACGAAGATTTTCGTCACCAATTTCACAAACGATATTAGCGCCAGCGCACACGCGCACTCTTGACCAGGCACCAGCGTGACGCCCGCGTGTGGATGAACCCACTTTGTGCACCATCCTGGCAGGTCGTGCCCGGTGAGACGGCACTGGCGTTTTACCGCGCCAAAAATCCTTCCTCGAAGCCGGTCGTCGGCATCTCTACGTACAATGTAGTGCCCTTTGAAGCGGGCCAGTACTTCAACAAGATTCAGGTAAGCTCGTTTAACACAGCTCAATGATGAAGTCGTATCGCCTGGTTTTTCCTTATTCAGCGTAGGGTGGTGTACGTGTCATTTGGAAGTCACGAGCCACTGTGCGACTATCGCACTGCTCTGGTGCCATCACTCCAACCTCCGTTGAATTGGCAAGTGGTAATGCATCGATTCATAGGTTAAAGTCGTTGTTTGCGCTCATATGTGCATCGCACGTGGGAATGTTTTACTTTATGAGACCTCATTTGGCAGTAACAAGATATAGTAATAATGTAAGTGCTTACCCCGAGCTCTCAATACTCTGATGGTGTGCTGTTTTTGAGTTGTACGCCTTTTGGCGTCTTCTGGTCCAACACCAGTGGAGACTGGGCTCTAAGAAAAGCCGTCTCGGGTGTGGACCAATCAAATTCAAGGACAGTGCATATTATCAGAGTTGTCTTTTTTGTTTGCATTTTGACTACTTGTATTGTGGTTATTGCAAACATGATCCCTTGTATAAAGGTGTTAGTTTTTGTGCCAGATAAAAGGGTAAAAACCTATTACTAATGTTTTACTTGTTTATGTTTTAAGTCATGGGCATGTGTCCCTTTGCAGCCACTAGAGGTGTGCTGCATCAACCATAGTGTTGTCATTTAAATGTAGTTTGGTCTCAACAGAGGTTTTGTTTCCCAAATATGAAAAATAGTTGGGGCTTTTTCTCCAAACGAATTCCAATTGTGCTATCGGCAGCGTGGCAGGAGACAATGAAAAATCTCACAGAGCAGTGGAGCCCAAATATTTGAGAACAGAAGTTTTTTCCAGGAATTTGGACTTAAGACAAACCCTGCAAATGACCTTATTGTTTACACTGTAGTGTTTGCCAGATAGTCCGAATGTATTTAACATTCTCTGAGCTGGAATTGATCAAAATTAAGGACGAAAAAACGATTCTTATATTATGGCTGTCGTAGTCAACCGAGACCATCAACTCGCTAAATTTGAGATCCCCAAATAATCACGGAGTGGCCGAAATCTGGCCTTGAACTTTGGTTCTTGGTAGTGCCAATCGAGCACCGCTATGCACCACAATGTTAAAGCAAAAATGTATTCTTGTATCACGTAGTGGTCCAAACTAATGACAATTCCTTGAATTGCAAAGGGAAAAATCGTCAGACGGCTGCTGTGTTGACCTTTCATCAATGTGATGACTGGGATTTTGACTTTTGCCGTTTGAATGTGAGGCCAATTAATTACCACTTGAGCCGTCTACTTCCTCTCAGGTAATGGTTGATATTTGCAAATTCGTGTGCAGTTTGGCGCCATCTATCATAGTGCGGTCGTGTCGCTATAGTTCTCTGCGGTGAGTAAAACAACGGCAACTATGCCTCTCTAAATTAAATTAACGCCGAACCGCTTGCACGTTCCGAGATTCAGAGATGAAAGCGACCCGCCCCTGCAACTTGCAGACGTCTCAGAATGTCAAAGGGCTCAATGAATGCTCGAGCAGTACGTGTTCAAGCTTTGGGAACGGGTTCCCCCTCCGCATCGCACGCGCCCCTCTTCGTGTGCCGCAGTGCTTCTGCTTCGAGGAGCAGCGCCTGAACCCGCACGAGGAGGTGGACATGCCCGTGTTCTTCTACATCGACCCAGAGTTCGCCGAAGACCCGCGCATGGCCAACGTGAACACCATCACGCTCTCGTACACGTTCTTCGAAGCCAAGGACGGCCAGTTCCTCTCCCTGCCAGGCTATAATAAATGATGCAGTGCTCCTCTGGCCTCTGGGGGCGGGGTGGGGGGGATGCTGAACCGGTGCCCCGTGGTTGGACTATACTGCAGAGCCAAGACCCGTGTTCCTTGGCGTTCTTTCAACCAACTTGAGGCTTGCCCCGCGACAGGTGCCGTCGCAGCCGAGACATTTTACACCTCTCCTTAATGCCTTGAAATCTGCAGAAGCGTTTTTTTAACAAGGTAAATGTAGGGGCATGGCAGGGCGGCGCCATGGGTTAGCAGTTGTGCATTTACCGTTTGTTGCAGAAGTTTGCAATTTCGGGCCCCATGGCCGCCCTGGTTCATACAGCGGGTTTTTATTAACTGTAAAAATACGCGCCGTCTGACACGCACTCGGTGGACTTTAAAAGATCCCATAATGTTATTCAATAATCAGCAGGCCATATGTGCTGGCAACGTGGTCAAATTTTTTTAAATTACCCGCAAGTTACGCAATGTGAAAATGCATGGCAACAGCGCGTGCTACCGCAAAAATGTATTGAGAACCCTTTGAGAAATTATCTTGAGATTCCAATGCTTTCCTGGGTGATAAAATGTTATGTTCAACCACCTTTGTGTATGCCAAACACAGCCTATTATAAGTTCTTAATCCTTAAGGCTCCATGCTTAATTTTTTTTTTATCAACGATCATCTTTAACCTCCACTTGAAATTGTGCTGCTGCCGTTTACATAAATCGTGGCCTTCGGAAAACCCTGTTTGGCTTCACGTGTTTTAAAATGTATTTCATCTTATATCAAAACATGAAACCAAAAACCATTGTGGTAAATTTTAATTTAAAGCTTTCGTGACTGCAGTAATTCATATTCTTAGCCCTTTCGGTAAAGTCACGTTGAAGGGAAACAATAAAATAATATATTTATATGTATTTATATATATTTTATTGTTTCCCTTCAACGTGACTTTACCGAAAGAGCTAAGAATACCATTGTGGTAGTTGAGCGTTTTTCTTTTTGCTGCAGAACATGATTTCGAGTGTGCCCTATGTAAAGATTCATAACGGTTCCGTGGTTTGTATATAATTATTCACTCCCCTCGCGATTTGATGAATTATATAATTGTTCGGGATCGGTATGCGATTAAAGAATGTTATTTATAAACACTTTCGTCAATATAGCGTCCCTAGTGGCTGCAGGAGTGAAGTGAACCAATACAGCTTGATAAAAAAGTTACAAGGTACAGTCCTGAAAATGCTTGCCTGTGCTGCTGCTGGAAGCACGGCCTCCACTAAATTGAGCTCTACAAGGTATGCGGCCTACTCTTCCAAACTGGTCAGACATCCTGGAAAGCGGTGTTGAGTACCTACACTTTGCCCCCACCGCACACGACCTGCTGAGCAACTGTTTTGGACCCATTTAAACTGCTGGTTCAGGGGTCGTCAAACAAAATAAGTAATTTTTTTTTTTACAAATTCGATAAAACTAAATATTTCAAGAGCTGCAATGTGAATACGAGACGGTGGTCCTTAATAAATAACGACACGAAGCAGTCCTTAAAGAGCCGCCGGTTGCCGGCCCCTGTGCTGGGTGGGCGGAGGCGAACAGGATCCAAATAAATATGCCCAGTGTTTCAACTGTTGGGCCGTGAGATCGGGCCGTGAGATCGGGCCGTGAGATCAGGTCGTGAGATCAGGTCGAACCGGGCGACCTCGGGATCGCAAGTCCAGTCTGCTTAACAATTGCACCACATCATCCCAAATACATGCACTTGCAGTATTTGCCTACTATACATTCCCACGTGATAAGCCACTTAGTTGAGCCATCATTTGTGGTTAGGTCGCTTCTGAAAACGAGACCATACTACCTGGTAAAAATAAAAACGTTTACTCGTATAAAAAAATAATCCGAAGCCTTGGCCTCGTCTACATTCTTTTCCCAACAGTCTGGCAGCTTCTCTGAGAAAGGTCATCCACAAGCGTAAGGCCGACCTGCAAACACTCCACAAGTGAAAAACCAGGCTTGCCATGAGCCAGATGGCACCTTATGGCCGACCACGTGGAGATTGCCTGGCACCCCCTCTACTGGTCAATGCCAGTGCCCACCACAAACTTGGAAGTTGCCGCGACAGCATCCTCAAAATCCTGTCGACGAGTGGTACACGCATTATCTTCTCTACTTTACAACTGCTGGCATTCGATCACTTACTGTGAACATTCCATTCACTACTCTTTGGTTCTATTCGGTAAAGTCACGTAGGTAAAAAATAAAACAACAAAAATCACGACGTTTTGGCCACAACACAAGCGGCCTTCATCAGGTGAAGGGACCAGACTGTCTCGAAGACTGCGCTGGAGTGAAATTTTTTTTTTTACCTACGTGACTTTACCGAATAGAACCAAAGAGTATGGATCCTTGCAGTCACGAAAGCTTCAAATCTAGAATTCCATTCACTGCCCACAACTGTTAAAGTGCAATACAAAATAGCACAGTGGTTTGATATTAACAAAAGCATTGAGTCGGCATCCCGTTATCTATATTTTCACTGCTCTCTGGATTTTCAAAATCACAGCAGGCCCTAAAATATATATCGGTGTGGGGAAATCTCCCCTGGTTCCTTATTAGCGGCAGTACTTAATAGCTCATGGGATTGTTGTCTTTAACCCTGTGCATGCTGCGCATTTTACATTAAGAACAGATACAGAAACTCAACTGTTGTCTGTAAGGTTGGGCACGCTAGGATCAACGAGCAAAAAAACCCAGGTCAGGTACAACAGGTTTATTAAACAATGGGAGATATCTGTTCGGATGGGGGGGACAATTGGAAATTATAGAGGAATGTGTACCGAGGATCGCTATTGAATCGGGTCAACGATCAAAATTGTTAAATGGGGTGGAAACAAGGGGGTTGGCAGTGCTCTTGGAAAACTGAACTTGGTAAGGAAAAGCAACGTGCCAAAATCATATAGGTTTTTAATCAATGTATATTAGCTGCCATCACATGGATCAGAAACAGACATCAAATAAAGTGGAAAAAAACGTATTAGTGTGCAAAGAAGCATGGCGAGGAACACACATGGATTAAACACATTGAAGAGGCATACTGTTAATGAGTGGCGTTTGGCAGGAGACGTCACTGGTGAGATGATGGCCAATGGTCGAGAATGACCACGGAGTGGAAGTCAAGGGAGAAAACGCATTTAAGAGGACGCCTACTGCAGAGGTGGAGTGATGAAGTCGGCTCCTGTGCAGGTGATAGGTGAATTTTTACAACGTAAGAGATGGCTTTGGAAGGCCTTTATCCAACAGTGGATTGATCATGGCTGGTAATGATCGAATGTGACAAAAAAAACTAGCCGTGTATGTAGGTGCAGTTTGAACATTAGCGCGTGCCAGTCGGTGCATGTTACTAAATAGCACTTGATTCGATTATCTAATTGCATTTCTTTGTAATCGATAAATACATTTTGAAACCAATTATGGATATAGCAATAATAGCTCAACAACTCTCATCGACACCAAACAGGGTTAGAATTAAGGCCCGACTTATAATCCTGGCTCTAATCCTGACAGTGAAGCCACTCAAGACGATTAATAAGATGGTTTGTGAATAAAAAGCCACCGTTTATTTTCATGGCACAATGTTCTTGCTCGCTTGAGGGAACGATGAAGAAATAATGTTTTTATTCACGTGGATGTGCACCGGTGTTATTACTCATGTGCTTTAATTAAATCAAAATCGTACACTGAGCTTGATTTATGCGTGCAAACGATGTCAAAAGAGTGGACGGACGGACGGACGGATGGACGGCTCGGGGCGCTGTGCTCCCATCTCTCCACGACTCGACCCGCGGGGGAAAACCAACCGCTTCGCTGCGAAGGCCAGTTCCGCAGAACGGACCTTCCAGCCTTAAATTCCCTCCTTTCCGCAAAAACGCCCCGCGGGGGCTGCAGCGATCGGAAATGAAAATGTTCGGAGCGCAGCCTCTGGCGAGTGGCGGCAAAAATTAAAAGTGCGCACGCGTGGACGTGTGAATGATCCGTCTCGTCAGCGTCGTGAGAAAAGCATCTCGATCAACGACCTCGGGGGGGGGGGGGGGGGGGGGGGGGGTTTGGGCCCGCCGGGCAGTTCCCCCTCAAGGCCGGCCCTGCGGGGACATCCGCAGCGCCAGCTCGGCAAAGTGAGCCAACTCGGGGCGTGCGCTCTGCCGCCGCACCAGCTCCAGCACCCGCGCCTGCGCACACGCGCACGGACACACGCGCACGTGGACACACGCGCACGTGGACACACGCGCACGGACACACGCGCACGGACACACACGCACGTGGACACACGCGCACGTGGACACGCGCACACGGACACACGCGCACGGACACACGCGCACATGGACGCACGTGCACACGCAGCATGCCCGTCACCGTGGCTGTCGCTGGCCGGGGATAGAAATTGTGCGCGTGAGCATCGTGTATAATTCGTGTAAATGATGCGCAAATTGTACACTGCCGCTGTTCCTGCTGCACGCAGAGTTATAGGACGAATAAAAGTGCACACGAGACAAATGGGGATCAAAAAGTAAAAGATCCCTCAATGAAATCGTGACCCATGAATCGTGGTTATATAGCAAATTGCTGGAGGGAGCGGTGGGGGGAGGGGGTCGACAGGGGGGGCAAACATGACTAAAACATTCCTGCATCTCCAATTAGGACGGTTGGCTACATAAGGTGCGAAAGAAGTTCAACACGCATGCATACATACATATTTGTCCAACAAATGCACGTTCGTGGATCTAAGCAGCAAACTGCCTGCCCCCCCCCCCCCCACCTTCCGTTCGTGCCCAAACTCACCAGGGCACGCGAGTCAGCTTGGCCGTGCTTCTGCGCCAGCCCCCACAGGCTGACGGCGAGCTGGTTGAGCTTGTTGTTGCGCAGGTCGGCCTGCAGCAGCAGCGTATCCAGCAGCGCCAGCGCGAGCACGCTCTGCCGCTTGTATTGCTGCAGCGCACAAGACAAAGATCCCCCGTGTAGCCTCAACAGACTTTTTGGGGCAAGTGCTGTTAGCGGGCACCTATGAAGGCCGGCACGGCACACCAGGAGGTGGGGTGTGCAGCACCACGCCCGACCTCCTTTGTCTCCCCAGTGGCGACGTTTAAACACGGCACCAGGCGCTCAAGGGGAGGCCCAGGACCGGTTCAGATAATAGTCACTGGTGTTGGCCGTGAGCGGGAATCAAACCCGGGTCGCCGGGTTCATAGCGCAGCGCGCTAACCGCTACACTGCCCCGCACACACGCATGTGCACATGTATGAACACAATTACATTGATCACTGAACTCTGGCTCTGCTAGTGGTTCGCGGTTCAAGCCCCTCGCTCACCCTGGTTAATGCGGCGCATGTATGAATCGTATAAATACGCACTCAGTCTGCTTCGCAGTGGGCGTGAAAAGATTGTGAAATACCGAAAAAATAGCAGGCCATGTGTGCCGACACTGTGGTCCAAATTTGAAAAATTACTCTATTGGAAAAAACAAAGAAAAGTTACCCCCAACTGCGAATCTTAGCAAGCAGTTCCCTCCTGAAAAAACAAACTATAAACCAATAAACTTTTTATTTTACCAGGTAATGCCAACTGAGCTATATAACTCTTTTTTTAGAAGCGACCTGGCAACAAAAATGAGAGCTCAATGAAGTGGCTTATCATGTGGAAATGTATAGCAGCTGAATATTCTAAACGCATGTTTCTAAAGGTGGAAGGAAAAACCGGAGGACCCGGAGAAAATCCACGGTGAAAACATGCAAACTCCAAATATACAGGCGTCGAGGGTCGGGATTGAACCCAAGACATTCTATATACCAGGCGAGGTAGTTAACATCTCGCCACCGTGGCACCCAGTCTTCCTGGGTAAATGTTGAGGGGGGAAAAAAAATAAAACATCCCACTCGCCTCCTGCTTGCCCAGCAGTTTCAGCTGGTCCAACACCTGCCCCAGGATCGTCTCGCAGAGCCGGTCCACCTCCCCCAGGAACTTGGGGTCGCTCCCATAGAGGCTGTCATTCGAATCCACTGCCATTGCGAACACAGGGAATGCAATAACATCACCCGAGGTGGCCAGGAGTATGGAGGTGGAGCGTGCGTGCGTGGGCGTACGTGCGTGTAAACATTCGCACGGGGGAGACAAAAGGTACGGCCGGGTGTGGTAACCAGCCACGTCACCCTATCGTGCTGGCCTTTGTAGGTGCTCGCTAACAGCACTTGTCCCAACAGTCTATGCAGGCTATACGAGGGATCTTTGTTTTTTTATGTGCCAGACACAGGCTTGGGAGATGGGCAGATGTGAGATGTGTGGACCTGGAGCTGACGACGAGTATCAGTCCTAGGGCATGTAATTACGCATTGATTCGCCGATTTAAATCAATTCATATGCTCACAGTAAACAAAATCAAATTGATCCTTCCATCGCAAACACTTATGATGACAACCGATCAAATCGCTGGGGGTAAATAAATCGCTGTGGGAATAAATCGCTGCGCACCTACCAGCGGTGTCAATGCTGGTGTTTGAGAAGGGGGATAATGAAAGACGCTGAAGTGGTTCCATCAACAGTGGCAGGCAGAGAAGTCACACTGACAACAACGAACAGGGTGGGTGGGGGCTAAAACACAGAGAGCTAGCACAGAGTACGTATCTGCGGGCCAGTCACTCTGGTCAATTACAACCATTACACGTGGGCCTGTCTCGTGACCTCCTGCCAGCGGAGCCTCCACCGCTGTACATGACCCCTCCTCAACGTGCCACCTAGCCTGGCGAGGGGCAGGCAGGTGTTGTTGTGTGGGTGCTGGCAGGCACCCTTGCTGATGGAGTACAGGTATGTCTCCTGGCTGGCGGCGGCCAGCAGGTGCATGACAGAGAGGTAGGCACGTGCGCGCCCATCGCTGCCCTCCTCCCAGGTGTAGTCCTGCAGCACGTTGAGCAGCCCCCGAACCAGGTACAGTACGCTGTGCTCGGGGTGATCCTGCAGAGCACGCGCACGCACAGGCAAAGACGGCGCGTGTACCCTTGTACACTGTTGGGGCAAGTGCTGTTGGCGAGCACCTATTAAGGCCGGAATGGTGCACAAAGGGGTGATGTGGTCAGCAACACGATAAAGGAAAAGGCTAGCTGAAGATGCAAGGACCACGCCTCCTCTGCCCCTAAACTCAAAATGTTAACAAGTAAACTTTGCCAGCCGTTATGATCCAAGATAAATTAACACGCATGTCCGCGTTTATCTTCCTGATGCAATGTATGCACAACACAACAGGTACTGGAGAAGGAGCCAGGCCCGGTTCAGTTTTCACTCGACAGTGATGTTGACTGTGATCGGCAAGCAAACTCCCTTCACCGCGTTTGGAGAGCATTTGTAGAGCGGTGCGCTAACCGCTCCACCACTGGTCCCCACAAAACAAAGATCCCCCGAATAGCCTTAACAGACTGTTGGGGCGAGTGCCGTTAGTGAGCACCTATGAAGGCCGGAACGGCACACGAGGGGGGGTGGGTGGCCAGCACCACGCCGGGCCGCCGTTGTCTCCCCTGTGGCGATGTTTACACACCGTACCAGGTACTCAATTGAGGCTGAGTCGACCTAGGGGAGGCCCATGACCGGTTTAGATAACCGTCGCCAGTGTTGGCTGTGAGCGGGAATCGAACTCGAGTCCCCACTCACACACGCACACCCAGGAAGATGCAGAGCGAGAGTGACGGCCGCAGTCACTCACGGGCACGACGAGAAGCGTGGACAGGAAGGAGGAGAGGAACTCAAGCAGCATGGGCTCCGTGGGGCGTGCCTTCCCGTCCACCATCACCGAGCGCGGCACCTCCACCAGCAGCGCGATCGCCGCCTTGAAAAACCCGTCCGCTGCACGCGCACGTACGCGTGCCAACACACGCATGCACGCACGTGCAAACACATGCACAAAGCGCACGCGTGAACATGTAAACACGCGCACACACGTGTGAGCCCCCCGCAGACCAACGCGCGCACGTGCATCATTTGTGAAGCTCTAACGGATGTAAATTTAACAAAAATAAACAAAACGACATGAGACAACTGCGATTGGGGAGGCCAATCGGGGAAGGGGTGAGGAGGCAGGGCGGCAGAGCAAGGTGAAAGAAGTTCAACATTAATATGTGCACAAAGGGGCGCTGGTGCCCACCTTGCGAGAGGCACTGATTGGCGAGCGCCACCTGTCCCGACAGCAGGTAGAGGATGAGCTGCGCGAACACGCTGGTTAGCGACGGGATCGTGATGAAGCAGTAGGCGGCGCATGCCTGCACACCCACAGCACCAGCAGCAACAGCATCAGAACGTCGCACTTCAGTCTCTTCTTTGAAGACAAAGGTCCCATTGAGGCATGGGGCTTCGGGCTGACCAACTTTTCTTCCTCAATACCCTTCTAGTATGCGCCCTCTTCTCGAGTCGCCATATCCTTCCATCTGCCTCGACTGCTTCTTCTGTCCAATGCAATCTCCATAGTCCTTCGATTTACACCTTTTGTTTATTTTCAGCTCATGATGCTCAATGCATGTATATTATTATTATTATCATGTTAGGGCCCGCGGCCGGCACGAAAAGCCAAACCCGCTAACAGATGCCCTGGGAGAGTTCATTACTCGACCACAGACGCGGTTCAGCCGGCCCCGTTCCGGCCAATCGCATCGAGGTTCTGCACGGGCCGTTAGAATACGCGGCTCGTCGCGGCCCCGTCCCGTTTAAACCGTCCTCGCCGACCGCAAACCGAGGCCGGGATTCTGGAAAACATTGCGCTCGTGATGGCGGCCGGTTCCAACTTCCTCTCTGCCACCGTGGGACGTGACCAGGCAGTTCTGGGGTCAGAGGCACCGAGCCGCTTCCCCAGAGAAGCTGGGGTTTGACTCTGGGTTTCAGCTGCCCGCGATTAAACTGGGTTGTCAAGTGTGGTGAGTTTATGGATATTTAATTCATTTCACACCGTGCTAATCGAAGGTGTTGATGGTCTCAGTCTGGTCATCAATGAATGCACACAAAAAAACACTAAATTGGGTTAAATTTCATCTCTCACAATGAAAAAAATGTATGTTTTGACTGTTATACGATGAATTTTTGCGTGTGTAAAAAGGCACAAAGGAAAGTGAACCCCCTAGTAATGTAATTCTGTGATATCGCCTTCCACAGGCTGCTCTCTCACACAGGGCAATGCACTGTACTTTGAAAGTTACAAAGGACATGTCGCCTCGTTACATGAGGATCATGGCGCAAGTTGACAAAAATTGGTAAAAAAGAAACATTTTTAATACCATGCCGCGTTTCTGTCGGGCTTTCCTCCACTCGGCGAGAGGAGGTGTTTCATGTTGATCGCTCGGAACGACCGCCGACCAACGAACGAAACTTGAGATAGGAAAACAAAGTAGGGATGGAACCATAAATCTGGATTTACCCCGAAGGGGCGAGGAGGGATGATTAAGACAACCCGGGACTGGAGGGGCACGTTGTTTAGTTTGCGGAGGCTTTAACCCTGTGATGGATAGGGGAACGGTTCAGTGCGGGGGACCCTCACCCGCACGAACGCCGCCGTTTTGCGCGTGTGGTTTCCCCGCACCAGACGGCACGTCTCCATGGCCAGGCGGTTCACACTCTGCCGAGACAACGGACAGCGGCTGGGAGACTCGGCGTGGCCACAGGGCCCGGCACAATCATACACGCACGCGCATACAACAACCAAGTGTTGTGGCGATGTGACCACGGCGCTTGTGCCAGGCCACGCACATACATATACACGCACACACACACACACACATCATTATACGCGTATGCATACACTCACATACGCATGTGTAAATACACATCCAAAGAGACACAACACACACGTACTCGCACACCCAGCCAACACGCGGACACATACACCCTCAAACCCTTACACGTACACACACAGGAGCATAGGCGTGTGGAGAGAAAGGCTGAAACGCAGAGACTCGCGCACAACGCTGACGGGCTAGTACAAGCTGGTGACACGGACCCACTGACGCAGGTTAGTGACACCGACGGGCTTGCGAGGTGAGCAGGGGTGGCTGGGTCCTCACATGCATGAGCGCGACGAGCACTGGCTCCAGGTTGGTGAAGGTGGCACGTGCCTCCACGTAGAAGCTCAGCTGCTGCTCAAAGTCCCGGCCAAATGAGATCTATATAACAACAAACAGCAAGAGGCGATTGTGTGGCTCAAATGTCTAAGCAATGAGTTGGTTCCACCGGGAACTTCTGAGTCTCAGACACCCATGACTGAGTCAGGTTCTCGAGTAAAGAAACTTGATGGTCTCAGCCCAGTCACCAATGACAACATAACAGACCATCACACACAATTTAAGTTTTAAATTTATTACGGCTAAATTCCAGTTCTGAGAATAAACCGTATTGTTTGCAGTGCGTGTAAGAAAGGGCGTTCCGAAAGAGCCAATAAAAAAGGTAACTTGAACGGATCTCAGTGGTAGTTGGGATATCTGCTCCTGCGAGCCGTTCCACAATGCACGTTCGTCAAGACTTCCTAACATGCGTCATATGACATGACACGACTAAAATGACGCTTAAGAAATTTTAATAAAATTGCCCTTTTTAATTGCCAGTGATTGAGCACTGCGTGCGCGACATCACGCAAGGAATGGCTCGGCTATCCTCGATAAGCGAACGAGCAAAGAACAGCACGGTCGACCGTAGGAGCGAGTGGGTGTGGTGCCAACCATGCGGATGAAGCCGCAAGTGAACGCCGAGATGACTCTCCTCTCATCGTCCAGGGAGAGCGCGCTGCAACGAGAGACCGGAGACCACCTCGTCATGTGCGGAGGAGTGCCGGCGTCGGTCAGCCCAAGCCACCACAACCACCACGGCCGTCGCGAACACGGGAAAACGGCGATCGCAGGCGGTGTTTCAGAAGTTGCTCAACTGTTTGTCCTCATCCTCCCGCTCGCGTTAATTCTGGATGATGCCGAACGATCCCACGACAACCGAAGAGTGGCGGTAGAAGAGACCAGCAACTAATAACCACCTGTTGACAACGACGACGTTTGCTGACGGCGATGACGTTCACGAGTAACCACGCTACCCTGGACAGTGCCCTCGGCTCCAAATGGGAGCAGGCTTCGGTGGTGAAGAGGTGCCAATGACAATGGCACGACGAGGAGGTAGGTGTGGGGTGCTTACTTGACGGAGTCGTGCATGGTCTTGCACACGCTCATCAAGGCATTCACGATCACGGGGTCCCGCGTCTCCTCCCGCTGATGCCTGTGCATTGCCGAAGCATCACATCACACCGCAACGCAAGCCCGGTTACGTCCGACACTGCCGTGGGCTTGAGTAGACTGAACGAGGGGTGAATGGACACAGGGAGGGGTGAGTAGGCCTTGAAGCTACTCACTTGATAAAGGCCTCCGTTACCATCTTGCACACCTCCACCTTGACAAGCTCCTTTTGGAACATGTCCAGAAATGGCAGAAACTTGTCCTGGGGATGAAGCAGGGACGCAGTCAGAAAAGGAATCTTTGCTACTAACCATTGTAAGGCAGCTCCCGTTTCCTTGCCAACAGCTCGGTGAGATGCCGAAGAAGACTCTAAGAAAACTAAAAGCTCTAATATTGTATACATCAGTACACCAGAGTCAGTCGATCAGCAGCAGGTCATGTGTGGTTGGTAGGGTAAAGTGTGGGTACTCCCACCTCTTCCACGATGTCTTGGCCAAAATGGAAGAGCACGCCAAAATACTCTCTAGACCAGGGGTGGGGAATGTCTGGCCCGTGGGACATATAAGGCTCGCGAAATCATTTGTCAGTTCCAGCCATCACATTAGGGGTGAGTTAATTAAATGTTTGACCAAATATAACAGGCTCATCTTTAAGCTGATACTTTTGTATGGCCCGCAAATGATGTTATTAATGTCCAAATGGGCCTTGGCAGACAAAACGTTCCTCACCCCAGCTCTAGACGATCTCTAGTGCTCGCTCGAGTGGAGGCCCTCCTGCCAGCAGTGGCGTGAGCAAATAATTGCAGGCCTCCGCCTTTACCTTTAAGGTACACAATTTGGCCAACGTTCAAGAAGAGTCCCTCTCCGTTTCACCGACCTGGGCGGCTGATGCCACTTGGAGGACGCCGCGCACTCACTCACCATGGCGAACAGCGTGGAGAAGTCCTGGAAATATTTCAAGACCCTGGACACGATGGACTGCAACTGCACCATGAGACACGCCGAGTTAACCCTCATGCAGTCTTCAATCGAATCAGTTTCAATTCCTCAATACAATAAAACGAAGGATGTAGCCGGGTGTCCAAATCCGACCGCCGCGTTGAAAAAAATAACAGAGGCATAGGCAGAGAAAACGATGATGGTTTTTCAGACTGCAGTTGAATAGGGGTAGGGGAGTCAAAAGCACATGTGGCTGGGGGAAGGGAGTTACAGACCATGGGCGCAACATAGGAGAATAGGTGACCAGTGGAAGACCTCATCACCGGTCAGTGGAGACGTCTCCGCCGGCCGGTGATGACGACTCCACCGGCCTGCAGAGACGTCACCGCCGGTCGGCGGAGAAGTCACCACCGGCCAGTAGTGATCGGCGGCTGATGAAATCTTTTTGTTGTCCGATTATTATTTGCGGGGTGTGCGGGGTGTGCGGGGGGTGCGCGCCTGCATGCATTACCTGTGGGTAAGCCTCCTCAAACGCGCGGTCAGGAGTCATGTGCTTGATAATGTCGGCCAAAACGGTGTTAACTTCGCGTTGCTGAGGAACAAAGACAAAGATCGAACTTGATTTGGTGCTTTAGTGACTGCAGGAATTACTCTTTGGTTTTTTCGGTAAAGTCACGTGGAAATAATAAAAAATTTAAATATATAATAGCATACGACGTTTCGATTGCAACACAAGCAATCATCATCAGGTACAGAATTAACACAGACACATCAGGGGACACAGAGAGAGGCGTGACTTTGCCGAAAAAACCAAAGAGTAAAGACAAAGATCCTCCGTAAACTTGTACAGACTGCTGGTGCGAGTGATGTTGGCGGGCATCTATGAAGGCCAGCATGGCACATGAGAGGGGTGTGTGTCCAGTACCACGCCTGGTGATGTTAACACATCGCACCAGGTGCTCGTTTAAGGCCGAGTCGACAAACGGGAGGCACAGAACTGGTTCGGATATTCTTCACCAATCTTGGCCGTGAGCGGGAATGGAACCCAGGTCACTGGGTTCACAGCGCAGCGCGCTAAACCACTGCGTGACCGCTCCACCAGCAAAACACGCACACATGCAGCCCGGTGAACTGCGAGCCACCACGGTGACACGTGCGGTGGTGTGCGTGGAGAGGAAACGCACCGTGAAGTGACGGCAGGTGTATTCCATCCACGCCTCGGCGCAACCGATGTAATCCTGCGAGCGCATCGTGGTGAGGGAGAGTAGGGGGTGAGGGGGGGGGTGGTGGCAGGTGGGGGAGGGGGGGGTTTGGGGCAGCACAGGTCGACAATGTGGATCGCAGAATTTCATAGACCACGACGGCATTTCGAATTGGATTTCACGGCAGACGTTGCCATTCAACTTGTATAATTACAGCAATGTCAATACATTTCCACACCACAAGCCACTTTGTTGAGTGATCTTTTGAGGCCAGGACGCTTCTGAAAAAAAGCTATATAGCTCAGTGGGCCTTACCTGGTAAAATAAAACGTTTTTTTTACGTGAAAGTGAATAATGTTGTAAATGGGTATATAATGCTACGGCCCCTTCACGATTATGAGCTGTCACTGATTGGGGACAATTCCATTCAAGATCGATTCCTTCATTAACCATGTGGTGAATGCAGCGCCCCTAGTGGCTGCAGGCGTCACATGAACCCAATGTTGTTCGTGGGCTCATCTGGCGCATGCCCTCAAATCACTCCTTCCCAAGTATTACATCGTCATGATTCACTCGCGCATTAAAGTCACGTAATAAGGTTAATATTTAGAGCCAACACTAGGGACAAGAGGTCATAGAAGGCAGCTCATAGATGGCTACAATCAATGGGGGTGTAGGTCACCATCATTCCTCACTCATGCTATATTTTTTTATAACCTGATCAGGCCCACTGAGCTATATAACTTGTTTTCAGAAGCGACCTGGCAGTAAATGGCAGCACAACAAAGTGGCTTATCTCGTCGATATTTATAGCAGCCAAATACTCCGGGAGGAAAACTCCAAACATGACTCAAGTGTCAACCCAAAAACACATCAGAGACCTCAACAGCACAACGGCTGAAATCTGTGCAACGATAACACACCCTGTTAAATCATCATTATCACGTTGCAAATTTCCTCAACACACGAGCATGTCAGTGCCACGTTAGCGTCGAACCTGGGGGCTGCGCAGCTTCGTGATGACTTTCCACGCCTCGTTGAGCACGTGCAGGCGGTCCGACTCGGGGGGGTCGGCTGACGCCAGGCTTCGCCCCAGCGACCGGAACAAAAGATGCTGCCAGCAACCCAACACGAGAAGCAAGGGAACACGCATAACCCCCTCCACCCACCACCCCCTTACCCTCCCGCCCCACTCCCTCCCCCAACCCGTTCCTCTCGCTATTTTGCGGATCCGAGCCAGGACCAAAAGCTATACGCTGGCCTAAAATCTTAATCTGGCTCAGGGCCCAGCAGGGCCGCGAGAGAGGGGATTAATCGACCCCCGTTCATTTTTGCGTGACGTCAGCGGCAAGCGCTCGCGTTCTGGAGCTTGCTGGACCGCGCTGTGCCGGCTCGGAACGGCTCCGGCACGGGTCGGTTGCACAGTGGAAAAGGGCTCTGCGTGGGAAGCCATAACGCAATCAAATCCTGACCGCGCTGCCTCAGTGTTGTCAAGCAAGCTTCCAAACAGCACTCAAAACTGCTTTCGTCCGCTTGCTTATCTATCATTTCGATCCCGGTCCACCGTCAATAACTGCCCTCGGTATACATATTGCAGTTGTGTCCCTGCGACGGATGTCTCCAATTGCTTAGCACTCGAGGGGGATATTTCCTGGGGTAAAGTGTGGGTACTCATACCTCATTCAATAGGTCTGGCGAGGGTAGGGGTGGAGGTTAAACATTTTCCTCTCTCTTTAGGAGCTCTCTGGTACTCCCTCTAGAGGAAGCCTTTCTGCCAGCAGTGGCGTGGGCAAGCAATTGCAGGGCTGCGCCTTTTTCTGTTACGGACCGAGAGATGGTGCCGATGATGATGACGACGATGACGAATCTATTCAGGGGTACATAAAGTATATTGTCACAATTCTGTGTCTGTGTGCACCTCCCATTGGCACAGTTGGCCACGTACGATGCGAAATAAATTAAACGTACATACGTACATAAACATGTGCAGATTGGACGGTGGCGGTGGGGTGGATTCAGTGGGGTTGGGGGAATCAGGGGAGGGGAGGGTGCGGTGTGGCACCTTAGGGAAGCCAGAATCGTCACATTCCTTGATCATGGGGATGAGGGCGGTCGTGCGAGCGGCGATGAACTCTGCTCGGAACGCCGACATGATGGAGTTGAGCAGCAGCCCACTGCTCGCAACAAGAGGGGGATTGTGGGAACGGGAAAAGGAAGGAGGGGCGTGCAAAATGAACGCCGCACTTAAGCTTCCGGTACAGTTCACGCAGCAGGACACTTACTTAGCTCACGATCAATAAGTGCAATGCAATATCAACGGGCAACGATCAATCAGAGCAATCGGGGGGGGGGGCAGGGGGGGGGGAGGTGTCATGACCTGTTTCCAACTTTTCTGCATCTCTCCATCATCTCCACGAGCACAGCCTGAGGGCGATAAATAGAACAACACCCCGTCAACCAAACAAGTCGCACCCCCTGCCCAATGGTGACCCAGCATGACCCTGGCGGTGTGACCCAAGGTAGAGGTCGGCCCACTGACCTCTGGCGCTCGGTAGGCCAGGCACTGCAGCACCCAGTCGACAGCAGGTGAGTACAGGGTGAGGTACATGGGCATGTCCAGGCCCTGCGTGGCCAGGAGGTTCTGTACGCTGTTACTTTGCAGCTGTAAAGAGACAGGGGTGCGACAGGAAGTGTACGCGCACATGTGTTTGTGAGCGCGTGGTTGCGTGTGCATGGGGGTGCATGTGCACACGCGTGTGTGTACGTGTATGCATATGTGCGTGTGAGCGTGTATGTATGTACGTGAGCATGCGAGGGTGTGTGTGTGTATGAACGTGCGTGTATGAGTGTGTGAGTGCATGAGCGTGCAAGTGTGTAGAGCACATGTATGTAGGTGCGAGCGAGCGTGTGAGCATGCCAGTAAGAGTGTACGGAAGAAAACAGGGCCTGGGCATTAGCTCACATGCTTCAACGTAATTTTGTCTTCAAAAATTTTCCTCACATAATGTGATCCCACTAGCAGTCTCATTTTTATGAGACACACAATCAAATTATTGGTTCTTTCGGGAAAGTCAAGTAGAAGGGAAATAAGAAAAGAACCAAGAATATGAATCCCTGCAGTCACGAAAGCTTTAAATCCAAACACACAATCACTTTAGAACTCTTGTAGAGCAGTGCAACCCCATGTTAATTTATGGCCTGCAGAATCGGACTGAACAGAACTACTTTTGAGATACCGGCAAATGACCTCTGACGTACACAGTGGGGGGCAATATATTAATCACATGACCAGAATTGTAATAATCGGGAGCAGGAATTGAACCAAATTAAGTGCAATATCAAATTCAAAACAACCTATTTCATTTGGGCTATCACTTGTGACAGGGCCGAGACCATCAACTTACTTCACTTGAGAACCCATTCAATAACGAGCAGCTGCCCGCATTGGATCCCAGGACATCAGCGGCATCACCTCAGCACTTTTTACCAAAGCCCATGACCCCACAACTCTCCACCCAGTGGCAGCCGCCAGCTCGCAGATGCCACGGCCGCTCACACCCTCGCACCTGCTTGAAGGTGAGCAGGAAGTCGAAGAAGTTGCAAGTGAGCAGCTCACGTAGGTGCGGCGCCCCCTCCACGCCCACCTGCGCCACAGCACGGGCCGCCACAACGCAGCGGCACAGTAACAAGCACCACAGCGGTTCTAAGCGATTCGTCGGCTTGCAGTAACAAAGGTCATCGTGTGAAGTGTCGAGGAAGCAGGTTTGCGACGATGCGTCGATTGAAATTTGATTCTCACGCTGATGCGTGCATTAGAATCGTGAACGTCAGCATCAACTATTTAAGAATCGTCCAAATGACACGCAAAGTGATTTCTAATTTTAAGCTTAGGCTAATGGAGCGGGGAAAAAAAAATAATACAAACGAGATGGGGAAAAAAGCAAGGGAATACAAATGGGGTGTTAACACGTGGAATAAAAAAAATTCGATTCCTAAAAGGAATCGCGGTCACTAATCGTGACAATTGATCGAATCACAGGGAGGGTAAATGATTACGAGTCTAATAGAACCCCTCTGCTGCCACCTCCGTCTATGGCTCTGATGTCACTGTCTCAGTGCTCCCGAGGTGGGGGGGAGCTGCGGGGGGTGGGGGGTACAGGAGTGCAGGTGCAGGCCGAGTGGCTCACCCGGCAAATGTACGCGCGTGCAAACATGGCGACGAGAGGGTCGCCCACGCCGCGCAGCATGGCCGCCAGCCGTGGGAGCACCTCCTCGAAACCACTGCACGCACGGCATGAACGCACGGGATACGGTGTGAACACAACGCAGATTACGTCAGCACGGGGAGCATGACGTGAACGCACAAGGCACAACGTGAACGCCAGCAGTGACGCGAGCGCGTGGAAGCGTACGACGAAAACACACGTGATACGACGTGAACGCAGAGACGGCGTGGACACAGAAGGCGTGACGTGAACGCATGGGGTATTGCGTAAACACGCAGGATGCCAGTAACATGTGGGACACCGGAATGTAAGTATTTACGTTGAACTTCTTTTGTACCGTACGTAGCCAACCATGCCAATCGGAGGTGCGGCGAAGGACAGCAAACTAAACACAAAAGCAGTTCTAAAGAAGTGAGTCCGGAAACTCACGTGGTGTACGTCGCAAGGCACAGCAACTCGATTACAGGGGACAACGCAGCACGAAGTTAAGACAACCAAACGCCTTTGGCCACCCCGAGTACACGTAAACACGTGGCGCAGGGCGTGCGCCCGCAGCCCTGCATCGCGCAGCCACGCGGCCGATTACCTCGCTTTGACGAAGCGGCTGCACCTCAGTATGGCCGCCTCCACGTAGCTGCGGTACGGTCAGGTGTCAGGGATCGCGGTCGACAATGTAGACGCGTGTGTGGTTGCGTTACGCGTGCGTTGGCCGTCGGCGACAATGACTCGGGCAAGGTGCAGGGAGAGAAAGGCGGATTTTCTGTGCGCCGCATCTCGCCGTTAAGGATACAGCCGCGGCACCAGCTCGCGGATGGAGGCGATCTTGTAGAACCAGTTGAGGCAGGTCTCACGTGCGGAGTCCGGGACCAACTCCGGGCGTATGGAGTCTACCCGACGCCACAGCACACGCGAGGCAAGACCGCACGGTTCACTCCAGTCACTCGATCACCGGCGGCCAGTTGCCTCTTTATGTTAACTATCTCGCCCCGTATACAGGAGGTCGTGGGTTCGATCCTGACCCTGACACCTGCTGTATATTTGGAGTCTGCATGTCTCTCTTCCCGTGGTGCGCGTGGATTGTTTTCCGCGTCCTCCAGTTTTTCCCTCGACATGCATTTCGAGTAATTGGCTGCTATACATTTCCACAGGATAAGCCACTTCGTTGGGATATCATGTGTAACCAGGTCGCTTCTGAAAAAGAGCTACATAGCTCAGTGGACCTTACCTGGTAAACTGAAACATAGACCAATAGTTTAGTATTTGATCACTCCTCTATCGCTACTACTATGGTTACGTTGATTCCTCGTGCCATGGTGAGGACTCGGCCTACCAGACTGTTTCCGTATCGTCCATACTATGTTCAACCAGCACACTGCAGGTCACGACACTTCTCCTTCGGCTTCTTCCCTCGCACAGCTCCACCCTGGTAATTCCCTGCCATCATCAAACTTTCCCCAAGTTCTCGTAACCCTTCTTCATTTCAAGAAATAGCTCAACTCGCATCTATTACAACGTCAGCAGCCCTGTTTCTTGCTGGCAGCTTGATGTGTTGAAGTCCTTTGGGGCCTGTGCTCTGAAACCGTGAGATATAAAAATCGTAAACGACCACTCCGCCGGCTCTCACGTGGACCGATGCCGCACGATAAGACACGATTTGAAAATGACGAGGACCGACGGAGCTAGCTCGTCTCACCTGGAGAGAGGGCAGGGGCACCTGGCGGTCGACCCTCGTTGCACATGGCCCAAATGCGGTCGTGCACCAGGCGGCCTGCGACCAGACACACGCGCGCGCGTACAAAAAAAGCACCATGGAATACGTATTTTAAGCAGCAGTGTCGGACACAGAGATGCCCTGTATTCGTGAGCGACGATTGGGACGCTTTCCACACACGCCGTGCGTGCGTCTTCTATTGGCTCGTATAGGACGGCAAGTTTTCCCCGTAGCAATGCTGCATGTATGTTGAGCTTCTTTCGCACCGTACGTAGCCAACCACCCCTAATCGGAGGTGCGGGGGAAGAATGAATGCTGCGCATTCTTCCAGCCTGCAGTCCGCCACGGGTTAACAACGACCAGACCTAGCGTCAAGTGTAATTGTAATTGTGTCATTTTTAATCAATTGCAATCACAATGTAATTGCTGCTGCTGTAATAGTAATTGACCACAGGTCTGATGACACCCACAGCTTACAAGAGGCATGATGGAGCAAGCTGAAGCTAAAGATGACTATACTGCCAGCAGGTGAGTTTGCTGTCTTTAGACTCAGTGAGACTCTCTTGGATCAATTACATTATCATTTTATTTCCTTATTCTGTGGATTATAAGATGCAATTTTCCCTCCTGTACTCTAAATCAAAAGCTGGCGGTGCATCTTATAGCCCAGTAGGTGTGTGCGAGTGAGCAGATTTGTACAACGCTATTGACACTATGCACACGTTTTTTGGGTGGGCTCGACTTTCCAAAGCATTTCGATTTAAAGCTTTCGTGACTGCAAGGATTCATCTTCTTTGGTTCTTTCGGTAAAGTCACGTAAAGCATCTTATAATCCGGAGAATACGGTAAAAAAAAGTGGGAGCACTCCCACACACACACACTCGTGGTACTTTTGAGACTAGACGGGGACCCTCGATGTCGCAACGAGGGCGAGGACGGGGCTCACCGAAGGTGTCGAGGATGTCCGTGATGAGGACGAACTTGCTGGGGTAGAAGCTGATGACGCTGGTGTCGGAGAGGAGTTTGGAGCACTGGGACAGGGTGAGTTTGGGGGCGGAAAGAGACAAGAGTCGGGTTTAAACAGGAATGTGTTTTCTATTCACAATTCTTCCAGAACCGCCTCATTTGTCTATCTGGTCCACCAGCACCTCCAAATATTCTATCCTTGCCTCATCCATTGCCGAGGGAAAAACATCGTACGTAAACTTGTACATGTGTGTTAATGCCTCTTTCTTCCGGATGTTTATCAACTAACCACTTTTCAAGTATTTCTATCATCATCGCCTTCTCACCTGGATGACGATCTTGAGGGCCTTGACCTTCTGGTCAGTGGCCCAGGCCTCGCGAAGGGCCTGGCCCTGCTCCTCCACGCGGCCCACGTATTCCTGCGTGCTCAGGTTCAGCATCTCCCTCTGTGACCCCTGCGCTCCGCCAAAACATCGACACCGGCGTCATCATAAGCGTCGTCATCATCGTCGTCAGCACCATCACTGCCGTCATCAGCCATGGGGCCGTGATGACGAGCAAAACTGAAAAGCGAACAAAAAGTCCGAAATGGATCCGGAGGTGGGGTAAGGGAACGAGTTGGGCCAGTGGGAGGGCTAGTGCTAGAAGTAATGGATAGTACTCGTGGCTGATTGGAAAGTTGGTGTCAGTGTTAATGGATAATACTAGTTGCTGGTTGCTAGGTGTTTAGTGCTATGGTCAGTGGGAGGGAAAGTACTAGTAGCTGATTGGCTAATCAGAATATGAATATGTATTTATACTAGGGGAATCCAATAACCTATAAAGGTCTTTTTCACATGTTCAGTAGTTGTGGAGTGGTTCGATGGTTATGGTTAAGAGTCGGGATATTACTAGTGATTGATTGAGGTAGGGTAAAAGTTTGGGATCTTACAAGTGGCTGGTTGGCTAGTCAGGCATGATTAGGGGTAGTGCCACTATCTGGTTGGCCAGGATACTCTGTCCTCGGTTTGCCCCTCTCCATTGACGCACGTATATATGCCTTGCCGTTGTTTTGAAGCCAGTGTTTACGGTGCCACAGTGAGTCCTCACCTCCTCTAGGTCATCGAGCTCCTCCAGGCGGCTCCTCACCTTCTCGGGAACAGCAGCTCCCGCACCATGCCTCCCTAGGGGCGCGAGTATGCAACAGCATTTGCACACACGCACAAAGCATCACACACACACACAAACATCACACACGGACCAGAATCTCACATACACACAAATCGGCAGCTCACACGCGTACAGGCTTTACACAAACACAAGAATCGGGATGTGGGTGCACGACACATAATTTTCGGCAGAGCTACTTAAGACTCTTCCTGGAGTCGCCTTAAACGACTAACCGATGCAATCAAAACTAACCTGAATCCTTGTCTGCTCCCATGGAAAGCCTCTGTGAAGACACAACATTAGCACACACATAACTACTAGGTATATGTCAATACGTAGATGCATCAATTAAAACCAGTTTCCTATGTTTACTGTTCATGAGTTTAATCGCGGAATCCTTCACGCCAGGGTGACTCAAAGCGCTTTAAATGTGATAAAACATAGCTAAAGCATCGGTTAAAGAATGTTAAAATAGCTTAAACGACGCAGATGCAAGTTCTATTCAAATATAACCAAGTGGTGGTGCAGTGGTTAGCACACTTTACTATTTAGCCCAGCTATCTAAACCAAATCCCTGTCCAGGGTTAACATCAGTGGCGAGCAGTGTCTGAAGCAGACCTGGGTCCCCCTTTACCATACTGCACTGACCAGAGTGGTGAGGTATAGTCAAACAAGCCCCACAATCAACACAGCATGGGGAGGCCTTCATCCAGCAGTGGATTGACAAAAGGGCAATACACTGCTTGATGAAATGTGCAAATTATACAAAACAAAAGAGAAATAAAACAATTTTAAAAAGAGACTAAAATCACAACCCTGAACGTTACAATTGCGTGTGTGACAATGAAATAACGCTCCCACGTTTCCCCATTTATCCTCGTCCCAGTCCCTCTAAACCTGTCTCTCTCACCCCTTCTCCTGTCTCCTTCCCTCTCCTCCCTGTTTCCCCTGGGTGAGTTGATGGGGCAAGGGATGTGTACCAGGGAGAGCTTCTCGACTGTGGTGTAGCGTGCCAGGATCTCAGGCCGCTTCTGGGCCCAGCTCTGGAAGTCGCTCCCCAAGCCCGTGCTGGCACCGCGCTTCCTCTGCTCCCCGTCCTGCCAGCGCTCAGCGGGGTGGCAACACAGATACAGCACGGCACAGCATTGGACATGAAGGGTTGTGATGTTGTCTAGCAAAGTTACCTTCTGAGAAATAATTAATTTAGTCAACTGATTGTGTCTTCATGATAGCCTTGCGCCATAAGGAAAGCATGAATACCAAATGTAAAATATATTAAAACTAAATATTCCGGGTTGTTTCGTGCAGTCATTCATAGGTGGATACCCAGATTCCAAAACCCAGAATCTCAGTGGAGCTAGCTCAATGCTCTAAGACTGTATCAGCGCCTGGGCAACCCGGCCACCTCCAAGTCAAACCCTACCCAAGCTAAAACGCCAGAGTCAATGATGACAAAATGCAACGAAAGTTCATATGGCCCATAATTGAACGTGTGGTGATGGAGCAGTTGCACATCGCTTAGAATTATTCACTATGAACCCAGCCACCTGAGTTAAATTCCCATCAACAGCTTTACATATCAGTGGCAATTATCTGGAACAGTCCTGACCAGTGTGGAAAAGTATGGTCAAACACCGCCCCCCACTTTTTAACACGTAGGCTTTCGCGACCAATACCATCCACACTATAGGTTTGTTTGGGTTAGATTGCATAAATATAAATGTCGTTAAACCCGCCACCACCCGACACAGCCAATTAGTAAGGTTTATCACGTAAACAGAACATTCCAATTCGTTACTAGTACAGCACACCGGTGTGTTGGAGAGCAAATCCACAACATTTGCATAACTGAGACAACATGGGAGAGGGCCTTATTTCAGCGGTTTATGGCTACTGGGCCACAATGCGATTGAATATCCATCAAGGGTTTTGTTGCCTAACAAACTTGCACCATGTTCTACAGCTATCGGCTTGGATCTCACCCTGTTGGGGTCCCCCACTGCCCCCAAAGGCTCAGCGGACGCCATGGCAATCTGTGTGAGGGGGTCGCTGCCCTCCAGGGCGGACATCAGCGGGTCCAGCAGCACAGCAGCCCCGGCGGGCGCCGCTGACGATGGAGTGGACGCCGACGTGGAGAGCGAAGACGTGCTGCCCTTGCGTGCCCCAGCCTTTGCCGCTCTGCCCTTTGACTCGGTCACCTGACCCAAGGGGAGGACAGCAGGGGAACAAGAGTCAATTGACTTGGTAAACTGGACTTTGGTCTTTAAAATTACTGTGACCCCTTAGTTTCCAGCAAATACATTTAACGCTGATTTTGACGTGACAGTATCAACACTCCGATAAAGCACGGTTGGCTTCGTAAGGTGCCAAAAAAATTTAACCTACATACAACACTTGAAAGATGTGGCAAAAAACAAACAGTTTTTGCATTTGTGCTTTCCAGGCTGCCCAACATGAGTTTCATTGTGTTCACTAGAGTGATCCGAGCGGTGATTGAAATGATTTTCAACTCTTTTTAACTAAAGGTCGAAAGATTGAATGCATTTGCTGTCTGTAACAGAGGGGCACGAAAAACCATTCCCTTGCATGTGTGCACGCGGTAAAAACAGGTACAGCAGGAGCCAGGGCTAAAGAGAGGGCCAACCGTGACCCTCGTGCCCAGACCCGGGAGAGGCCTGGGTGCTCTGGGTCAGGCCTGGGTGCTCTGGGTCAGGCCTGGGTGCTCTGGGTCAGGAGCCACGTGGGGCCTCACCGTGATGGGCTTGAGCGGGTGGTACTCGCCAGGCTCCACGGGCAGCGCCTCCAGCCCTGCGCGCTCACGCTCCCGCGCGTAGTCACGGTTTCGTGCGTGCCTGCAGGTCACGGAGGTCGCGAGGTCACAGAGATACGAGGTCACGTAAAGGCCATAGCTGCTGTTGCTGCTGCGGCACCACAACTGTTAATGCATGCAGCACCGGTTTCAGGAAATTGGGTCTTTCACGGGCGCGCTCCGTGAATGACAGGGCAAAGCGAACATTCAACGTCGTAAAGAACACAGCAACTGCAAAACCCCCGTTCCATCCCTGTTACACATCCTTTAACTCAACCCCCAAACCTGACCCCACCATTTGCAAGGCCAGCGCTGAACACAGAAGGCGCGTGCTCCATCACGGTACAACGTTGCATAAAACCACCCCAAGCGGATTCCAACCAGTTTCTCATTTATTACAAATGGCACGTCGATAGAAGGGACGACGGCTTACGGTGCGCGAACAGTGAAGGAGTGGCAGCCGAGGAATGTAATCAGTCCCGAGGCACTCGACGACCAAAGAGGAGATGGAGCCGATGCATATGTTGAGCGTCTTTGGCACCGTACGTAGCCAACCGTGTTAATCGGGAGGACGGATTACGGGTGGATCATTGCACCGCAGAATCGTGACAGATGGCGACGGGCGTGGGAGGGGAGGGGGGAGGGGAGGGGAAGGCCTTCATCCAGCAGTGGATTGACCACGGCCGACGACGACGACGATGATAACGCTGAAATCAGGAGCAGCACTTCGAGGTCTGTCGTGCAACGCGTGGGCGACTGTTTCCGTCCCTCGCACTTCAGCCGAAGTTGAGCCAAGGCCGGGCTCCTCGCGAGTTTAAAACGTCGCGTCTCTCGTCAGGACGCGTCATCGCAATATTGTTACAAGACGCGCTCTTTCTTCCCACAACCCCGCGCGTATTAATTTAAAGCAAATTGCCGCGGGTGCGCCTTACAATGCGGCAAAGGCGTTGTTGTTGTTGCGGATCGCGAGCGGTGAGCGCGCGTGACCGGGTTTGTTTTAAACTTTATTGACAACACCGCCGCTCAGGCTTTGCGAGGAAGGGGTAAGGGATTGCGCCTTAACCTTAACTACGACAAAAAAGGTTTATCTCATTCGTTTTCTAGATACTCGTAAATAATAATAACAACAGCAGCGGTATAATGATGATGATGATGCGAGAGAGAAACCGGGGTGGGTGGTGGTGGTGGTGGTTACACGCGGCCCCTTTAAAACGTCAGCGTCGCTTACGGCTCCACCCGGCGCGCGGGGTGGAAGAGAGAGAAGGGAGGGAGGGAACCCCCTCTGAATTTATTCTCAACGTATTTTTTTAAACGTTCTCCTTCGTCAGCGTTCGTTCGTGACAAAAGTTGCCAACGGTCTTACAAAAAGAAGCGGAAGAAGCGAGAGAGGGCGCCGCCCCCCCCCCCCAAACTCACCACTGCACGGCGGCCATGACTGCTGTCCGCGCTCGCGGTCACGTGAGCGGCGCGGTCACGTGATGCCCCCCCCCCACCGCGCGCAGCCACCGCCCTCCCCTCCCGTTGGGGCCCAGTGACGTCAGAGCAGGTGGCGCCAAAATTTGAATTCCCGTGCAACGCGTTACGGGGGGTTGTGTGTGTGTGCGTGTGTGCGTATGTATGCGCGTGTGTGCGTGTGGGGAGCGGTAGTGTAGCGGTTAGCGCGCTGCGCTTTGAATCTGGCGACCCGGGTTTGATTCCAGCTCACGGCCAGCACCGGTGACGATTATCTGAACCGGTCCTGGGCCTCCCCTAGGTCGACTCAGCCTCAAATGAGTACCTGGCGTAAAAACATTGCAATTGGGGAGACAAAGGCGGCCGGGCGTGGTGCTGGCTACCCCCTCGTGTGTCGTGCCGGCCTTCATAGGTGTTCATGAACAGCACTTGTCCCAACAGCCTGTTACGGGGGATCCTTCTCTTTGTTTAACTTCTTTCCCACCATACGTCGCCAACCGTGCTCATCGAAGGTGTGGGGGGAGGACAACAAACTCAGCACAAAAAGCAGTTCGAAAGAAGTTAGTTTTCAATCCAGATTTAAAAGTGCATAAGCTCCAGTAGCTTCCTAATACCGGAAGGAAGAGCGTTCCAGACGGCCACAGAAGTGTATCTGAAAGCCTGCAATGCGGTGACCGTCTTTGTTCAATGGCCAGTTCAGTTCAGTTTATTTTGGTATAGCCCTGTGAACCATTCGGCTCTTGAATCGGGTGCAACCACAACAAACAAAAAAAACAAAAACACGAACAAGAAAAACATCTTAAAGACAAAAGCCGCCGCTGCTGCGAGGATGACCGGCATTCGCGTGATCGTTTATGATCCTTGACAAGATCGACAAGGTATTGTGGTTCATTTGTGACAAGCACTTTTTGCGTAATGGGTGCGACCTTATAGGTCTTGGTGGGGGGTAATTACCTCTAGATGTTGTCATTTCAGACGATTTACCTCTAGATTTAGATTATTTAAAACGGTCTCACAAATTACATTAAGCATAACACCTCTTCATATTGAGGTTCGAGGGGAATTTTCGAATACGCCTGGCGCCCGAGCGCGGGACGGCTTACACAATCGAAGCAATGGCGCAGGGCCGGTTATAGATAAGACTTGTCATAGCTCCAGATCAATAAGGGAGTTAAGGCAGTTAAGCGTTGCAAAGATGTAAGATAAATGTGAGGCTCACGAAACGGTCCAAGAAACAGGTCCCTGCAGGGTGGGCTGGTAGGAACATTGGAATTTTGCGCAATTTTATGACATTGTTACGTAAAATTGTGCAAATTGAGAGCGTCTTCCCACCTTTTTGCCCTCAAAATCGTTGAGGGTTCTTCGGACAAATTAACCTCTGTAGAGGAATGGCATGGTGAAATCCTTATTCCTACCAGCATAAGACATATCAAGTCTCTGCGCTGTCTATTGCTGATTTTACACCCAACAGCACGAGATTTCACTTCGTTAAAGTATTGAAAGGGGACGGACGGACGGACACATTATCTATTGCAGGCTGGTACACTCAGTTTACAACTTCGTTCCTACCAGTAATAGCCACTGCACCACCGTAATCAGTTTACAGAGATGATTTTTCGTTTTGAGGGGTGGCTGCTCGTTTTATTCCGGTATATAACCCACGGGACACGAAAAATGCATTTCTTTATATGATGGTTTATTCAAATCAAGGCACATTGTGTACAAGTGATAGGTAGCTTATGCAGAAAAATACAATCCATAATATACAGAATACACGTCTCACTTGTAAATTGAATAATCACGTGTGCATCTCAGTCTACCTATAAGAAGAATTACATGTCAAACTATGTTACCGCACTCGCTAGCAGGCTCCTGTAACCCTTTAATCCATCACCAAGCATACAACACACGCACTCGGCGTTCAACAAAGCACTCTTTGCGAAACAAGCACTTTGAAAATATTTTTCTCCCAATTGTATTCCAGTCGTCTTGTCATGAGATGAAGAGGTGTCCATTTGTCAACTCGCCAAGTTATAGCAGTTGCATTTCTCTGTGTTAGAGCAATGAGCCGCAAAAAATATCACAGAACTTTTTTTCCGAGCTCCCTTTAGGTAACTTATTTTTTTAATCCACATACTACGTCGTGCTGCAATTTCCCACGTGCCCTGCTACAGATAAATGTTTGGCGAATGGTAGTCAACATTTATATTGCTTTAAATAACTCAAAAGCCAAATTATGTAAAATAAATGGCACATATGACCATATCTTGTGTGGAGATTAGTGATAATCTATTTTAATTCCACTCATTTAACATGGCAATGATATTTCTGTCTCCAAAAATGTCCCTTACCTAATTTGATCCCGCTAGCAGGGTCATTTTATGAGATAAACAGTCAATGTGGAACTTCTTGTAGGGCAATGCAACTCCATATTAAATTATGGCCCGGGGAAAGTGGACTTAACAGAACCACTTCTGAGATACCGTCAAATGACCTCTGATGTTCAGCCTAGGGGGCAACACTTTTTCCATCCACTGTGGTACAAAGTAATGTTCATCACGTGGCAGTCAAACCAATATTCTAATGCTCGGAACAGGAATTGAACCAAACCAAGTGCAAAACCAAATTTTATTCAATCGTTTTTTGGGGGGCTATCACGTGTGACAGTGCTGAGATCATCAACTTGCGACACTTGAGATTCCACTTTAATCACAGGTGGCTGAGACCAGTTTCGAATTTTAAAATATCAGCGGTTCCAGCTCCTGGAACCCTCTAGCTGCCAGACCTGGGCCACCGGGTCATATTCACCTACAAACTTTTACACACAACAAAAACTGTCATGTTTTAAATAGTCTAGCAGCACCTACAATCCTATTAGGTATTTCATCAGGATGTCGCCAGGCCATGCAGAGAAGACTTCTCTTGAAGACCATCCCACCTGCACCTATGAAAGAGGATTGGGGTTCGATCTTCCTCGCATTTTATGGACCTGGCCTTGCACAGGCTTGTATCATTCGCCCATTCTTCTCTCTTCTTTATTTCAATGTATTTCTTTCTTCTTGTTTGATAAAGAAAAAATGGAAAGGGCCTGACCTTGTCGTAGGTCTATAGATAACCTTGATCAATATGCAGTCTGCCCCAGCTGCCTGGGTGCAGAGCATCGCACGTCTTTGTGACCCATGTGCCGGGCCTTTTTCACCGGCTTTGTGGCAGGCTAGGAGGGACTGGCAGGTCCCACTCCACTCCCTGCATCTTGGTTGCAGGTGACTGCCCCTAGTGCTGTCCAGCCCAGCAGTGTAGCATGAGGCCACTACGAACTGGCCCTGGGAGGCCCAGGGTCGGTTCAGAGGAGGCCCAGGGCCGGTTCAGATATCACTCGCCACTGATGTTAGCCATGGCCAGTAAGCACACTCGACACAGTGAACTAACCACTGTGCCACCACCTTCCACACACACAAACACATACATACAGACACACATTTGTATCACCGCTTGCCAGAACGTGTGTTCTCTCACAGACCCCCCCAAGTGAACGTTTCTTGGCTGTGCTTCTATTTTGGCAAATAACTGTTTACATTAGGTAAATATTTTCTTCACACCGCTGTGTTTCTAACATTACGATTCTGCCCTTAATGTGCAAACACCCCAAATAAAATAAAAAAATGTTTAAAGCAAATTGCCAGCCCTTAAAAAGCATATCCAGGGCCTAAAATGGTAATGGGTTTATAGGAAAGTTACCCCTTTTTAAGAACACCCAAAAGATAATTGTTTTTTTTCGTTTTTAAAGGTGACTTGGAGGCCTTTAGAGACAGGCGTAAGAGTCTTGTAGGATGAACGCGCCCGGGCCTAGGTCTCCGAGAAGCCTTGCACGGGTATGCTGTATGTGTTGTTATCCATCCCAACAACCGGGTTGCTGAGGGGAAGGAGGGGAAGAGAAGGGGCATCGTGGGGAATGCGGGGACAGTGTTAGTAGCAAACCTAACAGAGTTGAATTCATACAAAGTACATTTACAGCCCAGTGTGGTGGTCCGGGTTAAGCTGTGTATTGAGCATATCTTCTCTCAAGCTTTCGCCAACGCACTACTGCAAGCATCTTCAGAAGTTGTGGCGCGTCATTGAGGATGGAGAACATAACTTCTCAGCAAGCGGCCGAACCTAACCCGAAAATCCACACCCGGATTACAAATGCGTGCCAAATCCTACATGCTATGTTTACAGCCGTTTGTCGGTCCACTGCTGAATGAAAGCCTCCCCAAGCCATGTTGGTCATGGGAGTTGTTTGGACACACATAGCACACTGGTCAGGGTGGGTTGGTGAAGGACGTGTTCAAATGACACTCGCCACCGACGTTAGCGGTGGCCGGCAAATAAAAGGTGATGCGATTGCAGACGATGTGGAACTCGTATTAAAGGCGAAGCCGGCGGGACACATCGCTTGTTCGCTCGCTCGCTCGCGGGGGGCACCTGTAGGCTGGTGTCTCCCCCTGCTTGTCGTCCAGGCCGGTGATGTCCTCCTTCAGCGGCTTCTTGCGGAAATACCTGCAGCAGCAGTGGAGGAAAGATAGAAGGGGGGGTGGGGGGGTGAGGCAGGGGTTGGGGGGTCAGGGGCAAGCATGGGGCCAGCCGTAGCCGTGAAATGTGCCTGGCGTGCAACGTGCGCCGTCGGTTCGGTCGCCCGCCTGGCCGTGCAGGTGCCTTCCCTGCGAACGTGTAGTATTGGGCCAACTTTGGCATGCGGTTGGAACCGTTGGACCAGCGTTGGCCCATGTTTACTGGGTCGGTGGTGTTATGAGATGTGGGGTTTGTGTGTGTGTGTTGGGTGGTTTCTTGTTCACTAAACCCACATGCATGTGTGTGGGTTTATTGACCGGGAGTACAGCGATCTGATCGCTGTGGGATTCACGTCCTGCGGTGTTTATGTTGGGGTTGTGTTCAAGTGTTGCCGTGGTCCTCTCCCCCCACCCCTCCCTTCCCTTATTCCCCTTTCTCCCCCTTCCTTGGATAACCCACTCTTCCCGACCGCTATCCCTACGGTTATAGGGTAGTGAACCCGTGCAACTTTAGTCGGCCCTCATTTTGGGGGTGATTTTACCAAGAGGTTGCAGCTGGAATGAGTATGTTGTGCACACGCGAAATGTATCCCCTCTAAAATAAATAACAATCAAATAATAAGTGTTGCTGTCGTCCCGTGGGTCTCGTGAACTTCACATGAACGGAAGCTTGAGCAGGGCCCCCTCTTGGCGCTTCCGCATCAGAACGACGGCCGCCACAGCCGCCACGATGCCCAGCAGCAGCAGAAGACCCACGGAGAGGCCGACGGTAAGACGCGACGAGGTCCCAGGTCCCGACACGGACGACGACGATGATGACGCTGACGAGGACGGACCGTCTGGAAATATTAATGAGGACAAAGATAAACACGACAATGACGACGACGATGATGATGATGATGAAGAAGAGCCAAATCAGTGTGTTGATTTTACTCTATCATACCATACTCAGGGTTGTGATGTGGTTAGGGTTCAGGGATATGAATAGAATTCGTGTATACCACATTTAGAACATTGTTGTGGCTTGGGTTAGAGTTAGAGGTGCCATGGTGGTGAGATGTTAACTACCTCGCCTGGTATATAGGAGGTTGTGTGTTCGATCCCGACGCTGATGCCTATATATGTGGAGTTTGAATGTTCTCCCTGTTGGTGGAAACCCACCACCAACGGTGCCGTGGTCCATCAATACATTAACATAAGCTGCCCGCCCATGCTGCTGACACTTGGGCTATGCCCATTTTAAACCTTTATAAATAGTTTGCCTTTAGAGGCTAACCCCCTTTTCCTGATGACGACCGCTCGTGTTGCGATCGAAACGTCATGGGTTTTATTTGATTTGATTATTTTTCACTTTTTATTCACTTTATTATTACTTTTCTACCTACATGACTTTATCGAAAGAACCAAAGAATGTGTTCTCCCTGTGGTCACATTGATTTTTCTACAGGTCCTCCGGTTTTTCCCTCCACATTTAGAAACACGTGTTTAGAGTATTTGGTTGCTATACATTTCCACACGATAAGCCACTTCGTTGGGCAATCATTTGTGGCCAGGTCGCTTCTGAAAAAGAGCTCTATAGCTCAGTGCGCCTTATCTGGTAAAATAAAAATACACTTATATACAGATAATGTTGCTGGGCATGTGCAACGACTGCCCGCGCATCTCACCGGCCACGTGCAAGGACCCGGGTGCGACGGCCAGGTCCCCGAGGCGTCCTCCATGCTGCCCAATGTGGCGCGCCACCCGGCCCTGCAGCTCGTCCGCGGACACCAGGCGGGTGGACGTGACGGCGAGCTCGTAGCGCGCCACCACGCTGCCCCGCGCGAACTCCGTCACCACCGCGCGCACCTCCTCATCGCCCAGCGCCTGCTCCAGCTGTGCGGGTGGTGGTGGTGGGGGCAGCGGCAACAATGGGCAAGGGGGGCAGCCGTCGAGATCGGCGGTAAGAGGGGGCTGCCGGGTGGCCCCGATGGATGGCGCTAGGCTCGCACACTCTTGAATGTAAACCGGCACCCTTGGCAAGCGGCAAAGTTCCCTTTGAAAGTTCGCCCCTTCTGGCAATGACACTGCTACGTATGGTCATTTGTTACCCGTCACATGACTCGTACGAAGAAAGGGATGCGGTGGATGGAAACGATTACGTGCTAGTTGCTGCACATAGTCAGTGTGCACCTGCACCTTGAAGAGATCCTTTCCCTTTAAGAGATAAGGCACCGTTGTGGGAGAGTACCCCTCTGTGCTACGAACCCGGCGACACGAATTCGATTAACCCCTCACGGCCAACACCAGTGACAATTATCTGAACCGGTCATGGGCCTCCACTAGGTCGACTCAGCCTCAAATGGGTACCTGGTGTGGTGTGTAAACATCACCACTGGGAGACAAAAGGGCATGGTGTTGCCCACCCACCTCCTCGTGTGCCATGCCGGCCTGCATAGGCGCTCGCTAACAGCACCTTGCCCCAACAGTCTGTTCAGGGTATGTGGGTGGATCTTTATCTTTGCACCTTCAAGAGACAGTTTTCCTTTACAAGGGTGCACCTCTAAAGCAGGGTGATGCACTTTTGAGAGAGCAACCTTTACGAGAGTGGAGCACGTGTGCCTTTAAGAGAGAGAGTGTCATCCCCCCCTCCTCCCCTCGTCTTCCCCTCCCCTAATAATACCACGGTCCCGACCGTTGCCCCCTACGTGGCGTAAGGGAGTGAGTACAGCCACCTTTTTCCGGTCCCTACCCTGAGGGCACCTGGCCTCGGGTTTTCTCCTCGTGCTCGCATGGATTTTTCTCCGGGTCCTCCGGTTTTTCCCTCTACGTTTAGAATCGACGCGTGTTTAGAATATTTGGCTGCTACAAATTTCCACGCGATGAGCCACTTCGTTGAGCCATCATTTGCGGTAGCCAGGTCTCTCCTGAAAAAGAGCTACATAGCTCAGCGGGCCTTACCTGGTAAAATAAATAAGTTTATAGTTGTTGCTCGCGAAGTATCTGTACCACACCTCCCCCCGCCCCCCCCCCCCCCCCCGTCATTCGCGTTCTGTATTACGCTCTTGTTTAATTAAAAACACGATTTTAAAAAAAAAGAGAGAGCTGCTCCTCTAAGGCCCCTGGGAAATGGGAGCGTGGCACTCACCAGGTGAGCCACGTGCTCTGCCATGGCCCTGAAGACGTTGCTCTCCCTGTCGCCCAGCGCCGGCGTGAACTCCACGTTGTCGAACGTCAGCGAGCCGCTGAAAAGCTGCCGCACTGTCCAGTCCATGAGAGTAAACGGGTTTCAGGGTTAACGGTCAAATAATACAAAAAAATCTGTAAGGCAACTTCATCATTTAAACGCGACTGTTGTTTTACATGCTTTGTGGCATGTCATGTTACATACGCACCACTGCAGATATTTACGTTTTTTAAGTGCAAATGTAAATACGTGCATTGCGATAAGTAATTCAAACTCGATTTGAAGCTTTCGTGACTGCAAGAATTACTCTTTGCTTCTTTCGGTAAAGTCACGCAGAAAGAAAATAATAATTAAATAATGGGATACGACGTTTCGATTGCGGCACAGGCAACCGTCATCAGGTAGAACTAAATTTGAGAGAGAGAGACAAAACACAGACACGGAGACACGCAGACAAAATTGAGTTATACCTGATGACGATTGCTTGTGTTGCAATCGAAACGTCGTATTCTATTATTTAATTTATTTTCTTTCTACGTGACTTTACGGAAAGAACCAAAGAGGATAAGTAATTCATTATGCGAAACTGCTGCGTTGGCAGTGGCGCCCCCGAGCACAAATAACCGATAACCTCATCACATTCGTCGATGGCAACACTGTGTGGATTTCAAAAGTAAAAATATATAATAGGCAAAGTCTTCATAGCCATTGCGCAAAACGTTGCCTATGATACCTTTCTCTCGTTAAGGCCACACAGGGTTATTGACGAATATGTGGGAATTGAATGTTTTTACTTATCAGAATAAGGGGCACACATCCACGATATGTCTTCGAGCCAGACCACGTGAGCGCAACGCCAACGTGAGTCGCACACCGTCCTCCACCCGACGCAGCCGTATCAAATACCGTCGTCAAGTGATGCGAGCGTTGCCGGGTTTTAGCGATTTTTTTTCTTTTTTACATGGAACATCACCGTTGTGAAGCTCAATCAGATAGCCTTGTTGGGAGACACGCCGTGCTACTGCCAAGTTTCGTATTTGATGTTCCCCCTGGTGTTCTATTAACCTCGCGCTCGACATTCGTGCCTACCAGCAAGGATACGCGATTTATTTTTATTTAAAAAAAAAGAAACGTTGATAATCCTACGCAAAACTAATTCCCAATTGGAAAATACTCATTTACATAATCTATTGACAAGCATTGAGATAAACAAATGGCAATTCCCACTGAGCCCACCGCTACGGACAGAGTGCAGCCTGGAAACGACTAAGAAATCACATCGTAACCTTAAAAGGTTTCCTGTGTTTGGCGCCGCAGTGGCGAGATGTTAACTCCCTCGCCTGGTATACAGGAGGTCGTGGGTTCAATCCTGACCCTGACGCCAGTATGTTTGGAGTTTGCATATTCTCCCTGTGGTCGCGTGGATTTTTCTCCAGGTCCTCTGGTTTTCCCCTCCACGTTTAGAATCAACGTGCATTTACAGAGTCTTTGGCTGTTATAGATTTTTCTCACGATAAGCCACTTTGTTGAGTGATCATTTGTGGCCAGGTCTGGCGAAATTTTTTTTACGTAATCATATTGACAGGGTGGCCCGCGGTTACGTTTGGGATGAGCGACGGTGCGAGTTAGCGTGCGAGTGCGTCGGCTGACCGGGGGGCGGTGGCGGTGGCGTTGGGGGGCTGGTGGTGCTCGCAGTCCGGCTGGGTTGTGGAGGCCCCATGGCCGTCGTCGTCGTTCGTCTCGTCGTCGTTGTCTCCTCCTCATCTGCACAGACAAACGCGGAGCGCGGGCGTGGCCGCAGCGACCGAACGTCGGAATCGGCGATGATTCGTCGAATCGCAAGGGGAAAGAATTGTTAAACACCGAGTAGAGTTCAATTAAATGTTATCGTCCATTCGAGGTGATTCGTCGATTAAACGCCTAAAAATTGTAAACGACTGCTTTTTGTCGTGGTTGATTACAAGGGCCCCTTTAAAAATGGAGGTCGCCTGCCAAAGGTAGGAAACCCCCTGCAAGCCACGCCTAACGTTGCGCAACTGACAATTCTGATGACGTCACAACACCCCGCCCATCAGCTCCCATCCAGTGTCACACGTGGGCGAAGGTCAGACTTTTTTTTGTTGTTTACCTTATCCATACAATTAGTCGAGTAACAGAACCGATGAATGGGAGAGTATTCGATTGCTTCGGAGATACCAGCTTTATTTAAAAAATCGCCGTTGCAAATCGTCCCCACGGGCATGAGACTGGCGAGGGATGTGCTTCCACCTGGTGTGGCCATGTAGGTGCCTGGTGAGCAGGTCGGTTGTGTAATAGCCAAACAGTACACTCAACCCGGTGCACAACTCATCTGGTCAACACGTTAAGTGAGCTACCTGGACACTGACAGGCACGTGACCTCACTTGCTACGTGCAGGACAGGTACGTGACCTCACCTGCTACAGACAGGACAGGTACGTTACCTCACCTGCCTATGGACAGGACAGGTACGTGACCTCACTTGCTAGATGCAGGACAGGTACGTGACCTCACCTGCTATGGACAGGACAGGTACGTGACCTCACCTGCTACGGACAGGACAGGTACGTGACCTCACCTGCTACGGACAGGACAGCTACGTGACCTCACCTGCCTACGGACAGGACAGCTACGTGACCTCACCTGCCTACGGACAGGACAGCTACGTGACCTCACCTGCTACGGACAGGACAGGTATGTGACCTCACCTGCTATGGACAGGACAGGTACGTGACCTCACCTGCCTACGGACAGGACAGCTACGTGACCTCACCTGCTACGGACAGGACAGGTATGTGACCTCACCTGCTACGGACAGGACAGGTACGTGACCTCACCTGCCTACGGACAGGACAGCTACGTGACCTCACCTGCTACGGACAGGACAGGTATGTGACCTCACCTGCTACGGGCAGGAACGTGATGGTGGCGCGGAAGCCGCGGAAGTGGAGCCCCGCGTCGCTGTGGAAGGAGACGTTGAGCGACCGCGCACGCGACGACACGGGCGGCGGCACGGAGTCGGAGCAGAGCACGATGGGAGCGCCGCCCCACTCCACCGTCACGCTGTCGAAGCGGCAGCTCAGCGGAGAGGCGCCCTCCAGCTGGAAGTCCAGCCACTGATGGTGCAAGAGGGGAGTGCAAGAGGTTGGGCCACGGGGGGCACGGGTTGGGGGCATGTGGCGGTGGGAGAAGGGGAGGGGAAGGGATGAAGGAAGCATGGTGGACCAGGTTGGGATGAGGAAGTCTAGGACATGGGGGGGGGGAGGTGTACAGGGAAGGACAGGGAAGGGCAGGGAGGGGTAGAGAAGGGCAGGGAACGCTGTTGTTTAGCAAAATGATAGCGCTCATGCCTCATCATCGAGTCGCCAGCTCCAGATTGAGCCTTAAACCGCCCTCCGTGTGCACACACACGCGACACACACACACACGTGACACACACACACGTGACACACACGTGACACACAGACACACATGTGACACACAGACACACACGTGACACACACACACACGTGACACACACACACGTGACACACATACACACACACACGTGCCACACACGTGACACACAGACACCCACGTGACACACACACGCACGCCAACGCACGTGCGACACACGCGTGCTGCGTCACCGTGCGAGAGACACGCGTGGTGCTGGCGCCGCACCTGCAGCAGGATTCGGTGTCCCAGCGGCGCCGTGAGCTCCCACCTCGCGTCCTCGTCGCGGGGGTACAGGTCGGGCCAGTTGGGGCTGGCGAAGGCCCGGGGGGAGCTGGGGCCCAGGCGCACGGCGTAGGTGCGGGAACCGGGGCCTGGCGTCGACGCAGCGGCACACGGGGACGGCGTTCCATTTCATCGGTTGTTCAGTCGTCCGTCGTACGCATGGCACCACATCCGCCAGGACTGACCGTATCGCCATCGTCACCGTCGTCATTGTCGCCATCGTCACCATCGTCATCACCATCGTCACCGCTGTTGTACGTACTGTATGTTGAACCTCTTTCGCACCGTACGTAGCCAACCGTGCTAATCGGAGGTGCGGGGGAAGGTCAACATATTAAACACAAAAAGCAGTTCTAAAGAAATGAGTTTTCAATCCAGATGGTTTAAAAATGCATAGCTCCATTGGCTTCCTAATATTAGAAGGACGGTCACAGAATCATTCATTCATTCATCGAGGTTTTATCATGAGGCTTCCTGCAGTAAAGATGATTATGATTATTATATGAAGGGCATCCTTGGGTAAATAAAGGACACTTTTTATTTTTGGAGGAGCAGCGGCGGGTCAAAATGCTGCAACAACAAACAAGACGAAAAACACGATGGGAGTACATAGTACGATTTGGCGAACGACTAGGTGTTTCAAGTGAGCGATTTGTCGTATTATCTGGCTGTACAGCAAATGAAAAAATACAATTACTTTACTATGCAAGTTAAAAGTTTGCGTTTTAATATTTGTGTTTTTAATTTTTATTTAGGGCCCCTTCATGACATTTGCTACAGGCCCCGCACTAGCTTCATCCGGCACTGGTAGCATATGCTACTTTTGCCGCGAGGATAATCCAGCACGAGTGCCCACTCACCGTACGCCACGGGCGTCACGAATCTGACGGACGCGGAGAAGCCCCCCCCCATCCCCACCGCCCCCCCGGCCCCGGCCCCGGCCGCCGCCGCCCACAGCGAGAGGCGCACCGCCGAAGCCCCCGAGACCACGAGCTCGGGGGCGCTGCTCCCGCAGTAGCGGCCCATCACGGGCGACGTCGTGCTGGGGCCATCCTGCACCACTAGCTGTTGGCGGGCAGAGAGGAGGGGGGTCGGTCGGTAGGGGAGGGGGGTGGTAAGGCAGGGGGGAGGATGAGGGGTCAGGACACCGGAACGCCAGGTTTTATCATCCGCTGTTTGTTATCGGGTTTTGTCCAATTTGGTGACCCGGGTCACTTTTTCGAATGAGATATTAACCCGACCCCCCCCCAACCACCATGTCTCTTAGAGTTCTCTGCTGGTTCAACAAAAACAACTTGAACCTTGAAAACACTGACAATGATGATAAGGATTCTCCTGCTGTTGTTGATCATGATGTCACTGTTGACGATGATGCTCATGATGATACAATGAATGTGCCAACCTCATGCTGATGTCAACTGCTTCGGCTGATGGTGATGCTACTGCTACTGCTTCGAGGGTGGGATAGTAAGAATTATGCTGATGGGTGTTATTGCTGCTGCTGATGACGATACCCATGTTAGTGATGTCGCTTCCAATTTTTCGGATAAAATAACTTCAGCAGCATTGATTCAGCACAAGCAAAACTCTGGTGAGCAGTGCCATGGGGGGAGGCCCAAATTCAATTGGCGATTCCCCTCATGGCGTTTGTAGCCACCAAAGCGGCTAAAGGGGGCTCTGGACAGGTGCGTGGGGCTGGTAACCCCTCCACCTTCAACCCAAATACCACTAAACCCCGTTGAACACACGCACATACATACACACACACGGCAGTCACACCCAGCCGCGCGTGACCGTGTGTCACTGATAGAGTCGGGCTCGCTCGCTTGAATCAACGTTGGTTAAATACCAGATGTTACAGGTGAGGACCCCTCTGTTTTTCAGGGACACTTTAACAATGCACCCCGTGGGAGCCTTTAACATTGAAGTCTATGGGGGGGACTTTAAATATTGATCCCTTTGGGAGCCTTTAACAATTAACCCCATGGCAGCCTTTACCACTGAACCCCAAGAGAGCCCTTAAAAGGAAACCCCATGGTAGCCTTGAACATTGAACCTTATGGGGGACTTTAACATTGAACTTAATGGGGGCCTTTAAACATTGAACCTAATGGGGGCCTTTAAACATTGAACCTAATGGGGGCCTTTAACATTGAACCCCATGGGAGCCTTTAACATTGAACCTTATGGGGGCCTTTAAACATTGAACCCCTGTGGGAGTCTTTAACATTATGTACACGTGAGCGATTGGATGTAGGCGTGAGTGTGCATATCTCCGCAGATTGACAAGTCGGGGAGGGGGTAGGGGGGTGGGGAGCGGCGGGGTAGTGATCCTGGTAAAATGGGGGGGGGGGGGGATAGGATGAGGATGGGGCCGCTCACCTGTCGGCCAGGTAATTACGCGGGAATGCGGACGAGATCGCGTGTCGCGCGTGCTGGCGACTCAGCTCAGTCATCGGAGAAATTGCGCCGGGCAACCGATCCGCCACGGGCCGCCCGCCCCCCCCCACCTCATCCCCCCCCCCCCCCCCCGCCCATCCTGCTCCCCCTTGAGATTTTTAATATCATTATAATAAATTATTATTTTTGTTGTTGCAGAAATATGAACGGCCCGAGCGTATTGATTTTCGAAGTCATTACGCTTAATTATGGAACCGGCACGGGCGAGCGGAAAGTTCCCCGGCCTCCGTGTGGCGAGATGTTAACTCCTTCGCCTGGTATACAGGAGGTCGTGGGTTCAATCCTGACTCTGACGCCTGCTGTATATGTATATTTGGAGTTTGCGTGTTCTCCCCGAGGTCGCGTGGATTTTTCTCCGGGTCCCTCTGCTTTTTCCCTCCACGTTTAGAAACATGCATTTATCGAGTCTTTAGCTGTTAAAGATTTACCCACTTTGTTAAAGTGATCATTCGTGGCCAGGTCGCTTTTGAAAAAAAGCTGTATTGCTCAGCGGGCCTTACGTGGTAAAATATATATATATATATTTAAAACATAGTTTAGTGTGCGCACAGACAGCTGAGACGACAACGCAGCGACGCCCGGTTCACATGCAGCCTCCCTTCCCCCTCCGAGATATTAATGCTATCGTCTTACATGCACGGAACATCATTATTATTATGACTACTCTTGTTTGTCAAGGAATGCCTCACCGAGTCTTATAACCCTTTTTCAGGAGGGTTCTGCCAGAGTGAGTTGAGGGGTGGTGGGTGGGAGGCCGGCGCTGATTGCTTTGGAAAAATTCCAATTGGGCAAATTTTTACATTTGCCAAAGGTTGTTCTACTCGCGCGAAAGATGCCACGGGAATCTTTAACGTCCTCCGTGCGAGTGAAGCAGATGGCGTGTGGCATTACTACGGCTAGTGCAGACCGCGAGGGATTTCCAACCGCGGGCCCTCTGCAACGAGCGGCGAACACGCTGCCGCTGGGCCGTGTCGGTTGACCCAACGAATAATGCCTCTTCGTTAATTTATCAACGTGTATCAATGCATCTGTCCACTCGGCAAGACGAATGGGCAAAACACCGCAGTCGGTCAATTGGCAGGTCGTGTATGCTGGTGTAAAGCGTGGGTGCTCACGCCTCTTCCAGGCCGTCTGTTCAGCATGGAAGACGAGACCAAGTACTCTCTCGAAGGGTTTTTTCGAGCGGTTGCTATTGGCCACGATGCCGCAGCTGACAACGATGACAGTACGATTTCTGTTGGGTCATGCTGATGATGACGACGATGACGACGGCAAAGCCTCGCTCACGTGGTCGTGCGAGGAGTCGCAGGCTTGTGTCCCGTCCGTCGCGCCCGAGCCCGTGACCCCCGGCGACCTCAGCTCGAAGCGCAGGAAGCGGATCTCGACGGCGCGGTTGGCGGGCGCGCGGACGATCCACTCGCAGACGGCGTCCGCCGGGTACGGCGCCGGGAAGCCGGGGCTCCCAAACACCTGCTCCGAGCTCAGCACCGACGAGCAGCCCACTGGCGGTGGGGAAGCATCCGTCAGCATCGTCCACAGCAGCATGAGAAGCAGCAGCAGCAGCAGAAGCAGCAGAAGCATCAGCATCAGAAGCAGCAGCAGAAGCAGCAGCAGCAGCATGAGAAGCATCAGAAGCAGCAGCATAAGCAGCAGCTTCAGCATGAGAAGCATCAGAAGCAGCAGCAGAAGCAGCAGCAGCAGCATGAGAAGCATCAGCATCAGAAGCAGCAGCAGCAGAAGCAGCAGCAGCATGAGAAGCATCAGAAGCAGCAGCAGAAGCAGCAGCAGCAGCATGAGAAGCAGCATCATCAGAAGCAGCAGCAGAAGCAGCAGCAGCAGCAGCATGAGAAGCATCAGCATCAGAAGCAGCAGCAGAAGCAGCAGCAGCAGCATGAGAAGCAGCATCATCAGAAGCAGCAGCAGCAGCAGGATCAATAGTGGAAGGAGGATCGTCACTGCCACCACTACCACCATCATCATAATTATAACTGCCAACACCACAACCATGTTCAGCACAACCATCCCCACCACCACTGCCATCATCATAGTCATCACCACCATTATCAAGGCAAAGATCCCCCGTATAGACTTAACATACTCTTGGGGCAAGTGCTGTTAGGGAGCACCTGTGAAGGCTGGAACGACACACGAGAGGGCAGCTGGCCAGCACCACGCCCGGCCGCCTTTGTCTCCCCAGTGCTGATGTTTTACACACCACACCGGGTACTCATTTGAGTTTGAGTCGACCTAGGGGAGGCCCAGGACCGGTTCAGATAATCGTTACCGGTGTTGGGCTTGCGAGCGGGAATCAAACTCGAGCTGCCACGTACCCTGCCCCTCCCCACCACGTACCCTGCCCCTCCCCACCACGTACCCTGCCCCTCCCCTCCACGTACCCTGCCCCTCCCCGCCACGTACCCTGCCCCTCCCCGCCACGTACCCTGCCCCTCCCCGCCACGTACCCTGCCCCTCCCCTCCACGTACCCTGCCCCTCCCCGCCACGTACCCTGCCCCTCCCCGCCACGTACCCTACCCCTCCCCGCCACGTACCCTGCCCCTCCCTGCCACGTACCTGACCCTCCCCGCCACGTTCCCTGCCCCTCCCTGCCACGTACCCTGCCCCTCCCTGCCACGTACCCTACCCCTCCCCACCACGTACCTGACCCTCCCCACCACGTACCCTGCCCCACCACGTACCCTGCCCCACCACTTACCCTGCCCCTCCCTGCCACGTACCCTGCCCCTCCCCGCCACGTTCCCTGCCCCTCCCCACCACGTTCCCTGCCCCTCCCCGCCACGTACCCTGCCCCTCCACGTACCCTGCGCCTCCGACACGAACCAGAACCGCACGCGCGCCCCGTGCCCCTGGATGCTGGAGTCGGACTTGAACTTGGCCGTCATGCGTGACCCCGCGCTCTCCAGGGGCTCCAGCACCTCGGGGTTCCCGCACAGGCGGCGCAGGGGGGGGGCCGCGGGGGGGGCGGCGGACGCCGCCGGGGGGGGGGCGCCGGCGGCGGGAGTGGGGCCGCCCGGGCCGCCCCCCGCCGCGTCGCCGTCGAACACGGCCACGTAGTCGAAGGTGCACTCCTGGAAGAGCGCGGCCTCCATGTCGAAGAAGGTGAACTCCAGGTGGACCTGGAGAAGAGGGGCATTCTGGGTGGGTGCGGGGTTGGGGGGTTGTTGAGGCCAGTCGGCCACGCACGGCTGGGTGTGACGGCCGTGCGTGCCTGAGTTCACGTGGTTTAGTGGGACCTGGGTTGAAGGTGGACGGGTCACCGGCCCCTCGCGCCTGTCCAGAGCCCCCTTTGGCCACTGTGGTGGCTACAAACGCCATGAGGGCAATGGCCGATTGAAATTGGCCCTCCCACCCCCGCCCCCCCCCCCCCACCCCATGGCACTGCTCACCAGATCGTTGCCGTCCGGCACCAACGAGGAGGTAGCGGGTTGTTTGGCCTTAACGTGCACATAGCCTGGCACAAGCGCCGTGGTGACGTCACCGCCACTTAGTGGCGTTCTGTGTGTTCACATGGATGCGTGTGTGTGAGTCCACCCAGGTGTGAGTCCACCCAGGTGTGACAATCCACCCAGGTGTGACAGTCCACCCAGGTGTGTGTGAGTCCACCCAGGTGTGAGTCCACCCAGGTGTGAGTCCACCCAGGTGTGACAATCCACCCAGGTGTGAGTCGACCCAGGTGTGAGTCCACCCAGGTGTGTGTGAGTCCCCGTGCTCGTACCCTGAATCCGGGCGGTGCCTGCAGGGTCCAGGTGCACTGGTGGTTGGCAGGGTGCGTTGCTGGGTACCAGGGCGTTGCAAACACCCCCGGCTCACGAAGCGTCGCGTTGCACGGCCACTCTGCGGGCGGCAGTGGCGACGTGGTGGTTACGGTGGTTCTCGTAGCAGCGACCATGATGATGACGATTGTGGTGGTAGCGGTCGATGAGGATGATAATGTTGGTAGTAGTGGTAATGATGGTGGTGGTGGTGGTAGCAGTAAACGATGTTGATAGTGTTGGTGGTAGTGGTAATAATGATGGCGGCGGCGGTGGTGGTGGTGGTGGTACCAGCGATCATAATGACAGTGTTGGTGATGGTGGTGGTGGCAATGATGATGGTGGTAGTGGTGAAAGCGGTAAAGGACATAATGTTGACAGTGTGGGTGGTGGCAATGACGACGACGAAGATGGCAGTAGCGGTGGTGGCAGTGCTGCCGTCCCTACTGCTGCTGCTGCTGCTGATGAAGCAGACCATGACCACCTGCGCTCAAGCTCCACACGCACGCTCTCTCACTCCCCCCCCAACCAACTCGGAATCCCCCCCCCCGACCCCCCGCCCCCCCCCCCCCACCCGGGACCCGAACTCGCACCCGACGAGTAGAAGGCTCGGAACCCGGCCGCGCTGCCCGTGCCGTCCGACGCGAAGCGCAGCGCCACCTCGTTGGACGGCGAGGTGAGGAGGCTCCCGCCGGGACGGCTCCCGCACCACGTGGCGAGGAGGGGGCCGCCGCCGGCCGGGTCGGCCCCCCCCCGCACCGACACCCAGGCCCCCCCGGCCCCAGGCCCACACGTCGCACCTAGGGGAATCGGGGCGGGAGGGCGGGGGGCAAATGCTGTTAGCGAGCGCCCGTTAATGTTGCGAGGACACAACGGTTCGGGTCAAGCGCAAGGCGCTCTCGGTGTGCTGCGGGCACGCCGCCGCTGTCGGCTGGCTTGCCGGAGGGATTGTCGGCGTAAGGCACTACCACTAGAGTGCAAGGTATGTGTTTTTTTTGGGGGGGGGGGGGTTAGATTTCGTAAATATATAAATGTGTCTCGTTTAAACCCGCCACCACCCGACACAGCCAACCAGTAAAGCTCGTCACGTAAACATTACGGATGATATTGGATCGCGAAAGCGTACGTGTTAAAGCCAAGGTATGGATAGTCCACAGTCATCCTATGGTATTGTGGTATTGTACCATCTACACGCACACACTCCCACACACCACACACAGACCCCTGCAAACACCCCCACGACAAAGATCGCCCATATAGCGTGTAACAGGTTTTTGAGAAGTGCTGTTTGCAAGCACCTACGGAGGCCGACACTGCACACGAGTGGGTGGGTGGCCAGAATCACACCCAGACCGCCTTTGTCTCCTCAGTGATGATGTTTACACACAAAATAGCCTTAACAAACTGCTGGGGAAAGTGCTTTTAAAGAGCACCTATGAAGGCCGGAAGGGCACACGAGGGGAGTGGGTGGCCAGCTCCACGCATGCACACACACACACATCCAGACACGCACACGCACACACACACACTGCCCCACACACACACACATACACACTGCCCGACACATACACATCCAGACATGCACACACACACACACCGCCTCACACACATACACCGCCCCACACACACACACACACACCGCCCCACACACACACATACACACCGTCACACACATACACACACCGCCTCACACACACACACCGCCACACACACACCGCCTCACACACACACACCGCCTCACACACACACATACACACCGTCACACACACACCGCCTGACACACACACACACACCGCCACACACACACACCTCCTCACACACACACACACACACCGCCACACACACACACCGCCACACACACACACACACCTCCTCACACACACACACACCGCCCCACACACACCGCCACACACACACACACCTCCTCACAGACACACACACCGCCCCACACACACCGCCACACACACACACCGCCTCACACACACACATACACACCGTCACACACACACACACTGCCCCACACACACACACACACCGCCTCACACACACACCGCCTCACACACACACACACACACCGTCACACTCACACACACCGCCCCACACTGACCGGCACCGCCGCGCGTGTGCAGCTGGAAGTGAGTGAAGTTGAGCGAGACCATCTTCCCCTCCGGGACGGTGACCTTGAAGTCGCAGGTTCGACTCCCGCTGTAGTTGCGTGGCCACAGAACCGAAGCCAGGGTCCCCATGGTGCCTTCGAAGCTGCCCCCGCAGTCTGCGGGATGCGTTGTGTGTGTCGGGAGCGTGCGTGTGGACACGGGGAGCGGCGGTGTAGCGGTTAGCGCACTGCGCGACCCGAGTTCGATTCCCGCTCACGGCCGACAGCGGTGACGATTATCTAAACCGGTCCTGGGCCTCCCCTAGGTCGACCCCCCCGCCCCCACCCCACCCCCAGATATGAGATTATTTATTTATTTTATTTGTACCGGAAGAATCCGATGAGCTTTCAAGCTCTTTTTTTCCAGATCCCCCAGTAAAGTTGACCGGGCACCGCCGCTGAGGACATCCCCCTCCCCCCGCCGCCCCCCCCCTCTCGTCCCCCCTCCCGCCCCCCTCTCGTCCCCCCCCCGCCCCCCTCCCACCCCCCCCTCTCGTCCCCCCTCCCGCCCCCCACCCGTCCCCCCCTCTCGTCCCCCCCCTCCCGCCCCCCTTCCCGCCCCCCTCCCACCCCCCCCTCTCACCCCCCCTCTCGTCCCCCCCCTCCCGCCTCCCCTCCCACCCCCCTCTCTCGTCCCCCCCTCCCGCCCCCCACCCGCCCCCCCTCTCGTCCCGCCCCCCCTCTCGTCCCCCCCCTCCCGCCCCCCCTCCCGCCCCTCCCCCTCTCGCCCCCACCGGTACCCACCCGTCGTCTGCCGCATCTCGAAGTGGTTGATGGGGGTGCTCAGGTTGGTGACGAGGCCCCCCACGTCGCTCTCCATGAGGCCGCTGAGGTGGCACTCGAGGGTCGCCAGCGAGTAGTCAAACGACCTGCGCACCCCCACCCGCCCCGCCTTGCGATTAGTTTGCTCACTCCCGTAAACAACAACAACAACAACAACCACAGCAACAACAACAACGCATCGCTCGCGACTCCTTCTCGTCGGCACTGTTCCACTGCGCACGACGGCAGCGGCGTGCCCAGGAGCTCGGCGCCGAATGTCTAGCTGCTGGCCACGGCGAGAGATGGGGGCGCTCTAGGGGAGAGTGAGAGAGAGAGAGTGAGAGAGAGAGAGAATCCGTGTCTTTTTGCTGTTCCTCTTTCTCCGTCGAAGGAGCGCAGGCTACACGGCGGTCTCGCTCTATGGCCCCGTAGTCTGTGGGTTGCGTAGGCCACGGTCGCACCGCTGCGGCTGGTCTTGGCGATTTCCCGCTGATCGAAGGAGGTGTGCGTGGCGGGCCTGATGAGGCGGCTCGCGGTTACACCGCCCGCTGCCTTCGAAGGGGGAGCGTGTGAACGCGCCGGGAGTTGCGACGGCGTTTGGGTCGCGAGCGATGCGTTCATTCTGAACCTCCGTGTTGTTCCACCCGTGCTCACAGAGTAGTGCTCTTCCCGATCTGGGTGAGAGATCAGCACTACTAAGCACAAGAGATTAAGAGCAGCGACAAAATTCAACGCACTCCAAGGGCCATTGTCTGAAACGTCGCCGTATATATGTGAAACCAAACCACAAAAATGTTTTTACCAGGTAAGGCCCACTGAGCTATGTAGCGCTTTTTCAGACACAAGCTCAGCGCAGTGGCTTATCACGTGGCAACAGCCAAAGACTCTAAACGCGTGGTGATGTTGATTCTGAATGTGGAGGAAAAAAACGGAGGACCCGGGGAAAAATCCACGCGACCACAGGGCAAGAGAGAGAGATAAACATGCAAACTCCAAATGTACAGCAGGCGTCAGAGTTAGGATCGAACCCGCGACCTCCTGTATATCGGCCGAGGTAGTTAACATCTCTCCACCTTGTCCACCTAATATCTATTTTTCTTTTGAAGGCCACAGCGTCGTTGACGGAGTGCGTTGAGATTGCTATGTTAACCGTGCGTGTGTACCACTGACAATGCAGCAGCAGCAGCAGCGTCGCCATTATAATGTAATCTAAATGAAAAGCACGCTTTGAATTGCATTGAGAGAATGTTGCTGATGATGATGATCCTACTGATACTGATGATGCTACTGATGCTGATGATACAACTAATACCGCGGATGATGCAGCTGCTACAAATGCTACTGCTGTTGCTTGCTGCTGCTGTTTATGTTATTTCTGCTGCTGCTATTGACTGCTGGAGCTGCTGCTGCTGCTGGTGATGATGATGCTGCTGACCCCACTGATAACCGTGACGCTTCTACTGCTACCGCTGCTGAGTCTGTTTTATCGTGACGCTGTGGCTAAGGATGCTGCTGCCGCTGATTATGATTTTGCTGATGATAATGTTGCTGATGATGTTGATGCTGATGATGATAATGTTGCTAATTATGAGGATGTTGCTGATGCTGATGATGCTGCTGATGACAATCATGTTGCTGATGATGCTGCTGCTGATGATGCTGCTGATGATAATGATGTTGCTGATGATGCTGCTGCTGCTGATTATGACGACGTTGTTGCTGCTGATGATGATCACGATGATGCTGATGTTGCTGATGATGATGATGGTACCGGCAGATGAAGGCTGTCTCACGCAGGCAGAGCATCGCGCAGCGCGAGGGCCCGATCTGGCGCACGGTGCGAACCCAGCCATGGCCCAGCAAGGCTCCCGCCGTGCCGAGGAAGGAGCGCTCCAGCGAGGCTGCAGGGAAACGCAGCAAATCCGCGGAAGTTCCCCACTACGACCCGACTTATGATTGATGCTGGTGGTCCGAGTGGAGACGACGGTGTTTGCCGACGGCGGTCACGATCGTAGCGATGGAGGTGGTGGTGGCCGTGGTGACGCTGAAAGTCAATCGGTGTCACCACCAAGTAACCTACCATGACCTACTCAGTGCTTACCCAGTTACCACTGAATGACCACCGGTGACCTCTCAGTGTTCACCCCATGACCACCCAGGTCCCACCCAGTGCCCTCCCCTTGCCCCCCCCCACCCCCCGCCCTCCCCCCGCGTACTCAGGCGCTCGAAGTGCATCACGTTGGTGCCCAGGTCGGTGCGGATGCCGCCGACGAGCGCCGCGAAGGAGTTGCTGAGCTGGCAGAGCCTGGCCCCCACCACGAAGTCGAACGAGTTGCAGCGGAACCGCGCCTCGTCCAGGCAGCGCAGGGCGCACTCCGCCGAGCTCACGTTGGCGAACACCGCGTGGTTGCGCCCGGGGATGGCGCCGAACCCGTAGGGCAGGAACTGCGAGAGGGGGCCCTCTGTGCGCGCCAAACGAGGAGGCAAGGATGTGGGGTCGTGAAGGAGGGAAAGATGATAGATCGGCAGGTCTCTCCCGCAGTGACTCAGGTGCTGCTGCGGGGTCTCTCAGCAGATCTCTCTCCCAAGTGTCCCACCTGATGACGATTGCTTGTTGTTGCGATCGAAACGCCGTGACCTATTGTTTTTTTCTACCTGCGTGACTCTACCGAAAGATCCAAAGAGTGTGGATTCCTGCAGTCACGAAAGCATCAAATCAAGCAGGAGGGATGTGTTGTTGATTGCCGTGAGCGAGGTTTAATTCCATCATCGCTCGATGGTTGGATTGTGGCTGCAGTCGGTGGCACGCGAAAAAAAAGTATCACTGCTGCCCGAACTGGTCCTGGCCCTCAACTAGGTCCACTCAGCCTCAAATGAGTGCCTGGTGCGGTTTGTAATAACGTCGCCACTGGGGAGGCAAAGGCGGCCGGGCGTGATGCTGGCCGCCCACCCCTTCGTGTGCCGTTCCGGCCATCATAGATGTTATTCGCTAACAACACTTGCCCCTACAGTCTGTTAAGACTATCTGAACCGGTCCTGGGCCTCCCCTAAATGGATTCAGTCTCTAATGAGTACCTAATGCAGTGTGTATACATCACCACTGGGGAGACAAAGGCGGTCGGGCGTGGTGCTGGCCACCCACCCCCTCGTGTGCCGTTCCGGCCTTCGTAAGTGCTCGCTAACAGCACAGGCTATATGGGGGATCTTTGTCTTTGTGTAGAGGCTTAGGACGGAGGGCAGATGAGCGACGCTCACAACAACGAGCAAGAGCGGGGGGGGCGGATAAAACACAGCCAGACGGCACCAGGCTGTGCATCTGCCAGTCATCTCAGTTAACCCATAACACCTGGGTCTGCGCCATGTCCTACCTGCCAGAAGCAAGTCTTTGACACTTGACGTTGTCTCATGGTGCACCTAGCCTGTCACAAGCGGTGTGGAGACGCTTTGAGGGCACTTGTCCCAACGGTCTGGTAGAGAGGCTACGCGGGGGGGGGGGGGGGGCGGCCTTTGTCTTCGTGTTGTGTTACCATGAAATTTTAATCGGCACTCACTAAGCTACTCCACTCATTGTCAAGGAGATCTTTGTGCCTGTGTCTGTGTGGGGAGGGGTAGTGCGGCGCTATGAACCCGGTGACCCCAGTTCGCTCACGGCCAATCTCAGTGACGAATATTTGAATCGGTCCTGGACTTTTCCTGGGTTAACTCGGCCGCAAACGAGCACCCGAGTCTCTGCCCGTCTATCTCCGCGTGCCTATCCATCTCCGCGTGTCTCTCTCCGCGTGTCTCTCTCCGCGTGTCTCTCTCCGCGTGCCGCGTCTCCTCGCACCCACCCTCCACGCGCGAGTAGTGGTCCGTGCCCTCCGACACCTCGAGGCCGTGCTCTCCACTCAGCCCTTCCCCGTGCAGGGCGCATCCCCCCCCTCCTCCTCCTGCCCCCCCTGCTCCACCCCCTGCTCCACCCCCTGCTCCACCCCCTGCTCCACCCCCTGCTCCCCCGCCGCCTCCCCCGCCGCCGCTCCAGTCGAACGAGGCGCAGTGGAAGCCGCGCTCCGACAGGCACAGGAGGGCGCACTCCCCCGTCGAGACGCCCCGCACGTGCGCCCTCGGGGCGCCGGCCGTGGCCCGCAGGGCGTGGTCTGGCACGCGCTGGAATTGCCGTCGGAACGGATCTGCGGGAGCACGGTTTGGGAAGCCGGGCGGGGGGGGGGGGGATTGGGGGGGATTAGGGGATGGTGGAAGAGGGAGGGAGGGGTGATGTGTTTTGTAATCGCGTGGCTGACGTGACACATGTGTACGTGTAGAGGTATGTATGTTGGAACTTGTGCACGTGTGTGTGTGTGTGTGTACACGTGTGTGTGTGTGTACGCGTACACGTGCAGCCCCTGTCAGTCCATCACGGGTACGTCACGTGGTGTACTACCGACGGTCTTCGAACGCCGTGGATACATCACGTGGTACAAACCACAGGGTACATCACGTGGCACATTGCATGGAACATCACCGGTACATCACAGGTTCATGTGGTGCACACCACCTGGAACAGCACACGCCGTTCACCTGGCACGCGGCTCTAAACGCGTTATCTCGAATTCACGCGCCGCTCAACCACTGCAATGAGCAAACCCGCAGCACGAGCAATCACAGAGTAATCCAGGGGTAATCCCAGGATAATTGAGGGGTAAATGCCGGAGTAACCCACGGGTAATCCCACAGTAACCCATGGGTAATCCCACAGAAACTCAGGGGTAATCTCAGAGTTATACCCCTGATGATGACGATACAGCAGAGGGAACTGATCATAAATAAGTATAATAATTGCATCTTGTAACACAGTATTCTTCAATACCTTTCAAAGGGTGGGGGGGGGGGGGGCACTTTCGCTGATAAGACACCATCAGTGTGAGGGCCGCCACACGTTTGAAACCTTTGGGGATTTCAATTTTGACTTAAAACTTTCGTGACTGCAGGAATTCATATTCTTGGTTCTTTCGGTAAAGTCACGTGGATAGAAAAAAAATGTAAGTAAAAATAATAAATTGAAAATAATTAAAAGCAAAAAAACCAATAAAAATAAAGAATCAAATTTTTCTTTTCTTTTAACTATTTTTATTTTTCTTCTTTATTTTTATTGTGTTTTTTTTGCTTTTATTATTTTCAATTGATTATTTTCTTATTTTAGATTTTTAATTTCTATTTTTTTTTATCTACGTGACTTAACCGAAAGAAGCAAGAATACTTTGTGAGTTTCACAGCAGCACGATGATGATGGGGGAGGGGGGGGTTTGACATGCTGCGTATTGTCTGGGGCTTCATGTCGAGGCGCCGCAGTAAAGGCCTCGAGGGGGCCACCAGTGGCTCGCGGGCCTTGCAATGAAGAGCCGCGGCTGTAACACGACAAGAATATTCGCTCGCTCTCGTATTGGAGAGAGAGAGTGAGAGGAACGACTTATGGCACAGACAAGCAGGAACGGCAACTGCCAGCCAGCACCAACAATTGCCCAAGTTCTGCGGTCCTCATTTCAGGGTGCTATCGGCCAATGAACGAGTTGTTTGTACGCGTGGGGAAGAGGACACTGGAGCACCAGGAGAAGACGTCAAGCGTGCGTGCGTGAGGGGGAAACACTCTATCCCGTACAGACAGAACGGTGTGCAGTCCCACATTTTTGCTGCTGTACCGAATCAAAATCAAAATAGGCATTCGTACTGGAGGAATACGATGAGCTATGAAGCTCTTTTTCACAGATGTCCAGTCAGGGCGGGTAAGAACGTTACAACAATACACTATTTTTTTTTTTACCATAGGAATGCAAAGTACAATCAAGGTACACAAATCACCCAAACACGTACAAATACAACACGAAACCATCCCCATCCTATCCGGCAAAGCCCACGGCGAGCCAAGCTCCGGCTGTCGTCTTCCTCGACGTCCACGCGAAGGGAGTCACCGACAACATTAGTTGTCTGTGTTGCGCTCAGCTGCTCTAACGTTACCTCGACGTCTTCGTGCGAGACGCTTACAAATAAACCATCCCCCTGAACAAAACCACCCCCCCGAAAAAAATGTTTTCGGCGAACCGAATAATTCGTGGCGTTAAAGCCCGGCGTTTAATCCCGCGGTATTAAATTAAATAATAATGAAGAAACATTCCGGGTTTAATAGCGGAACGTCTTAATGCGTTAAGCACTTCCCTCGTGACGTGGAGATGGCGAGAGAGAGAGAGAGCGCCGATTACATTAAACCGCAACGTGACAATGGTGTCGTAATCATCGGGCGCGTGCAGCGAGTTTGGCTGTAGAATACCTCTCAACCCTTTATCAGTGCCTCTTACCTTATTTACAGACCAATCCAGACCTTATTGGTCACCCCGTGCCCCTTATAAAATCTCAACGTTCATCCCACAAAGTCCCAAGGAACATACACAAACGAATAGAGACATTATTTTATATGTGCCCGTTTTTAAACGGCTCTACGCCGTACGGACGTGAAAACTCAATTCCTCTGTAGAAGAACACGGGGTTAACCATATGGGTTGACAGCATAGCTGTTGGGGGGGGGTATGGGGGGATAGGGGGTAGGTGGTAGGACTGTGGGACCCCCCCCCTCCAATACTCACCCTGTTGAGCCTCGACTCGAGGCCCCATCCAAGCCGCGAAGACGAGGAGCAGGAGCAGGAGGAAGGGGAGCCGCGGAGCCCCCCCCAGGATGGAGAGGGGAGCCATGTCTCACGTGGCCTGCGCTTCCTCGCACGCATGCACGCAAGTTGAACCTCGCTCGCGCCGTTTACGTAGCTAACGGCATCGTGACAACATTCTTCATGCAACCCGGATAGATTGATCGTCGTCGTCGTCATCGGCACCATCTCTCGGTCCGTAGCAGGCAAAGGCGCGGCCCTGCAATTGCTCGCTCACGCCACTGCTGGCGGAAAGACTTACGCTAGAGGGGGTCTAACACCGTTTGAGACGAGGCTCGAAATAAAGCTGTCTCTGGCGTGGACCAATCAGTTTCAAAGACAATGCATATACGAACAGAGTAAGTTTTATTATGTTTGCATTCAGACCACTAGTATGTGCGGTTAATGCAGACATGATTCCTTGTAAAAGGTTTCAGTTTGGTCTTGATTTGAAGCTTTCGTGACTTAAGGAATCCATGCTCTTTGGTTCTTTCGGTAAAGTCACGTCGGTATGATGACGGACGCTTGTGTTGCGCCCGAAACGTCGTGATTTATTTTATTTTATACCTACGTGACTTTACCGAAACAACCAAAGAGTACGTTTCAGTTTGGTGTTTTAACATCTTAACACCTGTTTTGTAGCCAGAAAAAAAAGGGGAAAACCTATTCTGCACGAGAGGGAATGTTTAACCTCCACTCCCACCCTCGCCAGAACCTATTGCAAGAGGGTACGGGCACCCACACTTTACCCCACCACACGCTATCTGCCGGTCGACTTAACCGTGGCATACACATTCATACTGCCGGTTGGAAGAGAGATTTGAGAAACTCGTCCGTTTTTTACCCGCCGCGCCTACAGATCGAACCGGTGACCTCTGGATCATCAAGTCCAGTGCGATGACCATGGACAATCGCGGCAGCATCGTCGTCTCTCTCTCTTCTTTAACAATAATAATAGTGGCACAGTCACACTCGTTATCTTACCAGGAAAGCCTCACTGATTCTCAAGGATGAGGTTTTTTTGCAGCAGCAGCAGCAGGGGTCCCTACCACACTGCGATGTTTGGCCAACCCCCCCCCCCCCCCCACCAGTTCCGGAGCCTGTAGCATATGTTAAAGGGGCCCTAAATATAAATAAAAACACGCAGAAATATTAAAACACAAATTTTTAACTTGTACAGTAAAATAATTGTATTTTTTCCATTTGCTATACAGCCAGATATTATGACAAATCGCTAACCTTAATCACCCAGTCGTTCATAAAAGTTGAAGGCGGTATAGTACTATAGTAATAGAGTAAGCTGCAGAATAACTGAACCAGATATTGATAGCTTGAAAGCATTTCGCGCGGGGCCCTTGAAAGTGCCGGGCCCGTAGCTACTACATACGTAGCTACTTTTGCTACGAGGACAATCCGGCACTAGCCCTCCTCTAATGATATTTTTGGCTTCGTGTGGGTCAGAGAAAACTCGAGCGTGGCTGGAGACAAACCGCCGCGCAGATGGATTGTAAAATCCCTTGCCGCACTGCCACCTTCTGGCACCGCCTCGCAGCCTCGGCATCCCCAAACCTGGTCTCATTCATTTCCAGGCAGTCTCCCCATGCGAGGTGCTGACCAAGAGCTCAAACGTCTGCGTAGCTTCCAAGATGTGCCCAGACCGGGAGCCCCCCCAACGTTGTTTAAACGCTGACGTTTACGTCCGAAATTCGCGAAACTGGACAGACTATGCACCGGTTTTGATGTATTTGAGAATCATCGTCATCAGCAGCAGAGTCTAGCTACCCGCACCTCCATGACTACCGTGGGGTCCGTTTTAAATTAAAACGAATCTATTTTTTAGTCGCCGTAAATATTCAACTGAACAATTAAACTTTTTTTATTTTATTTTACCAGGTAAGGTCCCACTGAGCTATACAGCTCTTTTTCAGAAGCGACCTGGCCACAAATGATAGCTCAACGAAAGTGGCTTATCGCCACGTGGAAATTTATAGCAGTCAAATTCTCTAAACGCGTGCTGATTCTAAATTCACCGTGGAAGTCATGAGCGGTCCTCATGGAAATGACAAATTCTCATTGCGGGGGCGGGGGGGCATCAAAAAGACGGACGATCATTGTTGTCGACTTCCCACAAAGTAGTTATTACTTGATCGAACTAGACTGCGAGAGTGTGATGGGCGGGGGCAATTATTGTTGAAATGTTATCCGTACAAAGTTTGCGAAGGGGCGGTGATGGCGGTGCCTCGATCTATTTCACTGCACAGCGACGTGAACCCCGCCGGGCCACCCGAGTTCGATTCCCGGCCACGGCTAACGCCAGTGGCGAGTTAACCCTAAAAAAAACTACTCCTGATCGAGAGTCGAATCTAGGCTCATGATATAACCATAGAAATATTGCAAACCAGTTTTTTGTTGTTGTTAAAACTCGAGGAAGTTGATTTGTATTTCCTACGACGAAAGGATAATTGCCTGAAACGTCGCCTATTATATATTTATTTGGCATTTCCAGGCCACAGTGTTATTGATAAAAGTGTTGACATTTTTTTTTGGTCGTTATTTGTTCTTGTGCGCAACCACTGCCAACGTAGCAGCGGCCTCACCAAATAAATTATTTGTTTCGACAACAAAAACATTCTATTCCCACGAGTGAATGACCTCTCTGGCTCCAGTGGAGCAAGTAAAGAGCTGACCAACCCCACTACCGGCTACTGGTACAAAGACAAAGATCCCCCGTGTAGCCTTGGCAGTCTTTTTGGGTCAAGTGTCGTGTGAGCGAGCACGGGTCAAGGCCGTAAAAGCCGGCCGCGCGAGTAGGTTGGTGTGGCCTCTACGACGGCCGGCGGCCGCATTCGCCTCGCCAAGCGGCGGGTACTAATTTAAGGCAAAGTCGATCTAGGGGAGGTCCAGAAAACCGATTCAGATCTCATTCACCGGTGATATTAGCCGCTGCCGGCAACCGAACTCAGGTCGCCGGTTTCGGATATCCGATTGCGCTAACCACTGCGCCACTGCTCTCCTACCATCTCAAGCACACACACGTGTACACTATATGGAGACACACACACACGTGTACACTATATCGAGAGTCACACACACACGTACACTATACGGAGAGAGACACACACACACGTACACTATACGGAGAGACACACACACGTGTACACTATACGGAGAGAGACACACACACACGCGTACACTATACGGAGAGAGACACACACACACGCGTACACTATACGGAGAGAGACACACACACACACGTGTACACTATACGGAGAGACACACACACACACACGCGTACACTATACGGAGAGAGACACACACAGGTAGTTCACCTGCTGCTTACCTGTGCGACTTCCAGAGCCGTTCCCCGCGGAGCAGGTAAGCGTCAAGCAGAGTTCTCTCTCTCTCCCCTCCTCTGTCTCTTTCTCTCCCTTCACCTCTTATCTCCCCTGTCTCCCTCTCAGCTCCCACCCCCCTCGGCGTTTGCCTGACCGCGCTACTCCCGCGGGGTTTAATAGGGGTTCGAGGGGGCGGGCTACTGTGGCGATGATGGGTGATGATGGGTGATGGTGGGTGATGATGCCGACGGCGGGTGGTAAGTGTGCCTAACGGCTTACCGGCATCTGAGAAGCTCACTCACGGCGGAGGGACGGAGGGAGGGGATGTGGGAGGAGGAGTTGGCAGGCGGGGGGGTATGGAGAGAAGGAGGGAGGCAGGGGAAGGAGGGAGCGAGGGAGAATGGAGAGAGAGGGGAGGAGGGATGGAGAGAGGTAGGGGAGAGAAGGAGGAGTTGTTGGTGGAGGGAGAGATGGGGGGAGAGACGTAGTGAGGGAGAGAGTCCTCGCAGTGAGGGATGAAGAGGGAGGGGGGTCGTGCAGGGAGACGGAGCGACACGAATGAATGGGCAGGAGGAGCAGGAGGAAGAGGTCGTGGGGGTTGAGTGGGTGCCGATAGAAGCGAGGGGCATTGAGTTTTAATGGGGAGCCATGATGCATGCAGACTCAACACTTGCGACTCCTTATCATCAGAGGTGTGTGTGTGCGTGTGACAGTGTGCGTGGTATGTATGTAAGAGTGTGCGGATGTGTGACGGTGTGCGTGAGTGTGCGCGTGAGTGTGTGTAATGTGTGAGTGTGTGTGTGTAATGTGAATGTGTGTGTGTGTAATGTGAGTGCGTGTGTGTAATGTGAGAGTGTGGGGGGGGGAGCGGTAGTCCAGCGGTTATGGTGCTGCGCTACGAACTCGGCGACCAGAGTTCCGACTCAAATGAGCACCTGGTGCGGTGTGTAAACGTCCCTTTTGGGGAGACAAAGGTGGCCGAGAGTGGTGCCGGCCACCCACCCGCTCGCCTGTGTGTTTGCCGGCCTTCATAGGTGCTGCTCGCTAACAGCACTCGCCCCAACAGTCCGTTGAGGCTACACGGGTGATCTTTTGCCTCTGCGATTGGTGTTTGCGTTGTGCGCGAGCGAGCGAGTGAGTATACGGTGTGAGAGTGTGCGTGTGGCTGGCCACAATCATTTGCTGTTGCCTCTGGATGGAACATCAAGAGGTGGGTGGGGGGAGACGTTTCAATCCCCTGGCCCGGCCGTGTGAGGTTTGGCCAGGAGACCTCGTGGACGCTCTGTCCCCCTTCGGCGGGGTCCGACAACGTGCTTCACATTGTCTCTCTCCTTGTGCTCCTTTGATCACGATAGTTTAAGGTGGATGGGAGATGGGGGGGGTACTAACGCACCACGATGTTCCTCCATCCGTCTGTCTGACAACCGCGAGGAGGTTGGGGCTTTTGGATCTGCGAGACGCGGTTTGTACGAATGCTCGCTGGGGAGGAGAGGCTGCTATTCCTCCGTCGGAAGCTGGACCAGTAACATCCTTCACGTATTATGGAATGGAGACGGGAGGTCGGGTGGACTGGTACTGGCTGTGGTCACCATAAGGGGTGGGAACAGTTCTCTCTCCACTTGGGACAGGATAACGTAAACTAAAACCCCATGGAATGGCTCTTCTGAAAAAAATATTGAGATCGTGGGAGCGTGGCAGTGAGGTGTGGAAAGCCGTGAGTCCCAGGTTATTCTGGGCTCACCTTCCCATCAGGGCGCCGCGGTATCGAGATGTTAACTCCCTCGCCTGGTATACAGGACGTCGTGGGTTTGATATACTACTAGGGAGACCTCCTGTATACCTCGCCTGGTATACAGGAGGTCATGAGTTCGATCCCGACCCTAACGCCTGCTGTATATTTGGAGTTTGCATGTCTCTCTCCCCGTGGTCGCATGGATTTTTCTCCGGGTCCTCCGGTTTTTCCCTCCACATTTAGAAACATCATTTGTGGCCTGGAGGCTTGTGAAAAATTGCTACAAAGTAGCTCAGTGGGCCTTACCTGATAAGATAAAATAAAAATAGCAGGTGAATGTAGCCATTTGTGAGCTGCATTCTATGACCTCCTGTCCCTGGTGTTGGCTAAAGATTAACCTTATTAAGTGACTTGAATGCGCGAGTGAATCAAGACGATAACACATGGGAAGGAGTCATTTGAAGGCATTCGCCAGGTGAGCTCAATAACAGGTAGGAGGCTGATAGATAAGTGAACCTTATGGCGGGACCCCGGGGTCCCATAAGCCCCCGGCTCTCGCATAAACTGCGTTGCGACGTCATTTTATGTTGAAGGCGAACGACACGGCGACCTATCCCTCTCGACGAGCTCTACACGATGCGCTAATCAAAGTTGTGTTTCATCTACGCGTTCGTCCTCGCTGCGCTTGGGCGACACGACAACAGAATGATCCGCGCCAGGTGGGTCGCGGCATTTGTGTGCGCGGTGGGACGGAGTCACCAAAAACTAATTAATTAATTTATTACGCTTTTGACTTCCGTTTATTCGGGACCCCGGGGTACCGCCAATTGCTTCAAACGTGCATGTCATGGGCTTGTATTCAACAACACGCTGCTCCGCATACGGACAACATGCTGGACGCATGCTGAGTCCAAGCAAGAACATCCAGAATCAGAATATGTATTTATACTGGAGGAATCTGATGAGCTATGAAGCTATTTTTCACAAATATCCAGTATTCTTGGTTCTTAAGGTAAAGTCACGTAGAAGGGAAACAATAATATAATAAAAATATAAAACAATACAATTATCACGACGTTTCGACTCCAACACAAGCAATCATCATCATCATCAGGTGTGAAAACCACTTTTTTCAAACTTTCTTGCTGTGATTTTCACACCTGATGATGATTGCTTGTGTTGCAGTCGAAACGTCGTGAGAATTTGATTGTTTTATATTTCTATTATTTTATTGCTTCCCTTCTACGTGACTTTACCGAAAGAACCAAGAATATGAATCCCTGCAGTCACGAAAGCTTTAAATAAAAAAAATATGCAGTAGTTTCACATATCCCTTGGACGAGTGACAGCACCAGCGAATGCGGGCCCGTGTCCTTGATACTGAGACCCACCGTGGAGCTGAGCTGATCTCTCCATTGGTCATCGAATTGGCATCTTCAATATGCACCTGCCATTATTTCACTTTAAGCGGTGGGCATCCACTTAGGATCCTATTCAATACAACAAAATAGCCCGGTCTCAGTGATCTATTGCAGCTGGGGTTGGCATCTTTCCCCCATCCTCTTCCTTTCTAATGCCAAGGGGGGAAATGGGTGAGGTTTATAACTGTGACTCATGCAGCCGCTATGTCCGCATTGGTTACACAGCCCAGACCTTCTTGGAAACTCTATGATATTTGGAGAAGGTGTCCCCAGCTCGCTAAAAGAAAGCAGACGCTCATTAGTGTCCACGAGGAGGACTACCGCTGCCTCCCGCTCCGAGGTTCTGAGAGCCGTGCGGCACTGCAAGGATGAGTCGGTGCCTGCGGGATCACCGGGGAGATGGAAACTACCTTAGTAGGGCGCGAGCCGCAAACCACTCTTTAATTCCATCAAAAAGTAACTTGTGGGGCGCCACAAGTTATTACCATCCTGAAAGGAGATAATGATGACCCCATCTCTGACACCCCCACCGCCGCCGCCAGGAACACATTTTCAGAAGTGTTGATCATTTCTGTGAGGTCCAGGGGGGCGGGGTGGGGACCCCCTCTGCTAAGATAGCATCATGGGGCAACGTGGGGGGGGGGGGTAACCCTGCTAATACTGCTCAGATATTGGAGCAAGCAGCCACCCCCTGTGATGGCTGATATACCACCCACCGACGGGGTTACGGAAAGCGATTCGGAGAATCAGACCGGGTAAAGCGTCGGCCAGAGGTGAACTCACAAGTAAACTGCTGATTGAGGGTTGTATGTTTGTTATGTATGTTGAACTTTTTTCGAACCGCGGAGATGCGGGTGGAAGGACAACGAACTGAACATTAAAAAAAGCAGTTCGAAAGAAGTTCGTTATCGATCGAGATGATTTAAAGGTGCATGGCTCCCAGCGGCTTCCTAATATCGGGAAGGAAAGAGCGTTCCAGACGGCCGCAGAAGCGCGTCGACGGCTTGCAGCCAAAAGCCGCTGGCTGCTGCTGCTGCTGCTGCTGCGACCGGAGTGAGTTCGCGCGATGATCCCTCGTAGCTCCGTGACGAGGGTTGTGTGCGGGGCTGCCTTCTATGACGATGACATCGTTACAATGGGCAGGAGCACAGGACGGGGTTCTGTCCGATGAAGACCGCTTGTGTTGCGATCGAAACGTCGTGGGTCTTTTGCTTTTATTATTTTCAATTTATTATTATATTTTCATTGTATTAAATGTTTTCTTTATTTCTTGGTATTTTTATTTTCTATCTACGTGACTTTACCGGGAAAAAACAAGAATAGGGGTTCCACACGATTGAAATCATGCCCTAGTGTCCCCACCCCCCCTTTTTTTCAAAGAGAGGGACAGCAAACGATTAGAACAACAATAACAACAACGGCCGGAGCGTGACTACACACACACACACACGTGGCGGCGGCGGGGGGGATATTTGCCTTAGCTTTGCGTTGTTTGACAAATGTGGTCTCACGCGGTCGAATGCGTTTGAATGCAACGTGTATTCACTGTCAACTGCTCTCACTTTCACCATCGTCATTATCATCGTCCGCATTTATCGCCCCGTCAGACGCAGGGATTGAGCCTGCTCAGCCATTGGGGGGGGGGGAAAGATGACCCTGGGAATATCACCTCTTGAGCTGCGAGGTGGTTCAGGAGGCGGCCAACACAGCAGTGGATTTCTTCCGTCTCTCCGTGCAGCTCTTTCAGTGCCATCTTCTCCTACGCCTCGTGGGGTTTTATCCGGCCCCCCCCCCCACTCCAGAAAGCCAAACACTCTTTACGTGGAATTGGCCAAACATTGCTTGAGCCACGTGACCCCAGCTTGAACTCAGGTCACCGTCCTGGGAACGCGTTGTCCGCTATTTGTTGTCAGCTCGAGCCGTCGGTGACTTCTGGCTGTAGCCCGAATTCTCTGGGACGACGTCACTTTCACTGGCCGATGTTTAGGAGGTCGTGGGTTCGATCCCGACCCTGACGCCTGTATATTTGGAGTTTGCATGACTCTCTCTCCCCGGGGTCGCGTGGATCTTTTCTCCGGGTCCTCCGGTTTATCGCTCTCCACATTTGGAATCAACGTCACGCGTTCAGAGTATTTGGCTGCTGTAAATTTCCACACGATGATCAGCCACTTCGTTGAGCTATCATTTTGTGATAGCCAGGTCTACTTCTGGGGTTAAGATCTATATCGCTTAGTGGGTATTTTACCAGGTCCAACAAATACTTGTGGCCAGGTCGCTTTTGAATAAAAGCTAAATAGCTCAGTGGGCCTTGACTGGTAAAATAAAATACAAATTGTTAGTTTTTTTTTATATTCCCAACATCAGTATTCGGGCCGAGTAAAATGACGCCGCTACGAAACTTGTTGTTGTTTGTGACAAAGCAGGAGCATGCCCGCAATCCATCACTGTAGAGGCAATGAGGGTTGCTGGATCGCACAAAAAATGCTCTGAAGCTGCCTTCCCAAGGGCGTGGAGGTGATGATATTTGTTGTCCCCCCCCCCGCACCTCGGATGAGCTACGTACGGCGCGAAAGAAGTTCAACATACACACAGCAAGTGGATAGAGCCTTACCCCCTCGCATGCGTGGATGTCCTCCCACGCGCATGAACGGTCACCGACCGGCTGAAAACATCTTAATAATATGCAGAGGACCGCAGAGCTTGGGGCCAGTTGCTGGTAGCCACCGGCTCGCACCCAACTTTTTTGCCGTGCTGGCCGGCTTTCTCCAGACCGTGTGCAGTGCCGTCACGAAAACATCTTAATATGTACAAGACCGCAGAGCTTGGGCCAGTTGCTGGTAGCCACCGGCTCGCACCCAACTTATTTGCCGTGCTGGCCGGCTTTCTCCAGACCGTGTGCAGTGCCGTCACGAGAGAGACCACGCGCCTCGCTGCGCGTGCACCGTATTGGAGCGGACCGCCGGTGTGCACCTTTGTGTGTGTGTGTGTGAATGAGCCGAGTTAATGTTGCATTGTGTTGATGGGCGCGCGTTAATGGATTTTTCTCGTAAGTTGCTACTGCTGTTTGCTCCCGTTGTTTGGACGCTATCCTCTTTAACCTGTCTGGAAAGAAGACGGCTCTCCATAATCCCCACCCACGCACCTCCCACCCCCACCACCAGAACCGCCAAACAAAGAAACACGCGCACAAGCACACTCCTACCTCCGAGACAAAAGACGCGGCCGCCTTTGTCTCCCCCGGTAGCGATGTTTACACACCGCAATCAGGCACTCATTTGAGGCCGAGTCAGTTTTCATTTCATTTCAGTTTTCATTTATTAGGTATAGCCCTGTGAGCCATGCGGCTCTTGAATCGGGTGCAACCGCAACAAACAAAAACATGAACAAGAAAACATTTTAAAGTGACTACGCGCAACAGAAAAATCCAGGAAAAAACAGCAAAGTCTTCCAGAAAAAAAGAGTCGACCTAGGGGAGGCCCAGCACCGATTCAGATAAATCGTCACCGGTGTTGGCCGTGAGCGGGAATCGAACGCGGGTCTCCGGGTTCATAGCCACAGTTCCCTACAAAGACAAATATCCCCCTTATCACCTTAACTCATACCTCCACACATACACGTACATACACACACCCAGGCGTATCCCTACCTCCACACGCACACCGCACTATCCACACACACAAACCTCCAACCCCCACATATCCCTATCCACAAAGACACACGCGTACATACACATCCCGGGTAAATAAAGGACATCATTATTATCATAATTATTATTAATACCTGCCGGGAACCACGGTCCGCTGACTCAGCAAGGGGAGTGATGTGGAGGGGGAAGGAGATGGGGGTGGAGATGGGGGAGGAGGTGGATTGGAATGTGCTTCTGATAGCTACCACCACACGTCCCTGACTTTCGTATTGTCTGTTGCTGTACTATTTAAATAGCAATAACTATGTCAACAATGTTGTTTACTTTGGCTGGAAAGCCTCACAGAGTCTCGGTACTTTTATTTCTGGAGGGTCATTGCTACATCGGTGATGTTTTACCGAATCCTTTTAACGAATACATGTAGCGCAATTTCCGACTGATACTCAACTATTTAAACTAAAAATGTTTTTTTTATTTTATCAGGGAAGGCCCCGCTGAGCGATATAGAGCTTTTTTTCAGAAGCGACCTGGCCATCACAAATGATAGCTCAACGAAGTGGCTTTACGTGTGGAAATGTATGGCAGCAGTCAAATAAGTGAATTTAAACGCGCGATGTTGATTCTAAATGTGGAGGGACAACCCGGAGGATCCGGAGAGAAATCCACGCGACCACGGGGAGAGAGACACGCAAATATACAGCATGCGTCAGGGTCGAGAACGAACCCACCAACTCCTGTATACCAGGCGAGGTAGTTAAAAAAAAAACGCTAAGCGGTCAGCAACAAGCAGCACTATCAAAGTTGTAAAAAGTTTGTGAGAACTTCCACAGTCGAGCCGCCACGGTTCCATTCCCCGTTACGGGAAATTCTCACCGATAATTCCCGCGAAACCCAATATCATTGCCACAATTACCATTCTTTAACCAATTATATGTTGGCGTGGCTACTTTATAAATAGCCACGTGGATGATGTAGCGGCGCAGTCTCCAAATCGCAAATGTAAACATCAGTTCGCATGCTTCTGGTAATTTATTTACGTTTAACCCGTCCTAAATCTGGGTGTAAACGAGATAATGCGCTTATACGCCGTGCTCCCCTAATTAAACAATAGATAATACATTAAACATATACCAATGATTACACGTTACGACTGGAGGGGGGAGGGGGCGGTGGTTATCCCCCACAGCAGGGATAAAGCGAAGAGTCCCCGTCGAGAGGGACATGCGCGTCACGGTGGCGAGACGTTAACTCCCTCGCCCGGTATACAGGAGGCTGTGGGTTAGATCCCAACACGGACGCCTGTATATTGGGAGTTTGCGTCTCTCTCTCTCTCTCTCTCCGTGGTCGCATGGATTTTTTCCTCCGGGTTTTCCGGAGTATTTGGTAACTGCTATAATTTTCCCATGATTATGACGATAAGCCACTTCGTTGAGCTATCATTTGTGGTCGCCAGGTCGCTCCTGAAAAAAATAGCTCCACATGGCTCAGTGGGGCCTTCACTGGTAAAATATATATATTTTTTAAAAACAGTGTCCAGCGAGTGCCCTATGTTAAAAAACGCTCACTGGATCTGAGGTTCGGTCACCCAGGAACGGCCTTGGGTCGTTCCAAGAAAAACAACACGGGGCAGTGTTGCCCGACTCCAAGGACGATCCGACCCGGGCCGACTCAACCTGGTCACGGGCCGCCGCCGATACTATGTGTACTAGTACAAAACAGCGATCGATCCACTGCTGGATGATGTCCTCCCCCACCCCCTCCCCCCCCCAATGCGGTTGCTGGTTGTGGGGACCGGGTGTGGGTGGGTGGGCGGGCGGGCGGGCGTGATGGTGGGGTTGTTTCGCCATACTTCACCACGCCGGTCAAGTGCTGCAGCGCTCTCGTCTGGTACGCCACAGCCCGTGGCACGTGGCTTTACCCGCGGTGGTCGCCAAAGCGGTTGTGAATCGAGGAGGGCGACGTGAAGAGTCGAGTCCAAGGGGTAGAGAGACTGAGTGGCCAATCCAAGGCTGGGTCAGAGGTCACTCATCGCGAGGGTTGCCACGATATTGTGGGGTTTTTTTTCCCCCACGATCCGAAAGGCTACAGTATAATATTTATACTCTTGTGTTGCGATCGAAACGTCGTGATATATTATTTTTTTCATTTTATTTTTCTACCTATACGTGACTTTACCGAAAGAACCAAAGAGTATGGATTCCTGCAGTCACGAAAGCTTCAAATCAGTATCATAGTTATTTTTTTTTACTTTTTACCCGTGACATAACACCACGGGACAGCCGAACAGAAGGGTAACACGCGGCGGGCGGCGGGGGATGAGAATATTTGGCTGCGATAAATGTCCACGTGATAAGCCACTTCGGTTGAGCTATCATTTGTGACCAGGTCACTTCTGAAAAAGAGCTATGTAGCTCAGCGGGCCTTACCTGGTAAAATAAAAAAAATATATAGTGTTTCAGTGTTTAGCATTGTACATAGCGGGAGAGAGAAGGAATGGAGACCGCTACGGAAGAATCCAAGACGGGCAAAGAGGAGGGCAGGTCTCAAGGTGAGCAGCAGGGAGACAGAAGGAGGAGAGGAGCCGGTGCAGGAGGGAAAGAGAGGGGGGGGGAGAAGGAATGTCCGGGCCAAGATGTCGGGGATGATGAGAGGGTGAAGAAGATGATGATGATCAGAAAATGATGATGATAGGGGATGGTGAGAAGAGAGAAGGAAGGAGCGAGCAGCAGTGAACCGCACGGAGGAGGAGCGGCGTGTTTTCGCAGTGAGCGACGGGGAGATGGAGAGCGATTCAGAGTGAGGGTGGCCACGCATAAGTAACGTGATTTGCCGGATTTGACAATTATCGCGATATCGCGATATCAGTTTCTCGTGAGTTTCTCACAGCCTTGTTTTTTTTTACGGCTTTGTGTTTTTGTGCTTTGCTCGACTTCAAAGTTACTAATACGGCATTTATCTGGAGTGTATGCAACTACAGCAGCTCACCCAACATACGTGTTGCCACACGTCTTCCCATCACTGCAAAGCTACAACGATCTGCAATGCTGACAACGCACGAGCTGCCACTTACCCCGGATGTAAGTATTTAAATATATTAATCCAGAAAACAAACATTTTGTAAAAACACAACTTTAATGGCTCATGGCGATATATTAATTGGAGATGAATATCTAACTGTGTGTGTGTGTGGAGCGGTGCGCCAACCACTGCGCCACCGCTCCCTACACGAAGACAAACATCCCCCATATAGCCTTTAAACAGTTAGGACAAGTGCTGTTAGCGAGCACCTATGAAAGCCGGCACAGCACACGAGGGGGTGGGGTGGCCAGAACCACGCCCGGCCGCCTTTGTCTCCCTGGTGGCGATGTTTACACACCACACCAGGCACTCTTTTTGAGGCTGTCGAACAAGCGGAGGGCCACCACCGGTTCAGATAATAATTCGTCACCGGTGTCGGCCGTGAGCTGGAATCGAACCCGGATTGCCGAGCTCGTAGCGCAGCGCGCTAACCGCTGCGCCACCGCTCCCCACCGCTCACCGCCCCCCTCCCCACTCACAACACACACAGACACTCACAACATCGCAACAGACACTCACAACATCGCACAGACACTCACAACATCGCACAGACACTCACAACACATACAGACACTCACAACACACAGATACTCACAACATCGCAACAGACACTCACAACACACACAGACACTCACAACATCGCAACAGACACTCACAACACACACAGACACTCACAACACACACAGACACTCACAACACACACAGACACTCACAACATCGCAACAGACACTCACAACACACACAGATACTCACAACACACACAGACACTCACAACACACACAGACACTCACAACACACACAGACACTCACAACATCGCAACAGACACTCACAACATCGCACAGACACTCACAACATCGCACAGACACTCACAACACATACAGATACTCACAACATCGCAACAGACACTCACAACACACACAGACACTCACAACATCGCAACAGACACTCACAACATCGCACAGACACTCACAACACATACAGACACTCACAACACACACACAGATACTCACAACATCGCGACACTCACAACATATACAGACACTCACAACACACACAGATACTCACAACATCGCAACAGACACTCACAACACACACAGACACAACATCGCGACACTCAACATCGCACAGACACTCACAACACATACAGACACTCACAACACACACAGATACTCATAACATCGCACAGACACTCACAACACATCCAGACACTCACAACATCGCAACAGACACTCACAACACATACAGACACTCACAACATCGCAACAGACAGTCACAACACACACAGACACTCACAACACACACAGACATTCACAACATCGCAAAAGACACTCACAACACACACAGACTCACAACATCACACAGACACTCACAACATCGCACAGACACAACACACACAGACACTCACAACACACACAGACACTCACAACATCGCACAGACACAACACACACAGACACTCACAACACACACAGACACTCACAACATCGCAACAGACACTCACAACACACACAGACACTCACAACATCGCAAAAGACACTCACAACACACACAGACTCACAACATCACACAGACACTCACAACATCGCACAGACACTCACAACACACACAGACACTCACAACACACACAGACACTCACAACACACAGCAGACACTCACAACATCGCAACAGACACCCACCCCCCACGCGATATATTAAGCCCCCCTCCCCCCCTTTTTTTTCGGGAGCCCCATTAATACTGCGAGATTGAAAGCCGCGACTGACGTGGCGTGTGCAGTGCCCAGCGTGGCCACGCCACTGTGACTCAGACTCGCGGGGCGATGCGGACAAAGGCAGAACCTGTGCTCGGATTAGACTCGTTAATTAATTAATTAACTCCAACTAACAGCGGCCGATGCCTGCGCACCGCGTGTATCGATTACAGCTGCGCCAGACCACGTGACTCCGCACACATACCTGCCTGGTACCTAACTAAACTATGGCAAATTTAAAAAAAAATAATGTTTTACCAGGTAAGGCCCACTAAGCCGACGTAGCTCTCTTTCAGAAGCGACCTGGCTATCACAAATGATAGCTCAACGAAAGTGGCTTATCGCGTGCAAATTGATAACAGCCAAATTACTTTAAACCAGTGGTTCTTCACCTTTAATGCAGCTTGCACCCCTTTTGGTTCCCAGAAAGGGGCATCTCGCACCACCGGTTAAGAACCACTGCTCTAAACTCACGTTTATAATTGTGGAGGGGGAAAACCGGAGGACCCAGAGAAATAAAAATCCACGTGACCACGGAGAGAGAGAGAGAGAGACGCAAACTCCAAATAATACAAGCGTCAGGGTCTGGTTCGAACCCACGACCTCCTGTATACCAGGCGGGGTAGTTAACATCTAGCCACCGTGATGATGAGGGAGAGAGAGAGAGACACAAACTCCAAATATACAGCAGCAGTCGTCAGGGTCTGGTTCGAACCCACGACCTCCTGTATACCAGGCGGGGTAGTTAACATCTCCTAGCCACCGTGATGATGATGATGAGAGAGAGACACACAAACTCCAAATATACAGCAGCAGGCGTCAGGGTCTGGTTCGAATCCACGACCTCCTGCATACCAGGCGGGGTAGTTAACATCTCACCACCGTGGCGCCCTTCCAACCTGCACAATGACGTACAGGTTATGAAGAGGTTAACAATCCCGTGACGTCACTGGCAAGAGTGTCGGCGTCACGCTCCAACATTTTCCGCCAAATTTAAATAAAAATTGCACCGCTATTTTATTCAGAGCAGCAATCATCGGCACCTTACTGAAATAAATAAACTTGGCAGGACCCTCCCTGAAAGAGTATTGAGACTCAGTGACGCTCTCCTGGGTAAACAATAATACATGGAAATGTATATGGTACGTATAAATATATATATTCGTCCATCAAAATCATGGTTTTCCGGACCAATGTTGTCAAGCGACATTTCGCTTAAGCAAGCAAACCCTAGGCCGGTTTCGCTTTTCTGGGAATCATCGGCAGTCGGGCTTTGTGAAGGAAATGGCAAGCGCATAGTGATGTGACGATAGTTGCAGGCTTGAGGCAGACAACAAATACCCGACACACGGCATCGCAGCAGGCGCTCGTAACGATACGATTATCTTAATCGATTATTAAATCTTTGTGCACGCTTAGAGGTGGAGGTCATGTTTCTCAGGGGGTCAGAGCGTTGAGCCGCCACCGCTGAGCACCTGGGTTCGAACCCGGTTTTTCAGCCGCCCCCGTGATTAAAACCGGGTTCTCAAATTTAGCGAGATGTTGGTGCCAGTCCGGTCACCGGTGACCTAACGCTGATGCCCGTAGGCTTACCTATGGGGCCATAGATAAGAGTCACATACCCCTTAGACCGCCACTGCTGGGCCATGCAGGGAGGGCTCCCTTGCCATGGAGATTAAAGATGTCAGCGGGACGCTCACGTGGTTAAATAAAGGACACGGGGCAGCAATTGACCTTTCCCCTAGAGAGAGGCAGAGCACAACGTGTGCGTGGCAGTGCCTAGGTGATAGCCCACGTGCCAAGCGGGATCGGTCGGTACAATTCGGGGTGGCGAATGCCATCAGTGTCCACCCTGGGCACTCCTGCCGTGTTTATTGTATTGTTTGTGGTTGTAACTTTCTGACCCGCCCCGACTGGGCATCTGTAAACAAAAATGATAAAGAGCTTTATAGCTCATCGGATTCCTCCAGTATAAGATTCTGATTCTGATCCACCATGCGTAGTGTCCACCATGGGCATACATCTCAACGTATGCAGTGTCTTTTTTATCGATGAATTCCATTTTAATTGTCACATTCCGTGGATAATTCCCATCATGTTCCTTTTATTTTACGGTATATTGTCTGGCAAACGTAACGACCGTTCATTACCTCCTTCGTTACCGGCCGTTGTTCTCTTCAAAAACAGCCAACACGGTAACCTTGCTATCACACCACACACACCGCAACGCGTGTTGCGAGTGATCTACAGATATCCAATGCTCTCAACAGAATCCACGTTTACAATTCCCCACCCCTGCGGTGATAATGTACCCAGTCGGCCGTCGTTTGGCCCAACGGATTAAGCGATCGATGCCAGAGGTGTTTTTCTTTTACGACGTTTGAAAACATGTCGAGAAAGGAGTCTGGCGTTCGTGAGGAGGTGGGAGAGTGCGAGTTGAGTACCGTAGTTAATATGCGTACATTTTGTACGAAGCTAAATTCTTCGAAAAAAACAACAGAAAACATTCGCTTGGCACCGTGCTCACAACCGAAAAGTAAAAAAAAAATATACGAGGAGTCATCATTAGACGCGCAAAAGCAAAGATAACCCCTGTAGCCCCAACAGACTTTTGGGTCAAGTGCCGTTAGCGGAGAACCTATAAAAGTCCGGCACGGCACACCAGGAGGTGCGGGTGGCCAACACCACGCCCGGCCGCATTTGTCTCCCCAGAGACGATGTTTACACAACGGACCAGGTACTCATTTGAGGCCGAGTAGACCTAGTGGAGGCCCAGGAACGGTTCAGATGATCGTCACTGGTGGTGGCCGTGAGCGGGAATCGAACTGGGTTCGGAGCGCAGCACACTTATCACTGCGCCACCGCTCCCCATATTGAACAAACGTAATTAAACACACACGCACACATGCACACAAACGAAGACCCCCCCTCCCTCCCCGTATAGCCTTAACAAACTCTTGGGGCAAGTGTTGTTAGCGAGTGTCACCGATGCAGGCCGGCACTGTGGCACACGAAGGGGGTGGGTGGCCAGCAGCACCACGCCACGGTCGCCTTTGTCTCCCCCAGTGGCGATGTTGACACACCGCAAGAGGTAGTCACTCGAGGCAGAGTCGACACACGCACACAACACACCCACTCATACACTCACTCACATTAGGCTCTCTGGAATGCGATTCAGAATTAATAACAAAAAATGTGGGCTTTGCCGATAGAGGAGCTGGACGAAGAGAGAGAGGGGGGGGTGTAACAGCTACAGCCACGAACACACAAACCCTGGACTCATCGCTTCCCTCGCCTGCTACACAGGAGGATTGTGGGTTCGATCCCGACCCTGACGCCTGCTGCTGTTTATTTGGAGTTTGCATGTCTCTCTCTCTCATCATCATCGTCATCACGGTGGCTAGGAGATGATAACTACCTCGCCTGATATGCAGGAGGTTTGCACACATCTCAGGAGGGATTTTGTCCCACTCCTCTTTGCAGATCTTCTCCAAGTCATTAAGGTTTCGAGGCTGACGTTTGGCATCTCGAACCTTCAGCTCCCTCCACAGATTTTCTATGGGATTAAGGTCTGCAGACTGGCTAGGCCACTCCAGGACCTTAATGTGCTTCTTCTTGAGCCACTCCTTTGTTGCCTCGGCCGTGTGTTTTGAGTCATTGTCATGCTGAATACCCATCCACGACCCATTTTCAATGCCCTGGCTGAGGGAAGGAGGTTCTCACCCAATATTTGACGGTACATGGCCCCGTCCATCGTCCCTTTGATGCGGTGAAGTTGTCCTGCCCCTTAGCAGAAAAACACCCCCAAAGAATGTTTCCACCTCCATGTTTGACTGTGGGGATGGTGTTCTTGGGGTCATAGGCAGCATTCCTCCTCCAAACACGGCGAGTTGAGTTGATGCCAAGAGCTCCATTTTGGTCTCATCTGGCCACAACACTCTCACCCAGTTGTCCTCTGAATCATTCAGATGTTCATTGGCAAACTCCAGACGGGCATGTATATGTGCTTTCATGAGCAGGGGGACCTTGTGGGCGCTGCAGGATTTCAGTCCTTCACGGCGTAGTGTGTTACCAATTGTTTTCTTGGTGACTATGGTCCCAGCTGCCTTGAGATCATTGACAAGATCCCCCCGTGTAGTTCTGGGCTGATTCCTCACCGTTCTCATGATCATTGCAACTCCACAAGGTGAGATCTTGCATGGAGCCCCAGGCCGAGGGAGATTGACAGTTCTTTTGTGTTTCTTCCATTTGCGAATAATCCCACCAACTGTTGTCACCTTCTCACCAAGCTGCTTGGCAATGGTCTTGTAGCCCATTCCAGCCCTGTTGTAGGTCTACAATCTTGTCCCTGACATCCTTGGAGAGCTCTTTGGTCTTGGCCATGGTGGAGAGTTTGGAATCTGATTGATTGATTGCTTCTGTGGACAGGTGTCTTTTATACAGGTAACAAACTGAGATTAGGAGCACTCCCTTTAAGAGTGTGCTCCTAATCTCAGCTCGTTACCTGTATAAAAGACACCTGGGAGCCAGAAATCTTTCTGATTGAGAGGGGGTTAAATACTTATTTCCCTCATTCAAATGCAAATCAATTTATAACATTTTTGACATGCGTTTTTCTGGATTTCCTTGTTGTTATTCTCTCTCTCACTGTTCAAATAAACCTACCATTAAAATGATAGACTCATCATTTCTTTGTCAATGGGCAAACGTACAAAATCAGCAGGGGATCAAATACTTTTTCCCTCATTGCTGCTCACCATCCTTCATTTCTCTCACCGCTCACCTTCCACGCCTCTCACCTCTTCACTCGCCTTCCATTATCCACCTCAACATCAACCTCCTCATTCCTCGCCTTCCTCACCAGCTAGCCAACTTCACCTCTCACCTCGCTCACCTCCCTCAAGCCCCTCACTCAGCGTTACCTCCCTCGCTCCATCATCCGTCACCTCCCTCACCTCACCACCCCACCATCACCCATCACCTTCCTCACCTCACCACCCCACCATCACCCATCACCTTCCTCACCTCCCTCACCTCCACCCCACCATCACCCATCAACTTCCTCACCACCTCCCCACCATCACCCATCACCTCCCTCACCTCCCTCACCTCCACCCCACCATCACCTCCCTCACCTCCCTCACCTCCACCCCACCATCACCCATCAACTTCCTCACCCCACCATCACCCATCACCTCCCTCAACTCCACCTCACCACCTCCCACCATCACCCATCACCTTCCTCACCTCCACCCCACCATCACCCATCACCTCCCTCAACTCCACCTCACCACCTCCCACCATCACCCATCACCTTCCTCACCACCTCCCACCACCCATCACCTTCCTCACCTCCACCCCACCATCACCCGTCACCTTCCTCACCACCTCCCACCATCACCCATCACCTTCCTCACCTCCACCCCACCATCACCCATCACTTCCCTCACCTCACCACCTCCCATCGCTTCCCTCACCTCAACCCCACCATCCACCGTCACCACCTCCCGCCAATCCTCTTACCTCCCCCTCACCTCTCACGTTTCTCACCCCCTCTCCTCCCTCCCTCACTCTTTCACCGCCCAACACCATTAACCCCCCCCCCCCACCCACCCACCGCGCTATCCCCTCCCCTGGACCCCTCTCAACTGGGACCCCATCAAGAGCCCTCTCATGCCCCCCCCTCTCTCTCGCTCTCTTCCCCAGGGGGTGACTCAGCGAAGTCTCTCGACACCCCCCCCCGCCCCTCGGTGATTTGACAAGAGGGGGCGGGGCAGGGAGAGGAGGAGGAGGGGGGGCGGGGTAAGAGAAATTAATAATGAAGTTGGCTCGGTCGTGGTGAAAACAGATTGTGAGTGTGTCATCATCATCATCGTCATCATCATCAGCCATGGTCAATCCACTGCTGGATGAAGGCCTCCCCGAACCGCCGCCGCCGCCACCGACACCTTTCACCGCATTCTCCTGCCACGGAATAATCCGCCCAGAATCAGGGGGGTCTGTCACCGCACGCAGAGGGCAGCAGGGGTTTGTATAGAGGGCAGCAGGGGATCTGTAACTGTACATAGAGGGCAGCAGGGGTTTGTATAGAGGGCAGCAGGGGATCTGTAACTGTACATAGAGGGCAGCAGGGGTTTGTATAGAGGGCAGCAGATGATCTGTAACCCTACATAGAGGGCAGCAGGGGTTTGTATAGAGGGCAGCAGGGGTTTGTATAGAGGGCAGCAGGGGATCTGTAACTGTACATAGAGGGCAGCAGGGGATCTGTAACTCTACATAGAGGGCAGCAGGGGATCTGTAACTCTACATAGAGGGCAGCAGGGGATCTGTAACTCTACATAGAGGGCAGCAGGGGATCTGTAACTGTACATAGAGGGCAGCAGGGGTTTGTATAAAGGGCAGCAGGGGATCTGTAACTGTACATAGAGGGCAGCAGGGGATCTGTAACTCTACATAGAGGGCAGCAGGGGATCTGTAACTGTACATAGAGGGCAGCAGGGGTTTGTATAAAGGGCAGCAGGGGATCTGTAACTGTACATAGAGGGCAGCAGGGGTTTGTATAGAGGGCAGCAGGGGATCTGTAACTGTAGATAGAGGGCAGCAGGGGTTTGCACAGAGGGCAGCAGGGGGTCTGTAACCGCACGCAGAGGGCAGCGGCAGCAGTGATTGTGTACACTTCTTGAAGTGGTTTGCGCGTGCGACGACTGAAGAGTGGCGGGCGGGGCGGAGCCGGGGGGGGGGGAGACGCGGCGCCAGAGATCGTGAAAACTTCGTGTTGTGAAAAAAAATCGTGAAAATATCGTGTTGTGTAAAAAAAAGATCGTGGACATATCATGTTGTGTAAAAAAAAGATTGTAAAAATATCGTGTTGTGTAAAAAATATATCGTTAAACTATCGTGCTGTGTAAAAAAAACAGATCGTGAAAATATCGTGTTGTGTAAAAAAAATACCGTGTTGTGTAAAAAAAATATCGTAAAAATATCGTGTTGTGTAAAAAAAATATCGTTAAAATATCGTGTTGTGTAAAAGAAAACATCGTGAAAATATCGTGTTGTGTAAAAAAAATATCGTGAAAATATCGTGTTGTGTAAAAAAAAATATTGTAAAAATATCGTGTTGTGTAAAAAAAATATCGTGTTGTGTAAAAAAAATATTGTAAAAATATCGTGTTGTGTAAAAAAATATATCGTTAAAATATCGTGCTGTGTAAAAAAATATCGTGAAAATAACGTGTTGTGTAAAAAAAATATCGTTAAAATATCGTGTTGTGTAAAAAGATATCGTGAAGATATCGTGCTGTGTAAAAAAAGAAAGATCGTGAAAATATCGTGCTGTGTAAAAAAAAAAACAGATCGCGAAGAATATTGTGTTGTGTAAAAAAAGGGCTACTCGGGGAAGGAGCGCCATCCTCAACGTGCCCCCCAAGAAAGGGCGCTGCTGCTGCTGCACCAACAGCAGCAGCGCGGCACCGCAAGTGAGAGAGAGAGAGAAGGAGAGAGAACCACCCCAACACCCCCCATCACTTGCAAAGTCGAGTTTCGGCAAGCGGGAATAGCAACGGGACGGCGGCATGACCTCGTTTGTCCGTGCCTGTGTCAACATCTGGCCGCTCACGACGCGTTGGTGCTCGAGCGTGGCGTGGGGGTGGTGGTGGGGGTGGTGGTGGTGGGGTTGGTGGGGTTGGTGGTGGTGGGGTTGGTGGTAGTGGTGGGGTTGGTGGTGTTGGTGGTGGGATTGGTGTTGGTGGTGGGGTTGGGGGTGGTGGTGGGGTTTGTGGTGGTGGTAGGGTTGGTGGTGGTGGTGGGGTTGGTGATGGTGGAGGTGGGGTTGGTGGTGTTGGTGGTGGGATTGGTATTGGTGGTGGGGTTTGTGGTGGTGGTGGGGTTGGTGGTGGGGTTGGTGATGGTGGAGGTGGGGTTGGTGGTGGTGGGGTTGGTGGGGTTGGTGGTGGGGTTGGTGGTGGTGGGATTGGTGGTATTGGTGGCAGGGTTGGTGGTGGTAGGGTTGGTGGTGGTGGTGGGGTTGGTGGTGGTGGTGGTGTTGGTGGCTCTGGCGCACGGGACGCTGAAAGCCGGAGCCGGTCCCGCGTGTTTTTCTCGGGACGAGCCCCTGCTGACTGAGAAGATGCACAGCTTTCCAGGAGGCAAGGCTGCGCGGCCCAATGGCACGTGTACACGCACACACAGCGGAGCCAGTGGGGAAGGGAGATGGCACGTGCCCCCCAATGATCCGATCGAAATCCATAATTTCGATCGGATCATTGGGGTTTATTAGTAATAAATCGGCGTTTTGCGACCCCCACTGCCACTTTGTAGCATAATATTACGTGCCAGGGACTCTATGAGATGATAGGACAATAGTCTGAGTCCATAATTGGCAATAAGTAACGGCAAAGCGGTTATGACTCACAGACTTGTGCGCAGTCGCGTATACAGAGTACACGACTTCCCTGAAGGCATCGACACCTTCAGCGAGCGCGATGCCGATCACACAACGCGGTTCAAAATTCGACCCCTCGATCGATGGCTGCGCCATCGCCGCACACGCGTCGAATAAAAAGCAAGGGACAAGTCCTTAACTTACTAACAACTCCTCTGTCATTTTTCTTTGCTGGAGGGGTTGCCCCCCCCCCCCACCTGAAAATCGTGGCTCCGCCATTGCGCGGGAAGGAACAGCGACATGCATGTACGTTGAGCTTCTTTCGCACCGTACGTGGCCGAACCGTGCTAAGTCGGAGGTGCGGAAAGGATGCGTGCCCGCGTTGGCTCATCAATGGGTGCTATCCACATCATCGGGCAAGGACGCGAATGGTTATTTGGTGTTTGCCAGTTTGGAGAATTGTTCTCACTCCGGTCCACGGCTTGGTTCGTGGTCCTGGGCGTAGGCCTTAGCGCCGTGGTCCGATCGATCGACGGCCCATTTTGGAATAACAGCGACGAAACGTCAACGTAAACAGGTCTTCGCTAATATTCTTGCGTAACCAATATCCTCGTCGGTTGCGTAACTATATAACCGCGCGAACAACAAATGCGTTGCATGCCGTTCTCGTGCCGTGCGGTCATGTAAAGTCTCCCCTAGTTGATAACGTCCCGGATTTTTTTTCGTAACCTCAGAAGTGGCAACCCGGGGTATGCATGGCCGGCGAAGAACATGAGGGTGGCCAACTTCTACATTTTTTTACAATTTACTTTACCCGGTAAGGCCCACTGAGGTGTACTGCTCTTTTTTTCCCACCGGCGACCTGGCTCTCACAAATGATAGCCCAATGAAGTGGCTTATCATGTGGACATGTACAGCAGTCAAATAACTCTAAAAGCATTTGTTGCTTCTAAGTGTGGAGGGGAAAACTCGGAGAACCCGGAGACAAATCCACGCGATCACGGGGAGAGAGGGAGACGTGAAAACTCCAAATAAACAGCAAGCGTCAGGGTCTGGATCGAACCCACCGACCTCCTGTATACCTGCCGAGGTAGTTAACATCTCCTAGCCACCGCGGCGGCCAACTCCTTCCATGGCTGTGGTCTCTATCTCCCTTGAAAGGGCCCAACGTTCACCTATGAGGGCCAACACGCCTCACCTCACTACCCCAAAGCCCTCTCCACTTACGCCACACACCATGCTACACAACCGCCAGCCACCTTTCTACATCTCACCACTCGCCTCACACCTCACCCGGCTCTGCACTTGACCTCACAACCACACACACACGCACACACGTGCACCACACACACGCGCGCGCACTCGCCCACCCGCTCGTTTTTCGATGAGGGGCACATTCTTCAAAACATCTTAGCGAAACATTTGGAGAAAGCCGAAGACAGCGAAAAGGCCTTGCTGCTTGCTACTGCGCCGTGTTGAGTAATGTTTGTTTTCCGCGTGTTATGGGCGCTTTCGTGTGTCTGTGGGAGACGGGGTGGTTTGCTGGCACGCCAGGGGAAATTGTTGTGGAGAAGCCATTTGTCAGTCATCACGGAGGAGCGATGGTATGTTTTTTTATTTTACCGTTTTTTTTTACTATATCTTTTTACTACTCCTGCACACCAGGCGAGGGAGATGACATCTCCTCGCCACCGCGACAACCCCTGGAAGGTGCAGCAGATTTGAGCCGAGTGCTTTACATTTTTATTTAATAAACAAAACCGGAATTAAGGCAGTTTTCCATTTTATATATATACAAATGATACCGACAGTCGGGAGTTGGGTGGTGATCGTGACAAGTGTTTTTTTTTTCCTCTGAAGAGCGAGGTAACAGTAAAACCATTAATTAATATATAAACAATCAAGTGCAAAATGTGCGGAATTTACGCAAGGTTACACGTGCAGGGCGTAACAAAAATCAATCATTGTGTAAAGTTACGAGTGATCGTCTCTCCCGCGTGACGCGTGTTTGTGTAGCAGCGTGCGGCAACCACACGCAGCGTGCAGCGGCAACATCTTCGAAAATCCGCTCGGCGCCGAACCCGCCGGGGAGTTTAACGTCCAGGACGCACGATGCGACGGGGAGGATGAGGAAGGAGGAGTAAAGGAGTGAGGAAGACGGAGCGGGAGCGACCGCTCGCCACTTCAAATGTCACTGGTCGTGGCAGCAGCAACAGGCAACAGCGTAGGTGGCGAAGGCAACCCTCAGCGTCGCTCGGTCCGTCACCGTGACGGCCGGCCAGGGCCGTCCCTCAGTAATCAGGACCTGAGAGCACAGGAGAGAACCATGGGGATTATAATAGAACTGGTCGGCAACCCGCGGCTCTTTAAGGACTGCTTACGTGAGGTTATTTGTTAAGGACCGCCGTCTCGAATTCACGTTGCATTGCGGCTCTTGACATATTTAGTTGTTTTTTTACCGAATTCTAACCCCTGTAATAGACCGGACGGCAATACAATGCGACATTTATAGCTGCCGAAACGAAATAAAAGGGAGAATTTACCTTCACACCAATCTCAATTTACTAAAACCTCCTGCTCTCCTGATGCACTTTCTCAACAAACAAAGCCGATGGTAATTTGCTGATGGCATGGCGATGCGTAAGCTGACGTCATGATGTGCCCCCCCCCCCAACGAGAGCACGTACAGCATGGGGTTATATCAGACGGGAGGGGGGGCACACTAATTGTACCGCCTCGACCCCAATCCAACACGCATACTGACCCGGCCGCGCGTTAAGTGAGACCAGGCCCCATTAGAAATTCAGAGAAGTTATCCGTAGAGGAGATCAAACGATGTGTCGGTCTCTTCCCGCACACGAGCTGCTGGTCTCATCGACCGATCTGCAGCTCTGGACGTCCTCTCTGGCGCATTTCACTCTTCTTTGGCTGCTGCAACTCCACCGTCAAAAGTCTCGACTTCCAACAGACATGGGCCCCACAGCCCCCCACCCACCCTCCGGGTCTTGCAGCGCATCCCTGCACAATGCCGCTTATGATGAAATCATCGCAAGAGTTACATTGGATCCTCGCTGCTGCTGCTGCTCCTGCTGTTGCGACCGTGCAAATGTGAATTTGATTAGAGATTTAAAAAACGAAACGTAACTAATAATCTACGTTGCCAAGACATCAAAGAAAGCCCCAGACATTTCTCCCACGCTACCTTCAGTTTTAAAATAGAAATTCGTTCTCGCGCCAAGTCATCCAAAAGGGGTATTTTTTTGTTAGCGCATACTTTGCGCGCACTTGATATCTGCTAAACAAAACAAAAGACAATAATATACTGGCAAGCACATACTGTGCATGTGTGTGTGTACATATATTTTTAATTCATTTCATTTTTTGGTTGTCATGACTGCCTGGGCAAGGCTGGCGGCTGTAAAAATCCAATTTCCGCTCTGCCACCACCACCGCCACCACCACCACCTGGTGGCGAGCAGCTGTGTGCGGCAGTGCCGATCGCCAACGACCCCGCCGACGCGAGACGATTCGTCGTTTGCAATTCGAGGTCATGACTCAAACTGCTGCTGCACAGGCTTTTTTTCCCCCCGCTCCAGGCGCGCGCGTTCCCTTCGTGCGATTTCACGCCGTGCACGCGCGGCTAACCTATTTCTGACGAAAGTTCGCAACTGCGTGCGGTGTGAATTCGCTCGTATTGCCGTCGGACGTGGGACAATAGTGTGTTGTGTACCATGCGTGTACGGTACGTGCTGTGTGGGTACTGCACGTGCTGTATGTGCTACTTGGCAGGCCAGCTGTCTCCTCATGTGGTTTTGTTTGGAATGCATCTACGACTTCTACTACTACTACCGTATGAAGCAGGGGAAACCTGTATTTAGATTTTGCCTCGTAAAATTGTTCGTCAAACGGCAAACCCGGTTCCCATTGTATGACGATGATCTGATCGCTCTATGCCATCGCTGTCCCAAGATTGCCCTAAATCTATCCCGATGCATAACGGCCATTTACCGGATCACCCGCAATCGGTTGAACCTGGGATAGTGCTTGGATGAGTGACCGCCAAAGACAGGTGCAAGTAGGCGTCGTGAAGTGTGGTGCAGATAAATCTATCACTGTTCTACACTCCCCCCCCCCCGAGCTTCGCCAACCCGAGGTGACCAGCACGGTGAGGTATGGTCAAACATCCCTCACGGCCCCACAAGGCGGTGTGGAAGGCCCTCATCCAGCAGTGCATTAAAACGGGTTCCGCGCTCCCGTTTTACTTTAGATCGCGGTCGCTGAGCACAGGTGTAAAAGGGCCCAAGAATGCCGAGGGGCCAGCAACGGACAGCGCGCTGCCTGGACGCCCCCACCGCGGAGGTGCGTGCGGCGGTGCCGGATCTCACCGTAGGAGTAGTCGACGCCCGGGAACGAGACGCGCCCCTCCGTGGTCGTCTTCTCCGGGAACTGGGGGACAAACGGAGACGGCGGAGGGGTTGGGGGGGGGGGGGTGTCACGAGCGTGATAAACAGCCGCTGCCCAACGGAGAACAACGCTCGCCGCAACAAGCGGGGGAGGCAGACGCGGCTGCTAACACGCACACCCGGTTACCCCCGAGCGCTAGCAACAACAACAACAACAACAACTGCCATTCACCACGTTGCCCGCGCCAGGCTATGCGCACTTTAAGACCACCGCCAAGTGTCGAATGCCCGCTGGCAGGAGGTCACAGGACAGACCCAGGCGCCGTGGGTCAACTGACTGTGAGAGGGACACACGGCGCGACAGCCAGGCTCGCCACTAGCACGCACGCACGCCCAGTTACCCTAGCACTAGCATACGGGGACGGACACGCAGCACGACGAAACCGGCCCTGAAGCCCCTCTCCTCCTCCTTCGCGAAACCCCGCACTGACCAGCGTGGTGTGAGTGTGTGTGAAGCGTGTGGTGCATGTGTGTGTGTGCGCGGTGCATGTGTGTGTGCGCGGTGCATGTGTAGCGTGTATCGGTTGGCGTGTCGCTCGACGTGCCCCGTCGATTACTCGGCGTGGGGGGACCTCCACCCCGCAGTGGACTTTGTCACGAAGGACTCTGAATGCGAGCAACTTGGGAGAGGAGTATGTGACGTGATAACGAGCAGCAGGAATGTTGCTGGAGGGATCAGAGTGTTTTTTTTGTGGTGGGGGGGGGGGGGGGGAGGGCCGCGGTACCTGTGCGGACGGACCCTTCGGTTGACCCCCCGACGGTTTTGTATTCCCCGCGCCACCCGCTCGGCCCTGCCGGTTCCCCTGCTTCTTCTTGTGCTCATTCTGGAGCTTCTCCAGCAGGAACTGCTTGTCGTGCCCTTCCTGGAGGGCACGGGTGGGGGGGGGGGGAGGGCACAGGGTCAAATGGTGAAGGGGTGGGCAAAGGGGCTCACATGGTCACTGGGTGGTCAACGGTTTTTACCAGGTCACACGCTGCTCACGAGGCCACGTGGTGGTCATGACGTTACAGGGCAGTCAAGGGGGTACGAGGTCACATGGTGGACAAGGGGTCACGAGGTCACACGGTGATCAAGGGGTCACGAGGTCACAGGATGTTCAAGGGGTCACGAGGTCACACCAGCGAGGACCTCTGGTGCGCGGCGACGACAACTCGCATAGCACCGCAGTGACCCAAGAAGGTTGAGTTGTTTTGTGGGGCCCTGTGACCTCTGCGTACGACGAGCGGCCTCACGTTTTTGATCTGTTGCTGCAGAAGCTTCACCGTCTGCTTCCGCCCATCGTACAGCTGATACTGGATGTAGACGGCCATTCTGCGGAGAGACGCGCGGCGCCCGCGCCCAGGAGGGTGAACTCGATAGAACGCGACGGGTTTAACACCGGCAACCTCCGATTCGGCGCACGGTTGGTTACGTACGGATGCGAAACAAATTCAACGTACGTGCATACGGACAAAATCGACGTCGCGTCTAATTCCGGAACCACACGCGCACGTGAGCACTCGGTTGCGCAATTCGATCGCTCTCGGAATCGCACGACTCGTTTCGCCTCCACTTGTAACAGCGGTCGTTTGTATAGTGAACTTCTTTCGCACCGTACGTAGTCAACCGTGGTAATCGGAGGTGCGGGGGATGGACAACAAACTAAACACAAAAAGCAGTCCAAAAGGAATAAGTTTGTCAATCTAGATGATTTAACAGTGCACAGCGCCAATGGCTTCCGAGTATCGGAAGAGCATTCCAGACGGCCGCAGAAGCACATCTGAAAGCGCGCTACGCAGTGTATGTATGTATGTATGTTGAACTTCCTTCACACCGTACATAGCCAAACGTGCTAATCATTGGCGCAGGAGAAGGAAACCAAAATAAACACAAAGCAGTGCTTCAGAAATGAGTTTTAAATCTCGATTATTTAAAAGTGCACAGCGCCAGTGGCTTCCTAATATCGGAAGGAAGAGTGTTCCAGATGGCCGCATGCATACATTAACCCCCCCCCTCGCTCGCTGGCCTGCGCACCTGATTGTGACGACATCACATTTATCCCTCTGAGACCGAAACAGGATTTCTCCACAAATCTGGCTTCTGCGCCTGATGAGGCTGGTCCTTGTAATTACTGGCGAAACATCGTCCTCGAATGTGTAACGTTGTGAGTTTACTCTCCAACACACAACCGGTTAGTGCTGTACGAGTGACGAATTGGCACGTTCTGTTGACGCGACAAACCTTACTAATTGGCCGTGTCGGGTGGTGGCGGGTTTCACGACACACATTTATATTTACGCGACCTAACCCAGCAACCTTTATTATGGAGTGTAAGCATGTATGCTGAACTTATTTTGCACCGTACGTAGCCAACCGTGCTAATTGGAGGTGACCGTCTTTCTTTGGTGGTGGTGGTGGTTGGGGACGGGGGTGGCTCGTGGAGCTCGTGTCGGTGCGGCAAGCTCACAGGAGGAAGGCGCTGATGATGAAGAAGAAGAGGGCGCTCTCCATGAAGTTGATGTAGAGCCACACGGCCGCCGACCGCGTCTTGTCGACGTCGGTCACCCACCGGCTCACGGCGTCGTAGAACAGGGGCAGCGAGCGGAACGGGCCGCAGCTTGCGCTCGGAGTCTTCCTGCGGTGGGGAGGGGTGGGGTGGGGGAGGGGGCGTGGGTGGTCACGAGAGGTCACCTGAGGTCATTTTAACATCACAAGCGTTCACCTCCGGTAATTACGACTACTACTACTACTACGATTACGATCACCAGCGAGTGACACGGCGATCAACCGCAGGGTCCCGGCGGTCACGTAAAAGGATTCTCAGAAGTAGTTTTGCGATATCCGCTTACGTTCACGAGCACCGAGGGCGGCACTCACCTTGCCAGAGTTCCCAGTGGGTTCTTAGGGCCGTGATGTGACGCCAACAGCACAATCGACATCAGATATTGGCGAAAGGGACGAAAATAAAGACGGAAGAAGCTGCGTACAAGCACAACACGCGTAAGTAGTGTACTTGTATCAGAAGGCGGCCGTTTGCCTTCCTCGCACGAGTGTGACGTAAGAGCGATAAAATAATCGGCCCAAGGAGACTTACACGACGGGGGTTTTATTACTTACCAATGATTTCTGTCCACAGACTCAACGCTGCCCATAGACTCAACGATGCCCATAGACTCAACACTGCCCATAGACTCAACACTGCCCATAGACTCAACACTGCCCATAGACTCAACACTGCACCAGAGACTCAACGCTGCCCATAGACTCAACACTGCACCAGAGACTCAACACTGCACCAGAGACTCAACGCTGCCCATAGACTCAACACTGCACCAGAGACTCAACGCTGCCCATAGACTCAACACTGCCCATAGACTCAACACTGCCCATAGACTCAACACTGCACCAGAGACTCAACACTGCACCATAGACTCAACACTGCACCATAGACTCAACGATGCCCATAGACTCAACACCGCACCAGAGACTCAACGCTGCCCATAGACTCAACACTGCCCATAGACTCAACACTGCACCAGAGACTCAACGCTGCCCATAGACTCAACACTGCACCATAGACTGAACACTGCACCATAGACTCAACACTGCACATAGACTCAACGCTGCACCATAGACTAACACTGCCCATAGACTCAACACTGCACCAGAGACTCAACACTGTCTCTGTACATGAAGCAGCCCCCCTCCTTAACCTTCTTCCGTTCCTCTCTCGAAGCCTCACCACCTCTTCCCAATCACCCATTCCCTTCCTCTTCCCTCTCCTCGCCCCTGCACTCCTTCCCCTCCCTCCCCTGAAGCTCTGTCGTGACCCCCCCCCCCCCCCACCGTGTGCCCTTTGCAGCATGGGGCTTGTTTTTGAAACGAGGAGACGGGGGGGGGGGGGCACTGAGAAAACTCAACGGGGGTGGGTGGGGAGCACGACGACACACGCCACGCAGAATGAGTGCGAGCTACGGTGAGCGTTGAGCTGCTGTACGGCACTCAAACGGCAGAGGGCGAGCGACCGTGCTTCCTTCGACACGCAACTCAAAAAAACAACCATTAGCTTGGTCGTACAGAACATTTATAAAAAAAAAAGTCCAATGAGCAATATCTCCTTCGCGAATCCATCTCTCCACATGAACAAAAAAGAACGCACACGCAACGCGTGAAAGGGAGATATACTGTCTGCATATCTATTTTGTTACATTCTGCACAAAGACGCCGGTGATTATTTTGAGTTTGTGTACCGCTGCGTCATTTTGCGTCAAACCGAGGCCCCCAGAGCGGAAAGCGTCAGTCAGGGTCCTTGCCCCTGCGAGATCGGCAATTCACCCGGCATTCGTTTCAAGCGAGCCCGACTCTGCTGATGAGCCGCCGTGTGTCAGAACCGGTCCACAGTTCGCTTGCCTTGAAACAATGCTGCTGAAATGATGCACTCCCAGAATGCCGTGTGGCCGATATAAACTCGTCAAAATAAAATACTTTGAATTTTTTTTTTTTTGCGTAGGGACAGATGCATTCCTTAAGTATTGGGTGATTGACTGAACTGACGCAGACGTGCTAGGGCACATCTGCATAAGTTCAGTCACGGTTACGTGCATTTGCCGAACTTTGAAGCAAACCCACGACTGGCGTTGAATATCGAACGAACATTTTGTTGTGACGTGGGGGGCGGGTGGGGGGAGGGGTATGCTAAGCCCCCTCCAGCCCCCTCCCCGACGCTACGGGGTTGCCATCACGATCCTCCGATGCTTCGTGACACCCAGTCCTTCAACGACCAGTCTCACAGCAGCCTCACCACCAACGTCGCCACCATCGCCGTGCCCTGCGTGCCGCAACTCCCCCCCCCCCACCAACCCCGCAGGCCCGCCGCTGCCACCCACCTCCACATGACGACCACCACCAGGCTCACGTAGCCCACGAAGGCGGGGAAGAACTGCAGGAAGATGAAGAAGGTGGACGTCTGGGCGGCCCTCCACGCCCGCCGCGGCGGCTGGCAGTTCATGCGCAGGCTCAGCTGGAAGGGCGGCAGGGGTCACCGGGGTGACAAGGGGGGGGGGGGAAGGGCGGGGAGTTGTCATATAACGATGGATCGATTCGCCGCTTCTTACACCTCTTTTTCCACTGCAGAACCCGAGGTCGTGTAAATTACATTTGCCCCGCCCCTGGCCTTGCTTGGTCCCCACGCCAGATTGAGACGTCCCGTGAGGCCAACATTACACGGTTTGGTTCTGGTTCGGCTCGGCGAATAGCCGCTGGGAAGACCCCTGGCACCGTGCGGGCCCCGCGCTGGCACGGCTCGGATGTGCCAGTGGAAAGGGGGCCACTGCTCACACAATATATGTGCGGTACGCACGCGACGTTACAAAACAATTGTCATCGTTGTAATTATTATCACCGGCAGCCATCATCTATCACCTATCCGCTGCTGGATTAATGCCCTCCACAAGCCGTCGCCAGCTCCGCAACGATCCATCTGGGCCGATGTCGTGCGAACGATTTCATTCCCAACTCCAGTCCTCACGGTCCCTCCACTGCCCGCCCGCCCCCCGACAACCATGATTACCAGCCATCCGGCGTGTGCGGTGTGTGCAGTGGCCGTAAACCCCTGGCTGCGTGGAGTCACCTTCTTCACGTAGAAGATGATGACGAGCTTGATGATTTGGATGAACGGCAGCAACGGCGAGAAGAACAATCCCAGCCTGGGTGGGGAGAGGACAACGCCGACGCGGACAATCGGTTAATCACCGACCCCGTCGCCCTCCGCTGCTCCGCCAACGTCACACGTGTTCTCCCCTCATCTACGCGGTGTGCCGTCGAGGGGGTGGGGAGGGGGGGTTTCTCCAGACACAGCAGCTTGCCTTCTTCATGCAAATACAATTAAAGATGAATTGCACGGACATCCTGAGCAGACCCCTCCTGGAAAATAAAGTCTCCGTCACTGCTTGCGTTGCCCAGAGAATCGGGAGAAATGGGTGCATGCCCGTGTGTGTGTGTGCGTGTGAGTGTGCGTGGAAGTGTGTGCGTGTGCGTGTGTGAGCGAGCGAGTGACCGAGGGTTGCGAGCGTGAGCGAGTGGGCACGCAAGAGTGAGCAGCTCGCATGAACCTGCGACAGCCAGAGTGCGACTGAGTGAGCGGGCGAGCGAAATAGAGCGACTGTGAGCGAGCAAGAGCGCACGTGAGCCAACGAGCGAGCGAGCGTCTGCGAGTATGAGCGACCGAGCAAGTGAGTGCACCAGAGTGGCAGGTCGAGTGTGCGGGAGTGCGTGAGAGTGTGTCAGAGTGCGTGGGAGTGCGTGAGAGAGTGTGGGAGTGTGTGAGAGTGTGTGGGAGTGTGTGGGAGTGCGTGTGAGTACGTGAGAGTGTGTGGGAGTGCGTGGGAGTGCGTGAGAGTGCGTGGGAGTGCGTGAGAGTGTGCGGGAGTGCGTGAGAGTGTGCAAAAGTACGTGAGAGTGTGCAAAAGTACGTGAGAGTGTGCGGGAGTGCGCGGGAGTGTGCGAGAGTGTGGGAGAGTGTGAGGGAGTGAGCGATCGAGCGTGTGGGCTGTACCACAAGAGCGTCTGTGCGTTGATGAGGTTGAGAACGTTGCGAGCGATGTCGAACTCGGGTTTGTGGGAGCCGTCCGTACCCTTGTAGCAGCAGCGCGCAACCAACCTGGCACCATATCCACCATTACCGACCGAATCATCATTACCATTATCATTATCACCATCGTCACCATCATCATCTCATCATTATCATCATCATCACCATCATCACCATCGTCACAATATTCATTACCATCATCAGCAGCACCATCGTCACCACCTTCACCATCGTCACCATCGTCATAACCGTCATCACCATCATCACGAACGTCACCATCATGATAATCACCGCGATCATCACCATCATCATTTTGATTTACTGAAGGATGATTGTCCATCAGTCTGCTTAAAAAGCAACTCAAGGTATAAAAGTAGTACAAGGGTACTACGGTATTTAAAAAACCCCCCCTTTAGAACAAACTAGTTTTAATATTTTGAGAGGTCATGACCTGACCTGAAGAGTGGGCAAAATAATTCAGAACCTGCTGTGGTGTGAAAACATATCCGGTGGGGAAACAAAGGCGGCCGGGCGTAATGCTGGCCACCCTCCCCACTCGTGTGCCGTGCCGGCCTTCATAGATGCTCGCTGAGAGCAATTGCCCCCAGCAGTCCGTTAGAGGCTATGGGGGGGGGAATATTTGTATTTCTAGGGGTTGACCACCACACATACCCCCAGATGAATTCTCCAAAAAACGTCTCGAGCAGGCTGAAGATGAAGTCCATCACGATGAGGCGGTAGAGATCCTGCCCAACGAACGTCTCCCAGCACTGCAGGGTCACACGTGAGAGGTCAGGGGTTAAAGGAGTTCAAGTAAAGTAGGCTCGGACAAATGTCTTAAAGGAAGACATCTAAATAGATCCAGGGCGATCATTGCACGAGCATGTAAACAGACAAAGACGCACGCCAAATATTGGTTAAAGAGAGGCGGAAAGTTCGGGTCAGAGGTCAGGAGGCAGAAGGACGGTGGGGCACGGCGGTACTGTGACAGCGCGAGACCCTCGCCAGTCGCGTATTCGATTTGATTTACATTTTCGACAAATCAAACAAAGCACAAAACCAGAATACACAGTGCCCTCGCCGTGTCCTGTTTAGACAAACTGGTCTCCCGAGACGAACCGAGTCGCGGTCTATGCAGTGCCGGATTAAGATAGTGCGGGGCCTGCAGCATATGTTATAAAGTGGCCCTAAATAAAAAAAAAACAATATTAAAACACAAATGTTTTACTTGCATAGTAAAGTAATTGTATTTTTTCATTTGCTACACAGCCAGATAAGACGACAAATCGCTAACCTTAAACGCCCCGTCGTTCGTAAAAGTTGAAGGCAGTATAGTACTTTAGTAATAGAGCAAGTGCAGAATCACTGAACCGAAACAGATAGCTTGAAAGCGTATGCTACTTTTTCTACTCGGATAATACGGCACTGGATCTATGGCAGGACAGCGAAAAGCAGGAGAGAAAGTGAAAAACTAGAGACAGAGAGATGGGGGGCGGGGAGCGGGGGGAGAGACGAAGGCGAGAAGACGATCCTCACCGTTATGTCCGACTCGGGCACGATGTCTATCCAGTAGTAGCAGAGGATGCCGAGGAGGGACATCTTCAGGATGACGTTTCTGCGAGCAGAGTGCAACACAGTGGCCGGGTCACACTCTCTCCGTATCACCTCGCACGCGCGCACGTACGTACGTACGCAGACCTACTCAACGGTAACGTGTTGACCCGTCCCTACTGGACATCTGTCGGGAAAACAGAGCTTCATAGCTCATCGGATTCCTCCGATCTAAAAGAAAGATTCTGAGTTGATTGGGACAGGTGTCGTCGGCGAGTCCCCCGTCACGGGTCGCCACCGTCGCCGCCACCGTGGCGGTGGGGTCATCAGCGCCGTATACCGCCGCCTGTGTCTCCCCCAGTGCCGATGCGATGTACATGGACATCGTGATTGGTTACTCGTCTAAGGCCGAGTCGACCCAGCACAGGTTGGGAGATCGCCCGCCGCTGATTTTCCGACTGGCCAGGAAGCAAACTGAGGTCGCCAGGTTCGTAGGGCAGTGCGCGAACCGCTGCACCACCACTCCGAACCTCCGATTAGCAATGGCTAGCTTCGTACGCCTTTCGGCGTCCTCTGGTCTAACACCGTTTGAGACGAGGCTCAAAAGAAAGCTGTCTCTGGTGTGGACCAATCAGTTTCAAGGACAATGCATATATTATCAGAGTATGTTTTTTTTGTTTGCATTTTGACCACAAGCATTGTGGTTAATGCAGACATGATTCCTTGTATAAGGTTTCAGTTTGGTGTTTTAACAACTTAACACCTGTTTTGTTGCCAGATAAAAGGGGAAAAACCTATTCTCAATGGTTAGCTTACGTACTGTGCGAAAGACGTTCAACATACATACATACACACATACTCACCCATGCATCTAAATACACACAGGAACGGCAAAGTGCACACACATTCTTACAAATAGCAACGTGGACATACACACACATAGCTATGTGCACACGCACACAAGTAGCAACGTACACACACGTATCAAAGCGCACATACACACACACATAGCAATGCGCACACATATAGCAACGTGCACACACACACACAGCAACGTACACACACACACGGCTCGAATCTCGCTCCCTCGTTTACTCAAACTCTTCCTCACTCTCGGACACTGGGATGGGTAAAAGGGTCACAGAGGGCGAGTGGGGGTTGGTGAGATAGGTCAGAAGGTCGGAGAGCGAGTCGGGGCCGGTGAGATAGGTCAGGAGGTCGGAGAGCGAGTCGGGGTTGGTGAGACAGGTCAGGAGGTCGGAGGGCAAGTTGGAGTTGGTGAGACAGGTCAAGAGGTCGGAGGGCGAGTAGGGGTCGGTGAGACAGGTCAGGAGGTCAGAGGGCGAGTAGGGGCCAGTGAGATAGGTCAGAAGGTCGGAGAACGAGTCGGGGTCGGTGAGACAGGTCAGGAGGTCGGAGGGCGAGTAGGGGTCGGTGAGACAGGTCAGGAGGTCGGAGGGCGAGTAGGGGTCGGTGAGACAGGTGGAGGTTGGAGAGCGAGTCGGGGTCGGTGAGTCAGGTCAGGAGGTCAGAGGGCGAGTAGGGGCCAGTGAGACAGGTCAGAAGGTCGGAGAGCGAGTCGGAGTCGGTGAGACAGGTCAGGAGGTCGGAGGGCGAGTAGGGGTCGGTGAGACAGGTCAGGAGGTCGGAGGGCGAGTAGCGGTCGGTGAGACAGATCAGGAGGTCGGAGGGTGAGTAGGGGTCGGTGAGACAGGTCAGGAGGTCGGAGGGCGAGTCGGGGTCGGCGATTCGGACCGGAGGATGTTGGCGAAGATCCGGTGTCGCGGGTGACGGTAGACCTCCACGAGGCCGAGCAGCGAGTAGAGCAGCGGCATCACCAGGTTGAGGAGGCACACGACAAACGGCAGGAGCAGCAGGGCCGCCTCGTCCGCCAGGCTGCTGTCCTGCGGTTGCTGCGGGTGCTGCGGGGACACGGGGGCAAACACGGAGGCACTGAGACACAGGAACGGGGGGAGGGGATGTAAGGAAACGGGGGAAATCCACTAACGTTACCGGCCGCGGACCGGTACCGATCCGTGGCCTGTTAGGAACCGGGCCGCACAGCAGGAGGTGAGCGGTGAGTCCGCGCGTGGCCCGCGCCATTATTTTATTATTTACCACTTCCGTCCGCGCCTCTTTCCCGCACTCTGCGCACTCGTCTCAGTCACAGTTTTGGTAACACCACAAGCTCTAACCCCTAGGAGCCACAATGAGTAAAAAACAAACGTCACTGGAGAGCTTCTTTGAAAAGGGGGAAGACCCAATGATGAACCGCCCCCCCCCCCCCCCCCCCCCCGGACCACTGGGATAGAGGAACATGAGGGCCCACGGCTCGTTTGTACGGATACAAGGGCGTGCCGCTAGGCGTGTGCGTGTCTGCGCCTGCGTGTCTGCGTGTGCGTGCGAGGGAAGCGGTAGCGTCGCGGTTAGCGCGCTGCGCTACGAACCCGGCGACCCAAGTTCGATTCCCGCTCATGGCCAACACCAGTGACGATTATCTGAACCTGTCCTGGGCATCCCCTAGATCGACTCAGCCTCAAATGAGTACCTGGTGAAGTGTGTAAAGATTGCCACTGGGGAGACAAATGCGGCCGGACGCTAACAGCACTTGCCCCAACAGTCTATGAAGGCTATACGGGGGATCTTTATATTTGCGTGTACATGTGCGTGCGTGTATGTGAGTGTGTGTGCGCGTGCGTGTACGTGAGTGTGTGTGTGTGCGCGTGAATGCGTGCGTGCCGCGCCACCTTAGTATTTTTGGACAGGAAGTAGATGCCGGCGCAGGAGCCCGCGGAGGCAGCGGTGGTGGCGAACCACACGCCCACGTGCACCAGCAACTTCCGCAGGCGCTGCGACAACGACAGCGCCTCGTCGTCGGCGCGCAGCTCCGCCAGCAGCTCCTGCAATGGAGGACGCACGACCCCCACATCGTGACCTCGCGTCGTGACCCCCGGCGTTGTGACCTCCCGTCGTGACCTCCCACCGTGACCCCCGTGTTGTGACCACCTAGTCATGACCCCAGAGTGACCCTCTGTTACTCCCCCACGTGACCCCGTGCCACCAATCATGACCACCGTACACGGCTTCACGTTCTTACACCGCGCGATTGCCCCCCTTATTTGAATGGATGTGCCCCCCGCCCCCCTTCCCCGCTCGCCCCCACCTTGAGCTGCGTGCTGAGGTTGCGCTGTTTGAGGGCCACGGCCTTCTCGTTCGTGAGCCGGAAGTCCCAGGAGCAGAACGCTTTGCTGTAGTCCGCGCCCTGGCCCGGCACCACGTAGTTCTGGCTGAAAGAGCTCCCCATGCTGGGAGGGGGCAGCGAGCGGCACACCGCGTCATCAACGTCGCACGCTCAGTGATGCACCAGCCGACAAAAAGACAAAGCTCCCCAGTGTTGCCTGTAACAGGCTGTTGGGGTAAGTGCTGTTCACGAGCAGCACCTATGAAGGCCGGCACGGCACACGAGGAGGTGGGTGGCCAGCACCACGCCCGACCGCACACTGCACCAGGTACTCATTTGAGGCTGAGTCTACCTAGGGGAGGCCCAAGACCGGTTCAGATAATCGTCACTGGTGTTGGCCGTGAACGTGAATCGAACCCGGGTCGCCGGGTTCGTAGCGCGGCGCACAAACCTCGACACTACCGCTCCCCGCACACACGCACAAGAACAACAGCCGCCATTCGCCACTAAGTGGCGGTGACATCGCCACGGCGCTTGTTGCCAGGCTATGTGCACCTTGAGGCCACGTGAAGCGTCAAAGGATCGCTGCTGGCAGGATGTCACGGGACAGACCCGGGTGCCATGGATTGACTGAGATGTATGGCAGATGCACCACCACCTGTGCCCCCTATCGTGCCTCCTTGCAGTGTTTTAGCACCGACCCCCCCCCCCCCACACACACAAAAAGATCCCCCGTACAGCCTGAACAGACTGGAGGGGTAAGTGCTGTTTAGCGAGCACCTATAAAGGCCGGCACGGCACGCGAGGGGGGTTCGGTGGCCCAGACCACGCCCAGCCGCCTTTGTCTCCCCAGTGACGATGTTTACACATCGCACCAGGTACTCATTTGAGGCCGAGTCGACCTAGGCGAGCCCCAGGACCGGTTCAGGGGGAATCGAACCCGGATCGCCGGGTTCGTACCGCGGCGTAGCGCTAACCGCTGCACCACCGCTCGCCCCCCCCCCCCCCACACACACACAGACACACACGGACACACGAACACACACAGGCGCCGGGGAAGGGGGCGGGCGCAACCTGTAGAGCAGCCCCGCAGCGCAGGCGATGATGTAGGCGGCCGTAGTGAAGAAGTAAGAGAGCTGCATGTTGTAGGGCGAGTCCCTGCCGTCACGCAGCAGCAGCGTCGAGTTCGAGTAGAAGCCGTAGTAGAGCAGCGAGTCCGAGAAGGCGCCCTGTCAGCCAAGGCGCGCACACCGGCATGGCCACCACGGCGGCGGCAGCAGCGGTGGCAGCAGTAGTGGCAGCAGTAGGAGCAGCGGCAGTAGTAGTAGCAGCAGTTATAGCAGAAGTAGTAGTAGCAGCAACAGCGGCAGTAGTCACAGCAGTTATAGCAGAAGTAGTAGTAGCAGCAGCAGCAACAGCGGAAGTAGTCACAGGAGTTATAGCAGAAGTAGTAGTAGCAGCAATAGCGGCAGTAGTATCAGCAACAGTTATAGCAGAAGTAGTAGTAGCAGCAGCAGCAACAGCGGCAGTAGTATCAGCAACAGTTATAGCAGAAGTAGTAGCAGCAATAGCGGCAGTGGTATCAGCAGCAGTTATAGCAGAAGTAGTAGTAGCAGCAGCAGCAGCAACAGCAGCAGTAGTCGCAGCAGTTATAGCAGAAGTAGTAGCAGCAGCAGCAACAGCAGTAGTATCAGCAGCAGTGTCGACAACTGTAGCAGCAATACACATCTAACGCTGTCCATAAATGTTGAAAAGCCCCATCTGTACTGGAAAATTGCGTGCAGGCTAAAAACAAATATGTGCATAAGGCAAAGAAAACTGCATGTGCAAAGATATTGTCACGTGGCAACGCAAGGCATGATGGGAGTCGTGCCTTCCTGCTGCTTGTGAGTGGCACACCTTTGCGTGTGGTTATGTATCAGTCACCGACTGATGATGATGATGATCCTTCAGCTCATGTTCTAGATAACGATGCTAATGCTGCCACTGACGATAATCATGAGAATAGTGATGACGATGATTATAATCCTACTGTTGCTAATGCCGATGATTGCGATAATAATGATGGTAAAGATGATTAACCACAATACTTGTGGTCAAAATGCAAACAAATAAAAAAACACACTCTGATAATATATGCATTGTCTCTGAAACTGATTGGTCCACACCAGAGACAGCTTTCTTTTGAGCCTCGTCGCAAAGACGGTGTTAGACCAGAGGACGCCAAAAGGCGTACGAAGCTAACCATTGCTAAGTGGAGGTGCGGGGCGCTAATCGGAGGTTCGGTGGGTGGTGCAGCGGTTCGCGCACTGCCCTATGATGCTGCTAATGCGAATGCTGCTGCTGCTTCTTCTTCTTCTTAAAATGCTGCTGCTGCCGTTGCCACGGCGGTGGCGGCACTCACGGCGCCGGTGAGGATCTCGAGGCCGCGGAACGGCGTTCTGGCGGTGCCGTTGGAATCGGCGAGCTCGAGCGACTGCGGGATGAGCATGAAGCCCACGGTAAGCAGCACGGCGAGAAGGTCGAACCACAGCAGCCAGCGCAGGAACAGGAAGTAGGAGAGCACGCCCGTGCCGAACCGGCTGCCCACCGACTTGAGCGCCGAGCGCCACGGCGAGAGCCACTCCCCCGCGGCGCGCAGGGAGTCCCGGCACCTCCTCAGAGCCTGCGCAAAGCAAAGACAAAGATCCCCCACAACCCCGCATAGCCTTTAACAGACCGTTGGGGGCAAGCGCTTCTTTGCCAAGTGGCACCTATAAAGGCCGGCACAGCACACGAGTCGGGAGGGGGGGGGGTGGGTGGCCGGCAGCACCACGCCCGGCCGAACCGCCTTTGTCTCCCCAGTGTGGCGATGTTTACTACACACCACGCCGGGTGCTCATTTAAGGCCGAGTCGATGCAGGGGAGCCCCATAACCGGTTCAGGTAATCGCCACCGGTGTTGAAGGGGGCTGTGAGTGGGTATCGAACTTGGTTTCACAGGGTTCGTAACCGCTATGCTCCCATGCATGCACGCGTACACAGCGACGCACAAGACGCGTTCACACAGGGTTAGGGCTAAGTTAAGGGGTTAGGGATAAGTTCACAGGTCAAGGCTAAGGTTAAGGGTTATACCCGAGGTTACGGTTATAGTCACGGTGTGGCCAGCACAGAAACTTGGTGGCCACGGTTTGGGGGGGGGGGTGGGAGGTGGGGGGGGGGGGGGTGGAGCAGCAATGCGGGGGAGATGTGCCGGCATGCCCGGGGTGTGGCGGAGAGTGTGTACAGCCAAATAATCAAATCATTTGCAGCATGTTCAGAATGTGGCTGCTAGGGTGTTAACCTGAGCACATTCTTCATATCATATTACGTCCGTGTTGGCCTCCTATTGTTAACTTACAAAGCAGTGAACCGTCTTGCCCCAGCCGACATCAATGACATGCTGCACCCATGTGTCCGCTCAAGGGTCCCTAAGATGTGGGGATGCCGTTGTTCTTCTGCATTCCCAGGTGGAGCCTTCGGTCTGTGGGTGACCGAGATTTTTCCCCGTTGGGCCCCAGGCTATGGAACGCTCTTCCACGAGATATCAGGATCTATGAGACTGTTTAAACATTTTTAATGCGTCTTAAAACCTATGTATACGCTTCAACTGCTTAAACTTTTCGTTAAGCAAGTAAATAGATTATAAAAATGTAATTATACAATTACTTTTATGGTGAGTGTCTGCTGCTTCTGTGTCCCATAAGGCTTTGTAGGATCCTCGATGAAAGGCGCTATGTAAATGAAATTATAATTATTATTAAACGCGTGGTGATTTTAAATGTGGAGGGAGGGGGGGGGGGCAAAACCGGAGGAGGAACCCAGAGAGACATCCACGCGACAGTCACGTGGGGAAAGAGAGAGAGAGAGAGAAAGAACACGAATATGCAACAGGCATCGTCAGGGTCCAGGATCGAACCCGTGCGTCTGCGCACGCACGATTTTGACGTTGAGGAGGCACGGGGTGCAGCAGCCGCCGGCGGCGGCTCGGCGCCTGCGCCGGGGGTCCTGGTCGGCGTGGGTGGCGCGCGACTGCAGCGAGCGCTTCTCGGCGAGCGGCGTGAGCATCTCGCGTAGCGTGCGCTGGCGCTCGCCCACGGACAGAGCCACCAGCTCCTGCAGCAGCAACTCCGTCTCTAGTTGTGGGGGGGGGGGGGTGGTGGTGGTGGTGTGGGGAGGGGGTAGGGGGAGAGAAGGTGATTGTGGGGCACGTGGCGGAGAGGCGGGCCGCGGGGCGGCTCATGCGCAGGGCCGACGCGTGCTCCGGCCTCATCCCATCCTTCCCCGCACCTCCGATTAGCACGGTTGGCAATGTTCGGCGCGGAAGAAGTTCAACGTACGTACAGACGCTTTATTCATCCTGGAGGAGGAATCTGATGAGACTGCGAAGCTCTCTTTCAGAGGTGCCCAGTAAGGAGCGGTAAGTTAAATCAATAAAAAAATAAGTGCAATAAAGGATACAAGAGTAAGACGGAGAAAAGTTAAGTCGCGAGTATTTTTTAACATATATATAAAACATGGAAGTACGAATTGCATGAGTACATAAACAACAGTCCCAGGCCACACGGAGACAATATAGGTCTAGAAACGGCCTCTCCGATTGCTCAAGTTATCAATTCCTCCGCTGTCGTGAGCGTCCAGCACCGATATTAGTTGGTGAATCGATGTCGCGACCCGAACCGTAACGATGCTGCTGACGAGCGGCCAGCAGCCATAGCCCAACGACACTCGACCACAATTTTTCGAAGTTCGTTTTTTTTGTGCCCCGCTCACCATCGTCGGGCGTGCTCGTCGACGTGGCGATGGAGCTGCTCCTGCGGATGGAAGTGTTGCGCCGCCGTATCGACCCCAGAATCTTGCCCGACTTGCGGCCTGCGTTGCCATGACAACACATGACAACCGCCAAGTCAGTCGTGGGGCGAACAATCATTACCTCGCGGTGGGGTCCCAGAGCGTTAATGTGAGTTGGGCAAACACACTCTGATGTACCCCTGAACAATAAAACGTTTCCCGGAGGGACCAATATTATCCCTTTTCTTACTGGCACATCCGAGCTGAGCAAGCGCTAGGCCCTTGCTGTACGGGTTGTTTTCCACTATTTGCCGTGCCAAGCCGGAACCAAACCATGCTACACTGGCTTCTGAATCTGGCTCGGGATCGAGCAGGGCCAGGGACGTAGCTAATGACGGCGTTGATCGCATGCAACGTCAGTCGGCGCACTACCGCGGTGAACCACGTGACCGCGTCACTTGCGCACGTCTCGGACTTGTACCGCCATGCCTGACATCAGCGGCACGGCTCGTGTGTATGTGCGTTGAAATTTTTTTGCACCGTATGTAGCCATCCGTTCTAATCTGAGGTGCGGCTTCTGCGGTGGAAAAACAAACTGATGCCTGCTTAGGCGGTGCTGCGATAGCTCAGCACGGCCCTGGCATGGCTCGGTTCGTGCAGTGGAAAAGAGGTAAGAAAACCGTGCTGCCCCCCACCCCTCGCCCCCCCCCCCCCCCCCCCGTGGCCATGGTGCGGGCGACACGCACCAACGGTGCGGCTGGGCAGGTTGAGCATGATCTCGCTGGGGATGGCCGAGTCGTCCACGGGACCCAAGGCCCCCAGGCCCAGTGCATGCTGGGTAGGAGCCATCTGAGGGGTGGCTTCAAATCCTGGTTTCACTGCCCGAACAAAAAGACAGCACAAGCGGCGAAGGTTGGGGGGGAGGGGGGAGGGGGGTCGTTTGTGCTACCGCGTCTTGCTGGGGATCTTAAGCGACTGCTTCAGTGAACTTATACTTTTCTTGTTGTGGTTTTCACACCTGATGATGATTGCTTGTGTTGCAGTCGAAACGTCGTGAGAATTTTATTGTTTTATATTTTTATTATTTTATTGTTTCCCTTCAACGTGACTTTACCGAAAGAACCAAGAATATGAATCACTGCAGTCACGAAGGCTTTAAATCAAAATAGATGGACTTGTCCATCTGAACAAACTGTCAAATCGCTCTCCCTGTTGCTAACGTTAAAAAAACCGCCACTTTTTTCAAATTTTCTTGCTGTGGTTTTCACACCTGATGATGATTGCTTGTGTTGCAGTCGAAACGTCGTGATAATTTTATTGTTTTATATTTTATTATTTTAGTTTCCCTTCTACGTGGTGACTTTACCGAAAGAACCAAGAATATGAATCCCTGCAGTCACGAAAGCTTTAAATCAGAACTTATAGGAGTTAATAAAAAGGTAGAGGCACAGCTTGCAAACAGCTCGCAGTAAAGTTAACAGTAAAGTTTGTGTTTGCACCATGATCTGCACAGTGGGCCCACTGCAAGTAAGCGATATACGGATTTCATTTATCGATTTTATTATATTTGTACCGAGCAAAACATTCATTTTTTTCGCCGGACAATGTTTTGCGCTTACGAATCACATTCGTGGACGTTTAAAACAAACAAGAGGGCGGGGCACGGGCGGGGAAGCTGTGCGGTGGGGCGAGGGTGTGCGTGGTGGGGCGTGGGTGTGCGTGGTGGGGCGTGGGTGTGCGTGGTGGGGCGTGGGTGTGTGTGGTGGGGCGTGGGTGTGTGTGGTGGGGCGTGGGTGTGCGTGGTGGGGCATGGGTGTGTGTGGTGGGGCATGGGTGCGCGTGGTGGGGCATGGGTGTGTGTGGTGGGGCATGGGTGTGTGGTGGGGCGTGGGTGTGCGTGATGGGGCGTGGGTGTGCGTGGTGGGGCGTGGGTGTGCGTGGTGGGGCGTGGGTGTGCGTGGTGGGGCGTGGGTGTGTGGTGGGGCGTGGGTGTGCGTGATGGGGCGTGGGTGTGTGGTGGGGCGTGGGTGTGCGTGGTGGGGCGTGGGTGTGTGTGGTGGGACGTGGGTGTGCGTGGTGGGGCGAGGGTGTGCGTGATGGGGCGAGGGTGTAGTGGTGGGGTGTGGGTGTGCATGGTGGGGTGCGCGTGGTGGGGTGTGGGTGTGCGTGATGGGGTCTGCGTGGTGGGACGTGCGTTTGCTTGGTGGGGCGTGGGTGTGCGTGGTGGGGCGTGGGTGTGCGTGGTGGGGCGTGGGTGTGCGTGGGTGTGCTTTTGAGGCGTGCAGAGACCATCTCTGAGCGAGGACATGGGCAGCGACTCGTAATGAAGCCCGCCTTCCGAGCTGTTGTCCGGCTCCTGGATCACCGGGTGCGCCCTGCGGAGGGAAGTGCGCGTTAATCAATCGATTCATTAGTCGTAGGGCACCGCGGTGGTGAGGAGATGATATCTCCCTCGCCTGGTCAGCAGGAGTTCTTGGGTTCGATCACGGACGCTGACCATGCCTGTTGTATATTCAGAGTCTGCGTGTTCTTTCGCTGCCTGTGGTGGTCGTGTGGATTTATTTTCCAGGTTCACTCCGGTTTTTTCCCCCCTCCACATTTACTAAAATAATGAGCCAAGAATGTCTGTGTGTAACGCGCGTGGCGGTCACTCCACATCGACCAGCACCCCTCATTAATAAACTGGTGGGGTCACTCCGCATGAAAAAGGTGGAGCGGGAACGAAAATTTGTTCACGCAAATTAGCTTTCATTTTGACCTTTCTTTATGTAAAGAAAAGCTAATAAAGAAACAACGCACCAACTAATATAACGAGCCAATAAAGGCTGTGAAGCTACGGGCTTTTTTTTCAAATTGTACACCCACAGAGATTGTTGTTCGCCTTTGCAACCGAGACGAAATCGTCTTCATCCCTAGACTCGACCTAGCCCCAAGTGACGTCACTCTTGCTTTCGTACTGAAACGACGACAAATTCCGATAATCCCTGCGTATGCGATGACGATCAACAAACCGCAGGGTCAGACTTTTTTTTTAAATGTGGGCTTTTATCTCAACGGACACGTATTTTCCCGTGGCCAGTTGTGCGTGGCTCTGTCTAGAACTAAATATCCTCAGCGGATCAAAGTGTTCAAGGATGGCCAACCGCAGGGAAACCTTTTGAACAGTGATAAGAGACTCACACAAATGATCATATACTGAGAAATCCTCCGAAGTCCTTAATTTCATTTAAAAAGTTAAGAAGTATTTATTTACGTGCTACATGTCCTAATACAATTAACAACCACACAATATTTTATATTTGATATTACAGCTTCCGTCCTAGGACGGGCTAACAAAGCAGTTTAGAAATAACTTGCGTTTTAGATACTTTGGCTGCTAATATAAATTTCCACATGTGACGATGATACCAGACACTGCGATGAGCTATGATGCGTGGCCAGCTTATCTCTGAAACGTAAATAATACCTCAGTGGGCTTTACCTGGTAAATAAAACAGTTTATTGCGTAATATTTAGCTTCATGTATAGCAGCGCCATTGTCGTTCATGCAAATTTAATCTCACAATCGCCAAGGAAAGATCAACAATTGCCCAAGTTCCGCAGTCTTCCGTATATATGTAACAATGCATTTGACGCTTTATTCGTATTTTTCATATGCAAAGATCATCACGAGCACAAATAAAGACGTACATTCTACGTGACTTTACCGAAAGAACCAAAGAAGATGAATCCTTGCAGTCACGAAAGCTTTAAATCGAAACGTACAGCCAAATTAATGAAACAAAACTAAGAGCACTAAAAACGTTAAATAGACTCCCTATGCTTCATAGGCCGAGGCTGAGTGATCATAATAGGTGAATGTCAGAGAGTCGACACGAGAATAGAGCCCTTTTTCTTGAATAATCATCAGCGTGGTTGCGGAGAAGTTGAATCACAAAATAATCAGACATTTTATCTCCTTCACATCTCCGTCTCTCCGCATAAAAAAAAAACGTAAAAGTAATTTTACACCACGCATTGGGCCCCCCATGGGCTTCTGTGACAGCATCAATTCAACAGAAATGATTCGATTAGCACGGTTGGCTACGTGGAAATACGAGCACATTTCTGGGACCGGTTTGAACACTCATTGTCTCATCAGCAGAGCCATGCTGGCTTTCATCAACGCTGGTGTTAATGCTAAACGTTACAGCCAAGGCCCCGCACGCCCCCCCCCCCCAACTTGGGATTTCAATGGAGGACTTTTCAGCGTGAGCGTAGCGCTTGGTTGGAAGGTCACGCGGAGGATGACCTCGGGGGATCTGAGGGTACACCACATCGTACGTTGGGGTTCGTCGTCAGGCACTAGGCGGTGTGCGACGGCGAGCGCTTAACTCCCCGCGGGCCTTGACCAATCGTGCGCGAGGCGCACGTCAAAGAGCGGCGGCTCCAGATGGCCCCCTTCTAAAGAGCGTCTGAAATAAGCTCGGCGGATGGAGGGTCGGGAGACAGGCACCGAGGGGGTAAGGGGTAGAGCCCCTACCAGATCAGACGGGAGTCGGACTCGCAGGGTTGGAAGGTAATAAACATGCTCGTCCATGTCGCCTCGTATTTGATTTTCTTTATTTCGGGTGCGTTTCCGTTATACCCCCTTCCCTTCCCTTACTTTATATATATAAAAAAGAAGAAACGGCCATTACTCCTTTCAGTGGGGACTCGTCTGGGTTAAAGGCAGCAGACCGATATTCATTTCCCATCTTTCTATCCCCCTGCTATTGTTTTATAACCGGTTCAGTTTACGTTGGCGGTGTGTGTGTGTGTGTGCGTCACAACCCGACGTAATGGGCCTGCGCATTGCTTCAATAAAAAAATGTAATAAAACAACAAAATTAGATTAGAAACAGAGCGGCGCCTGCGTCAAACAGGGCACCGAGCGACAGGGCCCGCGACGCGGTGTCAGGGCTCGAACCGGCTCGGCCTTCGTCACTGTGAGGGACGCGGTGACGGGAACAACGGGCAGGCAGATGGCACGCGCGCAAATAATAACCACACGCAAATACAAACAAAAAGACGAACATCCCCCGTGTAGCCTGTAACAGAATGTAGGGGCAAGTGCTGTTAGCGAGCACCCTATGAAGGCCGGAACGGTACACGAGGAGGGTGGGTGGGGCCAGCACCACGCCCGACCGCCTTTGTCTCCCCGGTGGCGATGTTTACACACCGCACCAGGTACTCATTTGAGGCTGAGTCGACCTAGGGGAGGCCCGGGATCGGTTCAGATAATCGTCACTGGGTGTTGGCCGTGAGCGGGAATCGAACCCGTGTCGCCGGGTTCGTAGCGCAGCGTAGCGCTAACCGCTCCACCACCGCTCCCCACACACACGCGCGCACGCACGCAAATACAGACGCAAAAAATGCCGAGGAAGACACGCATACAAAGACGAAGATGCCCAGTATAGCCTTGCACAGACCGTTGGGGCTAGTGCTGTTAGCGAGCACCTATTAAGGTCGGCATGGCAGGTGAAGCGGTGGGTGGCCAGCACCACAGCCCAGCTCTCTATGTCTCCCCAACGCTTATTTGATTGCACGCCGCACCAAGTACTCATATGAGGCTGAATCGGCATAGGGGGAGGCCCGGGACCGATTTAGATATTTCGTCACCGATGTTGGCTCTGAGCGGGAGTGGAACATGGGCCACCATGCTAACCATTAAGCCTCCCCCCCCCCAACTCCCTCCCAAGAGTACACGTAAATACACGCCTACACAAACGAATACACACATGCGACCGCGTATGAACAAGGGTGGTGGCAGTGTATAAACATCTCAGGTGAAGGCTTATCTGACCGCACGTCAGTCACTCCACTCACTATTTCCCCACTCGATCCCCGTATCTCGCCATTGCGGTTCACGGCACTGGGAGCGTCCGCCGAGCGGTGGCTGCGGATTCGATAACCGCGTTCAAAAAACACCTGGGCGGCGGGGGTGCGGCGGGTAATGGATCGCCTTTCCGCATTCAAAGGCTCGCTCTGACGTGGCCTGTTGTGGTTCCAACCATGGTGATCGATGAGCCTCGCACGTTCAAAACTTCGCGCACGACCGCCGTGCCGTCACTGGCGCGCCCTGCCCGATATTCACGTGGCTCCCGGGTGAGTCTCGGCCTCGTCATCGTCAGCCATGGGGTCTAAACCACTGCTGAATGAAAGCCTCCTCAAACCGTCACAATCCCTTATGGGCTGGTCACGTGAAGATCCGTCAAGCCACATCATCATGCTCCTATCCATTAGGTGCGGAACGATGTATGTGGCGGTTCGTAATCTAAAACCGTTAGACGCATGGAATTGCACGTGAACATTTTTTTTATCTCAGTGATGGGTTCACATGACCATCCCCAGCCACATTATCAACATTATGTACTCATTTGAGGCTGAGTCGACCTAAGGGAGGCCCAGTACTGGTTCAGATATTCTTCACTGGTGTTGGCCGTGAGTGGGAATCAACCTGGGGTCGCCGGGTTCGTAGCGCAGCGCGCTAACCGTTGCACTACCGCTCCCCAGACACACAACACGTTGAACAGGCTCAGCATCACACACAAACGCTATACTACATAGGCACACACATTCAGCTAGGCTCAGTGTGGCTCTCCTGGGCAAACAAGTGTAAATACGCTACGAATATTCACTCATGTATTACTTCATTCTTTAAGCCCACTGTTGCTATGTTTGCTCAAATATCTGAGAGTGTCGGCATCTGCCTCGTGACGACGACCACCCACGAGATAAACAATGGAACACGGCTCCCTCCCGCTAACCCGGTTTGGGGATTAACCATGGCACACACAGACTTTTCTCCCGTGTTTGCAAGGTGGCCGAGTGGATTATTCCATCGCAGGGAACGTGAGAGGTCGCCCGAGGCAGCGTCAGGTGCTCATTGAAGGCAGTGGATTGACCTTGGCTCGTTATGACTGAAGATACTCTTTGGTTATATGATGATGACTGCTTGTGTTGCAGTCGAAACGTCGTGAGAATTTTATTGTTTTATATTGGTATTATTTTATTGTTTCCCTTCTACGTGACTTTACCGAAAGAACCAAGAATATGAATCCCCGCAGTCACGAAAGCTTTAAATCAAAATGTATACTCTTTGGTTCTTTCGGTAAAGTCACGTAGGTAGAAAAAATAATACATCACGACGTTTCGATCGCAACAACAAGCGACCGTCTTCAGGTGAGAGGACCGCCTCTACGGGGAGGGTTTCCACACAACTATTAGACCTTTTAACAGACTGCGAGACAAGGTTCACATGATCGAGTATGCGGCAACCTCCCCTTCCTCCCCCCCCCCCTATCGGGTCAATATAATGCCTCGTCCACAGCAGTCTGATTCTCTCACCTGAAGACGGTCGCTTGTTGTTACGATCGAAACGTCGTGATCTAGAATTTGTTCTACCTACCACGTGACTTTACCGAAAGAACTAAAGAGTATGGATTCCTGCAGTCACGAAAGCTTCAAATCAAGAATGATTGAAGATGATGATGATGGTGGATTGGCCACGCTCTCTGTCGTGGACTTTCACGCGTACGCTGGTGCTGATGTGAACTGCTCCTCACTCGTACAGGGTCGGTGCCCACGAATAAATGATTTGGCGATGCTGCTGCTGATGCTGCTCCTGCGTTGGCAGTGGTGCAATAAGCACAATGATCCCAAAATATATATACTTTGGGGATCACATGCAACCCACTGCAGATTAACTACACAGGTAAACAACAAAGTAGTTAATTGCATACTCCCTGCTTCTATCGGTAAAGTCACGTAGATAGAAAAAAATAATAAAAGAACACGACGTTTCGGTCGCAACACAAGCGTTCGTCATCACCTGCTGACGTCATCACCTGATGACGACTATCTACGTGACTTTACCGAAAGAACCAGAGACTGTAGGTCATTGTAAAGTGTTTCGCGTTTATTTAGCTTCATCTGAGTGTATTTTTTTAATCCGTGTTGCCCCTCCCCAAAGCCACTGTCCATACTGCAGTCGCTTTTTGAAGGTTGTGCGGTGGGCCTGTTCACCATACTTCACCGCACTGGTCCGGGTGGCTTTGTAAAAAGGGGAGGGTAGGCCAGGACCGGTACGGTACGGTACGTATATGTGCGTCGAAACTTCTTTCGCACCGCACGTGGCCAACCGTGCTCATCGGAGGTGCGGTACGGATTCTCATTTCATTTGTTGAGCTGTCGAGCCAGCGGCCACGATTGGGCAAGGATGAAGCCCCTATCTGCTTTACAGCGACGCAAACCGGAGATCACAGATATTTCTTGACTCATCGCTCTTACAAACAATTGCATACATTTAAGAGTTATTTTTCCTCCTGAAGACGACCGCTTGTGTTGTGATCGAAACGTCGTAGTTTTTATTTTATTTACTTTTATTATTATTATTTTCTTCTATCTACCTGACTTTACTGAAAGAACCAAAGAATATACATTTAAGAACGTACGTGTTTTTTATTGTTTAAATAACAAATATATATTTACCATCATGATGATTTTAATTACGTTTTTTGTTATCAAAATCATCAATGATCCTCATGGTGTACACCGTGTACTTGTTTGGGGAGGGGGGCGGCCGTCGCCGCCGATGTCCGCCACAGCTTGGAATCGAACCGAGGTGGCCGGATTTCGTACAACGCGGCGGTGTGCACGGGGACACTGCGACCCACACACCGGCTCCGGCTGCCGCCACCACTTTTTTGCGTGACCCGCAATCGCGGTGAAAAAAAATAATAATCTTTATTTGGCGGGGGTTTTTTGTGTGTGTGTGTGTGTTGATTAAACAGGACGGCTAGGCGGAAAGGTGGGCTTTTCTGGATTGAAAGTGGCCCCCAGAGAGTTTCAGCTCTCTCGTGATTGCGTCGATAAGCGAGGTGAAACGCGGTTGACTGACGGCAAGGCAGAGGAGAAGGAGGAAGACTGACGTTAAATATACCAGAAGGCTTATGTGCTCAGCCACGTGTAACGAACGCCACGTGCGCTGCATGAACTAAAACACAAACGCACAATGTACAGTTACAGAGCGGTATTCCAAGTGATGTTGATCACCGGCACTCATTATCATCATCACAAACAGCTTCGGTCAGTCCACCGCTGGATGAATGCTTGCAATATTGGCAAACCGTGCGACCATGGGAGTGTTGCTATGATACTGGACGCGCCATTTCATTAATTACCCTCGCTCCGCGCAACCAACTCGCTGAGATGTGGCTAAAGCAGCAGTAAGGTGGTTCCCGGAATGAGATGCGACATCGCTTTTGTACCTCTATGTACGTACGTACAAAATGGGACCTTTGGTGCCAGTATCAAAGCGTGAAAAAATATATTATCAGAGCATGTTTGTTTCCATGCTCACCACAAGTACGTGTGGTTAATGCGAACTCGATTCCTTGCAAAAGTTTTCTAATTGGTGTTTGACCATCTTAAAACAACTGTTTTATTGCCAGAAAGGGCTAAAGTACTGTATTCTTATTTTTTTTCGTATGTATGTACGCACTGGCGGCATTTTGCGACCCCCACTGCCACTGTGTAGCATATTACGTGCCAGGGACGCTATGAGATGATAGCACAACAGTCTGAGTCCATAATTGGCAATAAGTAAGGGCAAAGCAGTTATAAGTGACTCAGAATTGTGCGCAGTTGCGTATACAGCACACGACTTCCCTGAAGGCATTCACCTTCAGCGAGCGCGATGCCGATCACACAACGTGGTTCGAATTCGACCCCTCGATCGATGTCTGCGTCATCGCTGCACACGCGTCGAATAAAAAAGCAAGGGACAAGTTCTTACTCACTAACAACTCCTCTGTCATTTTTCATTGCTGGAGGGGTTGCCTCCTCTACCTGAAAATCCTGGCTCTGCCCCTGTATGTACCTAGCACTTGTTTCGCAACCGTACGTGGCCAACTGCGTGCGCTCATCGGAGCTTTGCGGGGCGTTCAACCCCGTCGCGTTCTATCGAGGAGTTCACTCTCTTGGACGCGGAAGCAGAGGGTGAAACATGGACAGCAACAGATTTAAAAAAAAAAACACGTGAGGCTGCTGACGTTTGATTCCAGAATTAGACGCAACATCTATTTCCACCACCTGCAACCCACCCCCCAGCAACCCCAACGGCTCAAAATTGGCAGCACGCAATCACAACCGGCAGCTTCCAAACAACCGAGTCCGAGGTCGCCGTCTCTCGCAGCTCAGATGTCACCGCTAAACTTTGCTCCGCTGTAAAACGCGGGAATATAAAGTGCTGCCAACACAACAACATACAACATCGTGATAATGTCCACCATAAAGCGGTTAAGCTCAATTAGCTACGCCCAGTAACGGCCGCGTTAATATGGGGGACTCGCTGGGCCCACGAGCGCTGAGCGGAGAGGGCGTCGTGAGCGAAAACGTGCAGCGCTCGGCCAACCTTCGATGTCTCTGCACGCCCCCGGCTTCTGCGTCACGTCCATTTCCATTTTTCCATTGATTTGGTATAGCCCTGTGAGCCATTCGGCTCTTGAATCGGATGCAACCGCAACAAACAAAAAACATGAACAAGAAAACATCTTAAAGTGGCAATGCGACTGTCATGTGCGCGATGCACATGAAGTTCACGCCATTCTCTCGTGCTGTTTGCGTAACCAGGGGATCAATGGCTGGGAGGTAACCGTGTTCAACAATGTACAAAGCGCTGACACTACAATGCCGACGCCGGACGCGGGCCGGTGTATAACTGTTATTTGCATGCCACGGATTGCTTCACCGATGGTCCTCTGCAGGGGGTAACCACACTGCTTTTCCTTCCCGTTTCCGTGAGAGACGACGCGACAACACCCGACCTTGAACTGGGTGTGCGTGGCGATGTAATAATAATAATTATCCACGATTCGCACAGACGATGTCACGTTTCCACGATGGGAAGACAGTTCGACACCTCCGCCGCCCGCCACAATGTAACAGCGCCTGGAATTGCAATGCTGTTGTGTCCAGTGCTGGATTATATCCCAGTAGCAAAAGTATCTACAAATGTAGCTACGGGCCCCGTACTTTCAAGGGCCCCACGCTAAATGCTTTCAAGCCATCAATTCCGGTTCAGTGATTCTGCACTTGCTCTATTACTATAGTACTATACCGCCTTCAACTTTTATGAACGACTGGGTGTTTAAGGTTAGCGATTTGTCGTATTATCTGGCTGTATAGCAAATACAAAATACAATTACTTTACTATGCAAGTAAAAAAAATTGTGTTTTAATATTTACGTGTTGTTTTTTGTTTAGGGCCCCTTCATAACATATGCTACAGGCCCCGCACTAGCTTAATCCGGCACTGGCTGTGTCGCTTCTGTTTTTGTTATTGTGATATGCCCTGGCTCGCAGTACGAATGAAGATGACCAAGAAGATTCGTTTAACTGCACATCGCATTGCTAAGTCGTTTTATTTTCGGCTCGGGTACATTGAGCCAAGAGATTTGTGTGTGTTTTTTAAATGGTGGCCTGGCCAAAAACCACTCATCGGCCCTCAAAAAATGTTCGCACATTAACCCGCACCGATAGCACACACACACGTTGTCAAGATGTACAAAGGACAAACAAAGAACTTGATGTGTACAATTGTCTCGGCTTACTCCTAAGTCAGGCGTTGGCAACCCGTGGCTTCGGAGCCGCGTGCGGTGGCTCCTTACGGACCGCTGCTATCGTGTGACGCTATTTAGTAAGGACCCACTGTCTCGTGTTCACCACGCTGTGTATTGCGGCTCTTGAAATATTGAGTTGTTTTTTTTGTTTTACCGAATGCGAAAAAAATTGGCTACTTTTCTGGCTGCCGAGCCCTGCTCGAAGTCGCGATTGCAGTAAAACGAGCAGGTTCAATAAATAACGTAGCAATCAGATGTTTAATAATAGGGGTTTTCCCCTTTTTTTCTGGCAACAAAACTGAAACCTTTTTTTTACAAGGATTCGTGTCTGCATTAACCACAGTACCTGCAGTCAAAATGCAAACAAAAAAACATACTATGATAATATATGCATTGTCCTTGACACTGATTGGTCCACACCAAGGGACGGCTTTCTTTTGCACCAATTGGGTCGAGGCTCAAAAGAAAGCCGTCCCTTGGTGTGGACCAATCAGTTTCAAGGACAATGCATCATATATTATCATAGTATGTTTTTTGTTTGAATTTTGACTGCAGGTATTGTGGTTAATGCAGACATGAATCCTTGTAAAAAAGGTTTCAGTTTAATTGCCAGAAAAAAGGGGAATACCCCTATTATAACATGTTGGTACTGGCAAAGGAGGTCTAATGATATCAGATGTTTAATTATTGCATTTATTCATTCACAGTCTGACCTTGCATCGTGCAATACGATTATTTTGTACATTGCACCTTTCAACAACCACGACTTATTTACCCATGACGGTAACTTGGGAGTCCGCAGACTCTCTATCAGGAGGGTAGTTCCATGGGGTGTTTGGCCAACGCCAATGACACTGCGTGTTTTTTTCTAGCTATGGGGGAAAAAAAAAAACGAGGAACCCGGAGGAAACCCACGCAGAAAAAAGGAGAGAACACAGGAACTCCACACGGAAAGGCGACCAGTTTAACACGCAGTAGTAGGCTTTCGCTACCAATATCACCCAAAATACAGGGGGGGTTTTTTGGGGTTAGATCGCGTAAATATTAAAGCCACCACCATCCGACACAGCCAACTAGTAAGGTTTGTCACGTAAACAGAACGTGGCCAATTTGTTACTAGTGCAGCACACACCAGTGTGTTGGAGAGCAAAGCCACAACATTTGCAATCAGAGTACGACGTTTCGCCGGTAATTACAACAAGCTTCATCAATTACAACTTGCTTCACCAGTTGTAATTACTGGCGAAACGTCGTACTCGAATTGTAAACGTTGTGGGTTTACTCTCCAACACACAACCGGTGTACTGCACTAGTAACGAATTGGCATGTTTTGTTTACGTGACAAACCTTACTAATTGGCAGCGTCGGGTGGTGGCGGGTTTAACGACACTTTTATTTATTTACATGATCTAACCCCCCCAAAAAAAACTGTATTATGATGGCGACCAAGTCAGGAACGAACGCAGGCCCATTTGGGGCACAAGTGTTACCACTGCAAATACACCTCCCTATGTCGATACATCATCCGTTTCTCTCATACATTTCTGGTCTGAATACATCTCTGATCTCTCTCTCTCTCTCGTGTTGCTATTCAATCGTTAGTCCAGGTACATGCCTGCACAATCGGTTACGTAACTGTAACCCCCTCTTGACATAGCTCAACGTTATCATCGCACGTGACTGCTTCATCCACATTCGAGCAAATCAGTGACGCAACGGGATCAGAACGACTGGTCACAGCTCACGAATGCGTGACGTGACGGCGTGCGTCACTACGAATCGCCAAGTCGGATGCAACAGGTTGCGCAACCGTTCACACACACGAACAGATTCAGTTGCACACGAGCCAAGTTCGGAGACTCTGAGCCGCTCGCTTGGTTATCAGTAGGTTGCACAATCCGGGCTTCAATGGGGAAAACAAAAACACACGTGGGACACCGCCTCTTTCTGGAGGCCATTCCGCATATCTACCGCGATAACGATAAAGACAAGGGGGGGTGGGGGGGGAAGCAAGTAGGCATGCAAAGAAATCGGCGGTGGAGGAAACTGGAGCTTCGGCGCTCAGCCACCACCGGGGGAACCAGGTGGAGCCGGAGGCCATCCCGGACAGAGGGTTGGTGGGGAGAGGTGGGACACAACACACATACACACCGCGCACACACACACTGCACACACACACATACACACCGCACACAGACATACACAACGCACACACACACACACCACACACACACCGCGCACACACACACCGCACACAGACATACACAACGCACACACACACACACCACGCACACACACACCGCACACACACACATATAACGCACACACACACACGTGAGTGACAGCGTCGCCCCAACGTCGGTTTAAAAATAGAGTGGCCGGGCATGAATTTCACGCGAGTCTGTACCGGAGATTGCGCGAGTCCCACCGCATCCGCCGGAGACGAGAACTTCGACGAACGACTCGGAGAATGATTCACTCGACGGCCGAGCACAGGGAGATTTCAGAATTTTTCGTTTGTAGTTTTTTGTTTTACTTCCATGCCAACAATATCGGTGATTTGGTTGCAAGTTGTGAGAACGGCTCGGCACCCCCGCTCACTACCCCCCCCCCCCTCGCACTGATGTAACGAAGTGTCTAGATTCAGGGCCGTGATATAATCAACTAATTAAAGTCTCATTTTCACCGTCTCGTTTGTATTGTCTCTCGTTTTTCGGCCCTCACGCTCTGCCGCGTTTCCCGTCCGTCGTACAATTTCGTTCGCTCCAATAACCATAAAGTTACACACACGTGTACAACCCATTTTGTCTATCCACCGCTGGATGATGGTGCCCCCCCCCCCCCCTCTCACACCTCTCACCCTGCACCACGTCGCGCGGGTCGTAGCGCACGGTGGTCCTGAACGCAGAGCGAATGCCTCTGACGACGTCAGCGGCAAGAGTTAGAAAATCACACGAGGCAGCAGAGTTGCGCAAGTGCCAGGAACAATAGTGACACAAGAATTGTACGCGCAGGCACCTTCGAGCACAAAAAGGCAAAGATCCCCCCCCCCCGGTGTAGCCTTCACAGACTGCAGGAGCAAGTGCTGTTAGCGAGCATCTATCAAGGCCTGCACTGGCACACGATGGGGGGGGGGGGTTGGTTGTGGGTGGCCAGCACCACGCCCGGCTGCCTTTGTCTCGCCAGTGGCGATGTTTACTACACACCGCACCACAGCAACTCATTTGAGGCTGAGTCGACCTAGCGGAGGGCCCAGGAACCCGTTCAGATAATCGTCACCGGTGTCGGTGGCCGTGAGCGGGAATCGAACTCGGGGCGCCAGCTTCGCAGCGCAGCGTAGCCGCTAACCGCTACGCTGCCGCTCCCCCTACGCTCCACACGCAGACAGACAAAGATCCTCGGCAGTGTAAAGAATGTTGGGCTAAGTGATCATTAGTGAGCGCTTGCTAGGTTACACGCGCACGTGAGGGGGTGATGTGGCCAGTGCAAAAAACACACAAAGACAAAGGCCCCTCATATAGCCTACATACACTGTTGGGGAAAGGGCTCTTTGCGAGCAACTATGAAGGCCGGCACAGCCCACTATGGGCTGTGCGGCAGTCTCCTGTGTCCGGAATGCTGTTGTTTACACACCGTGGCCAGGTACTCATTAAAGGCTTAGTCGACCTGGCAGAGGCCCAGGACCAGTCGAGATATTGTTCACCGGTGTCGGCCGTGTGCGGGAATCAAATTCGGCTCACCAGGTTCGTAGCGCGTTACCCACGACGTCACTGGTCCTCAGGACAAAGATCCCCCGTATAGCCTTAGTAGACTGTTGGGGCAAGTACTATTAGCGAGCACCTATAAAAGTCGGTACGGCACGCGAGTGGGGGGGGGGGGTGGCCAGCACCGCACTCGGCCGTCTTTGTATCTCTCGTGACGATGTTTTACCATGGAACCAAGTACCGTACTCATTTGAGTCGACCCAGGGGAGGCCCAGGACTGATTCAAATAATCATCACTGGGGTTGGTGGCAATGAGCGGGGTCGCCGGGTTCACAGCACAGCTCCCCAGACACGCACACACGTACAACACAGATATTTACACAAACACAAGACAAACATCACCCATATAGCCTTAACAGACTTTTGGGGTAAGTGCTGTTAGCGAGCACTTATGAATGTCGGCACAAACACACACACACGCACGCGCGCAAGCAGCTCAATTAATTTGATAGCTCCTCCAAGACAGCACGAGCCGGTTTCCTCACCAGCCCGCGGTCGAGAGGTCCGATCGGTAATCCCTTCCGCCAGGGACGTTGCCGGCACCGCCATCGTCATCGTCTTCCTCATCGTCGTAATCGGCATCGGGCAAATTGTATTCCATCGTGGCAGCGGGTCAACGGAGCTCTGATCCTCGGGAGCAAGACCTCGCGCTCCTCCTGTACGCGACAGAAATCGGCACAGAATGTAAACGCACAGCCATCGGAGGACAACGTGGACACGGGCGTCTCATGCAACACACACTGCGTCCCCCCCCCGCCGCCGCCGCCGCTGCCGCACCTCCGATTGGCATGATTGGCTACGTCCAGGTGTGGAAGAAGTTCAAGATACATACAAAGACTCACACCACAGAGACCCATAGACTCACAGAGACCCACAGACTCACACAGAGATCCATAGACTCACAACAGAAATCCATAGACTCAGATACCCATAGTTTGTTGTCCTTCCCCCGCACCTCTGTTTAGCACGGTCGGCTACGTACGATGCGAAAGAAGTTCAAAATACAAACGTACGTGGCCAATGTCAGCTGACCTAACCGCTGCGAACTGACCGATTCCATTCAATCACAGAGAGTTATAATTAATACGCCGTAAAAAAATATTATGTATGTGACATTCCCCTCTCACGCCCGTGACCCTCGGACCCAGCGTCACCATGACCCTCACCTTGTTAACCGCGTGAGATCCTCCACCAAAGACAAAGATCCCCCGTATAACCTTTCTAACAGACTAGGCTGTTAGCGGACACCTATGAAGGCCGGCACGGCACACGAGGGGGTGGGTGGCCAACACCACGCCCGGCCGCCTTTGCCCCCCCAGTGGTGAATGTTTTACACACCGCACCAGGCACTCATTTGAGGCTGAGTCGACCTAGGGGGAGGCCCAGCACCAGTCAAGATAATCGTGACCGGTGTTGGCCGTGAGCGGGAATCGAACCCGGGTGGCTGGGTTCGTGGCACGGCTTCTGTCTCTCCCACAGGACAGCCATCCCCTACCTCGCCCACTCTCCTCCTGTCCCCACCGATAGCCGTGTTTGTTTAAAAATTACATGTTCAGCCACCCCAATAAACTCCCCAACAATGAGTTGTGTATGTAAGGATGCGCACGACCTGCACCGTTGGAATGCAGCCTGCAGTGGTGGGGTAATGTCGACCACAAAAATCCCGATTCGACTCGGTGCGCGCGGTTTACGATTTCTCGAGTTGGAGACGTGGCGATCTGTCGTGGGTCACGACCGTGGGCCGTGCCTCGCGGCGCCCGGGGTTGACATCCCCGGCGAGCGAGTTACGTGGGGGCGGTAGCAGGCCGGGGCAAGTCTGCTCCACCGCAACGCGTTATTTATTTACGCGAGGCGAGTTGGTGCAAGCAAAAATAAAGCAAAAAAATGTCAACCAAAAAAAGAACGCACCTTTTATTATTTGTCGCGCAGAAACAAATAAAAGTTGTGACGTCGAGGCAGCCCGTGGCAACATCTCCCCCTGCGAAAAACGACGTCCCGGCCACTCGGGAGGCTCATCACGGAGCGCACCCTCTGACGCCTTTTGCGGCAGTGCTTCTGGGCCCCACGACTTTTCACTTCTGGAAAACTTCCAAAATACGAAAGCTTCCCGATCGGCCCCAGACAGCCAGCGGCTTCACCACGTCGGCACAGGGGGAGCGGAGCGGCGGTAGCGCAGCCTCAAGGAGCATAAACCACCATCACGTGAGCTGCGGTCATGCTCGCAGCAGCAGCGGCGGCGGCGGCTTTTGGCTCGCCATCGAACAAAATACGGTGATCACCGCATCGTCGCGCGCTTTCAGATGCGCTTCTGCGGCCGTCTGGAACGCTTCTTCCTTCCAATGTTAGGAAGCCGCTGGAGCTGTGCACTTTGGAATCATCTAGATTGAAAACTGATTTCTTTCGAACTGCTTTTTGTGTTTGGTTTGTCGTCCTTCACCCGCGCCTCCGATGAGTGCGGTCGGCTACGTACTGGGCGAAAGAAGTTCAACATACTGTACATATATTTTAATGACTGGGCTCCACCTTCCATTTCCGCGACCACATCAGGTTCCTCAGCGCCACTCTCGACTCCGCCGGATCTTATCAACTTGTTGCGCGCTGCCTTAGTTGTAACGGTTGCGGACACGCAGACTCCTCCACCGCACTGAAATCCCTCCACTGGCTCGCCGTCTCTGCCCGTATCGGTCGCAAGGTAACCGCAAATCTGTGCCAACGTGCCCTCTACTCGAGGCCTGCCGACGCACCTGGCATCATTACGAGAGATGTTAACTACCTCGTCTGGTAATGCGAGGGGTCGTGGCTTCGATCCCGCGCCCCTGATGCCTTTATATTTGGAGTTTGCGTGCATGTCTCCCCGGATCTTTCTGTTTTTCCTTCCACATTTAGAATCAACATGCCTTAAGAGTATTTGGCAGCTCCAAATTTCCACGTGATAAGCCACATCGTTGAGCTACCATTTGTGGCCGGGTCGCTCATGAAAAATAGCTGTACATAGTGGGTCTCACCTGGTCAAAAGTTGAACGAACCCATTCCCTCCGAAACACCACAGCGTCCTGCGCAGCGAGTCGCCTCGATCTGCTCGTAAAAGCCAAATCAGGGAGCGTGGCTGCCGATTGTCGGTTCTGCTCAGCAACTCTTGCCTTATGGGATTCTATCCCACCCCCATCTCATACTCGGCAGCGAGTCACCTTCGACCATAAAAAAAGGCAACCAGCGACGGTGTACCTGTTCCGGTGGAACCTTCCGAGTGACACCGAGAGGCGGGCTCCGTGCCTCCGAGTCGCGCTCGGGCATTTTAGTCTTTTTATTAGTATCATCTTTCGGCGGCCGCACCCACCACATCATCACATCTCGCTACCACCACCTCGGGGCTTTCCACGCCAGTCTACATCCACTCATCATCGACGAGGTCACCAACTCCCTCGCCTGCGGCAGAGTCGGGTCTCTCCTCGACTATTTGCAAACTCCGTCCTTGTTCGATATATTCATCGCGCGACCTCGAGCAACTCCAACGGTGGCAAGGTCATTTCGTCCGCGCCCTCCTCAGGGCCTGTCAACCTCTGCGAGATTCCCTCCCTCCTCCCTACGCTCCCTCTGCTCCCTCCGCCCCCATGGCCAGCGGGGTCATCTACAAGATCGCCTGCCCGTGCGTCCGCGCTTCTGTTTCGGTTGTCTGAGATGTTATCTCCCTCGCCTGGTGTGCAGGAGGTCGTGGATTCGATCCCGACCCTGACGGCTGTATATTTGGAGTTTGCGTGTTCTGCTCGTGGTTGCGTGGATTTTTCGAGGTCCTCTGGTATTTTTTCCTCTACATTTAGAATCAACGTCATGTGTTTAGATTATTTTGCTGCAATACATTTCCACGTGGTAAGCGACTTTGTTTAGCTATCATTTGTGGCCAGGTCTCTCCTGAAAAAAGCTATAGAGCTCAGTGGGCCTTACCTGGTCAAATTCAAGTAGATTTGAAGCTTTCGTGACTGTAAGAATGACTCTTTGGTTCTTTCGGTAAAGTCACGTAGAAATAAATTAATTTAAATAATAATAGAATACGACGTTTCGATTGCAACACAAGCAACCATCATCATCTGTGTGCCTATGTGTGTGTCTATGTTTGTATCTGTGTGAGTCTCTCTCTGCTTGTGTGTCTGTCTGTGTGTTTCCGTGTCTATGTTTTGTCTCTCTCTCAAATTTAGCAATCCTTGGAAGAACGTAATCAACCAGGTGGGGTGTTGACTGTTTTGTTGGCCGACTCTCTGTGTAGTATTGCATTATTTTTCCAAGTTTACTAGGTTTGGTTTCTCATTCATTTGTACCTGATGCTGGTTGCTTTGTGTTGCCATCGAAACGTCGTATTCTATCATTATTTAATGTCTTTCTACGTGACGTTACCGAAAGAACCAAAGAGAAAAATTGAAGTAGTTTACAGTTCAGTTTATCTCTCTCCACTCTCCTGTCCCCCTGTACGACAGCTCCCGCTGGAACTCTCCGCAGCAGCAGCTACTCACAACCTTCCTCCTTCTCTCTACATCGAGGAGCGGGACAGTGGTCACTGCAGGGCGCCGTTTCTCCGTGGCAGCCCGCGTCATCCGGAATGCCATCCCGCTGCAGAGTTCATTGGCGAGCGATATCTCACCGTCGATGTAACATCGAGATTCATTTGGCTCGAGTCACGATTCATTTTTGGCGTCGGATCGCGAAAGTGAAATGTGTGTCATACACCCTCCTCTAACCGACGCAGCCATGTTAATGAAGTTGTCACGTGATAAACAAACTACAAACAGTAGGCAGTTCTAAATAAATACGTTTTCAATCTCGAGTTAAAAGTGCATAAGCTCCAGTGGCCTCCTCGTATCGGGAAGGAAGAGCGCTCCAGACGGCCGCAGAAGTGCATCTAAAAGCACGTGATTGCGATGACCATCTTTGTCCAATGGCCAGCCAAAAGCCGCTGCGAGGATGACCGGAGTTTGCATAACGGTTTATGCTCCTTGCATCACCATCACATTCCACCTTGTTCTGCCTTACCTACCCCAGCAACATCACCTCCAATCCCAGCCCCTGTCCCTCCATCCATTCCATCACCTTCCTCACTGAATGCCGCCAGATTGCGTCTCAAAATGCCCTGGAAAGGGCGCTATAGAAATCCGAAATGGAATAGAATGGAATTTTTGGTTTACTCTTTGGCAAGCACTTTGTGTGTGATGAGCGCGACCTTTTAACGCATTCGTTCGGGAAAGCCGGGAAGGCCAATGCAGCTCAGCAATCGCTGCTCAGGCCCAGGTCAGATCTTGTTTTACTGTTGACAGGAGGAAGACTTTGTGGCGGCTGGAATGTAAAACGAAAACATCCAGATGCCACGCAGGGCACGTGACCTCCAGCGCAGGAACCCAGTAAAGAGAAAATACCCGAGCGAGTTTAAGAGCCAAGAATCACGCCAGTCTAAAGGTCTCCCTCGGGCTAATTACTACCTTCTCTCTGACAAACAGAATTAGCAATGAAACCAAAATAGATCAGTTTTCCCGCCAATGGGGAAAACCCGAGCGAGAAAGGCGAGTCTGTGTCAGCAGTAAATATTTAACGGGGTAAAATATTTAACCGTGCTGTGTGCAGACGTCACCTGTAGGGATAACAGGTGATCGACGAGGTGTGTAAAAGGGGGGGGGGGCCCTCCTCGTGGCACCTCCGCACGGTGCAGATGAGATGGTCAGAGGTTACGGATTTACGTTTTCAGTCGGAGCCACCACTGCGGGGATGAGGGGGTGGCGGGCGGTTTGGTTTGGGTCCAGCACTGCACGAGACAAAAGAAGCAACGCACATTTTCTTCGTAATTTTAATTTCACTTACTCATCCAGGAAAGCCACGCTGGGTACGCGTGGGGGGCTTTTTCAGGAAGGTCCTGAAGTGGGAGCGAACCGCAGCGTTCGGGAGAAAACTCACACGTGTGAGGGGGAAACACTCTATCCCCGCACAGATGGAAACAGACGGCGATTAGTCCACCTGCTGCACTGCCTTCTCCTGGCGAGCTAGAGTATGGCGCCTCGAAGGGACTGTTGTCCTTGATCCGCACCTCCGATTAACACGGTTGTGGCTACGTCATGGTGCGAAAGCAGTTCAACATACATACATACAAGGGAGTTTCACGGCATTTGTGCGGTGATCCAACAACACTCCGCTGCCTCCGCAATGCTGGTTTACAGGCCGCGTGCATCATAGTCACCGCCGCCGGCCTGTGTAATTAGTTAAAGGTGCAGCCCCTGCAATGGCTGGGTGACGCCACTGCTGGCGGAAGGGCCCCCACTAGACCCCATCAACCTGCTGCACGCCACGGCACGCACGAGTGCGAGCCTGCAAACTCGAGCTACGCGGCCGCACCTAACCAAAAAAATATCACTTCCCTCGTCAAGACGAGTTACCCCCCACCCCCTCCCCTGTAATTTCTTCCCTCGCTGCCCGGGGCCTCTTTGCGATTCAATAAGAACCGAAAGACGCGGGAGGCTCAGGTAGATTTACTCACCCCCGGGGGGGTGGGGGGGGGCACTCGGTTCAGCCAATTAACTAAGAGGGGGGCCAGTTGTGTGTTTTTGTGTGTCCGTCCGTCTGTCTGTGTGTTCAATTGGCCATCGTTTGTCAGGATGTTCGTCTGTTCTTCCGTCTATGTCACGGTTTTATTCGAATTTCTGTCTCTCTCTACTGTTTTCGTTTCAGTGTCTACGCGTCTCGTCTATTTCACTGGTTATGTCGATGTGTGCGTGTCTGTGTGGTTGACCGTGTATATATATATATTTCCATGTCTATGTGTTTGTGTGTCTATTTACCTGTTTTATGTTGATGTCTGAGTGTCTATGCATTTGTTATTATTTTTATTTCATTCTCCGTTGATTCATCCGAAAATATCGCGGCGCACCTGGGATTGTGCCCCGAGACACAATGGAGCTCGCGAGAGGGCATTTTGGCCTAATCTTCCCACAATTTACCCCGCCACAGCCCCTAGTCGATTCAGTGATCCCTGAAGACAAAGCGAAATTCCAGCCTAGACGCAGTTGCTGTGACCAAGTTTTGGCCCCTGGGACGGCACATTGAGGCCAGATTCCAGAAAAAATCCAAGACCGGCACGACCTTTGTGGATTTGTCATCGGACTACGACACAGTCTGGAGCTCGTGCAGGGTGCTGGGTAAATTTAAACAAATCTTCCCCACGTATTCGACTACTGCACGAGAAGACCGGTGGCACGGTTGGCTACGCCGGGTGCGAAAGAAATTCCACATACATACACCGCCAGCATACATGAACACCACGTGTTAAATTCGGATTCAAATGAACCATCATTGCTCGCAACGGATTTTGGCTAGCCATTGAACAAAGACGGTCACCACATCGCGCGCGTTCTGATGGGCTTCTGCGGCCGCCTGGAACGCTCTTCCTTCCGATATTAGGAAGCCACTCGAGCTATGTACTTTTAAGTCATCCAGATTCAAAAACTATGTTTTTTAGAACTGATTTTTGTGTTTAGTTCGTTGTCCTTCCCCCGCACCTCCGATTAGCACAGCTGGCTGCGTTCCATGTGAAAGAAGTTCAACGTATATGTAAAAAATATATTTGCCAAGTTGTCCACTCTACCATTTTATGTCGCGGTCTCCTGATGGAAACCGATTAGCGTCTTCCGCAGCAGTAACCGTGCTACGTTTCCCCACACATAATTTGCATACTACAAAGTCACCGCTGGGTGAACGAGCACTCCGCTGTTACTTCCTGCTGCTGGAGGAGTTATGAAAAGTGCGGTTCGGTGGTTTCAATTCGCGCAGGGACACCAGCCGCTCAAAATTGCCTCGAGAGGCGACCCATGGAACGGGGAGGTCAAACTCGATCTGCCGCGATGTGGCAACACGCCACTGTGCCACGATACACGTCGTCGATATTCCGATTTTCTCCTGTTAAACTTTTTTGCTTGTTTCGGGTTCTGATAGCTCTTTACTTTGTTGAACCACTGCCCTGAGAGATCCATTTCCTGGTGGCATCACGAGCATTCACACTGCCTCAACAAAGAAGTTCAACATACGTACATAAAAGCGTAAAGCCTTAGCAGACTCTTGGGGCAAGTGCTGGCACGACACACGACGGGGTGGGTGGCCAACACCACGCCCGGCCGCCTTTGTCTCCCTAGTGGCGATGTTTATGCACCGCATCAAGTACTCATTTGAGGCTGAGTCTACCTAGGAGAGGCCCACGACCGGTTCAGATAATCGTTACTGGTGTTTGTGGCCGTTAGTGGGAATTGAACTCGGGTCGGTAGGTTCGTAGCGCAGCACGCTAACCGCTACGCCACCACTCCCCACAAGTTCAACAGTTTAACATACATACATGTATGTTGAACATACATACATGTATGTTGGACTTCTTTCGCACCGTACATGGCAAACCGTGCTAATCAGAGGTGCAGGAATATGGTGCCAGTACTATGGTACCAGTGCTTACATACATACATAGAAATGGATGCTAAACTTAATGTCAAACTACAACTTTTTCCCCAGCCATACGCAGACGGAGAAGGCTTTGCTGATGTACTTTTTGTATTTTATGCTTCTGCCATTGTGGTGACCCAGGTCACGCGCGCAAATGACGAGCGTTCTCCACTGCATGGTTAAACCAAATCAACCGGAATTTGTTCTATAAGGTTCTGTAAGGTCCACTTGTCTGAAAAAATATCGTCACATCGCGATTTATGGCTGGTCAAATTATTTTTTCTTGAAATTTCATTTCCTGACAAAAAATTAAGGGGATTAAACTAATAATTAAAGTTTATTATAATTAGGGTTCTTAATTATATATACACAGTATACCCCCTTTGCACATTAAACTCGCATATCCTCTGGAGTAATTGACAGGATGACAGATACATGACATCGTCATTTTATCACAGGGTGTGCATTGTACGCGTTACGCTGTACATTGCAAAGTTGCAATGATTAGAAGACTTCATGCCTTAATGCTGAGGTGAGCGAACTGCAACTGAAGGACTTTGAAAAAGACTAGACCACGAAATCGAGACGATAAAAATGTGAAATACGATTACGAAGTTATGAGAACATTATACCGCTACAATGTTCATAACCCCGAAAAGTAATATCGTATCTTACGGTGAAAATTGTGGTAATCCGACTCGGTGCATGCAACAAAGCCCTTGTCATCCATACCGTGATAAGTGTTTAGAAAAGTAGACAACGTCTCATTCCTTCAAATAGGGAGCCACGGTGGGGAGATGTGAACTATCTCGCCTCGTATACAGGAGGTCATGGGTTTGATTCCGACAGTGACGAGTGTATATTTGGAGTTTACATGTGTTCCCCATGGTCGTGTGGATTTTTCTCTGGGTCCTCCGCTTTTTCCCTCGACATTTAGAAACATGCATTTAATAGTATTTGGCTGCTATACATTTCCACATGATAAGCCACTTTGTTGAGCTATATCGCTTCTGAAAATGAGCTATATAGCTCAGTGGGCCTTACCTGATAAAACAAAAAAAAATCGTTTAATAGTTTAATAGTGCTTAATAGCTGGCTCTCTGCATGATAAAAAAAATACATTCCATCAGCCCAGCGGCCTTCTGCAGGCCATTGTTTGGCCTTAACAGGTGCTAGCGAACAGTATTCTTTTTTACACATCCCATCATCCACATTACCTTCTGGGAGTGCGTCATTTCAGCAGCATTGATTCAGCACACGCAAACTTTCACGAGCAAACTAAAAGGTTACTTGGACTGAACCAATGGCTACTCAAAGTCTACACTACCAGAAGTCCGTGGTACCGATCGGTTGTGTAAAAAGCAATACCGCATATATATTTTTGACGCGGAGAGGCAGATATGTTAAGGAGATGCATCGTCTGCTCATCGATTGAGTTTTTTTTTATATTCTCCACACAACGACGCGAATGATTATCGCGATTATTTATGGCAGGCAATATACCGGGGAGGGCATGGCCGTGTGTGAGAGACTTTGAGACGCAAGCCCCCCCCCCCCTCCCACAGTTGCACAACGCAGTGACGTTTCAGGTCATAGGTATCTCGAGAAAGAAAAAAAACAAGAAACGTATCCAACAGGAAAAAATGCACGGCAGGGAAAATGTCTCAGGGAATGAATGGCCTCCTCTCTCATTTCTCTGAAGGACTGGCTGTTGCTTGTAATGTTAACCTATTGAAATACAATAACACGAGTACAATGTGGATTACTGTAGGGACTAAAAACCACTGCATCTCAAATACTTGTGCAGAGAAAGTGGGCATACACATTTGTTTTATACTAAGGGAGGCAGTCAGTCACTGGCAGATGAAGTAAAGCAGGTCTTGAGCCTGGACTTGAAAGGGAGAAGGAAGTCTATGAATAAATAAAAACTGTAAGCTAAATATTTATTTATTTTACCTGGTAAGGCCCACTGAGCTATATAAGGCGTGTCAAATGGAAACGTATTGCAGCCAAATACTCGAAACGCACGTTTCTAAATGTGTCGGTGGGGGGGGGGGAAGCGGAGGTCCCGGAGAAAGATCCACGCGACCATGGAGCGAGAGAGAGACACGCAAACTGCAAATATACAGCAGCAGCAGACGTCAGGTTTGGGATCGAACCCACGACCTCCTGTATACAAGGCGAGGTAGTTAACATCTCCTAGCCGCCGTGATGATGATGATGACAGAGAGAGACACGCAAACTGCAAATATACAGCAGCAGCAGACGTCAGGTTTGGGATCGAACCCACGACCTCCTGTATACAAGGCGAGGTAGTTAACATCTCCTAGCCGCCGTGATGATGATGATGATGACAGAGAGAGACACGCAAACTGCAAATATACAGCAGCAGACGTCAGGTTTGGGATCGAACCCACGAACCTCCTGTATACAAGGCGAGGTAGTTAACATCTCCTAGCCACCGTGATGATGATGAGAGTGACACGCAAACTGCAAATATACAGCAGCAGACGTCAGGCTTGGGCTCGAACCCACGAACCTCCTGTATACAAGGCGAGGTAGTTAACATCTCCTAGCCACCGCTAGTCGGTAGCACGGATGGCGAGGTGAAAGTATAGTTACGGACGGCGGGGACAGCACAATAAAAATGAACGAGCTCCCACCGACCAAAGGTTGACATCAATGGAAAGCCCGTAACACCCCTTGCCATATGAGCTCTGAACGATGTTAATCGTGCGGTAGTGAGGGTTTATAGTGGCCAGCACTGAACGGGAGAGTTTATGGATGGGTGGGACATTCGTGAGCGGATGACGGGGGTTGAGTGGATGAGGGCGTTATCACTTGAGCTCCTGGGTAGGTCCGGGAGTTAATGATTCGTGACGTACGTGCGTGGACATACACAATCACACACGTGGACATAATACAGACATAATAATACACACAGATTCAGTCACGCACGTGGACCCCATAAACATACTAGCGCACAGCACCCACGCCCGGCCGCCTTTGTCTCCCAAACGCTAACATATGCACATCGCCCCAGGTGCTCATTTGAGGCTGAGTCGACCTAGGGGAGGGCCCAGGAACCGGTTCAGATAATCGTCCCTGGTGTTGGTGGCCGTGAGCGGAAATCGAACTCGGGGCACCGGGATCATAGCGCAGCGTAGCGCTATCCGCGACACTACCGCTCCCCCCCACACACGTGCACACAGACACAGATCGCCCGTGTAGCCTTAACAGACTGTTGGGGCAAGTGCTGTTAAGCGAGCACCTATGAAGGCCGGCACGGCACACAAGGGGGGGGGGAGAGTGGCTAACACCACGCGTACACACAGACACACACGTGTACACATCGGAACGCGCACTCCCGACACGCTCACAACACAGTTACTTCACGGTCCAACAACGGGCAGGAAGGGCATCCTTATCTCCCTTATCAGCGGACCAGGAGCGGGCCCGCCTGTCTGGCCTCGATTTATTATCCCCCCAAAGACAGGAGGCGAGATGGTGGTGTGCGTGAGAGAATACTCGCAAAAGTCGATCGCCTCTCCACGTCTTCAATTTACAATGCAGCTTTACCTACCACCGCCGCCGCCGCCAGCCACCTCGGTGCAATTAAATCCATAACCTCTACGATTAATAATGCACGGCCATCTGTCAATCCGCTGCTGGAAGGCAACAAGACAAAAAAGACAACGATCCCCCGTATAGCCTTCACAGACTGCTGGGGCAAGTGCTGTTCGAGGCCGGCACTGTGGCACACGTGTGTGTGTGTGTGCGTGTTTGCGTGTTTGTGTGTGCGTGTGTTTGTGTGCGTGTGTGTCTGTGTGTGTTTGTGTGCGTGTGTGTTTGTGTGCGTGTGTTTGTGTGCGTGCGTGTTTGTGTGTGCGTGTGTTTGTGTGCGTGTGTGTCTGTGTGTGCGTGTTTGTGTGCGTGCGTGTTTGTGTGTGCGTGTTTGTGTGCGTGTGTGTCTGTGTGTGCGTGTTTGTGTGTGCGTGTGTGTGTGTGCGTGTGTGTGCGCGTGTTTGTGTGTGCGCGTGTTTGTGTGTGTGTTTGTGCGTGTTTGTGTGTGCGTGCGTGTGCGTGTGTGTGCGTGATTGTGTGTGTGTGTGCGTGGGTGTGCGTGTGTGTGCGTGGTTGTGTGTGTGTGCGTGTTTGTGTGTGCGCCCTGGAGAGCGGTAGCGTAACGGCTGGCCCCAGTTCGATTCCGGCTCACGGCACACCAACAACGGGGACGATTGTATGAACCGCTCCTGGGCCCTCCCCTAGGTCGACTCAGCCTCAAATGAGTACCTGGTATGATGTTTACGCATCGCCACTGGGGGAGACAAAGGTGGCCGGGCGTGGTGCTGGCCACCCACCCCCTCGTGCGCCGTGCCGGCTTTCATAGGTGGTCGCTAACAGCACTTGCCCCAACAGTCTGTTAAGACGGGGGATCTTTGTCATTGTATACGTGTGTCTTTGAAGGAGGGGTGACGCAGTGGTTAGCGTACTGTGCTGTACAGGGCGGTGTACAAACACACCCCACTAGGGGAGACAAAGGCGGCCGGGCGTGGTGTTAGGTGTAACGCACACTATCCACACCACCATCCGCTTCGTGTTAATGGCCAGAGGGCCATGGTGATGATGATGACGGGAAATTAAGAGGAGGAAGTGATGACGACGTGACGGGAGAATGTGTACCCTGACCAGGACTCTAACTGGATCGTTCCTGCCCTGCACCCCACGTGGCCTGCCTCCTGCCTGTAACTCTCTCTGCGTGTGTAAGGGGACGTCCATAAATGACGTCACGCACCTGGAGGGGGGGGGCAGATATTTGTGACGATGCGTGACGAGGGGGGGGGGGGTTTGAGAAATGTGACGTCACATCAAAGTGCGCAACTTTAAATAAATATAGACAACACGTTCTACTTCATTAAATAGACTTTTTGATAAATGTTTTCTCCTACAACATCAGAGTGCAGCGCCACATTATAAATACGCACTACAATGACAATAGTTTAAAGCGATTTGAAGCATGTTTTATTTGGGTCGGGGGGGGGGGCGCAGAGCTTTGTGACGTCATACTTAAGGGTGGTGGTCTGACTTTTTGTGACGCCGTGTGACGAGGGGGGTGGGGGTCAAAAGTCTTACAAAATCGCGTGATGTCATTTATGGACGGCCCTTTAGTGTGTGTGTGTGAGAAAGAGAGAGGGAGAGAGAAAAGTCTCGAGTTACGACCCCTTTTTTTATTCAGTCGCTATCTCACAAACCAACCAACAAACCGGTCCAGTGGTATGTATTTTGTGAAAAGGGGTTCTGTATGCCTTGACTAGACCGGTGCTCCATCAACCCGACTCACGTCGTGCCACACACGCGTGCGAACTCGCAAATCTCGAGCGAGGCGGCCGCACCTGCGTCATCGCCACCACCGCCAGGCTATTTAAAGGGATATAAAGGTGCAGCCCCTGCAATGGCTGGGTGATGCCTCTGCCGGCGGAAGGGCCTCCATTAAGACCATGTGCTCCATTAACCTGCTGCATGGCACGGCACACACGCGCGCCGACTTGGAAGCTTGAGATACGTCGGCCGCACCGAAGCACAAAAAACCCCAACAACATCACTGGGGGGCCCTCTTCCATTGTAGCCTTCTTACCCGCCCCTACTTGACATCTGTGAAAAAGAGCTTTATAGCTCATCGGATTCCTCCAGGATAAATACATATTCTGAATATGATCATTTAGCCGAGTTCCCCCCCCCCATCCCCTCCTCCGGGGACCTCTTCGCGACTCAATTAAGAACCACAGACGCGGGAGGCTCGGGTTTATTTACTCACCCCTAGGGAGTGCGGAGGGGGGCACCCGACTTGCGCCCATTAACTAAGAGGGGGGGGGGCAGTTATGTGTTCTGTGTGTCTGTCTTGTGTGTTTAATTGGTCATCGGCTGTCAGGTTGGCCGTCTGTTCTTCCTGTTCACTAATCCCCGAGGCGGAGTGGGGGGCACCCCCTCGGGTGCCGTGCCGGCCTTCAAATCGTGCTCGCTAACAGCACTTGCCCCAACAGGCTAGTAAAGGCTATACAGGCGATCTTTGTATTTATGTTTGAATTGGTCAGTGATAAAATGGCCGTGTTTGTTCGTCCCTCTATTTCATGTTTGTAACCGTGCTGTATTGTGATTTCTGATTCTGTCCGAGTTTGTCTATTTCAATGTCTGTGTGACTAATTGTTTTATGTCTGTGATTGTTAATGATTTTAGTTAATTGTGTGTGTGTGTGTCTGTTCATCAAATCGAGGATGGGGTTTATTTGACTGCCTGGTTAATTAAAGCATAAAACAACAACCACGCATACGGATAGCTTCTGCTGTAGTGAAGTTTAGCCTCAGCTGGAGTGGAGTTTAGTCTCCACTGGAGTGGAGTTTAGTCTCAGCTGTAGTGGAGTTTATTCTCCACTGGAGTGTAGTTTAGTCTCAGCTGTAGTGGAGTTTAGTCTCAGCTGGAGTGGAGTTTAGTCTCAGCTGAAGTGGAGTTTAGTCTCAGCTGTAGTGGAGTTTAGTCTCCACTGGAGTGGAGTTTAGTCTCAGCTGTAGTGGAGTTTAGTCTCAGCTGTAGTGGAGTTTAGTCTCAGCTGTAGTGGAGCTTAGTCTCCACTGGAGTGTAGTTTAGTCTCAGCTGTAGTGGAGTTTAGTCTCAGCTGTAGTGGAGTTTAGTCTCAGCTGTAGTGGAGTTGAGTCTCCACTGGAGTGGAGTTTAGTCTCAGCTGGAGTGGAGTTTAGTCTCAGCTGTAGTGGAGTTTAGTCTCAGCTGGAGTGTAGTTTAGTCTCAGCTGTAGTGGAGTTTAGTCTCAGCTGTAGTGGAGTTTAGTCTCAGCTGTAGTGGAGTTTAGTCTCCACTGGAGTGGAGTTTAGTCTCAGCTGGAGTGGAGTTTAGTCTCAGCTTTAGTGGAGTTTAGTCTCAGCTGGAGTGTAGTTTAGTCTCAGCTGTAGTGGAGTCTAGTCTCAGCTGGAGTGTAGTTTAGTCTCAGCTGTAGTGGAGTTTAGTCTCAGCTGTAGTGGAGTTTAGTCTCAGCTGGAGTGGAGTTTAGTCTCAGCTGTAGTGGAGTTTAGTCTCAGCTGGAGTGTAGTTTAGTCTCAGCTGTAGTGGAGTTTAGTCTCAGCTGTAGTGGAGTTTAGTCTCAGCTGTAGTGGAGTTTAGTCTGAGCTGTAGTGGAGTTTAGTCTCAGCTGGAGTGAAGTTTAGTCTCAGCTGTAGTGGAGTTTAGTCTCCACTGGAGTGAAGTTTAGTCTCAGCTGGAGTGGAGTTTAGTCTCAGCTGGAGTGGAGTTTAGTCTCAGCTGGAGTGGAGTTTAGTCTCAGCTGTAGTGGAGTTTAGTCTCCACTGGAGTGGAGTTTAGTCTCAGCTGTAGTGGAGTTTAGTCTCCACTGGAGTGAAGTTTAGTCTCAGCTGGAGTGGAGTTTAGTCTCAGCTGGAGTGGAGTTTAGTCTCCACTGGAGTGGAGTTTAGTCTCATAGTCTCAGCTGGAGTGGAGTTTAGTCTCAGCTGTAGTGGAGTTTAGTCTCAGCTGTAGTGGAGTTTAGTCTCAGCTGTAGTGGAGTTTAGTCTCAGCTGTAGTGGAGTTTAGTCTCAGCTGGAGTGGAGTTTAGTCTCAGCTGTAGTGGAGTTTAGTCTCAGCTGGAGTGTAGTTTAGTCTCAGCTGTAGTGGAGTTTAGTCTCAGCTGTAGTGGAGTTTAGTCTCAGCTGTAGTGGAGTTTAGTCTGAGCTGTAGTGGAGTTTAGTCTCAGCTGGAGTGAAGTTTAGTCTCAGCTGTAGTGGAGTTTAGTCTCCACTGGAGTGAAGTTTAGTCTCAGCTGGAGTGGAGTTTAGTCTCAGCTGGAGTGGAGTTTAGTCTCAGCTGGAGTGGAGTTTAGTCTCAGCTGTAGTGGAGTTTAGTCTCCACTGGAGTGGAGTTTAGTCTCAGCTGTAGTGGAGTTTAGTCTCCACTGGAGTGAAGTTTAGTCTCAGCTGGAGTGGAGTTTAGTCTCAGCTGGAGTGGAGTTTAGTCTCCACTGGAGTGGAGTTTAGTCTCATAGTCTCAGCTGGAGTGGAGTTTAGTCTCAGCTGTAGTGGAGTTTAGTCTCAGCTGTAGTGGAGTTTAGTCTCAGCTGTAGTGGAGTTTAGTCTCAGCTGTAGTGGAGTTTAGTCTCCACTGGAGTGGAGTTTAGTCTCGGCTGGAGTGGAGTTTAGTCTCAGCTGTAGTGGAGTTTAGTCTCAGCTGTAGTGGAGTTTAGTCTCAGCTGTAGTGGAGTTTAGTCTCAGCTGTAGTGGAGTTTAGTCTCCACTGGAGTGGAGTTTAGTCTCGGCTGGAGTGGAATTTAGTCTCAGCTGTAGTGGAGTTTAGTCTCCGCTGGAGTGGAGTTTAGTCTCAGCTGGAGTGGAGTTTAGTCTCCACTGGAGTGGAGTTTAGTCTCAGCTGGAGTGGAGTTTAGTCTCAGCTGTAGTGGAGTTTAGTCTCAGCTGTAGTGGAGTTTAGTCTCCACTGGAGTGGAGTTTAGTCTCAGCTAGAGTGGAGTTTAGTCTCAGCTGTAGTGGAGTTTAGTCTCAGCTGTAGTGGAGTTTAGTCTCAGCTGTAGTGGAGTTTAGTCTCAGCTGGAGTGGAGTTTAGTCTCAGCTGGAGTGGAGTTTAGTCTCAGCTGTAGTGGAGTTTAGTCTCAGCTGGAGTGGAGTTTAGTCTCAGCTGTAGTGGAGTTTAGTCTCAGCTGTAGTGCAGTTTAGTCTCAGCTCTAGTGGAGTTTAGTCTCCACTGGAGTAGAGTTTAGTCTCAGCTGGAGTGGAGTTTAGTCTCAGCTGGAGTGGAGTTTAGTCTCAGCTGTAGTGGAGTTTAGTCTCCACTGGAGTGGAGTTTAGTCTCAGCTGGAGTGGAGTTTAGTCTCAGCTGTAGTGGAGTTTAGTCTCAGCTGGAGTGGAGTTTAGTCTGAGCTGTAGTGGAGTTTAGTCTCAGCTGGAGTGGAGTTTAGTCTCAGCTGGAGTGGAGTTTAGTCTCAGCTGTAGTGGAGTTTAGCGTCAGCTGGAGTGGAGTTTAGTCTCAGCTGGAGTGGAGTTTAGTCTCCACTGGAGTGGAGTTTAGTCTCAGCTGGAGTGGAGTTTAGTCTCCACTGGAGTGGAGTTTAGTCTCAGCTGGAGTGGAGTTTAGTCTCAGCTGGAGTGGAGTTTAGTATCGGCTGGAGTGGAGTTTAGTCTCAGCTGGAGTGGAGTTTAGTCTCAGCTGTAGTGGAGTTTATTCTCCACTGGAGTGGAGTTTAGTCTCAGCTGGAGTGGAGTTTAGTCTCAGCTGGAGTGGAGTTTAGTCTCAGCTGTAGTGGAGTTTAGTCTCAGCTGTAGTGGAGTTTAGTCTCCACTGGAGTGGAGTTTAGTCTCAGCTAGAGTGGAGTTTAGTCTCAGCTGTAGTGGAGTTTAGTCTCAGCTGTAGTGGAGTTTAGTCTCAGCTGGAGTGGAGTTTAGTCTCAGCTGGAGTGGAGTTTAGTCTCAGCTGGAGTGGAGTTTAGTCTCAGCTGTAGTGGAGTTTAGTCTCAGCTGGAGTGGAGTTTAGTCTCAGCTGTAGTGGAGTTTAGTCTCAGCTGTAGTGCAGTTTAGTCTCAGCTCTAGTGGAGTTTAGTCTCCACTGGAGTAGAGTTTAGTCTCAGCTGGAGTGGAGTTTAGTCTCAGCTGGAGTGGAGTTTAGTCTCCACTGGAGTGGAGTTTAGTCTCAGCTGGAGTGGAGTTTAGTCTCAGCTGTAGTGGAGTTTAGTCTCAGCTGGAGTGGAGTTTAGTCTGAGCTGTAGTGGAGTTTAGTCTCAGCTGGAGTGGAGTTTAGTCTCAGCTGGAGTGGAGTTTAGTCTCAGCTGTAGTGGAGTTTAGCGTCAGCTGGAGTGGAGTTTAGTCTCAGCTGGAGTGGAGTTTAGTCTCCACTGGAGTGGAGTTTAGTCTCAGCTGGAGTGGAGTTTAGTCTCCACTGGAGTGGAGTTTAGTCTCAGCTTGAGTGGAGTTTAGTCTCAGCTGGAGTGGAGTTTAGTATCGGCTGGAGTGGAGTTTAGTCTCAGCTGTAGTGGAGTTTAGTCTCAGCTGTAGTGGAGTTTAGTCTCAGCTGTAGTGGAGTTTAGTCTCAGCTAGAGTGGAGTTTAGTCTCAGCTGTAGTGGAGTTTAGTCTCAGCTGGAGTGGAGTTTAGCCTCAGCTGGAGTGAAGTTTAGTCTCAGCTGGAGTGGAGTTTAGTCTCAGCTGTAGTGGAGTTTATTCTCCACTGGAGTGGAGTTTAGTCTCAGCTGGAGTGGAGTTTAGTCTCAGCTGGAGTGGAGTTTAGTCTCCACTGGAGTGGAGTTTAGTCTGAGCTGTAGTGGAGTTTAGTCTCAGCTGTAGTGGAGTTTAGTCTCCGCTGGAGTGGAGTTTAGTCTCAGCTGTAGTGGAGTTTAGCCTCAGCTGGAGTGGAGTTTAGTCTCAGCTGGAGTGGAGTTTAGTCTCCACTGGAGTGGAGTTTAGTCTCAGCTGGAGTGGAGTTTAGTCTCCACTGGAGTGGAGTTTAGTCTCAGCTGGAGTGGAGTTTAGTCTCCACTGGAGTGCAGTTTAATCTCAGCTGTAGTGGAGTTTAGTCTCAGCTGGAGTGGAGTTTAGTCTCAGCTGGAGTGGAGTTTAGTCTCAGCTGTAGTGGAGTTTAGTCTCAGCTGTAGTGGCGTTTAGTCTCAGCTGTAGTGGAGTTTAGTCTCAGCTGTAGTGGAGTTTAGTCTCAGCTGGAGTGGAGTTTAGTCTCAGCTGTAGTGGAGTTTAGTCTCAGCTAGAGTGGAGTTTAGTCTCAGCTGGAGTGGAGTTTAGTCTCAGCTGTAGTGGAGTTTAGTCTCCACTGGAGTGGAGTTTAGTCTCAGCTGGAGTGAAGTTTAGTCTCAGCTGGAGTGGAGTTTAGTCTCCACTGGAGTGGAGTTTAGTCTGAGCTGTAGTGGAGTTTAGTCTCAGCTGTAGTGGAGTTTAATCTCCGCTGGAGTGGAGTTTAGTCTCAGCTGTAGTGGAGTTTAGTCTCAGCTGGAGTGGAGTTTAGTCTCAGCTGGAGTGGCGTTTAGTCTTCGCTGGAGTGGAGTTTAGTCTCTGAGTGAATGTACAGGTGAGTGAATGAGTGGTTGGGTATATTGGGGGATGGACGATAAAACTGAATTCTAGATTGCTCGTTGAAAAGTTGAGTCGTTGATTGAATGAATGACTACATGACTGGTTGGTTGGATAGATTAAATAATAGTTGGGTGGACATTCAGAGGGGTGGGTGAATGAAATTATGTTAATATGAGCGAATAATGAAAGAGTGAATAGATGGAAGGGTGGATCGTTGGTTGGAAGAATGGATGACAAATTGGATAAGTATGTCAATCCATGCCTGGATAGCTGGATGGATGGGTGGATATGTGGGGTGGTGGATGGTTGGAATTTTTAATGCTTGTTTGGATGAGTGTGTGGATGGGTGGCGGATGGACATCTGTGGTGAAGAGTGAAAATTCTAGCCCTAACCTCAAACCGGTGGTGGGTTAATAAAAAAAAATTTTACACGCGTATGCAGACACACACACTACGCGTGTGCGCCCACGCACAGGAACGCGTGGCTGTCATACATTGACACAAGACACCGTCAATCACAGCCCGAGACACAACGCAGTCAAATGCACACACACGCACATACAGATTCATGCAGATTACACATGCAAATACGCACGGTAAAATATAGATATACAGGACACGCAAATATGTACACAGTACACACACTCACGTAGAAATGCACACGCGTCAAACACACACACGGACAGAAATACGTGGAAATACACACGCACAAACACACCGAGAAACACACACATACACCAATAGATACACAAACACAGTGTGAAAAAAACAACAACAGCCGTTCGTCAGTAAGTGGCGCTGACACCACCACGCAGCGCTTGTGCCAGGCTAGGTGCACTTTGAGGTCACATAAAGTGTCGAAGGCTCGCTGGCAAGACGCCACGGGACAGACCCAGGTGTCATGGGTTGACCGACTGAGACGACTGACAGATGTGCAGTCTGTGCTCCCCACCATGTAAACATGCTGCGTTTTACTCAACCGGCGCTCCGCTAGTTGTTGTGAGCGTCGCTGGCTGCGCCGTCCGCGAAAATACACACGAAGACATAAACACGCACACTCAAATACTGATACTCCGAAACACACAAAGGCACACACAAACGCAGAGACATACCCACAAGGAAGTACATACACACATTACTATACACAAAATATACAGTACACCAAAACGATACAATGTTCCCCCGTATAGCCTTAACAAATTGTTGGGGCAAGTGCTTTTAGTGAGCACCTATGAAGGCCGGCACGGCACACGGGGGGGGGGTGGGTGGACAGCACCACGCCCGACCGCCTTTGTCTCCCTAGTGGCGATGTTTACTACACACCGCATCAGTTACTCATTTGAGGCTGAGTCGACCTAGGGGAGGCCCCGGACCGGTTCAGATAATCGTCACTGTGGTGTTGGCCGTGAGTGGGAATCGAACCCGGGTCGCACGGCACTGCCGCTTCCCACACGCACACATTCATACACACAAAGTACCATACGGTACATATATAACCAGTCCAATATCCAAACAGCTGTACACACACACACGTGAGCGCTACGTGTAACACTGATAAACCACTTCACGTTATCTCTGCATGTTTTTTTTACTGACAAACGCGGCATTTAATCGTGGATTAGTGGCGGATTACGTTTTACACCTCGCTACTGGGCACAGCGCCACGAGTCACCGTAGTTATGTTTCCCGTACGCATCATTGTGGTAATCAGCCACGATGCTTTATCCACTGCTGGATGAAGCCCCCTTTCCCCAAGCCGTCACCGTCTCCCACAAACTCTGCCATGCGACATTACCCCCCTCCCCGCCCGCTCCCAGCACCTTGCACGCCAGATGATTTCAGCCCTCCACCTCTCCTCGGTGAACGTAATGAGACAGAGAGAGAACGTCATTGAATCTTGACCATCTGTCATTATCATCATCATCCCTTCCAGCAAGTTACGTGTCCTTTTTGTCCGATCCCCCCCACCAAACTCCCCAACTTGGGCTATCGTGTAACAGTTGTAATCATATCATTAACCTGCTTATGCTATTTAATCCACGCGTCGCTCCTCTCTCCGTGTTCTCAGTTTAATTCCTAGCGCGCTACGGATCACTTCCACGAGCTGTTCACCACCTGGTCACAATGCTCGTGTGCGGCCCAATGTTTCCGAACCAAAGGTCACGCAACATCAAGGCGATGGTGGTTCGCACCAATTAAACTAATTAATCGTTTGGCGATTAAGATGCCGTTAGCTGGCTAGCTGCTTCAGGCCTTGGCAGTGGTGGTGCACAAGCTCAAATAACAAGAACCCGTTAATGAGGACCGGTGCCCGAAACGTCGACCTGTTATATGTGTCAAGACCACGGTGTTATTCGCAAATGTTTGTAATTTTATCTTTTTTGTGTGAAAAAACAAAAATGCAGACGCATTGGATCGTTACTTTTCCACAAACAAAACATGTTTTTTGGGGTTTAGATCGCGTAAATATCTAAATGTGTCGTTAAACCCGCCACCACCCGACACAGCCAAATTAGTAAGGTTTGTTGGAGAGTAAATCCACAACATTTGTGGCATACCTGTGTGCTGAACTAGTCACGAATTGGCACGTGTCGTTTAAACCTTACTAATTGGCCGTGTCGGGGTGGTGGCGGGTTTAACGACACATTCAAATTTACGCGACCTCACCCAAAAAAAACCTCTGTTATGGATCTTATTGATCGCAAAATCCTACTGCGTGTTTAAACAAAAAGAGAAACCCACGTTGCGTTTCATTGTCATTCACAGTTTACACTCAAACCCCGCTCTCGTCCGCATCTTTATTTAACCGATGTTGATCACGGCCCGTTTCCAACAGCGGTCCTACAGCTCACACAGACACGCGCACACACACACAGCCGTGATTTCCACTTGTCTGTCGAACTTTTTTGTTGAGTTTTTTTGTTTTGTTAACCTGAACCCAACCGCGCTTTACGTTGAGTTCCTCTTAAGCCACGCGCGTTAGTCGATGGGCAGATCTCACCTGGTTGGGGACAAAGTGGAAGAGAGCATTCTGTGGTTTCCTCCAGCCGAGGACCTTCAATGCCAGCAGTGGCTTAACGCGAAAAATCACAGGGCTCTGCTGCACCTTTGTCTATTCGTTAACGCAGTCTGCAGCACGTTGGGTATCCGTGAACCTCCGTCAATGAAGCAACACGCAATCACAGCCGAGAGGCGCCGCCCGATCATCGCCGCCGCTCACCTCGCAGAGAAGGCAGCGAGAATCTTGAGAGCAGCGTCCGTCGTTGACAGCAGCTCCCCTGTCCAACACGTCAAAGTCAATGTCCGGTTGTGACTCCGGGTACGGGTGGCTAAAAACAAAACCCCGCCTCTATATCACCCCCCCAACCGCCACCTTGTAACCACGCCCCCATGCATTTAAACCGCCCCCCACTCTATAACCCCGCCTCCTCCCTTATAACCCCGCCCCCACTCATTAATCCCGCCCCCTATCGAGTAACCCCGCCCTCACTCCATAACCCCGCCTTCTTCCTTATAACCACGCCCCCACGCATTAACCCCTCCCCCCTCATGCTCCCCCCCATCGCTAATTGCGGGGGGAGGGGACTTTCAACAATGCGTGTGACGTCACAGGCGCGGTGGAGTCAGAATGTTTATTTATACTGCAGCAGAGGAGGAATCCGATGAGCAATGAAGCTCTTTTTTTCCACAGATGTCCAGTCGTAAACAAATCACCCAAACACACACAAATACAACCCCCATCCTAACAGGCAAACCCCACTGAGGTAATAAATTATCGTTCAAAAAAGCCCAACAAAGTGGCCCGTGATTTGGACATTTATAGCCAGCAAAGTAATGTAAAACAAGAGTCTAAACGCACGGTGTTTCTAAATGTGAAAGGTGGGGGGGGGGGGAACCGGGGGACCCGGAGACGTGACGTCAGCGCGCACGCGATGGAACGGACGTGCGGGACCGGTGACGTAACGACGTCACCGTCGCGGGGGTTACGCGTGACGTCACCAGCGCGACGTGATGACGACACCGCTCATTGCAGATGGCAGAGGCAAGCAGGTTTATTTATTTATTTTCCCCACACTTCGCCTTTTCGAAGCGATAAATGCCCCCGGGGCCGATTGCGGCTCCCGCTCGCGACTTGCCGCCTCGTCAACGTCGTCCTCTCCGCCTTGGGGGCAGAGGTGGGCGGCCAAAGCTGTTTGCTGAAGGGCACGCGCTCAGCACGCACGCCACTGTACTTGACACAACACGGTACAGTGCGCCGAGGGCTGCGGACCGCAGAAGACACAAGCCACAGCGACAACTACGACAACTACGACAACTAACACCTGTAGCAATTACCGCAGCGACTACTAACACCTGTAGCAATTACCGCAGCGACTACTACACCTGTAGCAATTGCCGCAGCGACTACTACACCTGTAGCAATTACCGCAGCGACTACTAACACCTGTAGCAATTACCGCAGCGACTACTACACCTGTAGCAATTACCGCAGCGACTACTACACCTGTAGCAATTACCGCAGCGACTACTACACCTGTAGCAATTACCGCAGCGACAACTAACACCTGTAGCAATTACCGCAGCAACCGCTGAACAGCAAATTTACTACAGCTGTAAGAATTAAGACTACAGTATATCCATAGCTTCTACGGCTACAACTTCAGCCAAAGTCGGCAAGTAGTCGACAACAGCAATCGCAGCTAAACAATCACGACAACAACAGCAACTACTGCTGCTGAACAGTCGCGCAGGAAGTCAATCGCATTACACAACATTTGCGGCTCCGGCAACGGCAGAATCGGACATAGCAGCCGCGGCAGAAGCAAACGCCAATTATAAAAGCGGCGACAACAACAGCGATAGAAGCAACGACATCGGCAGTCTGCAGGACGGGACCGGCTCGGCTCACGTGGCCGCCTTGGGTCTGATCCCAGACCCCCGAGGATGCTCCGGCGTGGAGCGGCGACGATGGTTCGGGCAGGGCGAGCGAGCCCGGGGCTCCGCCTGCCCGGGGGTCCCCGACCTCTGGGCTCCCTGCCGGTGATCGGCACGAGGCCGTACGGCGGCAGCACCGCTGAGCAGGGTGGCCTCGCGGGCCCGGCCCTGCTCGAGAGAATCATCCGCGTGGACCACGCTGGGGAGTACGGGGCGGACCGCATCTATGCTGGGCAGCTCGCCGTTTTGGGTGGCAGCAGCGTGGCGCCCGTCATCAAGGTGCGAGGGACACCACCCCCTCCACCCTCCTCCACCACTGAACCCTCCTCCACCACCTACCGCTCACAGAGATGGGCAAAATCCACATTATATTTAAGCCGCTACATAAACATCGAAATTAAAGGCGTAAAAGCGCAGTGATCGTTCATCTGTATTTATAGTACACGAGCCACGGCGAACCGGCGATGTGTTCGTAGCATCTTCAAGACGTCCCTTGTATCATCATGGGATCTCCTTTGCCAGTACCTAAATATGATAATAGGGTTTTCCCCTTTTTTCTGGTAACAAAACACGTGTTGAGATGTTAAAACACCAAACTGAAACCTTTTTACAAGGAATCACGTCTGCATTAACCACAATACTTGTGGTCAGAAGGCAAACAACAAAAACATACTCTGATGATATATGCATTTTGATGACGGTTACTTGTGTTGCAATCGAAACGTCGTATTCTATTTATTAAATTTATTTTCTTTCTATGTGACTTTACCGAAAGAACCAAAGAGTCATTCCTGCAGTCACGAAAGCTTCAAATCAAGTTTAATATATGATGCATTGTCCTTGAAACTGATTGGTCCACACCAGAGACAGCTTTCTTTTGAGCCTCGTCTCAAACGGAGTTAGACCAGAGGACGCCAAAAGGCGTACAGCCCAAAGACAATGCCACGACCAGAATAATGGTGTGGACCAATAAGTTTCAAGGACAATGCATATATCATCAGAGTATTTTTTTGTTTGCATTCTGACCACAAGCATTGTGGTTAATGCAGACATGATTCCTTGTAAAAAGGTTTCAGTTTGGTGTTTTAACATCTCAACACCTGTTTTGTTGCCAGAAAAAAGGGGAAAAGCCTATGATAATATTTAGGTACTGGCAAAGGAGATCCCATGATGATACAAGGGATGTCTTGAAGATGCTACGAACACATCGCCGGTTCGCCGTGGCTCGTGTACTATAAATACAGATGAACAATCACTGCACTTTTACGCGTTTAATTTCGATGTTTATGTACAGCCCGGCTTGTCAATCCACTGCTGGATGAGGGCCTCATTTGTATTGTGTTATGCTTTGCTGTATTTCCAGTAGAAATTAAGGTTGCCTATAAAGTCCTCCAGCTGCTGTTCACTCGACATAAGCCCTGTCACATAAGCTTGTCATAGGGCTTCCAAATCATTGCAAGTTCATAGTGTATGTAACGCTTGTAACGCACATCCTGCCAGATACAATGCTCTTACAAGATACATAAATAACTGACAGTAGTCTAGGCTTTGATTTGTGATGCAAGAAAACAAGAATGTTTCATGAATAATATCTATTTAGAATTGTTATTGTGTTTGGTTTATTTTTACAAAGATTTTTTTCGGAAATAAAATGAGGGAAAAGTAAATATCTGCACCCGTCCTAGGAACCCCCCCCCCTCTCTCTTCACCAACCCACACTGACCAGCGTGATTAAGTATAGTCAAACAAGCACCCATGGTACACACAGCGTGGGGACCGATGATGGGATCAGTCCGAGTGCAGGAGTGGACAACAACATCCTGGACGGTAGCAGCACTGGACCACGAGGCCTAGCAATGGCATGTGAAGGCCTTCATCTAGCGGTGGATAGACTAGTGGCTGATGACGATCCCTTTGCAAAATAGACTTCTAGTCTTCATTGGGCCCTTACTCGATTCTCTCCAATCCAACTACCACAAGTATCATTGTGGTACCGCTGTGAAAAATTTTGGTGAATGTGTGCCTCCTTGTCTTGACTCCTAAATTGTAACGTTCTTCATGCAATCTCGGTGTGGCTATACACAATTGTAATCCACTACTTATTTTTCGGTCGATCACTCGGGCCCCTTTAAAAATGATGGCCGCCTTCATTTACTACCTCCTGAAGGCAGGAAACCCCCCTACAAGCCACGCCCAACGTAACGCAGCTCACGATGCTGCTGATGGCATCACCACGCTCTGTCCCACACCTCACGTCCAGAGGCACACGTGGGAAAAGGAGTGGGACTTTTTTGTCTTATCCTATTAGCAGAGCTCTAGAATCAGTAATCCGTAATAATTACCCAAATCCTCAGACAACCTGTCCTTGCTTAACGTCCGCGCTCGTGTGTGTATTTGTGTGCGCGCGTATACAGAGGATGTGGGATCAGGAGAAGGAGCACCTGGCGAAGTTTGAGGAGTTGATATCGCGGCACCGCGTACGTCCCACTGCCCTGCTGCCCTTGTGGAATGTGGCCGGGTTCCTGCTTGGTGTGTATGGCTTCCCGCAGGGCACGGATCCTGCCTCACTTTGTTAGAGAAGCAGGGCGGACCCCCCCCTCCCCTTCTCTCCCGTGTCCCCTTTTTTTCCCAATTGCGTTAGTTATCTTTCCCCCTACCCTTTTCCCCTACTCCCATATAAACTTTCATGCCCTCGCTAGTGGTACCCACCTGGGTGGGAAAAGTGAGCCCAATTCTCCACCTTCATTGGGCTCTGCCGCGCTCGCCGAACTCGGGCTGCTGCTGTTCGCAGAATTTTTGTTTCCCCATCCCGCTCTGTGATCGGCGTTTTGTACCGTGCTGACTTTGAGTTGTAATAAATAAATGAAGGGAAGCCGGGCGGTCGTTAACACTACGGTGCTCTATGTGCGGGTGGTCGGGCGACTCGGGGGTGAGAGCGCTGAGCCACTTGGTGCAATTCCAAGAATCAATGCTTTGTGCTTTTTTACTCTTGCAGTTTTCCGTTAAATGTTGCTCTCTATAAATATGCCAATTCCCATATGTGGACAATGAAGTATAACCTATGGGTTTTCTGAACCAGCACTTCCCAGCGGCATATGTTTGAGAAAATTACGAACCAGCTCCGCTTCTCTGAGAATGATCATCGGGGTCATTCGTCGGCCCTGCTCTTGGCCAATAGCGCAACTAGAATATAATTTTTCAAGTGACGGACAGTGATGCTCAACGACGGCCGCGCCGGTCGCTGATTTTTTCCGCGCCAGGCGCGGGCTCGGCACTGCTGGGGAAGGAGGGCGCCATGGCGTGCACGGTGGCGGTGGAGGAGAGCATCTCGGAACACTACAACAACCAGATCCGCACGCTCGTCGAGGAGGACCCGGAGAAACACGCGGAGCTGCTCGAGGTGCCCCTCGCCCTGCCTTCAAACGTCAGAATCGGAATCTTTGTTTATACTGCAGGAGGAATCCAATGCGCCTATGAAGCTAGTTTTCACAGATGTCCAGTAGGGGGCGTGTCAGAACGTTACAACAACAAACAATACAAAAACAAGATAGGAGTGCAAGAGTCTAGGAAAGGTAAGCAATTCGATAAAAAAACGTGGCTTCATTGTACCCAGGAGATGCACTCCCATCTAGGGTTTCCTAAAATAATTTTCGTGCGATCCATCGTCATCCATCTTAATGTGGAAATTTCATCATCATTACCAAATATCGGCACTCGAGCGACAAAGGCAACTGGCGTGTTGCTGGGCACGCCACCTTCTCCTGCGCCCACTACTAGCCTCCTTGGTGCTTGCAAAAATAAGTCCTAGCAAACAGCCCCAACACTTTATATGGTTATACGGAGCATCTCTGTACAGATGCGTGTATATGTGTGTATGCATGTGTGTAGTTACGGGAGCGGTTAGCGCGCTACGCCACGAACCTTGCGCCCCGAGTTCGATTCCTGCTCACAGCCAACATCAGTGACGATCATCTGAACCGGTCCTGCGCCTCCCCTAGGTCGACTCGGCCTCAAATGAGTACCTGGTGGGGTGTGTAAAAACATCGCCACTGGATAAAGGCCCCCTCGTGTTCCCATGCTGGCCTTCATAGGTGCTCGCTGACACCACTTGCCCCAACGTTATGTTAAGGGTATAACGGGGGATCTTTGTCTTTGTAGTTGCTAAGGAAGTTCCGCGACGATGAGATGGAACACCACGACACGGGCCTGCAGCACAATGCCGAGCTGGTGAGTGTCCGCGATGATGGCGACGATGATGACGATGATGACGATGAGGTGTTAAAAGACTTAAAACTATTTTATTATACCCGGTATGAAGTTGCGTTTTCTTTCCATGTTATAACGGCACTCCGTAGCATCGGCATCAAAAGCATGGTTAAAGAACTTTATCTTGTGGGGAAGCGACTGAGTTTAAACTGCACTTTACTACCCAACCACTATAATTATAATTACTAATTATATATCACGAACATACTCTTTGGTTCTTTCGGTAAAGTCACGTAGGTGCAAAATAAAATAAAATTTCTACCTACGTGACTTTACCGAAAGAACCTGCAGTCACGAAAACTTCAAATCAAGATTATCACGAACATGTGATTGCTATTTATAATCACCATTCTAATTATAATCGCGAACACTGATCATGACCGTAATCCCTAATCCAAACTCTAGCTATATAACACCATAGTCACAGCAATTATATTTATCTCGGACCAAAACTTTTAAAGTCATCTTATAACAGTTGCGAGTCTTTTGCCGGCTTGTTGCGTATGCATTGGCTCTTCCATTTTAACTGCAATCTCACTTTGGACTACTGTACAACAACTTACAATAAACAAACTAAATCAATAGTTCATGAATTTTTCAACTCGCTAGTAAGCAATTTACTGCCTTTTATAATGCGTTGAACTTTAGTGTCGCTTGTAACTATTTTTTTATGGCGCGTAACACACTGAAATGAGAATGTGAAAAGGTGGGTGGGCCGCTTGGGGAGGCTTAGGTGAGGCTTAGGGGAAACCTTTAACCGGCAGTAAATTGTTCATGGCGGATGAATGATGAGGATAATGAAAAAGCACTGAATACCCTAAACATCCGCAGCACTGCATGCGATGGATGTCTTCCAAACTTGTGTTGTGCTCTTCTTGCGTGCAGGCTCCTGCTTACGCATTGCTCAAGTCCGCTATTCAGGTCGGCTGCAAGGTGGCCGTCTACGCCTCCGAACGCGTATGAGCGGTGTGGCGGCGTGGCCGATCATCGCGCACTGAGCGTCACCCTGGGACTGACGATGCTGGGAGGTGGCAAGCGGTGCCCGGGGTGAGGTGGGTGTGGTGGGTGGTGGTTACCTATCTGGAAAAGTGGAGAGGGGGGGATCAGTGGCAGCAATGTAATGCCCTCCCCCCCCCCCCACTGCCCCATCCATCACCGAACCCACAGTTCAATCCGCGTTCCACAACGGATGCAAACCATTCTACTTCCAAAGCCACGGAGACTGAATCATGTGAGCGTGTAATGAGTCAAGTGGCGCCGGAGGCTTTACGGCGAGCTTTTGAGAGTTGTTGATGCATTATGTCATTGTAGGAACACCAGGCCGTTATTTGCCCATTCGATCACAAAAGTCACGGGCAACAGACGGAACAAAAGCAGTGTCGTGAAACTGTGCATTGTGAGAGCCCTAGATTCCAGGCCGTGCTTCCTCCTCGGCACCTACTAATCACACGTACAATGCAATACAATTAGGATTTGTATAGCGTCTAAATGCGACCCGCATATCAAGATGCCGTACAGAAACAGTGGGCATATTTGATTCTGAGATATGGCCAATCGGTCATAGGCGGAGGAAAAGAGGTAGGTCATGACCCTGGATGTGAACAGGGCCTTGGAGTCGACAGCACTGATCGCTGTGGAAAGGGAGTTCCAGACGTGGGCGGGGGGGGGGCGTAGCAGAGGAGAATGAGCGACCTCTCGCTGCGATAGAAGTGAAACCTAGGAGTCTGGGGTGGGCCAACTTCTTGAGTTGGCTCTCCGACGTGTACTCGGGTCGTGCCACGCATTGTTCGGCCTGATGTCCGATGTTTCACTCCGCATGCTGGAAGCTTCTTCAGGAACTGAATTAATCCTGGGACAGACAGCACTACTGTGGAAACGAACACGGGCACTTGTTTTTGGTGATAATTTTTGTGTAGCCCGTGCAGCTGCCAGGGATGTGTGGCCTTGGCATAAAAACGCGTGCGCGCTGTTTGCATGAAAGGCGTCGTGGAGCGTTTGACTTGTGGGTCTAAAATCCCAGAGTAGCTCGTTGCTTTCGGTGCTATAAGCAGTGTGCCGAGTTGTCTTTTGTTGTGCTGGTTATGAAGCGTTATTAAAAAAATAAAAACTTTGTTTCGGTGACTCCAGTGAAAGTTATGTGAAATTAAATCATTGTAACGTTGCCACTGTACAATGTAGCATGCCTCTCATTGATGTAATGATAACACACACCCCTTCGTCAATCCACTGTTGGATGAAGCACCCCCGTCACGACCAACGTACCATGTTGATCGTGGCATTTATATTTTTTACTATAGTTAAGTACATATTGAACTTCTTTCGCACCGTAAATAGCCAACCGTATTTACATTTTTGATTTAAAATTTTCGCACCGATAAAAGCTATTGGGAAATAAATGCTCATTTTCGATGGGGATCTGGTTACACCACAGAAATCTGGTTACTACAGCAAACAAAAACCTGTAATCCACAAACAAGTTCCTCCGAATGGCAAAGTCGTGCATCGGCATGGCACAACTAGCTGGCAACCCACCCTCTCGTCTACCGTGCCAGGCTTCAGACTTGCTCGCGAACAGCACTTGCCCCAACAGTCCGTTGCCTTGTGCCGGGACCCTTGACGTTACGAGTTGTGAGCATTAGAGGGCAGTGCAGCAACGTGTATTGTTCTGTACTCCCATCCACCAATCCGCACTGGCTGGCGGGGTGAAATATGGTCAAATATTCCTTACAGCTCTCAAGGCACGCACGGGGAGAGCCTCATCCAGCAGCGGATCGACAAAAAACGGGCTGTACACGTACAGCGGAGCAAGCCCTCCAGAGCCGTGTCTCGAGGGTTCTTTCCTACAATCCCATTTTTTTGTGGGGTTGTGGCAGGAGGGGTTCTGTTCCCCCAATTTGTTCGAATTGCACCATGTCTGTTATGAGGCGGAGTGTCCTTTTGAAAAAAAACTGAAAGCAGTGCGTCACACTGTGCTGGAGAATGTCCCGTGGAAGGAGACATCACAGAACTACTGAGATCCCTTCAAGTAATCCTTTACCCTTCACCCCCCTCCCCTTTTAATGCACACATGCGAGGGAAGCACTTTACAGACACAAATATTCAGCGTTTGAGTACAATTATACATTTTTGCCGAGAGATGGGCACTTTCATGCAGCCATTGCTGACCGAACCGAGACCAGCAACTCACTGCACCAGTTTAATCACGGGCGTCTGAAACCCAGAGCCAAACCCCAGCATCTCTGCGGTGGCGGCTCGGTGCCTCTGACCCCTGGGCCGCCTGGTCACGTCCCATGGTTGCAGGAAGAAAGTTGGAACCGGCCGCCGTCGCGAGCGCAATTTGTTTTCTAGAATCCGGGCCTCGGATGCGGTCGGCAAGGACGGCAAGGATGGCGTAGACGGCGTAGACGGAACGGGGACGCGACGAGCCGCGTATTCTAACGGCCCGTGCAGTACCTCGATACGATTGGCCGGAACGGGGCCGGCCGAGCCGCGTCCGCAGGGCCATGGGGACGAATCTCCGCGGTCGAGTAATGAACTCTCCAGAGGGAGACTCAGCTAAACGAGCAGTCGCCCGCCCGAAAGGCAGCTCCGTCCCGCTCCCACGGCATCTATTAGCGGCTTCGGCTTATAGTGCCGGCCGCGGGCCCTAACAATAATAACATACATGCTTTGAGCATAATGAGCTGATGCTGATATTGATGTGGGTGTGCATGCACATGCAGCCGACTGCCTCATAACGATCACTGTCTGCCCTCCCAGGACAGGTGGTGCTTCCCAATGAACGTGGGAAGTGGACGTCGGGGAAGCCCAAATGGTGAAATTAGGAATGAGATTGCCTCGATCCTGACGAACAAATCGCACGTCGTCAAGGCATCTCCGCCTCCCAACAAATTCAACGCTGGAAGCAACCACGGGGTGGCTGGCGCGCGAGAGGGAAAACATAAATGTTAACGTTGAAACCTCGGTTCACCCGGTGTCGTAGAGAGATACGAGCGTGGTTCGCCGAGCGGTCCATCTCGACGCCCTCATGATGTCGTTTGCAGAACGATGCTAGACAATGTAAGCGTAGTCCGAGCGCAGTGTACGATTTTGATTTAATTAAAATGCACAGCATGTACACCGGTGCACATCCACATGAATAAATAGTATTTCTCCACGATTCCCTCAAGGGGAGCGCCCCGTGCCATGAAAATAAAGTGGGATATTTATTCACATCGTCCAAGTGTCAGGGTTAGGGGGGCAGGATGGTAGGTCCGCGGTCGGTTTCCATGAAATATCTTGAGTGGAAATTTCACTCAATTTACATTTCTTTTGATAAGAAACACAAGGGAAATTTCGTTGGAAGTTGTTTTACACATTTGGCCACAGGCCTTAATTATAACTCTTGTTTAGCATTTTTCTGGGTAACTGGCTTCAGACACCATCACCAACCTGCCGCTGACCAGTTTAGTGCAGTATGGTAAAAGCACCACGAACCAACACAGCATAGGGCTGCGGTCCAATATTCTCGGCCATCTTATAGCGCTTAAAAGCACTATGTTTAACGTAGTCTGCGGTCGTTTCACGGTCGAGGGTTATGTTGCTAGGTGGCTTTACCAAATTAAGTAATTTGAGAATAAGATCGCGGGGATCTTTAATGTTAGCTGCGACGCAGACAGTTAACACACCCGTGAATATTAACCAGGGCAGCCGCTGGTGTCGAACCGTGAACCTGTGCAACAAGCGGCAAATGCGCCACGGCTCAGCCACATCACCGCCCTCTTAAAGAGTTGCTCACCCCAGCCTTGCGTACGGACCAGCCACACGCCCGCGTGTGTGCAGATTTGTTCTGTAATTTACGATCAACACGTTCATTAGCTGGGCCCCTTATTAGTTCTGATTCTCCACGCAGCCCACGCACCTGGGCTGTGTCACGGTGTGCGAGCTGTCACAGCAATTCTGCGCAGCAAATGCAAAGAGTGGCGTTCATTAATGCGTGGTATTACAGCAACACAAAACCTCAAGTCTCGTACATTTTTTTACACATTCGCTTCATAATACTCACGCCACGGCAAATTAAGCAATTTATTCCCATCAATTTGATTTATCATAGGTCAAATCTCATGCGGATTATTCACAATTCATCTCAATGGGCCAATCCCATGCAGACTGCCTGTGTTCCCTTCATATAAAGGAAATTCCACAGCTCAGGATGGGCAAATGCACAACGCCTTTATCAATCCACTGCTGGATGAGGGCCACGCCAATAGTAGTGTAATCTTACCCCTAACCCTAGCAAGCCAATATGAGCGTCACCTTGCTTGCAGCCCTAACCCTAGCCAATAGGAGTTTCATCTTGCCTGGATCTCTACCCCTAACCCTAGCAAAAGAATATCACCTTGTCTGGAGCCCACCTTTAACAAGCCAATAGGAGTGTCAGCATGCCTGTAGCCCAACCCCTAACCCGAGCCAATAGGAGTGTCATCTTGCCTGTAGCTCTACCCCTAACCTTAGCAAAACAATGAGTGTCAACTCGTCTGCAATTAGCCCACCTCTAACAAGCCAAAAGGAGTGTCATCTCGCCTGCAGCGCTATGTTGAACCAAAGCAGCGCCACGATTTTTTTAGCCATTGTTCCACCGTTTTTGACAGAGATGGGGCCCCGACTGTCTGGAGGAGGGGCAGCGTCTACCCCCCTCTCTGGCAATCATCGTCGCCCTAGCAGGGTGCGCAGCTCCATATCAAGGAAAGCGCGGAGCGAGGGGTCGCTGACGTGGGTGCTCACGGCGTCCAGCGCCGCCTGCGCGCCGTCACCATCGCCGTAGCGCGACAGCAGCTCCTCGGCGTAACTCAGCCAGACGCAGTTGGGGCAGCCGCTCATGCAACACAACCCCACGGGCGGCTCGGGGATGGGCGGCGAAAGCGTCGGCGGAGGCTGTGACGGCGGCGATGCCCGGAGTGTGTGGGACGCGGGACCCGGCCCGAAGTCGTACCCAGATCCTGACCTTGAGCGAGGTCCCGATCCGGAACCACATCCGGAGTCACATCCTGATTCAGACACTGATCCTGGACCCGAAAGAAATTCTGGATCTGGCTCCGGTTGAGCACCAGATCCCGACCATGGCTCTGGTCCTGAACTAGAGCCTGGCGCAGGATCGGAAGCAAATTCTGAGCAAGACTCGGAATCTGATCCAGATCGTGGTTTTGACCCGGAAGACCCTGCCGCAGGTCCACCGACACTTCGCCGGCAGCTCACTAGCTCACCCGTCCGCCAGGTCACCTTGTACACACACACACACACGTACACCGCACACACAGCAAGACTTCATTAGGGGTGCAATAGTAACGCCACAGGTGATACCATCAAGGTTTCCATGAACCAATCACATAAAACATCCGAATAAAAAATAATCGATTTGTACGTTTGCTCTCGATGCACGTTTCGTGACCGCAGGGATGCAAGTCGATCAATCGTCTCACGTTTCGTTGGGTTTACGCATTCAGCGGGGTTTGCCAAACCCCAGGCCCTCCACCCCACGCATCCACCACGTCCGCCATTCCCCGCACGCGTGCCACGGTCAGTAAACACGTGCCAAGTGGTGTGGAGAGCACCGATTTAAACCGGGATCGAGCTCTCGTGTGTGTGCGCACGCGCGTGTCCCACATGCTGTGCAAAGCAGTGGCGCAGTGGTTAGCACGGGAGCCGGCAACCAGCGGCTCCGGAGCCCCATGGGGCTCTTTACGGACTGCTTCGTGACGTAATGTGTGCGTGAATTCGCACGCTCTTGAAATACTGAGTTTTGTACTGAATTCGAAACAAAATGCCTCCTATTATTTTGATTTCCCAACGACGTGGGTTTGATTCCCGGCGATGGCTGATATTTTAACGTCGGTGTGGGCTGGTGATCACAGACGTAGAATACAATGTATTTATATGCCATGGCTTCAGCACACCAGTGTGACGGAGGGCACTGGACAACGTTCAACAATTTGACACGACGTTTTTGCTGGTACTTACAACCAGCATCGTCAGGCAGTTACCACAAATCTGGCAACTGCCTGATGATGCTGTCAGATGTTGCGGATTGCTCTCCAACGTTACTGGTGATGCTGCCGAAGCAGTGATAATGGGCAAGGTTCGCTCAACACGTGACAAACCTGATTCAAATGGCTGTGTCGGGTGGTGAAGGGTGCCACGATGCTCATTTTAACTCACGCGATCCGACCCCCAAAATTTAATTATGGATCGTACTGGTCCCGCAAAGCCTATACGTGTGAAACGTCGACGGTTATAACAGCAAGACTCGACGAGATCTGATGACAAGATCGGGTTTGGCAGCATTGCTACGAGTCCGAGCATCAAGCCGGTAGCGGATTTGAAGCCATCTCTGAGCGACAGATTTAAACAGCAAGGATCCACCAAACGGATTGAATGGATGTCACAAAAGCGTCCGTGTCTGCATTTTAATCGGCGGCCTGTATGTCCATCAACGTGTGAGGCAGACGCGTTGACCTTTCCTCTTTTGCATCGTTGAACAAGAGAATTGCCCATCATCAGGCACGTGCGGCGTGTACCATATTGGTAAAAAGTGACTTTCGAAAGAGGACTACCGTATTTTCCCATATATAACCCGTGGGGTATACCACTTTTTACAAACAAAACAAGACCCTGCGGGGTATATGAAGGTGCGGGCTATCTGAAATTTGTTTTACACAAAACGCTATTTTTGCGGGTTATATGCGTATGCGGGAAAATACGGCGGTAATAGTGTCGCGGTGGGTCGCGATGACTGAATAGTTCTTTTTTTTAGGAGCGGTGGGTGGAGAGGTGTAGGGACTGAGTTCATCCAGCAGTGGACAGACCGTGGCTAACAATAATGGTGACGACCTTCACAATGTGGGGTTTTTTTTTGGTGGGTTAGATCGCGTAAATGTGTCGTTAAATCCGCCACCACCCGACACGGCCAATTAGTGAGGCTCGTCACGTAAACAGAACGTGTCGATTAGTTACCAGTAACAGCACACCGGTTCTGTTGGGAGGGCAAATCCACAAACATTTGTGAACGCGGCACAAACCTTACGAGCTGTGTCGGGTGGTGGCGGGTTTAACGACACATTTATATTTACGTGACCTACCCCCCCCCCCCTTCCAACAACAACAAAATAAACCTGTGCTTCGGATGATATTGATCACGACAGTCGACCGCTTATTCTTTGGTTGTTTCGGCACAGTCACGTAGATAGAAAAAAAAATAAAAGTAAAATAAAAACCACGACGTTTCCATCACGACCGATCGCTTGTGCCGCGATCGAAACGTCGTGGGTTTTTTTAAATTTGTTTCTATACCTACGTGGACTTTACCGCAAGGACCAAAGGAGAGATGAATTCCTGCAGTCACGACAGTTTTAAGTTAACACTTAAGGGGCCGTCCATAAATGACGTCACGCGATTTTTGACCCCCCCCCATTTCTGGTCACACGACGTCACAAAAAGTCAGACACCCCCTCAAATATGACGTCACAAAGCTCTGCCCCCCTCCCCCCCCCAAAAAAAAATATATAAAACATGCTTCAAATCGCTTTAAACTATTGTCATTGTAGTGCGTATTTAATGTGCGGCTGCACTCTGATGTTGTAGGAGAAAACATATATGAAAAAAAGTATATTTAATTAAGTAGAACGTTTTGATTTAAAGCTTTCGTGACTGCAGTAATTAATATTCTTAGCTCTTTCGGTAAAGTCACGTTGAAGGGAAACAATAAAATAATAAAATATAAAATAAAAATTCTCACGACGTTTCGACCATTGACGACCGTTTGTGTTATGGTCGAAACGTCGTGAGAATTTTTATTGTTTTATATTTTTTTATTATTTTATTGTTTCCCTTCAACGTGACTTTACCGAAAGAGCTAAGAATATAAGTAGAACGCGTTGTCTATATTTATTTAAAGTTTCGCATTTTGATGTGACGTCACATTTCTCACCCCCCTCCCCCCTCTCGGTGCGTGACGTCATTTATGGACGGCCCCCCCCCAAGTCGACACCGCTTTTGCTTTGGTGAAAACTCGGCGGGCGACTTCTCTCGGGGGGCAACGCCCGCGCGGGTCGTCACTCACGGCCGTCACTCACTCACTCACGGCCGTCACTCACTCACGGCCGTCACACTCACGGCCGTCACTCACTCACGGCCGTCACTCACTCACGGGCATCACACTCACGGCCGTCACTCACTCACGGCCGTCACACTCACGGCCGTCACTCACTCACGGCCGTCACTCACTCACGGCCGTCACACTCACGGCCGTCACTCACTCACGGCCGTCACTCACTCACGGCCGTCACACTCACGGCCGTCACTCACTCACTGTCGTCACACTCACGGCCGTCACTCACTCACGGTCGTCACTCACTCACGGCCGTCACACTCACGGCCGTCACTCACTCACGGTCGTCACTCACTCACGGCCGTCACAGTCACGGCCGTCACTCACTCACGGCCGTCACACACTCACGGCCGTCACTCACTCACGGCCGTCACTCACTCACGGCCGTCACACTCACGGCCGTCACTCACTCACGGCCGTCACTCACTCACGGTCGTCACTCACTCACGGCCGTCACTCACTCACGGGCGTCACTCACTCACGGCCGTCACTCACTCACCGTCGTCACTCACTCACGACCGTCACAGTCACGGCCGTCACAGTCACGGCCGTCACTCACTCACGACCGTCACACTCACGACCGTCACACTCACGACCGTCACTCACTCACGGTCGTCACTCACTCACGGCCGTCACACTCACGGCCGTCACACTCACGACCGTCACACTCACGGTCGTCACACTCACGGCCGTCACTCACTCACGACCGTCACACTCACGGCCGTCCGACGGAGACCCCGCGTCCACGCAGCAGCAACCAGCAGCACCGCGGCGGACATGGGTGGAAGCCGCCCGCCCGTCCGCCTACTCCTCGCCAGAGAAACACCGTGGTGGTGGTGGTGGTTGGGGGGGGTGGGGAGATGCGTGAGGCCGGCGGGGATCGTGGCAAGGACCCCCCCCCCCCACTCCGAAGCAGAGAGGGGTCAAGAGCGAGGTTAGGCACATGCCGAATTCGCCACAACAACCAACCCCTCCGATTCGATTATTAGTCCATTTTAATATCACGATTCGATTCCCACGTAATTGGGTGCGTCAATTCGATTCCACCCTCACGGGTTTAGATTCTGCACCCGCTTGTCGGGGCGTTGATTGATTCCGTCGGAGAAGTTATTCACAATAACGGTTTTTGGGTTAGATCGCGTTATTTATAAATGTGTCGTAACCCTCCACCACCCGACACGGGCAATCGGCAAAAAAGTGTCACGTTGAGACAAAAAAGACAAATAGTTCACTACTTTAGCCCACGGGTGTGTTGAAGAGTGAATCCACAACATTTACGGTTTGAGTACGACGTTTCGCTGGTAATTACATCCAGCATCATCGGGCAATTCGCCAGAATGGTAAAGCCCTCGCTTGCTCCCGGTCTTAAATAGAGCAGCAGCAGCAGGGTGACGTCATTGTTTCGCGATTCGATTTTGTTTTGTTCTCAAGATGTGCGTGAACTCGACGGCCATCTTACGTGGGGGCTGTGCACGCGCAACGTTCACGGGACAAACGATTTAGTGACGGCTCGCTGCTGTTGCTTGCGTTGGCAGTGGTGTAACCAAACACAGCAACAACAGCAACAGCAACACAACTCGGCACGTTCATCAATAACAACACCGTGGCCTTCAAATGAAGTGTATACAATTGGCGACGTTTCGGGCAATACCCTCGGGGGGGGGGGGTGGGTGGGAGGTGAGGCTAGAAAGATAATTAAAGATTTGGACAGTGTACTTCACACCAGAATCAGAAGTAAATTGTTGAACAAACGTCAGTGGGTGAGGAAGCGGCTGTCCCTTTGCGAGGCTGCTCCCTTCCTCTAGCAAGATGGCTGCGCCCCGCCCCTCACCCCGCCCCCTCAACGGTTTCCGTGTCACGTGGCCATCGCAGCATGGCGGCGCCCACGATCGACGGCATGGCCCGCTGATTTACTCTGCCCAAGCCAGTTCTTCACCATCGGCAACAGCAGCGGCGGCGGGGGTGGTTTATCTATCCACTGCTGGATGAAGGCCTATTCACTTCCTCCGTCCCCACGCCGTTCCCGTCCGTCACGGCAGAGTGATTGCTACGATCGCGTCCGCACAAGAACCCGGCCCTCGCCGCATCTCGGCGGACCTGTGTCGGCCTTGGTCTTGTGCGCGTTCTCTCGCCCTCCCCTTGTGGCGGCCAAATCCACGCTTCATTTCAGCCGCCGTTGACGTTCGCTCCTTCGTAGCGTTCTCCTCCTGCTTCGCGCGGTGCAAGCATGGGGAGGTACAAGGTCAGAAGCGTCGACACGTCCCACAGCGGACCCAAGAAGGACATTATAAACAAGTGAGTGGGGCGACGTGGTGGTCGTAGAGCCGGGGTATTTTTTTTATACCAGTTTAGGGGGGGGGGGTCCTCGGAAAGCTTTTGGTTCCGCAGCGGTCCCAGGATCCCTTCCCCCGTGCAATATTAAATAGTTCTATTTCATACTGGCCCCTGCCGTACGAATGTGTAATTTCCTCCATATAGGCCATAAGGTGAACTAGGAAAAAGTGGCTATAAAATGATTTTCGTTCCCACACCTGGGCACTACTTTTTAAATGATTTTTTTCATAGACAAAACCATTATCGACTTTATGTTAAAAGTTCTCCGCAAAATACCCTGCAGTTTTTTGTCACGATCCATAAATGTATATAATTGTGAATTGGAAAAAACGAAAATCTTATGCTGCTGGTTTTGTTTGTAACTTTATTTATATACATTTTAGCAACACAAAATATCTCTCAAACTGACATTTATACATGTACATAAACACTTGAGACAGGTTTTGGTGCATTATATACTCAAGTGTGAATGTAGACCATGAAATATGGCACATTTGTAGAAAATATGCTTCAACTTTACGGATTGGCACTAAGAAAAAATATCATAAACATAAATTTAGCAAAACTGTGATGTTTTATACATCAAAATTTTCAGTAGGTACTGTGTAATCACAGAAAGATACAAATATAAGCATACTTTGGCCCAAGTTGGCTGAAATGACTCGAAATGCTACACTGTCCCCTTATTTTGGAATGCTGCCAAAAAAATTACAATTCTACAACAGATTCTTTACAGCTCAAAATCACCTTAAATTATAACACAGCGCATATTTACTCATCGGTATCATCCCTATCACTATCAGAGCCATCATTCCATGTAGGTCTTCTGTTTCCTGTGAAACAATTGCACAATTTTGGCACCGACATAAATCAGTACAAGACAGTCTTGCAGACATACAGGAACATCTTCCAGTCTCACATTTGCTATGCTTGCAACTGCAGTGGACTGCCTGCAACACACTTTCAGGGGCAGGATTTCTAGTCATCCAGGTCACTGTTAACTCACCATCCTCGAGGTGCCATCCATTGCCAACGGGTGAAGGGGCACACATTATACCTTTCAGAGAATGTCTCATTATGGCTGCTTGGTAGTTTGCCCTTTTGCAGTGTTGGTACAAAGAGTTTATGGACGATGCCATACAGAATGCTTTGTATCTTGCATCGTTCACATTTTCGGCAGATGACTGGCCATACAGGTGGCACACATATGTGCAAAGTAGCTCAAAGGTAGACTGGTCTAGGTTAAAACTGCTACCCAGATTTGTAAACGCAGTCAGATAGTCCTCTTTCTCACAAGCAACAGAAAATGTCTTTCTTTTGCCTTTGCCATAAAAGGCACTTGTAGAGTCACAACCTGAGAAGGTATGGATCCCAATAAGTGCCAAACAGACACTTTGTGCCAAGAGCTGACGACACCTTAGCTAAGTCAATGAGTCTTGTTTTGTTGCCAACCCCCGTGAAAAAATACAACCTACAAGGTAAATCTGGCTGCAGACTTAAAGCAATCACTGCCACATCAGTATCAGAGCTCTTGATGACTACAGTTTGATGTTCCTGTGTAGCATGTTGTGCATGTAAAAACACCCTGGTGTCACATTCCTCATGATCACATGTCAGATCTTCAACAGCACTGAGAGTTTGTAAACCCTCCATTACAGTCACGCAGTGACACAGGTCTCCATGTGCTATGTACACGCTTAAGTCCTTGCCCACATTGGTAAGATCAGCCTATCGCCACACAACATAGAGGAATTCTGCCAGTGCTTCTTTGTTTGTTCCATCTGATAGAAACTTTTTCTATTGTGTTGGTGTCTTCTGATCCCGTCCATAAATTTTCACCAGTTGTGTACCACCACCAGCTCTACGTGACCGTTCTAGGTTTTTAATACTCATTTTCGGATACTGGTCAGTCACAAAGTCTATCCGTGTACAGTTGTGTTTCAGAGCAAGCTTGACTATGTACTGCAGTATGGTCTCTGCAAGCTCTCCAAATGTACTTGGTATTGACCGAATGGCTTGAATGACTGCCATGCCATCAAAGAGAATAGCTCCATCTGTCGGAACTTTGTCAACTAAACAGTCTCCACCTTTGGTTTCCAATAAATCCATAAGAGCTGATTTGTTTGTTTTAGCAAGTGAACCATCAGCACTGGCTAAAGGATATGACACAGTTCCCAAGGAGTAAGACAGAATTTCCCGCAGGTCTATTTTTCTACTTTGACCAATGACGAGTAATCTGGAGAATAGTTTCTTGTCGGCACGTAGAATCACTTCTTTGCCTGCTGCAGATTTCTTCTTTGTCTTTGCTTGGTCACTGAAGGTCTTCAGTTTTTGTGTTTTGATGGGAGCAAATATGTCAACTGATGGTGATAACAGTCTATGGTCCATAAACTCTTTGACAGCATTTTCCCCCTTTTCCGGAGCTGCGAGCAAATCCCTCATGATTTCTTCAGCTGCTACTGTCCCAGAGCTAAGACACACAATGCCATCTTGGTGTGAGTCAAAAGGATTCAGCATGGAATCTAGGGTGGAAATTATTCTGGTCACAGCCCTTTCATCAGCATGAATTCGTGTGCTGTCAAGGTCTTTTCGTTTCCTTATATCGGGAGATTTACCTGCCATTGCCTCACATTGTCTTGCTATGGCAGCCCTTTCATGTTGCGACAATATCCAGCGATATACTGCAGCCCGATTCTGTGTTAACCCTGTCCAAGCACCCTTTGTCTTGGAATCTCTGTTGCATGTTTGCTCAATGGCCTGGTCACAAGCAATCGAGGCAAATCCATGGACACTTTGACGTTGGATAGTCCACTGGCCTTTAACACTGAGCTCACTGTGGCAAGAAAGATGTGTGAGGGGCAAATTGACCATTTCCAGCCAGTATGAAGGTAAATACCTAGCATAATGTACACGATCGTACGCAAAAAACCATGCCATCATCAAGCGCACTGTTGACAGGTGAAGCTGCCAATCCGATTCTCGTGTTGCTCTCACAAATAGAAGGAGTATCTGTACCATGTCGATGTATGAACTCCAGAAGGCAAACGTTGGGTTTTCTGCACTTCCTCTTTTAACAAAGTCTTCATATTTCGAACACATTTTGTCAAATTTCTCATTTGCACACAAAACATCCATTGTTCTGTCCGGGAATGCACATTTGATCTCATTGATGACATCCAGACACTCATATCTCTGTTCTGGTGGCAGAGAATCTAAGAAGGTGAGAAGTCTGATGCGTTGCAGACTCTCATACAGAAGTTTGTGTGCCCTCATACTGCGGTTGTAATGATGACCACTGATCACTCCATTGATGGATCCTGGGGCAACAACTTCAGACTCAATGAGTGTTTTGCAGTCCTGCATCTCCAAACATTTTCCCTAGAATGCTCAGGTAGGACATGCCGGTGTGAAATTCACCTAGTCTAATCACTATACGCTGAGTAAAGTCATCATCTTTCCAGTGGATTTGCTGAACTTTGGCATATATAGCTTGGTCAAAAACTAACACTATATGGTCCAGTTCTAGCTGATTAGCAATTTGGACACTTCGCTTCAGAATTGTGTTTACTGTTGACATCTCTGTCGGTGAAGCCTCAATGACTGGAAGATAATACAGTGCTGACTTTTGCAGAGTGCCATCACCTTGAAGTAATGTATGGAAACCTGTCCAGCTTGGTATTGTGCATCTTTCAGCATCTATGGACTTTACAAAAACATATGCCAGTTCAGTTTGTACAGCAGACGCCGTGTTCAATTTGTATGTGTCCGCCTGTAATGGAACACTTTCCTGATGAAACAAGTGCTGTGGTCCTTGTCTTTTAGAATGATGGTACTCTTCGACAGGGATGCTAGGGGGTACTTTCAATGAGGAAACTCCGTTCTGTAGTGGTTGTCTGTTTGTTGTTGACACAGGTTCAACTACAGAACTTTGCAGCATAATCCCATTTGTGTGGTGGGTAGTTTCACGACCTGACAGTGTCTCCTCCCCAAAGTCAGTATTGTCCCACACAAGTACTGTAGGAACCTTATTTGAGAATCCCTTTGGTATTTTGTCTCTGCCCTCTACTAGTTGAAGTTGGGCAAGGCTAGTGTCTAGACTGACAACTGTGTCCCATGATGCACAATGTCCTAGTCTATTTAGAAGTGACGCAACTTGTGATGAACCAGTTAAATGGCGAACCGTTAGACCAAGACGCAATGATTTAGGGGTCTGCCTCCGACCCTTAGATGCAAGATACACAATGTCTTGACAGATAGATATCACTTTTAGGTTCAAATCATCATAATGGGCCAGTGTTGGTTCCTCAGTTGCACCAATAATCCAGGAAATCAGATTTTACAGTTCAATTGGAACGACAGATTTTGCCTCGCTCACATTTAGGTCATCTGATGTGGGTGGCCACGGGCATTTCATACCGGGAGAGTCACACAGAAACATCTTTAATATTAATGCCGCACTGTAAAGTGTCCTCGTGTCCACTGCAGTATTGATGGAGGCCATTGAACTTGGTCTTTGTGGACCAGCTTTTGCACTAGCCCTGTTTTCAAAGTCACTTTCGCTAGTTACCTCAGTTGACTCTGTTGTTTCTGTACCTGATGGATGAGGGGTAGCCTGTCTATCAGCTTATCTGCAGACAATGTCTCAACAAAAACCATCTCACTTATGTTGCGCTTCTTGGGAGAGTGAAACACCAGCTGGGGGAAATCACGGGCCAACCTCCTCTTCAATTTATCCTGCCTGAATCAAAAAGATAGAGTGAAAGATGATCACAATGCTCTTTGGTTCTATTCGGTAAAGTCACGTAGGTAAAAAAAAATACCTACGTGACTTTACCGAATAGAACTAAAGAGTATGGATTCTTGCAGTCAGGAAAGCTTCAAATCTAGAAATGATCACAATGGTATAAATAAAGATATATGCACACTGAATTTGTTTTTAAGTTAAAATACACTTAACAGATTCTACACGTTATAAAATATGAATATGATTATGATTATTATGAATTCCATTTTTGTTAGAAAAATAATGTTGCATAAACGTTCTTTCCAAAGATTCCAAAGACATTTGTGGTATTCAAATTACCTGTAGTTTGAAGCATCAAGATCTTCGTGTTTTTTCACCAGATTTAAAAAGATCCTTCTTAGCTGAGTCATTGTCAACACCTCTTGGTTACACAATTATTCCATGGCGGATGATCCTCTCACGAGAAGATATTGTAGCTGGCATCGAAGGTTGGCTCATTTCTGAAAAGAAAACACGTAAAAAACAGAAAAGATGTGTATTACTTTATGTGCCATAACTATTGCACAATGGCTTCAATTTTAAATGTAGTATAAGTAGTAGCAAATCGAAACCTGACAGTGATTTGAGATTTTTTTTATTCTTCAGCAAGAAAATTATTTTTAGTTTCTTCTACCTTAACAATTTACTAAACATTTTTTCATTTTGAATTACTGGTGCAGTCAAGACTGTGTTTACAGACAAATCGACAATATAGATGGTCAATGCTTTACTTTTGAAATGTGAAAATGCGAGGGAATTATTAATTATTATTTAATAATATAAAATATTAATAACTCACTGTTCTTCTGAGGTCACAGTAACCGATGCACTAGACTTTGTCAAGAACCTGGTGTACTGTCTATAACAGGACTTGTGGTATCGCACCTCCAGAGACACGCAGTCTTTGTCTCGAATATGCACAAGAATGCTAGTGTCTTCATCTCAGCAGCTTTCAGCAACTTGCCTGTAAATAAATAAAGAAAAACTAATTAAACTAATATAAAAAACTGTGTTAAGAGTTCAACAATATTGAGTGTTCTGGCTGTAGCTGTATGCAAAACAATGCAAATCTGTCTCTGACTGTAAAATAAACATTACATAAATTATGTGATTGTAATTGAAAGTTAGCCATGGTACCCAGCATAAGGGAATAAAAGTTCAAACGTGTGTGTGTGTTTGTGTGTGTGTTTTGTTTTTACCTACCTGCTGAAGACGTTTCTGCCTGTGAAAGATGGTCCTTCTGGCGTTTGCCTCCCACAGTAATGTACTTGTCCGTTTTCTTACAAATTGTGCACAAGGCAGGAAGCACAGGACCAGCGCAAGCTACTGGCAGGCTGGTCCTGGACCTAAGTTTCTTTGTCGGACAATCAACTGTAGCGATACTATCGTTACTACCCGATGGCACAGACTGGCCTTGATCTTGAGCTTCAGGACGCTGTGTGGCCCGTTTCTCGGCCGCATCCAATCGCTTTTTGTCAATGAAATGCCTGTAGCAAGTGGCGTGAAACCCAGCGTCTTCGGGAACATTGTCAAACTCGATTTCTAGACAATGTTTGTATGTTTCTGCTATTCTCTGATTCTCACCTTGAAAAAAAAGCCACCGTTTGACGCCTTTTCTGAATGTATCCCACCGTGTGCGTGTAAAATCCTTTGTTTCTTCTTTCTTTATGGACGTGAGATGCATGTAGCATTGTTTAAAATACTTTTTACGGACTTTTGAAGGAGGTCTGGCCGTAATTTCCTCTTCTTCACTACTCGATATTGACAACAAGGGCGCAGACATCTTGGACTAATGTTTACCTGTCGTCCCAAAAAAGCGGCCACCTTATTGGTCTAGCGGGAAGCACGTGACGATTGTTCCGCGAAGCCTCATCACTGATGATCAAAATATGATTACGCGAGGAAAGAACTATTGCCGACTTTAAACAGTAATAAAAAATAAACTGCAGGATTACACATGGAGAACTTTTATTTTAACGCCCAAAAACAATAGATCTTTTTATTAGAATGAAAATAATTTAGTGCCCCATATATGGGAACGGGATTAAACGTAAAACGTCTTCACCTTACGGCCTAATAATACAGTTTCTTTTGGGTTAGATCGCGTAAATATATAAATGTGTCGTTAAACCCGCCACCACCCGACACATCCAATTAGTAATGTTTGTCACGTAAATAGAACGTGCCAGTTCGTCACTAGTATAGCACACCGGTGTGTTGGAAAGCAAAGCCACAACATTTACAATCTGAGTACGACGTTTTGCCAGTAATTACAACCAGCTTCATCGGGCGACAGACAGATTGTGGAGAAGTCTAAATGTTTCGTTCTTTGTTCGTGTTTTTTGTTTGTTGTGGTTGCACCCGATTCAAAAGCCGAATGCCTCACAGGGCTATACCAAAATAAATAAACTAAAAACTAAACTAACTAAACTAAATAGAGGGGTAGCTGTGATGTGGAATTGCCTCCATTTATCCGGAGCCAACAGTAAAATGCCAGGTGGAGCGATGATGCAGGCGTTATCGCACTGCGCCATGAACCTGGTTCCCAGTAAACGGCTAACGTGGGTGGCTAATGATGTCTAAACGGGTCTAGGCCACCCCGTTCCCCAACCCGCACGGACCCGCGTGGTGAAATATGGTGGACAACAACTCCCCATGACCGAAAGACGTGGGGAGGCCCTTTATCCGGCAGTGAATTAACAAACTGTGAATTATTATTAAGCGACAACATGTCTCCCAACTTAAGCTGCTAATATGATCTCAGGTTATTGTGTATGAAGATTATGGATAAGTGACCCATCTGCGTCCGTCGGTGAAGAATCTCCAATGTTACTGCCGCTGATTATGATGATGGTGGTGATGAATGTCCCAAATCCACGCTACCCTTGATTAATTCAAAATTCGGTCACAGTCCCACTGTTACATTGCATATATGGCTTTATTTTGGTGATTTCGAAAAGTTTTTTGGTTTGGCCATGTTTTTGTTTGTTGTAGTATGGAGTTAGACTGATGGCCTTAATCTAAGTTGTCTTGTGGTTGTTGTTTAACTTGCATCCCACTGGGATTTTTGCACAGAGCGTCGGTGTACGGTGCTTTTATAGGAATATTTTGATGTTTTTTTCCTGGATTTTCTGTTTGCACAGTCACATAGTCACTTTAAGATGTTTTCTTGTTCATGTTTTTTGTTTCTTGCGTTTGCACCCAATACAAGAGCCGATTGGCTCACAGGGCTATACCAAATAAATTGAACTGAACTGAATTGAACGATGTCAATGATTAGGGGGGTGGTTATAACGCCGGCTTTATCATCAATCGGCAACAGCGGTGGATAATTATTAAATGCAGGCAGCCCCCAACTTACAAACGCACGACTTGCGCGCATCCACACTTATGAAAGAGCTTCCTTAATGTCTTTTTTTTTAATTAACCATCCGACTTGCGAACGTGAACTCGCACTTGCCAACTGAACCGCGGAACTATTTACAGTGCTACGTGCAAATGTGCAACGTGTAACAATTGCTTCCATTTTTTTGTTGAACCTTAACACACTTTGTAACACTGACTGCATTTAAATACGGTACATTATTGTGTTCAAAACTTACGGCTCTCCGGAACGATTAGCATGGTTGGCTATGTACGGTGCGAAAGAAGATCAACACACATACAACCCATTCTTAAGTCGGGGACTGCCCGTATATCTGTGCGGAGATTTTGAGCATTGTCTCCTCACATGCATGGCGAGTTTTCTCCGGGTACTCCAGTGCCCTCCCACGCGAACTCAAACAGTTATTTATTTAATCTGCCAAACATCCCAATTGTAGCAGGACCGTCCTGAAAACAATGGTTATCGACTTGGTGCGTCACGTGTTTCTGAGCAAAAAGCGTACATTGAAAACCCGCTCCTGAACCACGCACACGCGTGATCTTTCCTCCCCTCCCCGTGTTCTGTAAATCCGCGCGACCGACCGCGGTGACGCAGGGGCGGTTGCGGGAAGAAGACGCGGGCCCCGCGCTTCACGGACGAGCAGGGCATCCCCGCGAAGCTGCGGGAGATCATGGAGAACCAGCGGCGCATGAAGGACAAGCGACACAACCGCAACAGACAAGGTGAGAACCCCCCCCCCCCCCCCCCCCGCCTTGAACATTCCCCCCTTGCGCCGGCCGCTGGGTTTTCTCGGCAGGGCTGCCGCGATCAGGCAGTAGATACTCGGTCGTCAAAATGGAAGTGTTGAGAAGACTCGGTGTGAATCCCATTGGTCCTAAACTACGGGCACATCGTAGCGGAGGAGGAATAGGAATTGTTGTGATAAGTGTCGACCCCTAGCACAGCTGGACCCCACGGGGTTGCATTCAAACTTGGACAGAATATTCCAACGGTCGCCAATGTAAGTGGATACAAATGTGTTGATCGTTAAGTCTGTTCCTGTGTTTTCTTGACACTCAGGGCATGCTGGGTTTGCTGTTAAGCTTCGCCACAGAACGGTTTAGTTTGGTGTTGTGGCCATTTCCGCTAGTTAGGAGAAACTCAGTCCAAAGTGTGACTAAAAACTAACGATACAGAAGGTCTGTCATTGTGAAGGTAATTATCTTCAGCGTTTATGAATTTGGCATTGTTATTTGGGGAGAGTCGACGGTTTGATGTGTACACGGAAATGAATGCATCATCGCCATCCCAGCGTGGATGAAAATAAGTCCATTGGTTCAAGTACGTACAACCACTTGGTGTTTCCTGAGCATTTCTTCGTTATCCGTAAAGGTTAAAAATGTATTTATCTACGAATGACAGAACTCATAATTGGTCCGCCCATTGCACTAAAGTAGAAAAAAAGTCTCCTCATAATTAGTCTATCAATGACTCACATCTTTAAAAGAGCATCTGATATCGTGCAACTGCCAAAGTCGTCTGAACTTTTTCCCTTAAAATACCGAATCGAGTCATTTGCAAGGCCTCTCTAACGATGAGTGGCAGGGCTCGCTAACGAGATGGGGGGCGGCGGAGGGAGGCGGGGGGGCATAATTTGATTAACGTTCTGAATACTTGGCAGTGAGTGGTAGTTGGATGGGCTGAGGTTTCAGTCGTTCGGGACTGCGTGGTCGGGCGGTGATTTCCTCGCCGTGGCTCGATGGCATGGAGCTTTAATCTCAGCAATAATTATTTTATTACCGAGTGATTAGAGAAGGCAGCGTTACCCGATCAGCCTTGCCCCCTGATGTGGCTGAAGGTCTCACTGATGTGCCACGTCTGTCCTTTTCACGTGGTAATTTCTCCCCCCCAATTTTATCCCGATTTTGTCGCGAGTCCGAGCCGCATCCACTCGGACCTCGCGCAGAGCCCACGGAAGCAAGCTAATATCACAGACCTAACCTCTTGACATCGGTTCAAGTGACCTCTGAACCACGCAATAGAGGGCACCGATTTCCCCGCTCGCCGTGCACTTTCCCGCTTCGTGATTATACCTGGCAATTACCCACACGAACGCCTGAATGCTACGTCCAAAACGGTGTAACCGCCCTCCTTCACGAATCCCCATTGCACCGCACCGCACGGGACAGCACCGACTGCCCTCTTTGGGCACTCGGCGGAGTGGGCGATCGCTGTCGTGCCGCGGAGCTCTCCCACGCGCTTCCGGTTCGTGCCGTTCCCGCGCGGTCACCGACCGCCCGTCGTCGCCAACGCCGCCTTCTCGTGTTGCGCGCAGACGCCCGCGTGGGCCTCGTGGGGACGCACGTGGAGGCTGGCGCGCAGCCGACCCGGGGCACGGCCGTCACGGGCGAGCCCGCCGTGCCGCGCTTCCGCCGACGCCGGGGAGAGTCGGAGAGCACCTTCGTGTGGCGCATGAACTGTGCCGCCGAGCAGGTGGGGGAGGCGGGTGGGGTGGGGTGGGTGGGCCTTGGGGGGGACGGGGGCTGGTGGGCAGCAGGGTTGTGCTGGGCATCTGCGCATGCGCGGGCATGGGGCTGGCCACCCGTCCTCCCTCGTGGGCCGTGCCGGCCTTCATAGGTGCTCGCTAGCAGCACTTGCCCCAACAGTCTGTCAAGGCTACACGGGGATCTTTGTTTCGTGTCGAGCAGTAGGTGCGAGCGTCGAGCGGATGCGAGGCTGTTGCCGTGTGGTGCGCCGTGCAGGCGAGTGCCGTGTAAGCGAGGGGCGTGTGGTGTGTCATGGAGGCGAGTGCCGTGTGTGTGTGCGCGTGGTGATGGCTGTGTAGGCGAGCGCCGCGTGCGTTTGGCGTGTGCGTCGCGCAGGTGAGGGACGTGTGCCGGGCCATGCCGGACCGTCAGCCGGAGGTGAACGTGAAGATGGACAAGCGTGGACGCGTGGTGGAGGGGGGCGGCGGGTCGGGCTCAGGGGGAGGGGATAAGGGCGCCAAGACCTCGGTCAAGTCAGAGGCCAAGCTCAGGTCAGCACTGCGAGCCCACGTACGGCGCGTGGCGTGGCGTGGCGTGGCGTGCGTGCGTCCGTGCGCGTTTGTGTGTGCGTGAGTTAGGTCCGCTTTGTTATATATATATGCTCGCACGCGCTGTTGTCGGCGTCGCAGGTACAACCAGAAGAAGCTCGGCAAGTTCGTCAACAAGCGCCGAAAAAAGCAAGAGAAGCTGCAAGAGATGGCGAAGTACACAGGTGCCGATCATTTTGTAGATACCCCATCTCGAATAGCACGTCAACATTATCACAAGGAAAACAACATTTTATTTTCAAAGCTTCGACACGTTTCCCGCCGTTCGTCAATAACAACACCGTGTTGGCACGGATAGCTCCCGAAATCAATCACACGCAGCGCCATGAGCCGCTGTGGTGTAGAACCCAGCGGGGGGGTATCTGTCCACGGATCGCCCTGTAATTGCCGCGCCGTTCCCGGCAGTGGGAGTCTTGAGCCTTGGGCGGCCGTGCCGTTGTTTGCAGATCCCGTCCGGTTCGGGGAGGTCGTCATGGAGCCTCCGAGTCTCACGGCCAAACCACGGAAGTGTCCGGCCCAGAGCAAGGTAGCGCACGCACGGACGGTCGCACACGCACGGACACGCGTGCACGCACGGACACGCGTGCACGCAACGTTATTTCGCATCCGACGACTGTCGCGCACCTGATTTTCTGCGACCCTGCGGTCTCGCCGTGCCGCCGGAGCCCCGGTGGCGGGCGTTAACCAATCCACCTTCGGCCGTCGACGCATCGGCGCGCGTCGTCACCGACGCCGCCAGGGCTTTCCCTGCGGCGCGTTCCCTAACGAGCGCCGACCCTCGACCCCCGCCCCACCCTCTCCAGGCTGGCGAGAAGAAGCTGCTGTTGCGGTCACTGATGGTCCCCACGGAGGGGCCCGGCGGGGTGAGCGGCGCGGGCGGCGGCGGCGGCGGCGGCGGGACAGCGGCACCCAAGCCCTCCATGGCCCGCCAGCGCATCGTGGAGGAGGAGCGGGAGCGAGTGGTGCGCGCTTACCGCCACCTGAAGGCGCAGAGGGAGGCGGCCGCGGCCACGGCACGCGGTGGCGCGTGCTGACCTCTGACGGCCTCTCGTGGCCGTGTCGGGGGGGGGGGGGTCGCCGGACGGGAGCATGAGAATGACCCCCACCCACCCCACCCACCCCACCCACCCCACCCACCCCTACGATGCTCCGTGGGAAGGTGTTTATTTATTTTCTGTTTAGAAACGCCACGATCGGGATTTGAACGCGTTGGGGCGATTCGTCGTTGGGAGATTTTAAGTTGGGGATGGAGCTGCACGGCCCGGCCGCAGGGGTCAGAGCCACCGTTGAGGGTCACAGGTTTGAACCCAGGTTTGAACCCGGGTTTCAGCCGTCCATGGTGTTCAACTGGGTTCCTGTGTGTCGCGAGGTGGAGAGTCCTCAGCCTGGTCACCAATAAATGCACAAAAAAAAACCCCACTGTGTTTAACATTGTGTTCAGGTTCATGGCGTTAACCACAATCTTAACGAGCCTGGCAAATTGACGAATTGTCACGATTCGCAGTCTCGTTCGCGTCGTTTCTATTTTTCATCCTTTTTTAACTGAAATTTTAAGCGGCAATGCCTCAGCTCTGTATGAGCGTTGCACTTTTAAATCTCGATTGAAAACTAAGTTCTTTAAAACTGCTTTTTGTCTTTAGTTTGTTTGCCCTTCCCCCGCACCTCTCCGATGAGCACGTTTGGCTACGTACGGTGCGAAAGAAGTTCACCACATACGTACGTGGGGTTCACGAAAACCTTTGTACAGATGACCCAACATAAGTGAAATTGTTGTGTAAAGTTGTGTTGCTGTTAGGAACTTGTACTCGAGAAAACCGACCACATTGAGCAAAGGGTAGCGAACAAAAACCAGCGCTAAATGGATAAGCGCCTTTTCGGCCGAGGCGAAGACACCACACTCGACATCGCCTCCTAGTGCAGCTTGGGCATCGTTATTACAAATGATTAAGTACGTCCGAGAACACGCGCGCGTTGTGGAAGCGTTACGGATCCGTGCGTATGCAATGATTTTGTTCCTGTTTCGCTCTCGTTTGTCCGTTCTCGTTCGCTCCCTTCGTCTAAACGTGACGTTGGCGACGAACCATAAAGCAGTCCTTTTCTCTCACCCCATCTCACGCGTACTTTGTGGGTGCCTTGAGAAGTAGCAAATTGAAGAATCCTTCTGTGTCGTTAGAGCGAACCCCCCCAGTTATTCCATGCAGACTCGTTACATGCACGGCTTTGGTACGTACAAACAACCTTCGGCAGTCCACTGCTGGATGAAGCGGCAGTGTTCGCAGTTCAAGTTGGGAATTTTTCCTATTTGTATTTCACCGTTATTTGACCAGATATAACAACCATTGAGTATAAACAAAAAGAAATCGCCGCACTACGAAATAGCCTAATACGAAATATTAAAATAACGTAAAAAACATATAAGTCGCGTTTAATCTGTTTCATCTCCCAGGTCCCTAGTTAACTTCATCAGTTCCCTTAAGGGCTTTCAAAACTAAAGCTTTTCAGCGGCAGTCATTAACCCTGGGGGGGGGTGGGGGGGCGGGGGGGGGGGTTCAGTCATCGACCTTGTTCTTGTCACGAAATCAAGCCCGGGTCGCCGGGTTCGGCTGTCGCGCGCGACGCTGTCAACGCGGTGAAGCGTGACAGCCGCGAGACCGACTGTGACCCTGCCCGGGAGCTGAACTCGGCTCGCCGGTGTTTCGTAGCGCGGTGCGCGAACCGCCGCGAAGCGAGCGCTCGACGAGCTGCAGTGCGGCGGCGCGGCAAGCCTGGTGGGTGTGAACGAAGCCCCGCGCCCGGCCGCCTTTGTCTCCCCAGCCGCTGGTGTTTTAAATGGCTCCTTCATCTCGGGTCGAGTCGACCACGTGCCAACTCCCCGCCACCAGTCCGGGTCGGGCTGTGTCGGGCAAGGGGACCAGCTTCGGATGCCGGCCACGGCCGGGAATCGAACTCGGCACGTGGCGTCTTAACCGCTGCGCCGCCACTCTCTTCCATGCACGGCGTGCGCCAACTGACCGTGGACCCCCCATAAATTCACCTTTTCCATCCCCCCTCTCCTCCCACCACGGGTGATGAGGTCGTCTCTTCGCCGCGTCTCAAATATCACAACATCCATTACTGCGCGCTGCGTTCGACACCCTGCCAATTACACACTCCGAGGTGGCGGGGGGGGGGGGCTGTCCTTTCGCTCTCTCGTTTTTCTTTTTACAGCAGTTCCCTTCTTGAGACCATTATCTAATTACTTCTTGACAGCCTTGGGTTTTTTATTGACGCAAAAATAATTTCATTTTTTTAAAATCTGATATACACGTACAGGGGGTGTGTGGCGTAGGAAGAAGAGGAGGAGAGTGGTGGCGGTGGTGGTGGTGGTGGTGCTGGTGGTGCAATAGTGGGGAGGAGGGTGGTGCTGGTGATGCAGCAGTGGGGAGGAGGATGGTACTGGTGGTGGTGCAGTAGTGGGGAGGAGGATGGTGGTGGTGGCGATGGTGGTGCAATGGGGGGGGAGGGTGGTGCTGGTAGTGCAATAGCAAGGCTGGCACGGCCCGGTTTTATTCATTCGGGTTTTTAATCGGTTTTTATATAAAACCGGAGCACCTGGATCCTGCCCCAAATCCGGTTTTATTAAAGTTAAGTCGGGATTTCAGTCACGCGCACCCATTAGCGACGTTCGGGCCGGGGCCCGGGCTCAGCCGCCGTGCGCGTGAGCCACGCGGTGCGTTCGGCCCTCGCCCAGACTTTCGTCGTCAGTTCCTCACTCGTCGGAGGCGACTATCCCGCAGCTCCAGAAGATCAGCCATCAAACTGTTCAGCGTGGCCACGTCGACCGCCGCCGCTGCGTCTGAGCGAAACTTCTCGACGATGGGATTTATCCCATTCCAAGTTGAGGAACGGCCTGACGCCCGACACAGTCGAGAAGCTCGTCTTCATTAAGTCGAACCTCAACGCGTTCTACGACTACTCGACGCCCGACGACAACACCGAGTCCAGCAGCGAGAGCGACGACGAAGACGACGCGGCGGCGGACGACGACGAGGAGCAGATTGAAGTGTGCACGAGAGGCCGATAATAAAACCAGGTTTTAATCGGAAAATCGGGTTTAATTCCATTAAAACCAATAACCTGATTTGTCGGGCAAAAAAAATCGGGTTTTTCCCACCCTTGTGCAATAGTGGGGACGGTGGTGGTTGGTTGTGGGTGGTGGTTGACACAAACTTAAGAGATGCGAGACGAGTAGGGAGCTGCAGAGCTTCATAGCTCATCAGATTCCTCCCGGATAAATAAAGGTACGGAGATGAGACCCACCGCAACCCCCATCCGCCCCGAGCGTTTCACGATGACAGGAGTCTCTCGAACTGCTTTGGTTGCCAGCGGCGTTCGCTCGGTTTGCTTGCTTTGCTTTGCTCAGCGCCACTCGAACGTCCGTACGTTGAACTTCTTTCGCGCCGTACTTAGCCCACCGTACTAATCCGAGTTGCTTTATACACCGACTGACTCCCTTTGCAACGTCCACGGGGATCTCACCTCCGCGCAAAGGGTGGAGCTCCAGCGCTGTCCTTCAGACAGTATCGTCCCTTCACCTGATGAAGGCCGCTTGTGTTGTGGCCGAAACGTCGTGAGAATTGTATTGTGTTATTTTATTTTATCAATTTATTATTTTATTCTCATTCTACGTGACTTTACCGAAAGAACCAAAGAAGATAATTGCGGTATTTAAGAGACAGCGAGGCCGAGACGGAGGTGTTCGTGTTGTGTTTGCGTGTGCAGTTAAAAGCGAAGGGGTGGTGGACAGGGTGGGGGGGGCGAAGCGATGGATAGCCAAGCCAGCCGCGATGCGATCTGTGAAGCCGGGCAACCTGAGTTCGATTACCGGCCACGGCTCTCCATCGGTGGCGAGCGATATGCGAACAGGCGGTTCTGGTCACGCACAATCCCGTCGACCGTGCCCTCTGCCCAGCGTGGTGAAGTATGGCCAAACGGGTTAGGGTCCGAAAGAAAACAGTTTCGAGTTGGCCTTTGTTGAACCGGATCAGAACTCGAGAGACCAGGATGGAGGAGTCTCGTTTGCGAAAGCAAATTCAAGTAATTGACGGAAAGGACAGCAAATGTATTTGGCCAAAAAATAACTGCGTCACTTGGGGTCCCGCACGGTGGCAGGATGTTAACTACCTCGCCTGGTATGCAAGAGGTCGTGAGTTCGATCCCAACCCTGTCGGATTTTTATTGTTTGTAGTTTGCGTGTCTGTCTCTCTCTTTCCCCGTGGTCGCGTGGATTTTTTTCCGGGTCCTCCGGGGTTTTCCCTCCACATTTAGAATCAGAGCATTTGGCCGCTTTACATTTCCACGTGATGATAATAAAGCCACTTCGTTGAGCTATCATTTGTGGGCAGGTCGCTTCTGAAAAAGAGTGGCATATGATCCTTCTTGGCGGTACCTCGGGGTACCAAATAATACAAAATGTCCGAGGCAATTAAATGTTTTATTTCTGGGACACTATTTTTTTCCCAGGGGTGTTACTTCACTCCGCGACTGGGGTAACCAATCAATCCGAAATCAGTGCCACACTCCGCGATGTCGAAACGCAGCGAGGACGATTGTGCTGAAACCCTGAACGCTCGCGGCACGCACCGTGATAATGCATCGTGAGTACAGCTCGTCGAGATGAGTCGACTGCCGCATCGCCGACCATCAACAGGCTCAAAACGACTGCATCACGGACATGATGCGAGAGCCGGGGTTCTATGGCACCCCGGGGGGTACCGCCATCAGGTTCATCTAGCACAGTGGTGCCTTACCTGATGAAATAAAACATCGCTTCGTTTATTCTCGTTCACAAATCGAAACGCGTAACCCACACGCCCTCGGCAACCATTCACCGGGCGATGGATTGGAACGCCGGGGTTTCTTTTAAACGACGCAAAATGCATCTGAAATCCCCATCCACCCCCCCCCCCTCTCCTCCTGCCCCACTTGCGCACGAGGAGTCGCTGGCAGCGTCGGCGGCTGCCCCGCGTGCCGACTCGGGGCTGAATGTCGCTCCCTCCTACGGCTTGCGAGCCGCAGAAAGTTCACGCGGCTCCATCCCCCCCCCCGCCCCCAATTGGCGCTATAATTGATTGATTGACGCAATTAAAATGGTCCGGCTGGGGCCCGATACCCCCTCGACCCCCACCCCCTGGCACATCCCACGCTTCAGCCCCCCGCCCGCGTCCTCCACACCCCCCCCCCCACGCTCCACCCTTCCCGTGATGACATATTTAAGCGATGATTAAAATTGCGCTCTGTCATCTCTCTAGCGGAGAGGCGCGTGGGCCGCGAGTTGGCGTGAACTCACTGAGCTCACTGCGTGACGTCCAATTACTGGGGGGGGGGGGGGGAGTCGTGGGGGGGGGGTGATTCATAATGGCCGTGACGGAGACATGGAGCCCGACAACATTGAGAACATGAGTTCAAGCCCTGAATCTGGGTCTCTCTGTTGCTGTCTTGGGGGGGGGGGGGGGGGGGAGGTCGTCATGATGGAGCCCCAACGGTGGCTAGGAGATGTTAACTACCTCGCTTGCTGTACACGAGGTCGTGGGTTCGATCCCGACCCTGGCACCTGCTGCTGTATATTTGGAGTTTGCGGTGTCTCTCTCCCCGTGGTCGTGTGGATTTTTTTCCCCTCCACATTTAGAAACGTGTGTTGAGAGTAATTTGTCTGCTGTAAAGTTCCACACGATAAGCCACTTCGTTGAGCTGTCATGTTTGGCCAGGTTCGCCTCTAGCTCAGTGGGCCTTTCCTGGTAGAATAAAAAAAAAAGTTTACAGTTTAGTGATAATCTGCATGGGTTTCAGCCTTGCGTCTAAGTGTCGTTCTCCCAGGGAGTTCATGGTGGCCGTGTCGGAGACACACTGAGTCGGTACTGCTGAGATCGTGGTCTGGGTGTGTCCCAAAAGGTTCATAATTGACTTGTGGTCAATTATGAACCTTTTGGGACAGCCCCATTGATGGTCCCCTTTGTTGTCTCCACCGTAACCCTCCGCATGGATTTCAGGATTCACCCAGTTCGGCTTGGACAAATTCTCACAATCCGTACCGTCGTCGTGTATGCGTGATATTGAACTTCTTTTGCACCGCACGTAGCCAACCGTGCTAATCGGAGGTGCGGCAGGGAAGGACATCAAACTAAACATAAAAGGCGATTCTAATAGAAACAAGTTTCCAATGTAGATTTAAACGTGCGTATAGTGAGGGAAAAAAGTATTTGATCCCTTGCTGATTTTGTACGTTTGCCCACTGACAAAGAAATGATGTCTATAATTTTAATGGTAGGTTTATTTGAACAGTGATAGACATAATCAGAATCAGATCAGAATCAGAAATGGTTTTATTCGCCATGAAAGTTCAGACCGACACGGAATTTACTTTGGCAGGATGGTGCATACATTCAACATATAGGAATCTAAAATCTTAAATAAGTTTTAAACAAGTCTTACTATAATAAGGGTTAAAAGTCTAACTAACACCAAGGGGCTGAAGTATATAAAATTGAATAAATATCGAATATAAAATAGCTTTAAGATATAATTAAAAAATACAAATAGGTTAACATACTTAATATCGGCAAGGTGTCATTATGTAGATAAAATGTTAAAATCAGTGTAAGCCCTTGGCCTTTTTTTAACAGGCCAGCAGCAGATGGGAAGAAACTGTTTTTATGGCGTGAGGTTTTGGTCCTGATGGACCGAAGCCTTCTGCCGGAGGGGAGTAGCTGAAACAGAGAGTGTCCAGGGTGGGAGGAATCGGCCATAATCTTCCTCGCTCGCCTCATGGTCCTTGTCGTGTGCAGGTCCTCGAGGGTTGGTAGATTGCAGGCAATTACCTTCTCAGCAGTGTGGATGATACGCTGCAGTCTGCTCTTGGCATTGGCAGCAGCGTACCAGACGGTTATGGAGGAAGTGAGGATGGATTCAATGATTGCTGTATAGAATTGCACCATCATTGTCTTTGGCAGGTTGAATTTCTTCAGCTGCGTAGAAGAAAGTACATCCTCTATTGAGCTCTCTTGGTGAGGGAGCTGATGTTCAGTTCCCACTTGAGGTCCCGGGAGAGAATAGTGCCCAGGAAGCGGAAGGACTCTACAATTTTGACTGGGGAGTCTAACAGGGTGATGGGGGTGAGTGGGGCTGTATTCTTCCTGAAGTCCACAACCATCTCAACTGTCTTTAGAGCATTTAGCTCTAAGTTGTTCTGGCTACACCAGGTCACCAGGTTGTCAGCTTCCCACCTATAGTCAGACTCATGCCCACCAGAGATCAGCCCAATGAGGGTGGTGTCGTCCGCAAACTTCAAGAGTTTGACGGACAGCTGATTGGAGGTGCAACTGTTGGTATACAGGGAGAAGAGCAGTGGGGAAAGGACGCAGCCCTGAGGAGTTCCGGTGCTGATGGACCTGGAGTCAGAGACTTGTGTTCCCAGCTTAACGCACTGCTTCCTGTCAGACAGGAAGTCTGTGATCCACCTGCAGGTGGAGTAGGGCACGTTCAGCTGGAACAGCTTGTCCTGAAGCAGGGTAGGGATGATGGTGTTGAAGGCAGAGCTGAAGTCCACAAACAGGATCCTAGCGTAGGATGCTGGGGCGTCCAGATGCTGTAGGGTGAAGTGGAGGGCCATGTTAACTGCGTCGTCCACAGACCTGTTGGCTCTGTAGGCAAACTGAAGGGGGTCCAGGAGAGGGTCTGTGATGGCTTTGAGGTGTGCCAGGACCAGGCGCTCAAAATACTTCATTACCACAGATGTAAGGGCGACCGGTCTGTAATCATTTAGTCCTGTTGGCCTTAGCGTTTTTGGGCACAGGGATGATGGTGGAGGACTTGAGAGAGGCTGGTACATGGCATATCTCCAGGGAGGTATTAAAGATGTCGGTGAACATTGGAGACAGCTGGTCAGCGCAGTGCCTGAGGGTGGCTGGAGAGACAGAGTTCGGCCCGGCTGCTTTGCGTGGATTCTGCTCTTGAAAAGTCTATTAACTTCTCCCTCCTGAAAGGAGAAAGTCGTCTCTGTAGTATGGGTGGGGGATGGGGCCTCTTGGGTGGGAAGGGGTAGTTCAGGACAGTCCAATTGTCTTTCAAATCTGCAGTAGAACTCGTTCAGGTCGTTGGCTAGGCGGGAGTCGTTAGTGGTGTGGGAGGCTCTGGGTTTGTAGTTGGTGATCTGCCTGAGCCCTCTCCAGACAGAAGCAGAGTCGTTAGCAGAGAACTGGTGTTTTAGTCTCTCTGAGTACAGTCGTTTAGCCTCTCTCACCGCTTTGCTAAACCTGTTCTTCGACTCCTTGATTCTGTCTCTATCCCCACTCCAAACGCTTCCTCCTTCTCCAACCTCAACCTTTATGCTTTGGGGGTGTTTTTCTGCTCAGGGGACAGGACAACTTCACCGCATCAAAGGGACAATGGACGGGGCCATGTACCGTCAAATCTTGGGTGAGAACCTCCTTCCCTCAGCCAGGGCATTGAAAATGGGTCGTGGATGGGTATTCCAGCATAATAATGACCCAAAACACGGCCAAGGCAACAAAGGAGTGGCTCAAGAAGAAGCACATTAAGGTCCTGGAGTGGCCTAGCCAGTCTCCAGACCTTAATCCCATAGAAAATCTGTGGAGGGAGCTGAAGGTTCGAGTTGCCAAACGTCAGCCTCGAAACCTTAATGACTTGAAGAAGATCTGCAAAGAGGAGTGGGACAAAATCCCTCCTGAGATGTGTGCAAACCTGGTGGCCAACTACAAGAAACGTCTGACCTCTGTGATTGCCAACAATTGTTTTGCCACCAAGTACTAAGTCATGTTTTGCAAAGGGGTCAAATACTTCTTTCCCTCAATAAAATGCAATTCACTTTATAACATTTTTGACATGCGTTTTTCTGGATTTTTTTGTTATTCTGTCTCTCACTGTTCAAATAAACCTACCATTAAAATTATAGACTGATCATTTCTTTGTCAGTGGGCAAACGTACAAAATCAGCAGGGGATCAAATACTTTTTTCCCCTCACTGTAGCTCCAGTGGCTTCCTAATGTCGGGAAGGAGAAGAGCGTTCCAGACGGCCGCAGAAGCGCATCTGAAAGCGCCGCGACGCGGTGACCGCCGTCTGTGTTCAATGGCCAGCAAACCAAATGCCGCTTGCTGCCGATGCTGCCGCCGCTACTGCTGCGAGGGTGATGACCGGAGTTCGCCTGCTGGTGGTTTATTCTCCTTGACGAGATCAGCCAAGGTATCGTGGTTCATTTGTGGCAAGCACTTTGTGTGTAAAATGAGTAAAAGAGCGGCGGTTGAAGCGTGGTGTGGACGGGACGTGAAAATAGATGTCTTTATCATGGGACCTTTTTTTGGCCAGTATCAAGGTATTAAACATACGAATAGGTTTTTACCCTTTCTGGTAATACAACAGGTGGTGAGCCCTTGACTTAAAGCTTTCGTGACTGCAGGAATTAATATTATTTGGGTCTTTCGGTAAAGTCACAGTAGATGGGTTTTCAAAAGAAAATAACAAAAAAACTACGACGTTTCGATCGCAACACAAGCGGTCGCCATCAGGAAGAGGGGTGGGGGGGAAGGGTTAGCTTCTCATGGAAAACTGTTTATAAAGGTTTGAAATGGGCGTAGCCCAAATGTTAATGTAAGTGGTGGGAAGCAACCGCGACGGACTATAATAAGGGAGATAGTTAGCTGCTCACCCCGAGCGATAAGTGCTCTGCTCCGTGCATTGTTTCTAGATTGAAAGCTTTCGTGACTGCAAGGATTCATACTCTTTGGTTTTGCGCCCGAAACGTCGTGATTTAATTTAGTTTGCATTTTTTTTGTCCGTGCATTGTCTTTGTGCCGTTCGCCTTTTGGCGTTTTCTGGTCTGACACTGCTCGTGAGACAAGGCCAGGAAGAAGGCTGTCTCTGATGCAGGCCCATCAGTTTCAAGGACAATGCACCATATATTATCAGAACATGTTTGTTTGCATGTTCACCACAAGTATTGCGTGTGGCTAATGCAGACTTGAATCCTTGCAAAAGGTTTTTATTTGGTGATTGAACATTTTAACACCTTTCAAGTTTTATTGCCAGAAAGGGTTAAACCTATACTCTTATTTCTCACAATAGATGTCTGTTATACATTTTCTCTTTCTACTGTTGGAGGAAACCCGCTCCTTATTGCAATTTAACGCCAATCCGACCACCTCTGCCGCCTCTCCCGACCCTCACCTTAAGGAGTGGGGGCGAGAGATAAGATTATACGAAGGGAGATAGGTAGAATTAATTAATTATCGACTTGTTCACTCTCCCTGCACTGCCCCCCCCCCAGCCTCTCCCGCCCCTCCGCTTTTATCAGATTTTCTTATTTGTGTGTCTGTTCATAATTCGAAAACGAATTATCGCATATTATCCGGATTTCAAGACGCTCCGGAAAGTAAATCGCAACTAAAAACTTATACCCGGTGTCAATAAAGTTCTGCAAATGTGGTCTCACATACACACACACATCTACCGGATTATAAGACGCGCCCCCAACTTTTGCTTTCATTCACTATGGAAAAGTGTGCGTCTTATAATCCGGGCAAAACGGTAATAAATTGTACCCTCTTTGTCAAGCCACTGCTGGAAGAAGGCCACCCCCACGCCGCGTCGGTCACGTGGAGTGTTTGACCATACTTCACCACGCTGGTCAGTACGGGTTGTTAAAGGGGTGGTAAGCGGGGGGGGGGGGGGGTGCCTCATGTTAGCTGTCGCCGGGAATCGAACTCGGGTGGAAGTCATCGAGCTCAGAGTGCAGTGCGCTAATCTCTGCGCCACCCATTCACCAGGTTTAATAATGGCCATTGTCAAAGTGTAAAGACACGCGCTTGGGACATGACGCGCGTGGGACGTCACGCTCGTGGGACGTCACGCGCGTGGGACGTCACGAGCGTGGGACGTCACGCGCGTGGGACGTCACGAGCGTGGGACGTCAGGAGCGTGGGACGTCAAGCGCTTGGGACATGACGCGCGTGGGACGTCACGAGCGTTGGACGTCACGCGCGTGGGACGTCACGCGCGTGGGACGTCACGAGCGTGGGACGTCACGAGCGTGGGACGCCAAGCGCTTGGGACGTCACGCTCGTGGGACGTCACGCTCGTGGGACGTCACGCGCGTGGGACGTCACGAGCGTGGGACGTCAAGCGCTTGGGACATGACGGGCGTGGGTCGTCACGCGTGGGACGTCACGCTCGTGGGACGTCACGCGCGTGGGACGTCTCACGAGCGTGGGACGTCACGCGCGTGGGACGTCACGTTCGTGGGACGTGACGCTCGTGGGACGTCACGAGCGTGGGACGTCACGCTCGTGGGACGTCACGCTCGTGGGACGTGACGCGCGTGGGACGTGACGCGCGTGGGACGTCACGAGCGTGGAACGTGACGCTCGTGGGACGTCACGCTCGTGGGACGTCACGCTCGTGGGACGTCACGAGCATGGGACGTCACGCGCGTGTAAAACTCGAACGGCGTCCGTAGATTCAGAGGCGCTCCCAATAATTGTACGAGGTGTGTGGCCCTAATAAGTCTCAAGGCTCCTGCATTGGGATGTTTGACCAATTCAATTTAAAATGATTTTTTTTCTGTGACACGTATCATCACCATCAACATCATCATCATCAGCTATGATTATTCCACTGCTGGATGAAGAAGACCTGCCCCAATCCGCCGTCACCACCTCGCGATCTTGCGATGTAACACTCACTCCGTCCAACATTTTTACTAACTTCTTCGTCCAATCTCACCCTTGCCTGACGTGCGAGTATGCGTTACAAAATAGGAACGTGCGAATATGCGTTACAAAATAGGTACGTGCTCGCTAACATAACTTTCCCCGGCAGTATATACATAGATACTTATAGACAGTATATATATGTTTGTTCGATCTGACCCAAAACAACAACAAAAATAGGCTAGAATGAGTCATTCACAACAGCGGTCGCGAAAGCCAACACGTCTCAAATATTGTGTAATAGGAATTCTGCGCGTATATTGAAGAGATAATAAAGCCATAAACAATAATAAAAAAACAACACTCGCTTATGTAATAAAGTAGAGGTAATGCATCTGTAATAAAAGCACCGGGAGGGAACAGCCTTCAACAGCCGTGAGGTCGCGGTCTGTGGGAGTTGGGGGGGGGCGTGCTGCTGTGGGGTCCCCAAAGACACCGAGTCGAGAGATGGATCCAGGAGGGTCGTCCGGGACCACAAATGACAAGAGAGGTGGGGGAGCGGGGTTGGAGAGCGAGGGGTCCTCAACGGGGAGGAGAAGGGGAGCGCCTCGAGATCGTCGTGGGCCAGAGAGACCCACACATCCCAGCGGTCGTGGGGGATCAGGACACAGATTCTAAAAGGGGACCACGAATCCCCTCTGCTATCAGGGGGGGGGGGGGTAGGGGGAGGGTGGCTTTATGCGTTTTACTGTTGTGCCACGTGTTGTTCGGGCACCATGTCCGACGTTTCGCCGCACCCACGGCCAAGAGCTTCTTCAGCAACCGTAGTCGAGTTCCGGATCTGAAGACTATTCGCTCAGTTCACCTATACGCAGTGTTTGTGTGTGTGCGTGTGTCAGAGGGGAGACTTCGCACAGAGAGTTGGCCATTGCGCGTCTGGTTGGAGTCGCTCACTCGCCCCGCCCCCCCCCCCCCAAGTCTCAACATTGTGAAAAAGCACCCCCTTCCCACCCCGCCCTTACCGGCCCCCCATTTTACCCCCCACGCCTGTTCTCGTGGCAGGGCTGTGGAGGGGGCAGCTGGGGCAGCTGGGGCGGCGGGGGCGGTGGTGGTGGTGTAATTTCTACCCCCACCATCACCACCACCACCACGGCCAGCACCGCCGTTATTTATCGTTCAGTGCGCTTATTGTGCCGCTTCTATTTTATTTCATTTCACGAGGGTTTCATATTTCCGAGGTGAGCCGTAGGGTAACATTTCCCCCGTAATCATTTTAAAGGGGTGGGGGTGTAGGGGCGGGGGAGGAAGGAAATAAATAAATGAATGCTGACAACGGCTGATATAAAAGTTTGCGCCTGGCGAGGCGCGCAGGGGATGCTGTGGACAATGAGAAATGATTTGGGCTGGCGGGGCGGGGGGGGGGGAGAGGCGGGACAGAGGTTATCGGTGCTGCGCTACGAACCCGGCGACCCCAGTTCGATCTCCGCTCAGGACCAGCAGTGCCGGTGACGATTGTCCGAAGCGGTCGTGGGCCTCCCACTTAACTAGGTCGACTCGGCTTTAAATGAGTACCTGGTGCGATGTGTAGTCCTAACGCTATTTACCCAGCACATAGCAGAGCGTCTTGCTCGCTGCGGTCCGATGTCCGAGAGGACGAAACGGAGCGTAGGTGCCAGCTCGCGTGCTCTGCGTGAGCTGGATTGTCACATCGCAGGGTAGCGGCGGCTTGGGGACCCGGGGGAGTCCTTCATCCATCCAGCAGTGGGTTGATCATGGCTGCTGATGATCATCATCATGATTGATGTATGCGGGATGAAGGCCTCCTTCCCTCCCGCACGCCGTGTCGGTCATGGGGTATAACAACAATAATAATAATAATGCCAATACCATTGTCCTGTGTTTACCCAGGCAAGCCTCGGTGAGTCTCAAGACCATGTTTTGCCGAAAGGCTTCCTGCCACACCGTGGACGTGTGGGCCAAATTTCGTGTGCGCGAGGTTCGGCTTCGTTCGGGAAGAAATCCGAGGAACCGGAGAAAGCCCCGCAGGTACACGGTGGGGGGGGGGATGGTGACGCGTAGCGCAAACATCTCGTCCGCAATATTCCTTCTCGCCGAGGAGCACATAAACGCATCTCCTCCTGTGCGCTCGCGCGGTTAAGTAAAGGGCATCAATCAATCAAATCAAGAGGCCGGACCATCTCTCCTCCCCCCCCACCACCCCACCGCACTCTTGGATCATCGTGGCCATGATCCCGTGCGTCTAATAAGAACGGCTCGTGTGGCCGCTCTGTCACCCACGCACTAATGTGCCCTCTGCAAGTCGCCGCCGCCGCCGCGTCTCGCTCCGCCTAAAGGCCATCGTGGTACGGAGCGTGTCGGCGAGCGCTCGCCTCGACCCTCACCCCGTCACCAGCCGCGCTGACGAGCGCCGCGTTGTGACACCGGTTTATAAGGCGCTTCTGAGAGGAAGACGCAACACCACAACCCACCCCCCACTCCCACACACACTTTGCGTCTTAGGAAACCAACCTGAGTGACGAACGTCTGAAACTGTCCCTGTTCCTCTAGGTCGACTTAGCCTTAAAAGAGTGTCCGTGCCTGGGGCTGTCCCCTCCACGCCTCTTCGCGGGGTCCTGTCGCGCCGAGATCGGGTGGCTGTTGCGGAGTTTCTGTCTCCCCTTCTGCCTTTGCGATCGGCACATTGCGCCTGGGGCTCGCGTTGAGTTTCAGTTTAAAAAGAAAGAAAAAAGTGTCCAAAACGAGAGTACATGGGACGGTATTTACACATGTGACAAGGATGATTCTGCTACAATATAGGTTTTTTTGGAGGGGGTTGGATATCGTAAAGATAAATGTGTCGTTGAATCCGCCACCACCCGACACAGCCAATGATCCTCCTATTGCTGTTTTTTGTCCTTCCACCGCACTTCCGATTAGCACGGGTGGCTACGTACGGTGCCAAAGAAGTTCGGCACACATGCATACACGCTGCTGATGCTGTCGATGATGCTGCTGCCGCTGATGCTGCTGCTGCAGGCTCGCTCACAACGCTGATGATGATGATGATGCTGCTGCTGCAGGCTCGCTCACTACGCTGATGATGATGATTATTATTGCCTCTCCACATTAATCCCCGTCCCATTAATTCACTCGCGGCAAGCGGCCTCGTGCCACGTTACACGCGTTTTCACACCAGCCCGTAATCACTGATAATATAATTGTTGCCATCACGTTAATTACTCGCGGATCTTTGCTCCCTCCCTCCCTCCCCCCGGGGTGGTGAGTATTAGCACTGGATCGGAGTGCGCAATGGAGAAGAACGATCCGTGCCCTTATGCCCCCACGTTGAGTGGTGTTGGTATGGAGAATGATCGGTGGGGGTAGGGTCTGGGGTGGGGGGGGAGTGTTGAATTATTTTTGGGGAGGGGGGGGTGCAAGGGAGTGGGGTAGGAGGGGAGGGGTGGGGGGGGGGCGCTGAGATGATGGATGGAATGAGAAGCGGGGAGGATGGGCGGCGGGCGAGGAGTCATGTGGGAGACTCATTTCGCGCTTGATTAGGGGGGTAATTGGCGCGCGCCGAGCCCCTGTGATTGAGAGCATCGCGGGGGGCCCATAACGCGGAACAGCGGGGGGGGGGGTGGGGGGGGGCTTTGGGAGGCGGAAGGGGTGGGGGGGCAGCAGAGGGTGCGCGAGGCGGGCTCTGGGGGCTCTATAACAGCCATATTGAACTGAAGCTTGACTTAAACAAATTTAATCGCAAATCAAATCGCAATATCTGTCACAAAAATCGCAATTAGATATTTACCCCAACTCGTTCAGCCCTCGCGCGCGATGCAGTGGCGCAATCGATTGAAGAATCGATTTTAATCGATGCATCGTCACGTAACCCACAAAGTCTGGTTTGGTGTCCTGTGACCTGAGTAAAATGGCACCTAGCCTGACATGGCCAGTAAGATCGATATTTTTAAATATACTGCATATCGATGACGATTTGTGTAAATACTAACTTATAAGGGGGTCGGGGGGGGGGGTACACCGACAGGAAAGGCGAGGGGATCTGACCCTTTTATAGCCCCCCTACCCCCTCAACCCCCCTCCCTCGGACGCTCCGGGGATGATTTTGAGACTTTAACACCGTGAGCGGTGAGCGGGAGGAGACGCGAGGAGGGAGAGGAGGAGGAGGAGGGGGCGGCGAGATTCGTGCGCGATTAGACACGGGCGGGCGGTCATCGTCTGCCGCCTCACGGCGCAGTTAACGCGTTGACGCTCGAGCCTCCTTCAAGCTCCCACAGCCCCGGGCGCTTCTCTCTCTCACACTCTCTCTCACACTCTCTCTCACTCTCTCACTCACTCTCTCTCTTTCTCACTCACTCACTCGATCACTCTCTCTCACTCTCTTTCTCTCTCACTCTCTCTCACTCACTCTCTCTCTCTCTTTCTCTCTCACTCACTCTCTCTCTCTCACACTCTCTCTCACTCTCTCGATCACTCGCTCTCACTCTCTCACTCACTCTCTCTTCCTCACTCTCTCTCACTCTCTCTCACTCTCTCACTCACTCTCTCTCTTTCTCACTCACTCACTCTCTCACTCTCTCTCTTTCTCACTCACTCACTCACTCACTCTCTCACTCTCTCTCTTTCTCTCTCACTCTCCCTCTCTCTCTTTTTTATAACTACGACAAGTGCTGCACCTGCACGCAGCCCTTCCCAAAGTCAAACGGCCTCCGACGGGTAGCTTAGATCTGCATGCAGAGCTCTCCGTCATCTGCCACCGAGCACACGGCCTCCTCCAGCGCCCACTGCTCCTTGAAGGCCGGCACGGCGTGGGTCAGCCGCACATGGCGGAACTCCAGCCACACCCTGGCTCCGACCAGAGCGCGGAAGATGCCCAGGCTGCTGGCTGGACGTTGCCCCTCCAGGGCTACCTTCCTCGCCCTGTATATGGCGAGCTTGGCGTAGCCGAAGAGCACATTGACCAGCCCCTGAAGATGCTGGGGTCCGTCGCCCTTCGGGTATCCAAAGATGAGGACCGTCGGGGAGAAGTGGAGGCTGAACCTTAGGAGGCTGTTTCTCAGGACCTTGAACAGCGAGTCCAGGCTCTTGCACTCCACGTATTGGTGCGCCACCGTCTCCACTTTACCGCAGAACCGGCACTCCGGGGACGTGTCGGTGAAGCGCGCCAGGGAGACGTGGGTGGTGACGGTGCCGTGGGCGATGCTCCAGCTGAGGTCGCCGATGCGGTTGTACGTCGGTCTGCAGTAGAGTTGCCTCCAGCGAGGCCTCTCCGGAGAGATGCAGGGCAGGGCTTTCCTCCAGGCATGGTCCTTGTGGCTCCTCAAGGTGTCCTGTTGGTGGAACCGGACCATGTAGGAGTAGAGCACCTTCCTCTTTACATTTGCGAAGGCCACCTCCGGTAGGTCTTCTAGCCGGCATAGGTTGTGATCTGCCTTCGTTTGTCGGCATTGGCGATGCAGTGGCACGACTGAGAGCTCCGGTGGAGGGGGATCGAGAGGGGCCTCGTCATCCCCAACGCCGATGGGGGGCGTTCTCCCCGCTGCCGCTGAGAAGGCCCCCTTGGCTTCGGCCAGGATCCGGGCAGCCACCCGGAGCGACTGCAGCCCCCCTGTCTTTGCGGCCACGTCTGCTGGTCCGAGCCACCGGCCCCGTGTTTCAGGCTCCACCAGATCTCCCATCCTGGTGAGCTGCGCATTGGCGAGGCGCCTCTCCATGCCATGGTGGATGGCAGCTCTGTCTGTGGGTTCCTGAGGATCGGTTCGAAGACCAGATCCTCGGCCGATCGCGGTTGGTTCAGCCTCCTGACGGCGAGGGAGCTCCATGTCTGCAGGACGCTTCTGTAGAAGGGTGGCAGCTGTCCCAGTGGGAGGCCCTACAGGTCCATGTAGAATAGTTGCTTGGAGCACTGCAGACCCCCCAGCTGTTTCAGGAGGAAAGAGGCCGTGACGCTCCAGGCCGGTGCCGGGGCGGCGTGCAGGAACTTTTGCGCGGCCTGCAGTCGGAAGGTGGCCAGCTGACTCCGCACACACACTAGCCCGTGACCGCCCTCGTCCAGTGGCAGGGCCAAGACCCCAGCCGCGACCCGGTGTCCTCCACCTGACCAGAAGAAGTCGAAGACTCGCTTCTGAAGTGCGTTGACGAGGCTCATGGGGGGGTGCAGGGAGAAAAGCCGGTGCCACAGCATGGACGTCACCAGCTGGTTCACCACCAACGTCTTTGTCCTGAAGGTGAGGAACTTGCACAGGAGACTCCAGGTGCCCAGCCGCTCCTTCACCTTCTCCTCCAGCTCGACCCAGTTCCTCTGCGGTGGTTCTTCCTCTGGTCCGAGGAACACTCCCAGGTGGTGCAGCGATGTTGTGCTCCAATTGATGGCTTTTGCCTTCTCGGGACACTCGGTCATGTTCCACGCTCCAACCAGCAGGCCGCTGCACTTTTGCCAGTTCATTATTGATTAGGAGGCTTTCGAAAAGACCTCCTGGCACTCATGCAGCAGGGCGACATCATCCAGAGAGCGCAGGATGAGGAGGACGTCGTCGGCGTATGCCGTCAGGACCAACTTGACGCTTGGTTCCCTGAGCACCAGGCCGCTGAGTCTCCGCCTTATGAGACTCAGGAAAGGCTCTAATGCCAGGGCATGAAGTTGGCCCGACAAAGGGCATCCCTGTCTCACTCCTCGCTCGAATTTGACCGGGGCAGTGAGGGCGCCGTTGATCTTGATCATGCACTCCGCCTTGGTGTAGAGTAGGCGGATCGTTTGGACAAAGGCATCCCCAAAACCAAAGGTCTTGAGGACTCCCAGCAGGTATTTGTGGTCCACTCTGTCAAAAGCCTTTTCCTGGTCAAGAGCCAGAAACGCGATTGGGATGCCCAACCTCTGGGATATCGCGATGAGGTCCCTGACCAGGAAGATGCCGTCGTGGATGGCTCGTCCGGGGATGGTGTAGGACTGGTCCCCTTTTACGACTTGTGCAATCACCCCTTTCAGTCGCAGAGAGAGAGCCTTCGTCAATATTTTGTAGTCTGTCACTCTCACTCTCTCTCACTTTCTCTCTCTCACTCTCTCTCACTCTCTCACTCACTCTCTACCTCTCTCGATCACTCTCTCACTCTCGTTCACTCGCCTGTGAGTGATGCTCCCCGTGTCTCGCGCACATAAGCGCGTGAACCCCCCCCCCCCCCCCACCACCACCACCACAATATCGCCTTGACAGACTGTTGGGGCGAGCGTCGTTCGCTAGCGCCGACGAAAGCCGGTGCGGTACACGACGAGAGAGGTGGGGGGGGGGGCCGTGTGACCAGTACCACGTCCGGCCGGCCACCGTTGCTTCCCCAGTGGCTGATACGCACCGCACGAGGTACTCACTTAAGGCTGAGTCGACCCGAGGGAGGCCCCGTACCGATTCAGATAATCGTCACCGGCGTTTGTGGCCGTGATCGGGTTCGTAGCGCAGCGCGCTAGCCACTGCACTACTCTCTCACACGCACACACATAACGAAGACAAGGATCCCTGTAGAGTACAGCATTTGATCGGCTACTGGGACAAGTGTTGTTAGCGAGCACCTATCAAGGCCGGTACGATTCATGAAGGGGTGTAATAACCTGCTGTGTCCTGATTTTTGGGCCACCCTGTACAGAGTTGCTTCATATTCCCAGGGGGGGGGGGGTAGCGCTAACTACTGCTCCATCACTACCACTATAATCTATGAAACAGATATAGGGGGTGACTAGTGTACTCATGATTTGTAAACGGACAAGGATGTACACATCACACGCAGTCTTCTGGCTGGCCATCAAACAAAGGCGGGCACAGTCTCAGATGTGCTTCTGCGGCCGCCAGGAACGCCCTTCCTTCCCGATATAGGGAAGCCGCTGAAGTGATGATGCTCCTTTAAATAATCTCGACGAAAAACTAATTTCTTCACAATCGCTTTTTTTCCGTGTCCACTTTGTGTCGTCCTAGCCCCGGGCACCTGCGAGAAGCACGGTTGGCTACACACGGTGCGAAATAAGTTCAACGTGCGTGTTACATACGTACTGCCACTGCTGCTGCTGCCTCTGCTGCTTGCTCGCTGACAGAGGTTGTCAAAAAAAAGTTTGGCCCCACATCGCACCGGGCACACGGTGACCATGCCCGCACGAGCGAGCTGGGCTAATTAGCGGGCCCGGGTCTCGCGGGAGGAGACCCCCGGGGCCCGTGGGTGCAGCGGGGCGAGGTGGTGACACCGCGTCCCCACCCCACTGTCTCGCATCTCTCATCGCCACTTCCTCCCTGACACTCTTATTGCAACGAGGTGACAACAAAATATAATACATCCGAGTTTTTAAAAAATATATTGTGTGGGTATACATATATACACACACACACACGCACCAGAGGCTTCAAAAAATGTGTCGTGCACCCTCGTCCACCCGACAAAGCCATATTAATAAAGTCGTCACTTGCGAAGAGATGGTGCGGTATAGGGTGCCTCGAACAATTTTTTTTAACACCTCTGAGAATTTGTTACGATACCACGAGAAAGGTGCCTCTGAGTTCTGGAGATCACCTGGAGAAGATTCCAGGCCACGCGTTGACGACGATGGCGAACAAGTGGGAGACTCTTTGACTTTTTGAAGCGACTAACATTACATTTCTTGCTGTGGTTTTCACACCTGATGATGATTGCTTGTGTTGCAGTCGAAACGTCGTGAGAATTTTATTGTTTTATATATTTCTTATTTTATTGTTTCCCTTCTACGTGGTGACTTTACCGAAAGAACCAAGAATATGAATCACTGCAGCACGAAAGCTTTAAATCAAAATAGATGGACTCGTCCATCTGAACAAACTGTCAAATCGCTCTCCGTGGTGCTAACGTTAAAAATAACCGCCACTTTTTTCAAATTTTCTTGCTGTGGTTTTCACACCTGATGATGATTGCTTGTGTTGCAGTCGAAACGTCGTGAGAATTTTATTGTTTTATATGTTTTATTTATTTTATTGTTTCCCTTCTACGTGGTGACTTTACCGAAAGAACCAAGAATATGAATCCCTGCAGTCACGAAAGCTTTAAATCAAAACATTACATTTGTTATCATGTTACAGTGTATTATCCGTTCTTTTTCCATTTAAAACGATAGTCGCATATATGGTATACAACAAATGATTTGGTGATACTGCATTGGCAATGATGCACAAAGCACAAATAATAACTACTGGACATCGTTGAAAAACGAGCTTCATAGCTCATTGGATTACTCTGGTTTAAATAAATTATTCTTGTCAAAGAATCTGATTCTGAATGATAATAAAAACAAGACATGCGTCAATCACACACTGTGGCCTTCAAACGAAACGTATACATTAGAAGACGTTTCGGGCAATTCCCCTGAATTCATAGCGCATAAATAGAGAGGCCAGGGAGAAAGATGGAGTGGATAATGAGAGTTGGAGAACGCACTTGACACCACTGATCATCAAGCCCCATGGCGTAAACAAAGTGTAGTCTCCAACTCTATGTACGTACATATATTGTGTTCGTGATTCGTTTTACCCTTTCCTATACAATGCACTCATATCGTGTGTGTTTGTGCTGTCTATTGTTGGTACGTTCTGACCCGCCCGCCACTGAACATTTGTGAAAAAGAGCTTTATAGCTCACCGGATTCCTCCAATATAAATACATATTCTGATTCTGAAATAGATATATATATAAACTACTATCATTGTAGACGTTTACAGAGAGGGATTCGGCAAATGCTTAGGATGGCATTCATCCACCAGCGGATTGACCATGGCTGATGATGACAGTTACAGGAGTGGGGAGTGGTGGCGCAGTGATTAGCCACGCTGCGCTATGAACCCCGCCACCTGAAATCAAATCCCGGCCACGGCTGACACCGGTGGTGAGTATCTATGGGAGCTTTTTTTGGGCAGCATCAAAAAGATAAATGGTGAAAAATGAGAAGAGGTTTTACCCTTCATGGCAATAAATGAACCTTATGGCGGGACCCCGCGGTCCCAGAAGCCCCGGGCTCTCGCGTAAACTGCGTTGCGACGTCATGTTATGTCTTGTGAAGGCGAACGATGCGGCAATCGATTCCTCTCGACGAGCTCTACACGATGCGCTAATCAGAGTTTCAAAGTTTTGTTTCTTCTGCGCATTCGTCCTCGCCGCTGCGCTTGGACACGACACGACAACAGGACGATCCGCGGCAGGCGGCTCGCGCGGCGTTTGTGTGCGCGGTGGGACGGAGTCGCCAATAATTAATTAATTCATTAATTAATTACTCCCTTTTTTCCGATTATTCGGGACCCCGAGGTACCGCCGTAAGGTTCAAATGGTAAAACCTCTTTAATGCCATAAAGTGGTGAGTCATTACTGAACCGCTCCCCACCCCCCCCCTCAATTCCCCCTTCACCATTATCGACCCCATTACCAACATGGCATCTGAAAGCCTTCATCCAACAGCGAATTGAGAATGGCTGGAATAATTACGAATATATGTGAATTATATACATATATAATGGGCTGGCCAATCGGACTAGGATGGTCACTGCACTTTTTTCAGATGCGCTTCCGCGGCCGTCTGGAACGCTCTTCCTAGGCGATATTAGGAAGCCACCGGAGCGATGATGCACTCTTAAATCATCATCATCATCATCCAGATTGACAAACTCATTTCTTTACAACGGGCTTCCTGTTGTCCTTCCCCCGCACCTCCGACGAGCACGGTTGACTCTGTACGGTGCGAAAGAGGTTCAACACACATACAAATGTATTATATTATGACGGGGTATTGGTGGAGGGGGGGGGTGGGTGTTTGGGGGGGTATAACAATAGTGACGAGTGACCGAGGGGTGATGAACTCGGTATGAGCCTCTCTCTCTGCGTGCCATTTTCAGCTGTCAATTACCCTAATTACTGCACTGCTGTGGGGTGGGGGGTTCATTCGGCGGGTCACGTGAAACGGGGAGCGGACAACGAGAGCAGCTGAACATTTTGAAATCGAGCTGGGCTCTTCCGATTATTTGAGTAATGTACGTTGAACTTCTTTCGCGCCGTACGTCGCCGACCGCGCTACTCGGAGGTGCAGGGGAAGGGCAGCACAACTGAACGCACAGAAATCTGTACGATTTAAAGGTGCGGGAGCGGGCAGTGGCTTCCTAATATCAGGAAGGAAGAGCGTTCCAGACGGCCACATCATTAACATCACCGCCATCAAACGTCAACATCCCCCACTTCCTCATCATGCAGCTACCTCCTCAACATCACCACCATCAACATCGCCACCATCAACATCGCCACCATCAACATCGCCACCATCAACATCACCACCATCAACATCACCGACATCAACATCACCACCATCAACATCACCGACATCAACATCATCACCATCAACATCTCCGACATCAACATCATCGCCATCAACATCGCCATCATCAACATCACCACCATCAATATCACCGACATCAACATCATCACCATCAACATCGCCACCATCAACATCACCACCATCAACATCACCGACATCAACATCATCACCATCAACATCATCACCATCAACATCGCCACCATCATGAATTTACGTTGAACTTCTTTCGCACCGTACGTCGCCGACCGTCCTATTCGCGGGTGCGGGGGAATGACAACAAAACTAAACATACACACAAAGCAGTTTGTAAAGAAATGAGTTTGTCAATCTGTACGATTTAAAGGTGCCAGAGCTCGCAGTCGCTCCCTAATATCGGGAAGGAAAAAGCGTTCCAGACCGACCACAGAAGCGCGTCTGACCACCGTCTTGGTTCCACGGAGAGCCAAAAGCCGCTGCTCGCTGCTGCTGCTGCTGCTGCGAGGATGACCCCGAGTAATCGATGAACGTAAATTTATTAGTAATCGATTACTAGGGGACATCGTGGGTGGGTGACGACAGGTGGGGTGAGGTGGGGGGGTATGCCATGCCGGATTAAGCGAGTGCGGGGCCTATAGAATATGTTATCAAGGGGCCCCAAATCAAATAAAAACACGTAAATATTAAAACACGTAAATGTTTTACTTGCATAGTAAAGTAATTGTATATTTTGTATTTGCTATACAGCCAGATAATCCGAAAATCGCTAAGCGTAAACACCCAGTCGTTAGTAAAAGTTGAAGTCGGTATAGTACTATAGTAATAGAGCAAGTGCAGAATCACTGAAACCGGAATCGATAGCTTGAACGCATTTAGCGTGGGGCCCTTGAAAGTGTGGGGCCCGTAGCGACTACATATGTACTACATATGTAGTAGCTACTACATATGTAGCTACTACATATGTAGTAGCTGCGTGTGCTGCTAGGATAATCCGCCACTGCTGGGGTATGATTGGGGGGGGGGGGCGATAGAGTCAGGTTGGAGGTGGCACGTGGAGTGAAATGTCGGACAATGACCCGAACAACAATAACCGCCATTCGCCACTAAGTGGCGGCGATGTCACCACAACGCTTGTGCCAGGCCATGTGCACCTTGAGACCACGTGAAGTGTCGAACGCCTGCTGACAGGAGGTCACGGGGCAGACCCAGGTGCCACGGGTCGACTGACTAAGATGACTGGCTGATGCACCACCTGTGCCCCCTACTGTGCCAACCTGCTGTGCTTTAGCCACACGGCGCTCCGCTTGTTGTTGTGAGCGTCGCTCCTCTGCCCTCCGTTGTTGTTGGAGGGCGACTGCCTCCAACTGCCCAGTAGCGTCCTTCACGAGCCTCCTCCACAGAGGCCGATCTTGACACCGCTGGTACCAGTCATCGGAAAGTCCACTCAGCTCCACGTCCTCCTGTACCACATCACTCCATCTCTTCTCTAGCCCGTGCCGCGCCCGTTTAGCCCCCTCGATCCGGCCGACCAAAAGCTGTTTCGGCATGCAGTGGCTGGGCATGCGGGTTACATGACCCAGCCAACGCAGCCTTGCCTGCCGAAGGAGCTCACCAATGGGACCTTGCCCAGATCTTTCAAAGATTTGTGAGCTTCTCACACAATCCAGCCTGGTTAAACCCAGGATGGATCGTAGGCAGGCTAGCCTAAATGTTTATAACTGGCGAATATGTTCCATTAGGGGGTCCACTTTTCGGAAGCGTAGAGAAGGGAGGGAATAACCGTGGCCGAGAAGACCTGAAGCTTAGTGCGGAGCGACAGACCAGGTAGCTTCCACACAGCGTTACGCAACCGATGAAAAGATAATGCCACTCGACTGATTCTGAGTGAGACCTCTACTGTTAAACTGGAGCCGGTCATAAGCACACTGCCCAGGTATGGGAAACTCTCCACTCTCTCCACAACTGCTCCATCACCGATTGGGAGTTGTGGGGGTGGAGTGTCCGATGGTACAAAATACCCAGGCAGGTGCTAAGTTTTGGTGGGGCTGATGGTAAGGCCCCATCTCATTTGGCACGCTCCAGTCTCAGCAGCAGCGTCTCCAACTCCTCCTCTGAATGAGCAGCTATTACCAAATCATTGGCATACATGACGTGGTTGAGCAATAGGGAGCCATCCCTTGACCGCACCCGGGCATCGATCAGCCTCCCATTATATCTGTACCAAATGGAGATTCCCCTGGTACAGCTATTGAAGGCTTCACGAACTACGTGGTCAAAATAGATGTCAATTAATTTGGGAGCCAGAGGACATCCCTGTCGCACCCCAAGGAGTACAGGGAATAGCTCTGACTCCCGGCCATGTAGTTTTACCCGGGCCCGCTCACCATCATGAAGGTCCTTAATGATTGTGAGCAGAGGGTCAGGGACTCCAAAAGCCCGAAGAACAACCCAGAGCCCAGGCCTACTGATGGTATCATAGGCTTTGACCAGGTCAATAAAGCAGAGATGTAGATCTTGTTGGAATTCCCTACACCTCTGCTGTAGGAGACGGACAGAAAATATGGCATCTGTGCAGGACCGCCCTTTCCTGAAACCGCATTGGGGCTCCATAAGCCTCTCCTCAGCGTGCCTGGCAGGCGATGCTGAATAATCATTGCCAGGACCTTTCCCGGCACACTGAGGAGTGAGATGCCCCTGTAGTTGTTACAGTCTGTGCGGTCCCCCTTCTTAAAGAGGGGGACCACCAGGGCATCCTTCCAATCCTGCGGAACCTGTCCAGTGGTCCAGGCTGTTGTTATCATGTCATATAGGGCAGTCTGTGCACAAACGCCACCCTCTCTCAGCATTTCGCTTGGGAGATCATCTCTACCCGGTGCCTTTTCTGGTCTCAGACTCCGGATCGCCCTCAGTACTTCCTCAACAGATGGCACCTCAGCCAGCCACTCACAGGAGTTGACTTCTTCCAATATTTGAGGCACTCCAGCCTCAGCAGAGTCATCCCCACTTTGTTCCACGATGTTTTCCTGGCTGAGGTATTTCCCCTCCCCCAGGACCTCAGAAATGCTCAGCAAATCTGCAAACCTGTTGCTGGGGGTCAGAGATTGGATCACCGTTTTTTCCCCTAGTGATGGTAATAGGTGTGGCGCTGCAGGCTACTTTTTTGATGGAGTTAAATAGAGATTTGTGATCGTGGGCCACTGAGGCAGACTCCATCTCCTCAGCAACCCGCGACCACCACCCATCCTTGCAGCGCCTCACGGCTCTCCGAACCTCTGAGCGAAGGCTGCGGTAAGCCTCCTCATTCTCTGACGTGGGATTCTGTAGCTGATGAGAGTGGGCTTGTCGCTTTTTCTCAACCATCCTGAACACCTCCTCTGTCAGCCAGGGTCTCTGGGGAGGTCTGGACCGCGTACCCAAAGCAGCCATTGCAGCTGCATGAGTCACAGTCCTAAACCTCGCCCATTTACCCTCGACATCAGGAGGAGTGGGGGACGATGCCAACCCCAGCCGCACGCGATGATGAAATTCTCGCTTCTAACTTTCATCAGATAACTGAGACCAGGCCACTTTAGGTTGGAAAGGGGTCCTGGGTGTACACCCACCACCGGAGTGGAAGAATGGCAGGCGCATCTTACAGATGACTAGTCGATGGTCAGAGGGCAGATCAGCTCCACGGTAGGTCCTGGTGTCAAGGACATGGGCTCGCATCTGCTGGTCCGTCACTATGTAGTCCAGCAGATGTTCTTGCTTGGACCCGGCATGCATCCATGATCCATTGTGTGGATGCGCCGATGCCGAAACAGCGTGTTGGTAATTACAAGCCCATGGGCTGCACAAAAATCTAGCAGCCTCCTACCGTTGTTATTGAGCTGATCTGGCCCATGCCCTCCAATCACTCCAGACCAGATGCCAGCATCATGACCAACTCGGGCATTGAAGTCACCCAACAAGATGACTCTATCCCGAGGGGCCACTTTAGCCAGCACCTGTGACAGGAGGTCATAGAAGGCATCTGACTCATCGGCTTTGCCTGCATCCCTCCACGGATGTTCGTCTTCAGTGGGGGCATAAGTAATCACGACCACCACTCCTCGCCTCCGGTTGATGGGAAGGTGAGCCCAAAGTAGCCTGGGGCTTATAGCTTCCAACACCTCACCGCCATGCTCACACGCCCCCTTAATTCTGTTGTTCAAAAGAAGAGCCACACCCTGTTGTTTGGCAGTCTGCTGCCCCGAGTAGAGGACTGTCCACCCCTCATGGTGGCAGGAGCCAGAACCGGTCCACCGGACCTCCTGAATGCCACAGAGATCCAGGCGGTACCGGTCCAGCTCCCGACAAAGGAGTGTCAGCCTCTCCTCCGCAGTGAGCGTTCGAACATTCTACGTGGCCACACGAAGTGGCTTTTCGTTGTTTCTGGAGGAGCCCCGAGGATAGAGATTCAATCTCCTGGCTCTGCCAATTGGGGTTTGGCCAGGAGACGTCATAGACGCCTGTCCCCCCGGGGCCTCTGGCACAAGTTTTTTAGTTATATATTTAAGTCGTGGTTTCGTGGTATTTTTTTAAGGTGGAGGGGTTACCAGCCCCTCGCACCCATCCAGAGCCCCTGTTTAGCCACTGTGGTGGTCACAGATGCTAGGAGGGGAGGGGCCAATCGGAATTGGCCCTCCCCCCACAGCACTGTCCACGACAGAGTTGCCCGTCCGGCACCGCGAGGAGGTAGGGGGTTGTTTTGACCCGAACACACACAGACAGACAGACCAGGCAGTCTGCGACGTCACCGCGGTCAATCTCATAAGCATTGTCGGACGAAATCAAGGGAACTTTTGCCTTCGCAATGTGTCCACTCACCTGTGTGTGTTAGGAATGCTGCTCCCCGACTCCTCTCCTCGTGCCGCGGCCCCTCGAATCCGCGACCCCACCCCCTCCATATCCTCCCTGTAAGGCAAAACTCGCGGCGGGTGCTTGGCCACCTGTAATTAATCCCTCGTCTCCCCGCGCGTTGTTGCTCACACTCGCGCACACGCAGTCACTCAAATCCGGCGTCGCCACTCTCACGGCGCCGCGCACCAATTGTACGCGCGGAACGGGGGGTCAGGGGTCAAAGGGCAGTGACGTCACTCGCACCCGCGTTGCCACCGCAAGAGTGTAATGGAGATGATTTAAAGGGGGGCGGTGGGCGGGTTTTCGGGATGGGTTTTAGCACGAGTATTGCTGTGCACTGGGGAATTCAAGAAATGCTTTAATCGTCCTCCGGCTCTTCTACGCAGTGATTAATAACTGACGACGGGATTCGCGCGCAAACTCGACACAACGGCGGACGAACGTCGGCCGGGTTCGCACACAATGGTCGCCCCGATAGAGTTATTCACGCTCCAATCTCCGTGTTACGACGAGCGGACTCACGCCACCATGTGCTCTCCCCACACTCGCAGAAACCACACGAGACTATTATTGATCACTAACGGTTTATTCTCGGCGAGTCCGAGGCTAAATATTACGTAGCCCGGAGTCAATATTAGTAGAATAACTAACCTATTCCCGACGGTCTAAGACCCAACCCGTCCCGCCTATTTCGAATTACTCTTTTTAGGAATTCTCACACTGGTCTCTATCTCTCTCTCCCGTACCCACGGTTCGACTCGTGCGGAGCTCCTGGAGCGAATCCTGGCTGCACTGCGACTCGTCACACGGACGTTCGAGTGGCTGGAAAGTCGACGGCCCCAATCGCTGGCTTGAGGAGAACACGAACTCACCATCGTGCTCTCCTCTTCCATTTTATCCTCCTCTACATCAAAAGAACCCCTCGGCTAATCCGGCGGCCTTCACGGCCAATCAGATCGATGCACCCGCACCGGTGCTCTCAGAGACGTCCGTTTCCCCCTTTACACAACAGAGGGGCCGCCGCTGGGCTGCTGCATTGGCAGTGGTGCACAAGCACACTTGTCCTGCCAATCAGACGCTTACCCTGGTGCTCACGCAGGTCTTTAGCCAATCAGGCGCCTACCCTGGTGCTCACGCAGGTCTTTAGCCAAATTAGGCGCCTACCCGGCTGATTCTGCCTCCTTTGTGCTCGAGCCCATCGTTCATGTCCCCCCCCCTCTACCTGCCGTGCTGTGTGTCTTAACCGCGGTGGCTGAGTAGCCTCGTCGTGACCATGCAATTTCACGTCAATTCACGGCGCCGCAGTGCCATTTAACCTCGGGGAAGCCTCGGCCATTTCCCTGGCCCCAGGAAACCGTGGAGAATGTTCCCACGAGGAGGGCTCCTGGGTGAAAACCTGGAGGCCATGTGACTTCCCCACGAGGTCCTACGTGGGGGTGTGTGTGTGTGGTCATGTGGGGGGGGGCGGTGAGGGAAAAGCAGCGTCGGCCAGGCTGCTTTGTTGTGGTGGCATCGCAGGCGCGGCGCCGACAGAGCGGCTTCGCCGCTGCGGCATCACCGCTGCGGCATCACATGTGCTGAGAGAACAGGTGAGCAACGAGGGATGGAGGGAGGGAGCGAGGAATGGAGGGAGGGATGGAGGGAGGGGGGAGGGAGGGAGCTATGGAGGGAGGGATACATGGAGGGAGGGAGCTCGCCACAGCACCCGCTCATTTGCCATGGCACCAAGGTGGGGTTTCGCGTCGGGGGGAAACGGCCAGGCAGTTTACAAAATTCGCCCAATCTCTGGAGAGACAAAGACGGCTGTGGGTAAGCGCCGCTTATATCCACAACACCGCCCGCAATGCCAAATGCAACGCCGGCCTTTAACAATAGCAATAAGCGCTCGCCAACAACACGTGGCCCTGTGTACGTGTACACACACACACATGTATTATGTATGAATGTGTTACAGACGGGGTGGTTTGTGCGCCGCGTTCAGTAATGAGAGACGCCACGTGGAAGTTACAAAAGTCATCCCAGCGGACCACAGACCCCTCTCTCCCCAGACACCTCCCCTCCCACCTCCCCCCACCTCCTCACCCCCTCCCACCTCCTTCCCCCATGCTTTCACCTCATCCTCCCCCCTCCTCCATTCTCATTTTAATTCCTCTTCCTTCATCCAAACTCCCCCCCCCACTCCCCTCTCCACCCGTGGGCGGACGAGGGCAGAACGGGTCCCATCCTTATTAAGACGCCTCTGTCAAACCGGGGCATTGGGGGGGGGGGTCACCGCAACGGGAGCCGAACCGCGGTCTTCCTCGTCGTGTGGTCATTTCAGCGGGGTCACTGTGGGACTGGGGGGGGAGGGGGGTTGGAGTAGCCGGGTTGGAGGGAGGGGTGGGTGGGTGATGACAGCCCGATGGGGTTGTGATTGTGGTTGGTAGTGGTCCCCAACTCACCAGCGAGCGAGCTAAAACAAAAACAACCACCACCATTGGAACGTCAGCCGCTCGTACACGCGGCGGTTGATTTCGTTGTGCCTCTGTCGGGTGGCGGAGGGGCGGCTATTAACGACGCACACATTTTGGTCACGTGGTTAACGTGGCCTAACCCACCCCCAATAAGTTAGAATTCACGTGAAAAACCACCGAGCGACGGTTCGACTCGGGACGCGTTCCCCAATGTCCCCATCGCTTGCGGGGTGGAATTGCCGAAGCGCCGCTACTGCACGCAGCGTGCGTAGCTGGCGTTAAGGAGTCCGTGGCTTCGTTCGCAAGAGCGAGGGGTTACCGTGCGTGCCGGGATCGTACCCGCAACGTCAACATTGCCCACACGACGTTTTTATCGAATTCAAAGTGGCGATTTGTTGATTGTTCGACGTCGTTGACAAAATGTAGGGCAAGTCCGCGAGCGCTTATCACGTTCACAGCCCACCACAATGACGACCAGCGCCGTGGAGGCAGTGAGGGTTGATGGATCGCACACGGATGATGCCAAACTCTCTTCCCGTGGGCGTCGAGGAGGAGCGCTACCTTGGCTCGTCAGGAGAAGGCAGGACAGCAAAAAATGTGGACTCCACGTGTTCTGTCCGTATGGGATAGAGCGTTCCCCCTCGCGCGTGTGAGTTTTTCGACCGGGTGCTCCGGTTTCTTCCCACATGTGTAAGCACTAATTAATTGTACTATTTGTGTCTTTCCGTAAAGTCACGAGGGTAGGTTCAAAGAAAAAGAACAAAAACGACCGTCGCTTGTGTTGCGATCGAAACGTCGTAGTTTTTTTTGTTTGTTATTTTCTTTGAACCTACCTGCGTGACTTTACCGAAAGACTCTTTGGTCTTTTCGGTAAAGTCACGTAGAAATAATAAAAATAAAATTATATAATAGCATACGACGTTTCGATTGCAACACGAGCAATCATCATCAGGTACAGAAGAGCTAAATTTAAGAGAGAGAGGAAACACATAACCGCAGATATATATACAAACCTTAAGTAGAGGGAATTAACACAGACACACCAGGGGACAGAGAGAGAGACGGAGCAACACTAAATCAAACAGGGTTTAGCAAAATTTGGAAACTATATAAAGCAACACAGACGGTCGGTTAAAACACAATTAACGCATGGTCTGCAGCCACGAAAGCAACCAATCAAGTTTTACCGAAAGACCCAACGAATATGAATTCCTGCAAGGCACGACAGCTTTAAGTCACTAATTAATTGGCCGATAACACCTTGAAATATGTCGGACCGCAGAGAGCTTGGGGAATCGTTGGTGTCCGGCTCATCACGTGGCTGCCTACTTAGCTTCTCTCGAGTCGTCCTCTGTCTGCGGCAGTGAGCGAACACTCCGTGGCATTGGCGCGTTACGAGTTAAACTATTGTTACGATCATCAACATCGCTATTATAATGACCAGATGTGCATTTCTCACCAGATATTTTCCGGAACGCTGCTACTATATTGGCTACCTTGGGAGTAGGGATTTTCGGCTTAAGGCACTGTCACTACGTGTGCACGGCACGATGAACGTGGATAAGCCGCGCCTTTGTTGTAACACCCAGACGACAAGGTACGCTTGTCCGTAATCATTCTACACGAAGGACGCCTCGTCAACCGAAGCACGGTTCACACCCACGTGGTTTCACACACCAGCGCAGCCAACGCACGCACACTAAACCGACATGGATGTAGCTGGCGAACAAAAACAAAATATTCCCGGAACAGCGTTTTGCACCGATTTATTCAACCGACAGAGCTCAGACACAACAGTCGTGCGTGCTGTCAGGACACGGGGCAGATGATCCCCAACGCAAGAAGATCCCTGTGTTTGATCCTCCACGAAGCTCAAGGTCTACCCGAAACCGCATCCGCACAAACCATGGCAGCAGATGCGGATACCGGATGCACTAAATGGAAAGTTCTAAACGCTCTCCGGCGTTCGACTGTGGTCATCCAGCAGAGACCGTACAACATTTAACGACGCGATGCCCGATCCATGAATACGAAAAGGATATCGATACACTCCGCTGCTCCTGACCGGGTCATCTGGCTTGAGCACCTGAACGTGTAGATGACGTCTCGCCAGCGTGGGCGCCGCTTTGGCAAGATGTTAACTACCTCCCCTGGTATACAGGCGGTCGTGGGTTCGATCCAGACCCTAATAACGCCTGTATATTCGGAGTGGTCGGGTGGATTTTTCTCCGGGTATTGCGGTTTTCTGACTCCACGCTTAGAATCAACATCACGCGTTGAGAGTATTTGGCTGCTGTAAAAAAAAAATCCACACGATAAGCCACTTCGTTGAGCGATAATTTGTCCGCTTCTGGGATAAAAAAAAGACATTTTGCTCAGTGTGGGCTTTTTACCTGGTAAAATATTTTTTTTTTCAAAAAACTTTAGTTTAGTAGAATGTGAAATTGTTGTTGTTGCGCTGCATCTACATCAGATGAGGTGAACGGGGCGGCCCACGGCGTGGCCCACAACACGCACCAGCCTTGTGGTCGCTGCTGGCCCATGCAGCGTGTGCCTCTCTCTATATACACACACTACACGGTGCGTGGCATTGCTTGGTCGAACTATATGCCCCCTCCGCCCCTCACTTGAGATTAAAATCTTCACAATCTCAAGGTGGGGGGGGGGGGGGGGGTGGGGGGCATGGGGCATGGCTACCCCCCCCCCATCCGTCCCCAGCTTGAGATTCCAGAAATTGGTTTATTTATGTTTATCAGAGAAAATGCGTGCATTATGTATGTACCAATGTAAGGTCCTCTTTACCATTAGCATATCTGGAACGCCTCCCCACCAACCGCCCGCACCAATGTTGAGGATTTTGTTGCTGCTGCTGTATACGTACGTTGAACTTCTTCCGCACCGTACCTAGCCAACCGTGCTAATCGGAGGTGCGGGGGAAGGACAACAAACTAAACGCACAAAATCACTCCTGTGTTTAGTTTGTCGTTCTTCACCCGCACCTCCCGTTAGTACGGTGCAAAAGAAGTTCAACGTACGTACGTACGTACATACAACCAACATTCTCTACAGGAGCCTGGTCTATCTTGGCAGCGAAGAGGGCAGAGCTGCCACGAGAGACATTGAGGCAATTGTTCGCCTAAGTCCAGGGTCTTCATATAGATGATGATGATGATGAGCAGCCTGCTGTAGCCTAGTCCAATCGAGCTTCTCCAAGAAGAACGTAGCGGTGTCGGCTCCAGACTGACGCCGCTTCAGCGTCAAGGTACAAGTTACTTTGTGTAACCCGCTTGCTTATGGACTGCAGGCAGAGGCCAGTGTCGCACCGGCTTCGCAAGCAAGCCGGGCCTTGGGCAGTCCGGAATCCAGTGTCAGTAAAGGAAAAGTCCACGATTGGCATCGTGCATGCCTCGAGACCAGAATAAGTCTGTGGTCAGTCTCGCTGCATTGCATCGGCAACGGTTCAGGTGGATGCGGCGGAGACACAAAGAGACGATGCCAATAAATCGACGGCGTAGGCTGCTGGCACACCGCGAACAGTACTTTACCATCGCCAGGGCTGCCAACTCTTAACTAAAACTATATTTTATTTTAGCAGGTAAGGCACACCGAGCTATAGAGATCTTTGTTCAGAAGCGACCTGGTCACGAATAATCGCTCGACGACGTGGCTTTATCACGTGGAAATGTCCAGCAGCCAAATGCTACAAACGCGTGATGTCGATTCTGAATGTGGAGGGGAAACCCCCGGAGACAAATCCACGCTAACACGGGGAGACAGAGACACGCGGACTCCAAATATACAGCAGCAGTTGTCAGGGTCGGGATCGAACCCACGACCTCCTGTATGACAGGCGAGGTAGTTAACATCTCCTAGCCACCGCGGCGGCCCCTCACCTCCGTCCACTGTTGGATCTTCCTCACCCTCACATCACCTCCCCCCCCCCCACCCGCCACACCAGATCGTGACTCGTTGTTCATCTTCTCGCCCGTCCGCAGACCGGCTTAACGCTCAATCGCCATCCGTCTGCCGCAAGCAAGGGCCATCGCGATGTTTCCCCGGTCACCTGTGGGGTGGAGGATGAGGCGGGGTGGGGGGGGAGGGGGAGAATTGGTGAGGAAATAGGTGAGCAATTGAGGATGAGGGATCAGGTGAGTAGCACCCGCGGGACAAGAGTGAAACGCGGCTAATCGTCACGGCACCCGGGTCGGTGACCGCGCGCGTGCCCCACGGTTGGGTTCGCGTCGCGGGCAAGCGGCCAGGTGTTTTTTTTTCTTTTTACCAAATGTGCCCAATTACCGGGGAGACAAAGACGGCTGGGCGCGCGCATACATGCACGCACGCACGCACGCTGCTTCCCCCAAGCCACCGCCACCACTCGCTCAAACGCCAAATGCCACCACACCGGGTTTTTTGAAAAATAAGCTCTCGCTAACCGCAAATGCTTCGATGTAGGAGGCTAGGCTTGCGTGTATGTGTAGCGACATGGAATGAGTCACTGTAGCGCGTGCCGCTGGGAGATTGGTAGACAATAGGATTAGGGGTAGCCGCCCGTTCTACCAGTTGGACATGTGGGCAGGGCATGGAGCCCTCTGGGGGATCCAGAGGGGTGCGGGGGGGAAGAGGGCGGAGCCTGGCCACGCTGTTCATGATATAAGGCGAGCTCCGACTCACAAGTCAGGGCTGCTGCGATTGGGAGTGGAACTCCTCGTGCCGTCATCATCGTGATCTTTGCCCTCTTCAAGCTGGGGGGTCTGGCAGCGTGTTGGCTGTCCCGACCCAGTATGTGGTCATCCCCTAAGGCTGTGAAGGCCGGAATAAAAGAAAGAGAGAGTACTTCCTACTCGTGTCTGTCAATTAGGACACTACATATGTACGCTGAACTTCTTTCGCGCCGTACGTCGCCAACCGTGCAAATCGGAGACCAAACATTTCTCAGCAGAAGTATCTCCACCCCCCCCCCCCAAAAAAAAAGTGCAGTTTACCGCAAATGTAAGCGTCAACACAATACCGGTACCAGATCTCGGTACAAATACATTTCTGCCGCGCGATAATGAATACCGATTGCCGGATTGTTTTCTCCCTCGCCTGGTACGCAGGAGGACGTGAGTTCGATCCCGGACCCTGACGATGCCTGTTGTATATTCGGAGCTCGCGTGCGCTCTCTCTCTCTCTCCCCGTAGTGGCCGCGTGGATTTTTCTCCAGGTTCCTCCGGTTTTTCTCTCCTCCACATTAGGTTGATTTGGTTGCTCCCAGAAATTCCCACGTGTGATTTATGATGATGATGATGATGATAATGAGCCACTTTAATAAGCTATCATGTGTGGTCAGATGGCCTCTGAAAAAGAGCTCATAACTTAGTGGATTTTACCTGCGGGTCAAGTATTTAATTAAATGTTTCAACGGTTAAGCACCACCGAGATGTGTAGATATGAAGCGACCTGGCCACAAATGATAGATCAACGATGATGGCTTATTACGTGGAAATTTATACAGCAGCCAAATATTCTAAACACATGTTGATTCTAAATGTGGAAGGAAAAACCGGAGGTCCTGGAGAAAATTCCACGAGACCGTGGGGGAGAGAGAGAGAGACCATGCAAACTCAAAATATACAGCAGCAGGCGTCAGGGTCGGGATCGAACTCACGACATCCTGTATACCAGGCGAGGTAGTTAACATCTCCTCGCCACCGTGCCAGCCTGCCGCCCTATGTCGTATTGTTCTCGAAAGTTCTGGCCAGCTTACCGGCTTCCCTCGTCTACATCCCGTCTTTGAGCCTCGAAGTCACCCCACACCCCACACACCCCACACACCCCACACACCCCACACACACCCCACACACCCCACACACCCACACACACCCCACACACCCCACACACCCCACACACCCCGCACATCCCGCACACCACACACACCCCACACACCCCACACACACCCCACACACCCCACACACCCCGCACATCCCACACACCCCACACACCCCACACACCCCACACACACCCCACACACCCCACACACCCCACACACCTGCCTTGCCATCCCCGCTGGGGGCCCCGTGCCACCAGAGTCTCAATGACCTCTTCGTGACTCCGTGTTTTGTTCTTCGAGCGAGCGCGACTCGCTAATTTCGTCCGCCGGCGGGTTTAGCGCGTCACGCGCGCCATCAAATCTGCCGCAAGCACGGCCCGCAACAGCGTCAAGGTCGCTCTCGTCCCTCCGACGTATTCCTGCTCACCTGTCGAGGACACCTAATATCCCTCTCTCTCTCTCTCTCCCTCTGTCTCTGCCTGCCCGAGCCTGCTCGGGCCTCCATGGTAACAATTTGCCCCACACGATGCAATCGCCAATGGATCATCATCATCATCACCATCGTCATCATCATGTCGGGCCGCACGAAAAATCCGTCCTCGGTTGCGATGGAGCTGGATTCGGCTGCACCTGCCACGCTTGCACGGGGGTGGTGGTGGGTTGGGGGAGGGGGTAGTGGGTTGGGGGGGGTAGTGGGGGGGGGGGGCAATTATTGTGGCCGTCTCTAAAGAATAATACCTGCAGGAACTAAATAAGAATGCGTTATGAAAAATACTTAGACAGTACACGCAAGCAGTGCCGGATTATCCTAGTAGCACAAGTAGCTACAGTGAGGGAAAAAGTATTTGATCCCCTGCTGATTTTGTACGTTTGCCCACTGACAAAGAAATGATCAGTCTATAATTTTAATGGTAGGTTTATTTGAACAGTGAGAGACAGAATAACAACAACAAAATCCAGAAAAACGCATGTCAAAAATTGTACAAATTTATTTGTATTTTAATGAGGGAAATGAGTATTTGACCCCCTCTCAATCAGAAAGATTTCTGGCTCCCAGGTGTCTTTTATACAGGTAACGAGCTGAGATTAGGAGCACACTCATAAAGGGAGTGCTCCGAATCTCAGCTTGTTACCTGTATAAAAGACACCTGTCCACAGAAGCAATCAATCAATCAGATTCCAAACTCTCCACCATGGCCAAGACCAAAGAGCTCTCCAGGGATGTCAGGGACAAGATTGTAGACCTACACAAGGCTGGAATGGGCTACAAGACCATTGCCAAGCAGCTTGGTGAGAAGGTGACAACAGTTGGTGCGATTATTCGCAAATGGAAGAAACACAAAAGAACTGTCAATCTCCCTCGGCCTGGGGCTCCATGCAAGATCTCACCTGGTGGAGTTGCAATGATCATGAGAACGCTGAGGAATCAGCCCATAACTACACGGGAGGATCTTGTCAGTGATCTCAAGGCAGCTAGGACCATAGTCACCAAGAAAACAATTGGTAACACACTACGCCGTGAAGGACTGAAATCCTGCTGCGCCCGCAAGGTCCCCCTGCTCAAGAAAGCACATATACAAGCCCTCGGAAGTTTGCCAATGAACATCTAAATGATTCAGAGGACAACTGGGTGAAAGTGTTGTGGTCAGATGAGACCAAAATGGAGCTCTTTGGCATCAACTCAACTCGCCGTGTTTGGAGGAGGAATGCTGCCTATGACCCCAAGAACACCATCCCCACCGTCAAATATGGAGGTGGAAACATTATGCTTTGGGGGTGTTTTTCTGCTCAGGGGACAGGACAACTTCACCGCATCAAAGGGACGATGGACGGGGCCATGTACCGTCAAATCTTGGGTGAGAACCTCCTTCCCTCAGCCAGGGCATTGAAAATGGGTAGTGGATGGGTATTCCAGCATAATAATGACCCAAAACACACGGCCAAGGCAACAAAGGAGTGGCTCAAGAAGAAGCACATTAAGGTCCTGGAGTGGCCTAGCCAGTCTCCAGACCTTAATCCCATAGAAATCTGTGGAGGGAGCTGAAGGTTCGAGTTGCCAAACGTCAGCCTCGAAACCTTAATGACTTCAAGAAGATCTGCAAAGAGGAGTGGCACAAAATCCCTCCTGAGATGTGTGCAAACCTGGTGGCCAACTACAAGAAACGTCTGACTTCTGTGATTGCCAACAAGGGTTTTGCCACCAAGTACTAAGTCATGTTTTGCAGAGGGGTCATCTACTTATTTCCCTCATTAAAATGTAAATCACTTTATAACATTTTTTGACATGCGTTTTTCTGGATTTTTTTGTTGTTATTCTGTCTCTCACTGTTCAAATAAACCTACCATTAAAATTATAGACTATCATTTCTGTGTCAGTGGGCAAACGTACAAAACCAGCAGGGGATCAAATACTTTTTTCCCTCACTGTACATATGTAGCTACGGGCCCCGCACTTTCAAGGGCCCCGCGCTAAATTATTTCAAGCTATCAATTCCGGCTCAGTGATTCTGCACTTGATCTATTACTATAGTACTATACCGCCTTCAACTTTTACGAACGACTGGCTGTTTAAGGTTAGCGATTTGTCGTATTATCTGGCTGTATAGCAAGTGAAAAAATACAATGGCTTTGCTATGCAAGTAAAACACGTGTGTTTTAATAATTTTATTTAGATCTCCAAACTTTCTTTGCGATTGGTTGCGACGCTGCTGCTGCTGTTGTTGCTGTTGTTGCTGGGTGATGTCATTTATTTATTTTGTTTCCTTCCACTTTCTCGACGTCGACATTTCTATTTTTCTCCGCCGGGTCGCCCACTCGCCTCGCCCTGGCCCGATTATTAAATTACGGGCCACGTCACTCACGGCGCGGATGGCGATGCCGAAGATAATTTATTGGGATCGATCCGCAGCGACGGGGAGATGAGAGGAAGTTGTTGGCTGACGGGTGACGCGCAGCGGCTCGGGGTGGCAACGGGGGGGGGGGGGGGGGGGTGAGGGAGACAGGGGTCTGTGATGTGAGGGAGACAGGGGTTGGTGAGGGAGACAGGGGGTGGTGAGGGAGACAGGGGTTGTGATGCAAGGGAGACAGGGGTTGTGATGTGAGGGAGACAGGGGTTGGTGAGGGAGACAGGGGTTGTGATGCAAGGGAGACAGGGGGTGGTGTGGGAGACAGGGGGTGGTGTGGGGGACAGGGGGTGGTGAGGGAGACAGGGGTCTGTGATGTGTTGGAGACAGGGGTTGGTGTGGGAGACAGGGGTTGTGATGTAAGGGAGACAGGGGGTGGTGAGGGAGACAGGGGGTGGTGAGGTAGACAGGGGTTGTGAAGTAAGGGAGACAGGGGGTGGTGTGGGAGACAGGGGTTGTGATGTAAGGGAGACAGGGGGTGGTGTGGGAGACAGGGGTCTATGATGTGAGGGAGACAGGGGTTGGTGAGGGAGACAGGGGGTGGTGAGGGAGACAGGGGTCTGTGATGTGTGGGAGACAGGGGTTGGTGTGGGAGACAGGGGTTGTGATGTAAGGGAGACAGGGGGTGGTGAGTCGCGAGCTGAAGACATTCTCCATTGGGCCCCTTGCAGTAAGCAGTGCACCTCTTTGTGTCAGAGAACAGCACCTGAAGAAAACGCTAAATGAAGACTATTACGCCTCTTTAACACCGCTGCATATAACCTGCAGTGAACGTTGTTAGTAGCACCGTCAATAATACCTACGATAGGTTTAAATAGCAAAGCTGGTATTTTATCATGAATTGAAAAACCAAATTGAGACGCAAATGTTAATGGACACTGCGTGAGGAGGCCTTCATCCAGCAGTGGATTGAGACAGATATCAATGACCACTGTGTGAGGTCTTCATCCAGCAGTGGATTGAGACACAGATATCAATGAACACTGCGTGAGGTCTTCATCCAGCAGTGGATTGAGACACAGATATCAATGAACACTGCGTGAGGAGGCCTTCATCCAGCAGTGGATTGAGACAGATATCAATGAACACTGCGTGAGGTCTTCATCCAGCAGTGGATTGAGACAGATATCAATGAACACTGCGTGAGGTCTTCATCCAGCAGTGGATTGAGACAGATATCAATGAACACTGCGTGAGGTCTTCATCCAGCAGTGGATTGAGACAGATATCAATGAACACTGCGTGAGGAGGCCTTCATCCAGCAGTGGATTGAGACAGATATCAATGAACACTGCGTGAGGTCTTCATCCAGCAGTGGATTGAGACACAGATATCAATGAACACTGCGTGAGGTCTTCATCCAGCAGTGGATTGAGACACAGATATCAATGAACACTGCGTGAGGAGGCCTTCATCCAGCAGTGGATTGAGACAGATATCAATGAACACTGCGTGAGGTCTTCATCCAGCAGTGGATTGAGACAGATATCAATGAACACTGCGTGAGGTCTTCATCCAGCAGTGGATTGAGACAGATATCAATGAACACTGCGTGAGGTCTTCATCCAGCAGTGGATTGAGACAGATATCAATGAACACTGCGTGAGGAGGCCTTCATCCAGCAGTGGATTGAGACAGATATCAATGAACACTGCGTGAGGTCTTCATCCAGCAGTGGATTGAGACACAGATATCAATTAACACTGCGTGAGGTCTTCATTCAGCAGTGGACTTAGACCAATATCATTGGACACTGCGTAAGGAGGTCTTCATCCAGCAGTGGATAGAGACCCGGTGCTCCGACACGCGACGCCCATGCGTGTGTCCGCAACACTTAATATGGAGACACTTGCACATACCGTAAACTGGGGGTCTGTGTTTTTTTATTATTATCACGGGGTAATTAAATGATTGAAGCGAGTAAAACGTATCCCGCTGTACACGAAGCTGCGTGCAAGGTACAAACCTCGAGACGAAGTTGATGGGGGAGCTGACGGAGATGAAGTTGATGATGATGAGGAGGAGGTGCATGAGTAGGAGGATGAGGGTTGAGAAAGAAGGCAGGGAGGGAGGTGTGAGCGTGAAGCAATGCCGATGATGATGGTGGTGAGGAGGACGACGATGAGGTGCTTGTATGAGTGTGATGTTGTTGAGAATTCAGTTAAGTGGGTGGGAGCGTGGGGGGGGGGGGGGCTTTGAGGTCGATGATGATGAGCAGGAGGATGATGATGAGCAATGTAGGAAGATGAGTAGGAGGATGGGTAGGCGGCGAGCACCATGCCCCCCTCACAATTTCGCCCATGACGTCAACCCCCTTTCTCAAATCCCCCTTTATAAGGCACGGGGCTTACAGCCCTTCGCACCAACCACTGACAGAGATCAGCACCACCGCCACCAACCACCACCGCCACAAACCACCGCCGCCACCACCACGAGCAGACGCTGTCACCACCTCCACCACCACCAAACAGCAGCCGCATCACCACCACCACCACCAACTTACCATCGGCATCATCTCTCGAAACACCATGAAACCTGCTAGCGCTGCGGCCACCCTCGCGTGCCTGGTGCTGGCCACTCTGGTGGCCGACCCGGCCGAGGCGTGGTACAAACAGGCCACCGGTCCTAGCTACTACTCAGTGGGACGCGCCTCGGGCCTCCTCTCCGGCATCCGCCGCTCGCCGTTCGCGCGCCGCTCGCTGCCCCCCGCGGACGGCGAAGCCGGAGGCGCGGCGGGGCCGGCGGCGGCGATGCCCGACGATGACGAGGAGACGGCGGCGGCGGTGGTGGCGGCTCGGGGCATCGCGGACGCTGAGGGCGTGGAGCTGGTGCGCAACCTTCTGCCCGTGCTCATGCAGCAGCATCCGAAGCGCGTGGGCAGCGCTGGGCGCGGCACGGTGCGTGAGTGTGTGAGTGTGCAGGCGTGGGTCGGTGTGTACAGGTGTGTGTGTGTGAGTGTGCAGGCGTGGGTCGGTGTGTACAGGTGTGTGTGTGTGAGTGTGCAGGCGTGGGTCTGTGTGTACAGGTGTGTGTGTGTGAGTGTGCAGGCGTGGGTCGGTGTGTACAGGTGTGAGTGTGTGTGTGCAGTCGTGGGTCGGTGTGTACAGGTGTGCGTGTGTGCATGCGTGGGTCGCTGTATACAGGTGTGTGTGAGTACAGACGTGGGTCGCTGTATACAGGTGTGTGTGAGTGTGCAGTCGTGGGTCGGCGTGTACAGGTGTGTGTGTGAGTGTGTGTGCAGGCGTGTGTCGGTGTGTACAAGTGTGTAAGTGTGCATGCGTGGGTTCACTGTGTACAGGTGTGAGTGTGTGTGCAGGCGTGTGTCGGTGTGTACAGGTGTGCGTGTGTGTGTGCATGCGTGGGTCGCTGTGTACAGGTGTGAGTGAGTGTGTGTGCAGTCGTGGGTCGGCGTGTACAGGTGTGTGTGTGTGTGAGTGTGCAGGCGTTTGTCGGTGTGTACAGGTGTGTAAGTGTGCATGCGTGGATTCACTGTGTACAGGTGTGCGTGTGAGTGTGTGTGCAGGCGTGTGTGGGTGTGCCCAGGTGTGCGTGTGTGCATGCGTGGGTCGCTGTGTACAGGTGTGCGTGTGTGTGTGCAGGCGTGTGTCGGTGTGTACAGGTGTGAGTGAGTGTGTGTGCAGTCGTGGGTCGGCGTGTACAGGTGGGTTGACAGGCGTAGGTTGGTGTGTACACGTGTGTTTAAAAAAAGAACTGCTTTTTTTTGTTTAGTTCCTTATCGTTTCCCGCGCACCTCCGATTAGCACGGTTGGCTACGTACGGCGCGAAAGAAGTTCAACATACATACGTACAGCCGTGGAACGGTGTGTACAGGTGTGGGTACAGGTGTGGATATGTGTGTACAAATGTGTGCACATATGTGCGTCGGTGTTTGCAGGCGTGTGTACAGGCGTGTGTACAGGCGTGGGTCGGTTCACACAGTGTGTCACAGGTGTCTTTATTTCTAGAGCACTATTTCGTGCAAAATATGCAATTCAAAGTGCTGTGCAGATTAACGAAAACATTGTAAAAATACGAAATCACAAGAACAATAAAAGCTATTTCCATACAAAACTATTTTGCATTATAATAATTTGCTATCGAAGGGATATCAAAAAATCTCACACTATAAAAAATAATCTTAAGTAAAAGCAAGTTTTAAAAGATTGCGAAGCCCTCAGATCCGCTGGCAGGCAGTTCCACAAGCCTGATGAGACCCAGAGGCTTAAAAGCGTCCCGGGGTTGGTTTCGGGTTAAACAAACTGCTGCCGGTTAATGTTGGCCTCCGATCAGCGCGGTTGCCTACGTACGGTGCGAAAGAAGTTCAACATACACACGTCTGCAGAGCCAATATGCCCATGGGCTAAACGTGTATATTGATTTATTTAATTGACTGGCATGTGAAAACACAGAGCCTAATGGATGTCTGCTTGTGCCTGTGTGTATACGTACATGCGCCTGTGTACGTAGCCGTGTCCGTATCGGAGTGCCCGTGTATGTATCTGCATGTGTCCGTGTGTATATAGTAGTGTTGCGGTTAGCGCGCTGCGCTACGGACCTGGCGTCCCGGGTTCGATTCCCGCTCACGGCCAACACCAGTGACGATTATCTGAACCGGTCCTGGGCCTCCCCTAGGTCGACTCAGCCTCAGAATGAGTACCTGGTGCGATGTGTAAACATCGCCACTGGGGAGCCAAAGGCGGCCGGGCGTGGTGTTTGGCACCCACCCCCTCGTGCGCCGTGCCTTCACAGGTGCTCGCTAACAGCACTTGACTCTATAGTCTGTGCACCCATGTACCGGTGTGTGTATGTACCTGTATGTATATACACCCGTGTACCTCGTGCATATACCTATATATACACCAGTGTGTCTATATATGCACATGTTGAGGAGCGGTAGTGTAGCACTTCGTGCGCTGTGCTACACGATCCCGGCCTCCCAATCATCTGAAACGGTCCTGGGCCTCCCCTAGGTCGACTCAGCCTCAAATGAGTGTCCACATCGCTCTCTGGGGAGCGGTGGTGCCGGCCACCCACCCTCTCGCGAGTCGCGTCGGCCTCGCTTACAGCACTTTCCCCAACAGTCCGTTAAGGCTATCGCGTATGTACCGCGTGTGTGCGTGTGCGTGCGTGTGCGTGCGTGTGCGTGCGTGTGCGTGCGTGTGTGTGCGTGTGTGTATATCTGTGTGCCTGTGCCGCTCCCTCCGCGCAGGGCATCTGCGTGAAGGACGTGACCCCGTACCTGCAGAGCTGCGAGCCCCTGTCCGAGCTCCCGGCCACTCTGCAGTGCAAGGCGGAGGTCTACCTGACCCTCGACTCACGGGACTGCCTCTACCCTTGAGCGCACACACGCGCCAAGACACACGAGCATACATACACACGTGCACGTGCATATACACACACACATACACACGCGTCAAACCTGTTCGTCAGATGAGTCCACACCACCACGCCCCAAGCACTACTCATCTGTCTCCCCTTTTCTGAGACCCCCTTCCCTCCTAATCACGTCTCCCTTCCTCCCCATGTCCCCCGTCTCATCATCATCGTCGTCACCATCATCACTGTCATCAATACCAATGCTACCAACGGCACCACCAGCATTAACGCTAATTATACTTTACCGCGATTATCACCACATCATCACTAGCATCATCACTACCAGCACCACCACCATCAGCATCCCCATCACTACCAGCACCACAAACATGACCATCGCAAATCATCACCACCATCACAGTCACCAGCATCATCACTACCAGCACCACCACCATCATCACCAGATTTCCGAGACATAGAGTGGCAAATTGTGATCAATACAAAGACACAGGTTCCACCGTATAGCCTGGACATACTATTGAGGCAAGTGCTGTTAGCGAGCACCTATGAAGGCAGACACGGCACACGAGGGGGTGAGTATCCTGCACCACGCCCGGCCGCCTGTCTCTCGAGTGGTACACGTTTGAGGCTGAGTCGACCTAGGGGAGGCCCAGGACCGGTTCAGATAATCGCCACCGGTGTCGTTGGCCGTGAAGCGAGAATCGAACTCGGGTTCGCCGGGTTCGTCGCGCAGCGTAGCGCTAACCGCTACACCACCGCTCCCCACTGACAAACACAAACCACACACGCGCGCCTCGGCTCCTCCAACCCACGGGCCCCTGCGCGCTCCATCGCTACACCACTGATACACAACACCCGCGTAGACCGCTCGGGTTGCAGCGAAAGGACTCCACGACTACGATATATGGCACGAAAAATAAATACAATGTTTACCGATAATCGTATCGTCCGGTTTTTTTGGGGGGGAAAAAATATCGTTGTCGTGATTATTGATGCTGAGTATATCTCTCTTAATAATTTTATTTCCAGACATATGTTTTAAATAACACGCTCAATATTAAAGGTTGTAAATAAAACGCTTATGAGACGTTGTTCGACAATGAAATAGTATTCCTACTTACATAGACAGCAAATCGAATACAAGGACCGGTTCAGATATTCGCTGTAGCTGTTATTGGTCGTGAGTGGGAATCGAACCACTGGACTGCACACAGTCATATACGTGTGTACACAAAGACAAAGATCCCCCGTATAGGCATCACAGACTGTTGGGGGCAAGTGCTGTGAGCGAGCACCTGTAAAGACCGGCACGGCACACGTGGGTGGCCGGCACCACGCCCGACCGCATTCGTCTCCCCAGTGGCGATGTTTACACCTCGCACCGGGCACTCATTTGAGGCTGAGTCGACCTAGGGGAGGCCCAGCACCAGTTCAGATAATCGTCGCTGATGTGTCGACACACACACACACGCATACATACCGATACATACATACAGACCCCCTAAACCTACACACCAAACACAGTCCTACACACAGACACACTCACAAACTAAACACCACGTAGATGCACACGTACTGACAGAGATGCACACACATACACGCGCACACACAAAGGAGCACATTAACGACACATGCACACATGCAGATACACATACATAAACACAGAGACATATATATACAGACACACAGGCGTGCACACACAACTAAGTACATACGTACACCCGGACATACACAAACACACAAAGACAAAGGCAGGCAAACACACACACATTCAGACGCCATAAACACGCCGTGTTTGTGTTTCCTTCACCTATTGCCACGTTGTGCGCGTCGTGCGCCCATCTGTGCCTCAGTGTGTGCGTGTGAGTACGTGTGTGTTTCTTGTGTGTGTGTGTTTGCTTGTGTGTGTGTGTGTTTGCTTGTGTGTGTGGTTTTTTTTGCTTGTGTATACGTGTGCGCGCGTGTCTGTAAAGATCTTCGTGTGTCTATGCGTGCGCACATGTGCGTGTGTGTTGGTGTATAAACGTGTGTGTGAGTGGGTATCTGCCTATGTGTTTACATGACTACATGCAACCAGACTTTGAAAATATCGCGCGCTCTCTCTCTCTCTCTGTGTTCGTCCGTCTGATGCTAAGACTTTGGTCCCCATTAAAATTAAAATAAATCTCTATGCTGTATTACTGCGCTGTTACTGAGTGAGTGAGCGAGTGCAAGGGCGGGGGGAAGAGAAGACCAAAGAGCTGCTGGTGGGAGATACTGAGTCTAAGGCTCTCTGACTTGATTTGAAGCTTTCGTGACTGCAGGAATTACTCTTTGGTTCTTTCGGTAAAGTCACGTAGAAAGAAAATAAATTAAATAATATTTAGTTATTTAACTTATTTTCTTGCTACGTGATTTTCCCGACTTTAGCAAATAAATTTAAAAATATTATAAGATTAAATAAAAAAAAATCTTTCTACGTGACTTCACCGAAAGAACCAAAAAGTCTAAGGCTCTCTCTCTCTCTCTGAGCCTGAGTTCCAGGGTGAGTGTGCCGTTATATGGGTCTCTATGTGAGTTAATGGGCCACTGTGTGAGTGTATGGGTCTTTGTATGATGAGTCTATGGGTCTCTGTGTGATACGTCTATTGGTATCTGTGTGAGGAGTCTATGGGCCACTGTGTGAGTCTATGGGTCTCTGTGTGACGAGTCTATGGGTCTTTGTGTGATAAGCATATGGGTCTCTGTGTGAGTCTATAGGTCTCTGTGTGACGAGTCTATGGATCTCTGTGTGAGTATGGGTTTCCTTGTGAGTCTGCGGGTCTCTGCAGGAGTTCATGAGTCTCTGTGTGTGAGTTAATGGGTCTCTGTGCGAGTTTGTGGGTGCACATCTTCAGTGGTGCCCATTTATTTATACAGCTAACAAGAGTGGATTACTTGATATCCCCACTCCTTCCAAACGGTTATACACAGGCCACGCGCCGTCTCTTGTCAGCTCCGGTCCAAGGCCACGTGCATGGATAGCTGTACACGTGCGTGACCGACGGGTTCACTGTGAGAGAGAACGCACGACGATTGTTCAGTGGCAAAAATGAAACAATTCAATTATGGCTCTTGTTTTGTCAATCCACTGCTGGACGTATGCGCGCCAAGCCTTCACGGGGGCCTACACTGAATGGCTTAATAACCTCGATATCCACTGATAACCTTTGCACATTTCACATTGCAACGCGAAAGAAGAAGAAAATGATGACGACAAGAATGATGATGAGCCGAACTGACTCTCAAGACTCATTTTCAGCAGCGCCCTATATTGGGAATTTTGGCCAATTCCATTAATAGGACATTTGGCTTCGTGTTGGGGAGAAAATCGGAGAGCTTGGAAAAAACCCGCCACACTTATGAGGGGTGGGGGGGGGGGAGTAAATGCTGAAAACTCTGCACAGATGGATTCAATAATCCAATTGCTGAATTGCCATTTCCCAGCCACGTCGCAGCCCAAGTCCAAAATCCTACGAGGTCGGCCGCGTTCAGGGTGATCTGGCCGTAGGTTATAGCCCAAAACGTCAGCCAACTCTATAAAGCAGTGCTGGTATCAGCAATTATGTCCAATAATGTGTCAATCCACTGCTGGATGAAGGCCTCCATATGCCTTTCTTTCGTGGGTGATATGTTGACCATACTTCACCACGCTGATCAGGGCGAGTTGGTGAAGCAGTGTACAGCGACAGCGCCTGTTCAGATGTTAGCCCTGCTCGGGAATCGAACTGAGGTGGCCAGGGTCATAGCGCATTGCAGGGTCCCACTGCGATAATAATGTTTCTGCTATATGAGTTACGACTGCTATGCAAAAGGGCCATTTCTCGAAACGTCATAGGGCACGCATGGCTTAGAACAGAAATTGGGTTCATCGAGATAATTAGAGTGAGATGGAAACATTTTCCAAATACAGGTCTCCTTTTATGGGCAATAAAAGTGAGTTTATCGACCATAGGAAACTTATTGACCGAGGGGGGAGGAGGGAGGCGGGAAGGGGGTAGGGGCAGTGTGGAGGGGGGGATGAAGGTGGGGGGAGGGGCAGTGGGGGGAGGGAGTGAGCGGTGGCTTTGCGCAGTGGTTAGCGCAACCTCCCCGCGTGGTGAAGTATGGTCAAACTCCAACGACCGACACGGCGTGGAGAGGCGTCCATCCAGCAGTGGATCGTCAGGGCTGTAACCGAGTATAAATTTTGACTTAAAAATTTCGTGACTGCAGGAATTCATATTCTTGGTTCTTTCGGTAAAGTCACGTAAATATAATTCATTATTAAATACATTTTTTTAAATTAAAATAATACAAATTAAAATAAAATGAAAAATAATTAATTGAAAATAATAAAAGCAAAAAAACAATAAAAATAGTCAAATAAAATTAGAAATAAAAATGAATTGAAAATAATAAAAGCTAAAAACCCACGACGTTTCGATCGCAACACAATCGAGTATATTTAAATTTTGATTTAAAGTTTTCGTGACTGCAGGGGATTCATATTCTTATTTTATTGTTTCCCTTCTACGTGACTTTACCGAAAGAACCAATAATACGAGTATATATATACGTGACTTTACCGAAAGAACCGCGTACAGTTATTGTTGGTGTACGTAAAAAGGATAACCTTTGTGTGTGTGTGTCCAATAAAAGTTAATATATTGACCGTGTCATTGACTCTTCTTCGTTATCATCATCGGCCATGGTCAATCCACCGCTGGACGAAGGCCTGCCCTCGAAGTCGCCGTCGCTCACCATCACGCGATGCGCTAATCCACCCAGTAACTGCCCCACGAGTTGATTCCATCGCTCCGTCTCCACGGTCAATGGCCCCGTCGATGTTTGCACGCTCCGCAACTACGGAAAGGCCCTGGACCGGTTCGAAATATTCACTGCTAATGCCACTCTTGCGTATGATGGCAATACGTGCTGGAGCCGAATGCCAATATCGAGGTCCGCTTTGCCATGACGAGGGGGCTTCAGGAGAGGGCCCGCGTGGTTTCTTTTTTTCCGGTGCGCCTCCCACGTTAAAGAGTTGCGTGGCCGTGGGGTCCATCGATTGGGTTGCGTGGCCGCAGTCGCACGCGCCACCGCGGCTGGTGTTCGTGATTATCCATCAACGGAGGTAGAAGAGCGCAATCGGTCTCTTGATGCTCCGATGCGGTTCATGGTTGGACGTCTGTGAACGACTGAACGACCGCACATCTGTGGAAAATTAGAGCTTTGTGGCTCATCGGATTCCTCTCAAGTATAAATAAATATTCTGATTCTCAGCTTAACACGTAGGTTTTCGCGACCAATATCATCCATACTAGAGGGTTTTTTTCTGGGGTCAGATCGCGTAAATATATAAATGTGTCGTTAAAAAATATATGGCTGTCGCCTGATTAAGCTAGTTGTAATTACTGGCGAAACGTCGTACTCAGATTGTAAATGTTGTGGCTTGGCTCTCCAACACAACTGGCGTGCTGTACAAGTGCCGAATTGGCCACGTTCTGTTTACGTGACAACCCTTACTTTTTTCTGATCGCTACCGCTGGTGTTGCGATAGAAATGTCGTAGTTTTTTGTTATTTTCTTTTAATCTCCGTGACTCCAGCGAAAGACCCGAAGAATATGAACCCTTACTAGTTGGCTGTGTCGGGTAGTGGCGGGTTTTAACGACACATTTAGATATTTACGCATTCTGATTCTCGTCACGCCACCGAGTGTCTTTCGAGGAGGGATGGCCAGAGCCAGCAGGTGCAATCATGGTGTGGGGCTCGTAATGAGGCGGTGATTCAGGACATCCGCGTTTGTTCCACTCGGCTCGCCACGAGCGTTCTTCCGCAACCGGGCGAGAAATGTTCACCGCTTGATGTTGCCCCCCCGTGAATCGGGACTCTTAACTCATCGGGGCTCTGACTCAGGGAGTAGTGCGCTCACAACAACGACCGCACCGCTCTCCGTAGGTGTATGTACGTTGAACTTTCTTTCGCACCGTACGTAGCCAACCGTGCTAATTGGAGGTGCGTAGGGAAGACAACAAACGAAACAAACAAGCAGTTCTAAAGAAATGAGTTTTTTTTTTTTAATCGAGATGCGAATATCGGAAGGAAGAGCGTTCCAGACATCCACTGGGGAGACAAAGGACGTCCGGGCGTGGTGCTGGCCATATCACCCTCTCGTGCACCGTTCCACCTTAATATGTGTTCGTTCATAGTCTCTCAGGGTTTCTGGGGTGTCCGTGCGTGCGTTTGTATGTGGGGAACGGTGGTGCAGCGGTTAGCGCACTACACACGCTTTGCAATCGCGCGCACCGAGTTTGTTTCGCAACTCACGTCCAACATCGGTGACGAACACATCTCGATCGGTCCTGGGACTCCCCTAGGTCGGCTCGGCCTTAAATCAACACCTTTATGCGGCGTGTAAACATTCGCGCATTGGGGAGACAAATGCAGGCGGGCGTGCCTCTGCCCAACCACCGCTTCGCGCGCGCCGTTTTCACGACCTCAATAGGCGCTCGCTCGCTGCACTCGCCCCAAATTGCCACGCCGTCGGACGTCTGCCCTCTGCGTGGGTTGCTTTGCTGCGCGATTGAACGCCAACGGAGCGTCGCGTGAGTCGCGTGCGTCGCGCGCGTCCGTCGCAAACAAAGTCGCGCGCGGTGAAGCTCGGAACGACGCTTGCGCGGAGACGGAGAGCGAGCAGGATGAGGATCGAGGATGACAGGAGCCGCGCGCGAGTTTGTGCGGGGGTTGAGAGGGGGGTGGGTGGTGCCGCGGGCGGCCACGGCCACGCTCCGTTAACTCCGGCAGCATGCGAGTGGCCCTAGCCTGCCTGCCGACCTCCTCCTCCCTACCCAGTGAGCGCCCTGTCACCGGAGATGCGTGCGATGCCCCTGTCAGAGAGAGAGGGAGGGCGGGGATGGGAGGATTGGAGTGTGATGAGAGTTGCGGTGGTGGTGGTGTAAGTGGTCGCTAACGGCACTTGCCCCAACAGTATGTTAAGGCGATACGGGGGGTCTTTGTCTTTGTCTTGGTGGTAGTGGTGCGTAGTGAGTGGTAAGCGCGCTGCGCTACGAACCCCGGCGACCCGAGTTCGATTTCCCGCTCATGGCCAACACCGGTGACGATTATCTGAACCGGTCCTGGGTTGACTCGGCCTCAGTTGAGTACATGGTGCGGTGTGTAGTAAGCATCGCCACTGGGGAGACAAAGGCGGCCGGACGTGGTCCTGGCCACCCACCCCTCGTGTGTCGTGACGGCCTCTAAAGATGCTCGCTAACAGCGCTTGCCCCAAAAGTCTGTTTAGGCGATACGGGGGATATTTACCTTTGGTGTGCGGTGAAAATGGTCGGAATGTAATGAATGTGCAATGAGATTATGGTGTGCGTGATGATTGAGTGCGATGTGTGGATTGGGATAGCGCTGTATGATGAGAATGTGGGGTGTGATTCATGGCTGGGGCCGTGGTGATCACAGCGTGGTGTGACGAGAGCGTGATGTGTGATGGTGAATACGTAGTTGTGTGTGATGAGAGTCGTGGGGGTGTGATGAGCGAGTGGTGTTTGGCGAGATTCTTGGTGCGTCATGAAAACGATGTGCATGTGTGATGACAGCATGGTGTGATGACGCGTGGTGTGAGTGTGCGTTCCTTGGTGGGAGCATCAGGTGCAAGTAATACCCCCACTCCCCCCGCTCCCCCCCCCCCCCAACAGGTGTTAAGGTTAGAGGTATGTGACTCATCTAAGTCGGCTTCGCTTTAATTCCATCTGACGGTGCGCGACGAGGCCGTGATGACCTCATTCTCCACCCTGGTGCACGCGGAACATGTTTCTGCATCTTTCACAATTTCATTGCATTTGTCCCGTCGGTGTCATGCCACGAGACGGCGCGTCCATCCGGATCTCTTCCGGCAGTGAGCGGCGTGCATCTCCCCGTGCCAGAGAACGGCCCGCGGAACGAGGTGTCACAGAATCACTTTTGTGATATTGATTTGTCCACATCCTGGGGAGTGCTGAACTTTTCGCACACGCCCTGCTCTGGTGAAATGTCCGTTGCATGGCAGCCGAACACATTTATTTTTTCCACTGAAGTGGTATCTAGGCCCTGGGAATGCATTGCTAAGTGGATTGTGCTCACAAGAATACATCTTCCCACGCTGCAATGTGCCAGCGACATTTTTCGCATGTTTACTTTATCATATAAATTCGTTTATGTAGCAAGGCTTTGTGATTATTGAAGAGGTTGTCCGACACTTAGTAGCCACTATTCGTGTAACTATTCATATGTTTATTTTTTAATTGGTCACCAGAAATGTTTTAAAGATGTAATTATCATCAGGTCAATAGTGCAATGTGCGGGCTCCAGTTCTTATTGTCCACTATATATTTGGTCTACATGTTCTGCAAAAGGCCCATTACCCTAAACGTCGCCTATTATATATTTTTTCCCTTCAACGCCACAGCGTTATTGACGAATGTCTTGAGTCTCTTGTCATTTTTTTTGGGAGGGTTTTCAGTTGTAACATTTCGTCAATTGTGAAACGGAATGTCATGCATTCAGTGCGCAGTCACTGGGAGCTGGCGTGAGACCATCACCGACTGGCTACGCTTGGGAATCCGGAATTAGTTAGCGGGCGACCGAAACTCGGATTGAAATTCAGAATCTCAGCGGTGGCACTCCATTCTCTGACCTCTGCGACACTCGGCCACCTCCAACCCCCCCACCCCCACCCCTGGGAGTATGAAGCAACTCTGTACAGGGTGGCACAGAAATCAGGACACAGCAGCTTATTCCACCCCTTCATGAATCGGACCGGCCTTAATAGGTGCTCGCTAACAGCACTTGCCCCAGTAGCCGATACAATTCTATACTCTACAGGGATCTTTGTCTTCGTTATGTGTGTGCGTGTGAGAGAGTAGGGGAGCGGTAGTGCAGTGGTTAGCGCACTGCACTACGAACCCGGTGACCCGAGTTCGATTCTCGCTCACGACCACAAACACCGGTGACGATTATCTGAATCGGTCCGGGCTCAGGTCGACTCAGCCTCAAATGAGTACCTGGTGGCGATGTATAAACATCGCCACTGGGGGAGAAAAAGGCGGTCGGGGGAGAAAAAGGCGGTCGGGCGTGGTGCCGGCCCCCCCACCCCCCTCGCGTGGCGTGCCGACCTTCATAGGTGCTTGCCAACAGCACTTGCCCCAACAGTCTGCGGACGCTATAGGGGGATCCTTTACCTTTGGTGAATGTGTATGCGTGAACATCAGCACTTCAGAAATAAAAGCTGGCGAGCACCTATTAACACCGTACCATCCTTGCTGATGTACCGTATGTTCCGTATTATAAGACGCTCTGGAAAGTAAGACGCACCCAAGACTTGTGCCCGGTGTTAATAAAAGTGTACAAATGTGGTCTCACACGCACACGCATACACACCGGATTATAAGACGCACCCCTAGCTCTGCGTCCTATGATCCGAATGAACGGTCGGCGCACTCGCGAGATGCTGGGTTGCGATGCATTGGCGTCCTCTGCAGGGCCACGTGCGTTACTGCAGGCGTGAAAGCCAGCTGCTGCCAGAGCGCTCGCTCGCTGTCCGAAAATGTCAGTGTTCGTCTCAGTCTATCATCACCATAGCAATAATTATGGTCATTTACAGATACAAATTTACTTGCGAAAGGTTTCGTTCATCGTCGAGAAAAAAATATATCTAGGCGCGTGAAATCGCAATTGCCCCAGCTCTGTGATCCTATATTGTGGCATTTCGATTAGTCACTGCGGGTACACGTGGGTGCAAACTCATTACCGAATTATAATCTCACCATGAGATGAAACGGAGCGAACGAGACAACATAATCGAGCAAGCGAGATAAATAAGCATTTGTTTTGTTTTAATTCGAACCCCAAACTCAATCAAAAGTGACGGGGCAGATGGGAGGGGCGGGGTCAGTGGGGAGGGTTTGGGCCGGTGGGGGAGGAGCGGGACTAGTTGGGGGAGGAGCGGGGCTGGTGGGGAAGGGGCGGGGCCGATTGGGGGAGGGGCGGGGCCGGAGGGGCGAGGGGAGGACTGGCGGCGGAGGGGGTAGACCCAGTCACGTGATTCCCTGGTGACATCATCCCGATGGGAGGGGGGGCGGGGTTTGTTTTGGGGGGAGGGGCGGGGTGAGAGCCAATCACGTGGTAAACGTGGAAACCTCTTTCCCGTCATGCACTGCGCGCGCTCCAGATGTTCCGCCAGCCATCTTGGTAAATAGAAGCGGACAGTAGTCGGGAGAGAAGCGGGCAAGCAAGCTCGGTCGTCATCAGCAGCAGCAACAACATCAACAACACCAGCAACAACAACATCAGCAGCAGCAGCGGGGGAAGGCGCAGCACTGGCCGCGATGTTTCGCAGCACCGGCTCCTTCGACCGGCTGCTGGGTGAGGCCAGTTCCGCGGATGCGGTGGTGGTTGATGTGGTGGTTGTGGTTGTGGCGGTGGTTGTGGCTGTGGTGGTGGTTGATGTGGTGGTTGTGGCTGTGGTGGTGGTTGATGTGGTGGTTGTGGCTGTGGTGGTGGTTGATGTGGTGGTTGATGTGGTTGATGTTGTGGTTGATGTGGTGGTTGTGGCTGTGGTGGTGGTTGATGTGGTTTGTTAGCTGTGGTGGTGGTTGATGTGGTGGTTGTGGCTGTGGTGGTTGATGTGGTGGTTGTGGTTGATGTGGTGGTTGTGGCTGTGGTGGAGGTTGATGTGGTTTGTTAGCTGTGGTGGTGGTTGATGTGATGGTTGTGGCTGTGGTGGTGGTTGATGTGGTGGTTTGTTAGCTGTGGTGGTTGTGGTGGTGGTTGATGTGGTGGTTTGTTAGCTGTGGTGGTTGTTGATGTGGTGGTTGATGTGGTGGTTTATTGGCTGATGTGGTGGTTGATGTGGTGGTTGTGGCTGTGGTGGTGGTTGATGTGGTGGTTGATGTTGTGGTTTGTTGGTTGATGTGGTGGTTTGTTGGCTACGGTGGTTGATGTGGTTGTTGTTGGCTGCGGTGTTGGTTGATGTAGTGGTTGTCGCGGCGGTAGTGGCTGTTTTGGCTGCTGTGGTGGTTAATGATGTGGTTGTTGTGGTTGCGATGGTGGTTGATTGTGGTTGTTGTGGCTGCAGTGGTGACTGTTGTGGTTGCGGGGGTGGTGGTTGTGGTTGTTATGGCTGCAGTGGTGGTTGATGTGGTTGTTGTGGCTGCAGTGGTGGTTGATGTGGTTGTTGTGGCTGCAGTGGTGGTTGATGTGGTTGTTGTGACTGCAGTGGTGGTTGATGTGGTTGTTGTGACTGCAGTGGTGGTTGATGTGGTTGTTGTGACTGCAGTGGTGGTTGATGTGGTTGTTGTGGCTGCAGTGGTGGCTGTTGTGGTTGCGGCGGTAGTGATGTGGTGGTTGTGGCTGCGGTAGTGGTTGTTGATGTGGTTGGTGTGGCTGCAGTGGTGATTGATGTGGTTGTTGTGGCTGCAGTGGTGTTTGATGTGGTGGTTGTGGCTGCGGTAGTGGGTGTTGATGTGGTTGTTGTCGCTGCAGTGGTGGCTGACGCGGTGGTAGTTTGTGGACTTTGTGGCCGCGGTGGTGGTTATTGGTTGTTGTGACCGGTGTGGTTGATGGGATTATGGTGGCAATTGTGTTGGCGGTAGTTGTGATTGGTGCGGTTGTAAGGGGTAGTGTTGCGCTAGTAGTTCTAGTTTAAGTGTTGGTGGTTGTGATTTCGGTTTTTGGTGGTTATACTTAATTTTGTGGTAGTTGCGGGTGTAGCTAATGCGGTTGTGCGCATGGTGATTTTCTTGGACGTGGTAGGTGTGGTCGAAGAGGCGGTGATTGCACTTGATGCGGTTGTAGTCGGTGCCGTGGTGGTGATTGTGATTGACGTGATGATGTTTGATAAGGAGGTGGTTGTATTTGTATCGAATAGTTGTTGTTGTTTGAAATGGCAGTCGTAGTGATTGCAGTTTCATTCGTGGTGTTTGTACTGCCCGTGTGTAATGCCATACGGAAGCTTGACAGACTGAACGAGGCTGCGGCTTCCTCTCGCTGCTCCAGGAGACGGGGGATGGTGGTAGAGGTGGTGGTGGTTGCGTCGTCGGTGCTGATCGCGGTGGTTGTGATGTCGGGATCGCGGTCAGAACTCCTGCTGGACGTGTTGCCGTTGCTGTGGGAATGGCTGTACTGGTGGGAGTAGTGAGTGGTGCGTGGTTTGGGGTGGATGTCGGGGTGACGGTAATGGGGAATCGTGTTTGTGGTGATAGCAGCATTGGTTCGGGGTTAGAGACGAGGGTGTGGTTGGAATCGTTGTGGGGGGGGGGGGGAATTAGGATCGGGGAGTTTTGGAGGAGCCCGGAGATGTCGTGGTCATGCTGTTTTCAGTCGGCATCTACAGTGGCCTCTTTGTTTAGCGGTGTGGTTATTTCGGAACTGATTGCCGTTGTCAGAACCAGGGTGCAGGTGTCGTGTAGAGAGGTCTGGGAGTTGGCCAACGTTTCTCGAGTGCCGTTAAGATATGGATGTGATCGAACTGGTGGTCGTCGTGGTATTGAGAGTTATGTGGTCGCGGTGTCATTTGTATACAGTATCGTGCTGTTGTGCGGTGTGGTCCCGTACAGAATTTGCACACGCACACATGGGGAGGGAATTCCAGACAACAGGACTGACGGCACAGAGGGACCGACCCTCGCATCCAAAATCTAAATCTTTATTTGGACTGCCGGAGCAATCCGATGAGCAGCAAAAAGCTCTTTTCCACAGATGTCCTGTATGGGCGGGTCGGACCAGAGTGGACGTCATTACGACCCGACAGTATTGTCGCGTCATGCTTGCTAAGCCCACTTTAGTGCGGCCCGCACTGGTGGAGTATGGAGCAAGTGATAATCCAGTGCTTGGCGGTGTGTGTGTGTGACTTGGTTATGAACTCGCTCTGCATTCGAATTAAGACCACGCGCACACGTGCGCACTGCATATGTGTGTGGTGGTGTTAATCGTTAAAGTCTTGACTTGTTTGCTGTCCTGGTTTTCAGTGTACTTTTGACGTCGTTTGTTTACTTTACAAACAACTATGTCAGCACACGTCTGGATTTATCCCGTCCCGCTGCACATTGCAAACATGGCAGGGGCGGGGAGTGACCACTTCTCACACTTTTTACACGTAGGCTTTCACGACCAATATTATTATTCTTAATTAGGTTATTTTGGGTTAGATTTAAGTAAAACATATTTGAATCTAACTTGCCAAATGCATCACCGCCCTCAGCACACCGATGTGTTGGAGAGTGATAATGGAGATTACCACATTTATGCGCGACCTAACCCAAAATTAACCAATTATGAATAACATCTAACCATGGTGGTGAGTGTAGACACGTGAAGAGTGACTTGGTTGCCTAGGACCAATTCAGATATAACTTGCCTTTTAATGTTACACCAGTGACTGAGTACAGTCATAATAGTTGTGCACTCGCTGTGTTCTGCAGCAGTCTAAAGAACTTTAAGGAAGACAGCCAAAAATACAGCTCTTGTAGATACTATGGGCATGGGGCCCTGTCTGACATGCGTTTGAAGCCTCATTCGTGAAGGACGAATGATTCAAGTGGCGTTTGACAATCACTGCCGTCGTGCCCGTGACATCACTGAAGTGACATTTTTTTTAAGTGTACGGTAGGCACGACACGGTGAGGTCACTCGACGTTACATGCAACATGCACAAACGTGACTTTAATCTTTTTTTCTCATTTAACACAGCTTGAAGTCCATATCAGATAGCCCTGCACACACAGCTAAGTCCTAGATCTGTAACAATTATTTCTATCCCTTGGTCATTTGTCAAGAATCGGGGTCTCAAATGAATCAAACCATGTCTTCCGCAGACAAAGCCACGAGCCAGCTGCTGCTGGAGACAGACTGGGACTCCATCCTGCAGATCTGTGACCAGATTCGTCAGGGTGATGTCCCGTGAGTGACTTACTCTCCTCATCAGCCCAAGTGACTCGCCACACTGTCTGCATGCCTAACCCTTTCACCAGTCGCTGTGAGATCCACTCCACCTCATTGAGTGTGGATTATAACGTTCATGTGGGGAGGGGGGGGTGAAAGGATGTGTCATGGGCAGCGTGCTCGAAGAAGAATATTTTACGTGACTGCTTTGGCAGTGATGCAGAAGCACAAGTGAAAAACGCAACTCGATGTTTGTCGATAACTGCCTTATGACAGAGAAGTGTATAATAGGTCAACAAATGTTTTCGACATAGCCCCTTTCCTCAGAGTGGCACGGAACAGAAGCATGGAGAGTAACAACGAAAATGGAACAACAAAACATAACTTTTTTCAGAAAAGGATACTGGGGAAAAAGAGGAACATGTGGATGGAGAACGAATGCAAATGAAATACAAACGCGTTGACTGTTAAGAAAATTAAGTGACCTAGAGCAGGACATATGGTCAATAGAAATTATAATAGAAATTATGGCTGATGACAGAATGGTATCCAAAGGAAAATGCCCAAGGGAATGACGACTGTGAAGATGGAAGAATGAGGTCAGTTCATGTGTAGGCCTCATATCCGGCAATGCAGGGCAGTGAGGGATTGCATTGTTTTGGAGTAACTCTCATCCAACAGTGGATAGACAAGTGACTGATGACGATAACAAAGGCAGCGTTAAGGACAGGATTATGGAGAAGTTGGTGAACGTTCTTGACAATTGTTCAACTCGCCATGATTGCCTGGTGGTGGTGGCGGCACACACCTGGTGAGGGGTTGGTGGATCACACAAGTGTGACCAGATTTGTATAACTTTATTGAAGCTCGGCACAAGTTAGAGGTGCTCCTTTCATTTCCGAAATGGTTAAATAATCTTGAGAATGCAGACTTTATTGTCGCAATGCACGTCGTGGGTGTGTATGCAATGTTTACGGATACACGGAGAATCCTCCATTTGTCCTCGACAATGAATGTTTTTCTCCCCTCCAACCACCCCCCCCCCCATCTATGACGGAATTTGCGGTTCACCACGCAGGGTCAAATACGCCATGCCGGCCATCAAGAGGAGGGTCAGCGAGAAGAACCCACACGTTGCCATGTTCGCCCTCCAGGTGGGTGATGCGCCTCTCCGGAGGACAGACGACGAACCGTGATTATGATAGAGTAAATACCTGCGCAACCAGTTTTTTTACAAGAAACACCCAACAGGCGTTTTGCGGTGATGTGTTTAACCTCGTGCGCATAGGTGCTCACTAACAGCACCTGCCCCGGACAGACAGTCTCTTTAAAGGCTCCACGCGACATCTTCGTTTTTGTGTGTGTGTGTGGCCAGGTGCTGGAGTCTGTGGTGAAGAACTGTGGGCAGCTGGTGCATGATGAGTTGGCCACCAAGCAAACAATGGAAGAGTTCAAGGAGCTGTGCAAGGTGGTTGACCCATCTACCTCTTTTTTTTTTCCCATTGCGTCATCCGAGCCCTGTCTGTCCGGCCTGTCGCGGATCAGGAGGCCCGGGTTGCTTTTCCACTGCAGATCCAGAGCCATGCCACTGATGTCACACCATGTGTGATGTTGAGACGCATGCAGATGATGCAATGACGCATACATGCACGTGCGCACATACTTATATGCCACATTGACGTACACTCGCATGTGTACACACTTCCTCAGCACCCCAAAGCTGCGGACACACTGGGCACCATTTTTGCTATGTTCTGGTGTGATTATGTCACACGCGTTGAACGCACAATTAGCCCATTAGCCCTGTTCCAAACCCTGCTTGTCCCCGAGCAAGGTTCTGGTGTCTTGTGAGGTCGGCATATAAACGGTTTGGTTCCAGCTTGGCTCGTCAAATAGCCAGTGGAAAACCGCCTGTACAGTGATGGCCTCATGCTGCCACAGCTCGACTCGATTGTGCTTGTAGAAAGAGGTATTTGTTGGGCCTAACCCTGAGCCTATCATTCCATTCACATCGGAGTCCTGTCTAATGACTTATCCTCTTAAGCTCAAATCCAACACTCATTCTCTTAATGAAAACGCTCAACATTGGTTTACTTTAGTTCTTGGGAGCATTAGTGCACCGCATTAACCAGGTTGACTCAGATAGACTGCCCCTTGTAGTTGGGCAGTTTATAATGTGAGTTGAATGGTGTTCATCTGCTTTTACACTAACAGTTTAACACGTAGGCTTTTGTGACAAATATCCATAATAAAAAAAATGGGTTAGATCACGTAAATATAAATGAGGTGTTAAACCCGCCACCACCCAACGCAGCCAATTATTAAGGTTTGTCACGTAAACAACGTGCCAATAATGTTGGTAGCAATACAATACAATGTTAGTAGCAATACAAGATACGTTTCGCTACCCATGCGTCTCATTCACACGGCCGACTTGCTGTGCAGTCGCAACCAGCGGTGCTGTTTGTCACATCATGTTCGCTGGAGCATGGTGCCCCGGTGTGCCCTCCTTAAACTCTCCCAGGCAGGATGCAACCTGCATGCGGAATGGATATGCGTTGCCCAGCTTTGCGTGCAGCATTGGTGGAACGAAAAGGTGGCCACAGTGCACGCTGGTTCGGGTCGGGCAATAATGCAACAAATCTTCTCTTAGGCGAGTGGCCATATTAGTATTATGCGGACATTCGTGCACAACTAACTTTGGATTCCACTCATTGCATTTGTTCCGTTGTCCTCCGATGCGGGCCTGTGTATAGAACCTGCTAAGCTAGTCCGACAGATGGTGTTTAAAATGTTGTCAGTCAATGTAAATTCTTACCAATTGCAAGCATACAAACAAGAGGGGGTGGGGGGAGCTGTGATTGGAGGCGGCGTGTCACGTTCAGTGGGTGGAGCTGTGTTCTCTCGACAGTGGTGGGTGGGTGATGGGTGGGGTAGTGTAGTGGTTAGCGTGCTGCGGTACGCTACGAATCCGGCAACTCTGACTTCGGCGTGTCGCTGTGTTCTCAGTGAGAGGGGGTAGGGTGGGGTGGGTGAGTGGTGGGAGGCGTGTCGCTGTGTTCTCAGTGAGGGGTTGGGGATTAGTGGAGGGGTGGGGTGGATGGGTGAGTGGAGGGAGGCGTGTCGCTGTGTTCTCAGAGGGGTTGGGGAGATGTGGAGGAGAAGGGGTGGGTGAGTGGTAGGAGGCGTGTCGCCGTGTTCTCAGTGAGAGGGGTTGGGGAGATGTGGAGAGGTGGGTGGATGGGTGAGTGGTGGGAGGCGTGTCGCTGTGTTCTCAGAGGAGTTGGGGAGATGTGGAGGAGAAGGGGTGGGGTGGATGAGTGGTGGGAGGCGTGTCGCTGTGTTCTCGGTGAGAGGGGTTAGCGAGACGTGGAGGGGTGGGAGGGGCACAGCAGTGTGGGGAGGAGTGTGGCCAGACCCCCGTCGGTGGTGGTGGGGGGTGATGGTGTAAGCGTTTCACGTGAGCCGTGACTCGAGAATGGAAATACCCACGTGCCTGTTTGAGAGCCCCGCGATTGGCTTGGGCGCGTCTGGCGTCTTGGGTAATGCTTCACCAGGAAGTGAGGGGGGCCTCCGCTGGGAGCAACCTTTAGAGCCCGCGCACCTCGCACGAGACGCAAAGTCTCGCAATTTGGACTTATTACGCCGTGAGAACCGGTAAGTTTCCTTGGGCATGAGTGGAAGGCGCCTTGTAAATAAATGTAAATTATTATTACTATGCGTACGACTCGCGGGATGTCTCGTTCACGGTCCGGGCGGGTGAGCGCACACCGTTCTTCATGGTCTGTTAGCTGTGGGGTTTTTTATTGTTGAGAAATTGTGAAGTCCCTGACGGCATTACTGTGCGTTGAGCCTGCGTTGATTTATAATACAGCTTGCGTTCATTTGTATTATTATACGTGTGTATATCATACAGGGTCATATATTTATGGATATGAAAGCAAAACGTTGGTAAATTCTTGCTCAAATCAGCATTAGCGGCCATCTCCCTGTTTACAGCCTTGACCCAGTGGTGGATATTTCTTCGTGTCAGCGGCGGGGACGGGTTTCCACAGGGAAACCACCGTTGACCTCCCCACAAAGTGGTACAGATTGTATCTGCCCCTGGAGTGATGATTGGCCGAGTCAAACCCCAAACATGGTTTGAACTCGGTTTAACATGTAGGCTTTCGTGACCAATATCCATAAATATATAAATGTGTCGTGAAACCCGACACCACCCGACACAGCCAACTAGTAAGGGCTGTCACGTAAACAGAACGTGGCCAATTCGGCACTAGTACAGCACACCGGTGTGTTGGAGAGCCAAGCCACAACATTTACAATCTCAGTACTCCGTTGACTGTGTCGGGTGGTGGCGGTTTTTAACGACACATTTACGCGATCTAACCCAAAAAAAACCCTCTTATGGATGGTTTGAACTAGTATTGCGAGTCACTCGCTCTACCGCCTAGTTACCTGGTCGGATAATAGATACCGCACTAAAATAATGTGGTGAAATTATGGAGAGAACTTATGTTTAATCACAGCCTCTGCATTGTCTGCCTCCAATTTCAAAACGCTTGTGACATTTTAACACTCTCCGAATACGCTTTGTGCAAATGAATCTGGTCTGATTTGCTAACGGCAATCCATATCTTTGTGGGGTATCTACGAATGCGTCATGGGATATAAATGTGTAAGGGTATGCGTACACCTTCAGTGCTACGACGCACCAAATTGTGAAGCAGTTAGATTGGTTAATACATTTTAAAAAAGACATTTTTATTCTTCGATTTATGTGTTTTTTAGGCTTGTACACGGGTTTATTTTTAAACCTGCGCTCTCTCCTCCTCTCCCTCGCACACGTGTGACTCTCCACCGCAGAAGTATTCGGACCCAGTGAAGTCGAGGCTGCTGGGTCTCATTCAGGCCTGGTCGCAAGCCTTCCGCCACGAGCCCAAATACCGCGTGGTGCAGGACACCTACCAGATTATGAAGATGGAGGGTGAGAAGTTCGCACGCTCTTGCGTTGGGCTTTGACGCTCGCAAAGTCAAAGCCCACGCTCGCGATGCGTGCGTCAATTTGCGCCCGTGAGAATGGATTATTTGCGTTTAAATCACAGTTGCTGAGCACAGGCCCAAATGCGTCACGTGATGTTCTAGAATGGTATGCCATATGATACGCTACATATTAGTCTAATGGAGTGAACAAAATTGTATAACCTGAGACGGAGAGAAATGGGAGACTGTTCAATAAGACGATAGCATGGCTCGTGTAAACGTTTCGCTGATGTGCGTTTAGTTCTCGGAAAGGAATTGGCGATAACTTTTAAGTTCCGAAACCTCTGTCAACGCGGCACTTGAACCACAGTGGTGAGGTCACGCAAGTTCAGGGGTCTTGCTCGTTAAGGGATGACATTGATTGATCCAATTCGTTGGGAGCAGGAAATGTGTTTTTATTGAGCTGGCTGCGTTAAGCTGACAACTGGTGTTTCGATGTAGTCTTACAATTTGGGATTCGGTGTAAGAATGTATTTTTGTTCTGCATTGCTTTTACAGTCTCATTTGTCTTGTCTATTATAGAGGTTTTTCCGTTTCGCATAGATATTAATACGTCGTTAAACCCGCCACCACTCGACACAGCCAATTAGTAAGGTTTGTCGCGTAAACAAAACATGCCAATTCGTGACTAGTTCAGCACGCCGGTGTGTTGGAGAGTAACCCACAACATTTACAATTCTAATATTACCACCAGCCTCGTCAAGGAAATAATTTAAATACATTGCAAATAATGTATGTTCAGGTGTGTGAGTTGACGTGTGTGTGTGTGCGAACGATGTTGTGTGTTCCAGGATTCACATTTCCAGAGTTCAAGGAAAGTGACGCTATGTTTTCGGCAGAGAAGGTAAGGCTTAGTGGGTGGAATAACCTGCGATGGGGGTCGCGTTCATACAACTTTGTCCTGCTTGTGTTTTTACGGGATGGTGTGTAGCTCCCTTGAAAGATGGAGCGGCGCATGGTGCTGTTGTGTTGTAAGCTGTAGTGGAATTGTCTGTGGTGCATCCGTGTTGGGGGCCTTATGCACGTGCTGTGTTGAGATTCGCATTGCATGAGGTGTTATGCTTTCTATGTCCATGGCGAGTGTTGCGTTTGTGGTCATTGTGTCTTGTTGGTATGTGTTGTTGTTGGGTGCTGTCGTGTACATGGTGTTTTGAATTGTGTGTGATGTTTTGTATGTGCTATGGTGCAGTTGTGCCTTGCATGTTTTTGGTGTGCGTTGTGAAGTGAGTTGTGGTGCGTATTGCGGTTTGTGGTATGTTTTGTGTGTGTTTTGATGTACATTGTGTGCTGTAGTATATTGTGTGTTGCTTGTGTAGGCGTGCCTTGTATGGCCTCAACGTGAATAAAGCCTGGCACAAGCGCCGTGGTGACGTCACCGCCACTTGGTGGCGAATGGCGGTTGTTTTATGTGTGGTGGTGTGCGTTGCGTGTATGGTGGTTTGCCTTGCAGTTACGGTGGTGTGCGTTGCGTTGTGTGTTTGCGGTTTCGCGCTCTGGATCTTACGTTGAGTGCTGCTTGTTCCCGTGGTGACGGTGTGGCAGGCCCCTGAGTGGGTGGACGCGGAGGAGTGTCACAGATGCCGCGTGATGTTTTCCATGACAACTCGCAAGGTGATCTTCCATGACCCGCCCCCCCCACCACCGCACATGCGTCCGTACGTTTGTACTAACCATCGCTCCGCAGGCAGGCAGTGATTGACCGCAGTTCCTCCGTCTGCCGTTATAACCTCACAGCACCACTGCCGAGCATGTGGACAGATCTTCTGCAGCAAATGCTCGTCGCGTGCCTCGACCATCCCGAAGTACGGCATCGAGCGGGAGGTGCGCGTGTGCGAGCCTTGCTACGAGCAGCTCAACAAGTGAGTACCGCCTGCCTTCCACATGGCTCCTACCTGGCACCTACCTGTCTACTTGGGGTAGTAGCATGGCCTAGCGGTCATGCGTTTGCCTTCTTGTTGCAGGGGTTCACGGATTTAATGTGTGCGCACGCATGCGTGTGTGTGTGCTGGTGTACGTGCGTGTACAGGTGTGCATGAGCGAGTGTGCAGGCGTGCGCTCGCATATACATGCGAGTGTGTTTGGGATCTTTGCTTTTCATGTACGAGTTTAAATACATGTCACGAAATAAACACACACACTCCCATTATTCTTGCTATACCCAGGAAGGCCTCAGTGTCACTTTTCAGTAGGGTCCTGCCAAATTTTTGCAGGAGGGGGCAATGATTGATTGCTTTGTATATTCCAATTCAATAACTTACAGGGGCATTTTTTATTTGCCAAATATGGACTGCCTACTCTTGTGAACGATATCACGAGATGGCGCGTAATATTTGTTATGGTGAATACACCCGCAGAATTAATCTGGCTGTCCCTGGGTTAACCTGTACATATTTGCACAGGCACAATTGCAACAGGTGTACAAACATTCACCTACCTGTATGTGCACACACACACCACTCTTACGCACACCTGCCTTTGCTTGGAGAGGCCTCTTTGTCCTGTAGTGGAGACACCGTTGTTGATGACGACGACGACAACGTGTGTTATTGTCGTTGACTTAGGAAGGACCCCAACGCCAAGCCGACAGAAGGGGAACTCCCCCCGGAGTACCTGGCCAGCTCCCTCGCGCAGCAGCCGCAGGTGAGTGGCCGTGCGCGCGGATACAACTGTGGGTTGAACAGCGTTTGTACTCGCGATGCGGTAAAACCTGTCGTAGCCAGACTCGTTGAGGTGGTTGGTTGGGAGAGCCTTTCCAGTTTTGGTGTAAGCCTGACAAACTGTTAATAATTCACCAATTGAGAAAATGTGCGCACTTTGACGTTGGGTGTTGGGGGGGATGTTTCAGAGGTGGGTGGTGGCGTAGATGTGGTAAACGCAGGGCCAAGAGGAAGATGTTTGGGAGCCAGGGGGTTCATTTCAAGCCCATGTAAAGTCGTGGGCTGCCCATCCTTTACTTACAATTTTAATAACAAAATATCACTGCCATACAGTTTAACGTGAGTCACTTTCCGTCACCGTGAAGCAGGAGTTGAAGGCTTGAGGTTCATGGGACGTGGAAGGCTGGAATGGATTTTCAGACACACTCTTGGAGCATTTATTTTGTTGTACATTTAAAGTAAAATATAGAAGTGAAAGCGAAAACAGTGATAGGAGGGGAGCACTGACGGAGGGAACAGATTCCTGAACTGCATAAAAACTGATACCGCAACCGATTATTCGGTGATGCTGCATTGGCAGTGGTAGACAATCACAGAGCACAAAACGCAACGCATTCCTCAATGGCACCGCGGCCTTAATATAAAATATATTATTTATTTTATACCTATACGTGACTTTACGGAAAGAACCAAAGAGTGGATTCCTGCGGTCACGAAAGCTTCAAATCAAGATAAAAAAATATATATCGAATTAATCGGTGACGTTTCCTGCAATGATCCTTCATGGCGCATAACCCAAGTGAAATGTATTCAATTGCGTGCCGTAAAGAAGGGCCATTGGCCAAAAATGTCGCATGTTAAGTCGTTTTCCTTTTTAAGGCCCCCCACACAGTGTTATTAACGAATGTGTGGAATGCTTATTTTTGTACTAGTTGAGTGCACCACGTGTGTCGTACATTGGAAAGTGTAGTGCACATGCACACGTGGTCTCCTACCACATGCAGCTTAATTATTGTGTGAACAGTGGTGGGGAGGGGTTAGGGGAGGGGATTTTCGAGAGGTCTCCTTCAAGCTTACTCGTGTCCAGCTTTCAGAGGTTTTTTTTTGTGAACGCAAGATGTCATCTTCACGTGACCCAGGCCTACCCCTAACCCCTGTCACTAACCCCTTCTTGACCACTCCCAACCTGTCCTACTTACCATCACCATGGCTACACCTGCACTTTTAAATAAGCGAACTTTATTCTAACCACTGTCATCTAATGTGCTAATTTATCATTATTGTAAAGCGCCTTTGACCAAGGCGCTACATAAATCTGTGTAAGATGAGATACGGATCCTGCAAGTCAGTGTTTGACACATCTGCCAACACTTCCGCCACATGTTGCCACACGTCAACAAACCGTGAAATCCTGCATTACGTAAATAAGGGTGGATTTTTCAAAGGTCGATAAGTTAATCATGAACTGCACCACCCCTACGCTCATGAGGCACTCGATGTGGCCATTCATCGATTCCAGCCTGTGAAATGGAAACCTAGGCTCGCAATGGGTTTGCCGAATCGCTCGTTCTCTTCTCGGATGTTTGGTATTTTAACGTAGCTAAGTTTACATGGATTCTATAGGTTCTGTATACACCACAATAGCCAAAAATTATAATAATCGTTTCGTGGATTTAATCGTGCAATTTCGTCAATCCGCATTCAGGGAGAATGATTACCTCCAACCTTACCATTCGGGCAACCACTTTTGACTTCCCCAGAAAATGGTACTTTTTATCTATTCCAGAGGGATGATGTGCCGACTCAACCCCCAACGAGGATTTGAGCTCACAATTGTATATATGTTATATCGAGTCAATTACCTTGTTTTGCCCTTGCTGAACTGCAGTCTCTAATAACGTTGCTAAATTACCTTCACTCATACTCGTTCCTTATGTCTCGTCATAGTCACGCTTTGACCTTTGGTGGGTAAATCGTAGTTGTCGTCATGCTTGATGATCTTCGTCCATTTAATAGTCAGCGTTGGCATCGATATTCGATGACGTCGAGAATGTTCGTCGCCCAATATCGCGAACAAAAATTAACGCGGCTGGGCGCTCACACCGTCAGGTTCCTCCGAAGCGCGACGAGGCTCTCTCCCAGGAGGAGGAGGAGCTGCAGCTGGCCCTGGCGCTGTCGCAGTCCGAGGCCGAAGAGAAGGAGCGGCAGGTGAGTGGGGGAGGAAGCGCCCATCGCGATGACGTCGCGCGCGCACACGTTCACACCACTCGAGATTTGTCATCACCATCGTCGGCCTTTATCATTCCACTCTGGGATGAAGGCCTCGCCAAGCTATCACCGTCTCCCGCGGTCCTGTGATGTTACGTTCCACCTGGCACCTGCACACAAATCTATTCCCTCGCTCCATCTCCACGGTGGGCATCCTCTCTGGCGGGTTCCCTCCTCGGGTTACCACTCCATCATTCGTCGATCACAAGCCATCATTTATTAGACACGTCTCCTGCTCGAGCCCATTGACTTTTTTTTTACTGCAGTCAATATGTCGTTCGCCTGGATCCGTTCTCTTATCTAAATGTTCCACTTTCTATCCGTCAATGTAATTCCAAGCATGATGAACATCACGTGATAAGAAGTAATGCTTCTCATGAGCAAGCGTTCATTTCCGGTTTGTGCTCTTTTCGAGTGTTTGGTATGTTTGTCATCTTCTAGTCCCTTAGGCTTTTGGGCCATTGGGTAGTGCCAAGTGTGATTCGGCATATTGTCTGACATTTCGCTCCACATGCTGGGAGCTTTTTCAGGAACCGAACTGAGACACTGACGTTCTCCCTCTAATATATCATTTCCGGTTGTTGACTTCTATTGGTTCAGCTCCCTGACGAAGGCCGGCGAGCTTTGGACATAAATGCTGAAACAACATGCGGCACAACCTGAAAACACAGCGTAGGAGAGCGCTATAAAGCACAAGCCTACGCATAAGTGACGACGTGTTTTGATGTTGTGGACTCGTGCGTTTCAGCGGCAGAAGGCAGCGATGTCGGCCTACACCCGCTCGGGCTCCCCCGTCGTGGCGCCATCGTCCTCTCCCGCCAACACGCTCTACACGCCCACCACGGTGCGTACAGCTACTGCTGCTCGCGCCGCCGCCGGCCACCAGCCATCCATGGCCACCCCCGCCCCCCCCGTGCCGCTGTGCTGACCCCTACGACCCGGCACTTTCTCAGGGTCTCAAGGGTTGGGGTAAAGCCAGGAGGCCAGAAAATGTAGGGAACGGCTAATATAGTAATTGGCAGATTTAAGGGTCTTTAAGTGTAAGGGGCAGCAGATGTATGGGGTCAAAGTGTTGGGGGCCGGCCATGGTAAGAAGCCAGCAATCCAGCGAACACATCTGGTGCTCCTGTGCACATCCCTTTTTCCTACGAACACCAGGACCTTCTCTTTTTGTTTTACAGGTGTCATCTGCTCCCCCAGCTGAAGAACACGATCCAGAGGTGAGGTCCAAAGGATCTCGAGATTTAATACGCATCACGTGTTGCTGTGCCGCTATTTGGTTGAAGCGGAGCAAGTGCCGTTTCATTGTTGGCTACCAAGCGTTCTCACGATCTGTGTGCGTGTACAGCTGGCGCGCTACCTGAACCGGCAGTATTGGGAGCGCAAGCAGGAAGAGGGTGTGGTGGTGCCCGCCACACGTCGCAGCCCCACCCCGTCCGCTCCTGAGCCTGCCCCGGCCACCGCAACCAATCCGGTCGCGGTTGAAGGGCACGTGTCGCCCATCAAGGTGGCGGAGGTGAGGAGGCAATACATTGGATTGAAGGTTTAACCCCAGACACGAGCAGCTCTTGTCTCGTGGATACACGCTTGGGGCATGTGTTCCTGGCTGTCGGACACGAGTGTGAAGAGTCCTTCAGGACAAAATACCCTTGAAGGTTATGAGCGTGCGCTCTAATATCAGTCAATTTATTGTCATTTTAGAACTGCTGTGGCAATACATATTTGACGGTAACTTTAAAGGCAATCTTTTGATTAACCAAGTTTTATGTTCGACAGCGTAGGACATTGTAGGCGCAAATCGACAACAACTTTCGAACTTTTTGTGTTTTGGATCTCTTAATTGTTAAACGTCGGTCTCTCCCCTTGCCAATGCCCTGAGCTCATTTTGATTTGGACCACGCGCACCCTACCCCAACCCCTGACTTGTCGTCCGCTGCCACCCACCCTCCTCCTCGCTGCAGCAGTACCAGAACGGCGAGACAGAGGAAAACAATGAGCAATTCCTGCGCACGCTCAACAACGCCATCTCCACCTTCGCTAACCGCATGAAGAGCAACCACGCACGCGGACGCAGCATCACCACCGACACGGCCGTGCAGTCGCTGTTCCAAGCCATCAGCAACATGCACCCGCAGCTGCTGCAGCTGCTCAACGAGCTGGACGAGAAGCGCCGTGCGTGCTCGCCGCAGTCCTTTGCGACACCGCGAGACGACAGTGCATCATTTGTAGCCCCCCCCCTTCCCCCCCCTCCCACAATTGATCCTTATGGCAGTACCCCGGGGTACGAAATAATACAAAATGGGCCGAGGCAATTAAATATTTTATTTCTGGGACACTATTTTATTCAGGGGTGTACTTCACTCCGCGACTGGGGTTACAAATCAATCCGAAATCAGTGCCACACTCCGCGATGTCGAAACGCCAAACAGCTTAAAAAAATCCGTTATCGAAAAATTCAACTTTGAATAGTGCATCGTGTACAGCTCGTCGAGATGAGTCGATTTGCTGCATCAACAGACTAAAAATGACTGCATCACGGACATTATGCGAGAGCTGGGGTACTATGGTACCCCAGGGTACCACCATAAGGTTCAATTCACGCATGTCTGCTTCTACTTTCCCAACTCCGCTGGCTCCCTGTCGACTATCGCTGTGTTTACATGTCTCACTCCGAGTCTCTAAATCCCTCCGTGGTCATGCCCTCACTTTATCCCGCACCTCTGATTAGCACGGTTGGCTATGTGCGGTTGTGAAAGACGTTCAGCATACACACATCTTGCTTCTCTCATATCTTACTATGTCCCCTCCCACCCTCTACGCACCCAATCTCTTCTGTCCCTCTCTGTGTCTCCCTCGCCCTGCGCCCAGTCCCGCTCTGTCGTTCTTTTTCCCTTCTTGCTCTTGTTCACGGGAACAAACTCCCACTGCGCATAAAACAATCATCTTGACATTAACCTGCTTCAGTTTCTCACTAAAAACTACCCACCTCTTGCCCATACTACCCCTACTCTCTGCCACCCCAGCCCTCCAGTTGTGACCAGGCCTACCCCAACGCCCTATCACTATTCCTATTACATACCCTAATCACGATCACTACCCCCCCCCAACCCCTATGACTTCTCCAACCTCTCCTTAATCAGTCTCACCTGTGCTCTGCTGTCACCATAACTACACCAGCACTATTTAATAACCCCACTCTTTATTTTAACCACTATCCTGTTATGTACAATTAAATATTTGTAATTCTTGTAAAGCACCTTGAATTAAGGCACTATATAAATATGTAAGATAATATCTGTACAGTTCAATACAAGGGTTACAGAAGAGGGGTGTTGAATATCTGAACCGATCTTGGGCCTCCCCTAGATCGACTTAGCCTCAAATGACTACCTGGTGTAGTGTTTAAACATCAGCACTGGGGAGACAAAGGCATGGTCCTGGCCACCGGTACATATGTATGTATGTTGAACTTCTTTCGCACAGGACGTAGCCAACCGTGCCAAACAGAGGTGCAGGGGAAGGATAACAAACTAAACGCAAACATCAGTTCGATGTAAAAGAGTTTTCACTCTAGATTTAAAAGTGCATAGCTCCCAGTGGCTTTCTAATATCGGAAGAGCATTCCAGATGGCCGCAAAAACGCTAACGGCACTTGCCCGAGCAACGGTCTGTTAAATGGTACGCGCGGATTTCGTTTTGTTTGTTTGTTTCCGCGTGGCGCCGGCAGTGCACTACGAGAGCCTGCAGGACAAGCTGGCGCAGATCCGGGACGCGCGCGAGGCGCTCAACGCACTGCGCGAGGACCACCGCGAGAAGCTGCATCGCGCTGCCCAGGAGGCCGAGCACCAGCGGCAGGTCCAGCTGGCGCAGAAGCTGCACATCATGCGCCAGAAGAAGCAGGTGAACGAGCGGGGGCGAGGGCACCGGCATTCGAGGAGGGTGCGACAGAAAACGAGGAAGAGAAATTAAGCTCGTGCATGCCAATGTTACAGTTGGGCCAGCATTACTCGACCTTTTTGGTATGCCCCCCCCCCACTCCGCACCCACTCCTCTCTCCCAGCTCCTCCCCCCACCCCCCCCGTTTGAGACCATGAATGTTGGGATATCTCTGATCCAACTGCATGTGCAGCACAGTCTTGATCGAGTGTAGATGTTGTGCGGTGACACGCGCCGTTAGCCTGCAGGAGGGTACTGAGCTCGATCAGTAACTCCTCCTGCACCATTCCAAAGCCACTGCTGGCGACCCACCTGTTAAAGGTTTCTGCACCGCCGTTGTGTTTATTCCATTTTCTCCTGTTTCCCATCTTTCGTTGGGCCGTCAACTTCCTTTAAGACTCTGCCGGTATCTGTGCTTCTTGCCGGCGATTGGATTGATTCAGTGAGTGTGTGTTAACGAATGAATGCGTGCATGTGTGCGTGCAGGAGTACCTGGAGATGCAGCGGCAGCTGGCGCTGCGACGGCTGCAGGACCAGGAGAGGGAGCGGCAGATGAGGCTGGAGCAGCAGAAGCAGACCATACAGATGCGCGCACACATGCCTGCCTTCTCCCTGCAGTATGCATCGGTGAGCATTTTATATCCTATGTCCCCAGCCATAGCACCAATTTATTCCAGCCCTGATTCTAATCTTAGCCTTAGCATGGTGTCCGTTGCCCTAACCCTAGCCATAGCTCTGGTTCTGAATTTGGCCATTCATGATGTGGGTCATGTAAGAAATGTGGCGTGTATGTTAGTGGGGAGCGATGATGCTTGGTTTGCTCAGTGCTCTGATTGAGACAAAACTGGGTTCAACTCCTGCCAGTACCATGCGGCATCTGAACATGTCATGGGCCTCTCTCAGGTTACCTCGGGCTTAAATGAGTATTTGGTGCAAAGTGTAAACCAAGGTAGCCATAATGTCATTAATTATGCACTCAATGCATGCATTATATAGGATTTGTACAAATCGTATGAAAAGGGGTTAGATTTAGGCTTGTATAAGTGTATCAACAAGATCGAAAACAACTGAGAACCATTACACACCAAACAAAAAAATCCTGAAAAGAATCGATTCTTTAGCGCGGCCCTGAATCGCGACATCTCATTGAATCGCTGGGGGGAGAGGGCGGGGAGTGCGATGACCGATTTTCTTCATACCCGCTGGGTTCGTGTCCACGGGAGGCATTTGTTTTTGGCCATGTCTTGTGTTTTTAAAGCTGGGGATGCTGCCGTGGTTTAATGGTTTTCACCCTGGACTTGCAATCCAGAGGGTGCCGGTTCGTTTCCGGCAATTGAAACAACGGTTGCAAGTATCTTAAAACCCCCTACCCGCCTCTTTCCACCAAGCAGTATAAATGGGTATGCCACAGTGAGTCGTTCGGCAGGTTGCATGTGGTGGGGTAAAATGTGGGTACTCCCTATTCCAAGATTTATGACCTGCATGGCGGGAGTGGTCTTCCACGAGCAGTGGCCTGAGCAATTACAGGGCCGCGCCTTGACCTTCGCCTGATGAGCTAAAAGGTGCCGCCTGTCTGTGTCCGCGTCTCGTGCCTCTCCAGGGCGTGCCTCAACCCGGCCCTGGCGGCGTGTACCAAGCGCCGCCCCAAGGGCCCCCCGGCAGCCTCAAGCAGGCGTTCAGCCCTCCCAGCTCGCTCGAGGGCTCCCCCATGCACGGCACGGCCTACCCGGGCAGCCTCCCGCCGGGCCAAGGCGGCGTCGCTCCTCCCTACACCACCGCCCCTGCCCCATTCAACCCCACGCAGCCACAGACCACAGGTGGGGGGGCCCGGGTTGTGCGCCAGCGCTGGGCTTGCAACTTTTTCCGCTTCATCGAGCGCTCGTCGGGAAGAGTAGTGCGTGCTAAGTCACGCTAAACGAGCACGTTCCCTGATGAGTTTTAAAATAAATTAAGCTTTTATGCACTTATACTCAACTATTTGGATCTCATTTGATCTTAGAAGCTAAGCGAGGTTGAGCAGTGGGGAGACAGAGGGGGGCCAGGTGTGGTGATTGCCTTAATAAGCACTCTTTAACAGGATTTGCTCCAACCGCCTGTTCAAGCCACTCTTGTACATTGGACTTTTCTCAGCGTTCTTGCTCTCTCGAGTTCTCACCTGGTTAAACAAACTAAACTCGGGTAATACTGGGGGGGGCTTTGGGTGATCTCTGTTGTGTGTGTGTTCAGATGCAAACTACGGAGGGCAGTACATGTACCCGGCGGGGGTTGGAGGCCCACAGCCTGGAGGGCCCAACCCCCAAGGGCCCTACCCCTACCAGCAGCCACAGCAGTACCAGGTGCGCACCCTGCGGCACACGCACACCCACTCACCCGCTGCTGCCTCTTGCTCGAGGAAGACGCAGCCAGCGAAACTACTTTAGTCATGCAGTACCGAGGCTCTGTCCCGGCATGAGTTTGAAGCTTTTTAAATGAGAAAAATGTAATGTTTTAATAGGATACAGTAAGGCGTCTGGTCACATACACCTCGAGTAATATCATTGCGTTTGGAGTGACATATTGAGTGGCCATAATGATGTACTTTAGCATAACTTTCATTAATATTTGTATTTTATTAACTGTTCGTTCTAATGACATTGCAGTTGATGGGCCAAGTTTCTTAAACTGCCCCCCCCCCTCTGTCTGCTCGGCCGCATCAATGGGTACACCGCAGTCGTACGACAGGTCACGTGTGGTGGGGTTAATGTGTGGCTATTCCAACTTCTTTTTAAGACATCTGGCCAGCTTGAAAGAGTAGGCCAAAATAACCTTCTAGATTGATCCTCCAGAGCTCCATCGTGCAGGGCCCTTGGGTCAGCGGCAGCTTAAAGCAAGCAATTGCAATTCCGCATCTTTCCTGAAACATTTTACTTATTCCACCTCCGTTAAATCGGACCACGTAAGCCCGCCTTTTGAGTAGAGACCATCTTTGGTTCCTCAGCATTGCGTGCGTTAGCCATCCGCACCGAGGCGGAGAAACGCGGTTAGCTCTGCGACTGCCTTTTGTAGGAGGCGGTGAGCCAGCCGCAGTCTCTGCCGGCCGCGCCTGCGCCTGGCGTGCTGAGCTACCCGCCGGCCCCGGTGGGCTATGCGCCGTACGGCATGCAGGTACGACGGGGGCGGCTTCACCGTGGGTGCAGACACGCAGCCGCCCTCTCCACGTCATTGGGGGCCGCGTCTCGTTTCTGCCATGCGCACCTCTTTCCACAGCTGTTTGTCCTCGTGCGCCAGTCGCTTATTTACCCTGACTTCCAATTTAATTTGCTTCGAGCCATTAGATAGATCCCCACACTGGTCTATTTGTCCTGATGAATCTCCAGGGATTATGACTTTCAGACGGAGTGGCTTAACAGCTGGGTTACAGAGAAAATTATCAGCTCTGTTAGCCATGGGGAATGTATTCTGGGTTGTTGATGTGAGTATTGTTTATTTTTGTATGCCATTTACATTGTGTAAATCAGTGGCTACTCCCAAGCTTCATAAATGGGTTTTTTTTTAATATTATAATTGCGGTCGTCGTGGATTAATGGAACAGTTGCCGTTGTTGTGATCGTCACAGGGGATGGGGGTGGCACTGCCCGGACAGGAGCAAGTGCAGGGGCAGCAGGGAGGCTTCCCGCAAGGGCCGCCACCGCCCACCCAGCCCGGCTACCAGCAACCCGCCTACCAACCCGTACGCCCCTTGCCCACACAACAACAACCGCCATTCGCCACTAAGTGGTGGTGACGTCACCACGGCGCTTGTGCCAGGCCATGTGCACATTGAGGACCCACGCACCCACACCCCGATGCAAACGCACACCTGCATGTCCACTCGCTTGTTAATGCACCCGTACTACTGCGTAGGTTTTCACGGTCGTGCTGCGTGGCTCTCGAATGTGTTTCCGGGGTTGTGCCGCGTTTTGTTCGGCACGATGTCCGCCGACGTTTTGTTCCACATGTTGGGCGCTTCCTCAGGAATTGAATTGAGCTCGAGCATCATACAGATACGTCTGCGGTCATGTGCCTGTACACAACTGCACAACAATGTACCTAGGTCCCAACTGAGGTTGTAAATGTACGTATGTTGAACTTCTTTCACACCGTACATAGCCAACCGTGCTAATCGGAGGTGTGGGGGAAGTACAACAAACGAAACGCAAAAATCCGTTCTCAAGAAATAATCAGCTATCTATTCCAAGTCGTGGAATCAATGCTCGCATTCAGTTCAGGCCACTACTGGATGACAGCTTCGTCACGCCAGGTTGGTCATTGGGCCATTTTTCACACTAGTCAGTGCGGGTTGGTCAAAGTTAACATGCGGTTATCGATGCTAAATATCCAAAATGAACAAGAATAGTCCCATTTAAGCATTGAGACGGGTCGAGGCATCGTTACAACCATCGCCACCTTCTCGTTGCGGTGAACGACAGTGGGTTTTATCGTTTATGCGTGTGTCATGCAGGCACCCCAGCAACCACTGGCAGCACCAGGCCCTGCGTCCGTCGCTCAGCTTATCTCCTTTGACTGAGACTACACCCTCCTCTCCCACCCACTCTTTCCCTTTCACACTACATCCCTCTTCTCCTGCTGTGGACCGCTTTCTCCCACCCTACTCCTCTCTCTCCCACCTTACACACCCCCATCTCTGGCCCTCCACATGTTCCCGCACCACGCTTATCCCATCACCTTTCTCTGCTGCTGCTTGTCCTGTTCCTATCTGAGCTTCTCATGTAGCTCGATCTGCTCCTCTTCATCCTCAACCCCTGCTCGTCCCTTGCTGCTCACCCTTCATGGACTTCGCCTGTCAAGGGCTCGCTCGGCAGCAATGCCCACCGCCGGCGCCCCTCGACAGTTGCAGGCCGGATCAGTAGCGTCCGGCTCCACGGTAATGACACCTGGAGGAATTCTTCAGCTAGAGACGCCACCCCGCGCGTTTCTGAAGTGGGCCGGGGAGAGGCGGTGAGAAACAATTGTAGGGAGAGTCACTTTTAAATTGCACGAGCGTCGAGCTGGCACGTCATTGCCTGGGGGTGGTCGTTGATTTGTTGACGATTGATGGCCTTGTGCTGTCGGCGAGCGGCGTTCGGCCAGTTTGTCGTGTTGCTTAAACTTCTTAAGTCTGCTTCCAGGAACGTGTAATCTTCTGGGTCTGGTTTAAATGGTGTCCCTGTGCTGGTTTAGAGTAAAGTTTTGCGTGTAACCGCTGCCAGTATCGCATTTTAACTAGTTTTGCCTGAGACAGCAGTGTGGTTCACCTGCGAAATGAGTTGTCAATGCGCCAATGGCAGAGGTGCGGGCACGAGGTTTGTGAGGCTAGGAGTCTCGCACACAGAGCAGCGAGGTTTCTCCTACACTCCTGCTGATTGGCGACCGATGTATGCAGCGCCGTGCTTGCCGCTGGGCAGGCACCAATCCGCGGGGCTGTCATCTTCATTTTCAACCCCTGCATCCTTTTATCTCTTCCTGTCCATTGCTCGCTAAGTTGGTAACGGATCGTGACCCCCTGCTGCACCAGCGGTGTCCCCACAGCTGTCGTTCGGGTGGGTGCCACGCTGCGGTTGATTCTCTTAATATTTTTGTCTAAGTAATCGCTCGAAGTTGCCGCTATGGCCGCACGACACGGCCGTCTGCCAACGTGCACCATGTCCAGCATCGGCCACAGGGCGCCCCCCCCCCCCCCCCCCGACGGTGTTGCCATTCGTAATTTGCCGTGCACGATCATGAACGGTGTTGGTAAACTTAAGAAACGTATAAAGGAAATAAACTTAAGGTTGTAAGCGTGTGTTCGTCGCAGAGGGACACGGTTGTGTCAAGCCATTGAGGCTCATTCCTCCATTAACCTTTCCTTTTAACGAATAAATATGAAACAAATGAGGTTTTTGAACTGAAATGACTTACCGTGATTTCTGGCGTGGCCTAGTCGTGCGTGTGCATCCTTGTCATTGGTAACGCTGCCTGTAAATATGAAGCGGACTCTCAAGCCTCGCAGTCCAGGGCCTCAGCTGCAGCCTGGTCAGGTGAAGTCTGGAACCCATCGATGGGGCCTCGGGACTGCTCCTATATTCAGCCTTTTCCCCTCTCCGTGCTTCAGTTATTCAAAACAAAGGCGCAGTCCTGCAATTACTTGCTCATGTCACTGCTGGCAGAAAAGCTTCCATGAGAGCCCTTTCTAGAGGGTGTCTTGGGATTTGGTGGGTATGTACCCACACTGAAAGATGTTTTTTTTTATTGGTTCAATGTGAATTTGGTTAAAAGAACCGCACAATTTGTTGAAAATGCTTTTAATTTATTCCCAGCATTCTGACGAAGCCCATGACAATGGCACCATCTTGAACGCCAAGCTCTTGATTTCCCCCAATGTTTCTGCTGTCGCGTTGTGCACCATGAGGTCACCACGCCGAATAGGTGACGTCCTGTGGCGGTGACTGCACACGCAAAGCTTTTGAGTTGTGTGGACCGTGGCTGAAATTCCAACATCACAGCAGTCCACATTGGAGGTTGATATACGAGGGTTGAATAACACCGATGCTGCACCCATTCTGAAGGTTTCTCTGAATGTGATACAGAAGCTTATAGATATAGAAGGGGAAAACCTCTGACCTAGCAACATCGTGGCGGAGGGGTGGTGAATTTAGAATAACCAGTGCACAATGCCGCTGACCGTCAATCTGTGTGGCTGCGTGTAAGAGCCTGTCCTGCAATAAAGTAAACTATAAACACTTGCTGGTCCGTTTCATTTTTATTTTAAACACTGCCCAGGTCACCAATGGCTACACAAAACACATGTGGGTCCACAATAATTATCGGTGTCACCGTCATGTAAACAATATACTGGCCGCAGAGCGGGGTTGAACAGTGCTGCCCTTGCCTCTTTGGACCAGAGGTCACTGCAAGGGATGTCAGAAGTAGCTCTGTGGTATCCAATTCCGTGGGCCATTCAACATGAAAACGAAAGGTTGCACTGCTTTGCGAGAGATTGGAATACTTAAGTCTCTGACACCAATCGAAAATGAGATGAAATAACATTTTAGCTAAAGCTATGCTAGTTTGCAAAAAAAATATTAGCAAAACACAAATGAGAGACTCCTGAATTAGCTTCTTGTCATCCAACTGCCATCTCTACCCTGTCTTCTGGAAGACCAGGCACTTGTTGTTGGCTGGCATTTCCACCTGAATGGAATGGGATAAGAAAAAGTTAAAGTACATTTTTTTTTTAAATGGACCTCGTTCATACTGGTCAGTGCACACACCATATCTGATGTATTTAACCTATATTCACATTCTAATGTTACATTTCAGATGGAGCAAACAAATGAACACGTACAAACCCGGGGGGGAGAGAGAAAATAATACAAAGATTTAAAAATATATATAAAATATGCTTTTGAAATTGAATCGGAGCCACGAATTGCAACAATTGATCAAACTGCCCAAGGTGCAAGGGGTGGGTGAGTAGCTGAACCCAGACTCACCATCCTCTGAAGACGCATACCATTGGTGAGCGCCAGCTGCTGGAGCATGCTGACATCCCGCAGTCCCCACTCCGGGTTCCTGGCATGACAACCACAGGGGCTAGCACTCCTCGCCTGCCGTCAACACCCATATACCCACCCCGCCGGCAACGTGACCAGCATGGAGCTAGCTCTGAACACAAGGGCCATGACCAGCGAGAAGACCCCATGGGGCAACCACCAAGCCCATTGCTACCGCCTCCAAAAGCATCACTCGCATAGATTGGTTAACTATGGTAAAGGCCTATAAACTTCAGCAAATGAGGCTGCTAATCACGATGCAGTGGAATGTTTAACATTGTTCAGATATTTTATTCAACATCTAGTCGTTTAAAGCCACTGCTAGACGAAGCCATTGCCACAATAGGTATATTATGGTTGTTTGGCCATCTTCACCACACTACTGGCAGGTGCGGGATTGACTGAGGGAGGCACAGGACCAGTTCTGATATCACTTGCCACCGATTCTAGCCATGGCCTGGAATGGAGCTCGGGTCGACCGCTGTGCCATCAGTCCACCCATCAATTGAATAGTGGAGTACAATTTTAACCCTATTTTTTCAAAAAGGTCCATTCTGCATAAATAAATAAAATATATTTTAATCTTCAATGTAGCACAGCCTTGACGTGGCCAAGAGCCTTGACGATCATAGACGGTATATGCTGGATAGCAGCACCTATACCGGTCACGTACTCGGCCAGAGGCAAGACAATGTGCTCCCTTATCAATCACCGACCAGCATGGTGACATACGGTCAAACAACAACCCCTGGTACCCAGAAGCTCTGAACCCACCAGCCGTGGCGTTGGTTAGGATGTTGATGGAGCAGAGGGCACTAGGAATCACTGGGTACGAACACGACGCCGCATGAATTTGACCACCGCTAGGTACAACGGACGGCGGACTCTGCTGGGTGAATGAAAGCTTTGCTGAACCGGAAGCAGAATTGGTAGAAATAAAGTGCGACGGAGCTGGACTCGGTGAGGAAATGCGGGGCTCACCTCTCGCGCAAGACGGCGTCAAAATCCACGTTGCTCTGCGGGAAGATGATCCCGTTCACTGCGTAAGGCTGTGTGAGGAGGAGTTAAAACAGCCGTTAGCACGAAGGCTGCGTGAGGAGTGAAACGGCTGTTAGGGAGTTTATTTTTGTTTAACCTGATGAGAACTCAAGGGATCAGTATAAGTTTCGTCTGCACGGGTGACCTGCGGCATTAGTCTGCCAGTAGAGCAATGACTATAATCCCAATTTGAGTAATTTGCCGGTCATCTGATTTGTACCGTGCAGCAAGCACGTGGCCCTACTTTTTTTGGAATGACGTCACGGGATCTTTGACTTCCACTGTGAAGCAGACGGTGCACATCTATGGTTTATACACCCGCAGTATTAACCAGGGTGGCTGTGTGGGGGGGGGGAGGGGGGGGGTTTAAACGATGAACCTCTGCAACAAAAACAGCAAATGTGGTAGCACTCGGTCACACTCAGTAGTGAACTTACCCCATACGTAACCAAGAGGCCACTGGGTTTGAGCAGAACACCAGCATTTCTGAACAGACCCTGGAGGACACACAGAGGCAAATATTCCCCATGTATTCTACACGGAGTGTTCAGCCAAGTGCTGCTGGAGAACAGCAATGAAGGTGGGCACGGCATACAGGGGAGGTGTTGTGGCCAGCACCGCACACGTACATGCACACGCATGCATGCATGGCGCGCGCAATGCGCACATACACGCTTGTGCGTGCGTGCACATATACACGTGCATGCACACAAAGTTGACTTCCTTTAACCAAAATGAGAACTCGCGAGACCAGGATACAGTCTCATTTGCAAGTGACCCGCGTCGCAAAAATGACAAAAGCTAAAATAAAATCAACTACAGCTTGGAAACAAATAGAAATCAGAGAAATAACTTTCACATGATAAATGTAAAATATTGTACGTACATAAATCTTAAGTAATAAGTTGTAACATAAGTTGGCTCGGGCAGATTATTTTCAGGCTGATCACTGTAGAATCACGCACAAAGACCCCCCCCCCCTTATAAGGTCTTTAACAGACTGTTGGGGGCAAGTGCTGTTAGCTAGCACCTACGGAGACCAGCACGGCGCACGATGCAGGAGTGCAGCCAAGACCACGGCCGCCTTTGTCTCCCCAGTGCCGATGCTGACAGAAAGGACGACCAGGCACTGCGCTCAAGGCCGAGTAGACCCAGGGGAGGCCTAGCACCACTTCAGGTATTCCCCACTGATGTTGGCCATAAGCGACAGCCATGTATACGTAGGCATGGACACATTCACCAATACACATGCAATCAGAGCAGCGAGCAGGCTGGACATTTCCAAACTTAACACTGGACCTCCAGGCACAGGGCTATTAAAATGCAAGTAACGCAAACGACGAGCTGTTCTTTTGGTCAAACCTAGAGTCGCCGTGACCTGTAAATGTTGCGATGTATCATACAAAATAAGTTCCATGATAATACTATCCTCCGTTTTAATGACAGTAGTCATATGGTGATTATCTTTGCACATATATTTTGTTCTAAAACATCACATTTCCTGACAAAATGTTTATGAAATAACAAACCCAATGATTAATGAATCAAACAAACATTCTATTATCCATTAAATTAATGCTGTGTAAAATGTTTTCATGGGTATATGACGTGGCGATGCCATTATGTAATCAAATTCCGTGGTTAATTTACTTATTTTATAACTTTCCGTGTAACTGGCAGCATGTGTTTTCAGCATTATGGCAGGCTTAAGTTGAGTGAACTGTAGTTGAATAACTATTCTGCAATCATTATTTGCACCGAGACTAAAACAAATTAAAAAAAGGTGCAATATAAATGTGAAACACAATCACGAAGCTACGTAAAACTGAAAATCGTTATCACAAAATGTTACGTGGTATTGTCATCCATCTGCCACGTTCAATCCACAGTTGGATGAAGGCTTCCCTGCGATGTGCCACCCAGTATCTGCACTCATTGTAAAAAAGAGCACACTGCCTTGCCGGGCGCAAAGAAGCTTGAGTGTCTTACAGATCTGAATACCTATGTATTTATTTGAACTTCACGCAGGAGCATATAACTTGAGTATGAAGACTTTATCAGGAAGGTCCTGCCAAGTTTCGCACAGTAGAGGACGATGCTATCATTATGTGCAATTCAGAAATTATCTGGTAATTACGTAAAATTTGCAGGTATTTTTAAGCGTTCAAATGTTTGGCCAATTAAAGCAACAAAATACCCGGAGGAAACCCACGCAGAACAACACAGGGTGAGAACATACAAACTCCAACACAGCGAGGTAGCCCGAGCCGGGAAACTAACTCAAGCTCTTCTTGTTGCGAGGCACAAAGTGTTTCACCACTCCCTTCACGCCACCACCCACACATACTGGTTAGGGGTCACCCCATGACACCGGTCAGGCGTTCAGGCGAGAGGTGAGAGAAAGTGCCTTCCCTTTTACCAAAACAGCACTGCCCGGCATTGTAAAATATAAGGTTAAATAATTATAATTATACCCTTCCCCACCCCCCCATGGCTGACGCACCCAAACCATCGTATCAAATAAAAAACGATATTGTAGCAACCCGATTAAAGACCACTGCTGCCCCCGCCTCCCTCGATTCCACCCCGCCCATAGAATAACCCCAGAAAACCACTCCCTGGGGGATGGGGGGGGGGGCATGGCCTCGCCTCTGTGCAGCGGATCTCGCTGATGTGGATCATGTTGATGTTGAGGATAAGGTCGCAGGAGGACGAGGGCCAGCGGCCGGGCCAGGTCTCGCACGGCTCCCGCACGTCCACCTGTATAGGGGGCAGCACGTTCTGTAGCTGCGTTGCCCTCGCGTACGCCGAGATGCTGCGCCGGGACGGGGTGGTGGGGGTGGGTACAGGGGGTAGAGGCACAGGTGAGGTGGTCACATGCAGCAACATGGGAACTCATTAAATGAGGGTCCAATGTGTAGCCTCTGGGTTAGGGCAGGGCTGGGGAACCTTTTTTTTGCCAAGGGCCATTGGATATGTATAACATCATTCGCGGGCCATACAAAATTCTCAACTTAAAATTTAGCTTGTTATATTTGGTCAAACATTTAATGAACTCACCCCTAATGTGATGGGCTTTAACTGCTGCTCTTTGGTGAGGCGTGCCATTTTGATTTAAAGCTTTCGTGACTGCAGGGATTCATATTCTTGGTTCTTTTGGTAAAGTCACGTAGAAGGGAAACAATAAAATAATAAAAATATAAAACAATTAAATTCTCACGACGTTTCGACTGCAACACAAGCAATTATCAGGTGTGGAAACAACAATTTTCTTGTTGTGTTTCCACACCTGATGATGATTGCTTGTGTTGCAGTCGAAACGTCGTGAGAATTTTATTGTTTTATATTTTTATTGTTTCCCTTCTACGTGACTTTACCGAAAGAACCAAGAATATCAGGCGTGTGATGTTAGCTGGTATTGACGATGTTGCTACTCGCAACTGCTTTTCCAGGTTTTGCTCCTAGATTTATTTAATTTCGAGTCCCGCCTGCGGTTGCCTTGGCAGGGCCAGAGACCAAATGATTTCGCGGGCCGGACGTTCCCCCACCCCTGGGTTAGGATCTTGACCAAGGTTTGTGTTATGGTGGGTCATGGCCATGGTTAGGGGATAAGGTTTCAGAATTTTCGCTCGGGCTAGGGGTTATGGCCACCTTGAAGACGATTGCTTGTGTGGCGATCGAAGCGTCGTGATCTATTATTTTTTATATACCTACGCGACTTTACCGATAGAACCAAAGAGTATGGATTCCTGCAGCCACGAAAGCCACAAATCAAGATTAATTACGAAGGTCATGGTTATTGTTTATGTGAGAGTTATGGATATGGTTAGATAGGGGTAAGGAAAGAGATGGGTGGGGTGGGGGGGGCTATTTGACCATACTTTACCACGCTGATAAGTGCAAGTTGTTGATGAAAAACACATGTAGAATGCGCGAGATTTGTTTTTGTACCAGGTATAAGGCCCACTGAGCTATGCGGCTCCTGTTTCAGAAGCGACCCCCAGCCACAAATGAATGCTCAGCGAAGTGGCTCTGATATCTATCGCGTGGACATTTATATAGCAGCCGGATTACTCGAAAGCAGGAGGAGTTCGCAACCTTGCGGCGGTTCTTTAAGGACCGATTGGTGACGTCCATTTATTAAGAGATCGTCTCCGTATTCCCGTGCATTGCGGCTGTTGAAATATTTCGGGGGTTTTATTTTGCTGTTGACCAAATTGTAAAACACGGCTCCAAACGCGTGACGTTGATTCTAAATAAGGAGGGGGAAAACCCGGAGGGGGAAAAAATCCACGCGACCAAGAGGAGAGAGACATGCAACAGGGGGGGTCAGGCTCGAACCCACGACCTCCTGTATACCTAGCGAGGTAGTAAACATCTCCGAGCCACCGTGATGATGACGATGAGACGCAAACTCAAAATATACAGCAGCAGGCGTCGAGATGGAGCCCACGACCTCCTGTGCACCGGGCGAGGTAGTTAACATCTCATAGCCACCGTGGTCACCCACGGTGTCTACGAGCTGTGGCCCACGGCCCATCGATGCGTGAGACTCTCCTCACGCGCCTCAGACCTTTGGAAGGAGGACGCCTCCAGCTCGCTGGGCTGCCACGTGAGGTGCGGGAAGGCCCGGGCGAGGTGCACCACATGCTGCCCGGAGCCCGACGCAACCTCGAGCGCAAACCCGGCCCGGTCTGCCGGCACCCACTCCCGCAGCACCTCGAGGATCGGCTCCTTGTTGCGCTCCGCCGCCGGCGCCACCAACATTGCGCGGCCGCTTCGCTCCCACGCCCTGCCGACCCGCTTCACGGCGGCAGTGGGAACGGCCGCGGCGGTGATTCGAGCGGCCGTGGAAGCGACGGCGGCGGCGCCGAACATAAACAGCCGATGCCTGCTGCGACCGTGCTGTTGTTGCTCAATGCGAAATCGCATTTCTCCTCGCCGCTCGCCGTAGCCGTCGCGTTATACGACAGTGCTCCACCCCCACCACCACCATCTTGGGTGAGGAGAGAAGAGAGGCGCCCCACCCCCCCCCACCCCGTGCGCCGTGACGTCATGGCGCAAGAACGTGACGTCATTGCGCGCGCGGCCGAAATGACTCCGCGCGCGCGCTGTCACGACGTAACGACTTCGCGCGCGCGCTGTGCCATGACGTAACGACTTCGCGCGCGCGCTGTGCCATGACGTAACGACTTCGCGCGCGACATGATGTCACTGGCCGCGCACGCTGCCATGACTTCATGACTTCGCGCGCGCGACAAACGTCACGGCCCGCGCGGCCTCGCCCAACGGAGGGCGGCGCGCGTCGTTCTCCTGCCACCCGCGCCCGCCCCTGAGCAACGTGGCCGCCGGTGGAGTCGCGCGGCGCGGTCGTTGACACGCAGGCGCGTGCAATCGCCTTCGCCGTGCGGTCACTCCGCCCAGCGAGCCAGGCCCCCCCTCCCCGGCTCCCACCCTCCCAACACCACCACCACCCTCCCATCACCGCCGTCGCCTCATCGCTAACGCTACACCATCACCGCCAACGACAACACCATCGCCGCATCGTCGCCATGGCCAGCGCGACCAAGCCCGCCGCGGCGCACGGTCCGTGCGTGCTCTGCTGCCAGGAGGTGGACGTGTTCGCGTTGGGCAAGTGTGACCACCCCGTGTGCTTCCTGTGCTCCACCAAGATGCGGGTGCTCAGCGAGCAGCCCTACTGCGCCGTGTGCCGCCTGGAGCTCGCAGAGGTGCCGACCCTTTCCACTCGCCTTATCCCCAGGCCTTCGCCAGCCCGCCCGCCCCAGTTGGGCCCCATACGCGTTCTCTCGCGGAGGCCGTGGTTCCTGTCTGGCCTTGTCTATTCGGCTTAACCGCTGCCTTGGTCGTTTGTTCACTCCCCATTTGCTGCCTTCCCCCCCCCACACACACACACGGCCACTGCCCGATCTTCCCCAGCCTTCGTTTGACCACCGAAAACCCTCCCCCGTTGGGAGCTCGCGCGCACCCTCCCGACCACGTTCTCGTGTAGAGGCGCTGGTTCCTGTCTGGCCTTGCCCGGCCCAGCCTCGGTTTGTTGTCGCCTGTCTCTCCCATACACCCCCACGGCCCTCTCCACGGCCTTCACCCGCTCCCGACTGAGGCACCCCCGAATGCCTTCCCTAGGCCGGCCAGCCTTGGACGATCTCGGCTGCCCCCGCCACTTCTGTGCACAGAGGCTGCCGGTTCCCCCGTTGTCCTGGCCCAGGCCGGGTGGCTGTCTGGGTGGGCAGCAACTCAAAGTCAGGTCCAGAGTCTTGTGCTCAGCCAGGCGGGCCCCCCCCACCCCTCCTCGTACCCAACCCAGGTCCACAGGGCACATCGATTGCCATATCATTCAGGTGAAGGCGGTCGCGGATGATAGTTCGCGCCTCTTTGCCTGTAAATCGGGCTAATTGCTTAACCCCGCGTGGCGACATTTAACGATAACAGGCGGCCTAATTTGAAGGAGGTGGTGGTGGGGGGGCGGGGGTCCTCACTTGGATGAGACGCGGATAATTGAGCCACAATTGTATCACCAAGGCGGTGGTGATGATTCCGTTCATGGCCTTGAACCATCACCCGTCATAAAGTTAGTGTACACTGTACAAGGTATGAGTTGACTCAACCATCGGCCATAACGCTTGCCCCTCCCCCCAAGCGGTCACCAATCTCTCACGGTTACCTGTGATGTGCACGGTAGTTTAGCGAGCTTGCCGCACTGCACGCGGGCTCATTTCGTTGCTACATCTCAAGTGGTGATGCGTTCCCCGCGCACTCTGCCAAGTCCATCGTTTGTCTCCCACATCGATCAAACATTCTAACCAAGGCGCGGCCAACCCACCGACGTGTCTTAACATTTGCCTTGATTAAATATGTCCTCGCTTCCAACGCGTTGTTCCTCTTGTCCGTTTCATCACGAGCACCTCTTGAGAGATGAGGTTTTTGTTTCGTCGACGTTAGTTTTTCTGATACGTATAATGTCAACACCGTGGTGGTCAATATTCATTTAGTCAGCATGAAACAATGTATACCGACATGTCGTTTAGACAAACTGTAAGCAACATATGCTAATGCCCAGATGCCTTGAAACCATTGGTGGAAGTTCCACATTCCCACGGCGGACTGCAGGATTTCCATAAAAGGACATCAACATCCACGATTATTCCACAGCTGGAAGAAGGGCTTCCCCAAGCCATTAACTCTTCACAATCCTGTGCGGTTGGGGATAGTTGGGGGCGGGTTGAAATTGTGATTTACGCAGACGGACTACGAACGTCAGCTTGTTGTTGGCCAGGAGCGGAGATTATTTATAGTGGAGAGTGCGTTGAGGGGCAGTACTTGAGAGTCGGTGGTCCATGCGTCTTCCATTGCCTCGGTTGGCAATTCTCAATCGGTCAAATGGGTGTCTTAAGCTCACCTCCTGCCCTGCCCGTGGGCCCTGCCAATGCCGTGCGCGCCGTCCGGCAGGTGGTGTTCACGCACACGCTCGCCCCCTTCGCGTCCTTCGACACGAGCCGCATGACTATCGACCGGGAGCACGGCATCTGCTTCGACTGCGAGGGCACGCGCGACAAGTACCGGTCAGTGCCAAACTGCAGCTTGTGTACAATATTCTCCGGCACGTGTCGTGACGGGGGAGGCATGGCGGCGGGGGGGGTTCCGCAAGATCCGACCTTGTCCGTCCGGTGCTCGCCGAGCTGCATTGGCTTCCGGTTACCGAACGAATACATTATGACGTCGCACTCATTACACACACAAAGTTATTTACACAAATGAACCACAATAACTCGCTGATTTCGTCAAGGAGCATAAACCCTCACGCGAACTCCGGTCATCCTCGCAGCGGCTTTTGGGCTGGCCATCGAACAAAGACGATCGCCGCATCGCGCTATTTCCAGATGTGCTTCTGCAGCCGTCTGGAATGCTCTTCCGATATTAGGAAGCCACTGCAGATATGCACTTTTAATTACTAGGTTGATAATTCATTTATTTAGAACTGCTTTTTGTGTTTAGTTTGCTGTTCTTCCCCCACGCCTCCGATTCGCACGGTTGCCTACATGCTGTGTGAAAGAAGTTCAACGTACATCGTTGGCGGGTTGCTCCTCTTACCTCTCCCTAGCCGGTCCCCAGCCCCCCACTCGGCTCCCGCAGACTTTGTCCGTCTTGGAACTCATCAGCGCCGCGCCTCGCAGGGGCGTTTGCACCGCCGACCTCGCTGATGCTTGCCACGAGTGACGCCGTTGGTGGGCTTTTCGTTGTTGTTTTGTTTCGTCGTGTTTTTAAGTCGCAGTTGCCGAGCAGCGCGAGAGACGAAGCGGAAAAAGAGAAGCGTTGTGACCTGCCGCAAGTGTGGTGCTGGTGGAACACAGTATGGTTGAGACTAAACGGTCAATTCAACATGGGTGGAGGAGTCAATGAGTGTAGTTCATGGGAACAGTAACTGGGCAATTTTAAATCACTGTCGGGGCTCGGCTGTTACCACGGATAACGCAGTTGTACAACTGGCAGCATGACTGTACCAATGGAGATTTGGGGGGGGGGAGTAAAAAACACCAAACAGATATTTTGTCCTGACCCGTCACATCACCGCCCGGCTTCCGTCACGTGCAGGAAGCTGCTGCTGCACGCGTGCCCGCGCTGCCCCGCGCTGCCGCCGTTCTCCACACTGCAGGAGCTGCAGAAGCACATGAAGCAGCAGCACGAGTGCTTCCCGTGCGACCTCTGCCTGCGCCACCTCAAGGTGAGTGGGGACGTACGTTGCGGTGCGACGTGGACTGCTTCCGGGGAGAGAGAGAGATGGAGGGCGCTCTCTTCACGATTTGTGTTCACTTCAGGTGATTCATGTGTCAGTTCACACATGCGCTCCTATATTTGTTCTTGGGATTCTCTTTTTATTTTGTGATTTGCTTAGCTTTCCGAAACTCTTCACTCACATCAGTTTTTGTGTTGTTGTCGCAACTTTCTGACTCGCCCCTACTGGACATCTGTGAAAAAGAGCTCCGTAGCTCATCGGATGCTTCCACTCTAAATAAAGATTCAAATTCTATGCGTATCTGCTTGTGCATGTATGTCTTTCTCTTTATTGCGCGTGTGTGCTAATTACCATACAGCTGTGAGCTAATCGTTGTTACCTTACAACATCCGTCCCAACAGTCTGTTCAAGGCTACAAGGAGGAGGGGGAGGAATCTTCCGTCTGTGTGTGTACATGTGTGTCACACATTACGATTACATTTCAAACGGGAGATGTTCATGCGTTTGTGCGCTCGTGTGTGTGCGTGCGTGCTGCTCAGATCTTCTCAAGGGAGCGACGCTGGTACACACGGAAGGAGTTGGCGCATCACCGGCGCACGGGTGACCCAGACGACCGCTCGCACCGCGGCCACCCACTCTGCCAGTTCTGCGACCAGCGCTACCTTGACAACGACGAGCTGCTCAAGCACCTGCGGCGCGACCACTTCTACTGCCACTTCTGCGACGCCGAGGGCACCAATGAGTACTACAGGTGAAGGGGGCAGGCCCAGTGGCCTCTGGGCCAGCGGTCCCCATCAGCCCTGCCGACTGTACCCATACCAACCCCGACCAGCCCTACTAACTGTAACCCTACCAGCCCTCCCGCTTGTACCCACCTACCAGCCGTACCGACTGTGTAACCTTACCAGCCCGACTGCCTGTATCCCCCCGCCCTACCAGCCCTACCGCCTGTGTACCCATATCAACCCCTACCAGCCCTACAAACTGCGTACCCTTACCAACTATACTGTGTACCCATACCAACCCCTACCAGCCCTACCTCCTGTACGCTCCTATCTGCCCTACCATCTGTTTACCCATGCCAACTCCTACCAGGCCTACAAATTGTGTATCCCTACCAGCCCTACTGTGTATCCATATCAACACCTACCAGCCCTACAAACTGTGTACCCCTACCAGCCCTACTGTGTACCCATACAAACCCCATTCCAGCCCTACCGACTGGGTAACCCTACCAAACCTACCACCTGTACCCTCCTACCAGCCCAACCCGACTGTGTACCCCTACCAACCCTACCCATTGTTTCCCTCCATTTGGAATCAACATGCGTTTTTGAGTATTTGGCTGATAAAATATCCACGTAATAAGCCACTTCGTTGGGCAATCGTTTGTGGCCAGGTCGCTTCTGAAAATCAGAAATATAACTCAGTGGGCCTTACCTGGTAAGATAAAAAAAGTTTAGTTTTTGATTTGCTTGCATTCACAATATAAGCACTCTCGGTGTGTGTATCGTTTTTGGGCCCGCATCTTCTCTTCACTCTATAACCCCGGACCGCGCCGTTGCTTTTAACCCCTCTACCCTCGTCGTCGTCCCCACTGACCCCCCCCCCCCCGAATTTCAGCGACTACAATTTCCTTCGGGAGCACTTCCGGGCGGAACACTTCTTGTGCGAGGAGGGCCCCTGCCAGGGCCAGGAGTTCGTCAATGCCTTCCGCACCGACATCGACCTGCGCGCCCACCGCGCCAGCGTGCACAGCCGCAACCGCGCCGAGGCCCGGCAGACACGGCAGCTGGAGCTGCAGTTTACGTGCCCGCTCCGCCGGCATCTCCGCAACGACGGTGGGCGCCACCGCACGCCCAGAAGCCGGGGTGGGGGGGGGGGGTGACGGTGGGGGGGCAGATGGTGAGGGGGGTAGTAACGGGGGTGTTACATGTGGGGGGGGTGTGTTTCGGTCACGTGGTGACCAGGTGTGGTGTCCAGTTTGTGGTGAGCAGGTGTGGTTTGTGGTGTGTGGTGAGCAGGTGTGGTTTGTGGCAACCAGGTCTGGTGCGTGGTGTGTAGTGAACAGGTGTTGGTGTGTGGTGGCCAGGGGTAGTGTGTGGTCTGTGGTAGCCAGATGCAGTGTGTGGTGAGCTGGTGTGGTTTGCGGTGTGTGGTGTGAGCAGGTGTGGTGACAAATGCGGACTTTGAAGACGTGGAGCGAGATACGAGGAGCAGGGGTCCACCGCGACGACCGAGACCCAGGGAAAACCGGTACACACTCACCTGCTCACACGCTCACCTGCTTGTACTAACACCGGCTCTCGCACTCACCTACTCGGAGAGTCACCTGCTCACACAACAACAACAACCGCCATTCGCCACTAAGTGGCGGTGACGTCACCACGACGCTTGTGCCAGGCCATGTGCACCTTGAGGCCACGTGAAGTGTCGAACGCCCGCTGACAGGAGGTCACTGGGCAGACCCAGGTGCCACGGGTCGACTGACGAAGATGACTGGCTGATGCACCACCTGTGCCCCCTACTGTGCCAACCTGCTGTGCTTTAGCCACCCGGCACTCCGCTCGTTGTTGTGAGCGTCGCTCCTCCGCCCTCCGTTGTTGTTGGAGGGCGATTGCCTCCAACTGCCCAGTAGCATCCTTCACGAGCCTCCTCCACAGAGGCCGATCTTGACACCACTGGTACCAGTCATCGGCAAGTCCACTCAGCTCCACGTCCTCCTGCACCACATCACTCCATCTCTTCTCTAGCCCGTGCCGCGCCCATTTATTCCCCTCGATCCGGCCGAACAAAAGCTGTTTCGGCATGCGGTGGCTGGGCATGCGGGCTACATGACCCAGCCAACGCAGCCTTGCCCTGCCGGAGGAGCTCACCGATGGGACCTTGCCCAGATCTTTCAAAGATTTGTGAGCTCACACAATCCAGCCTGGTTAAACCCAGGATGGATCGTAGGCAGGCTAGCCTAAATGTTTCTAACCGGCGAAGATGTTCCATTAGGGGGGTCCACGTTTCGCAAGCGTAGAGAAGGGAGGAAATGACCGTGGCCGAGAAGACCTGAAGCTTAGTGCGGAGTGACAGACCAGGTAACTTCCACACAGCATTACGCAACCGATGAAAAGATATTGCCGCTCGACTGATTCGGAGTGAGACCTCTGCTGTTAAACTGGAGCCGGTCATAAGCACACTGCCCAGGTATGGGAAACTCTCTCCACAACTGCCCCATCACCGATTGGGAGTTGTGGGGGTGGAGTGTCCAATGGTACAAAATACCCAGGCAGGTGCTTAGTTTTGGTGGGGCTCATGGTAAGGCCCCATCTCTTAGTGGCACGCTCCAGTCTCAGCAGCAGCGTCTCCAACTCCTCCTCTGAATGAGCAGCTATTACCAAATCATCTGCATACATAACGTGGTTGAGCAATAGGGAGCCATCGCTTGACCGCACCCGGGCATCGTTCAGCCTCCCATTATATCTGTACCAAATGGAGATTCCCCCGGTACAGCTTTTGAAGGCTTCATGAACTACGTGGTCAAAATAGATGTTAAATAATGTGGGAGCCAGAGGACATCCCTGTCGCACCCCAAGATCTAAAGGGAATGGCTCTGACTCCCAGCCACGTAGTTTTACCCGGGCCCGCTCACCATCATGAAGGTCCTTAATGATCGTGAGCAGAGGGTCAGGGACTCCAAAAGCACGAAGAACAACCCAGAGCCCAGGCCTACTGATGGTATCATAGGCCTTGACCAGGTCAATAAAGCAGAGATGTAGGTCTTGTTGGAATTCACTACACCTCTGCTGTAGCAGACGAACAGAAAATATGGCATCTGTGCAGGACCGCCCTTTCCTGAAACCGCATTGGGGCTCCGCAAGCCTCTCCTCAGCGTGCCTGGCAAGGCGATGTTGAATAATCCTTGCTTGGACCTGCTCACACGCTCACCTGCTCACATGCTCACCTGCTCACATGCTCACCTGCTTACACTAACACCGGCTCTCGCACTCACCTGTTCAGAGAGTCACCTGCTCACACGCTCACCTGCTCACACGCTCACCTGCTTATACTAACACCGGCTCTCGCACTCACCTGCTCAGAGTCACCTGCTCACATGCTCACCTGCTCACATGCTCACCTACTCACACTAACACCGGCTCTTAACAGTCAACTGCTCACAGACTGATCTGCTCACATGCTCACCTGCTCACACGCACACATCAACTCAAGCACCGAAGAAGGCCAGCACGGTACACAAACGGGAGGGCGGCCAGCATCACGCCCAACCGCCTTTCTCTCCCTAGTGGCGATGTTTACATACCACACCAGGTACTCATTTGACGCTGAGTCGACCTAGGAGAGGCCCAGGACCGGTTCAAATAATCGTCACTGTTGTTGGCCATGAGTGGGAATCGAACTCGGGTCGCCGGGTTCGCAGCGCGCTAACCACTACACTACCGCTCCCCACCGACACACATACCTGCTCACACACGCGCACACGACAATCACGATGTGCCTATGTTTTTCAAAACGTACGATGCAATTATCGTGAGTCTTGTACCGTACGACGTACCGTAGTGTCATCATACCGCGGCGCCCCTAGGTGACGCACGCAAACTACGACTAACCGTGCCGGGTGTGACTTCCTTTCGCGACCAGGGACGAGGGCCGGGAGTTGGTGATGGCGCTGCGGGAGTCTCTGGGTGCCCAGCTGCAACAGCAGCAGCAGCAGTCGGCCGTGGCGGCGGCAGCAGCTGCTGCAGGAAGCGGAGCGGAGCAGACCGCGAAACGATACTCTCCTTCAGGCGACAGGGACAGCCCGGAGCGGGCGCAAACGGAGGCCGAGGGTGAGGTCCCGGAGTGTAACCACACTGCATCGCGCAACAAACAGCACCGCTCTCCATCTGGGGATCAATTATAATGCTTGACGGCAGCAGGAAGCATCTTTGGCCGAGATAACGAAGTATTTGGTCAGACATTTCACAGTTGAAAGTGTTCATACCAGGTCCATCTCTGACACTTGGTCAGTGTCATGCTCTGTGTCGCGCTGCCCAACGTGCCATCCCCGATGCTGTCCGCATTTTCCTGCTCATAACGCCGAGCTGTTCACTGTTTATGAGCCCAACATCCTCTTTATCACGAGCCGTCATCCGCTCTAACGAACCATCCCCCCCACACCCTGTCTCGCCACCAGTGGGCACGAGGGTGGCAGTGACGGGAGACACGGCAGCCAAGAGGGTGGCGCTGGCGGCCGGTCAGACGGTGTCCAACGGGCCGCTCGCCCACGACGAGTTCCCAGCCCTGGGCGCTGTCGCCACCTCCGCCAGGTAGGCCCCGCACGCTGCTGCCACAGCCACTTAACGGGACACTATCTCCTTCCCGGTGATGGGTGCTCAATCCTTTTTTGTTCCGCATTTCTGATCATTGGGGGGTTTGTTTGAATTTCAGCTTGGCGTCGGAGAGCGCGCACGCGCGTTCCAACATGGCGGCCAAAATGCACAAGTCTCAAATCCGGGTGTTTGATGAGGAGTTCCCGAGCCTGACGGGCTCCACGCCGGCCTTCGTGCCGGGCTTCGCCGGGCCACCCTGCCGAACCTTCGCCCCAACGCAGTCTCAGCCACAGTCGAAGCCCCAGCCTAAATCCAGGGAGGAAGAGTTCCCTAGCCTTACGAAACGGCAGAAGGGCCCGCCGGTGAGAACACAGGGCCCGCCGCCTCAGGGCCCGCCGGTGAGAACACAGGGCCCGCCGCCACAGGGCCCGCCGCCACAAGGCCCGCCGCCACAGGCCCAGCAGCCGAGGCCGCAGCCCAAGCTGGAACTGGAAGACTTCCCGAGCCTGACTAAGTTGGGCTCGGGACGCGTGCCACCACAGCGCATGAAGCTGCAGGCCAAGGCTCGGGGGAACACGAGGGTGGAGGAGAGAGAGGATGAAGAGGAGGCGTTCCCGAGCCTGCAGTCGCTCCGCAAGGGATTGCTGCCGACCCCGGACCCACAGAAACGGCCACCCAAGCTGGAGGAGAGGACGGCCGGCATCGCCGAGGACCGCGCGAGCGCCAAGGCGGTCAGGACTGGCCCGATCGGCTCGGCGCCGGTACGGGAGACGGCCAGGTCACAGACGCAAGCGGAGCCACAGAAACCACAGCTGAAGCCGGTGACCTTGAGCCGAGAAGACGAGCCCAGCACCCTGGCATCGCTTGGGAAGGCGCTGGTCTCCAGGGCGCTGGCACCAACGCAAGCGCAGCAACAGCAGGAGGCTCGCAAGACCCCCCAGCCCAGTTCTTCCCATGAGGAGCGTCCCTATCTCTCAGGGGTCCAGATTGGGTCCCGTCCACAAGCGCCGCTGGACGAGGACTTTCCGAGCCTGCCGACGCTGATCCGGACAGAGCATCGCACCGGCGGGGGCTTGCCCGGCGGCGGGAGCGGCGGCGGTGGCGGCGCAGCCCGGCAGTCCACGGTGGCCGCACGGGCGTTCAAGGAGGACGATTTCCCAGTGCTCATTGGGAAGGGCCCGACGCGGCCAGGTCTGGTGGGGGGGCGCCAGCAGCAGCGCGGCACAGGCGGCGCCTCCGCGTGGGGCAGCTCTGGTGTTACCGCGGCCGCCCCGGTTCCTCCGGCACCATCGGACCAAACGTTAAAGTTGGAGCCGCCGAGCTTTCCCACTTCTTCTTCCGGCGCCGCCGCCGCCGCGGCAAACGTGGCCGCAAGCGCAAAAGGGGAGAAGAGCAGCAAAGTAGCCGCTCGCAAGAACCGGAGCGCGGCAATCGCGGTGATGAAGGGCCTGGACCGCGATGACGACGACGAGGAGGACGCCAGCCCCGCTGTGACCTCGCTGGAGTTCCGATCGGCGCCCACGCTTTTCGACCTCTCGTCGCTACTCGCCGCACCCAAGGTTTCGGGCAAGGGCGGCGGGAAAAAGCAACTGGGCGGGGAGCGGGCGGATGAGAAGAGGGCCGCGACCACGACCGCGGCGGCTCCGGTGAGAGCAGCCACCGTCGGCGAAGCCAAAGCGGTCGCGCCCGAGGCCCAGTCCGCCGCGGACGAGGCGTCGCGAGCAAAGGCCAAGCGGAAGAAGGGCAAGGGGAAGGCCGGGGCGAGTACGGCGGCGGACGAGGAAGGGGCGGCTGGAAGCGAGAGGCGGAAGGTGGGAGCGGACGATCCGAAGGGCGCCGGCGGGGGGGCCGCGGAGGAGGCGGGCAGGAGCAGTGGCTCGGAGAGCGAATGCTGGTGGGACAAGGAGTGGGAAGAGGCAGGTGAGAAGCGCTTCAATAAATTGATGTCGTTCGGTCGCATTTTGCTTCGGTGTTGATTTTCCATAGTCTTGTTTGTGCAGTCCCCTTTGTATTGTTTCTGGTTTGTAGGTTCGCCCGCTCGATTGCCCTATAGAACATGAGCATGTAAATTAGCATGGACGTGAATTGATTGGTAAACACGCAGATGGACACGTGTATCGCGGGCGACGTTGATTAGCGACTCGATGCGTCGACTCGCGCCCCACGGGGAGAGCGGTTCGTAGGGGGTTTCCCGCCTTCGGGAGGCATGATGTGGCTGGCAGCGGCCACCACGAGGCGTTTGTCTCCATCGATACTGCTCTCTGACGATTGTCCTCCTCCACTTCCTCCTCTCTCGCCACCGTCATCTCTTTTCCCCGGCTCCAGCCTCCAGCGCTAACCAGACGAACGGCACCGAGCGGCAAACCCTGGCTAACGGCGTCCCTCGACCACCCCCGGGCCTGGCCGCCCCTCCTGGCCCGCCGTCCCTGCTGCTGCCGGTGCGAGCAGTCAGTGGTTTCCTGAGCCTTGAAGATGACTTTCCGGCGCTGACTGCACCTGCTGTACCCCGCAAGCCACCGCCCGGTGAGCCACCTCCACACACCCTCCCTTTTCCCCGTGCGTCAATTTACCCAGGTTTCTTTTGGGTAAATACCTCCTAGGAATACAACTTTATTCTAAAATTGCACTGATTATTGTACGGATATTTGGTGATATTCAACCAGAATAGAGCTGTGCGAAGTCTAATTCCGTGTTTTTGGATTTTAACCATCTATCGCTTATTTCTCCCTCCGTGCCAGGTTTCGTTAAGTCTGGCCCTGTCACCACCGCTGCCGCTGTGGTGAAGCAGCCCCCGCCCGGCCTGGGGGGACCAACCACGGCTCCCCCAGGCTTTGGGGGGTCCCCAACGAGCATCGCCCCCCCGGGCCTGGCCGCAGTGGTGGCCGTGGCCGTGCCGAAAGGGGCCCCTCCCGGGCTGGTGGCCGTGCCGGCCGCACTCGGCGACTGCAGGTGATGCCGGCACTCCAGGCAATCGTCAGCCACGATCTAACCCCAACGCAGTATGTTGATATGTGTATGTCTGTGTGTCCGCATGCTTATGGGGAGAAGCCGTCTAGCTGCTAGCGCACGGTGCTACGAACCCAGCGGCCCGAGTTGGATTCCCGCTCTTGGCCAACACCAGTGGTAATTATCTGTCCTGGGCCTCCCCTAGATCGACTCAGTCTCAAACAAGTACCTGGTGCGATGTGTAACTATGGATATCCACCCCCTCTTCTGCTGTGCCGGCCTTCATAGGCGCTCGCTGTCCCCAACAATCTTTTAAGGCGACACAATGGATTTTTGTCTTTGTACGTTAATGTATCGTGTGCCTTTTGTGTGTGTGTGTGCTTGAAGAGAGGGGGAGGTAGCGGGAGGTGACGGCGCCGGCACTGGCTACATAGCCCCGGAAAACTTTGTGCAGCGAAACCGCTCCCTGATCGATCGCGTGCGCGGGATCCTGGGGGAGGACGAAGCCAAGTTCACCGACTTCAAGAAGCTCTCGGGCCAGTTCCGCCAGGTGGGGGCACAAACCAGCGGGCCACAAAACCAGACAGACCTGGGGTCAATCACAATCGTAATCTCATCTCAACCAATACAATGCCCCGCTGCAGCCAAAGGGGAATCTCCCCTCCCCAATGGCAGCTATCACTGTGCAGCACAAGGTATACGCAGTGCAGTTTGCTACGACTGTCATTCACAATGAACTGTAATCGTAGTGTAAATGTAATTGCAGCTAATGGTGCTGGTGCGTTGTAATATTCATTGATCGCGGGTCTGGACAAATCAAATAGATTATCTGTGGCTTCACGAATATCTTTGAACGTCCCAGACGTCCCTGTGAACTCGCCCATGAACTTACCTGCCACCCCCTTCCCCGCCGGCCCCCCTCCCCCCCCCCCCCCCCCCCCTCCGTGGCGTCGCTCAGGGCTCGCTGTCAGCGATAGACTACCACGCGCGCTGTGAGGCCCTGCTGGGCCCCGTAGGCCTCGGCATCGTGCTGCCGGAGCTGCTGGTGCTGCTGCCCGACACGGAGAGGCAGCGGCAGCTCTTGGACGCCCATGGACAGAGGCGGCGGCGACAGCAGCAACCAGGCACAGGTAACAATGATAACTTGCACGTACGGCGAAGTTATTGTTTGCCATGCGCTTTTACCCAATAAAGTAATTATGTGGGTCATTTATTTTTAGCGAGAGAGAGAGCAGCAAACTACTATCCATCATCATCGTAGTCCGGCTTGTAAAGATTCACGCCGCTCGTCCCTCCTCCCTGGGTCATGATTTTCATTCGATAATTTCATTATTTTTGCCTCGGTTTTTACAGTCGCATTTACATTGATAAGCCAACATGTTGCCATAAGCAATCGTCCTGTGTCAAAATCGTAAAAATCGCGCACCGTTTGACGTGCGAAGCGATCGATGAATCGATGTATCGTCACTCTCCTGGCCTGGAAGTTTACCGCTCCCCCACCCCCCTCTGTACACAAAGTCAAGGCAAGAAGACCCCACAATGGTTCGGAACACGTTACGATAACAAGCTCGGACAGTATCCCAAACTAACTATTAAAGAAACAGGCAGAGAAAGGATCATGATTGAACAAAGTAGAGATTCTGGCTAAAGAAAGGGAACCATTGCAGTAATGTTATTCAGCCCCCAGCATCCCTAATCAGGTGACACAAGGCACGGCTGACGATGCAGTGCTTATTCCTGTGGCATAGAGTATCCGTGAACATCTCGTGAAAGCCTCGCGAGACGTGGCGCTGCCACGTCAACAACGGCGTGCAGAGCGCTCGGTGCCGCCGCAGTCGTTAACGCTTCGCTGCCACCGCCAGGTGCAGTAGGGGCGACCCGGAAGAAGAAAGGGCAGGGGGCAAAAGTCGCGGACTCCGGGAGTGAGCTTGACTGCCGCTGCTGCCCGTCCTGCCAACAGGTGAGCGACGTCCACGCTCCGCCACGCTCGTTATGAACGCGGTCCTGTGAACGTGTGTGTACGTGTGCGCACGTGTCTGTACATGGGTAGCGGTAGTATAGCGGTTAGCACGCTGCGTTATGAACCCGGCGACCCGAATTCGATTCCCGCTCATGGCCAACACCAGTGACAATTATCTGAACCGGTCCTGGGCCTCCCCTAAGTCGACTCAGCCTCAAATGAGTACCTGACGCGAGGACTAAACATCGCCACTAGGGATACAAAGGCGCTCGGGCGTGGTGTTGGCCACCCACCCCTTTGTGTACTGTGCAGGCCTTCATAGGTGGTTGCTAACAGCACTTGCCCCAACAGTTTGTCCAGGGTAACAAATCTTCCTGTTTTGGACTCGCCAATAACTTCGACTAGTGGTGTCAAAATCGGCCTCTGTGGAGGAAGCTCGTAAAACTCTATATTGGAGAGTTCGAGGCAGTCACCATTCAACATTGTGGAGGGCAGAGGAGCGACGCTCACAACGAGCAGAGCTCCGGGTGCCTAAAACGCAGCAAGATGGGACAGTGGGGAGCACAGGTGGTGCATCTTCAGTCATTCAACCCATGGCATCTGGGTTTGCCAGCAAACCTTGGGCAATTCACATGGCCTTAGAGTGCACCTAGCGTGGCACAAGCACTGTGTTGAGGCCACATCAGCCTTCAAAGACACTCGCTGTGTATCCAAGCCGGCTGATGGGCTCCGTGTGCGATTGTCATTTTCATCGTCGTCAGATCGTCGGCCCTGCGGACTGGTCTTGGCACACGGCAAGGCACGGAGGGGAGGACGAGTTCCCAGCACTGCCATCGGCTGCTCGCTCAACCCTCTAACTGTTTCTCACTTAACCCGGGCCCCTCCAGCCCCACCGGCCATCCCATGTGGCTGCCCGTGCCAACGTTGCTGCGGGGACAGCCCTACAATCGCGAACTGTACTGGAGTTGCTGGTGGAGGTGCTGTCACGGTAACCCCACGTCTCCACCCCCACAGTGTGCAGTTCCATTATATTAATTGGAGAAAGGGACAGGAAAAAATTATAATGCTGAAACGGTAATTTGTTGCGAAGGCAGCAGTGCTCTTATTTATGCGCTCAAGGTAAATAAATATATTGGGAGAGCGAGGAAGGCCGAGCGATAACGTTGGGTAGAGGCACGAGGTGGCGACTGCAGAGGGGGCCGAGTTGGAGGGGCGGTCGCATGTTTCCACGAATGTTGCCAATTAAGATGCCTCGTTACAAGCCAATAAGCCAGCGACACAATGCGACAGAAGTACAAAGCTCAGAGTTTAGCTTGCTGAGAATTGCCACGGAAACGTACGTTAAAACAAAAACGGCAGATTCAATTTCTGTTATTTATTGTGCCCGACAAGAGGGTGCAACGTGGTGTTACAGGCACTCCTGCACTTCAACAGAGCTTCAAGTAGCAGTGCAAGGACGCCTTTATCAAGCAGCACTTCCCTGCTCCCCATGGTGCCTCGCAGCGATGAGGCATCTCCGTGAGGGATACACCCTCAAGACGTAGATGTTACCACCGGCAGTGTAGTCGCTTACTTGAACAGGCTTTGGGGGGAGGGGTGGGGTGGCTGGCTAGTCTGAACAAGAGTCGGACAGTCAGACTCGCCTTACTGCTGCCCCGCTCATGCCTTTGTCGTGAATTTCTCCCAGTCATTACCCGACTCACCCATGTTATTTGGTGAGAAAAGAATGGAATTCTTTATTTTACGTTTATTTCTTTTGAGATGCCACATCCTCTGCCAGGTGATAATTTACATCCTGCTGGGACGAGAGGCAAGGGTCAGGGTTCAATGATTAAGAGGTGATGTCAGGAGTACGTAAACACAGGGTGTTTAAATTAATGGCTTACTATTTAAGAACAGCATAAAAAATAAGGCCATTGAATAAAACCCCCAAAAAAATTTATTCTTCAATAAATAAAAGACATGACAAAATATTGGTTCTGAGTTAAAATTGTTTTTTTTCCTGCAAACCTGCAAAATAAAATCCGGTTTGTCCCATCATGGTTTCCAATCGTGAAGTCGGTAGACTGCAGCTTGTGTGCAAGTTCATTGTGAATTAGTCATCCATACAGCTTTCTCTATTTCAAACAATACCCTCGCCACACATTGTTATCACCACTGGATTGCAACATGAAAACTATATTAAAAATAATAATTTAAAAAGCTTCTTAACTTGTTCAACGCTTTATTAACGGTGAGTTGGCGGCGCAATGGTCAGCGCGCCCCACTCAACGAACCAGGCGACCCGAGGTTTGACTCTCGCGTAGGACGGACAGCATCGGTGGCGAGCGATATCTAAACCCGGTCCTGGCTGCGCTCCCCTCACTTCACCGACCCGCACTGACAAGCGTGGCGAAGTATAGGGGAGGAGAGAGACCTCGTCCTGGCAGTCAAAGGAACTCAAGGCTATTCATGACTGTTATAAAGTAGCACAAAACGTGGGTGAATATAGGCTCACAGATGAGTTATACAGGCCCTGATTAATAAAGGATGGTATATTGCAATGCAGTTTGATTTGTTTAGCATCTAAAGGCACTGCACAGAGAGCATGACAAGCACCCCGGGATCTAGAGGGGAGGTGCTTGTATTTTTAAAGGACGATGGGGATTGTTTATATGCAGGAAACGGTCGGATGCTTTCCAGTTTCTAGTTTTGTTGAAGGAAACCAACGATACATTGGGAGGCAGGAGATCCAGAGAACATCGGCAGGACTGGAGCGGTCAGGAGTGGCAAAAGGTTAATGGAGTCACTTGGGAGAGGTCACCCCGCAGTGGATTGAGAATGGCTAACGAAGACTATAGTTTACAGTGAAGTCTCGAGCACGTGTACACTCGCAAAACAAGGCGTGCATGGCAGCATTCTCTTGAGAACGTGCTTCCAAACCACCCCCCAGCACGATGGTGGTGCTGGCGCCAACTTGACCTGACTCGAATTAGAGGTCGCACGCCTGGGGCTAGAGGTCGGCTGGCCACTCCTGCAGCCAGCGCCGCAGTCCCTCCGTCGCCGCCTCGCTGACCGGCCCGGCGCTCCTCGTACTTGCCGTGCGTCGCCGTGCCAACTCCACCTCCGCCTCCTCCGCGGCTAGCCTCGCCTCCGTGGCGACGGCCTTCCTCACCACCTCGGCAAGCGCCTCGTCGACGCTCCGCAGCGTCTGCTCGGGGCACCAGCTCGGGTCAACGTCTGGCACGAATGGGTCGGGCGCCTCCGCCTGCCGGTACCGGGAGCAGCGGCACAGTTCGAGTCAGCATTTGTTTTTATTTCGGTCTCGGCCTGCGAATTAAATGTAGTCGCTCTCAGTCTAGTCGACTAAAGCGGTGAAACACTTGGTGTGAGGGGGTCTGCAATTTATCCCCCCCCCCTTTTATAAAAAAAAACTCAACACATTAGTTGATAACACTACCTTAAAATATATGACGTTTTGGGGAATGGCCCTTAATAGCATTGGCAACGCAGCAAAATTATTTGAATATCTCGTCATCCAATCGGTGACATCGGTCAATCTTTTTTACATACTACACAGCCAATTCCAATTTTTGTTCTTCCTCGGTGTACTGCAGTCTCTTTATATGTTTTTTATTATCTTAGTCTGTGTACAGAATCACTCGTCCCGTCGCAGTCGGCCGTGTGCTGTGGTGCGCGGTGAGTGTGCGGTCGTCAAGTCGTCGACGCGCCTGCACCGTGCGTTCTCCGAGCGGCATGCGGAGCAGCGCGGCGTGCAGCATGGTGCGGTACGGCGCCGTGTCGGCGCGCAGGCTGTACGTGTAGTCCCCGACGATCGCGTGGCCCACGGCGTCGCAGTGCACGCGCAGCTGGTGCGTGCGGCCTGCGCGCGGCGGCCATGCACAAGGACGCAACAAAGAAAGATCCCCAGTATAGCCTTAACTGACTGCTTGTGGACAAGTGCTGTTCGCGAGCACCTATGGCTCACGAGGGAGTGGGTGGCAGAGCACCACGCCCAGCCAGAACAGGAACGCGGACACACGCGGGGATTGATGCGAGTATAAATACACATGGCCAAACACGTGCGTACACCCACCAACGCAAGCCTATCACCACCTATAGCCTGTAGTGTGCAGAATCTCACTGGCGTGTAATGAGTCAAATCTAGGAATTGTCAATATTTGGGGTCTTGATTTTATTCAAACAATCGGTGCTTATTGTCTTACTTGTTCTGTATGATCTATCTCCTTGGTATTGTCCGTCTCATCCGTACTACGTCTCGTCTAAACAGTGATTTGTCTATCTCGTCTGTACCGTGTACAATTGTCTCATCTGAACTGTGTGCTCTGTATTCTGCATTGTTTTTTATTGTCTCAGTCGACATGACAAGGACCCGTTCTCAGATTACTATATTCTCTAGATTATAAGACACTCTTGGAAATTAAGACACACCCCCAAAACGTGTACCCGGTGTAATTAAAGTTATACAAATCTGGTCATGCACAACTGCGAGAATAAAACACTGCCCCAACTTTTGCTTTAAAATACAGCAGGGGAAGTGCGTCGATCCGGAATATTTGGCACATCCCCTGGCGAGTGACCGACTTGCCAACCTTGCCCATCGTGTGCGAGAGAGAAATCACACGAGCGAGCGAGCGGTGGTGGCGTCTCTGTTGGCACCATGCAGTCGCACACCTGTTACGGGCTGCAGCAGCACCTTGGTGGCGGGGTCGTCGCCGTAGCGACCGGTCTGGAGCACCGTGAGCTCCGTGAGACATGGCTTGGGGTTGTCGCAGCCTGTGGGAGCATGCAGCAGAAAGGTCGTGGCACAAAGGCCCCTCCTACACGTTTCCACAAATGTGGCTATTTGCGGTCAACGCGACCACATGGCTTAGCTGGAGTGCTCTTGCCCAGTAATGTTTGAATAATCAGTCTGACCGAGGTGGTGAAAACAGGTCAAGAAATGCTTTGTTTAATTGGGCCCGAAAACCCGTTAGGCTGATACACTAAAATAGTGCGATACAAATGTTTGGGCTTGTGGGAATGAAATTAAAGTACCTGAGGAAGGTTAAACCCATTTGTTGAACTGAAACGCTTTTCACCTTCCAGCTCACCAGAGATTTGGGTATTTCCAAAATCTATATGATCCACCAACCCTTAACTTCAAAGGACTGGATCACACGCCTGTGAATCGCCTGACAGAGCTGTTTAGGGTTATTTGTAAAACCTGGCAAAGAACTCCAGTCCTATGAAACCGGATCATTTCCGGCACCATGCCCCACTTCTCACCTGGGGTGGCCTCCACGCACATCATGTGTGTCTGTCCCTCCCTGGTGTCCTTCCCAATTGCATAGTCAATGGTCATGTGCTCCTCTTTTACGTGTCCCCTCACCTGCACACGTCAGAAACGGGAGTTCGCACCTCAGTTTACATACATTACATGGCAATTATTTTTTACACGATAATTCTCAACAGCTGAAATAAAGCCAGATTAAGTGCAGAACATTTAACATGACCGTCAATGGTGACCATACAGACTCATGCTTGAGAAACCCGTTTTTTTATAATTAAATCATGCGTGTTCATGGGTCCGTATGTCCATGGATTTCTATGCAAGTCTGGTGGGTCTTTATACCAATTTAGATCTCTGTGAGTTAATGCCGTGAAGGGTTGGGGTGGCCATTCACAGGTTGAGAATTGCTGCCCTATGTATACGATGTACTGCATATGAGGAAAGGCTGCGATACCCAACGCTTAATTCAACTCCTTTTCCACTCCAACATTTGACTAAGAATTTCAAGTGGGGAAAGGGGGTGGGGGTTGAGGGGTCCGAGCCACGGCTTTTTGGCTGGCCATCAAACAAAGACGGTCACCGCATCGCGTGCTTTCAGATGCGTTTCTGCGACCGACTGGAACGCTCTTACGATATTAAAAAGCCACTGGGAGTTACGCACTTTTAAATCTGTTTTTTTTATCTAATTGTCCGTCCCCCCCACCGATTAGCACGGTTGGCTAACTACGGTACAGCCGCTTCAATACGGGCTTTGTAGGATGAACATTGATATGTATAAGGGCACGGGGGGGGGTGACCAATAAGGTTTGAATCGGTCTGTAATAAGGTAGGGCACTGCCACATGCAAGCCCACTGCCGGCTCACCAGAGCGAGGTACGCCTTGACGACTCGCCGCTGGCTAAAGGCTCGGAAGGCCCCACCAGCCGCCTGGCGGCTCAGGGCCACGCACAGCGCGCCACTCGTGGCGTAGTCCAGCTGGTGGCAGAACCTGCCGCAGAGGGTTACGACGAATGATACGAAAACACGATGGGAGTGCAAAGTCTTAGGAAAGGTAGGCAAATCGCACGAAAAAAAATTCGTCTTTTGACCAGGTAAAGGCCACTGAGCAATTAGCTTTTTCAGAAGCGACCTGGCCACATGATTGCTCAACGAAGTGGCTTGTTTATACTCTTTGGTTCTATTCGGTAAAGTCACGTAGGTAAAAAATAAAACAAAAATCACGACGTTTCGGCCACAACACAAGCGGCCTTCATCAGGTGAAGGGATCAGGCTGTCTCGAGGACAGCGCTGGAGTGAAACACAGCCACGCTCAGACCGCGGACCTTTAAGTGGCTTGTTCACGTGTAAATAGCCAAATAATCTAAACGCATACTCTGTGGTTCTTTCGGTAAAGTCACATAGGTAGAAAAAATAATAGATCACGACGTTTCGATCGCAACACAAGCAATTGTCATCAGGTGAGACAACGCTTCAAATCTAAACGCATGTTTCTAAATGTGGATGGAAATAGCATGGGTGCATTATAATCTCATACGCGTTGTGCCAATGGTTGGCACACACGACTTGCAATCCATAGGTCCCACCGTTTCGTTCTGCTGGTGCGGCAGTTGAAACAACGGGGCAAGTTTTTTTTTTTTCAAATATCCTCGCCTCTTGTCACCCGGCAGTATACATCAACAGTCGGTCAATGGGGCAGGTTCTGGTGGTGATGGGGTAAAGTGTGGGCAACTCCCACCTCTTCAAAGACGTCTGGCCTGCGTGGAGTGAGGCCGATAATGCCCACGAGAGTGAGTTCTAGAGAGCGGGAGACCCTTTCGCCAGCGGTGGTGTGAGCAAGGAATTGCAGGGCTGCACCTTTATAACATTTGCGTGACAAAAAGAAACACTGCACCGCTTGGCAATCTCTCCCAGTGTTGTCCATTTGGCAATTTTGTAGCTCGACTTGGTGGACTTTGGGTTCCTCTGGCGACGTAGTCGAAGCGACAAGGGGTGAGTTTGGGGGGGGGGGCGGCGTTGTGTAGCAGGCGACACCTGAATCCGTGGCGGGTGCTGGGGTCGAGGAGTTGCGGGTAGCGGTGGCGGAGCTGCTGCTGCACGGTCAGCGTCTCGCGGGGCCTCGTGCTGTCGATGCGCAAGTCCCAGTGCTTGTCCAGCACCAGATAGTCGGCGTCCTCCAGCAGCACGGACAGCTGCTCAAGTCGCGCCGCCTCCATGCGTACGCCAGGGCTCCCCCAGCATCAACGAGGAATTTGGAGGGGGCCAGGGACCTCTTCCAGCATTAAGACATTGGAGCAGGGTGGGGGGGAGCTCCAGCAAACGGCGCTGGGATTACGGAAGCCTCAAGCCTCAGCTTCCAGGAACTTAGACCAGGGACCTCCAACGTGACAAAACTGTGTGGGGGGTGGGGGTGTGTGGACACCTCCAGGAAACAGGGTTGGACGTGAAAGTCGGGCCGATTGAGAAATCAACAAGCAATGTAGGGCTGGCCCAGAGCCCTTCAGAGAGCCGCAGCAACCAGGGCTGGACCTAAAATATCCATGAATGGATCAGTCCACTCTAAAAGCACGAATGCATTCTCCGGAGCTCCGGAAAGTAAGACGCCGCAACCCGAACTCTTGTCTGTGTGTGTGTATTCGGTGTCAATACAGTTGTACAAATCTGTCCGGCGACACACACAGACACACGCGCACTATCGCTCACACACCGGCCGGACTACGAGACTCGCACCGCAACGTTTTTAATTTAAATGCGTTAAATAAAAGCGTGTTAAATGAAACCGCAGAGCCGGCGACAGCGGTGCGTCTTATAATCGGGCAAAGCAACAGCGACCCCCCCCACTACCACGCACACGCCACCGATCAGCCCACATGGCCCCGGCCGAGCGGTCGCGCGCCAATGACGTGCCGGCGCTGACGTCACGCGGGCGGGGGGGGGTGACAGGGGTGTTGTTGGCGGGGGTTGTTAGCGGGGGGGGGGGTGACGGGGGGTTGTTGGTGGGGGTGACGGGGAGGGGTGTTGTTGGCGGGGGAGTTCGCGGTGGGGGGGGGGGGCGACGACGCCATCTTGCTACTTCCCACGTGGCTTTCGTTGCGGCCAATCCCGACGCTCGCCTTTCGTCGCACCCGCCCACGGCGAGCGACGAGCCAATCGGCAGGCGCGCCATGGGCGGAGACAGCGCGCGGAAAGTTTTCCCGCCAAATTCGCGCGGCGGTGACGACGGCGGCGGCCACAAGCAGCGACAGCAGCAACAGCAAGGAGCAACAGCAAGCAGAAGCACCAGCAACAGCAAGGAGCAGCAGCGGCAGCAAGCAACAGCAAGCAGCGGCCTCCGTGAACGTCGTCGTTTATAAACGTCGCAGCCCTCACATTTACGCGTACACGAGCATCGTAAAAAGGAAAGCAACTCTCTCGCCATGGCCGAATGGGACTACTTCGACGAGTTCGAGGACGAGTACGCGGACGAGTTGGAAGTCTTGATGGAGTTCGACCACGGTGCGTGCTCCGTTCGGCCGTGCTCTATCCGCCGCTGGATGAAGGGCTTCCCTGCCCAAGCCACCGAGCTGCACGCCAGCTGATTTCGTCGCTCCATCTCCTCGCGTTGGACGTACACTCTGATGCTAACACTGTTCATAACCAAAGTGAAATACAAAATAGACTCCATCGCCAACACGGTTATATACACACTGTATAATAGACGACGTTTCTGGCAATGGCCCCTAAATAGCACAGAGAGGGAAAAAAAAGTGACGATTCTTGATCAGACGGTGGAATAATAATGGCGCTGTCGTAATTCGAATTGGCACCACGTCGTTGGCTCTGGACCGGCGCCCGTATCGTCATTCCCTTCTCGCGACGTGGCCTAACCCCAGACCCGCAGAGGTCACGAGAACGAACATTGGGGCACTGGGGGTGCTCAAACTCCCGGTCAGCAGCCCTGCAGAGCCAGCGGTGGAAACGTCGCATTCCTATGGCAGGGGAGGAGACGAGGCTATCCATAGGGCAACCAACTGCTGAGTTGACCCGCACATTTGAACTCGTGACCAGGGGTGATGATGGGCCGATTCGACCCAAACGCATAACCGTGTCGTCCCATCACGGTTTACCCCGTATTCTTGTGCAAGGTACATTGAGTTTTTTTTAGGTCCATGCGGCGTACAGCCGTTTTAATACGGACAAAATGTTTTTGTCTATTTGTGATTCTTCCTTGTGAAGGGACGTTGTAGGATGAACATTGATATTTATAAGGAGAGCGGGGTGACCAATAAGGTCTGTAATAAGGTAGGCACTGATAAGGGGTTGACAGGTATACAAACGTACTGGCTTGTGCATTATGGAGCATTCTGGATTAAGCGTACACAGTACTGCATAAGCAGAACTCCATTCTGTCTCCGCACATAAATTAAATCTGGATTTCCACCCTATCTGGTTTCTGTAGGGTAAGTCCCTAATTACATCACATCTTGGGTGTTCTCTACGAGAGATATCGTGACCCCAACCCCCTCTGCAGACAGACAGCGAATGCATTAACATTGTAAATGTTGTGAGTTTTCTCTATTAACACACCGGTGTGCTGAACTAGTAAGTAATTGGCACGTTTTGGTTACGTGACAAACCTTACTAATTGGCTGCATTGGGTGGTGGCAGGTAAACGTCACGTATATTTACGCGATCTAAACCAAAAAAAAACGTTTTATGGACTTTCAACCTTTATTGAGAAGCGCGAATAACAGCCATCTTCTGTTGGAACGTGCCATTTATCATCACAATCATTTTCTCTTCCCATCAGATGAAGGTCGCTGGCCCACGTGTTTTGTTGGCCATTGCTCTCCAGTCCTGTCTGATGAATTGCTGCCATTTATGCTCGCAGAGTCGACCCGAAAAAAGGAAGAGCCTCGGGTCGCCCGTCGCGATGTGCAGCCCACGTCCTTCGAGGAGGCCCTCCAGTCGGGGGACGTCAGGGCCGGGAGGCCCAGCGCTGCCCCCACGAATCCCCCCGGATCCGGAGAGGTCCACTCCAGCAAGAGGGACGCGGAAGACATGCTGGCGAGTGCCGTCGGAGCCCCTTCTAGTAAGAACGCACCGACCCACCCACCACCAAACCAACTGCACGCAGGCCACGCTCAATTTTGAGGGCTCGATCTATCAGACTGACCCGTTTCGTCTCGTCCACACTCTGTTCAACCAGCACACTGCAGGTCACAAACACTTCTCTTTCGGCTTCTTCCTTCAGACTGCTTCAGACTGTTTGACTGTGGAATTCAGGTCCAATAGTTTATTTTTGCACATTCTTACTTCCTTGGTGGCTTGAAAACTCACCTATTTAAATTGGTCTTTAACCACCTAGTTTTCGCCGTTTACCCTGGTTCTGTTGATTTCCTGCTTTCCTTACACGGCGTATTGAGATCTGATTATTTACATAATGATTATTATGTAAATCTGATTATAAATGATTATTATTGCTCAATTCAAGAAATCGATTAACTTTGATATGTTATACCATCAATAGTACTGTGTGTTCCTAGCCACTTGACATTTTGGGTTTTTGAGCCTGCACTTTCCCTTTTTTGTGTTCTGTGTTTTTATTTATTTATAGGCGTATCTCTTCTAAGGTATTCCACACATCTGCCTTGCAAAGCAGCCTGAACTGAACATTAAAAGAGGTCCCATTTCAATCGCCGCATCTCCAACGCCCACCTTGCTCTCGTCATTCCGCTGGCGTGAAATTGCCTACGCTCAAAATTAAAACGCGTTATAGGAGATTACGTGTCGAGACCTGTACAAGTGTGCCCGGAATAAAGTTGGCGATATTCACCAGAGGCTCTGCTATGAATTAGAACTGGGCGTGGCCACGTCTGTGGTGGAGCTTTTGCATCAGATACTCACCTCCAGGACAGCATGTCTGTGCCAATACTATAAACTACATCCTATTTTTTTTATTTGCAAATTTATCGCAGCCAAATACTCAAAACACATGTTTCTAAATATGGAGGGAAAACCCAGAGGACCCGGAGAAAAATCCACGAGACCACAGGTCCAGCATACTCGCGATGGTGAGTTAATATCTCGCCACCGTGGCGGTCCACGCTACGATGCATTGCAGCAATTAGGCCCCAAGACTAATCCGCTTCGTGGTTGCCGTCGTGCAGCGCCCAAGCGCAAGAGGCCCCGACTGGATGCCATCAAGCGGCTGGAATTTACGGCCGATCTCCTGCCCAAACCTGCGCCCACCCAACCGGTGGCCTCCCAACCCGGGGATGAGTCAAGCGGGAGCCACGACAACGACCTCAGCGGCTTCCACTACCTCGACGTCTCCCCGCCCGACGTGCAGGCAGAGTGCGTCCGCGTTCGTTTGCGCACACAACAAAGCCAAAGCTCCCCTACTATAGTGCTGTTAGCGAGCACCTATGAAGGCCAAAATGGCACACAAGGGGGTGGGTGGCCAGCACCACACCCGGTCACCTTTGTCTCCCCAGTGGCAATGTTTACACATCGCACTAGGTTCCCATTTGAGGCTGAGTCGATCTTGGGGAGGCCCAGAACCAGTTCAGATAATCGTCACTGGTGTTGACCGTGAGCGGGAATCTAACTCGGGCCGCCCGGTTTGCTAACCGCTACACTTTCGCACATGCGCACACAACAACAGCAACCGCCATTCGCCACTAAGTGGTGGTGACGTCATCACGACACTTGTTCCAGGCTATGTGCACGTTGAGGCCATGTGAAGTATCAAACGCCCGCTGGCAGGAGGTCACGGGGCAGACCCAGATGCCACAGGTCGACTGACTGAGACGGCTGGCTGATGCACCACCTGTGCCCCCTACTGTGCCAACTTGCTGTGCTTTATATGCGCACACATACACACACGGACACGCACGGACATGGTGCCCAGTAGTAGTATGCTGGTGGACCTTTACAATAAACCGCTCGCATTTGGCCCGGTGAGCCAGGCGCAGTGGCGAAGGCCTGTGAATCCCAGCGTTTTGGAGGTGAGGGTTAGTGGATTGCACAGAGGTCTCTAAAACTTCCAAACACGTTATATACTAGACTTAAAGCTTTCGTGACTGTAGGAATTCATATTCTTTGGGATTTTCGGTAAAGTCACGTAAAAAAGTCGTTTTTTTGTTTATTTTATTTTTAATTAATTTCGACCTCTCCACATAACTTTACCAAAAGATCCAAAGAATGCATTATATACGATAATGTATCATTATCCATGCACCCAGGATAGCCACACCGAGTACAAATACTCTTTTTCAAGAGGCTCCTGCCCTGGGATTTGTATCACAGATAAATAGCATTCCATGCTGTTAGCTGTTAGAGGAAACCAGAGAACCCATGCAGAACAGCGGGAGAACATACAAACTCCACGTGGAAAGACGCCCGGTTCCAGATTACTTGTTATGGGGCACAGGTGTAACCACTGTGCCACCTAAACAAGACATGTGATTGGCATTTTGGGCAGTAGAGAGTAGTGCAGCAATATCCATTGTTCTGCATTACTCCCACCACCTACCAGCACTGTCAAGCGTGGTGAAATATCCCCTCTGAGCCAACGGTACGTCAGGAGGCCTCACCTCGTAGTGGATAGACAATAGCTATGAAATCACCGGGCAATATCACCGACTTCCACCAACCCTCTACAGACGCTATTGAACGGCTTAATAATCGCGATATACACCAATAAAGCTGCAAATTTCACCTTGCCATACGATGAACTGGAATAAGCATTACTTGTGCTGCAGTAGACGCGGCAGCCAACCCAAGCGGGCGGTATCGATCACCGCGGACGCCGTGGCGACCGTCGCGGTGGCTGATGACGTGGAGAGGAAGCGGGTCCTGAAGCGGCCACCTGTGACGGACGACTTTGTGAACGTGACGGTGCCGGGTGGCGACCGCTACTACTTGGCGCTGGGCGCGGACAGCAGCAGCCACGCGGCTCCCATGGTGCGCGCGACGACGCGCAGCTTTTGAGTTTGTAGATAGCGTACCTAGTCCAGCAGGGATTTGTTATTATAAAGATCATTCTGATCCAAGATTTCGGACCATTCTGAGCAACAACGAAAAATCGGTTTGGATTTGTCAGGAATGATGACGTGATACACGTTTGGTGTTGAGTAGTGCCCATCATGTACTGGTCCATTTTGACCTCTGACGTTATGTGACCATTACGTCACATAACGTCACGTGACACCCGGTGTCACGTGACGATCCCAAAATGTAAAAAAAGATCCGAAATAATTCTCTAAATAAGTAGTACCTGCAATATGACGATGGCATGATATTGTACAATATACGATGTGATTCTTTTGTACAGTTTTGCTAAATGCGCCCCGTTTCCACGTGTATGCGTGGGGTCACGATTAGGGCACACGCACATTTTTAAGCTCGCAGCCCACTGAGGTGAAGGGGAGGCCACTCACATGGCTCACTCTAGGTTCCCTATCACTGGTCTGGGTGCCCATCTACAAGAGCAGAACCGTTTTGCTTTGCAGGCTGCAAAATGCTTCCATCTCATGTTCTCGTCAACTTCGTCATCGTGTGCAGCTGCGCTCTCTTTTGTATTTCGACAGAATCCAGACTTGAGCTTCCGGAGCCAAATGTCGCTGCAGCTTTTGAGCGTGCCGTTCGAGATGCTCAAAGACCAAGTAGTTAGGGAGGTGAGTTGTCCAACGCACCTTGCTCTTATCGGCTGCTATCTATATGTATTTACATATGTTGAACATCTTTCGTGCCGTACGTAGCCAACCGTGTGCTATTTGGAGGTGCGGGGAAAGGACAACAGCCTTCTCCAGGGTTTTAAGTGTTACATGAACAGGACAGGTGACATGTTATCATGTAAAGCAACCATAAACACATGAAAATACCTATGTTTAAAATTTATGAGTAAAACTCTACTATCTACACAATATATCTAGACGTAAAATCAGTTTAACACGTAGGCTTTCGCGACCAATATTATTCAGAACATGCTTGTCAACAAGGACACTCAATTGATTTTGATAACGTTGAAGTGTTGTGTAAAACTAATTATTACTGGCAAAGACTAATTAGAGAATCCATTGAAAGTGAGAGGAATAGAAATAACTTTAATCGCTCTGACAGCTACAGGCTTAGTGTGGCTTGGAAGCGTATTATTAATTAATACATATTACAATTCCTTATAGGAGAAAAATACTAATTAACGGATTACTAACGTAGCATATAATCACAATAACACACATTACAGCTAATTACTAATCTACAACTCATTACTAATCATAACCATTGACTGATTACCAATCGATTATATAATTGCAATACCCCCCCCCCCACCTCAAATCACTGCACCTGAAATGAGTTGAATGATGACGTCACCCTGCTGCTGCTCTATTTAAGACCGAGAGCAAGCGAGGGCTTTACCATTCTGGCAAATTGCCCGATGATGCTGGATGCAATTACCAGCGAAACGTCGTACTCAAACTGTAAATGTTGTGGATTCACTCTTCAACACACCGGTGTGCTAAAGTAGTGAACTATTTGTCTTTTGTCAACGTGACACTTTTTTGCTGATTGGCCGTGTCGGGTGGTGGAGGGTTACGACACATTTATAAATAACGCGATCTAACCCAAAAACCTTAATTATGAATAGGCGTAAAATGTAAAAATTTAAATATCTTGGGGACAGTAGCCCATCAGTTGTTCTAATTGTCATTTTAATTCAGGACATTAAAAACCATAATAAACAGCACATTTAATCTCTGAAGCAGATGACGTCTAAAACATTGTAGACCAGTGTAATCGGAGAGCCCAGCTCTAGAATTCTCTGATGAGCATAAATCTGTGATGAATCTCACATCTTCATACCATTTGGTTGCTATACATTTCCAAGTGATGTTGAGTTATCATTTGTGAGAGCCCAAGTCGCTTCTGAAAAATAGCTATATAGCTCAGTGGGCCGTACCTGGTAAAATAAAAATAGTTGCATTTCATCGTTTGCGCGCCTTGTGCCGTCTGAAATGTGCAGAAGCGCGCGAAGGTTCTGGAAGAGGCTGAGAGATTCGTCACTTTGCTTAACAGGTGCGTACACGGACTCGCTTAATTTACACTTTCAAGACAGCAATCGCTTGTCCTTATGCATCAATTTCATTAACGAGCAGGTATGGACGCAAGTAGCGCTTATCATGAATACACTGTAAAAATGTGAACGTATGTTTTAAAAGCACTGACAATTGCAGAGTATTTTAGTGGCGTCACTAAGCCTGCGTTTTCATGGATGTTTTAAATATGTTAACGTTTCACCGCGACGACGCTTGACCCCTGACCCTGGCGGTTCGGATGACAGCCGAGTAGCTCAGGAGATCGAGGACTCGGAGGAGTTGGGTGGTGAGGGCGGTGGCGGTGATGATGATGGAGGCGGAGACGAGGTGGATGGTGACGATGGGACAAAGAGCACGGGGCTCTGGGTTGATCGTTTCACCCCACGGCACTACACGGAGCTGCTCAGCGACGATGTGAATTCCCCTGCTCTCCCTGCACAGCCAGCACCATGTCAACCAGCACCATATCAACCAACACCATGCACAACCAGAATCCTGCATAACTTAGTATAACTTTATTGTCAACGGGCATCGGACTTTGGTGTGCGTGTTACTTTTGGTGGCATCTTTCAATCGAGAAAATACGGTTGTTGATGAACAGACGCGTCGGTACGCTCCTCGTGCCTGACCCCTCTGTTCTCACCCCTGATCCTGCCGTGCTTCAGTACATGAACCGCTGCCTCCTCAAGTGGCTCAAGCTGTGGGACATGGTCGTGTTCGGCCGCGAGAGGAAGAAGAAGCCACCGCCCGTGACGGCAAATGAGGAGCAGCCGCAGCAGCAGCAACAGCAGAAACGGGGTGACAGCAGGCAGCAGTGGGCGCAGAAAAAAAAGAAGGGCGAGTGGCTGCCGAGGGATGAGTGGGAGAAGCAACAGGGCTGGACTCGCAAGGGTGGCGGCACCAACAAGGTGTGTTCATTGCCATGCCGCCTGGGTCTCGTATTGTGTAGTGGTGCCGCAGCACACTGCGCCCCCTGCCGTGTCATTCAATGGGATTTGGCCAAGCATCCCAAGGCAGGACGCTCCTAAAAAAAGAGTTGTGAGACTCGGTGAGGATTTCCTGGGAAAATTTAACACCTTGAGATGCAAATGTGTCTTTTGCAAGACACATACGACACATTACAATTTTAATTTATAAATGGACACTAATGTATTCAAATGTATTATATTTCACATTTTGGCCTTTATGCCGTAACAACACATTTTTATTTATTCGCAAATTATTATTGGAATTATGCACAGCAACATTGCCTGCGACTTTGCAACAGCTGTAGACTATAGGGCTTTGACAATAGCCATGTGCCATAAGAATGGTGTGAACACCAGATGTACTTATCAGGAGTGATTTTTGTGTCTCGTTAGAACTGGAAGAGCAAAGCTCAGATCACGGAGGACATCCTGGAGGATGAGCTGGATGCACACAACCGTCCCAAGTACAAGGTCAAACAAACGCACCCGTGTACGATATCGTACCGCGTGAGCGGTGGGCCAAGAGTACCAATGACAAAACCCAACATGTCCGTCGGTAATGTCGTTGGGCTTGGTATATAAGAGGTTCATGTATTCGATCCCGACCCTTAAGACGCCTGTATATTTGGAGCTTGCATGTTCACCCCGTGGTCGCGTGGATTTTTCTCCGGGTCCATTTTTTCCCTACGCGTTTAGAAACATGCGTTTAGAGTATTTGCCTGTTATAAATTTCCACATAAGCCACTTCGTTGAGCTATCACTTGTGGCCAGGTCACTTCTTAAAAAGAGCTAATAGTTCAGTGGGCCTTACCTACTAAAATACAAATTGTTTAATTTAATACTGCCCTCAAGAGTAAAAAAAGCATGTAACAAGTGATGTGATCTTGACAAATTTCAGTTCTAGAAAGAAGGCTGTTCCAAAATGTTTGGTTAGATCACTTTTTAACTTTAACACTCCACCTCCCAACAGAACAAATCAAATTAAGTTGTCATCTGATTTTGTTGAAAAACACGTTTTATACTAATTTGTTTTCTTTTCGACTTTTCCGGATTTTACACTCCCACCGCTTGCCAGGTGGTGCTGCTGTGTGGGCCTCCCGGGCTGGGTAAGACAACACTGGCGCACGTGGTGGCGCATCATGCCGGCTACAACGTCGTGGAAATGAACGCCAGGTACGCACGCAGCACCACTTGCGCATGCCGTGTCTTGGCGCCGCTCCTCGCACGTGTCTCGTGTGAGTGTGTCCCCCTTGTGGTACCAACGTTTGAGGACCGAAATGTGTCAATATCACTGTTATGGTTAATGTGATTACACGTGGACAGACTAATCTGGGTTGCAGATTAACGACGCTTGCGATAAGTAAATAGCTTTTTGTGTGCGCTGGTGTAATTAATCAATGACTTCAGTGTACACCCCTGAGGGTGAGTTTGCTTTACACGCCGTTCCCAGCGACGACCGGAGCCCCGAGGTGTTCCGCACGCGCATTGAGGCGGCCACGCAGATGAAGTCGGTGCTGGGTGCGAGTGAGCGGCCTAACTGCCTCGTCATCGACGAGGTGGACGGGGCGCCCTTGGTGAGCACCGCACTCACCTTGCCCGCTCAATTGCACGCACGCACACTGGGAGACGCTGCAGGGTTTGACAGCTCGGGGAAGGGGATTTCCCGCGTTCTGTCGCACACGACGTTTCTACGCTGTGCGTCGAAATTATTTTTCCTTGGATTCCATTTTCCTAGTCGTGAGGATAAGATGCGAACTTGAGAGCATTGCCATTCGTTTCTTTATGAGGCAGGTGTCAACGCGTTGATCATATGTATCAATCAAATTATTTGTAGTGTTACTCTGGAATCTAGTCACGACCTTCAGAATTGTGACAGACCAAATCATAGGCTGGTTTTAAATCAGTACATATGCCCTTATTTGCCCTAGTGAAATGCTCCAACGTGGCAAAGTGAGCTTAAAGAACCTCCGCTCCTTTGCACGCTATTTCAGGCGGCCATCACCACCCTCCTGACCCTCGTGAACCGGAAGGACACCAAGGAGACCGGGGGAGCAGCTACAGGGGGCCGACGGCGCAAGAAAGAGGGAGGCCTCTTGCTCAGGCCCATCATCTGCATCTGCAACGATCTGTGAGTGGGCGGCGGTCGCATGTCCCGCCCACACAGCTTGCGTTGTCTCGGGGTTTTGAACATCCACTTAGTGGGAGTGACAAAGACAGTTTGGTGTGGTACTTGATTGAACCACAGTACCTCCTCATGTGCCATTCTGGCCTTAATGTGCGATCACTAATAAAGTCTGAATGACTACATGCGGAGGATCTTTGTAATTGTGATTCTGTGTCGCCGTGCTGTCCTTCATAGGTGCTTGCCGACAGCACGAGCCCCAATGGTCTGTGTGTCTGTGGGGGATCATTGTGTTTTTGTCACCCAGGTATACACCTGCATTGAGGCCGCTCAGGCAGCAGGCGCTCACACTCGCTTTCCCGCCCACCATGCCATCGCGACTCGCACAGAGACTCCTCGAGGTACCCGGAAACATAGCGCCATGACAGACACCCACTTTGGTCATCGTCGTCATCGTCATCGCTTAATGCTTACTCTACGACTCCCATGCGTTACACCCCGAGGCACCAGGCGGCAGGGGACTTCCATTGGGAGCTGTCCCTTTGCAGCACGCCATGGTAGGCCAACTGCCTCTGTGTGCCTCCTGCTTTGTGTTGCGTTTCTCTGGGCGAGGCCAGATCTCGAGCCTGCAGGGCCTCCACGTGGACATGGGCGTGCTCCTGGCTCTCTGTGAGAAAACCGAGAACGACATCCGCTCATGCATCAACACCCTGCAGGTGAGCCTGACTGGCTTGCCGTACTTCCCTCTAGCTCACTGCCCTTCTCTCCTGCTCCCCGCCCTTCCCTCCAGCTCGTTGCCCTTCCCTCCTATAGTTTGTCTTTGCGTGTGCAGTTCCTGCAGGGCCGGCGGCAGAGTGAGCTGAACATTCACACCGTGCAGTCCCTGAGCATCGGCCTCAAAGACCAGACCAAGGGGCTCTTCCCAGTGTGGCAGGAGATCTTCCGGCTGCCTCGGCCACAGCGGTGTGCTCCTCTCACACACCCCCACCGGGACCAGACCTGGGCTCAGTTTTATTCTTCTTCTTTCATGTGGCTGCAGAGCAACAACTGCAATTTCACATTCAGGTGGTCAAGCCAGATAACCTGCGTCAGGAGTAGCAGCGGAGTGTATCATTGCTGCAATGTCTCCTTCCTACTTGTGGGTCGGGCGTTGCCTCGTTATATGTTGTACGGTCTGTTCTGGATGACCACAGTCACACACTACTGGAGAGTTTTTAATTTTACATTTATGCATCAGGTACCCGCATCTGCCATGGTTTTTGCGGATGCGATTTAGGGTGGACTGAGCTTCGTGAAAGATTAAACCCAGGGATCTTGTGTTTTTTTATTATAATTATCAATTTTATTACTATTATTATTTTTACAATTTAAACTGCAGCGTTGTTATATGAAAATACAATTGCAGTATCATTGCATTTCACTACGATTTTCACAATCACAATGGTACTTGACCATCAGGTCTGCCCAACGCTAACCGCTCGCTGTGCACCGACGCTAAGCCCAAGCAGCCAACACTCAACCACGAACCAAGACCCCCAACAACAACCCTGCCCGTAATCCCAAAAACTGTAAAAACTGGTCAAGGTTTCCCCTCTCAAAATGGCACGGGGCCATACTTGATCCAGTGGTGGTAATTCCACATTTCTATGATGCAGGCGAGTCTTTCGGTCAACCACCATTGCCTTCCCCACAAAGCGATACTTGTATTTAGTTCAACCGCAGGAGTTATGGGCTGAATCAACCTCCGAAACCTTCATTTGAACTTCCAGCCTTATATAGATTGCGATCCCCTCCCCCCCTAGTCTGGCCACTGCGCCACCCAACAACGAACCCAAACCAACGTTCATTGCTCCACGCTTTCCTCTGCGTTACGTACGTTTGTAGTCTGGTGTCCGCTTTGAATGTAAGCAGGCAAGTCTCCATTAGGGGCTATCAAAAAGTACGAAGTGGTGGTCGCGGTGTTGGCGGTGATTGTTATTGGTTTCAGTAGGATGGCGATTATCGTTGTTGATGACAAAGGCAAAATCGCCTGATGAAGCTGGTTGTAATTACCAGCAAAACGTCGTACTCAAATTGTAAATGTTTCAGGTTTACTGTCCAACAGACAGGTATGCTGAAGTAGTAACTAACTGGCACATGGACGCCACGGTGGCGAGATGTTAACTACCTCGCCCGGTATACAAGAAGTCGTGGGTTTGGTCCCGTCCATGACGCTTGTGTATGTTCTTCCCGTGGTCGCATGGATTTTTATCCAGGTCCTCCGGTTTTTCCCTGCACATTTAGAAACATGTTTTAGAGTATTTGGCTGCTATAAATTTGCACGTGATAAGCCACTTTCGTTGAGCTATCATTTTTTGATAGCCAGGTCACTTCTGAAAAAGAGCTATGTAGTTGGGTGGGACTTACCTGGTATAAAAAAAATAGTTTACATGATAAACCTCACTAATTAGCTGTATCGGGTGGTGGTGGCGATAATGACACGCTTATGTTTAAGCGATCTTACACAAAAAAGCCTCTATTAATAATACTGGTCGCTAAAGCCTACGGGTTAAATTGTTGTTGACGACGTTGCTATGGTGGCGGCGGTGGTGGCGTGATGTACAGAAAGCGGGTGAGTCGCGACGCTGCCGGTGAGCTGTTCCCCACTGCGCCCTGGGAGGTCGGCGTGGGCCCCACAGAGGGGCGCGCCACGATGAGCACAGGCGCCGCCCGATTCCACAGCTTGCTTCACCTCGTCTCCGCCAACGGAGAGTACGAGAAGCTGACGCAGGTGAGCGACGGTAAAACACGCCCCTTAGCGGGACCTACGCCCGTCCACCGGCGAGTCCGAGCAGAAGGCATCCTTGGCGGACTCCCCTTAAACCCGGCGTCGTACGCCGTTTTGCGCGCGTGCAGGGCCTGTTTGAGAACTACCTGGCCGCGCGCGTCAAGGACCCCCGCATGGAGCTCGTGTGCCTGGGCACCGAGTGGCTCTGCTTCCAGGACCTAGCAAGCTGCTCCATCGTCCGTGGCCAGAACTACGTGCTAATGCGCTACCTGCCCTTCGTGGCCGTCGCATTCCACTTCCTGTTTTCTACCAACTCGCCGCCACGCCTCAACTACCCCAACAGCAACTTCGAGGTGCGCAGCCGTCCGATAGCCAAGAGAGAGAGGGAGGTAGAGGTGGGGAACAGCGCTCGGATTTGTTGTTTTGGCGTGATGTCCCAACGTTTTACTCCACTTGCTGAGAGATTCTTCAGGATGACGAATGGAGCAGCTCGCATTCTCCCTCGATTATGTGATGTTGCCGGCCGCTGCTGGTGGGTGACGAAGGCCAATCGATGTTGTTCATCAGCTTCGTCATTTGCGCATACGACACACAACTGCCGACAGTACAGTCTTGTGCTGTGTCTGTTGGCTGGGGGGAGCTGCGGTGACCGGAGTTTAGAGAGGAGTGTGGATAAGCGATGGCTGCTCAGTGCAGAGGCCCCAAGCAGCGGTGGTCATCCAAAAGTGTGATGTCACAAGAAGTAACATTACTTCCACCGCGTCACTTCTGTGCTTTTCTCATCAGAAGTGTCATCACGTTGGCGTCATTTTAATGACATCTAATATCGCCTATGCTTGATTTATTAAAACGTGGGGAACAGCTATTCTTGTCTTGTTGACCTTATGTATAAGCATACGTATGAATGTGTGGTGCATGTGTATGCACGTGTGCATACAAATTAATGTGTGGCACGTGTCTGGTGGAGTAGATGCAGAGGAAGCTGGCGCTGTCGCAGAACCTGGTGACGAGCATGATCGGGGAGGCGTCGGCACACATCAGAACCCACGTGCCAGCCCTCGCCCTCATTCTCGACTCCCTCTGCCTCATCCTCGACATCGTCTCGCCCAAAATGCGGCCCGTGAGTCACCGCAACCAAATAGTCCCCACGCACGACCAAGCCACGCTGCAGCCGTGCCGAGGTGCCATGTTGTTGTTTCTGCTGCAGAACTCGAGACGGATGTAGATGATGCGGTGACATAACACGCAATGCAATGAACGCTGTCATTAGGCCTGCCCACCTGGCCCTGCTTGAGGCCAGCATAGCACGGTTTGGTCCTGGCTCGGTTGAAAGCCAGTGGAAAACCACCTGTATTGTGAGGGCACCGCACTGGCCAGTGGAAAGGGGATCAAAGAACTACGCTCAACATGGTGTGTGGGAGTAGGGGGCTTCATCTAGCAGTGGATTGACAGATGACTGTAAATGTATATTTTTTACTCTGCCTTCGTCTTGGCTAGGACAAAATGTTAAGACGTCACAGTTTTGTGACTGTTAATAGCAAATGGCTACGGTTATAAAACCCCAGCGTCATTCTGCCGTCTTCACTGTTGTTGTCGCCGCACTCCCTGGCAGGTGAACACGCAGCTGTACAGTGCTCGGGAGAAGCAGCAGCTGTCCGAGTTGGTGGCCACCATGCTCGCATACAACCTCACCTACCGGCAGGAACGCACGCAGGACGGACAGTACACCTACCTGCTCGACCCGTGAGTGGTGCGCGGTACACAAGAAAGTCAAAGATCCCCCCCCTATATAGCCTGTACAGACTGTTGGGGGCAAGTGCTGTTAGCGGGCACCTATGAAGGCCGGCACAGCACACAGAGTGGGGGGCGGGGGGGGGGGTGGCCAGCACAACGCCTGGGCGCTTTATTCTCCCCATTTAAGGCCGAGTCGATCGAAGGGAGGCCCAAGACCAGTTTGGATATTTGTAACGGATATTGGTCGTGAGCGAGAATCGAACTCGGGTTGCCAAGTTTGTATTGCAGTGCGGCAACCACCCCGCTACCCAGTGGCACACAGACAAATACAAAGATCCCCCGGGTCGCCTCAACAGACATTTGGGCCAAGTGCTGTTAGAAAATACCTATGAAGGCCAGCACAGCACACCAAGGGGTGGTTGGCCAGCATCACGCCCGACAGCCTTCGTCTCCCCAGTGGCGATGTTTACACACCACACCAGGTACTCATTTGGAGACTGAGTCGACCTAGGGGAGGCCCGTTACCGGTTCAGATAATTAATTGTCACTGGTGTTGGCTGTGAGCGGGAATCGAACTCGGGTCGCCAGATTTGTAGCGCTGCGCGCTAACCACAGCACACACGCACAACGTGCTTAAACACTCGCGGCTCAAGATTTATGAAAACCGTTATATAAGATCTCTCGCATGTGTTTTCGGATTGTAACGTGTTGTTCGGCATGATGTCCGACTTTTTGCTGAACTTTCTGGGAGCTACTTTAGGAACTGGATCAAGGAGCTCATATCCTTCCTAGATAGCACCGCTCATTTCGCTTCCTGAAGAGGCTCCCAGAATGTGGGGCAAAAACATCGGACATAATTTCAAACAACACATGGGTACAGCCAGGAGAAAATAAACACCCATCGGAGAGCTGTACAACACGACTGCGAAAACTCATGGAGTGGCACTGCTTTTTTTAAAAACACAATGGCGTGATGCATATTTCACAGATTTAACTTTATGGTTGTTTTTCGGACCCCGCTCTAAATACGTTCAAAATTAACGCTAAGCGGATGGACTTTCCAAAGCAGCAATAATCGCACGGGTTGGTGGGTGCAACATGAACCCCCTCGTGCTTTCCAACGCTCATAATCTGTCCCTGCTTTCTCTGGTCAATTTTAAGCCCCTTTTTACCCAAATTCTTGAGTGGGCCTGCCTCTCTTCAGCCAACCCTCCCTTCCCCCGACCACCAAAATAAAAAAAACAGTGAAGAACAAATTTCCATTTCATTTGGATAAACTCCTCCATATCTGCGACATCTGCATATTGAGAGTAAGCTTTTAAGTGTAACGAAATGAAGCGCCCACTGCCTCTGTGTGAGGTGCTGCCTGCCGCGATCACGATGGAGGCAAGGGACAGGTGCCGTATGCGGCGCTCGTCAGCGAATTCAGGGTCGCATTCGGCTGTGCGGAGCGCGGGAAGTGGGAAGCCGCTACCTGTCCCCACATCGTCTTCTACGGATGTCGGGAAGATCCAACGGAAGTGTCCTCTGAATCCTGCTGTTGGCAGCAAAGATTGTCGATTTCGATTGAGACGGAGAGGGCTCTTGTATCGAAACCACGTGCGTGAGGTTGTGGACGGTGTGGTCTGCGGTTATACGGTGTGCAACGTACATACGTGGAGCGTACCGGTGGAAGTAGAACTGGGCCCTCCGATTATTATTTAAGCAAACAATTGCTCTGACAATTAGAAGTCTCTGTTCCCGTGTGTATCGCGGAACTGGAGGTGATGGGTGGGCCCTGTTGACACCATCGGCGTTGTTACGCTGGGCAGGGTGTATGGGGGCGGCCACCATTTTTAAAGGGGCCCGTGTAATCGACAACAATAAAAGGCATCTATTAAAGTTCATCGTTAATTAAACGACTGATTTTCCCCAGCTAAAAATGGGAGGGCGGGAGCGTCGAGGGAGGTCACCATGCTTTGCTGCCCCCCCCCCCCATTGTGGAGCCCAACCCATTGGCTCACAGGCCCCCCTCTGGCTGCTGTGATCCGAGCAATTTCCCTAAAAGGTTATTTTTGCTCTTGAATCCTGGGCTCTGGGAATTTGATGTTAATCCGGACCACAGGTTGCCTGAAGCAGATAGTGGCAGCAACATTTTAGGGGGGGCGGGGGGGCTGCGTTTGTTGTGACCTGCCAAGCCATGAGCCGTGACTCATGCAGAGAGTGATCGCAAACAGCGAAACGCACCCGCTTAATCCCAGCGTTGATTCGCTGAAGGAAATACGGCGTTTAAACGCTCAAGTCTTCGGGTGGAAATGGAAGAGGATTAGGATGGGAGGCAGAAGGGAGCGGCAGGTGGCAGCAAAATGTGTGTGGGGTATTGCGAGCTTTATACGGGGCCCTCTCTTACGAATGATTTGGTGCTTTACGGGCCATAAAAATAACACGAGCAAACCTTTCCCTCTGCCAGTCGTCACCTTGGTGTGGAATTAACCATGCGAGTGGGGAAGTGACGGCTGTGGCAATGGAAGGTCACTCGCCATTGGGGCCGCCCTCTCCAGAGATTGCCGCTGAAGGGATATGCCCTTGACCCTAACTATGAAGTGTCAATTCTTCTTGTCCTCTCACCACTCCTCCCATCTTACACTCACTTAAAAATGGTGTCATGTCCCCTTTCCGTCTTTGCCACCCTGGTCTTCGCGTACATGACACAAGCGGCACCGTTGGCGTGACGGCGGAAGTCGAGCGCGGGCCCCACGTTCTGTCCCGTGGATGTCATTTGGGTTTATGGGCGACACAAGCTGCCGCCACGTGCGCACCAACAGATTGTTTCGACGATGGCTCGTCACGGAAAAGCATGTGCGTGCGTATGCGCACTCACATGTGCCAGATTACCCTCGCGTGTATGTGCACGTGTGTGTACGACTGACGGAGAGAGACGACGGGAGGGAGAGGGAATACCTTACATAAAGGACATTTTCACGAGCAGTGTTAATCCGTCGGACGGGAAGAGAGGGATCTTAGCGCTTCAGATGGAGAGCGGGAAAAAGCAGCTAAACCGACACCGGCAAATATATTTCTACTAAAATCCATCGATGTTTCATTTGAAGCAGAGATATCCTGACTCTTCGTTGTCTCATGCGACCGTGGCCACAGCACGTTGGATTAATCTTCAACTGTGTGGAGACTTGGGTCCAGCCAGCAGCCTTCCGTCCCTCCTGACAGCTCGACCTTTGTCTTCAGGAGAAGAGAAAAGACGTTGTTCACGGCGGGGCTGCTGAAATGCTTCATTTCGCATGGGGATTTCCGTCGTAATGCTGTGGCAGTGTGTATGAAGAAGGTGTGCGTGTATACTTGTGTCGGTGCATGTGCTGTTTTGACTTAAAAGCGCAGCCAGAGTCACGAATTGAGGCAGCTCTCACTCTGCCCATCAGTTGAAGTCAGCATTCGTGCTTGCAGATACCCACTCGTAGTGCCGCCTTTTGTTACTTTCCGCTATTCACCCTCGTCAAATCGGTTTGTCAGAAGTCCACGAAGAGCAGCGAAAAATGGCAGCGGCGGCAATCGAGAAACAAAAAAACCTTCTTTATTAGAAAACCGTGGCCCGTTCTCGGAAAACCATGCTGCCGTTTTGCATCTTAATGTAAGCGCTCGTTTACCGCTCGATCCAATCTGAGCCGCTGGCGCGTTTAGCTAAACCCCCCCGAAGAGCCGGCGACTTGAGACGCATCCTCGGCAAGGTATCCGCTGCGCGCGGGGCCGCGCACGCCGCGGCATGTTCCAAGCACGGTGCCAGGAGCCCATTGTCATCACGGACTGGGGCCTGCCGCTTGCCGCTGCACTGCTGGTGCTGTTGCTCATCTACACCTTCCTCTACATGCCGGCGCACATGCAGCAGCTCGTGCTCAACGAGGGGGCCGAGCTGGCCAACAGGAGCCACGCTGGTGGCGCCGATGCCGGCGCCGTACCCGGAACGCCGTGAAGCGATCGGGCTCGTTGAAGGTTCAGCGCTCGCTGATTCTCACTGCCTTCACTCGCTCAGCTGCAGTCAGTCGTCTACGTATCACTACAACTGTGGTTACCATTCCCGTGAACTTCCTTCCTGAGGATTCGGTCTACGGCGCTGACTGTTTCTTCTGTCTGCTTCTTCCCTCGAACCGCTCGAATTTTAAATTCCCCCCCACCGTCTCTTTACCCAAGTCCTTATACCCTTGCCGATATCAAGAAATGCATTCGCTCTTCGTCTATTACGCTGCCAACGGTGCTCTTTGTTGCTGGCCGCTTGCAGTTTTTTGGGGACCATTTGGGCCCGTGCTCAGCAACTGTGATTTAAAAAAAAAAAAGCTGTGAGGTGATGGCGCGTACAGGAACCCGTTGGGTTGTGACAATTACTCTCGCTCGTCTGGACTCGCAGGCGATGGCTTTGTCCTGCTAGCGAGAATGTGGTGTTTTAACCCTCACAGGGTTGTGTTGGGATAATTGAGGAACGTCTTATTGTGCTCAGTGGTGTGGTGTCTTTTTTGTGTGTGCGTGGCGCTAGAGTTGGGGGTCTGGGAACTCTTTATTAAGAGTCCTCCCAGATGGGGAACATTTCTTAAAATGGATTGGCCAGTCATCTTTCCGCAGAACCCATCATATAGAAGAGTTTTCTCTTTTTCCCCTAATTTTATACTGATTGTGCTTTTTGGTGTCACATCATGAGACCAGGTCACTCTTGAAAATGAGACTCACCCTGGTCACTTGAGTTCTCACCTTGATAAACATTCAGATATTTCTCAAAGCAGTGCAGCCCTTAGTATTAGAGAGCATCCCACTGAAGCGGATATCAGAGCTGCCTCAAAGACTCTTTCATGTGACCTCTGGTCCACACAGTTGAAGGAAGCCGTTACCCATTTGTTTGTGACATGACAGTCAAACTAATATTTAATTCTCAGAGCTGACATTCAGACAAATTAGGTGCAGAACAAATATAGCATGATGGATTTTTTTTCTGAAGTAATTGGGCCGGGGCCTGTGACCATCAACTCTACACTTGAGAAGATGGTAAAAATCACAGGCGACCGCCTGGATTCGAACCCAGCATCTCAGCGGTGCTGGCTCTATGCCATGACCTTGGGCCTCCCGACCGCTGCTGTATAAAGGGTGTTCAGCGATGCTTACCCGGAAAACTAAATAACATTTTTATTTATTTTTGAAATAGTTAAACATTTTGTTATCTTTCCGAATTTCCAAAACGGTTGGTTAATTTTGACGCCGCACGCACGCCTTGTTTACCGACCTGTTACCACGTCCTAACAAGCTCACACCGATTCCATCGATTTATCTCCGTGCCTGTCGGTGCATGCGCAGCAACATGGAGGCGGTGGCACGCTACCCGAGCCTGCCCCAGCGCAAGCAGCTGTCATACCAGATGCGGCAGCTGATAGCGCGCGAGGTGGAGTTGGAGCGGGTGCGGCGCACAGAGGCCGCTGCGATCGCACGCAACTCGACTGAGGTGAGAGGCGCACGCCCATCTCCGCCACTGCCCGCTCGCGCTTTTCTGACACGGTCACTCTTATATCTCTGCCACCGTAGCATCCTTTCCAACCGTCGCATCCCTGCTACCGTCGCATCCCTGCCACCATCACATCTCTGCCATATATCTCGTCCATGCCAAAGAAGTTCAACGTACATACATACATACATCCCTGCTGCCCCTCGTTCACTACTCCTGGCTCGAGCCCTGATCCTTGACCATGATCCCCGTTCCCCCGCCTCCTAATCCTGGCCACTGGCCCATAATCCCTACCTCCAGCACTCCATTTAGTGACCCCTAACCTCCCTTCTACAACCTCTTACCCCTAATCCATAACTTTTAATGTAATCACTTCAGCTTGGCTTTTATCTCTAAACATAACCCTTAATCCGTGATGTCAACCAAAGCAGTACCGGGTAAGTCCCAGTTGCAATTATAATTGGCAATTGAGCAATTGAACATTTGCCTCACAAAGCCAGTTGGGGAGTTGGGCCTCTTCATCATAAGCCACGGTCTATCCACTGCTGTATCAAAGAATCCCCAAGCCGTCACCATTCCTCATGTTCACGCATAGTTACAATCGCCCTTTTGCGTCCCTCCGGTTCCACAGTAGACGTGCTCTTGGACCTATTCCCTCGTTGGGCTGCCATTCCGTCATATGTGACAGCAGGTGGTGGCATGCATTGATTCAAGTATTTGTTATGGATTAGGGGTAAGAGGTTGCAGAGTACTTGGCTGCTATACAATTCCACGTGATAGCTACTTCGTAGTGCTTTCACTTGTGGCCATGTCGCTTCTGAAAGAGCACTAATAGCTCAGTGAGTCTTACCCGGTAAAAAACATTTTTTTAAGAGTTCTTCATTTGGCCCAGTTCATTTTCCACAAACACATCATCATGCTGTCATTTACAATGTTTCTTCCGTTCCCATTTGAATAGCTGTACCTTGTATACACATTCTGATTGTTTAATTTCCATTTGTGTCCCTCTGACAGATCTCATCAATGATACAATCGATTAAGTTGAGAGAGCGACTGCATTGAAAATAACTACTTTGCGTCCGTTAATCAGAACTGATTTGGGGGCCCTCGTGGGTTTGGTTATGGGCGTGGGTCACGATTAGATTCCAGAGTGGTTATTGAGTACCCAGTTGGCACTGTCTCGTTCGTATTGTCCATCTCGTTTGTACTGTCTGTCTCGTTGTATTGTCTGTCCCATTGGTATTGTCTCTCTCGTTTCTATTGTCTGTCTCGTTTCTATTGTTTGTCTCGTTTCTATTGTTTGTCTCGTTTCTATTGTTTGTCTCGTTTCTATTGTCTGTCTGTCTCGTTTGTATTGTCCGTCTCGTTTGTATTGTCCGTCTCGTTTGTATTGTCCGTCTCGTTTGTATTGTTTGTCTCGTTTGCATTGTTCTGTCTCGTTTGTATTGTCTGTCTCGTTTCTATTGTTTGTCTCGTTTCTATTGTCTGTCTGTCTCGTTTGTATTGTTTGTCTCGTTTGTATTGTCTGTCTCGTTTCTATTGTTCTGTCTCGTTTGTATTGTCTGTCTCGTTTGTATTGTCCGTCTCGTTTGTATTGTCTGTCTCGTTTGTATTGTCCGTCTCGTTTCTATTGTTTGTCTCGTTTGTATTGTTTGTCTCGTTTGTATTGTCTGTCTCGTTTGTATTGTTCTGTCTCGTTTGTATTGTCTGTCTCGTTTGTATTTTCTGTCTCGTTTGTATTGTCTGTCTGGTTTGTATTGTCTGTCTCGTTTGTATTGTCTGTCTCGTTTGTATTGTCTGTCTCGTTTGTATTGTTCTGTCTGGTTTGTATTGTCTGTCTCGTTTGTATTGTTCTGTCTCGTTTGTATTGTCTGTTTCGTTTGTATTGTCTGCCTCGTTTGTATTGTCCGTCTGGTTTGTATTGTCCGTCTGGTTTGTATTGTGCATCTCGTTTGTTTTGTCTATCTCGTTTGCTCTTTATATTTCCAATAGCCTAATCGCACATTTGCATATTATATCTGAAAGTCATAAATAATGTATTGTTATGCACACAGGTTGATCCTAATCAGTGATACATGAACTATTAATACTCAATAGCCATGTAACTCGCCACACTGCCAGTTGACTTGCTGGAATGTAATTCTGGGTCATGCTTCACGTCAAGAGCCGATTATTTTTTTAAATGAAATATTTCCCGTCTTCTTTGTATATCGCTTACTGTCTCGTTTTGCGTGGTTTTGTTCACCCCAAAGCATAGTTATTACATTGATTCACCAAATAATTAGCACAGTCCTAAATACTGTAATCGATTACAATTTACGTAGCGTTTGATGCCTAATGCTTTATAGCAATTGTATATTGCAAAGATTGGGTTGTGGTTGGGGAAGAGGGTTAGGGCTACTGATCGGCCAAACCACTGTTTAGCTCTCCAAAGTGTGTTTATTTTTTTAGATTGTACCGTGTGTTGCTGTCCGACATCATGCCGAACAACACGTGAAGCGAAATGCGATAAGCCACGCGGCACAAAGTAATGTTTTTTTCCGAGCGGTTCTGCTGAGCGCCACAGTTCCTCGCCCGTCTACGTGTGCTGCCCTTGTTCAACTGAACTCATACTTCGTCCTTTCTCCACCCCCCCCCCCCAGCGTCGGGACGGGACCAGGGCACAGACAGCGGGACCCAAGAACCACCAGAAGCGCCTGGAGCACTCGCTTCGCAGTATCGTCGTGAACGACAAGTTGGCACCGGTAAGGCAACCGGTCGCCCGTGCAGTGCAGCCCTTCAATTGCTCGCTCACGCCGCTGCTGTCGGAACCACCTCCACTCGAGGGAGCTCTAGGCATTCCCTCGAGGGAGTGTTTGGCCTACGCTACCGTGCTGGCGAGACATCTGGGAAGAGGTGGAATTAGCCACACATTACCCACCACACACCCCCTGCCGGTCGATGGTGGTGTCATACTGCTGGGTGGACAGAAGTGGGGGGGGGGGGGGATTTAAGAAATTTGCACCATTGTTTCAACTGCCACGCAGAGAAATTGATTGAACTGGCGACCTCTGGATTACAAGTGCAGTGTTAACTGTTACACCACGGCAGCATTCCCAATCAATCGTTACCTCTGACTTATTAACGGGTGTTGCTCCTTTGCAAAGGGGGGGGGATCTGGGGGAACGTAGGGGCAGAATAGGAGGAGGGCACATGGTATATTTCAAACCTGCAGCAACAAATTGATTAAAAAAATCAATGTGTCTCCCTACTCAATTTATAATGCGGTGAAAGTCATCACTATTGGCAGTCCCAAGCCAGTGGTCGAAATTCCACATGCCTGTGAACGTGACCAGTCTCTCCATAAGTCAAACACTATTGATGTCTCACAAATTGGTACCTATATTCTTAGCTCTTTCGGTAAAGTCACGTTGAAGGGAAACAATAAAATATATATAAAACAATAAAAATTCTCACGACGTTTCGACCATAACACAAACGGTCGTTTGGTTGAAACGTCGTGATAATTTTTATTGTTTTATATATATTTTATTATTTTATTGCTTCCCTTCAACGTGACTTTACCGAAAGAGCTAAGAATATGAATTACTGCAGTCACGAAAGCTTTAAATCAAAATTGGTACCTGTTCTTGTCAACCCCTAGAGGGATTGCGGTGATGATGGTCTGAGTCGGACTCATTTTTACTTTACATGGCACTGCACTGCTGGATGACATTCCACCCACACATCTTTGAGTTGACCCTTTCCTGGACGTGCGTGCATTGTTCCCCGCTCCCACCCCAGCCCGAGACAGATTTCTTCGGCCGCCCTGTGGCACGACGGGAGCCAGCGCTGGCAGTTTCAGGTGGTTCCCGACCTCACACTGCATCCGCAGCTCCACACCTATGTCACCTCGCTCACTCGTTGCAAGCCGCACATGACAATTAGCACGGTTGGCTACGTACGGTGCAAAAAAAGTGCAACATTCCTACATGACGAGGGTGCCGCTTGCTGTCTAGCCATTGTATTTATTTTTCAAACTCATAATGCATTGTTGTTGTGGAGCATTATACGTGTGTAGTCAGGCTTGTTCACAAATGCTGCTTGATGGGGATTACCAGATGTCATTGGCCAGTGGGCTCGCAACTAAACTACAGCCCTATGCAACACAAAAAGTATATTGCGGTGTTGTTGGAGGATTATCGGTATAAGCATATATAAGCAAGTATCTGTTCCGCGTCTCAATATATACATCAAAATATTGACTTTGCTGATGAGACCCAGAAGGCTGAAACCAGCTTAGAGTTTACTTGGTAAAAAAAAATACTCCTGGGATGGATATTTAACTGGAATGCCAATGGACCCGAGAGACTAAACAAAAGTTTGTATTTGTTATTTTGGCTATTGTCCCTCAGTCGTTTAATTAACGGTGCCGCTACCCCACCCCCACTTCCCCCCCCCCCCACCATCCTCACTGTGTCACCCATCCACGTGGCTGGTGCAGTGCCAGTGGACGGCGTGCCGGTGCCGGAGCCCATCGAGCAGCGCATTGGGAGGGCGGTGGGTGCCAGTGACGTGTGGTTCCGCTTCAACGAGGGCTTCTCCAACGCCGTGCGCCGCAACCTGCACGTGAAGGACCTCCTGTGAACGTTTTGCCTATCGGAGGCGTCGCCGGGGCGTGATTCTCCGTCTGGGGGGTGGCTGTTTGGGGCCACACACCGGCCTTGTGCAGGACTCGGCGAAGACTGCCTTCGGAGGCCACTGCCCGTGAACAACCGATGAGCACCGTTTGACGTGGAACTCGTACATTTCATCACCTTCGTAATACGACGAGGACCGATCCATGCGCGCATCTCACCTTGCTCTCCAACGTGCGGCTATATGAAAGGTCGAAGCAAACGATGCCAGGATGAAAGTACAGTACGCGTTACCGTGTGGGAACGAGATGTGAACGTTTTATTTGGGAAGATAACAGATGCAATACAACGGGTGTATATCACGGGTAAAAAAAAATACTGACATCCATCACACCTTGTTTAATGTTCATAGTTCTAAAAAAATCACAGGACGGGTGACTGACATGACTCTTAACAGCGATTCGCACAAGGGAAAGCGAAGGGGTCATTGTGAAACGGTTGAGCGACACGGGCCCCCGGGGTGCCGCGGTCACAGGATGATGCACTTGCCCTTGTCCACCCAGGGGTTTTCCTTCATGAGCTCGGGGTTGAGGATGGGGTCCGTTGTTGCCCCCTCCTGCACCCAGCCCACCAGACTGTCCCCACGCAGCACACCCACACAGCACACCCCTCCGATGACCACGGTCTGCTGCATACACTGCGAAAGAAGGTTCAACACATACGTACGTGCCCCCGCGTTAATCGCATACAACACATGCACGCAACATGCTGTACATGGTGTATGTGTGTACGTGTACATCTGGTATTTGATTTTTTTTAGTGTGTAAGCCGAGATCTTCACAATAAAAGTCTGTATTGGTTCTATCGTTACACCACTGCTCTGTGTTCTAATGCTTGTGTAGTTTTCCGTGGTCGTGCCGTGTCGCTCTCAGACTTGTTTTCTGGCTTTACCGCGTGCCGTTCGGTTTGATGTCCGACGTTTTACTCTGCAAGCGCAATCAAAGAGCTCTATTTTTTTGTGTCCTGCTCACAAAAGGGCCTTCCAGTTGCAAACAATGAACGCTGTTGTGGAAGGGGTTCATAGGGAAAGAGCCGACCGGTAATACCAGATTGCGATTAAGCTCTGCAGCAAAAGCGCTCTTGCTCGTTCGGAGGTTATCAGGTCAGCTCACTGGCCAGTGGCTGATTGCGTAGAACACCGTGTTGAATTTAGGTATTTGCAGGACATTTAGAATCCTCGTGAAACACTGCTGTATGTTCTCCAGCTGCCTCCGTCAAGGCAGTGCTCCTCCGAGCCGAAAACTTCAATCCAACGTGATGTGACATGCACCCCTTGAGGGGCTTTCTTTTCCCTTGGTTTTTCATTAAAACGAAAACAAGTGCACTGTGAACTCTGTGACCCGAGTTCAGTTCCCGGTCACGGTTAACATCAGTGGGCAAGGTCCTGGGTAGCCACCTTCACCAACCCGCGTTGACCGGCGTGATGAAGTATGGTCAAACAACCCGCATGACCGACACGACATGGGGAGGAGGAGGCCTTCCAATTGCCACTCCCTATGGCATGCAGGCCCTGGCCCTTATGTCGTTATCCTTAAGGAGTCAGTCCCTGAAATGTGTCAGTTATTTTTGGGTTTCTGCTTGCGATGTTTGCAGTTAGAACAGATAAAGTTTGGAAAAAGTGATTAAACAATATACCTCCAGCAGTGGATAAACCGTGGCTGACGATGATGGGTGGAGCGTGCCAACTCTTGTTCTGCCTTTGCCGGGCAAACACTGGCAACATCCTTAATTTTCAAACAAATGCAATTGCTGTATGTGATTTAAATGATCATTTGCTCAACTTTTGTCAACTCCCCACTGTTGGTTGTGGATTGTTTAACCATACGTCATGACCATCACCCTCGCTGGTTGGTGAAGTCGAGAGGCCCACGACTGTCTATTACACGCCACTGATGTTAGCCGTGGACGGGAATCAAACTCGGGTCTCGGTGTGCAGTGCTCAAATCGCTGTACTACTCTTCCACCTTGGTGACTTAAAGGAGCAATAGTACCTTTGTAAAAAATATATATATATATCACTATGGTGCTGTTGTGAATGGAAGAGATGTAATTTGAGAACCGATGTAGCTAGCAGTGCAACAGCACCTTGTGTTGGAGAACAGTCAGACGATGGCATTGACAACGATTATACTTAAGTAACTTGATCAGACGTTTGTATCCACATTCGTGACACATCTTGTAACGCGTCAATAAAAAAACACGTGACTTTCATTGTCTGGTGTATGAACTTATCTGAATTATTCGCAAAATACAAACTAAATTCATTTGATAGGTTTTCGTTTTCACGATAATACATTTTCAGCTACACCCTCCACCATCCGGCCGAACAAATCAAATCAAGTTGTCACGACAATCGATTTGGCTTTTCAGCAATCCGGAGCAAGCCAAGTGTTGGACCGTAGGCAACCGGTTGCGCGGCTGCTTAAGAGATGTCTACGCGGAAGCTAGTCGGTTGCAATGCAACTGAATGCTCACGGGTGCGTGTGTATGCGCGCAGGGCACGGGGGAGTGAAGGAACGCACGCGGGGATGGTGACGGACGAGAGCTCCCGCGCGTACTCCAGCTGATACCGGAGGCTCTCGACCTCCAACTGCATCCGCGGCTCGTCCATCTCATCATCGTCTTCATCTTCCATGGTGGCTCCAGGTGGAGGTCACGGACCTCTGCTCGCGCTTTCAGCCGGGCAAGATAATTGCACGCGGAAGAGGAGGAGGAGGAGTTTGCGGCACTGGGAGAGACGAGAGGAACGTTTGGTTTTCGCAGCCAACGTTATGATTCGTATTTTGAATTTTGGGACGGGCCACGTAACGATCTGGTTCAAATGTGTGTTGTGAAGACCAGTGGGGGATTAAGCTCGTGCGGGGCCTGTAGCATATGTTATAAAGGGGCCCGGAAAAAAAACATGAAAACACATACATTTTTAACTTGCAAGGTAAAGTCATTGTATTATTGTATTCGCTATACAGCCAGATAATATGACAAATCGCTAACCTTAAACACCCGGTCGTTCGTAAAAGTTTAAGGCGGTATAGTACTATAGTCATAGAGCAAGTGCAGAATTACTGAACCGGAATTGATAGCTTGAAAGCGTTTAGCGCGTAGCATTATGTAGTAGCTACATGTGTAGTAGCTACATGTGTCGTAGCTACAGCTACATGTGTAGTAGTTACATGTGTAGTAGCAACTTTTGCGACTAGGATAATCCGGCACTGGTGAAGCCCCTCCGCCACCACACGACACAGCCAAAGGAACTATCTTTTTTTTATTTAAAGCTTTCGTGACTGCAGGGATTCATATTCTTGGTTCTTTCGGTAAAGTCACGTAGAAGGGAAACAATAAAATAATAAAAATATAAAACAATAACATTCTCACGACTTTTCGACTGCAACACAAGCAATCATCATCAGGTGTGAAAACCACAACAAGAAAATTTGCTGTGGTTTTCACACCTGATGATGATTGCTTGTGTTGCAGTCGAAACGTCGTGAGAATTTTATTTTATATTTTTATTATTTTATTGTTTCCCTTCTACGTGACTTTACCGAAAGAACCAAGAATATAAAGGAACCATTTGTCGCGCGTACAATCGTTTGGTTCGGTATTATTCTTCAACTTACAGATGAGCTGAAACAATAGTGGGCGCGTGTTAAACGCTTGTCTCCTGGAAGACCACATTCTCCACATTATAGGACGCATCCCCAAGTTTTCGAATTAAAACAGGGGGAGATGGCTTGTGTCCTATGCGGTAATTCACAATGCCGTGCGCCACACCACTCGACCCTTTACAGCAGTTACAAATTGTATCTAAATAGATCCGAACTAAATGTAAAAACAACTCAACATGTTCGTCAATAAAAGAAGAACCGTACATAATAGGCGACGTTTCGGGCAATGTTCCCTTTTTCATAGCACATGAACGCTGTGCTAAATAAATGTGTCGTCCACAAGGGTATCGTTCACAAGTTGGCTTCCACGCGTCTCGCTCCGATCACGCGCTGTGCATTACGTTCTGTCGAGAAGCGGGAATCCAGCCACGTGGAATCGCCACTACCTTTAGATATTTTTTAACACGCGTTATCAAATTTCGCGATATGAGATTCGCGTAGCTTTGTAATTGTGCATTGCGGTCGTAATGCTTATGGGTTTAGTGCCTCCAGTAGGCACGGGAGACTTAAAAGCGAAGGGTTTTTTTTTTTAACTGCACTTCAACCGACTGCATTCCAAGTCCGCCATGAGTTATTTCTCTAACCCTTGCGACTTTACAATATGTTACTGCCTTGTGACGCACAGAGCTGTCAGTGGGACACAAAGACGCGCTCGCGTGCACAAATCAAAGACAAAGACACACAAAGACAAAATATCCTCCGTGCAGCCTCAACAGACTGTTGGGGCAAATGCTGTTAACGAGCACCGAAGAAGGCCGGAACGTCACACGAAGGGTAATGTAACCAGCACCACGCCCGGCCGCCTTTGTCTCCCTGGTGTATATTTTTACGCATCGCATCAGGTACTCATTGTGGGCTCAGTCGACCTAGATGAATCCCAGGACTAATCCCAGGACTAGTTCAGATACCCGGCACTGGTGTTGGCTGCGAGTGGGAATCAAACTCGGGTCGGTTGGGCTTGTAGTGGGTTCAACTGAGTCGCAGACGGACTCTTTGGAGGCAACACATTTATTTATACCAACACGAAGGGGTAACTGCCCCTTCACCAGATAACAACCTGTGGTGGTGGACCACCAGGCTAACTACACTGGGAGTAGGGGGCCGTCCATAAATGACGTCACGCGATTTTGAACGATTTTTGACCCCCCCATCGTCACACAGGCGTCACAAAAAGCAACCCCCCCTCCTCAAATATGACGTCACAAAGCTCTGCCCCCCCCCCCAAAATACAACATGCTTCATATCGCTTTAAACTATTGTCATTTTAGTGCGTATTTAATGTGCCGCTGCACTCTGATGTTGTAGGAGGAAACATTTATAAAAAAATATATATAAGTAGAACGTGTTGTCTATATTTATTTCAAGTTGCGCATTTTGATGTGACGTTACGTTTCTCAACCCCCCCCCCCTCGTCACACAGCGTCACAAATGTCTGACCCCCCCCCCCCCCCCCCAGCTGCGTTACGTCATTTATGGACGGTCCCTAGATACAACGGACAGGAACCCAGCTTGGGTCCAGGTCCACGTCTTGGTGACTCTTCTCGGACGCAGAACGTAGATTCTTCAGGATATTCTTTGGGTCTTTCGGTAAAGGCACGTAGATTGTGATAACCACAGCAGCCGGTCCCTCTCGAGGACCCGGCTTCTATCCTCCGTGGCCGTGGCTGGCTCCGCCCTTAGCCACGACCACCTTCGAGAACCCTCGAGCAGGATCTCGGCCCTGTGTAGACTGTACCGGTCACGTGTACTTCGGGGTCAACCAGAGTGCCACGGCCTTGAGTAACCCCATGCCCGGCACTCTCACACCCTACCCTGTAGGGGTCGGCACTGCACGCAGAGCGTGGTGCCATCCAGCACTGCCAATGAGTGCTCACCGAGCCCCTCTAGGGCCGGTACTACACCCACATACACGTGGTGCCCGCTAAGTCGCTACATCGCACGCCGTGCCTCTCTGGGGCCGGCATGACACAGTGACATCCGCGATGTCACTCCAAGTTCGTAGCGCGGCGATCTAAACACTACGCCACCGTGACACAGAAGACCGTTATATTTAAGTGATTAGAGTATCCAAACTGCGAATACGATGACGTCTTATAATAATAATAACGACCATGCCGTCAATAACTCTGGACTATGTTTAAAGAGGCACTCATTTCACGGGGGTCATAAGTATACATTTATAACTGGAATCATATTTGCAAATGCGTATCTTGTCCAGTAAATGAAACATATTCATGAAACGAGCAACGACAATCACGATATAACGATACCGTTTCGTCGAACTAACGAAACGGTATCGTGAGATAACACAGGCGCTTGTAAATCGCGTAAGTAGTGTATGCGTGTGCGCGCGCGCGTAGCTCCACGTGTTCACCGAGACTTACCTGCACGACACGGTCTCGTGCACGTGTTTATAAAACGTCTTAGTGGCGAGACGCGAGTTGGATGGATGCGTGTGATCACGTAGCACACAGAAGACAAAGGTCCCCGCGTAAAGCCTACTCGCACAGGTGTGGACGAGGGCTTGTCAGTGAGCACCTATTAAGGGTGGCGCGGCGCACGAGCGGGTGGCGTGGCCGGAAGACAAAAAAAACCCCACCACGTAGCGCACGCTCACAACGCAGCAAACTCACTTGTAGCCCAGGTGTGCTGCTATGCGACGTTAATTCTCCACTGCTGGCTTTTATCACGATTCGTGGTCCGGGGCGGAGTCAGGCGGATGGATGGACGGGCGCTCGTTGGTTGCCGAGAGGTGGCGTTTTGATGTGGATTTTTTGGGGGATTATGACAACAATATTCGTAATGCACGGATTATGGGCCTGCGGAATACAAGACGAAACCCAAATCTGATAACGCCCCGAAGCTTTCACAGCGAAATAAAGCCGAGATTTATGCGACAAATGCGGTCGTGCTGAGCCGCCCGAACATCTGTCCGTGTGTGTGTGTGCGCGCGCGTGTGTGTGGGAAGCGGCGTGGTTCGGTAGCAGCGGTGGTTTCATTTCTTCTCGCTCACAGTTATGCCCTTCCCTTATCTATGCTTGTGAAACGTGGAGCCTTCTGAAGGAACATCTGCGCCGGTTAAAAAAAAACATTCATAGTAGCCTACCCGCGATCCATCCTGGATTTAACCGAGCCGGGTTGTGTGAGGAGCTCGTAAATCCTTGAGAGATCTGGACACATTCCCATCAGTGAGCTCTTTCTACAGATGAGGCTGCGTTGGCTGGTTCACGTAGCCCGCATGCCCAGCCAACGCATGCCCAGCCAACGTATATCAATCAGCTTCTGTTTTGGATGAATAGAGGGGGCTTAACGGGCACGACACAGGCTAGAAAAGAGATGGGCTGATGTGGTACAGGAGGATGCGAAGTTGCGTGGACTTGCCGGTGTGCTGATACCAGTGGTGCATGTCAAGATCGGCCTCTATGGAGGAGGTCCGTGAAGGACGCTACTGGACAGTCGGAGGCAGTCGCCTTCCAAACAACAGCGGAGGCCGGAGGAGCGACGCTCACAACAATGTCCGGAGCGCCAGGCAGATAAAACGCAGCAAGTTGGGGCCGTGGGGAGCACAGGTGGCGCATCAGCCAGTCATCGAATTCAGTCGACCCGTGGCACCTGCAGGGTCTGTCCCGTGACCTCCTGCCAGCGAGCCTTCGACACTTCACGTGGCCTCGAGGTGCACCTAACCTGGCACAAGCGACGTGGTTGACGTCACCTCCACGAAGTGGCGAATGACGGTTGTTGTTGTGGGTCGCTTTTGCGGGTATCGGTGCCACAGTCGGTCAGCGCTACGCTGCGCTACGAACCCGGCGAACGGAGTTCGATACCCGCCCACGGCCAACACCGGTGGCGATTATCTGAACCGGTTATGGGCCTGCTCTAGGTCGACTCAGCCTCAAATGAGCACCTGGTGCGGTGTGTAAACATCGCCACTGGGGAGACAAAGGTGGTCGGGCGTGCTGTTAGCCATACTACCCCCTCGCGAGGCCTATTTGTCTTATAGTGGAACACAGTGGCGCTGTCTTTCTGTTTTTCAGTCTTTGGAGGAGCGTGGTCAGCCTGGTGGGGTGTTGGCTGTTGTGTTGGCCGGCTCTCTGTGTTGTGTTGCATCGTGTTTCTAAGTTTACTATGTTGTTTTTTTCTCATTCATTCTTACCTGATGACGGTTGCTTGTGTTGCAATCGAAACGTCGTATTCTATTATTATTTGATTTTATTTTCTACGTGACTTTACCTAAAGAACCAAAGAGTAATTCCTGCAGTCACGAAAGCTTCGAATCTAGTGTGTGGCTGTTTGCGATGTTTGCGGGGGGGTTCGAGTTTTGTAGATTTTGCGGTGAGTGACGTGAAGCCGTTTTAAAGCCCCGCGCCTAGGAAATTCGCTGGAGTTGGGTTATATATATTTTTTTATCTTTACCTTCGTGACCATGGCAGATGCGGATACCTGACGCACAAAATGGAAAATTAACATTGTCCAGTGTGGGACTGCGGTCATCCAGAGCACATACCTGTCAACCCCTTATCAGTGTCCTACCTTATTACAGACCAATTCAAACCCTTTTGGTCATCCCGTGCCCCTTATAAATCTCAACGTTCATCCTACATAGTCCCATCACAAGGGAGAAACACAAACAAATAGACAAAACAATTTTGATTTAAAGCTTTCGTGACTGCAGGGATTCATATTCTTGGTTCTTTCGGTATAGTCACGTAGAAGGGAAACAATAAAATAATAAAAATATAAAACAATAAAATTCTCACGACGTTTCGACTGCAACACAAGCAATCATGATCAGGTGTGAAAACCACAACAAGATGATGATGATTGCTTGTTATGATGATTGCTTGTGTTGCAGTCGAAACGTCGTGAGAATTGTTTTTATTTTTTAGTATTTTATTATTTCCCTTCTACGTGACTTTACAGACAGAACAATGTTTTTTGCCCGTATTGAAACGGCTGTACGCCGTATGGACCTGAAAACTAAATTTCCCTGTTACAAGAATACGGAGTAAAACCGCGTGGGTTGACTTGGTATGCGAACAGACCGTAACAACGTCTAAGGACGCAATGCCCACGCGTACCACAAATACGAATGAGACATCGCAGCGACGATACACTGTCTGTCTTGGGCTTGACCACCTGAATGTGACATTGTAAGTCGTTGCCCTGTTGCATCTACGTCGGCAGCCGTACATACGACGACGAAGACCTTCCTAACACACTCATCACAATGCTCAAGAATTGGCTGAAAGTTATTAAAATTGCTAGTTTAACACGTAGTAGTAGGCTTTCGCGACCAATATCATCCATAATACAGGGTGGTTTTTTTTGGGTTAGATCGAGTAAATATATAAATGTGTCGTTAAATCGGCCACCACCCGACACAGCCAACTAGTAAGGGTTGTCACGTAAATGGAAAGTGCCAATTCGTTACTCGTACAGCACTCCGGTGTGTTGGAGAGCACATCCACAACATTTACAATCTTGAGTACGACGTTTCGCCAGTAATTACAACTAGCTTCATCAGGCGACAGCCAGATTTGTGGAGAAATCATCCTCCTGTTTCGTTCCTTAAATAGAGGGGTAGTTGTGATGCCGTCGCTCGTGAGCCCTTCTTGTGCGAAGGGGGATTAAAGATGCGAATAAATTACAATGGGTTATCCATTGTCGCTCATTGTTTTTTTCGGTAAAGTCACGTATGTAGAAATACCATAAATTATATTAAAATAAAATCAATCAATCAATCACGACGTTTCGACCGCAACACAAGCGTCTCTCATCTTCACCTCCGTGCAGTTTAACGCTCTCTATGTGTTGCGTTGATGTCACCCGATGTGCTATTTGTTTTTTACACCTGATGAAGATCGCTTTTGTTGCGGTCGAAACGTCGTGTTTGATTTTTTTTATTTTAATATAATTTTATGGTTTTTCTACATACGTGACTTTACCGAAAAAACCAATGAGTAATTTATGCAGTCACGAAAGCTTTAATTCTTTATTACCCATTATCGGTTGGGTTCTTCATATAGCAATCGAATTACATAATGCATGCACCTTTATGCATTACTCAAATTGTGATTACCGTACACGCGAAGCAATATCGCCCCATCCCCTCTCTGGCGAAAATATTGGCCAGGCCCCTGTTAAAGAAAGAGTCGTGGAGACTTTCGCGAATAAAATCTTCAATTATTTTAAAAAATATATAAAGACATGGTTTTTCTTGCTCAGAGCGCAATGAGTTTAACCTGGTAAGAATGCAAAAAAAACATTTAGTTTTGTTTGTTAAAATTTTTAAGAGATGTATTTACCTTTCCTATACTTTTGCACTACCTATCGTGCTTTTGTATTGTTTGTTGTTGTAACGTTCTGACCTGCCACCTACTGGAGATCTGTGTGTTTAAAAAAAAAAAGAGCTTTATAGCTCATCGGATTCCTCCAGATATAAAATAAAATATTATTATGACCCGTCGCGTGATGACGTCACGACCCCACAGCGCCGACGAGGCGCGTGGGGTCGCGGTGACGTCACGAGCGCACGCGCAGCGACGTCGTGACGTCACGCCACAAAGCTCACGAGACGGCGTTTGCTTTAAAATGGAGGGAGCGGAGGAGAGCGGTTTTGGCGCGGGCAGAGCGGGTGGCGTCTTCGACATCGTGGCCTTCTTGAAGAAGCCGCTCACCATTCTCAGGCTGCTGAGCTGGGTGAGCGCGGTAGATGTGCATGAAGTAGAGGAGAGCGGGTGGCGTTGGCGCCGCGGCGTAGCGGTGCGAGGGGAAAGACCGAGTGCTTAGGCCGGCGCCTCGGTCTAGCCTGCGGGACTTTGCCCGGAAGGTGGCTCTCTGCGTCGGCTCACGGCGCGCGCACGAGGGGGGGGTGGTGAGGGTGCGAATTTTTATTTTGTAACACTGCAAAATCGCCACCTCGGGTGTTAATGGTTTTTCATCGTGGAATTTTCCCAGCGTACTGGTTGCTTTGATTCAGGTCGCGAACGTAGACTTTCAACCACTGCTTGAGAAAGTCTTTAAAGGATTTAAGGAAGCGATGACGAGGCTCGTTGAAGGCGCCTCAAGCCGGAAAACCTTTCTCTTAATCCCCGGAGCGCTGAAGATGTCTCGTCAATTGTACACCGTCCGATTTTTTTTGACAGCGTTTTAACGCAAAAAAGATGGTCACATTTAGGCGTATATTGTAATTTTACAGTAAAAAAAAGTATCAAAAAATCTATGGAATCCCTGAAGATGTAACGTTTATACATAACGTTACAAGTACTGCGTGCTGTTTATTACATTGGGCGGCTGTTAACGCTACTTTCGTTACACGCTCTCTGCAACGGCCCACATTGTGTCAGCGTTGTCTTCCACGTTGCCTCCATGGGCCGTTGTCACGCGGCTAAGTCGAGCGCGTTGCGCGTTTACGCTTAACAACAACAACCCCGTGGCGTCTTCGAAGGGCCGCGTGTAATTACAGCAAAGGTGTTGTGGGGGTTTGTCGGTTGGCGAGGCCGTGGCTTTGAATAGTGGCGATGTCGGGGTCAGGGTGGTGAAGATGTTTTGTTTGTTATGACGGCGGTGATCATGGTTGGTCGTGGTGGATGATGATTATGATGAACTTGTCGTGGGTATAATCATTGGACATCCTTTGCCAGTACAAAAATATGAGAATAAGTTTTCCCCTTTTTTTCTGGCAACAAAACAGGTGTTGAGCATCTACGTCATTAGACCTCCTTTGCCAGTACCAAAATATAATAATAGGGGTTTTCCCCTTTTTTTGGCAACAAAACTGAAACCTTTTTACGAGGATTCATGTGTGCATTAACCACAATACCTGCAGTCAGGTATGATAATATATGCATCGTCCTTGAAACTGATTGGTCCACACCAAGGGACGGCTTTCTTTTGAGCCTCGACCCAATTGGCGTACGCCTTTTGGCGTCATCTGGTCGAGCACCAATTGGGTCGAGGCTCAAAAGAAAGCCGTCCCTTGGTGTGGACCAATGAGTTTCAAGGACAATGCATCATATATTATCATAGTATGTTTTTTGTTTGCATTTTGACTGCAGGTATTGTGGTTAATGCAGACATGAATCCTTGTAAAAAGGTTTCAGTTTTGTTGCCAGAAAAAAAAGGGGAAACCCCCTATTATTAGGTGTTGAGATGTTAAAACACCAAACTGAAACCTTTTTACAAGGAATCACGTCTGCATTAACCACGATACTTGTGGTCATAATGCAAACAAAAAACACACTGGTAATATATGCATTGTCCCTGAAACTGATTGGTCCACACCATAGACCGCTTTCTTTTGAGCCCCGTCTGGGGGGGACGGGGGAATCTGCACCCAAACAAGGACGTGGTCGCTGTGGGTTCAAGCGGCGGTCCCACGGCCTTCATTGATACTTCATCTTGCGGAACCGCCGTGATTTTGTCAGAGTACGACGTGGCAGTGCCGCGTTCTTGATGCGGGCAGCCAGGCCGGGCGGGCCTGCCTTGGCCTGTTCCCGTCTGTCCGTCCGTGGTTTTCGTTATCCGTGGCAAGCACTGTTGGGTTTTTTTTTCCTTTCTCTCTCTCGGTGTTTGAGACGAGACTCAAAAGAAAGCTGTCTCTGGTGTGGACCAATCGGTTACAAGGACAATGCATATATTATCAGAGTATATTTTGTATCCATTCTGATCACAAGCATTGTGGTTAATGTAAGACGTGATTCCTTGTAGAAGGTTTCAGTTTGGTGTTTTAACATTAACACCAGTTTTGTTGCCAGAAAAAGGGATACACGTATTCTCACTTGGTGGGTATGTTTGTGTTGTTGATTGACTTGGTGTTTTGGCGACGAGCCTGCGTTACTCGATCTGTAGGGATCACGGCATGAAAAGCGGGGCGGATTATTTTCTTTTTAATGTCGGCAGCTGTTGCGGATGATGGACTTGTTGACACGTTGGTGTTGATGAGTCTACACTGTAGCTGGTTGTGATCATCGTGAAGCGTGTCGCGTGAGGCTGGTGATAATGGTTGATGCACAGCATCGTCGACGTGGATGATTATTTATTAACGAACGACGTTGAGGGACGTGGAGTGATCATTCACGGACGAGCGTGCCGTGGGTGCGCTCACGACAATGATTGATGGTTATGAGGAACGTGTCGGTGGAGTTACCGATCATCGTCGGCCATTATCGATCCACTGCTGGATGAAGATTCCACCCCTAAGATATCGCACGATCCGATTTCATTGCTCCATCTTGGCGCGCGTAACATAACCCAGGCGTGTTCCCTTACCCAAGCAAGGACGCGGTCGCTGTGGGTTAAAGCGGCGGTCCCACGGCCTTGATTGATGTTTCATCTTGCGGAACCGCCGTGATTTAGGCAGAGCACGACGTGGCAGCGCCGCGTTCTTGATTCGGGCAGCCAGGCCGGGCGAGCCTGCCTTGGCCTCTTCGCATTTGTCCGTCCGTGGTTTTCGTTATCCGTGGCAGGTACTATGTTGGGCGGGGGGTTTTCCTCTCTCTCTCTCTCCCGATGGGATTATATCGAATGTCAGTGTGCGTGGGATCCTCACGTCAGGGCATTGCATCTAAAAGGAGTGAGCGAATAACTGTGTGCGGGTTACAAGTTAAAATTATTATTTCGAATTTCTCTCCCAATAAAATGGTCGAGTTTTTTTTTTGCGAACGTCCAATGCCCGCCCACCCCGCCCCCGACAGAGACTCCTCTATCGCCTCCAGAAAGAGCCACGTCGACTCAAACTGCACACTAATTATGTTTGCTTTCGTTAATAAACAACCCGGAGCGCCGCGCGACATTGCTTGCGAACGGTTTACGTCATCATTATGATCGTGGCACCTCCATCGTTGTAATTGCACAGATCCTTTCCCCTGAATGTCAAATTAGTCTCCAGGACCGGTTTTGTTTGCTTCAGACATGCTGTGTAACACGGGCAAGGTCGACATGGTAGCACACTGGGTGCATCTGACCATTGTCAAAGTTCGCTAACACGCCTGGGTCTGTCCATTGACCTACCAGTGAACCTTTAAAACTTGACGCTATCTCAAGTGCACTTTTCCTGGTTCAATGCAGTGCTGACGTCAGTTATGTACTCCCCTGAAGTTTGATTTGAAAAAATATGGTCGTGTTTGTCATAATTATTTTATTACTTTTCGGCCCCCGCATCCTTTGGACGTATCCGTCCTTCCCTCGTACTATAATTACTCCTACTATATCGGACATTTGTCTGATATCGTATGACGTAGGAATCATAGTTATTTTTCAAAAAGGGAAATTGTGTGAAAATAATTCCGCTTGCAAAGCGACCAAGATGTGTTTCCTGTTTTTTTGTGTGTGTTTTATATATTTCCTCGTCGGTTATGTCCATCGCTCTAAGACTCGGGACATTGCTTGACTTGTACTCATGCACGGCTTCAGTAGCCCTTAACGCCGCTATGAGCCCGGCTGCTACCGCTTTCCCAGTCTACAAATTGGACGGATCGACTCTCTACCTCCACCGAGAAATCAACTTCTGCCTCCTTCGATTTAACAACATCAAAAACTTAAATTTGTAATGTTCCCATAACCTAACAACGCCTCAAGAGTGCAACATTTCTTATGGGAAAAAAAAAATCCACGAGCAAATGCAATGGAATGAGCAAGGAAAGGTTTTTAAAAGTTTGACTGCGTTAAGTCGCCTATACGAAGAGAATAACTGCGGTACATGATGTCTGCAGACTGACTAAAAACGGACGAAAATATCTGTAGAGTCAGGTGGTGTGTCCCCCGACTCATTTAAAATTGAGTTGCAGGGCGGGGGAAATCAAGGATGGTTTCTGTTTGACAATTCTAGAAAGTGGCAGCCATATGGCTGCTGGCAAGTCATGTGCTTTGAGTTCACAAGTAAACAGACGAGGAAAAGGAATGCCACCGTGATGAAACTTGACTCGGGGGTGGAGGGGGGGGGGCTTACTGCCCATCATCAGACGCAACTTTCAGCATCGCGATGGTGGGGGGGGGGGAATATATAAATCCATAGAGTTACGGCGAGGATTACAGTAGCGTGCTGCTACTACCACCCGGGCATTGCGCCACAAGCAGTGGGGGTGGCTCATGTGAGTGTCTTGTGATGTGAGAGTTCCTGGCACCCTCCCCCCCACTTCTCTGCGGGTGTCCCGCGTGACCTGCTCTCATGTGACCGTGCCAAATCGGCATCCCGTAAGGCTGATGATGCCACAGGCTCTCCTGACTCATCCCCTGTAAAAGAGGGCCACTTTGTATAAAGTGCCCATGAGCAGACCTTTTCGTCAATCTGCTGCTGCTGATGAGGGCTTGCTATTGTTTTTGTTGTTGCGACTTGCTAACCCCTTCCCCAATACTCAAATCTAAAAAAATAACTTCATAGCTCATCCGATTCCTCCAGTCTAAATCAAGATTCTGATTCATGCCGCGAGGGTTGTGAGGGTTATTGAACCACGCTCCTCCACGTTGGTCAGTGTAGGTTGGTAAAGTCGTGTAGCATAGACGAATCACTGCAGCAGTGCTTCGCAAACGTGTGCCGTGTTATATTTGGAATTATAGGAGAAGACAACCCTCATGTCCCACCTCCCCCCTCCATTGGTCGGTGAAACACAGCACACAGACGTCAGCCCCCGGCCCTCTCAACTCCCTCGGTCGCGCATGCGCAGTTGGGAAAACACACAGAGAAGGAGACACAGAGACATACAGTGACATGCAGAGACACGGACAAGAATACACTCGCACACAGACATGGAGAGAGAGAAACGCAGGGACACGGAGACGGAGCCACTCACGCAGACACGGACACACTCGTGCAGTTGGGCAAATTCGTGTCACGCTTGCAAAGCGACCAAGGGATTGTAAATTCTGTCGCGGCTACAACGCATTCCGACTGATCCACCCGGGCTCACAGTGATTTTGTGGTTCACTATGCCACCAAGATTGAGCTAGCTTGAAAGTGTGTGCTTTGGATTGAAAAAGGTTAAGAAGCTCTGCTGTACAGCACTTGATTTTGCTGCACTGCCTCCTGATACCCACCATGCAATCCCACAATAACACAGGCTGCCCCGCTCACAGTGGGCTTTTGACCACGCCGTAACCATGCTGGTGTTGATGTGGGTTGGTGAAGGTGGAGAGCGTTGATGTGGGAGCATAGAAGAACGATGCAGCGATGGATATTCCCACGTTCTCAGCTGCCCACCGAGTAGCATTGCAGTCTGCGACAACACGTCCGGTTGTTGTAGGCTGCATGTGGGAGTTACCCATCCAAGTACCAGCTAAGCTTTTCCCTGCTTCGCTTCTAAGATATGACGAGATGCACTCAGGGTGATTTGGTATTAGGTGGGGGGGGGGGGAAGTCTTACAATTGACACTCAGCACCCACCTCTTCTCCTTCACCTTCAAGTCAACCTTTAATTTTGACGACAAACCCTCGTTAAATGTCATTTGCTTGTTCTGGGTGTGGTTTTGTACACATACACCTACTCGGATATCTAATTTCATCAATCATTGTACATTTGACACATTCACCTTTGGGGTAACTGCATACTTGGTTTAAGCAAATGCTTTGGGAGAGGCTATGTTGACATTTATAAACAGTAAATAATGTAACTATTTATATCAGAAAAAAAAACTTATGAGTCACAAGACTTTTTTCTGGATCGTGCCACATTGTGGTGTTTAGGCACAATTCTATTTTAGGAGTATTTTGCTTGTGGGAGGAAGCTCAGAACCCAGACGATGTCCACGTAGATGAGAGGATAAAGTTCTACCATAATAGGTTGTTAATTAACCCCACTCGCTGTAATGTCACCTCAATGATCTCCTTGCAGACCCCGGTGAGATTAGCACTCAAAAATGTTTTGCGCGTCCACAATTTCGAGCCTCCGAAGTGGCATGCACCGCCACCAACGCACCCGGCTTGCAGTTTGTTTAATTAGTGAAGCGTGTGTGAGTGGTCATGGGCATCACTTGGGTCGACTTGGTCTCAAATGAGTACCTGATCCGATGTGTAAACATTGCCATTCGGGAGACAAAGGCTGCCGAGCATGACGCTGCCCTGTCCAGCCCTCTCGTGTGCTGGGTTAACCTTCACATGTGCTCAGTAACAACACTTGCCCCTAATGTCTGTTAAGGCTATTTGGGGACCTTTGTTTTGCGCGAGCGTGTACACAAGGGTTTTTTTATTTGTTTAGTCAACAATGACTTAGGAGGATAAATATCATCAGGCATGGTGATGCCTACGATTACCCACTCAAGAATAAAAGCATGACTAAGGCGAGATGACATTAACTAACCTGAATGAAGACGCAGACAATCTCGTAACTATAGATAATTCAGCACACTGAGGAAGACAAAAAAACGAGAATTGGGTAAAAATGTTTATGTAATATTTCCATAATTGGCTGACCTAATAATAATGGGGGAGGGGGGGGTTACTCACCTCTCACACCAACATTTAATGACTAAGAGTTTTACTAAACGTTTGACTGCTTTAGCCAACGATGCTAGGAGAATAACTACATGAGAGCCACAGGTTAAGACTTGACGAGAATTTCACGGTATGCACGTAAGTTGAACCTCTTTCGTACCGCACATAGCCAACGTCCTCATCAGAGGTGCGGACAGTCGCAGGTTGTCGAATAGACTAAGACTAACTGAAATAACAAATGCTGATTACATTAACACTGGTGTGTGCGTGCGCGCGTGGCTGCCCGCGTGTTGCAGCTCTTCGCAGTGGTTGTGCTCGCCTGCATCACCAATGAGGGCTACGCCAACTTCGGTCAAAAAGAGCCCTCGATCCAGTGCATCTTCAACCTGAACGGCGACGCGTGCCGCTACGGCGTCGCCATAGGCGTCATCGCCTTCCTGGCGGCCACACTGCTGCTTGTGCTGGACCTGTACGTGCCAAGCATAGTGGGCCCGCTGGACCGCAAAAACATTCTGCGCGTCGAGGTCGTCTTCTCCGGTGAGCGCTCCCACGCCCTACCGACGGCACCTGTGCACTCATCGCCCGCCGTTTTAGCAAGGCCCATTCTTAAAATGCTTCGCATTTAGATGCTGCGTTAGGCGACTTTGCGTCCTACAGGGTGGTAGATTTACGGCCACGAACCGCCAACACCGTCTCTCCGCGCAGCACATTCTTGCATAGATGTCGTCGCACTTGGACGCCGTAAATCTACGTCATGTTTTTGTGCACTTGATTTGTCACGTAATATATGGGGGGGGGGGCGGGGGGGGGGTCGTGAGGGTCATGGTTCGTCAATTATTTTTTTCTCGTGCGGTGCACGTGGAGTCTATGAATCTGAAACGACGACGCACGCATTATTCGGTGCGCACATGTCGTGGCACCTCTCGTTTTTAGGGAGGGGGGGTGGGCCTGCGGGTGGCAACTGTGCGAGTGTGAACTGAGGCGCGGAAACCGTGGGGGTTTGCCTGCCAGAGGTGTTAACGGCTCGGCCATGTGCTGCTGTTATCGTGTGGTGCAGTGCTGTGGACGTTCATGTGGTTCGTGGGCTTCTGCTTCTTGACCAATCAGTGGTCGAAAACATCGGAGCAAAAGAACGGCGACGCGGCGCGTGCATCCATCAGCTTCGCGTTCTTCTCCATCTTCATTTGGGTGAGCAGACGCGTGACATCTGCACAGAAGTCATGACCGTGACCCAGATGAAAGTGTTTAAAGTATTTTTTTTTTTTACTCCCGACAACTCAAGCCCGCCACGGTGACTTCTCCCCCCCAACCACTGCGTGGCACACGAGAGGGATCCAAGGAGTGCCGTTGCTTTGGTTTTCGAGGCTGTGCTGGGCATCGCTTCCGATGTGGTTTTGGGTCGTGGCTCCCCGTGTGTTGTTGTTCTGCACAATGTGTCCACATTTCCGTCGGCACGCAAAACGACGGGCCGTGCAAACCTGAACTTGCCAGAGAGCGACGTGGGGATCCTTTTGGTGAACGTGTTGTCCAGGCAAACCTTGTCTGTCTACATTAATGCGGGCGGGGGGGTAAGGGGGCGTTTGTGAATAGTAGTTAGGTGGCCTCCACGGTGGTGAGATGTTTACTGTTACCCCCGGTATACAGGAGGTTGTGGGTTCGATACCGATCCTGACGCCTGTATATTTGGAGTTTACATGTTCTCCCTGTGATCGTATGGATTTTGCTCTGGGTCTTCCGGTTTTTCCCTCCACATTTAGAAACGTATTCTTTGGGTCTTTCGGTAAAGTCACGTAGATAGAAAAATAATAAAAAATCACGACGTTTCAATTGCAACACAAGCAATCGTCTTCCGGTGAAAAAATCTAGCAGGCGGACTGCTGAGGCAGGAAGAAATCTATGTGACTTTACCGAAAGACCCAAAGAGCATAAATTCCTGCAGTCACAAAGGCTTTAAGTCAAGATTTAGAAACATCTGTTTAAAGTATTTGGCTGATATTCATTTCCACGTGATAAGCCACTTAGTTGAGCTATCATTTGTGGCCAGGTCGCTTCTGAAAAAGAGCTACGTAGCTCAGTGGACCTTAATTGGTAAAACAATAAAAATGTTTATTAACTATCTTTAAATGGTTTAAGGGCTTTCGTGAAAGGGATGAAGGTGCAGCCCTGCAACGAATTGCTCGTGCCACTGCTGGCAGAAGGGCCTCCGCTAGAGGCAGCTCAAGAGATTTATAGAATGGGTATTTGACCCTACACTTGGACGCTGGCTGTACTTATTGGGAAAGGTGGGAGTACCCCACGTTTTACCCCATCACAAGCAGTCTCCCGTGCCGCTATCCGCGGTTTCCCCGTTTTTACTCCTGAGTGGACAAAGGCGGCGGGATTTAAGAAACTTCCCAGTTGTTGCAGCTGTCATGCTGGGAGATGGAACCGGCGACCTCCACATTGCAAAAACTTTTCAGTAAAAAGGCAAAATATTATGTGAAACTGATAGTGATCTTAATGTCGTGAAATTTTATGTCATTGTGAAAAATGATCGTGTGTGTTTTTCAATTGCCGTGTCACGTGTGCAGGGTTCCCTGACGTACAACGCCTACAAACGCTACCAGGTGTTGTCCGATCCGTTTTCCCAATCTTACGCGGATCCCAGCGGCACGCCATACGCGCCCTACACGGCCGGCAGCGGTGTCGACTCGCGCGACTCCTACCAGCAGGGCCCCTTCACCGAGGCCGGCACTGCACGCGGCTACCAGGACCCGTCGTACTGACGGGGCCCCCCAGCTGGCCGGGCCACTCCCCTTACCCATGCCACCCTCCCTAACCCTCTAACCCCATTTCCACTGGTACATCTGAGCCAGGGCCCTCAAAACTGCAAAACCCTGGCCCTCACAAGACGTGCGAATCTGCCCAAGTGCCAACCAAGCAGGGCCCCTGGGTTGGAGGTCATAAGTTTTGTCACACGTTGTGTTGTTCAGTACATCGTGTGTGGGCATTCATGCGTTGCTTGTGACGTCGGCAGCACGGATCAGATTCTGAAGTGGAAAAACAATCTGGCACCTCCTCTGAGTCTTGTCCGGCTGCCTCGGCATGGCCCCGGCATGTCTCGGTTGTACAGTGGAAAAGGGGTACCTGATCCCCTTTCAATCCCCATCACCCCCTTTCTTCGGCTCACAACTTTAACACGGCACAGGGGATCATCGTCAGGTGGGTCAGACCCTCACCAGGGCACGCCTTGCTCACGCAGAATACAGCAGCGTGGCGGTACCGTGATGTGTGCTAACAAGTCGGCAGGTGTTGTGCCCATGTGCAAAATAATTAGTTTAGTTTGGCCCTTGGTGGTTAATGGAGCTTGGAATGTGGCGACATCCCTGTGAGAATGGAGGACTGACGCTGTACAAGATATATGGGGATCCTCAGACACTCCCATGCCATGAAGCTGTGGAAGGTGGTGAAGGTGCTGGTTACGACATCCGGGGGATGTTTTCTCGAAAAACGGTGCCCCCCTTGAATTTTATTATATCACCTAATACACCTCAGTCGTTGTTTTCACTAGAGCTGGACTATCCCATCCAAGTTTTTAATAAAACTCCGCCGATTATCAGTTTGATCTCTCGAATCATTGGATAATGCAAAATTTAGAAGCGTGCTGCAATTTTTAGTCGATTCGTGGACTCGCTCGGCCCATTGTCCCCAGCTGTAGTTTACAACCTTTGCCTCGTGTCCAGCAACCCCATCTGAGATTTATACAATGTGGTGATACACGAAAGACTGTGTATAGTTTTCGTGATTGTTTGCAGTAAACGTGCGATTACTGGTTTTCATTGTAACACGAGTCGAAACTGCGGGATTCTTAAAAATCTAAACACTTTATTTTAAAAAGCCAACGACAACTCTTAAAAAAACTTGCCCTGGCTTACATCATTATTGCAAACGTGGGCTTTGGTGCCATAGCGCGCATGGAATTTACAGCACAGCAGATTATATGAATTAGTGGTTGTTTAGATACTCTTTATACCACTATAAGCAATGTTAAGTCTCTTTGCCAAATGTACTACAGGGTGGATGAGTTTTGTGTTGTTTTTCCACTCTGTACAAAAGTAATACTTTTGCCAGCGTGGAAGAGTAGGCCAAATACGCACGAGAGGGGCTGTCGAGCACTCTCGAGTGGGAGGCCCTTCTGCCACCAGTGGCGTGAGCGAGCAATTTCAAAAGAAAGTAAAACCAAATACTGTTTACTATATCACTTATGACGTATACCACCCAGAGATGGGATGAAAAATGTTCCGGGCTGGCACAAGGCAGTATTTTGATGTATAAAAGAATCCATAAATATATATATACAATTATACATACTATTTACGTGTAATTTAGTTTTTTTTACAAGTTACATTAAAATTGAGCGGAAGCATCAGCGCTCAAGAGTGAAACGTTTCACAGTTCGGAAACTCGCCGCGATGATTCCTACTTCTGGCCGAGCAACAACCTCGAAATTACATCGTCGGTTTTCTACACCAACCTGTCCACCAAGGGTCTATCTCGCCGCAGCCGTGAAGACCGTTCTCTTCAGCTGTGCAATTGAGCGAGTATTTCCGTCGCATTACCTATCCGTTACTCGGTCGGACAAAACAATTAAGCGCAATGCCAAATTTGTACAAAGGGGTGTTTTTTTTCTCCCCCTATGCTGTCGTTGGCGACTTGACCAAGATTCTCAAACTCGTTGCGCTTCGCAGTCTGGTTTAATCGCGGGCGGATGAAACCCGGATGCTAACGCAGGACCTCGGCCGTGCCAGCTCTGTACACCGACATGCACGTTACACGTCTGCCGAGCGACGCGTCTGCTTGCAGCGATGCGACCGTCCCAACCTTCCAACCGGGGAAACCTGAAGGCCATTTGTGTGTCAGCAGCGCGGCCACTCTTATGGTTGTCGCAGAATAAGCGGCCGAATTTCGTTGCAGTGCCATGTATTTTTCATGGTAATTTTCGTTGTGTTTTTTGCCTTTTTTTTTCAAGGGCTGCTGGCAAAGTTTGGTTTTCATTTTTATCCTCTTTTTCAACAGCAAACCTGTGCCGGTTTTTTTCAAATCTTAAAATATATTTTTTTCCTTTTGACGATAAAATTTTAATTATCAATAATTATATGCATTTTAATTTTGAATGTATGTTTTATATTTGCACTCTGTGATTATTGCCAATGTCTGGTTTGCGTGTCATCCAAACTTTGGATTGTTTATGCAGGTTCTGTAAACTTGGTAAGGTTGTCATGTTCTGTAAGGTGTCACACCTGGGAACACAGTAGGTGCCACTTGGATTGACCAAGACTTTGAGATTTGAAAGTTTCAAAGTAGTCCACTTCACTGCACAATCAAACCATAGATTGATGAGTAGAACCTGTGTGTGTCCACGTGCCATCTTAAAATACGACCAGGGGCATAACCTCACATCTGGTGCGTGCGAATTATTCTCTTAAGTGCATTTTTTTTGTTTGCTTTGTGGGTATAAATGTTTCTTGTGCGAGTGCACTTTAGAATGTGCAGGCGGGCGGCGTAAGAGTTTATTGTGTGTACAATACGGCAGCCCGGACTCGCGTGCTATGCAGGTGGCGTTGTGAACACCAAGATTGAAAAGCGGAAAACAAAAATGTAAAAAAGATCTGCTGGTGAAGCACTGGAATTAGTGCAGGAGGTCGGCTTTGGGGTCATTGGGAGGGAGGATCGTGGCCGGATGGCCAGTTGGGTAGGGATTGGTCGAGCACTACTAGCGGCTAGTTGGGTAGGATTGTGGTTAATGGGGGTGGGGTGGAGGCACTAATACAAGTACAGTATCTACTCGAGTAGGGTGTGGTAGAGCGGGAGGATTACGGCTGGTGGATGGTTAGCTTGGTGGATTGGGCTATTGGGCTAGTGCTCGTGGCTAGTTGTGTAGGATGCGAGTAATTGGGAGGATTAATAGTGCAGTACTTGTCGTTGGGTAGGATTGTGGTAATTGGGAGAACTATAAAATCGAGATTGCTTAGCTAGTTGGGTCGGGATTGGGCAAGTAATAGCTACTACATTTGCTGGTTGGTTAGGGATGGGTCTAGTGATAGTGGGTATGCCTAACGTTTGATTGGTTAATGTGCTGTGCCCCAACACCAATTGCCCTTCCCCGTTGTAGCGTAAGACCTTTTCAGGCTTTTTGGCCGCTTGTTTCAGAATTTTGCAGGGTCCACTTGCGTAGCACGGTGTGCGCGTTGCCGGCTGCCCCGTGGTGGTGGTGGTGTTGTGGTGTTCGTCCGTCAGTGGCAGTCCCCCCCCCCCACCTCCCTTGCTGGTCGTCTCCCCGTGGAGCCGTGTTCTTGCTGGCGTGGTTGTGAGTCGTGCCGTGTCGTCGTCTTCGTGATTGGTGGTGGTGCTGTGAGTACCGGTCGTGGTCGTGCCAGGCCCTCTCTCTCCGTGCATATGTACGCGTGTCTCGATTATCTCTCTGCATTCATCGGCTCATGTTGTCCCATCACCTGCTACTCGTATGGTTTACAGTTAAAAGTACGAGGACATTATTTCACCTGCACGCATACAAATCCTGCTCATTCGCTTCGGCCTAAGGGGCCGTCCATAAATGACGTCACGCACCTGGGGGGGGGGGGGGGGTTCAGACATTTGTGACGATGTGTGACGGGGGGGGGGGTGTTGAGAAATGTGACGTCACATCAAAATGCGCAACTTTAAATAAATATAGACAACACGTTCTACTTAATTAAATATAATTTTTATAAATGTTTTCTTCTATAACATCAGAGTCCAGCGGCACATAAAATACGCACTACGACAATAGTTTAAAGCTATTTGAAGCATGTTTTATTTGGGGGGGGGGGGTGGGGGGCAGAGCTTTGTGACGTCATTTGAGGGGGGTCTGACTTTTTGTGACACCGTGTGACGAAGGGGGGGGGGGTCAATCGTCCAAAATCGCGTGACGTCATTTATGGACGGCCCCTAAGTGCGTTCAACCAAGTTATCACGTGTACGACGCAAGTTATTTATTTTGATGGGGCGCGATGGTGCGTTCGCTACTGTGTTTTGAAACCAGCGACCTATTCCCAGTCATGTCTAACGTCAGTGATGAGTGAGATGCACTGGTCTTGTGCACACCCCTCCCACCCCCTCTCTCCTTTACCAACCCGCACGTATCGGCATGGTGAAGTATGGTCAAACAACTCCTGTGACAACGTTGGGAGGGGGGGGGGGGGGGTTGCCGTTAGACCAGTGTGTACAGCGGCAGCGGATTTGCGATGCATTTTTTCTTTCATCTCCTGCGCTTGGCTAGAATAAAATATGAAGACGCCCATAGGTTTTGTGTCTTGTTAAAGTCGAAAGGTATAACTGGAAACCCACGTGTTTGTATCCAACGCGTCGCATCTCTTCCACTCATCCCCTCTTCATCATCTCGGTGTCTCCGCAATCGCCGTCCGTCCATACGCCTGTCCCCTCGTGGATGTCGATCGTGCATCGCTGATGCAGGTCACACAGAGCGTGTGTAATCGGAGGCAGCACGCGTTATCTTCTCGAGTACAGTCATCGGGTTTACAGATTTGTTTTTATTTCTGGGAATGCCAAGGAACACAACAGACTTTTGAGGTATATCAACTTCACCGTTGATGCCAGCCCATAACTGCGTTTTGCTCCGGTCGGGATTCGGGTTTTTTTGTTTGTTTTGGCTCACGTTAGCAGATACAGCCTCAATGGTGGTGTTCTTGCTCGGGGTGGTGGTGAGAGTCGAGGTTGTGGGACGTGAATGGTGTTCGTCCTCTTAAAGTCTAAAGGGATGTGGTTCAAGTGGCTGCTGCACCACCACCGGGGTGTTGTCGGCGAGCACGGCAGTGAGAAATACGGCTGACGCCAATCGCGGTCGGTTTGGGTCCCACGGGCCTTTTATAAACCATAAAATAGAAGAGAGAGAGGTTTGGTGTTGGTGATTTTATTTGTTCGCCGTTTCTGATTCGCTGCAGAAATGTTGTTTTTTGCGGAGCCATCGGTGTTTCGCCCGTCAGTGGCAGGCAATGTCTACGCGGAGGGTCACGTGTGAAGGAGGCGTGATTTGGTTGCATTATTCTGTGCATCACCTGAGAACATTGGGATGCTGGGCCGCTGACGTCGAAAGTCTCTCTACGTTGAACGCCGGGTTGATTCGGGAACGCTGTGCCTGGTTTTGTGAAACCCTTGGAGGTGGCACCCACTCCTTTGCTCACTTACATTGCAGAGACAAAACAAATGTAGACCGAGGCGTTGTCCTTTTCCACTGGTGGCTCACCGGACCAGTGGTGGAAATTCCACATTCTTATGACAGTGGCCAAATCTCTTTGTATTGTATTCTTACAAACGGTGGTGGTACCTGGCGTATAGATTCCTCACACCAAGCCCACCCTATTCACCGACCAGAATGTTTAACTCGGTACTTTCACACTACGTTATGGGCATCAGAGGGCAGTACAGCAGAATTATTCTGCGCTATGCTCCCCCCCGCCTCCACCAACCTTCACTGATCAGCGTGGTGAAGTATGGTCAAATATGCTACACGTTCTGTCCGGCGTGGCTGGGCCCTCTCGGCCAGTGGTGAATTGTTGACTGCTATTATCTGGAGTAAGGGGGCATGCATGGACAGTTGGCCGTCATATAAAAAAAGTTTGTACATTAACAAACAATACCTATAATAGGGGGCGAAGATGGCATGTCAAATGGTGGTGGAGGGGGGGGGGGTTACCTTTAAAGTAATCTGTTCACTTCGACAAATCTGCAGTGACGTGTGGGCGCTCAAACCACCAGTCAAGAAGCTGTTGACATTGGAACCACAACCGACGCGTTTCTTGTGAAGAAACGCGGTTTATTCGCAAAAAGAAACGATGCTTAATCGATTACACCCGTGTCTCTTGTGTAGCCAGCCACGCGATTTACGCAACGCTGTGGGGAGTGCAGGCGTCTGTCGAGTGTGGTTTTTTTGATATTCGTCGTCAACATCGAACGTGTGCGACTAGCCTCTGTATAGATATACATATAGGTGTTATGTGATGGTGGGTGGGAGGGAGAGCAGACACAAATCTATATATAAAATGTTATGATTGTGATGTGTTTTAGGTTCGTGTTTCGATCGAATGTGTGATGGTCGTGCGCGTGCGCGGGTTTGGTTTGTGGTGGATGTCGACATCTGCTACTGCCACTTTGAAACGACAACAACAATAAAAAATATGCAAACCAATAAAAATGTGGAGAAGAGGGTGAATCAGAAAGCATTCTGTTCCTGCGGTTTACGACGGGTGAGTGTGAATGAGTTTGAGTGAGTGCTAGCGGTACGGAGATTCGACGATTTGCTGAAGTGTAGCGGTGAGCGCTACACTGCGCTACGAACCCGGCCACCCGGGTTCGATTCCCGCTCACGGCCAACACCAATGACGATTATCTGAACTGGTCCTTGGCCTCCCCTAGGTCTACTCAGCCTCAAATAAGTACATAGTGCGATGTGTAAAACTTTGCCTCGAGGGAGACAAAGGCCACCTTCTCGTGTGCCGTGCTGGCCTTCATAGGTGCTCGCCAACAGCATTTACCCCAACAGTCTTGTTAAGGCTATACGGGGGGATTTTTGTCTTTTGGGCTGTATGCGTGTGGGTACACGTGCATCTGAGTACACAATGTGTCTCCTAGAAATATTGGGCTGATTTAGGTTTGGGGTGCCCCAGTAATTACGATTTCTAATTTGTTTTACGATGTTATTTGACCAGCTTAGGCCCACTTAGCGATAAAGTTTGTATTCAGAGGCGACCTGGCTACATGATAGCTCAACGAATGGCATATCGCGTGGAATTTTTTGGCAGCCAAATAGTCTGAACGCGTGATGTTGATTCTAAACGTGGAGAGAAAACTTGGGAGGACCCGGAGAAATACCCACGCGACCACGGGGAGAACACGCAAACTCCAAATATACAGCAGCAGGCGTCAAGACCGGGATCGAACCCACGACCTGTATACCACGCGAGGTAGTTGACATCCCGCGCCCTCATTACGTTTGAATAAAACCCCGTTATTTCGATGAAGACCACATTTTGGGCCAATGACAGCACGCAATGTGATTTGTATAGCGCTTCATATCGTGTATCATGTGTATTACATTCACATTATTAAAGCGATTTAGAAGACAACTACTGTGAGAAGAAAACAAACACACCACGATGCACTGAAAACCACACCAGCCCATTCTGGAATCCGACAGTCGTCGCTGTAACAAGACGTCAGCTCGGCCTGCCTTGGCCACGTTACATTCGTTATGTGGACAGCGTGGAGATATGCGCTTGACAACTTTGCACTGCGCCCTGTATCCGAGTTTTGAGAGTGCGATTTTCATACCCCCCCCCATTAACATTCCTATTGGAGGGGACCCCTCCAAAAAAAACACCCGTTACATGCGGGGCCCAATCTATGGCCACGCGAATATGTTGATCACAAGCATAGTGTGTGTGTAGTGAGTTCAACTGAGTCGCAGACGTACTCTTTGGAGGCCACGCATTTATTAATACCAACACAAAGGGGTCACTGCCCCTTAACACATTAACCTATGGTGGTGGACCACCAGGCTAGCTGCGCTAATTACACTGGGAGTAGCTACAACGGACCGGACCCCAGCTTGGGTCCAGGTCCACGTGTTGGAGACTCTGTAGGACGTAGAACGGAGATTTCTTCAAGATGAACCACAACAGCCGGTCCCTCTCTGGGACCCGGCTTCTATCCTCCGTGGTCGTGGCTGGCTCCGCCCTTAGCCACGACCACCTTCGAGAATTCCTCGAGCAGGATCTCGGCCCTGACACGTGACCACCCCTAGCCCCCACCTGGGGGACCCTGTGTAGACTTTACCGGTCACGTGTACTTCGGGGTCAAACAGAGTGCCATGGCCCTGAGTAACCCCATTCCCATGCCCGCCACTCTCACACCCTATCCTCCCTATCCTGTAGGGGTCGGCACTGCACGCAGAGCGTGGTGCCATCCAGCACTGCCAGTCAGTGCTCACCGAACCCCTCTAGGGCCGGTACTGCACCCACATACACGTGGTGCCCGCGATGTCGCTACATCGCACGCTGTGCATGACAGAGTGACATCCGTGATGTCACTACATGTGTGTGTGCGTGTATATGAATGTGTCATTGTGGTGCCTCAAATATTGGAAGAAGTCACCCCCTGTGAGTGGCTGGCTGAGGTGCCATCTTTGGAGGAAGTACTGAGGGCGATCCAGAGTCTGAGACCAGGAAAGGCACCGGGCAGAGATGATCTCCCAAGCGAAATGCTGAGGGAGGGTGGCGTTTGTGCACAGACTGCCCTACATGACATAATAACAACAGTCCGGACCACTGGACGGGTTCCGTAGGATTGGAAGGATGCCCTGGTGGTCCCCCTATGTAAGAAGGGGGACCGCACAGACTGTAACAACTACAGGGGCATCTCACTCCTCAGTGTGCCAGGAAAGGTCCTGGCAAGGATTATTCAACACTGCCTTGCCAGGCACGCTGAGGAGAGGCTTGCGGAGCCCCAATGCGGTTTCAGGAAAGGGCAGTCCTGCACATATGCCATATTTCTGTCCGTCTGCTACAGCAGAGGTGTAGGGAATTCCAACAAGACCTACATCTCTGCTTTATTGACATGGTCAAGGCCTATGATACCATCAGTAGACCTGAACTCTGGATTGTTCTTCGTGCTTTCAGAGTCCTTGACCCGCTGCTCACGATCATTAAGGACCTTCATGATGGTGAGCGGGCCCAGGTAAAACTACATGGCCAAGAGTCAGAGCCATTCCCTGTACACCTCGGGGTGCAACAGGGATGTCCTCTGGCTCCCACATTATTTAACATCTATTTTGACCACGTAGTTCGTGAAGCCTTCAATAGCTGTACTGGAGGAATTTCCATCTGGTACAGATACAATGAGAGGCTGATCGATGCCCGGGTGCGGTCAAGGGATCTCTCCCTATTGCTCAACCACGTTATGTATGCCGATGATCTGGTAATTGCTGCCCACTCAGAAGAGGAGTTGGAGGCGCTGCTGCTGAACTTGGAGCTTGCAACCAAGAAGTGGGGCCTTACCATCAGCTCCACCAAAACTAAGCACCTGCCTGGGTATTTTGTACCATCGGACACTTCACCCCCACAACTCCCAATCGGTGATGGGGCAGTTGTGGGGAGAGTGGAGAGTTTCCCATACCTGGTCAGTGTGCTCATGACCGGCTCCGGTTTAACAGCAGAGGCTGGATTGTGTGAGGAGCTCACAAAGCCTTGAAAGATCTGGACAAAGTCCTATCGGTGAGCTCCTCCGGCAGGCAAGGCTGCGTTGGCTGGGTCATGTAGCCCGCATGCCAAGCCACCGCATTCCTAAACAGCTTTTGTTCGGCCGGATCGAGGGGGCTAAACGGGCGCTGCACGGGCTAGAGAAGAGATGGAGTGATGTGGTACAGGAGGATGTGGAGCTGAGTGGACTTGCCGATGACTGGTACCAGCGGTGTCAAGATCGGCCTCCGTGGAGGAGGCTCGTGAAGGACGCTACTGGGCAGTTGGAGGCAGTCGCCCTCCAACAACAACGGAGGGCAGAGGAGCGACGCTCACAACAACGAGCGGAGTGCCGGGTGGATAAAGCACAGCAAGTTGGCACAGTAGGGGGCACAGGTGGTGCATCAGCCAGTCGTCTCAGTCAGTCGACCCGTGGCACCTGGGTCTGCCCCGTGACCTCCTGCCAGCGGGCGTTCGATACTTCACGTGGCCTCAAGGTGCACATGGCCTGCCACAAGCGTCGTGGTGAAGTCACCGCCACTTAGTGGCAAATGGCGGTTGTTGTTGTCAATGTATCTCTCATACTGGCCTTCATAGGTGCTACTCGCTAACAGCACTTGCCCCACCAGCCTGTCGCAGGCTGCACGGGGGACCTTTGCCTTTACATATCCTCTATAGGCAGCGGTAGTGCAACCGCGGTGGTCAGCACGCGCTGCGTTACGAACCCGGCGATTTGCATTCGATTCCCGCTCGCTGCCAAAAACCGATGACGAATTTTCAATCAATTCCTTGGGCGCGCGAAACCCGGGGGTCGGCTCGGACTTCGGAACGCGCAGGCCCCCGCTGCGGTGTTGCAAGGAGGCGGCGCTGGGGGGAGACAAATGCGGACGGGCGTGGTGCTGGCCACCCACCGGGCAGCAGTCTGCCCGAAAAGGCTACAAAAAGGGGGGGGGGGCGGGGGAGTGGTACTCGCGTCTTGGGTTTTGGTGCGCGCTGTGGCATTACGTGCAGAGAGATGCGCGTGGCGTCTTCTCCCTCCCCATTGCCCTTTGCGGAGCGAGCGACGCCTCGCCCCCGAACTACTTCGCGCCAAGCCCTCTCGTGTCAGCCGGTGCCCCCTGGCCCACGAGTTCCATTGGCCTCGTGGGGCAGGGGGGGGCACAGCCACAGGGGACGTGGGCCAGAGCCACTGGGCCACTCGCTACCCGAGTGACACGACGCGGAGTCACACACACGACACGTGCCTCTGCGCGCTTGCGTTAGCGGTGCACGTGGTGTCTGTGTGTGTGTGTGTAAGTGATGTCGGGGGGCGGTAGTGGAGCGGTTAGCCCTCTCCACCTGTCCCCAGGTGAGAGCAGCCCTCTCCACCTCTACACCTGTCCCCAGGTGAGAGAAGCCCTCTCCACCTCTACACCTGTTCCCAGGTGAGAGCAGCTCTCTCCACCTCTCCACCTGTCCCCAGGTGAGAGCAGCTCTCTCCACCTCTACACCTGTTCCCAGGTGAGAGCAGCTCTCTCCACCTCTACACCTGTTCCCAGGTGAGAGAAGCCCTCTCCACCTCTACACCTGTTCCCAGGTGAGAGCAGCTCTCTCCACCTCTCCACCTGTCCCCAGGTGAGAGCAGCCCTCTCCACCTCTACACCTGTCCCCAGGTGAGAGCAGCTCTCTCCACCTCTACACCTGTCCCCAGGTGAGAGCAGCCCTTTCCACCTCTACACCTGTCCCCAGGTGAGAGCAGCTCTCTCCACCTCTACACCTGTTCCCAGGTGAGAGCAGCCCTCTCCACCTCTACACCTGTCCCCAGGTGAGAGCAGCCCTCTCCACCTCTACACCTGTCCCCAGGTGAGAGCAGCTCTCTCCACCTCTACACCTGTCCCCAGGTGAGAGCAGCCCTTTCCACCTCTACACCTGTCCCCAGGTGAGAGCAGCTCTCTCCACCTCTACACCTGTCCCCAGGTGAGAGCAGCCCTCTCCACCTCTACACCTGTTCCCAGGTGAGAGCAGCTCTCTCCACCTCTACACCTGTCCCCAGGTGAGAGCAGCCCTCTCCACCTCTACACCTGTTCCCAGGTGAGAGCAGCCCTCTCCACCTCTACACCTGTCCCCAGGTGAGAGCAGCTCTCTCCACCTCTACACCTGTCCCCAGGTGAGAGCAGCTCTCTCCACCTCTACACCTGTCCCCAGGTGAGAGCAGCCCTCTCCACCTCTACACCTGTTCCCAGGTGAGAGCAGCTCTCTCCACCTCTACACCTGTTCCCAGGTGAGAGCAGTTCTCTCCACCTCTACACCTGTTCCCAGGTGAGAGCAGCTCTCTCCACCTGTTCCCAGGTGAGAGCAGCCCTCTCCACCTCTACACCTGTTCCCAGGTGAGAGCAGCTCTCTCCACCTCTACACCTGTCCCCAGGTGAGAGCAGCTCTCTCCACCTCTACACCTGTCCCCAGGTGAGAGCAGCCCTCTCCACCTCTACACCTGTCCCCAGGTGAGAGCAGCTTTCAGCGGTTGTGGAGCAGTTATCTGCGCCGCGCTACGAACCCGGAGCCCCGAGTTCAATTCCCGCTCACGGCCAACGCCAGTGACGATTGTCTTTATCGGTCCTGAACCTCACACCAATATCTGGTACGGCGTGTAAACATCGCCACTTGGCGAGATCTCTGCACCTGATTGGGTTCAGTGACGATCTCCTCCTGTTGCTCTATTTAAGACCGGAAGCAGGTGGACGGCTTCACTCTTCTGGCAAATCGCCCGATGATGCTGATTGATGTAATTACCAGCGAAACGTCACAGCGCTCAGATTGTAAACGTTGTGGATTTGCTCTCCAACACACCGGTGGGCTGAAGTAGTAAACTAATTGGCGTTTTGTTAACGTGACAGCTCCCTTACTGATTGGCTGCGTCGGGTGGTGGAGGGTTAGGGCACATTCATACTTACGCGATCTAACCCAAACAACAAAAAAACCTTTATTATGAATAACATTGGGCGCGAAAAGCCTGCGAGGCGCTAAACAAATGGCAGGTGACAGACAGTTACAACCGTCGATAAACGTGGCCACGTGGCCAAAAGAGATCGATGACGGATGGGTCAGGAATGGTGATGGACAGCGATGGAGTGGAAGCCGAAGGAGCGAGGAGCGTCTGAGAGGACATCACTTGATCAAGCATTGAGACGTGTGCGATGGAGTCATCTCGTGCGCAGGATCTCGGTCGACGTTCTCTGGGAAGGCCTTCATCCTGCAGTGGATTGATCATCGCTGATTGTGATGATCGTCGATGATGACGACGACGACGATGATGATGATGTAGTTAACGTGACGCCTCTCCATCACGCGTGTCCCTCTTCCTGTCCCCGTAATTGCAAGCACCTCCCCTGGCTTTTTTCAGATTTTGTTCCCAACTGCTTTTGACAATCACGTCGTCACACCCCGAGTAGCTATGGCGGCAATGCTGACAATCCTGTGCAGCAGAACGTGGTGTGACCGAGCAGGGCGTCTGAATATCCTCACACCACGTGATGTCGCTTGAGGCGAAGGGCCTCGCGCCTCTCCACCTGGATTCAGGTGGAGAAGCCTCTGACTCCAGGTGAGTTGCATGGCTCTCCACCTCTACACCTGTCCCCAGGTGAGAGCCGGTCTACTCCCCCAGAACCCCCCTTCCCACCCTTCATCCCCCTCCCCCCAACCTCCCCGGCCCCACCACTCCTTCCCCAGCAGCGCACGGTGCACATTTTCTTACCCCGTTTCATTATATATTTCCTCGCCTCGCGCACCGACCAGTTTCTTGCTCGCGTCGCAAGCCTCGAGTGGGCGAGTGACTCCCCTCGGTGGGCGGGGGGGGGGGCGGAGAGAGGGGGGGTGGAGGAGCGGGGGGGGGGGGTCTCTGCATTTCCCCCTCGCGTCTCCATCACCGGGTCGCTCGTGTGGTCGCTGGCTGGGTGAGCCGTCGGTAGAGTTCGGTTTTGGGGGGGGGGGAGTCATTGTGTGGTGTCTGTTTTGTGTGCGTGTGTCTGCGTGTGTGTCTGCGTGTGTCTGTGTGTGTGTCTGCGTGTGTCTGTGTGTGTGTGTGGGTTGGGGGAGCGGTCGTGTAGCGGTTAGCGCTACGCTGCGCTACGAACCTGGCGACACGGGTTCGATTCCCGCTCACGGCCAACGCCGGTGACGATTACCTGAACCGGGTCCTGGGCCTCCCCTAGGTCGACTCGGCCTCAAATGAGTACCTGGTGCGGTGTGTAAACATCGCCACTGGGGAGACGAAGGCGGCCGGGCGTGGTGCTGGCCACCCACCCCCTCGTGTGCCGTGCCGGCTTTCATAGTTTCTCGCTAACAGCGCTTGCCCCCACAGTCTGTCACAGGCTACACGGGGGATCTTTGTCTTTATTGTTGTTGTTGCACGGACTTAGAAACTCGGGGCAGTTCGTGCCGCTCATTAAATTGGATTCAAGGAACTCTGCCATCCTCCGCTCCCCCCCATCGCACCACTGACCCGACTCGATCAAGAGTCGGCAGGGCCGTTTGCCATGGGGTGCCGAGCGAGCCACGCGGAGGGGACTTCGCCTGAGCAGTGACCGGGCGAGGTGGCCTTTGGTGCGCCAATTGGACCGTCAAATCATCGGCGTTGTCTCGCGAAGGAGAACGATGGGGCTGCGTCTCGCCCCGCTGCTCCTGTTGCTGCTGCTTCCTTCTCCAGGTGAGGACCAGGGTCTGCGTACACCTCCACACCTGTCTCCATGTGAGACACCGTCTCCACACCTGTCTCCATGTGAGACCATAGGCCATAATGTCAGTCATCTCGGTAGGGGTCACAGCTGGTGCGTCTGTCAGTCATCTCAGTAGGGGTCACAGCTGGTGCGTCTGTCAGTCATCTCAGTAGGGGTCACAGCTGGTGCGTCTGTCAGTCATCTCAGTAGGGGTCACAGCTGGTGCGTCTGTCAGTCATCTCAGTTGGGGTCACAGCTGGTGCGTCTGTCAGTCATCTCAGTAGGGGTCACAGCTGGTGCGTCTGTCAGTCATCTCAGTAGGGGTCACAGCTGGTGCGTCTGTCAGTCATCTCAGTTGGGGACACAGCTGGTGCGTCTGTCAGTCATCTCAGTAGGGGTCACAGCTGGTGCGTCTGTCAGTCATCTCAGTAGGGGTCACAGCTGGTGCGTCTGTCAGTCACCTCAGTAGGGGTCACAGCTGGTGCGTTTGTCAGTCATCTCAGTTGGGGTCACAGCTGGTGCGTCTGTCAGTCATCTTAGTAGGGGTCACAGCTGGTGCATCTGTCAGTCATCTCGGTAGGGGTCACAGCTGGTGCGTCTGTCAGTCATCTCAGTAAGGGTCACAGCTGGTGCGTCTGTCAGTCATCTCGGTAGGGGTCACAGATGGTGCGTCTGTCAGTTTTCTCAGTAGGGGTCACAGTTGGTGCGTCTGTCAGTCATCTCAGTTGGGGTCACAGCTGGTGCGTCTGTCAGTCATCTTAGTAGGGGTCACAGCTGGTGCATCTGTCAGTCATCTCGGTAGGGGTCACAGCTGGTGCGTCTGTCAGTCATCTCAGTAAGGGTCACAGCTGGTGCGTCTGTCAGTCATCTCGGTAGGGGTCACAGATGGTGCGTCTGTCAGTTTTCTCAGTAGGGGTCACAGCTGGTGCGTCTGTCAGTCATCTCAGTTGGGGTCACAGCTGGTGCGTCTGTCAGTCATCTTAGTAGGGGTCACAGCTGGTGCATCTGTCAGTCATCTCGGTAGGGGTCACAGATGGTGCGTCTGTCAGTCATCTCAGTAAGGGTCACAGCTGGTGCGTCTGTCAGTCATCTCGGTAGGGGTCACAGATGGTGCGTCTGTCAGTTTTCTCAGTAGGGATCACAGCTGGTGCGTCTGTCAGTCTTCTCAGTAGGGGTCACAGCTGGTGCGTCTGTCAGTCATTTCAGTAGGGGTTACAGCTGGTGCGTCTGTCAGTCATCTCGGTAGGGGTCACAGCTGGTGCGTCTGTCAGTCATCTCGGTAGGGGTCACAGCTGGTGCGTCTGTCAGTCATCTCAGTAAGGGTCACAGCTGGTGCGTCTGTCAGTCATCTCGGTAAGGGTCACAGCTGGTGCGTCTGTCAGTCATTTCGGTAGGGGTCACAGCTGGTGCGTCTGTCAGTCATCTCGGCAGGGGTCACAGCTGGTGCGTCTGTCAGTCATCTCAGTAGGGGTCACAGCTGGTGCGTCTGTCAGTTTTCTCAGTAGGGGTCACAGCTGGTGCGTCTGTCAGTCATCTCAGTAGGGGTCACAGCTGGTGCGTCTGTCAGTCATCTCAGTAGGGGTCACAGCTGGTGCGTCTGTCAGTCATCTCGGTAGGGGTCACAGCTGGTGCGTCTGTCAGTCATCTCAGTAGGGGTCACAGCTGGTGTGTCTGTCAGTCATTTCAGTAGGGGTTACAGCTGGTGCGTCTGTCAGTCATCTCGGTAGGGGTCACAGCTGGTGCGTCTGTCAGTCATCTCGGTAGGGGTCACAGCTGGTGCGTCTGTCAGTCATCTCAGTAAGAGTCACAGCTGGTGCGTCTGTCAGTCATCTCGGTAAGGGTCACAGCTGGTGCGTCTGTCAGTCATTTCGGTAGGGGTCACAGCTGGTGCGTCTGTCAGTCATCTCGGCAGGGGGTCACAGCTGGTGCGTCTGTCAGTCATCTCAGTAGGGGTCACAGCTGGTGCGTCTGTTAGTCATCTCAGTAGGGGTCACAGCTGGTGCGTCTGTCAGTCATCTCAGTAGGGGTCACAGCTGATGCGTCTGTCAGTCATCTCGGTAGGGGTCACAGCTGGTGCGTTTGTCAGTCATCTCGGTAGGGGTCACAGCTGGTGCATCTGTCAGTCATCTCAGTAGGGGTCACAGCTGGTGCGTCTGTCAGTCTTCTCAGTAGGGGTCACAGCTGGTGCGTCTGTCAGTCATCTCAGTAGGGGTCACAGCTGGTGCGTCTGTCAGTTATCTCAGTAGGGGTCACAGCTGGTGCGTCTGTCAGTCATCTCAGTAGGGGTCACAGCTGGTGCGTCTGTCAGTCATCTCAGTAGGGGTCACAGCTGGTGCGTCTGTCAGTCATCTCGGTAGGGGTCACAGCTGGTGCGTCTGTCAGTCATCTCAGTAGGGGTCACAGCTGGTGCGTCTGTCAGTTATCTCAGTAGGGGTCACAGCTGGTGCGTCTGTCAGTCATCTCGGTAGGGGTCACAGCTGGTGCGTCTGTAAGTCATCTCGGCAGGGGTCACTGCTGGTGGGTCTGTCAGTCATCTCAGTAGGGGTCACAGCTGGTGCGTCTGCCAGCCATATCAGTAGGGGTCACAGCTGGTGCGTCTGTCAGTCATCTCAGTAGGGGTCGCAGCTGGTGCGTCTGTCAGTCATCTCGGTAGGGGTTACAGCTGGTGCGTCTGTCAGTCATCCCAGTCAGTCGACGCACGCCGCCTCTGCTGTTGTTCATGCGTCTCGTGGTGGCGCGGCTAGCGGGGTTCAATGCGCTATGAAATCAGCGGCAAATATAAATGTTTTTTACCTATCTCGGGTTTTTGTTTAGCATCGGCACTGGGGAGACAAAGGCGGCCGGGCGTTGGTGTACGCCGGCCACATAACCCCATTCGCACGAGCGTCATGCATCGTTTAGACGGCGCTTGACCCACTTTCCTTTCTCCAGCAGTCCAGGACTAACCGGGTGTCTTTGTCTTTATCTCGTTCAGGGACAATATTCGTGCGTGGCCAGGTAAGGAACCGCCTCGCGTTACACCTGTGCACGTGGTCCGGGTGTAAATGTCATGCCAACAATAAGAGTAGTCGATGGGGGTCAGGGATCGGTGGCGCAGCGGTTAGCGCGCTGCCGAGTAAACGTGGAACGCTGGCACGATGTTGCATGTCGAATGAGAGCGCTCTGAACGTGCCGCCCTAAGTTCCACTTCCAGCCACGGCTTGCCATCAGTGGCGAGTGACATCTGCATGCGGAATCTCCACCCCCCTACCCTATCTCTCCCCCCGCCTTCATCAACCCGCAATGACCATCGCGGTGAAGTATGGTCACAAACCAGCACCCCCCCCCACCCCCCCATGACCGACGGACACAGCGTGGGGAGGAGGTCTTCATCCAGCCGTTGCTTGGCAAGGGGGCTGTGCAATGTTAAAATGATTACGTGCATAACCCAGTGATGGGGCGTGGTGATGGGTGACTGGTGATGGGAAGGTGGTGATGGTGGTGATGGTCATGGGAAGGCGGTGGAGGTTTGATGGTGGTGATGATGGGAAGTTGGTGATGGTGGTGGAAGTGGTGATGGGAAGGTGGTGGTGGTGATGGGTTGGTGATGGTGGTATAGGGGTGATGGGGCATGGTGATGCGGGGCTGGTGATGAGAAGCTAATGATGGGATGGTGGTATTGGATGGTTGGTGATGGTCGTGGTGGTGATGGTGATGGGAAGGTGGATGGTTAGTGATGGTAAGGTAGTGATGGTGGTGATGGGAAGGTGTTGATGGGACGGTGGTGATGAGAAGATAGTGGTGGTGGTGATGGGAAGGTGGTGGTGGTGATGGGAAGGTGGTGGTGACGGTGATGGGAAGGTGGTGGTGGTCGTGGAGAGTTGGTGATGGTGACGGTGATGGAAAGGTGTTGATGGGAAGGTGGTGTTGGTGGTGGTGATGAGAGACTGCTGATGAGACTCGGGTACACAGGCAGTGCCCCCCCTCTGACCGCTGCTCTGGTTCGTGTCTCCCTCTCCCTGTCTGTGTCGGTGTGGCCCAAGTCTCAGCCCAGTACGGGTGAGTGACCCGTCCTCCTCACCACCGCTCGCTCATCACGGCCTTCATTCAAACACAGCCTCCTCCTCTCTCCTCCACACCACGAACTTTACTCCGACACGGGATCATTTTACTCCTTGATTCAGACAACGGGGTGCTCCCAACCTCGTCGTCGTCGTCATCATTGTATAAAATACATCGGCGACAATTCGCATCATCGTATAATAACCATCGTCATAGCCATCATCATAACAATCGTCAATATTCTAGCGAACATCAACACCATCATTCTATTTTTCATCATAATCATCGATTGCAAGCGTCATCTCCTCCATCGCTGATAACGCGTGGTGCAGGGAAGTGGATGGATAAATTGTGTTGATTAGAAATGCGTAGACAGTCTGGGCCCCGCCGTGGAAATGCGGAATGCGCCCTGGCTCGGCATCTGTGCTGTTCGTTAAGAGCACAGAACGCAGTTGACAACTCCACCCCCCCCCCCCCGTGTATCACAACCTCCATCCCGCCCCCTACCCCCAGGTGGGTTCAACTGCACTGCTGTGGACACGTGAGTGACGCAAGAGACCAACATCATCATACATCTACACGACATGTGATCATCATCTATATACAGCATTCTTACTTATAATAATTATAACATGATGTTTGACCATACTTCACCACGCCGGTCAGTGCGGGTCGGGTGTGATGGGGTAACATGCCAGATTCAGATTTAATGACAGCACTTGCCACACGATGTTAGCCGTGGCCTGGAATAGGACTCTGGTCACCAGGTCCATAGTGCAGTGTGTGAAACATTGCGCCCACTGCTCCACACTAAACGCAGTCATCGTAACTTTGTCATTTGTTTTCATCTCAGGGCCGTAACATCCAGTAGGCACAGTCGGCACTGTGCTTACGGACTACGGAAAAAAATATGACCGTGTTTTTTTTTTGTTTCTTTCTATGGTAAAATTAGTTTTACCAAGATATCTTCTTGAATAACAAAAAATATGTATTTGTATGTAGCGAGGATAGGCACTGCGTGTATGTACAGAGGCAGAGTCATGTCAATGGGTTTTATTTCATAAGGCGAGAGAGAAAGTGACACCGGAGATTTCTTTTTCGAGATTTTTTTTTATTGGATAATCAGCAAACAACATCTTCAAATTGTGTCCCCCCCCCCCCGCACAATCTCATTGTTCATAGACAGCAGTGCAAGAGACAGTTTTAAAAATAAGTTTATCTTAAAAAAAACACGCGCTTTTATGAAATGTACTAGTAATGGCAGAACTCCACGACTCCAGGAAGTGGCCCCGAAGCTCGCCACAACGTAAGGGGCCGTGACCAGTTACAGCCAACGTCAGTTGAGCGTGGACAATTAGACCCAAGCCGAAACATAACATATTAAAAAAATGTTGAAAAATAGATATTTTAAATATTTTTATGATAGCATATAGTATTGTCATCAGTATGACATAAGCATACCAAGTTTGCAGTCGATACCACATTGTGAAGTGGGTTAAAATTGAGTTACAATATTTGAGGATACAACACCAGACAGAGTGAGTTAATAAAAAGCGTGTAAAATAAAATTATAATTAAAAAAAATTCAGCTTTAGCGAGTGCAGTGGCGTCTCGTGACAATTCCCACTGAGTGTGGCTGTTGTGAGTGACCTCTGAGCATTGCGACAAACCGCGTCGCGTTATTGTCCTTCCCGTGAAAGTGACACAACTGTGTTGTCTACCAACGGTGAGGCATTCATAAACAACACGAAGCAAAACAATAAAGCGCTCAAATGCTGTCCCCATGACCCCCAAGTCCACACATCCCCTTTTGACACCGCCAAAGGCCGAAAGAATAATTAAAGATCAGCTGACACGACTCGACAAATGACGCTCTCTGCGAGTGGCAGCGGCGGTAGTAAAATTGGACCAGCAGCAGCAGCATCAGCGCCAGCTGTAGAAAGTCATCACTGAAGGCCCACGAAGCAGAGGTGCCTCGGGCCTACAGGGACCTTCATCAGGCCCTGGTTTATCGATTGCACGCAAGCCACACCGAGTCTCAAGACTGCTTCTAGGGAGGGTCCCGCGTTGAGATGCTTGGCGCAGTTTGGAATTTTGTTTTTCTCACGACACGGGGTTGTCGTTTCGTGCTGCGTGGAATGACTGGAGAACACCGCACCACGGGCGGCCAGGGGAGAGTACTCACAGGTCCACACAGACGGATTCACGAATCCACGTGGCTCTGACTCCAGCCCCCACGCCGCCTTACTGCCGGGCCGTTTGGCGCGTTTCATAGACAGCGACTGTGACCCACCAACCCTTGCCTCCGACGCGCTCGATCGCAGATGTGCACCACCGCACGTGGTCTGATCTTATCCCTGTTGTTGAACATAAGCCCCAAGGAAAACTTTGCCCTGAATCATGACCCTAAGTTTGACCCTAAGTGCCTAACCTTAACCCTAAACCTAACCCCTAACTCTGACCCCAACTCTGACCTTGATCACGACTCGGACGCTAGCCACTCACTCACCTTTCCCCTAACTCAAACCCTCACCCTGACCTTAACGCTGACCCTAACTCAAACCCTCACTCTGACCTTAACGCTGACCCTAACTCAAACCCTCACCTTGACCTTAACGCTGACCCTAACTCAAACCCTCACCCTGACCTTAACGCTGACCCTAACTCAAACCCTCACCCTGACCTTAACGCTGACCCTAACTCAAACCCTCACCCTGACCTTAACGCTGACCCTAACTGAAACCCTTACCCTGACCTTAACGCTGACCCTAACTCAAACCTTCACCCTGACCCCAAGGCCTGACTCTGGCCGTGTGTGCTGTCCGTGTGCCAGAACCAACCTCACCACGCTCATCACCGTGGGGTTTCCGAGCGTGCCAAAGCTCAGGGCCTTCTCGGCACGGGAGTTCGCCTGTCTCTCCGTGAGTGTGGCCACGGTCTATCCCCTACCGTGGCAACCCATGTGTAATAATGCAGGGTTTTTTGGGGTTAGATCGCGTAAATAGGGGGAGGGCGGGGGGTGATTAATGAATGCATAGAAATTTCAGGTGGCGGGTTTAACGACACATTTATATATAACAAAAACCGTATTATGAATGATATTGGTAGTGAAAGCCAACTACTACGTGTTAAATCAACCCATGCGGCTTACCCATATTCTTGTACAGGGAGGTTAAGTATAATACGAAAAAATAATTTTTTGTTGTATTTCTCCCTTGTGATAATGGGACTTTGTAGGATGAACGTTGAGATTTATAAGGGCACGGGGTGACCAATAAGGTCTGATTTGGTCTGTGATAAGGTAGGGCACTGATAAGGGGTTGACAGGTAGAGCTATCCACTGCTGGATAAAGTGCCATCCACACCATCGCCATCCTTCACAGCCCGGTGTCGTCACCATCCATCTCGCGCAACCACGTGACCCGTTGCAACGTTCCTTCTCGTGCTCGCCTGTGGACACGGAGTCCCCACGCGCAGCGCAAGGGACCCTGGGGGCTGAACGATTTAGAGCAGCAGAACCGGTTCTTTCTGTGACATCACTGAACCCCCAGCTCCTCCCCCTTTCCAATTCCCCCCCGTGTCCCTCTCCTCCTCGTGTCCCTCTCCACCTCCTCGTGTCCCTCTCCACCTCCTCGTGTCCCTCTCCTCCTCCTCGTGTCCCTCTCCTCCTCGTGTCCCTCTCCACCTCCTCTCCTTCTCGTGTCCCTCTCCTCCTCGTGTCCCTCTCCTCCTCCTCGTGTCCCTCTCCACCTCCTCTCCTCCTCGTGTCCCTCTCCTCCTCGTGTCCCTCTCCACCTCCTCGTGTCCCTCTCCTCCTCCTCGTGTCCCTCTCCACCTCCTCTCGTCCCTATCCACCTCCTCTCCTCCTCGTATCCCTCTCCTCCTCCCCGTGTCCCTCTCCTCCTCCTCGTGTCCCTCTCCTCCTCCCCGTCTCCCTCTCCTCCTCCTCGTGTCCCTCTCCACCTCCTCGTGTCCCTCTCCTCCTCCTCGTGTCCCTCTCCTCCTCCTCGTGTCCCTCTCCACCTCCTCTCCTCCTCGTGTCCCTCTCCACCTCCTCGTGTCCCTCTCCTCCTCCTCGTGTCCCTCTCCTCCTCCTCGTGTCCCTCTCCTCCTCCTCGTGTCCCTCTCCTCCTCCCCGTGTCCCTCTCCTCCTCGTGTCCCTCTCCTCCTCCACTTGTCCCTCTCCTCCTCCCCGTGTCCCTCTCCTCCTCCTCCTCGTGTCCGTCTCCTCCTCCTCGTGTCCCTCTCCACCTCCTCTCCTCCTCGTGTCTATCTCCTTCACCACCTCCCGTGCCCCCCTCCCCCCCCAACTTCCCCCCCAGGACTCCGTGCTGGCGCAGGTGAGCAGTGACACACTGGGCAAGGTGGTGGCGAGCGCCGGCCTCCTGCGGGACCCCCCCGCCCTGCGGGAGCTCGTGTCCCGCCTGAAGCCGCGGGACCCCAGCTACTCGCTGGGACCACTCTCCGACTTCCTCGAAAGCTTCAATGTGGAGGTTCGAGTCCGCATCGCGTGTCACTGAACGTTGCTGCGATACACCGATAACTACCGTATTGTTCAGATTTCAAGACGCACTCCACTCCCCCTTATTAAATCAAAGGTTGGGGCTGATTCTTATAACCCGGTAGGTGTGTGTGTGTCTGTGAGTGTAGCGGTTAGCGCGCTGCCCTACGAACCCGTCTACCCGAGTTCGATTTCCGCTCACGGCCAACGCCGGTGACGATTATTTGAACCGGTCCTGGGCATTTCCTAGGTCGATTCAGCCTCAAATGAGTACCTTGTGCGGTGTGTAAACATCGCCACTGGAGAGACAAAGGCGGCCGGGCGTGGTGTTGGCCACCCACCCCCTCGTGTGCTGTGCCGGCCTTCATAGGTGTCCGCTAACAGCACTCGCCTCAACAGTCTGCGAGTGATGGGATTTGTACAATTTTATCGATACCGGGTACAATTTTTGCGGGTGCATTTTCCTTTCTGGAGCATCTTATAATCCGGAGAATACTGCAGTCGACTTGCCCTGCTCTGTCCAAACTTTCGTGTGGGCAACGTCTAGCAATTATTTTTAGTGCCCCCCCCCCCTCTCCCTTTAGTTTTACAAACTCCGAATGAGATAACAAAAAGAGACGAGAGAACGGCAACGAGCCGAGTGAAGAGGCGACAAAGATGGAACAGAGTTGGTGAAACGAGAGAGAGACGTGTAGATAAGAGACAAAGACGGAGTTAGATGAGAAAAGAGGAGAGCGATACGCTCGTTTATGTTACTTATCTCGTTACATTCGTAGTGAGTCCAACTAAGTCGCAGACGTTGTCTTGGGAGCAACACTATTTATTTCACCAACTCAACATAACATAACACAACCTACACTCGGGTGTTTAATGCCCATCTAACCACGCTACGGCAGAACTAGACACAGTTGGCTATCCCGGTCCGGACCACAAGCTGGGTCCTGGACCGCGTGGCTAGAGGCTTCTTTTACCCGACGTGGATCTTCACCAGCCACACGAAGAACCCCGAGCCCCTCACGGGGCCCCCGTTATATCGGCCTGGGCCGGGGGCTGGCTCCGCCCCTCACCCCGCCCACCTTCCAGATCTCTCGAGCTCCTTCCCAAAGGCTCCCGAGAGCTCTTTTATACCACGTGACTGCCCAGCGGCCCCAGTCCACCGGTGGCCCCCCTCCAATATAATCCGGTCACGTGTGGGCAGGTCAACCGGCGTATCATGCCCCAACGTAACCCTGGCTCGCTGACACTCCCTCTCGATCCCTCACCGGGAGCCCGCACCGTACACTGCACGTGGTGCCTCTGCGCTGACCAGCGCTCACCCAAGCCCCGCTAGGGCTGGTGGTACTACACTCAGTAAGCGGGCTGCACATAATGACAAAACAACCGCCGTGGCTTCGTGAGCCCGGCACCACACAGTGATATTCACAGTCACTACACATTTATTACAATTTGAATCAGAGCTGACATTCAATTCGCCCGTAATGGATTCACGAATCCGACAACCTCTTGAACTTACTTGGGGGTGGGGTGGCAGTGAAGGAGGGGGTCGCTGCACTTTGTGATTTAGTTTTCTCTCGCCTAACCCCCCACCGACCAACCCACTCACTCAGGTGGTGCACAGCCTACTGCGGCTGGGCGTCCCGGAGAGCAGGGCCCTCCTGCAGGGCGCCTGGGCCGTCCTCCGCGTCAATGTAACGGCCCTCAGCGACGCCGACGCGGCGCTGTGGTTCAACGCGAGCCAACTGGGTCCGCTCCTGCCTGGCCTCGATGCCGCCACAGCTCTCTCGGTGCCCCTCGCCATCAGCTGCAGCAAGTTCGCCACCATGTGAGGGCCTCGGCTGGACACGTGCCATTGTTTGAGTGATGAAACTAAAACAAGCTACTACCAAACAGTTTTTTTTAGTTTTTGTGTATTTCACTGGGTAAGGCCCTCCCCACCCCAGGGACGTGCGGTCCCTGGGGTGGGGAGAGCCTCACCTGTCATACTCCAATGAAAATAGCTGTTACGAAAAGTAAAAAAAACGAATAATCAAATAAAATAAATATTAAGATTTTTCCACTGATCTGTGTTATAAATGTCATTTCTGTATGATTCCAATCATTTTTATAGTCAAAATCGCCAAATTTGCGGAGCTCCGCTGCAAATACAGGAAGAGACGAGAGAGGTGAGGCAGCGACGTGCTCAGCCTCCCCTCTGATTGCGCAACCCCTCAGTAACTGGATGGAGCGCGGACAATAAGCGCGTGCCTGTTACTATCTCAGTGTGTCACCAATGTAATGTTTGTAGACCCCTTCATTTCACGTCTTCGCCTTCCATACTCCAGGTAACTTTTTTCACTTATGTATATAAAGATATTTAGGCTCACTGGTCTCGTCATGAAACTGCAATGAAAAAGCACCAAGGGAGGCAACTATCACATCTGCTTCACTGAGGGGGACGTGTCTAACACATACCACACACACTCACGCACACCACACACGCACACCACACACACCACACACACACCACACACACACCACACACACACCACACACACCACACACACCACACACACACCACACACACACCACACACCACACACACACCACACACCACACACACCACACACACCACACACACACACCACACACACCACACACACGCACACCTACTTTGTGCCCACAGAGTGGGAGCCTTCAGCCGCAAGACCTACAGCGGCTTGGACGTGGACGTACGCAGGGCCATGGTCAATATGAGCCTGCAGTTCTACCAGCCCACGGGTTCGTGCTGCGGGTCCCCCTTGATCCCCTTTGCCCCGGGGATCCCAATTACCACCCAACTCAGCGGGGGAATCGGGGGGCAGTCGCGGTTTCTCGGGTTGCCACCGCGTGACGTTCGGCCTCAAGGCACGACGTTCCGCTCCACGTCCCCGGGAGCTTCTTCGCCCCGAGTAGAACTTCGTACGCGGGCGCGGTTGGCTACATACGGTGCGACAGAAGTTCAAACGTGTACGTGACGCCAGGTGACCTCCTCGTGACCCCGCGTTGCCCCTTTGGGTGACCCCTCTCACGACCCCGCGGTAATTCCCCGCGTGACACCGCATGTCCACGTGTCAGTACCTCCACCCCTCCCCCACCGTGTGTGAACCGCTGTGACCTTACACGACCTCGGCGTGACCTTGCTTAACCCCGGTGTGACCCTCCCCCCCTCCCCCACCGCGTGTGAACCGCTGTGACCTTACACGACCTCGGCGTGACCTTGCCTAACCCCGGTGTGACCCCATGTCAGTCCCCGCCAGGTGCAGCGTCGCCGTGTCCAGCGAGGAGCTTCTGCGCGTCTATCTGGGCCTCTTTGGGGAGCAGGCCGAGCTGGCGGAGCTGAGCCGCCTGCTGCCCACATTCCAGCCGGTGAGCGCTGCCCCCACTGTCGTCACCCACCACCACTACCACTCACCACTATCACTCACCGCTACCACTCACCACTACCACTCACCGCTAGCATCTCACCACTACCACTGACCACCACCACTCACCGCTACCACTCACCGCTACCACTCACCACTACCACTCACCGCTAGCACTCACCACTACCACTCACCACCACCACTCACCGCTACCACTCACTGATACCACTCACCGCTACCACTCACCACTACCACTCACTGATACCACTCACCGCTACCACTCACCACTACCACTCACTGATACCACTCACCGCTAGCACTCACCGCTACCACCCACCGCTACCACTCACTGGTACCACTACCACTCACCACTACCACTCACTGCTACCACTCACCGATACCACTCACCACCACCACTCACCGCTACCACTCACCGATACCACTACCACTCACCGCTACCACTCACCGATACCACTCACCGATACCACTCACCACTACCACTCACCACTGCCACTCACCAATACCACTCACCACTACCAGTCACCGATATCCCAAGACCCTAACCGTACCGCCCCACTCACCCCTACCACTCACCTGTCCCCCACGACCCTAACCCTGCCGCCCCTCTCAACCCATCACTCACCTGCCCCCCTGCGGCAAGATGCAAAACCAAATTTGAACGCGATGCATTTTAGTGGTGTGCAGAGTCAATGGTAACTGGGCTGAGACAACCAGCTCGCTGCAGCTTCATCACAACTCAGCCAGGTTTGGGCAGCTGAAACCTGGATTCAAACCCAGGTTATCTCAGCGGGGGGCTGGCTCAGTTACAGTTGAGAACACACGTGGCTGAGAGCCTGGTGTTCGAACCCCGGTTCTGAGCTGTGCTAGCTCAGCGCTGTGAACTCTCGAGCCAGCCAGCCACCTCCTCCGCAAAGGTATTTTGCCTCTGCCCGCAGCGAAGGGAGGGCGTGAGCGCGCGGCGTGCGACATCGGAGGAGAAAATTCAGACGGCGCGCGCACGCACGCACGCCGTTCCACTCCGTAACTCGACCCGCACGAGCGCGCTGGCGTTACGATCAACGTCACAGGCGTCTCGGGTGATCGATCGATGATCCGAACGTGCAGCCGTTGGCTCCCCTGCCGCCGTGGCTACCGTCACCGCCGTTCCTCGTCGGTGTCGCTCGTTGGCCCCTTCCGCCCGCGTCGGAGGGCTCGCCCAGCCAGACGCGCGGACTGTTTTCTCTCATGCGCCTCCACACCGTGTTCGTCCACCACCACCACCCCGCTCGTCACAACTCCACAACTCTCCCGCCTGGAATTCACACGGAAGTTTGGAATTCCGTTCCCCACCCCCCCCCCCCCCCGAGCTATTACCACACCCCGCTCGACTCGAGCAACGCGCTTCCCGCTCTTCACTGTTACACTTACGGTGGCGCTGCTTGTTGCTGGCCGCTGGGCGTTTTGGGGCCTTTGGCACCCTGTGCTCAGCAACCGTGATTCCATATATACACACAAAAAAACAAATGTCAGCAATTGTGTCATATTTATTTAATCAATTTGCTTGTTTGTTCGGAGAGAAAAGGTCAAGTTGCGGCACAAAGCGTTGTGCCGCAGGCAAGGGAAGTCTCCGCCCAGGTGGTGCCAAGAGGGCGGTGGGGGGGTGGTGTGTGACGTGCGTGTTCGTGAATGTCACCCCCAACGCGGCCAACACGCCCGTGGTGGCCGTGATGCGCGTACGTGGCCTGCCATCCAGCACTGTGGAGGCAGCGGAGCGGGGGGGGGGTGTCGTACAAATCGTCGTGAGAATCCCATTCCCGTGGGGCATCGTACGCCGGCTCGCCCCGGGAGTCGACAGGACAACAACAACGACAAAATGTGGACTCCGCCTCGCCTCGTCCGCACGGGATACAGTGTTTCCCCCTCGCACGCGTGCGTTTGTCCCCCCTCCCCTACCCGGGTGCTCCGGTTTCCTCCCGCGTGTCAACACTCGACCCGAAAACATTCTTAATATACAGGGGACCGCAGAGCTTGGGGTACTTGCCGGCACCAGCTCACTGCCTGGCTGCCACCTTTCCCCGCTTGCCTGCGGCTCCTCGCGCCCCTGCGTTGTGCGGCGAGCTACCAAGGTGACGTTACGACGCGACATAGGTCCCAGTGTCAGTGTTGGGCCGGAGGGGTCCAGTCTCCGCCATCCTCCTAAGACGGCGGCACTCAACCCGTGGGTCTTTCCGGCGGGGTGAGGGTGGGTGGGCGGGAGGGGGGGGGGCACAGGCTGCGGCATGCATACCGTGCAGGAAAATTTTAAATAAAGGACTCGGTAGCCTCCTGTAGGCGAACGGTATGCCGCTACGCTACACGGCCGCTTACGGAGTTCATCAGAGGGACATCCCAACACATGGAGGTCTCTCTGCCGCCAGCGCTGATATTTGGCGTGTAAAATCATTTTGAGACTAAGGCCTGCATCATCTGCGGCCATTATTCAAAGGATTTTACTTTTACCATCAGTTGGGCTGGGGGGGGGAGGCTAAGGGGGTGGGGTTGGAGGCGCACGGGAATCGATTGGGGGGCTGGCGAAGCATCGTGGCCCAAATTAGAAAAATAATCGGAAAGCGCGGCAGCCGCTGTGAATCGGACAGCGGCCTACGGCTACGGTCAACACACCCGCGGTACTAACCAGGGCGGCCCACGCCGCATTCCAACCACGAACCTCTGCAACGAGCGGCCGGCGGACAGGGTGGCCAGGGCGGGGGGCGCTCCCCGCCGGGCCCCGTCGCCTGTAGGATTTAACCGCACGCCACAGTGTTGCGTTTCGGCACGTCGTAAAGCGTTCAGCGGGTATTTCCGAGCCCCTCGGTGAAATCCGAGGTCCCCCGGGCTGCTAGCCCCCGCAACCCCCTTGCGGCGTTAACCGTCGCCTTCTTGCTCTCGCGTCGCCCGTCCGTCCTGCAGCTGGAAGCGCTGGGCTACCTGGGGGCAGAGCAGCTCGCCGTGCTGGCGGCCCAGCCGGGGTTCCTGGGGAACTCCAGCCTCGTCATCAAGATTTTTGAACTTTCCCTGCTGTCCTACGAGTCCGCGGCCACCTTCCTGGACAAGCTCATTGCCACCGTGAGAATCGCCCGCTCGAGCTCCCGACCCCTCGCTTGCGCTTTGGGGTGCCGCGATGGCGACGTGTTAACCGCCTCGCCTGGCACACAGGAAGTCGTGGCTTAGATCCAGACCCTGACTATGCCTGTTGTATATTTGGAGGTTGCATGTCTCTCTCTCTCTCTCTCTTCCCCCGTGGTCGTGTGGATATTTCTCCGGGTCCTTTTGTTTTTCCCCCTTCATTTAGAATCAATATTCACGCGTTTAGAGTGTTCGCCTGTGATAAATTTGCACGCGACAAGCCACTTCGTTGAGCTGTCACTTGTGGCCAGGTCGCTTCTGAAAACAGAGCTATATAGCTCAGTGGGCCTTACCTGCAAAAACTTGAATAGTTTAGTTTCAGTTTACCGACGCTCTCGGTTCACGGTCAGAGCAGACACCCGCGTTCGTTCGGATCTTCTCAATGAAACATCCCATTCGGGTTAGGATCACGTTTAGATGATTGAACACAAACCTACCAGGTTATTGTATTCAAAGGCTGCTTTCATAATGTTGCAGTAGCACGGTCGGCTTACTTCACGGTGCAACATCATTTCAACGTACATACGTGGGCTGCCCCCCCCCCTCCCCCGCCTTTCCACGCAGGCCAATCCCTCGACGCTGTCCGACCTGAACCTCGACGCCAAGCGCCTGGTGCTCACCTTCGTGTGGGCCCTACTGGAGCCGCGCTTCCCCACGCTGGGCGAGGCCGAGTGGGGCGGCGCGTGGCTCTCGCGCCGCCTTCCGCCGTTCCTCGTCGCCATCCAGCCCTATCAGGTGGCCTCCGTGCCAGCCTCGTTCAACTGCTCCGCTTTCCAGGCCTTGTAAGCGGGGCGGCCGCGAACGGGGGGGGGGGGGGGATCATCGCCGGGCACGTGGGGGTCAGGGTCACGGTTTGGAGAAGGGGCGGCGAGCGGTCAGTTTGGCCCCTCTCGTGGTGGCCTTGGGGTGAACTATGGTGTCTCCTATCTTTCTGTCCTGCCGTGATGGACCGGGACTCAAAGTCGACCCAGGCCTTTATAAACTCACATCGGAGCTGTGGGCAATAATTTTTTAGTATTTTTTTTTAATGGGTTGTGCGACAAACTGTATACGAGATGTTGCGATGTGACAACGTGTTTGCGTGATTTTGCCATGCGATCTCATTGGTCCCATTTGGGCTGGGTCCAAAAAACAAATGGGCTTGTGAGGAAGAATCTTTGGGGCTGCCGAATATATGGGGACTTAATGCCAACTAAGAGCATAAATAAGCAATGAAGCGAACACATTAGAGGTAATAAAACACATTTATTTGTTCTGATCACATTGGCAATTTCCCTGGAATGGACCGGCCCATCGAAGCATTTGCCCGGACTGCCATATAGCCTGTCTAGGCCTGCTGTCCTGTATTTCCCAAGTCCTCGTGTCTCCCTTGTGCCTTTGTCTCCAAGTATCACTTTTGCCTCCCGTGTGCAGCTACGACAGCTTCGAGAGCCTCTACGACCGCCTGCCTGTGCCCGTGCGCACCGAGGTCGCCCGCAAGATCACGCAGCTACTACAGCCAACAGGTGGCCACCGCCCACTCGAGATGGGAAACCTGCCACCCACCATCCTCCTCCCACCACCCTCTATCAACCACTCTCTACCCACCACCCCCTCACACCACCCACCACCCCCAAACCGCCACCCTCCATTCTCCATCCTGCATCCGCTCCCCTTTACCCACAACCCACCACCCCCTACCCACTACCATCTACCCGCCACCCACTACCTCTAACCCACCACCCTCTACCCACAACCCACTACTTGCCACCCTGGCATGGTCAGGCTGGAGTGTTGCGCGGTAACTTGTTGGAACGGCAACGTATTTGTCGCTCTTTGCAAATGTCCACGGTTCGAGCCCAGTGGCTGCGCCGGTTAACGCTGCGGTGCTTAGAAACCATTTATGCTACGTGCCTGTCTGCTTCACAGTGGACGTCACAGGTGACTGCAAGGTCATTCAAAGCCTTCAAATGACATCACGCTGTTTGTCCTGTGTTTGGCGCGTGGCGGCAGTGGCCGAGAGGTGCGGCAAGAACGTGACGAGCGAGGATCTGCTGCTCAAGTACTACGGCTTGTTCTACCGGGAGGCCAACTTCAGCGACTTCACACAGCTCCTACCCAGCTTCAACGGGGTGAGCGCCCATCTCGGATTCGAGGCCGCGGACCCAGGAGGCCGAGAGCCGCAAGCCTAGGCCCAGGCCAAGGCCCCAGAGCCTTTTAGATCGAGGTCCTGTGTGGACCAGTCAAGGCAGGATCCCCTAGGCCAGCGTTCCCAAATCTCTGGGACAATGGGACACCGTTAGCTCTCGGAGAATTCTGACGGACCACCACGCGGTAAATAAAATATGGCTTTGTGAGATGTAAAAAAGAATGTCGCATCTGAAACAGATCCTTGCGAAACATTGCGGAGCCCCAGTGGTCCCCCCGATAGCGGCCGTATGTGGCGCTGGCCAACATCGGCCCCTCTGTGCGCTGTGCCGGCCTTCATAGGCGCTACTCGCTTACATCACTTGCCCCAACGGTCTGTTGAAGGCTATAACGGAGGGGGATCTTTGCCTTTGTTTTGCGCGTGCATGCCCATTTACTCATGCGTTTGTGGGTGCGTGCGCGCGTGGCAGAGCGCGATGATGACGTCGTCCACCAAGCTGACCGCGTTGCAGCTCGCCGACCTCCTGATCTCGCTGGGGCCGCGTGGCACGCGGGCCGACGCCACCCAGGCACTGGCGCAGTTCAGCACTTTGCCCTGGCCCTCGTCGGACCTCGTTGCATTCACAGAGCGCATCGGCAAGGTGAGGGTAGCGTCGCCACGCCGTCCGCACCCGTCTCGCTCCCTCTCCTCCTCCTCTTGCCTCTTCCACCTCTGCCTGCCTCCTGCTTCTCCTCCTGCCTCCTCCACCTCCTCCATCTCCCTCTGCCTCCTCTTGGTGCCTCCGCCACCTCCTTCTGCCACCTCTTCCTGCCTCCTCCACCTCCTGCCACCTCCACCTCCTCTTCCTGCCACCACCACCACTACCACCACTACCACCGCCACCATTGTCTTTGCGCAGGGTGCCGGGCAGTTGAGCGACGAGGTGCGATCCGAGCTCGTGACAGGGCTGTGGGGGCACCTGACTCCTCACCTCGTCAAGATGAAAGAGGTAGAGCTGAGCACGTGGATGGGCCATCTCCTTGGGCCCCTGCTACCTGCCCTCTCGCCCAGCACCCAACTCTTCCCAGCCGGACTCACCTGCTCGTCGTACCTCATCATGTGAGATGCAGCTCAGTCTTCATCAGGGGCACGACTCTTGGGTTTCTGCCCTGTGCACAGGCACTGCCTACAAAGGCATCAGCAGCCAATCACAGTGGTCTCTCACACTACCTACAGAGGCATCAGCAGCCAATCACAGTGATCTCTCACACTACCTACAGAGACATCAGCAGACAATCACACTGATCTCTCACACTGCCTACAGAGGCATCGGCGTCCAATCACAGTGGTCTCTCACACTATCTACAGGGCCATCAGCAGCCAATCACAGTGATCTCTCACACTATCTGCAGGGCCATCAGCAACCAATCACAGTGATCTCTCACACTACCGACAGAGGCATCGGCGTCCAATCACAGTGATCCCTCACACTATCTACAGGGCCATCAGCAACCAATAACAGTGATTTCTCACACTACCTACAGAGCCATCAGCAGCCAATCACAGTGATCTCTCACACTGCTTACAGAGACATCAGCAGCCAATCACACTGCCGATTAATCTGCACTCCACGTGTTCATTTTTCTAACCCTCAACATAATTCAAAATGTCTACATTTATCCTTGCTGCTTTTGCAGATTTTTAAATTTTTCAAGTAAATTGATGAGTGCATTCATTGGTGACTTGAGATCATGATGCTTGAAAATCCGGTTTAATCTCAGGCAATTACCTGGATTTCAACTCAAGCTCTCAACAGTCCCTGCTCAGTTACCTTTTTTCCCCCCAAAAATCAGCTGCTCCCTGGCCGTGCCGGGCCAGCTCAGTGTGACTCAGCAGATGCCAGTTTTTTTTTCCACTGCAGAAGCAGTGCCGTGCCGCTGATATCGCAACAAGATCAACGAGTCGATAGACCCCGCCGCCAGGCCCTGCTTGGACCTAAGTCAGATTTATGGTTTCATCGTTTCGGTTCTGGCAAATGCCCAGCGTGGAAAACCCCACCCATTGCCGTCCAATGCCCCACGCTGGCTTGGCTCGAATGCAGCAGTGGAAAAAGAGGATTAAGAAGCGCCCGTTTAGCTCCCGAAGCCGCGTAGCCACCTCGCCAATTGACGAGAGCCTCGGCCGCCCTGTCTCGTTTAACCGAGGCTAACGGTTGCCTTTTGCCACCCAACAGGACGGCTGCTCTCAACAACTCCTACGACAATTTGTCCGCGTCCACCCAGCACAGCGTTTACCTGCAGACGAAGCAGTACCTGATAGGTGAGAGCTCCGTGCCCGTGGCCTTGAGTCGGCCTCAGCACGACCCACCCACCCACCCACTTCCCCCACAAAAACCCAGCCTCGGGCCGCCGTGTGTGTATGTGTTCACCGATGGGTAGAGCCGTGCTCTCTGAGCTGGGCTGTCCGAGCTGGACTCTCTCTCTCTGGTCACGATTATCGGTTCAGTTTTACTCGACTAATCGGTGAGCACGGAAAATCGGTGGAAACAAAAAGTCTCGCCCCTCCGTTCCCCACACGTGCCGCTGTACGGAGAGGTGGCAGGCGAGGGTCGGTGACGTCATCGGTCCGCCTGTGGCGTGTCGGTGGTTTTGTGCCTTCAGAGTAGTCCATTATAATTCTTAGTCGATGTGTGTCTCGCTCTCTCTCGTGGCCCGCAGTGGAGAAGGGCTGCCCCTTGGCCAACGTGACGAGCGGCACCTTCCTCTCCACGTACCTCGGCAAGTTCAGCCGCCAAGCCGCCTTCTCCGAGTTCACGGAGATCCTGCCGACCTTTCAACCCGTACGTGCACACAGTGAAGCCTCGTGACCTTTAACCTTCCCCCGCACTGCACGCGCATGTTCACAATTAACCCCCCTCCCTGCCACCCCCCCCCATCAACCGTCGCTCTCCCCAGTTGCAGGTGCTGGAGCAGCTGAGCCCTGCGCAGCTCGGTGAGCTGGCGGGGGTGCCCGGGCTGCTGAACAGCACGGCCGTCGTGGACCAGATTTTGGCGAACGTGCACGGCATGGCCGAGCTGTCGAGCTTCATGGAGCGCTACACCAACGCGGTGAGCCACGAAGACTAGGCACAGGCCACGGCCCGGGAGCCTTTCGGGTTGAGGCACGTGCCCCGGCGCCATCGCCCGCTGTGGTGCCAACGAGGACACCGTTAAGCCGGCAAGTTGTTGTCTGGTAATTCCCGCTGCTGAGCAAGGGCCCTGCCAAAATGTTTTTCCCGTTCCTCCGTGAAGAAGGAGGAATCGAACACGCAATTACAGAAGGTCTTGTGTTGTGCGTGCACGTGGGGGAGCAGTAGTCCAATGGTTAGCGCTATGCTGTGCTACGAACCCGGTGACCCGAGCTAGATTCCCGATCAAGGCCAACGTCGGTGACGATTAACTGAACCGGTCTTGGGCCTCCCCTCGACTCAGCCTCAAATGAGCACCTGGTGCGATGTGTAAGCATCGCTACTGGGGGAGACAAAGGCGGTCGGGCGTGGCGGTAACCACCCACCCCCTCGTGTGCCTCGCGAACAGCACTTGCCCCAACAGACTGTCAAAGGCTACACGGAGGGATATCTTTGTCTTTTGTGCGCGCAGAGCACGTCGCAGCCCAGCGTGGAGGTTCGCGCACGCATGATGAGCCAGGTGTGGGGGACGCTGGGCCCGAGCTTGGCCACCCTGCCCGACGCCCAGGTGTCCGTGTGGTTTTCGCGGTACCTCGCCCAGCTACTGCCGACGGCCACGGCGGCCCAGCTCGCCTCCCTGCCGCCATCGCTCAACTGCTCCGCCTTCCAGGCCACGTGAGTGAGGCTCCGCGGCGACAGTCGGTCAAGCCGGGGCGCAGGCACGCGGCGGGTGTCTGTGCTGTGCCACCAGCGGTCATCTCCCCCTGGATTATTGGGTAGATTACATACGCACGTTGAACTTCTTCGGTACCGGAGGTAGCCAATCGTGCCAATCGTAGGTGCGGGGGAAGGGGCAACAAACTAAACACAAAAAACAGTTCTAAGAGGAATGAGTTTTCAGTCCAGACTTAAAAGATTGAAATGCATGGGGAGATTACAAACGGACTCTCTTGCCTCGTGACCCGACGGCGGCAGTCTGATTGAGAACGTTTGACCGACGAAGGCCCGGCCAACTGCTCGACAGCACCGAACTCCGACGAGTCTCTCGGATTGAATTCCCGCGCGCGGTGCCAAACCCCGCCCCCACCAAAAGACCGTTTCCTGAAACTCCGGTGGCTCGATGTCTCGTGCCGCGTGCAGCGTGGGAGGCCTGGACGGGGCCTACAGCTCCCTGAGCGTGGATGCACGGCGCGTGGCCTACCTGTGGATGTCTCGCTTCCTCTCCGGTACGACCTTCCGGCGAGTTCGCTGGCCTTCAGTTGCAAACGCGGCCAGCGGCCTCACCCCGATCTGCACCGCCAGCTTCATTTCTCGTCCAGTGCCATCCTCTCTCTCCACCGCCTTCTGTCCTCCGCTGGTCTCGCTGCATCGTCCGTCTCCATCCCCCGTCGATTTGCTCGCATCATCTGTCCTCGCAATGCTGCCGTCGCGTCATCACCGACTCCCCATCGCGTGCTCTCTATCTCCCGTTCAGTCCTCCCCACAGAGGCCCCGCGCTGTGGGGTCCCCGCTGGCACCGCTTCAGGCTGGATCCCTGCCAACCTCGGCCACTTTGTGCTGCTCGCGAGCCGCTCCGACCTGCAGGGCTTCCTCACCGACGCTCAGCAGGTGAACCCGCCGCCTACACCACCGTGGCGAGATGTTAACTACCTCGCCTGGTATGCAGGAGGTCGTGGGTTCGATCGTGACCCTGACGTCTGCTGCTGCTGTATATTTGGAGTTTGCGTGTCTCTCTCTCATCATCATCACGGTGGTTATGAGATGTTAACTACCTCACCTGGTATGAAAGGAGGTCGTGGGTTAGATCCCGACCCTGACGTCTGCTGCTGCTGCTGTATATTTGGAGTTTGCGTGTTCTCCCCGTGGTCGCGTTGATTTCTCTCCGGGTCTTCTGCTTTTTCCCTCCACATTTTGGAAGCAACGTGCGTTCAGAGTATTTAGCTGCTATAAATTTCCACGTGATGATAAAGCCACTTCGTTCAGCAATCATTTGTGGCCAGGTGGCTCCTGGAAAAGAGTTACATAGCTCAGTGGGGCCTTACCTAGTAGAATAAAAAATATAGTTGAGTCTATATTCGTGGTTCTTTCGGTAAAGTAAAGTAGATAGAAAATGAAACGTCGTGGGTCTTTTGCTTTTATCATTTTCTATTTTTATTTTATTATTTTATTTTATTATCTGTTATTTTTATTTTATTTTCTATCAACGTGACTTTACCGAAAGAACCAAGAACATGAATTCCTGCAGTCACGAAAGTTTTAAGTCAAAATGTTTAGTTGAGTCTAGTTTTAGTTTACACCAGCAACGGCGCTTCTCGGGATCAATATCCCAATGGCCATAAGGGGGGGGGGGGGGTCTCAGCACCCCAGTAGCCGTAGGGTCTCCGAGTCAGGACCCCTATTGCTGCGACATTTCAGGAACCCAATTTGCCGTGGGGGTAACAGGACCCCCACGGTGGTGGGGTCTGAGAACACCGATTGCCAAGGGGAGATTTCAGGATTCCAATGACCCCTGGGTCTCAGGACCCCCACTGGCTCTCAGGCCGGAGGGGGGGGGGGGGGTCTCAGGCCACCAGGTGGCCTCGCTGACTTTGCGCCTTCGTTGCTGGCCGCGTCGCACAGCTGGACGCGGCGCTCACGACGGACGCGGTGGTGGACACGTTCCGGGCGGCGCGTGATCTGCCCTCGGACCTCCAGAAGATGGTGCTGGGCGCGATGCTCAACCGCAACTTCACTGCTGACAAGTGAGGCCAGCGGCCATTTTGCCCGGTGGGCCGGGGCACCGGGGGCCAAGGGTGACCGGGAGGGTGAAATCACGAGGGCCGAGATTCCCCTGAATTAGTCCTAATTGGGCGACGTACTCTACCCACGCCAAGAAGTCACCGCACGGTTGTACTCAGGATTACTCGCACCTCCACGGTGGATCACAATGAGAATCTCGATTTAGACCCGGAGGAATACAGTGTCTGAATCGTACGGCCAAAGTCGCCCAACTGCCCCTGTGCCCGCCAGGATTCCGGATTCCGTGATTTGCGTTTACCCGGACGTGACGACCGTGCCCCCGACGGACGCGGTCCTCGTCGCCAAGCTCAAGGCGTGCCTCCAGAACGCCAGCGCCGTCTCCGCCAGCACCCAGCAGCAGCAGCAGCAGCAGAAGGTACTGGCGCCAACGTCCCCACCCACCGCTGCCCGCCCTCACCCCCTCCCCATCCCCACCGCGTCGGGGATGGGGAGGGGGCGAGGGTGGTGGTGGGCGGAGTTGAATAAAACTAAAAATCCTCCGGACACGGGACTCGTCGGGGAAAAAATAATGCAATGAAAGTGTCGTGATTTTTTTGTGTAAAGCACCGATACGCACGAGGGAGTGGCAATGAGGACAGGGGAAGTGGGAGGCCGTGCATGTAACTGTCGTTCTGCAGTCATCCACTCAAGATGGCATCGTTCACAAAAGCTCCCCGCGCACAGCCACAGCCCATTCGCCGTAAGAATGGCGCGGATAGCAAATGTGCTCGTTGTTTTTATATTAAACAACTTATTCATTTGTCAGGCTCTGGAGCTGGCCCAGAGGTTTGCAAAATGGTTTTCACGATAACATTGTGTACCCGGGAAAACCTAACCTAGTCTCAAGACTCTCTCTCTCTCAAGAGGGTCCGGCGTCAGGACGTTTGGCCAATTCCTTATGGGAGAAAACCAAAAAAACAATTTTATAAACACCCCCACCATGCGTACAAAGGGATAACACTCAAAGCTCCGCACAGACGGAGCACTCCTACTTTGGCGAGTTCTTGGCAAACGTGGGAAGAAAACCGGAGGACCTTGGAGAAAGCCCCACAGGCAGACGAGGAGACAGCGCCCAACACTGAGGACGCACGACCGCCGCGAGACACCGATTGCGAGTGGATTGATAATCACGCCCGAGGGAACAGATTCAGAAAACAAAACAAATGTCTCGACCCCCCCCCCACCCGCGTCGACGGACGAATGACATCCCCACGCTGCTGCCACCTCACCGCCTCTCTGTGCCGCAGGTCGCCCTGGCGATTCTCGCGGGTGCCGGGCAGCAGCTCAGCGGGGCGAAGTTGATAGAGCTGGGGCCCGTTGCCCTGCTCCTGAGCCCCGCCGCCATCGCCAACTTGAACGGGCAGGCGGTGCTGACCGCGTTGCCCACCCTGGGGCAGCAGAGCGGATGGAGTCTTGCGCAGGCCCAGCAGTTGGTCAATAAACTGGTCGGCATGGGATTCAACGTGAGTGGCACAAGCGCACGCGGTGGTCTGTACCCCTGTTAGGCTGTGACCCCCCCTATATGCACCCGTGACCCCGTGTGAACCTGTGACCCCCCCGACGTGAACCCGTGACAGCTCGTGTTAGCCTGTGACCCCCCGTGTGAACTTGTGACCCCGCGTGAACCAGTGACCCTGCTTGAGCCCGTGACCCCCATGTGAACCCGTGACACCCCGTGTTAGCCTGTGACCCCCCGTGTGAACTTCTGACACCCGCGTGAAACGGTGGCCCCGCGTGAACTCGTGACCCCAGTGTGAACCCGTGACACCCATTTGAACCCGTGACTACGTATGAACCCGTGACCTCGCGTGATCCCGTGACCTCGCGTGAACCCGTGACCCCGTTTGAACCTGTGACCCCACGTGAACCTGTGACCTTCGTGTGAACCCATGACGCCCATGTTAGCCTATAACCTCCGTGTGAACCCGTGAACCGGCGTGAACCCGTGCGACCACGTGTGAACCAGTGACCCTGTGAAGAATCCATACTCCTGTGTTTTGTAGCCACCATGCCAAAGCTGTAGGGGTGTTGGTGGAAATGCGCAACGCCGCATATCCCTGTCAGCTCTGATCGGCGGATCGCAACCTGCCGAGAGCATCGTGGGTTTTTGTTTTACTTCGAGTGCCCCACGTGTTGACGCGCGCGCGGACGCAACGCGCGCGGACGCGCTGACGCTTGCCGTCGATCTGCACCCCCCCCGGCCCTCACCGTCGCAAGTTGGGCGACAGCGCGGCCGTCGGTCAGCTCGGCACGCTGGTGTCCGGGCTGCCGAGCAGCGCCGCGCTGGCACTGCCGGACTCGGAGGCGCGCCGCCTGCTCACGCTGCCCGGGATGCAGGACCCCGCCGTCGGCAGCGCCATGCCGCCCTCGGTCGCCGCCGCCATCGTGGAGAAGGTGGGGGGCCCTGGGTTGCACTCCCGCTCCAGGTGGTGCCGTGCCCCTTGCTGGCTTCGTCGTTGGGTGCCCGCTGACGGTCTGTCAGCACGCAATGGGGGGGGGGGGGGGGGGTGGGTGGAGGATTTTTCACAGCTGCTCCCAGAGTGAAGCATTTCCTCCCACTTGACGTCTGTTCATTTGTAACGCTGCTCACTCCATTATTCGGAGGTGCGAGGCACCACAAGCAAGCGGGAAAGCGATGTGATGACGTGAGTGGAGGCAATGTGACGATGCGAGTGAACGTGCGCTTGCCGACAGGCGGTGAGGGCCTCGGCAGACCCGGTGGCGCTTGTGCAGGACACGCCGGGCTGGCTGGTGTGGGCCCTGCCCCTCGACACGATCCGGGCCCTGCCCTCGTCCGTGCCCCTGGGTCAGATCAACTCGAAGGAGTGGACGGAGACACAGGTTCGATACGCACTTCCGCTCCACCGCTCGCTTCCCCTGCTCACCCACTCACCCGTTCATTCACCCGCTTCCCCATCTCACTCACCCACTCACTCACCCGTTCACTCACCCACTCACTCACGTGCTCACTCATCCGCTCACTCACCCACTCACTCACCCACTTCCCCTGCTCACTCACTCACCCGCTTCCCCATCTCACTCACCAACTCACTCATCCGTTCACTCACCCACTTCCCATGCTCACTCACTCACCCGTTCATTCACCCGCTTCCCCATCTAACTCACCCGCTCTACTCACTCGCGTCATTGTTCACTCGAAGCCCCCAGTCCGTCTTCACTTCGGTGGGGAGTCGCTCATTGTCTTCTGCTTCCTGCATTGCTCTGGAGTTACCTTCCCCCAGCTGGCAGTGCTGACGACTCTGCCTATGCTCCAAATTGCAACTGTATGAAAGTTGTGGTGAGTTCAGCAGAGTCGCAGACGTACTCTTGGAGGCAACACATTTATTAACACCAACACACGGGGTAACTGCCATATAACAGAATAACAACCTATGGTGGTGGACCACCAGGCTAACTACACTAATTACCACGTGACTGGTGTAGTTAACCAGGTGGTGACCACCAGGCTAACCACACTAATTACAACGTCACTAGCTACAACGGACCGGGACCACAGCTCGGGTCCAGGTCCACGTGTTGGAGACCCTGCAGGACGTAGACGAAGGTTGCTTCAGGATGAACAACAACAACGCCGGTCCCTCTGGGGGACCCGGCTTAGATCCTCTACGGCGTGGCCGGCTCCGCCCTTGGCCACGCCCACCTTCCAGAACCCTCGAGGAGGATCTGGACCCGGACCACGTGACCACCCCTAGCCCCCCACTTGGGGCCCCTATGTAGATTTAACCGGTCACGTGTTCTTACGGGTCAAGCGGAGTGTCATGGCCTTTAGTAACGCCCCCCCCCAAACACCCTATCCTGTAGGGGCTGGCACTGCACGCCAAGCGTGGTGCCATCCAGCGCTATCAGCCAGCGCTCACCGAGCCCCTCTAGGGCCGGTTAGCACCGAGTAACATTCAGCTAGCGATGTAGGGACACCACGATGGTGTGGGTGACTACACGGTGATGTGGGTGACTACACAGTGGTGTGGGTGACTACACGGTGGTGTGGGTGACTACACGGTGGTGTGGGTGACTACACGGTGGTGTGGGTGACTACACGGTGATGTGGGTGACTACACGGTGATGTGGGTGACTACACGGTGATGTGGGTGACTACACGGTGGTGTGGGTGACTACACGGTGGTGTGGGTGACTACACGGTGGTGTGGGTGACTACACGGTGGTGTGGGTGACTACACGGTGATGTGGGTGACTACACGGTGATGTGGGTGACTACACGGTGGTGTGGGTGACTACACGGTGGTGTGGGTGACCACACCATCGTGGTGTGGGTGACTACACGGTGGTGTGGGTGACTACACGGTGGTGTGGGTGACTACACGGTGGTGTGGGTGACTACACGATGGTGTGGGTGACTAAACGGTGGTGTGGGTGACCAAACGGTGGTGTGGGTGACCACACGGTGGTGTGGGTGACTACACGGTGGTGTGGGTGACCACACCATCGTGGTGTGGGTGACTACACGGTGATGTGGGTGACTACACGGTGGTGTGGGTGACTACACGGTGGTGTGGGTGACCACACCATCGTGGTGTCCGCGATGTTGCTACATCGCACGCCATGCCTCTCTAGGGGCCGGCATGACACAGTGACATCACGTGATGTCACTACATCACGTGATGTCACTACAAAGGTACAAGGTGTTTACGAGTAACATTCAGCTAGACAACTTGTTATTTTGAGAGAAAAAAAATCATCTCAAGGTTACTAATTAAATGTTACTTCTCATTTCAGTCGATGATTATTTTTAAAAGTATGAAACGAGGCTACACGTGGACTGAGACCGGAAGGTACGGTGGTGATGATGGTGATGATGGTAGTAACGGTGATGATGGTAGTAACGGTGATGGTAGTAACGGTGATGGTGGTGGTAGTAACGGTGATGATGGTGGTGATGATGGTGATGATGGTGGTGGTGGTAGTAACGGTGATGATGGTGGTGATGGCAGTAACGGTGGTGATGGTGGTGGTGATGATGGTAGTAACGGTGGTGATGGTGGTGGTGATGGTGATGATGGTAGTAACGGTGATGATGGTGGTGGTGATGGTGATGATGGTAGTAACGGTGATGGTGGTGATGATGGTAGTAACGGTGATGATGGTAGTAACGGTGATGATGGTAGTAACGGTGATGATGGTGATGATGGTAGTAACGGTGATGATGGTAGTAACGGTGATGATGGTAGTATCGGTGATGATGGTAGTAACGGTGATGATGGTAGTAACGGTGATGATGGTAGTAACGGTGATGATGGTGGTGATGGTGATGATGGTGATGGTGATGATGGTAGTAACGGTGATGATGGTAGTATCGGTGATGATGGTAGTAACGGTGATGATGGTAGTATCGGTGATGATGGTAGTATCGGTGATGATGGTAGTAACGGTGATGATGGTAGTAACGGTGATGATGGTGATGATGGTAGTATCGGTGATGATGGTAGTATCGGTGATGATGGTAGTAACGGTGATGATGGTGATGATGGTAGTAACGGTGATGATGGTAGTAACGGTGATGATGGTGATGATGGTAGTATCGGTGATGATGGTAGTATAGGTGATGATGGTAGTAACGGTGATGATGGTAATGAGGGTAGTACCGGTGATGATGGTAGTAACGGTGATGATGGTAGTAACAGTGATGATGGTAGTAACGGTGATGATGGTAGTAACGGTGATGATGGTAGTAACGGTGATGATGGTAGTAACGGTGTTGATGGCGATGATGGTAGTATCGGTGATGATGGTAGTAACGGTGATGATGGTAGTAACGGTGATGATGGTAGTAACGGTGATGATGGTAGTAACAGTGATGGTGATGATGGTAGTATCGGTGATGATGGTAGTATCGGTGATGATGGTAGTAACGGTGATGATGGTGATGATGGTAGTAACGGTGATGATGGTGGTGATGGTAGTAACAGTGATGATGGTCATAATGGAGAGATGATGGTGTCGATAATGTTAATGGTGTTGCTGGTGATGATTAACGTGGTAACGGTGTTGACGGTTATGCAGATAGTAACGCTATTCAATTGCCACTGTAAAACATATATCGTTCTGACGCATCATTGCATTGATTTAAACGAATGTTTACGAGTGTAGCGCTTTCGTGAACTTGGTGATTGTTTTGTGCAGTCCCTGGCGACCGGGCTGAGACCATCAACTCGCCACACTCGAGAACCCAGTTCAATCACTGACCGATAGCGATTTGAACGTAGTCACTGATATTGTGGTTATCGGCTTTCTCTTTCGCTTCGATTTTGTCTGTACTTGTGAGTGGACACCACGGTGGCTATGAGATGTTAACTACCTCGCCTGGTATACAGGAGCCCGTGGGTTCGATCCCGACCCTGATGCCTGCTGCTGTATATTTGCAGTTTGCGTGTGTCTCTCTACCCGAGGTCGTATGGATTTTTCTCCGTGTCCTCCGGGTTTTCCCTCCACATTTAGAAACGTGCGTTTGGAGTATTTGGCCGCTATAAATTCCCACGCGACAAGCCACTCCGTTGGGCTATCGTTTGTGGCCAGGTCCACTTCTGAAAAGGAGTTCCATAGCTCAGTGAGGCCTAACCTGGTCAAGTAAAAATTGCGGTTTCATAGTTTTAGTGTGATTTAAAGCTTTCGTGACTGCAGTAACTCATATTCTTAGCTCTTTCGGTAAAGTCACGTTGAAGGGAAACAACAAAATAATACAATATATATAAAACAATAAAAATTCTCACGACGTTTCGACCATAACACAAACGGTCATCATCATGCCGTTTGTATTTCACACCTGATGATGACCGTTTGTGTTATGGTCGAAGCGTCGTGAGAATTTTTATTGTTTTATATATATTTTATTGTTTCCCTTCAACGTGACTTTACCGAAAGAGCTAAGAATATAGTTTTAGTGTGGTTCTATTTTATTGTTTTACGTACAATTGGAAAGGCGCTTTATAAAACCACATGCTTTATTTATTTATGTATAACCACTCATTCATTCCACAGGCAGTTCGGTAGCCTCCTGAGGGGCTTCACGTGCAATCAGCTGTCCGGGCAGGTGGACGCGCGCGACTTCGCCATCGCTGCCAACGGCAGCGAGGGTCACATGACCCGCTCCCAGGTACTGCGCTCCCCTGCTTTGGAACGACGAAAAGTTGGATATAAAGAAGATGCACACATGGTGTCAACCCATACGGTCTACCCCGTATTCTCGTAACAGGGAAACAGAGTGTTCAGGTCCACACGGGGTACGGCCGGTTCTATGCGGGCTACAACCAATAAAATGTGCCTATTTGTTTGTGTTTCTCCCTTGTGATGGGACTTTGTAGGATGAACGTTGAGATTTATAAGGGGCACAGTGGGGTGACCAATAAGGTCTGGATTGGTCTGTAATAAGGTAGGGCACTGGTAAGGGGTTGACAGGTATGAAGATGCGCTCGATTTAATCGACAGGTTGTAAGTTGTTCACCGGACTAATTGACGACATGGCGATCGGTGTAAGCCAATCAGTTTCAAAGACAGTGCGCATATTATGTATTACCAGAGTGTGTTTGTTTCCATGTGTCACCACAAGTGCTGTGTGTGGTTAATGCAGTACTTGATTCCTGTAAAAAAACAAACAAATTATTTTGTGTTTGAACATCTGAACACCTCCTGTTTTAATGCCAAAAAAGGGTAAAACCCATTCTTATTTTACATACTTTGATACTGGCAAAAAAGTCACATGATATAGCTACTCACCCCGAGGTATAGTGCATCGTCTTTATATTGTTCGCCGTTTGGTGTTCTCTGGTCTGACACTTTTGAGACTAGACCATGAAGAAAGCTGTCTCTGGTGTAGGCGAATCAGTTTCAAAGACAATGCATCAAATATAATTATCAGAGCCATGTTTGTTTGCATGTTCACCAGAAGTGCTGTGTGTGCTTAATGCAAATTTGATTCCTTGAAAAAGGTATCCATTTGGTGCTTGAGTATCTTAACACCCTTTGTATTGCCGGAAAAGGGTAAAACCTATCCTTCATTTTCATACTATAGATCATAGGATGTCTTCGTAGTTAATTTCGTTACTTCACGGCGATTCGCGTGGTGGACAGCTTGTGCCGTCAAAGGCGTTATGCAGGCCCTGCTGTGAGTGAACTCTGTCTGAAGAACCGTCAAGTGATCCTGCTCGCACTGGAAGTACAGAAATAGCACGGACGTAGAATTAACGGGAAACCCAATTGCAGAGTCACGGTGAAATTAAAATCACGGCAACAATCGCCACACCACCACTCATAGCCGCGCAGTGGTGGCTATGCACGTGGCCTGTAGTTCAGCGCTGTGGAGGCAGCGAGGAGGATGGAGTGATGCCCCCTCCTCACGCGTGTCCGTTTTCCTCCGTGCGCTCCGGTTTCCTCCATTGATTGCCTGAAAACATCTTAATGTGTAGAGGACTACAGAGCTTTGAGAACTTTCGGTAGCATTGGCTCACCGCCTGCCTGGCTGCTGCTTCCAGCTCGAGCCTGTTGTTCCTCGGCGATTGCGAGAGACGCAATCTGCACGAATGGACGACACCGATGCTGTGTCGACATAAACATTGTAATCACGTTGAGAAAGGTAACGCCGCGTCGTGAACAGCAATTAACGCGGCAACCCTCGTGTCAACCGACGCCGCCGACCGGGCCCTTCGAGGGAAATATCGGTGCCCTCGGTACGCAATAGTGGCGGCAATAATGATGTTGCCTGGGGGTCCCATCGCTTCCCATCCGCCTATAATGCGAGCGTAGCAACTCTGCCCAGGCATGGCCTGTAACGCAGCGGCACGGTGTTCACTACGCGCACACTTCTTTACCAAATCCTTATTTGGGACAGAGACTTGAGGAAAATATTCGTATCATAAATCGGTGGCTTATAATATTTTGGGGCAGCACCCCTCCCCCCACCCGCCCATCCACCACCCCTCTCGGCCTCGTCGTTGCTCAACCCGCTTTCCCGCAATTTTCCAGCTCAAGTGCATGGCGGAGGCGGTGGCGCCGGGCCCGGGGACACTGAGCGAGCCCGACGCCCTGCTGATGCCCGGCGGCGTCCTCGCCTACGTCGAGTGAGGCTTATGAGCGCACGCACTCCCGACCGCCCCCCCCCGCAGCGTGCCGACCGGTGCTCGCTTTCACCCGGGGACAGTCCGGGATGCTGGTCCGGACAACCATCGTGGTGCCCGCCGCATCCATCCACCGCCCTCGTAGGAGTACGGGAGGAAGATTGGATGCGATGACGTAGGATTATTATGGACAGGCGCACCTTGTGTTCTAGTGGTAGTGCCTTACGCCGATAATCCCCACTCCCCAGCCAAGCTGCTAAAGCGGCGCTCTGGAACATACCGAGTGTGAAATGAAGCACTGAGTGAGGCCGATGGGCGGCCAGGACCCACAGCCCTGCAGCGTCAGTATGTTTACAGGGGGGAGGAGTGGTGGGAGTTAGGGGGCTATACAGAAACTCAGGTGGGGGGGACGACGACCAGGACAGAGTTATTGTGAAACAGATTTTATGAAAATTGATGAATGCTAAATGGAATGAGTAACACAATGTGACCTGTTTGTGTCGACCGTGCGTTCTGCTCCGGCTCATCCAGCCCGAGTGTGTACGTGGGACGGCCGTGACTTTTGTGAATTTTGTCCAGCCCCTTGCAGCTATGGCAAATTAAAAGGTGGCGGTGGTCGGGTGGTAGTGAGGGCGGTGGCGGTGGTCACGGTGCATCTGTCAATCATCTCAGTCAGTCAACCAACGGCACCTGGGTCTGTCCCGTGACCTCCTGTCAGCGAGCCTTCGACACTTCAAGTGGCCTCAAAGCACACCTGGTGATGGAGGTGGTACCATCCCGCCCCCCCCCCCCCCCCTCGTGCGTGGCGGTCGAGTGCAGGCCGGACGAGATGAAGAGGATGCCTCAGTGCCGGGAGGTGCTGAGACGCGTGGGGGCCTCAAACCCCGAGACCTTCCCTCCCAACCACAGTCGCCCAAAACGGCTCCTCAACGCCACCTTGCACTGCCTCGTGAGAAGCCGCACCTCGACGACGACGACGCCGCCGCGGTTGACTCTCGTCACATCACTGGGGTCGACTTAAATGAACGAAATAGATGGACTTTCTGAGGTTCACCTTTGCCTCCTGTGTCTGGAGAGCGATTCAGGCGAGAGAGGGGCGTAGAACCGCGTGCCCACGTGTGCTCACGTGTACCCACGTGTGCTCACGTGTACCTACGTGTGTTCACGTGTACCCACGTGTGTTCACGTGTACTCACGTGTACCCACGTGTGCTCACGTGTACCCACGTGCGCTCACGTGTGTTCACGTGTACTCACGTGTACTCACGTGTACCCACGTGTGCTCACGTGTACCCACGTGTGTACACGTGTGTTCACGTGTACCCACGTGTGCTCACGTGTACCCACGTGCGCTCACGTGTGTTCACGTGTGTTCACGTGTGCTCACGTGTACCCACGTGTGTTCACGTGTACTCACGTGTGCTCACGTGTGCTCACGTGTACCCACGTGTGCTCACGTGTACCCACGTGTGTACACGTGTGTTCACATGTACCCACGCGTGCGTCTGAGTGACCACAGGGCTCATGTGGTCCAGCGGTCATTGCACCTGAGCTACGAACCCGGAGACCGGAGTTTCGTTGCCGCTTGTGACCAACGCCAGTGACGAATATCTGCATCGGTTCTGGGCCTCCCCTAGATTGACTCAGCCTCAAATGAGTAACTGGGGCAGTGTGTAATCAATGGCACTGGAGAGGTGGAGGTGGTCTGGCGTGGTTTTTCGGCCACGACGCCGCCTCGTGCGCCGTGGCGGCCTTCAGTGGTGCTCGCTAACAGCACGTGGCACGACAGTCTGGTGAGGTTATAGCTCAGGGGTGGGGAACGTCTGGCCCGCGAAATAATTTGGTCTCTGGCCCTGCCAAGGCAATCGCAGGTGGGACTCGAAATTAAATAATTCTAGGAGCAAACCTGGAAAAGCAGTTGCGAGTAGCAACAACATCATCAATACCAGCTAACATCATCACACGCCTCGCCAAAGAGAAGCAGTTCCAGCCCATCGCGTTAGGGGTGAGTTAATTCAATGTTTGACCAAATATAACAGGCTAATTTTTAAGTTGATTATTTTGTATGGCCCGCGAATGATGTTATAAATATCCAAATGGCCCTTGGCAGAAAAAAGATTCCCCACCCCTGTTATGGGGGGATCTTTGTTTCGTGTACCCAGTCATCCGAGGCGGTCAACCCACAACAACTGAGTGTGTCCCCGTGACCTGTCAATGAGCCTTCGACGCATCACGTGGCCACAAAGCGCACCTAGCCTGGCGCAAGCGCTGCGGCGACGTCACCCCCCGCTAAGTGGCGAACGGCGGCGGCCATCGCCGCTGTCTCTTGTCGCGGCCCTGGGCGTGCCCACAGGGCAGGAGCGAGGCTCTGAGGGCGGAGGACGTGGCCGTGCTGGGCTGGATGTCGTGCGGCCTCTCGGTGTCTCAGCTTCAGGGCGCCGACTCGTCCGTGCTGGAGGGAGTGAGCGCATGCGGCCACTACTCGAGCGAGCAAGTCGTCGCGCTCCCGCCGCTCCTCACGCGGCGCTACGGGTGCGCCACCCACCCTCCCACCCCCATCGACTATGGATTTTGTCGGCCGACTCTCTGTTGCATGTGCATATTTTTTTTTTTTACAATTATGCCCCAAGACGCGATCGGTAGAACCGTGAACGTGCGATCCAGAAGTCGCAGGTTCGATTCCATCGCCCAAATGTTTCGCCAACTGATATGTCCACAGTTTCCTTTGTGAAGTGTTGCAACTGACTTGACCTTTGGCCCAACAGGTACGCGATCGGGTGGAGCGGGAAGACTGTGAAGGGCCTGAGCGACCTCCTCACCGTCCTCAAGATGAGCATGCTCGACTCGGTGCCCACGGTGAGGCTCCGCCGGGAACACGACACGGGTGGCAGGGCCGATTAGCAGGGCCGGTCGGCCGGGCCGGTTGGCGGGACCGGACGGCGGTGCCGAGCGGGAGGGACTGGGTGGCAGGGCCGGGTGGTTGGGCCGGGGGGCAAGGCCGGACGGCAGTACCGGGCAGGAGGGTCCGGGCGGCCGGGCCGGGCGGCAGCGCCAGCACCACTTGCAATAAGAACGACTTGACGTTAATAATGCGCCCATAATTGAACACACTTCTTATGAGAAGGGGACAGCAGTGTTGGAAGAGGGGGCAGCACTTTTGGCGAAGAAATTCAATCGGCAAAATTGTTTTTATTAATCCGGGAGAGCCACACAGGAGGGGGTCCTACCGCATTGGGGTTTTTATTTGAAGACGCTAGTCAGCCAATTTAATGTTGAGCGTTTACACACGTGGGAGGAAACTGGAGCACCCGGTGGAAACCCACTCGTGCGAGGGGGCAACGCTCTATCCCCGTAGAGATGGAAACACGTGGCGGTGAGTCCACTTGCGGTACCGGCTTCTCTCGGCCAGCCAGGGGATGGCACCTCCTCGACTGCCCACGGGGATTGAGTTTTGACGGCATTCGTGCTGCGATCCACCAAGCCTCGCGCTGCCTCCACAGTGCTGAATCAGGCACCACGTGCACAACCACCACCACTGGCGAGACGGGCGGGGGGGCCGGCACTGTTGGAGAGAGGGGGCCAGTTTGGTTAATGATGCCGATTACCGAGTGTCGTTATCGTGCAGGACGTGATACGGGAGGGAACCCAAGACCTGCTGCTCAGGGACGTGCAGGAGAAACGCTTGAAAACCCAGGTGCGGCTGCGCAGGGGGCGCAGCGTGGAGGACCTGGGGGTCCGCCTCGTCAAGAGGCCCATCAAAGCCAGAGGTGAGCGACCCTTCCGCCACATTTCAGCCTGCTGGGCTCTCGATCGTGCTGGTGCCTTCACCGACGATGAGCCCCCGCGCACCTGCATCGTCCGTCGTCGTAAACATCAGCAGGATCTTTTCAGGGCAATCAAGCATCTCCCGTGCTCGTCACGGCTCATGCGCCCTCGTTGGCCACCACTCCTCGCCCACCTCGAAGGCCGGGCATTGGACGGTTCTACGCGTGCGGTGCAACACGGTCACGGGCACGCGTGTGCGTTTCGCGCTTACATTGTTGATTGCTCGTGCGTGTTTGTGCTTTGTGTGCATTCGTGTGTGCGTGCACGTGTGTGTGCGTATGCATTTGTGTCTGCGTGTGTCTGCCAGTCATCTCAGTCAGTCAACACACGGCACCTGGCTCTGTCCCGTGACCGAGCAGCGAGCCTTCGACACTTCACGTGGCCTTAAAGTGCACATAGCCTGGCACAAGCGCCGCGGTGATGTCACCTCCGCTTATTGGCGAATGACGGTTGTTGTTGTTGGGGTGTACACACGCGCGTGTATTGTACCTATGTATGTATGTATGTGTGCGTACGTGCGCATGCGTGTTTGTTATAAATGTCGTATCTGCGTGTGTGTGTGTATACGTGCGCGTGCGCGCACACGTGCGTGCGTATGTTGTTTGTACACGCGCGCGCGTGTCGTCTCTGTGCGTGCGTGCGCGCGCAGTTCGACGCGCCGCGTGCACGGACACGCCGTACACGCGCGCCGACCTCGTGGATCTGGGTTACGGGCTGCCCTGGCTGCCGCTCACCGACCTCGTCGACTGCATCATGCCAGCCACCATCGCCGACACCCTGGACATGCTGGGCGCCGCCGACTTCTCCGCCGACAAGCTCCAGGCCCTCAAGACGGTGAGGGGTGTGTGGACACGACAGTCTCCCCATAATCATTTGTATTTTATAACTGGAGGAATCCGATGGGCTGCAGAGCTCATTTTCCACAAATGTGCAGTCCGGGCAGGTCATAAAGTTGCAACAATAAACAGTAAAAAAAAGTACGGAGTGCAAAGTATAGGAAAGGTAAGTCAATAATGAAAATAAAATGTTCCTATTTTTGTTTTGCCAGGTAAAGCCCACTGAGCTATCAGCTTATTTTTTCAGACGCGACCTGGCCACAAATGTTAACTCGACGAAGTGGCTTATCACGTGTAAATTTATAACAGCTAAATAATCTAAATAATCTAAACGCATGTTTCTAAATATACTCTCAATGGAAGAGTATCAGGGTTCAGAGGGGATCAGAGTTGAAAGGTTAGAAGGGTTGAAAGGGTATCGGTAAAATGGTATCAGGGTTCGAATGGTGTTGGAGTTCAAAGGATATCAGTCAAAGGGCATTAGGGTTCAAAGGGTACCAGGGTATTAGGGTTCAAAGGGCATCACGGTTCAAATGGAATCAGAACTTTAAAGGGTATCAGGAAAAGTGTATCAGAGTTCAAAGGGTACCAAGGTTCGAAGGATATTAGGATATTATCAATGAACACGTCAAGAGTTAAAAGCGTATTATGTATGTTGAACTTCTTTCTCACCGTACGTAGCAAACCGTGCTAATCGGAAGTGCGGGTGGGGGGGAATGACAACAAATCTCGCTAATTGTGCGAAAGAGCGTGTGTACGCCGTGTGCATGCGTGTGTGTCCGTGCAGGCCCTGGGGGCGCCCAGCACCAACGTGGACGCCGTGGGGCTGCGCCGCTTGGCCCTGGCGCTGAACTCTAGCGAGCTGCGGGCCCTCGACCTCACCCAGCTCGACCTCGTGTCCGTGCTCGCCACCATCCCCGGCTGGAGCCAGGGCCAGGTGCGGACCATCCACATGCCCCCCTCCTCCGCTGCCCCCCCGGGCACGGCTCGCGGGCCCGTAATGGGGTTTGCAATTCGGGGGGATCCGCCGCTTGAGTCTCCCGGAGCGGCGGGTTAAACAATGGGGACGTTTCTCAAGTCCCCCAGCCTCTTGTGGTCCACCCAGCTGTTGCGAATGGTTTTGGCGAAGTTAGTCGATCGGGCAGGTCATGGTTGGTGGAGTAAAATTTGGGGCGTTCCCCACCTCATCCAAGTGGTCTGGCCAGCGTGGAACAGTAGGCCAAATAATCTCTAGACGGGGGCCCTTTAAGAGCTCCCACGAGCAGGGGGCGCTTCCACTATTGGTGGTGTGAGCAGGCAATTTCAGGGTTGCACCTTTACCGTTCGAACACCGCGCCTTCATTCACTCATGAACACATCTTGCAAAGCACTCATTTCACGGGTAGTAAACGCTTAACTTTGAACGTTGTCATCCCCATTGCTATCTCAGAAATATTTTGTCAGGCAATTACGCGTGAAATCATCAACGTGAGCAACAATAATCGCGATCTTACACGCATTTGCAAGCCAGACGATACGATTATCGTGGACCTCATGTTGTACGATCCATCGACGTACCGTATCACCGAATCGCGACAGCTCGAGGCCTGGGTTCGACACCCAACTCACGTGCCTTTCTGCGTGGAGTCTCTGTATGTTCTCCCACACTTCTGCAAGAGCTTTCCCTCCGCGTAGTGCGGTTATCTCTCGTGACGAAAAATAACACGACGCAACTGGCATCGGCCAAAACATTGCAACGCTTGAAAAAAGTGACCCGCGAATTACTCAATTGGGATCGTACGTAGTAGGAACTAGCACCCTTCTATACGCGAAAAAGCATGGGTGGAACCTCCTAAAAAAACACACGATTGATGCTCAGTGAGGTTTTCCCCGGGTAAACTAGCGCAATAGTAGGAATGGAATCAATGACGCGCGACTCTGCGATTGCCGCGCTTTTTGACAGCTGGCGGTCGTGGCCGAGGGTTTCCTGGCTGGACGCCCAGTGTCCTCGCTCACTGCCCACGAGATCTCCTCCCTGGGGATATTCTTGGCAGGAATTCCGGACCTCTCGGGCATCAAACAAGACGCCTACAAGTGAGCAGGTTTCCTTTCATCCACGAACATTCAGCGTTTTGGGAATTATTTGTCAACTGAACGCCTCTTTATTTATTCATTACGCCGACGGCGAGTCTTTAATTGGACGAAAATCATCGAGCGTGACGATGGCTACGACTAGCGACCGGAGACCAACGCACGACCGACTTTGACGAAAGCAAAACATGTCCGAATGAAGGTGCAGACTTAAGATAATTTTAGTAGCGTTATTAATTAGACACTGTAATGCACCGAGGAAAACCAAAAAAGTGGTAATTTTCTATGCGCATGAAAAAAATTCATTTGCATTGGGGGGTACAATCTAGGCCTGGGCAAAGTTTGCCGCCTTTGACAATGAAGATGGGGGATGGGAAAGGATGGGAAGGGATTTGGGGGGGGGGGCTTCTAGCCGTCGAACCGCCGTGAGTATTTACTTCACTGGGGCCCCCACGCTTCCCTCCGTGCGCCTGGTTGGTGGTGTCGGTTTGGCGGTGGCGAGACGGTGGTTATGCGCGTGCGCGCAGGCTGGCGGCGGAGAGCGTGGGCAACGTGGACACCTTCAGCCCCGCGCAGTTGCAGGCCCTCTTCTCCGTGGCGAAAACCGTCTGGGGCTCGAACCTCACGGCTTGGACCCCCGAAACGATCAACCAGGCCGGATGCCTGCTCGGTGAGGTCCGGCGTGAACTCGCGACGAGTACTCGCTGGGGTTGCTACCTTGGCTGTTTTTTTTTTCCCCCAGGATCATTCTATTGTTGAGGTGGTTGGCACGGGAAACCCATGTCAGCCTTTCCGAAACAGTAATTGCCCCCCCCCCCCCCATTTGTTTGTCGGTTGTGCATCGATACACCACTGAAAACGATGCGCTTGCATTTGATTCTCCCCTCCTCCTGTATCACGAGATATTCTCCTTCACGTGGTGCGTCCTGGTGGTTTTTGCACCTCGGGTGGCAACCGTGGTTCACGCGCACACGCACGTGCGTATTGCCTGGGTTAGGGTTCAGGGGTCAGAGACACTGGGCTGGCACTGCTGAGAATTCCGACTTGGGACCTGAGTGCAGTGAGACGATGGTTCTCAGGCCGGTCGCCAATGACCGCGCGAACAAATCACGTTCAATGTGATCGTTCACCCCAGATTTGGCAAAATTCCATCTCTGAGAATGACAACCATTTCGGATTGGCTGCCCTGTTGGCGATCGTTTTTTTGTGGTGGGACGTTTGGGAAAGCGCGGCGTCCTTCCCACGTGTGGATAAATAAATGTGGCTTGAAGGGCTTTCAGAAGTCGTTTTGTTGCCACCTCCTTCCGCGGGCCTTTCTCTAACAAATCATCCTACACGAGATCTCATGTGCATACTGCATCTGGTGACATTACAACTGATATTATTGGAACAACAACAAAAAACGCCGATAACAATTGTTAAAAAAGGAAGACTCAATCTCAACACATTCACCATCAACGCTACATTGTAATAGAATGATATGTAGTAGGCTGACGTTTCAGGCAATAAGCCTCCTTCAGTAGCTAGAGAGAGGGCAGAGGGACTGGCCGACTTGTAATCGGGAATCTCCCACAATCTTGAGATGCAATAATTCATCTCTGTCTGCTCGTGTACTCGAGCAGACAGATATTAATAATGGACTATGCAATAAGTGTCTTGCCGTAGCATCTTAAAGGTTTTTTTTTTACTCTATTTAGATACTATATCTTTTAAAACTGGAATTTTACATTGTAAAATGTCAGCGAAGATGGTATAAGTCCTCATCAGCCATGGATGAGGGGCCTCTCCAAAACGCCGCCACCCGACATAAGCCTGCGATGCAACGATCTATCCAGCGCCTGCACACGAACCGATCTCGTCACTCCACCTCCACGGTGGACGTCCTCTCGGGACACATTCCAGTCGTGCCAGTGGCAGAAAATCTATATCTAACACTTGCCGAAAGCCCAGCAAGACGAATTGTTTCTTTGTGAAGGGGTGGCGGGGAAAGGACCTGGGAGGGATGGTTTGACGAAGCGTGGTTTCTGGTGGGTTTTTTTTGTTCCTGGAGAACAGCTGCAGCATCTGTGGACGAGTGGAATTCCCTGCAAAGCGATGTAGTCGGCGTCATCAAACCTGTGGTCCTCCTCCTCACCCCGCCGAGCACGCTCGTGGTGGGATACGCGCTCACGCTCGCACGCTCACGCTCGCACGCTCACCATCACGCGCTCACGCTCGCACGCTCACGCTCGCACGCTCACCATCGCACGCTCACCATTGCACGCTCACCATCGCACGCTCACCATCGCGCGCTCACCATCGCACGCTCACCATCGCACGGGTCTTGGCTTTTCCTTTTTTGACGGTCTGCGCTTATTGTTTCAACGTTGCCCTGGCTAAATCCACCTACATTCCTGGTCGCATTGCAAAATAGTGATAACAATCCTCGGACTTTATTTTCCTGTACCAGTCAACTTTTGAATAAGGAACTAAACGTAATCTCCCACTCCTCTGCTGATTTTATACTAAAATTCAACCATTTTTTCAGGCTAAAATGTCCATTATCAGGTCCAGATGACTGTTTCTTCTACTTGCCTCCGGCTTAGTTTGAGGGCACAATGTTGACCAAGTTTTCCGCAATTTCAACTGCGGAACTCATCTCTTTATTTGGTGTCTGTCGACCTACCAGCTGTCCACTGGACCCCTTTCCTCTAAGGCTGTTACGGGACAGTTCCGGTCCCTCAATACTAGCACAGTTCCTGCCTTGTTTAAGACGGCTACGGTCACCCCCCACTTTTCTAAAAAGCCGGGTCTTGATCCCGAGCTTTATAAAAATGTTCACCCAATATCGAACCTTCCGTATTTGTCTAAGATTCTGGAACGAGCTGTGGTCACTCGTTTACACCAGCACCTGGCCTCAAACGATCTGTTTGACCACTTTCAATCGGGGTTCAGGCCTGTACATAGCACCGAGACTGCTCTGGTAAGGGTGGTCAACGATTTACTTTGTCAGCAGATAAAGGCTTTATCAACCTCCTCATTCTGCTCGATCTAAGCATGGCATTTGACTCCATTGATCATGGGGTTCTCCTTGAGCGACTGGAAGTCTCATTGGGGATCTTTGGCAATGCTTTGTTGTGGTTCCACCCTTGCTTAAATAATCATGGGTACTTCGTCACAAAGGATGGCTTCAAGTCACCAATTAGGCCGGTTCTCTGTGGTGTTCCGCAGGGATCTGTACCTGGCACATCACTTTTTAGCATCTACATGCTATATTCTGCTCCGACATCTTGGCTTATAGCATTGTATGCAGATGACACTCAAATTTATGTCCGGTTAGGACCAGACAATGCAACAGCTTCTTATGCGCTGTCTGCATCACTAACAGCAGTGAAGTCATGGTTACGCCAAAACTTTTTGCTACTCAATGCCGACAAGACCAAAGCCATATCCATCGGCTCCCCTCTACATCTTTATAAAATTAGTCCGCCTCGTTTGTTGATGGATGGTCACGATGTCTGCCCTACACGGGATGTCAGAAAGTTTGGTGTTCAGTTTTAGCAGTCGTTATCCTTTCAGACACATATATCTAAGGTGGTTAAAAATGTCCTTGTTCCACCTAAGAAATATTTGCCAGAATTCATCTCTTCCTGTGACCTGCTGACTTGGAGAGACTGGTCCATGCTTTTGTGTCGTCCCGACTCGATTACTCCAACGCCTCACTGGTTGGGATTCTGAGCAAAGTACTGGGCAGACCCCAGTTTGTTCAGAATGCAGCTGCTAGAGTGCTTATATATGTACACTATTCCGTGAGTACATTATACCAGTCCTCTTATCTCTTCATTGGCTACCCGGTCAAATTCCGAATGGATTTTAAGATAATGCTATAACCTATAAGAGTTTCAAAGGGCTCACTTTCACATTACTTGTAGGAAATAATACATTTATATATCCCATCAAGGTCCTTAAGATATTCTAATCTCCAAATGCTCAGCACTCCCAGGTCTAGGTTGCGTTCTTTTGGTGATCATGGCTTTTGTTAGCATTGCACCCAAACTATTGAAAGCCTTAACCACTTGAAATCAGAGTCGATAGATATGTTCAAGTCTGTTTAAATAAAAAAAATCCATCTCTTTAAACTAGACTTTCCTCTTCATTTTGTTTTTTGTTTCCTGCTTTTCATGCGTTGCGCATTGGGATCCTGGGATGGAATGCGCATTAAACACTTTTATTATTATTATTAAGGTTATACTGGGGATCTTTGTCTTCATAGCGGTTAGCTACAAACCCGGCGACCTGAGTTCGATTCTCACTCACGGCCAACACCAATAACTGTTATCTGAACCGGTCCTGGGCCTCTCCTAGGTCAACTCAGCCTCAAATGAATACCTGGCGCGGTGTGTAAACATCGCCGCTAGCCAACCACCTGCTCGTGTGCCGTGCCGGCCTTCATAGGTGCTCGCAAGCGGCACTTGACGCAACAGTCTGTTGAGGCTATACGGGGGATCTTTGTGTGTGTGCTCACTGCAGGCACTCAGCCCGGCCGTGCTGTCATCTCTGCGCGTGGAGAGCGTCGCCACCATCACGGACGAGCTGCTTAAACTACTCAATCAGTCGCAGCTCAACTCAGTCTCAAGAGTCTGGGAAAACACCCCAGTCCTCATGGCCACCCCCACCCCCGTCCCCACCCCCGCCACGAACAACACCACCTCCAGCAACACAAACAACAACACCTCCAACACCACCTCCAACAACACAAGCAACAACGGCTCTAGCAGCTCCACGAGTTCCAACACATCTTCCACCACCACCCCCTCTGGCTCTGGAAACACAAACAACAACACAAACAACAACACAGGCAACAACACAAACAACACAAACAACAACACAGGCAACAACGGCTCTAGCAGCTCCACGAGTTCCAACACATCTTCCACCGCCAACACCACCCCCTCTGGCTCTGGAAACACAAACAACAACACAAATAACAACACAAACAACAACACAAACAACAACACAAACAACAACACAGGCAACAACGGCTCTAGCAGCTCCACGAGTTCCAACACATCTTCCACTGCCACCAACACCCCCTCTGGCTCTGGTAACACAAACAACAACTCAAACACAAACAACAACGGCTCCAGCAACTCCACAAGTTCCAACATATCTTCCACCACCACCACCCCCTCTGGCTCTGGCAACACAAACAACAACACAAACAACAACACAAACAACACAAACAACAACACAAACCACAACACAGGCAACAACGGCTCTAGCAGCTCCACGAGTTCCAACACATCTTCCGCCGCCAACACCACCACCTCTGGCTCTGGAAACACAAACAACAACACAAATAACAACACAAACAACACAAACAACAACACAAACAACAACACAAACAACAACACAAACACAAACAACAATGGCTCCAGCAACTCCACAAGTTCCAACATATCTTCCACCACCACCACCCCCTCTGGCTCTGGCAACACAAACAACAACACAAACAACACAAACAACAACACAAACAACAACGGCTCCAGCAGCTCCACGAGTTCCAACTTGCCCATCACTTCCAGCACCCCCACGACTGCAACGACCCGCACCACTACGGCCGCCAAGCCCAAAGAACCTGGCGTTGGCTATATGCTTGTTCCTCACGTCTCACAAAGTGAGTAGAGACGTTGACACACGGAGAGGGGAAGAGGGGAGAGAGTGCATAATTGTGAGACAGAGATAAAGGAGATAGAGTGAAAGAACGCGTTTAAGGTGGCAATAGGCCTCGACAAGGTAAGGTAATTTACCTTTTTACCGGGTAAAAGGGTAAAGGTGTCGACCATGCCAAGGGGTAAGGTAAAGGGTAGGGTAAAGGTAGCGCAGAAGAATTACCCGATAGGGTAAAGGTAGTGCTAAGTATTACCCGGTAAATACCCTGTTTACCGCTCACTAATAGCTCTGTGGCGCAGTCCGTGGTCTCCATTTTAAATTTGGATCATTGATGTGGGACCAGATGGAGACAGACCACGTTCTTGATGTAGAGGATGAGGTCGAGGATGCCAGCAACGGCATTTCCGGGGTCGCCGCGAACAGCAATCGAAAGAGGCAGCGGGGGGCGTTCCCGTGGGAGCACACGCACGACTGGATGGAGGGTGATCCCCGTGTGCAGCAAGCAAAACGGCAGTGCGTGCACTGCTGCGAGTGGTTTTCCTCCCACACGAACGCGTCGGGGTGCAAAGCCCACCTCAAGAAGCACAAAATGCTCGCCCCAGGCAGCGAGGTCGGGACGTCGGCGTAGGCGAGCCGCCTAATGCAGCAAACGCTCAGCCGGCCAGCAATGCCGGATCGCCTCCTGATAAAGTTTGAGAACGCAGTGGTTGATTTTGTTATCCAATGTGCAATATCTTTGCGAGCCGCGGGCAGCGACAATTTCAAGACCTTGGTCCACACACTGACGCAGAGATACGAGGGCCCATCGACCCGCACCGTCATTCGCAGGATTGTCGAGCTTCACGCCATCATGCTGCCCATCGTCGGAGCGGTCTTCTCCAACCTGGACGTCGCCATCTCGCTCACCATCAACGGGTGGTCGAACCGCAACCTGAAGGGATTTTGGATGGTTACGGTGCACTGGATCGACGCCAAATCTGATGCGTCGAAATCCATGCTGCTGACGATCATCGATGTGCAGTCCGGAAGGGGTGTCGGCAAGCGCATTGGCGCCGCTCTGTCTGAGTACCTCCAAAGCCTCGGGCACAATGTCTCGACCAAGCTGCTCGCTGTCACCAGCGACATTGGCTCCGATGCGATCAGTGCTGTCAAGACGTTCGCTCTGGTCAACGCGGATGCTGGATATGAGCAGTTGCAGGTTCGCCACCATATTCGCTGCGCGGATCATTCGGTCTAGATCGGCATCGTCCAAGTTCTCAAACTGATCAAGTCGCCCAACGCCGAACTGTGCAGGGCGCTCGTCAAAATCAGGTGCAGCAAGGTCGTCCGGCAGTCGCACCGCCACGAGGCCGAGATCGCCAAGCTCGCCAGCGAGGAGCCGACGCACCAGGACTCGCTGACCAGGTGGAATTCGACGTTTGACGTGGGCGACGACGCCATCAAGAAGCGTATCCCATTTGACATTATCATGGCGCGCTTCCAGGATGTGATCGGCGTCGGTACTTTCTCTGACGTGCAGTGGGCAAACATCGAGGGCGTGACAGCATTCCTGCGAATGCCGCGCCAGGTCATGACCTCGTTGTCGGCGAACCGCAAGTCGACATTGGATCTCGTGCCGGTGACGATGGAGCACCTGATCCGTAATTGCGATTACGGTGAAACTGCTCTTAGAGCGTATGATGAGTCCTTGACCGTGACGGGGGGATAAAAGGCCGAGCTGGTGCAGTACCGCAACTTCCTGTTTCAGGAACCTGCCATTGTGGCGTCCTACTTGAATCCACAGCTGCCGAAAACGACAGACCAAGACGAGCTGGCGACACTGAAGGCCACGGTCCGCTCTGTCCTGCAGCATCGCTACCCGGACGTACTCACGATCCCTCCGACGGCAGTCGTTGCGAATATGGAGGAGGGGTCGCTGTTCAGCACCCTATTCAGCAACGTCAGCAGCTCCATCGACGACGGCTATGAAGTCGATCGTTTTCTGAGCATGGGCGTCACAACCGCCAGCACCTTCATTGACGTAATGCGGTGGTGGTCTCCCCACAAAGAGCTGCTCCCTGCCCACTACAAGATGGCCTGTGACTACTTGGGTGCGCCGGCGACATCAACTCCCTGCGAACGCGCGAATAGCGGAGCCGGGCGGGAGTTCACATGCGTTCGCCAGTCGCTGTCATTGACGCTCTTCATCCAGTCCATGTGCTTGCGCTCGTGGATTGCGGTCGGCTGCCTGAAGGTCCCGTCTAACCGGGCTGGAGCGGCGCAGGATCTTATTGCCTGTTGTTCGTCCGAGGACAACGGCAATGACGAACTTGATCAGGTTGTTGATGAGATCGTCATCGACCAAGACGACTGGGACGATGAGGTTATGGAGGACAGTGTCGTCGACAGCCTCAACGCCCGATTCGAGAGTATTCTATATGAATAAAGTGCTCATGTGTAGTACCCCGGTAATTACCCTGTAATCGGGTAATTTGTATGGGATAAGGGTAAAAGGTAGGGTAAAGGTTGGCTCGTTGCTTTTTTACTTTTACCTTACCTTGCTACAGGATAAAAGGTAAGGGTAGAGTGATTGTTTTGTGGTAAGGTAAAAGATAGGGTAAAGGTAGGCTCGATTTTACCTTTTACCTTACCTTGCCGCGGACTAGGTGGCAAAAGAGGTGCAAGACAGAGAGCGTGAGAGTGCCAAGACATGAGACAGAGAGAGGGCATAATACACCAACCCGCACCATCTGAAACAAAGATCCACCGTATAGCCTTAATAGAGGTTTTTTTTGGGATAGATCGCGTAAATATGAATGTGTTATTAGATCCACCACCACCCGATACAGCCAATTAGTAAGGTTTGTCACGTAAACAAAACATGTCAATTCATTACAAATCAAGGGCGTCAAAATCACCATGACTTTGTGGGCTGCCAAAGATTAACAAACCTGACGTCCCATTAAGACCCATAGTACAATAGGCTCTGCCACATTATGCATGCGCATTATGCATGCACACCATGCTTGTACATTCTGACGTTTTTTGTGTCTATGAAAATCGCAGTACCTGTTGTCTGCTCACAGTTAATCACCTTCGACATATGGTGACCTCTATAGACATGCAGTTAAACCGTGTAGTACTATTACTTGATTATTTGCTTCCAAGCAGCACTTAGCCTGTAGCTATCCGAAGAGTATTTTTTTTAGTTCTCTCAATTTTGATAGATTCTATAATTAGTCTTGGCCAGTAGTAACTAGTTTTGCACAGATCTTCAACATTATAAAAATCAATTGAGCGTCCTTGTTGGCACGCGTGTTTTGCCACTGCTGACAGTTGTATTTGGGAGTATGTAATATTCCTTTGATGTTCTTTTAGTCTCGTGCTTATCATTCGTCCTGTCTGACCAACATAGCATTTGCCACAAGAGCAATTAATCCGGTACACATCTTATATTGATAGCTTTGGTAATACATCTTTAGTACCACAAATTAGTTTCTGTATTTTATGTAACCTGCCAAATCTGACTCACATGTTTTGTTTTTCCCAAAATCTGGCTAGTTTATCAGTTACTCCTGCAATGTACAGTATTCTAATAGTTTTAATTGCTTGGTCAGTTTCAATGCTAGTGCTATTTGTTTTGGACATGGCATTCAGTGCCCTGTTGATTTGTGCATCATTGTAGCCGTTCAATTGCAGCACTTCTTTAACACGTTTAATTTCACTTGACTATCACCATCCCACACTTTCTTAGCTCGATGTATGAACATCTTGATGCGAGATTTTCTGTGCGGGGTGATGGTGTGACTGCATTCAGATCGGCATCAGTGTGTGTTTTCTTTCAGTAAACGCTGTGTTAATTTACCGTTTTGGCCGCACCCGCAGAATATCCATAAAATGGGAGAGTTCTGTCAACTTCCACTTCCATGGTGAACTGGATGGACGGGTTTTGGGAGTTGAGATTATTTAGAAATTCGTTAAGTGTTTCTTTGCTGTGTGGCCTAACCACCAATGTGTCATCCAAATATCTAAACCAAGCAGAGGGTTTAAGTGTGCTTGAAATGATTGCTTTTGCTTCAAAATCGTCCATGTACAAATTGGCAATCACGAGAGATGAAGGAGCGTTCATTGCCGCTGCTTCCTTTTGTTTATAGAAATCATCTTTCCAGAAGAAATAGGTGTTCTATAGACAGTGCTCAGCTAGTCGTGAGCTATATTTGGCTACACCTGTCTTCGTTACCAGATTATGGAATAATTTAATTGTCTCGTTCACCAGAACCCTCGTGAACAAAAGAAGTCACGTCAAAACTTACTAGAATATAATTAAGGTTAAACTTAATATCTTTAATTATATTTAGAAGATTTTCTGAGTTTTTAATGAACGAAGAGCTCCTACTGATGTAGGGCTGTATTTGTTTTGTTACGTATTTTGCTCATTTGTATGTGCAGAGCCTATTGTACTAACTATGGGTCTTAATGGGACATCAGGTTTGTGAATCTTTGGCAGCCCACAAAGTCTTGGTGGTTTTGACGCCCTTGGTTTGTAAAGGAATTGGCATGTTTTGTTTACGTGACAAACCTTACTAATTGGCTATATCGGGTGGTGGCGGGTTTAACGACACATTTATATTTACATGATATATCCCAAAAAAAACTATTATGGATATTGGTCGCGAAAGCCTACGTTTTAAACCGTATTGCCTTAACTAACTGCTGGGACAAGTGCTGTTAGCGAGCACCTATGAAGGCCGATACGGCACACAAAGGAGTAGGTGGCCAACACCACGCCCGTTCGCCTTTGTCTCCCTACTGGCGATGTTTACACACCGCACCAGGTACTCATTTGAGGCCAAGTTAACCTAAGGGAGGCTGAGGACCGGGACCACCTGCACCACCCCTATCACTCCAACCAGCCAGTGGTGACCGACCCCCGTCTGTGACATACTGGCTCCAGGAACTCGACTACATTGTGGAAAGTGGGGGGGGGGGGGGGGGGGGGGGGGCTGCTAGCGAATAGCTGCCAGTGATTATTGGTTACATGACAGATGGAATCCCTGAAGTTGCCCCCCCCCACCCACTTCGCCATGGATAAGAGGTTTCGACTGTGCTATAATTGTATGCAATCTAGGCAACTATCGGCACTTGGTTATTCTCTGGGGTGGGTGGGTTTGCCCGATCACTGCATGGTTCCGTGTGTGCGCCACCTCCTCCCCCTTCGCAGGTGCCACCTTGACGGACTCTGGAGCAGCTGCACGACACGTGGGAGCGGTGACTTGGACGTGCGCCCTCTCGCTGATGCTCGCCTGCGCCGCGTGGCCGGCGTGACGGCACTCGCCTCGCGTCTCCGTGTCGTCCTTCCCTGTAACACTTCGCAATCGCTATGAATGGTGGTGACCAAAGCCGTCAACGTTCATCTGAGACGGATTGATGGATGGACGAACGAATAAACGGATGGACAGGCGCGACGGCACCCGCTTCGCATCTCCGTGTCGTCCTCATTCCCTTTAACACTTCAGAGTCGCTCTGAACAGTGGTGACCAAAGTTGCCAACGTTCATCCTAGGCAGATGGATGGACGGACTTATGAATGGACAGATGGACGGACTTATAAATGGACAGACGGACGAACAGATGAACCTACGTATGAATGGACAAATGGGTGGATGGGACTGAGAAGTGATTTTCGACGCAAAATTTTGGGAAGTCAATCGCCACTGGGAAACAAATCACCACTTTGGGTGACCACACACGCAAGACATTATCACGCTCACAATGTCACACTCATGCAACCGGGGAGAGGCAAGGGATGGTCTGTAGTTTTGGGGGACCACAGTCCAGGTCTGCTATTCTATCTCACTAATGTACATACACATAGGTTACACAGCATGAGAATGTTTGTAGTGGCTTATTTTTACGTCTAGAACCTTGGTACCATTACTCAATGTACTTTTTTTGTTATTGTAGTTACTGTTACCACGTTAATCTATGAGCTCTGCCCGTTCGTCTGCATGTCTGTCCAACTCTTGTAAAGATGATCCACAATGAACTCGACTGCATTGTAAAGTGATTCGATTGATGACTCAACCGATATAAAAACCATCGAAACTAATCAATGGGTTTCCCCTGGACACAAAGATCCAGCACTGTCAGAACGCACCGTGGTGTCACGACCCTGCTGGCCGAGGTGCGACCTCCCAGGCAGGGCCGCTACCCGATCACCGTTGTCCCGTCGTGGCCTACAAACCTGCCCCCTTCACGCCCGGTGCGATCGCAAACCATTATTACTATCATCGTTGCCGCCAAATACCTTCGTGTTGGAAAGCGTTTCCGAAATTCACGCAAACGCACGCGTTTTCTCTCCATTTTGTGTAAGGAGGCGTGCCAGTTTGTGCGCGACGAACCGCACGTGACATTTTGAATCTGGAGCCAATGGGGTGCGGCCGGGGGCTCACTCACGCTGTGGTGTGGGCGGGGGCAGTCGCTTGCGCGTGCGCGGGTCCCCTTTCGTCTGCGGTGCGTCAGCGGAGGCTGCGATTGAATTGGCCCAGCAAAGGAGGCGGGGGGGGGTGCCACAGGTGGCGCATCTACCAGTCATCGCCGATGGGGGCGGTTGGCTACGTGCGGCGCGAAAGAAGTTTAACATACGTACGGTCAACCCATGGCACCTGGGTTCTCGGTTCCGTGACGCTCCTGCCAGCTCGCTTTGGACCACTTCGCGTGGCCTCAAAATTGCGCAATCGAGCACGCCACCTCGTGGCGAACGGCGGTAGTTGTTGATTGAATGGGCAGTCTCGTGGAGCGCGCGTGGGGGGGGGGGAGTTGGAGACGCGTGCGCTTGTGGCTGTCGAGTCACAATCTCGCGCGTCTCTTGTGCGGGGCCACAAACCCCCCCCACCGCGCGCGCGAATACTAAACGAGAGTCGTGGCTGTTGCGTCGAGCGGCTTCGTCGTCGCGAGCGGTTGCCTCCATCGAAGCGGGGAGTGACGGCGAGCGGAACACAAAGGGAGTGGAGAAGTTACGAGCCCAGCCCCGTTTGTTCAACGCCCATTCCCACCACCACCCCCGGGACCACTCCTCGTGACCTGGAGCTGAGCAATCTTCGTGGGTGCCGAGTGGCTCGAGCGGCGAGCCGTTGGATCAACGTCGGGCAGGTCACGGTGACGAATTGCAAACAAATACCTCGAGTTGAAAACGTCTGCCGTGTATAAACACCCCACAAATAAACGCTATTGCAGCATCGTAGAGTGCGGTCAGCCTCTCGTGTGTGCTGCACGTACTTGTATCTCTATTATAAAAGCCCGGCGTTCCGTTTATCCGTCAACTGAATGATGAGAACTTTTCACAAGGCCTGAATCAAAACGTTATAGAAAGTGGACCCCCCCTTCCCCAGATGTGGGGGTAAAAGATTGATCCAACAAGTTTCAACAATTGTCGACCCCCCCAATTTTATTCATCTTGTAGGCATATATGCTTACACACCCTACATACAATAGAGTCAGTAGTATCTACTGACTCTATACATGCCTACACAGAAGGCCTGGGGTCTTGACGAGGAATAATAAAAAACAGGTTTTTTTAATGTAGACACATTGAGTCTGCTTCATTACACGTACGATATACAGTAGTCATTTATTTGCAGAGTTCTCATTTTAACCGAATGTGATTGGATAGATTGTTACGTGTAATTCGCTTATTTAGACTCAAAACCAATTCAGAGCGTCCGAAATTCATCCCACAAAACATGAAGTCCCTATGTACACTGCCATCCAAGCTCGTCGGTAGGGTAATAATAATCTTTGAAGACCGTGAAAAATTATCCGATCTCACATCGATTTAAAAATAGCTTCGTATTTATTCGTATTCATACTGGTAGGAACCTCCTGGTTACACCAGCCCACAGGGGATTATTGTATCCGTCCGTCGTGCATCCAAAAATGGGAGGGGTGGGGCTGGGTGGAGAGGGGAGGGTGGGGAGGGGAGGGTGGGGAGGGTGGGGCTGGGTGGGGAGGGGAGGGTGGGGAGGGTGGGGAGGGGCTGGGTGGGGAGGGGCTGGGTGTGGAGAGTGGGGCTGGGTGGGGCGAGGTGGGGAGGGGCTGGTCACCCGGTGGTGCCCTTATAAAACTCAACGTTTAACCTACTCACGCCGGCTTGTGCCCGCCCTCACAGTCGGGCATATTTGCGGAATACACCACGTGGTGCCGCCGTTGACCCTGGCCATTGACCGAGCAACCAAACGTTCCTACCAGTTCCCTCCGCAGGAATGTGTTTTTTAACGTGAATTAGAAATCGGGCAATAGTTTGCTGTCGTGCCGGTTGGTTTGTGCAGTATTTGGGTCGTTCAGACACCACCAAAAAGACAAGATCCCCCATGTAGTCTTCAACAGACTGTTGGAGCAAGTTCTGTTAAGCGAGTAGCACCTATGAAGGCCGGAACGTCACACGAGGGGATGGGTGGCCAGCACCACAATGTTTACACATCACAGTCGGTACTCATTTGAGGCTGAGTCGACCTAGGGGAGGCCCAGGACCAATTCATATAAATCGTTGGCCGAGAGAGCGAGAATGGAACTCGGGTGGCCAGGTTCGTAGTGCCTCGCACGAACCGCTACACCACCGCTTAGAGGACACCCCAACACACCAACATCGCTTTAAATAATAATGTCAACTTGTCACCGCGCCGCCGCACAATATTCGCTAACTCTCGCGAGGAGAAACCACAAAGGCAGCAAGCCAGGCTGTGAGCCGGCGTCAACAATTGCCCAAGCTCTGCGGACCTCTCTGTCTGCTGAATATGAAGGCGTTATCGACCAATCTGTACGGGTTTACATGTGGCAGAAAAATATGGAGAAATCCCATGCGAGGGGGCAACACTCTATCCCATGCAGGTGGAACAGTTGGAGATAATTCCATATGTTTTGATGTGCGTAGTGTAACCCCCTTCTCCTGGCAAGCCCCCCTCCCCGATAGGGAATGGATAGCTCTTCCTTGACGCCCACGGGAAGGGAGTTTCACAACATTTGTGCGATCCACCAACCCAGGCTGCTGTCTCCAACAGCACTGGATTAACACATTCCTGCGGAGGGAGCTGGTAGGGACGTTGGGTTGCTCGGTCAATGGCCAGGGTCAACGGCGGCACCACGTGGTGTATTCCGTAAATATGCCCGACTGTGAGGGCGGGCACAAGCCGGCGTGAGTAGGTTAAACGTTGAGTTTTATAAGGGCACCACAGGGTGACCGGCCCCTCCCCACCCAGCCCCACCCCTGCCACCCCCCACCCAGCCCCTCCCCACCCTCCCCTCTCCACTCAGCCCCACCCCTCCCATTTTTGGATGCACGACGGATGGACGGACACAATAATCCCCTGTGGGCTGGTGTAACCAGGAGGTTCCTACCAGTACAAGCCACGTGCATAGCCACCACCGTCCGGCTGAAATGTAGAATTATTGTTACTGATTTTAAAAAGCACCTTCATTTATTGCCATAATGGGTTTTTGTCATTTTGATATTAGCAAAAAAGGCTCCCGTGTATGATTGTTACTCCTTATAGTACAGCCATCAACATCATCACGATCCATAAGGCAGATAGCCCGTAAGGTGTTCACTTCACATTTCGTCATTTGTTACCACTTTGGGGCCGTCCATAAATGACGTCACGCACCTAGGGGGGGGGGGGGTTCAGACATTTGTGACGATGTGTGACGAGGGGGGAGGTTGAGAAATGTGACGTCACATCAAAATGCGCAACTTTAAATAAATATAAACACGTTCTATTATAGTCTTGGTTCTTTCGATAAAGTCACGTAGAAGGGAAACAATAAAATAATACAAATATTAAATTAAATACTTTTTAATGTTTTCTCCTACAACATCAGAGTGCAACGCCACATTAAATACGCACTACAATGACAATAGTTTAAAGCGATTTGAAGCATATTTTTTTTAGGGGGGGGGAGAGCTTTGTGACGTCATATTTGAGGGGGGGGTCTGACTTTTTGTGACGCCGTGTGACGAGGTGGGGGGGTACAAAATCGTCCAAAATCGCGTGACGTCATTCATGGACGGCCCCTTTCCTGTCTTGTGCCAATATGCTCAAGGACTGCAGTGCCACGTCTTTCTGGTAACAATGTCTTGATGCCGGTCGAGCCATTTCTCTTTTAGTTTTTCCCTCACTTCCCGTGCTCCTTCCATCTTCTTTCGTGTGTCCCCGAACAACAAACAACAACGCATCGTTTAATTGACAGCACCCGCGCGTTCACATCAAATCCTCGTGTCGCGTGCGTTGTTTGACATCGCAAACGCCACGCTGCCAAACCACGTGCGGGGAGCAGTCGTCGCAGAGGCACGTGGCCTGGCGGGGCGTGGCCGGGGGGGCGGGGCGTGGCCGGGCGGGCGGGGCGTGGCCGGGCGGGCGGGGCGTGGCCGGGCGGGCGGGGCGTGGCCGGGCGGGCGGGGCGTGGCTGCCTGGGCGGAGCTGACCTCGCGACCTCCGACCCACCCCCTCCGCTGCGACCCGGTAGCAGTTGGAGGGGAGGAGGAGATCCCTTCATCATGGCCGCGTCCTCACTGGTGCCACGCGTCTCCGCTCTCGGCCGGGTCGCGCTCCTCCTCCGCCGTCTCCCTGGCCCGTGCCCGCCCGTGTGAGTGCCCCCCCCCACCACCACCACCTCCTCCCCCCCCGTGTGAAGAACTTCCTGGGGCCTGGAGGGAAAGGAGGGACAGCCCCCCCCCCCCGTGCTCACTTGCACCTTGAATGACTTTCTGTCGGGTCTCCGTTTTTATTGTTGCGGCTTTGAATGGCGAATTGCGGGGTTCTGTTGCAGGCGAGGCAGTGGAGAGGAGACAGTCTAGGCGAGGTTGACAGCGTCGTGCAGACAATACACACGAGACTGACACTATCGTACAGACAGTACATACTTGACAGTAAAGCAGAGATTGCAGACGGTGTACAGTACAGACGAGACAGTATGGATGAGACTGACAGTGCAGACGACACGGTACAGACGAGACAGTATAGATGAGACTGCCAGTACATACGACACGGTAGAGAGAAGACATACCGTACGGGTGAGACAGTATAGGCGAGATTGACAAACTAAGATGTATAAAAAATATATATAGCGAGTACACTTAAGATTTAACGCTTAAAATTAATGGGTAAAAGTATTTGACGCGTGTCTGTTTTCCTTCATTAAGGCAGTGTTACTAATTGTGTGATTTTACAAGCGTTGTTAGTGGTGTGTTTTAGGGTAATTTCCTTTGCCAAGGCGTTTTCTGTTTACCCCCTCACAGCTTAAAAAAGGAGGCGACCTGCGCTTGGCTTTCTTCAAGCTCGTCATTCTCCGTGGTGCTAATCCCTCATACTAACATCATGCTAATCCCCTAGTTACATGCTTATTTACTGTTGATATGTAAACTGCTGCTAATCCCTCACACCAACATCATGCTAGTTCCCTCAGTTACATGCTCGTCGCTTTCCGTGGTGCTAATCCCTCACACCAACATCATGCCAATCCCCCAGTTACATGCTAATTTATATGTTAACTCCTTTGTCAAGGCGCTCTGTTCCTCCCACACAGCTTAAAAGACACGGCCCATGCTTGGGAGTGTTCACTCAATCGCTGTCTTCTGGACAGTCCTGTTTCTTCACCTGTTGAAGGCTACTTGTGTTGTGGCCGGAACGTCGTGATTTTTGTTGTTTTATTTTTACCTACGTGACTTTACCGAATAGAACCAAAGAGTATGGATCCTTTCAGTCACGAAAGCCTCAAATCTAGAAGTGATTTTACTTGTTTTGGTGCACTATATTTCTTTAAATCGATAGGTTTCAACATTTTTGGTGTGGTGCCACCCCTCCCAATCCCCCCCATTCAAGACTGCTGGGCTTCTGCCCTTACTAATGCCACAATGTCATCACATAGTTTATGCGCGGTGTTCGGCATTAGTTAAGCAATTAACGTGGATTTGTGCTTTTTTCATGATCCCACTCAGAGGTTGGGAACCGCTGGTTTAAAATCTGGATCTCTAAAGCGTAGTTTGTTGTAACGTGCGCTTGCGCTTCGCCCACCCGGACAGGCTGATGCAGGTGCGTGGCTCGCAGTACAACCCCTACTTCCTGCCGCCAGACCCCATAGGGGAGCACAGCCGCTTGCAGCAGCCCCCCGCGGAGCTGAGCGCGGAGGAGCGGGAGCTCGACCAGCTCAAGGCCGTGAGGCCCATCAAGGCGGCGCCGCCCAGCCTCACCAGCTCCGTGTTCTACGATGACACGGTCAGGTGAGCAAGCACCGCCGTCACGTTCTGCCTCCGCCGCACTGGGTTAGTGGACACCCTGGGTTAGGAGCCACCCTGGGTTAGGGGCCACCCTGGGTTAGTGGATACCCTGGGTTAGTGGACACCCTGGGTTAGGGGACACCCTGGGTTAGTGGACACCCTGGCTTAGGGACCACCCTGAGTTAGGGGACACCCTGGGTTAGGGGACACCCTGGGTTAGGGGACACCCTGGGTTAGTGGACACCCTGGGTTAGGGGACACCCTGGGATAGGGGACACCCTGGGTTAGGGGCCACCCTGGGTTAGGGGCCACCCTGGGTTAGTGGACACCCTGGGTTAGGGGCCACCCTGGGTTAGGGGCCACCCTGGGTTAGTGGACACCCTGGGTTAGGGGACACCCTGGGTTAGGGACCACCCTGAGTTAGGGGACACCCTGGGTTAGGGGACACCCTGGGTTAGGGGACACCCTGGGTTAGGAGCCACCCTGGGTTAGTGGACACCCTGGGTTAGTGGATACCCTGAGTTAGGGGACACCCTGGGTTAGTGGCCACCCTGGGTTAGGGACCACCCTGGGTTAGGGGCCACCCTGGGTTAGGGGACACCCTGGGTTAGTGGACACCCTGGGTTAGGGGATACCCTGGGTTAGGGGACACCCTGGGTTAGGGGACACCCTGGGTTAGGGACCACCCTGGGTTAGTGGACACCCTGGGTTAGGAGCCACCCTGGGTTAGTGGACACCCTGGGTTAGTGGACACCCTGGGTTAGGGGACACCCTGGGTTAGGGGACACCCTGCTCCTTAACAAATATTCCCCATTGTTCTGTGTTGAGATACAGTTGCATGTAGATGCTATATAAATCCAGATTGCTTTGTGTAACAGGATTTCTCGTCGTTCCAGGACATTTCACTTATAATAGTGTGAAAATTGGGCATACATTTCTCAAAGACCCAAAACCTCATCTGGAGGGCTCGGTGCTACCGTTTTCGGATGAGAGTGTGCACCTGGAAAAACGCTCTGTCCTCTGTTTAATGACATCTGCGGTTCACTTTGATCCACAGCAAATTCATCAACATGCTGATGAAGGGTGGAAACAAGGTGCTGGCCAGATCCATTATGCAAGAGGTAAGGGAGCAACAGCCACAGTCCGGAGAAGCGACCACCCTCGCACGGCAAGACTCGCGGCCAGCGGGAAGCACCGACGATTCAAATGGCACTTCCCCCTTGTGTGCAGACGTTGGAGCTGATTAAGCGCAAGCAGCTGGAGACATACTATAAGACGCCGGAGCCTGAGCGAGACGCCATTGAGTGCAACCCCTACACCATCTTCCACACGGCCATGGAAAACTGCAAACCGGTCATCGGCCTCGTAACGGTCAAGAAGGGAGGCAAAAATTACCAGGTGAGAGGTCGACTGATACCATGTCAGAGGACCGAGCCGACACCACTGAGAACCTGGTGACACGTGACTCATAATGAGAACCAATAATGTTTTGTATCCACGTAATTCAACTCAATGTTGTATTGAGAATTTAAAATGTTCAGTTAGATTTGCATGTGCTGTGCAGGGCATGTAATAGATTGTGTCCCTAGCATGGCACAGAGGCCTTCTGATGTCATTTCAGAAGTAGTTGTGTGATGTGCTACAAACTGCGAGAGTTTTGAATAATAACGTAAGCATTGTAATATAATCCAAGGGGAGGCAGTGCTGGGGTGTAGGAACAAAAATAAGATACAATCTGAGATGACATACACATTAACAACCTTTTGTCCGATTTAAGTAATTTACCACGTTCTTTTTGCACAAAAGATAGAAGCTGCTCACATCGATCATTCCGTCACATCCCACCTCTGTGCCATTATCATTCTCCACCCTCTCCCACTCCCACGGCGCCCACAGGTGCCGACACCGCTCAAGGACAACCGGCGGCGATTCCTGGCGATGAAGTGGCTCATCACGGAGTGCCGCGAGAACAAGGCGCGCCGCTCGCTCATGCAGCAACGGCTGTCCGTGGAGGTCCTGCGTGCGTTCACCAACGAGGGCAACGTCATCAGGCGCAAGCATGACCTGCACCGCATGGCCGAAGGAAACCGCGCGTTCGCGCACTACCGCTGGTGGTAGGGAGGGTGCCAATGCGAGCACCACTCGTCCGCCCACCAATACCCTCCCTCCGTCTCTGCACCGCCACCGCCATCTAGTGTTGTGGGAAGAAGGAGGCAGAGCAGCAAAGTCCATTGTTCTGTACCCCCCCCATCTTCATCAATCTGTGCTGACAGTGCACGGTGAAGTCCGGTTAAATAAGCCTCACTGCCTCCATGATGCGGGTAGACCCTCATCCGGCAGTGGGTTGATACGCAGGCTGTACGTGTGACAGTTGTGGCAAGTGACCTATGCTATCCTAAACTCCAGTAGTTTGGCGCTTGAGGATGCGCCGATCTCGGGGTTCGGCTGTGCGGCAACCTGGACGATGGGAACAGACACTGACGTGCGCGGGGTTGCCACCTGAGAGTTACAAAAAAAAACGGGACCTATCATGGGAAGCGGAATATTTCACAATATAGCAAGAGGGGAGAGCTATGCGAGTGGTGTGTTATTGCACAACTGCTCAAATTCTGGGACTATTAACGTCACGGGAAGACGCAGACATTTTCTAGGACAGCCACCTCAAAACGAGGACGATCCTGGGAAAATCAGGACAGGTGGCAACCCTGGCCAATGCGGTACTCTCCTGGAGCCGCCCGTCCCAAAGCGTGGTGGTGGTTATGGGTTGTAATTATGCATCGATTCATGATCGGTTCTCTGAACGTGCGATTCATTTAATCGAATTTACGTGGGTAGGAATCGAGGTGTTTTTTCGATTCCTACATGTATGTAATAGGTTCACGTGATCATCCCCTGCAGTTGCTAGATGCCGCTACGTTCATCACATTGTAAATATATGTAATGGAATCGCAATCCTGAATCGCGATAATTGAGTGGATTGCCGGCGAGATAATCTCTCTGCTCCTAATAGTTATCAGCAACCACGCGACTGCCCTGTGCCCTCTGTATTTACGGTCAATATTTTGTGTACTTTAATGTAACCTTGTTCCGCGTTTTGTTTTCACGTGTTCAAGTTATATTTGTGGATTATAAATTTCTACCAAAATAAAACGCGGGAAAGTGTTTCAGATTTTTTTAGGAGTGTTTTGTAAGGTGCAGTATCCATCTTATTCGGTTAAACAAATTATTTGATGCTGCTGGTGTTGCTGCTGCGATGGCATTGGTGCACACGCAGAACAACAAAAAATCAATATCTGTCAATTATTGTTATTGACATGTATTGAGTTATTCAGTTACAGATGAACTTGACATTAATTCAGATTTCCAATGAAGTCATAAATCAGTATACCTAAAGATATCCAGGAGGCACCTGTAACATTTAGCGTTGGGTGAGAGTACAAGGGCTATGTTTTAAACAGGGGGGTGGTGCAACAATATCTTGTACTCTACTACACTCCAAAGGCTACGCTCCCCACCTTCAATGGTCTGAACTGACCAGCGTGGCGAAGTATGGTGAAATAACTCCCAAGCGTTGTACATGGCTATTTGTGCATAATTAGGCGTATAAGGTTCAGAGGAGTGCGGAGTGATGGTACTTTGGAAGAATTAAACATTTGAGCAGATTTTACAATTGCCTTTTTGGTTTCACACGTAGCAGGCTTTCGCGACCAACGTTATCCATGAGAGGTTTTTGGGTTGGATCACGGAAATATAGATGCGTCGTTAATCCTGCCACCACCTGACACAGCCAATTAGTAAGGTTTGTCACGTACACAAAACATGCCAATTCGTTACTCGTTCAGCACACCCGGTGTGTTGGAGAGTAAACCCACAAAATGTACAATTCCAGTACGACGTTTCGCAAGTAATTACAACTAGCATCATCAGGCAACAGCCAGAGGGATAAATGTGATGGCACTTGTGAGCCAATGTGGGGGGGGCGGTTAACGTATGCATATACATTACAATGATGTACACCATGCATGTACATCCTGCCGTTTTTAGAAAACGTTACTTGTGATACAATGATGAAATGTGACTTAACCAGATATATGGCTCGAATCATTCCCATGACTAATAAAACACACAGGCGTGGAGTTGTGACTAGTTTACACTGCGGGACACTGTTTTGATAAAAAAAAAGTTTAGCCGTGTGTTGCTGGCGTAATTGTCTAAAACGTGAACACAAAATTATCCGCAAATAATCAACGGCAACATCACTCCTCCATTGGCAGATTCGTGCCCCCAACCCCAAACCATTTTTTTCTGCCCGTGCCACCCAACCACCCACCACCCCACCAAAACAAAATCCTTTCGGTGAATTCGCAGGCTACGGCATGGACACCGTGCAGGAGAAATGTCGACTGAGCCTCGTGGAACGCCAGTGTCATCCAGCAGGTGGATAAACCACAGCTGCCCGACAATGGCGATGACGCACCCAAGCAGCGGTTATCGCGCGAGTGCGTGATGACGTAATCACGCAGGGTAGCTCCTGTTGCGCGAACACCGCCCATCTGGTGAAAGCAGAGGTGAGGGGCGTGCGTGATGATGTCATCACGCAGGGTAGCGTCTGTTGCGTGATTACGTCATCGCCCATCAGGTGAAATCAGGGAAGGTCCGTGCGTGAATACGTCATCACGCAGGGTTGCGCCTGTTGCGCGATTACGTCATCGCCCATCTCGCTTCGGAGAAACGGGGGGGGGTAGATGGGTGGGGAGGTGCGCGTGCGTGCGTGATGACATCATCACGCACGGTAGCTCCTATTGCGCGATCACGTCATCGCCCATCTCGCCCCTGTGTAGCAGGGGGGGGGTGGGAGGATGCGTGCGTGCTGACGTCACCGCGCTGGGGGCGGAGGCCGCTGCCACGTTGCGCCGCCCTCAGGGTCCAGGTTGGAGTCGCGTGTTGGGGTGGGGGTAGCCGATCCCCTGGGGTTGGAGCGACACCCCGAGCGGACCGGGGTCACAGTGAGGGGCCACAGCGGGGTGGGGGAGCCCACGCCGGGAACAGGGCCGTGCCGGAATTACGGCGAGACCGCAAAGGTGATCGGGGCCACATCGATCGGAGCGGGGTCTCAGCGCACAGGGGAAGAGGGTACCAGGGCGTGAGGGGGACCAGGGAAGAGCAGCAGAGAGTATCATCGGACTGGGGGTTCGCTCATTATTTCATTCACAGCAGCGCTGTCGAGTTTGACGTAACAATAAACAACGCGAGTGCGTGCCTCGTCTCATCTGACCGCCTCCAAAGTGAGACCGGCACCGCAAGGTTGAGACCCACAGGGGGGGGGGGTGTTGGGGGGTGGGTCTGTGTCCAATGGAGACATTCAACAGCAGCAACAGCAGCAGCAGCGCCGCGGGACAGGAGCGATGGATGGAACAGCGCGACCTGGAGCGTGGTGAGTGAGGGAGCGCATCAGCACCATCATCATCATCAGCACCATCATCATCAGCACCATCATCACCACCATCAGCACCACCAGCACCACCATCATCACCATCATCAGCACCATCATCACCACCATCAGCACCACCATCACCCCCATCATCACCACCATCAGCACCATCATCACCACCATCAGCACCACCATCACCACCATCATCACGATCAACAGCACCACCACCATCACCACCATTACCAGCCGTGCTCGATCCACTGCTGGATGAACGTCTCCCTTACCCCTGCCGCCGCCGCCCATCTCGAGCACCTTGCACGGCACACGCGAGGCGACTTTCCTCGCTCCCATCGTCGTCGTCTCCTCTCGGCCGCTTCGCTGTCATCGGCGATGGCGCGGTTCGGTTGTTGGCGCGCGGTTATCGTGTCGCGCGCATCGAGAGTGTTATCGATAGATCGATGTTAATGTGCCGTTCTGTTGAGGGACTACTGTTGTGTGGTGTTATCGATAAGATCGATGTTATTGTAACGTTCTGTTGAGGGACTACTGCTGTTGTGTTATCGATAGATGGACGTTAATGTGCCGTTCTATTGAGGGACTATTGCTGTTGTGTTATCGATTGATCAATGTTAATGTGCCGTTCTGTTGAGGGACTACTGCTGTGTGGCGTTATCGATAAGATCGATGTTATTGTAACGTTCTGTTGAGGGACTACTGCTGTTGTGTTATCGATAGATGGACGTTAATGTGCCGTTCTATTGAGGGACTATTGCTGTTGTGTTATCGATTGATCAATGTTAATGTGCCGTTCTGTTGAGGGACTACTGCTGTGTGGCGTTATCGATAAGATCGATGTTATTGTAACGTTCTGTTGAGGGACTACTGTTGTATGGTGTTATCGATGGATCGATGTTAATGTGCCGTTCTATTGAGGGACTACTGCTGTGTGGTGTTATCGATAGATGGACGTTAATGTGTCGTTCTATTGAGGGACTATTGCTGGTGTGTTATCGATTGATCAATGTTAATGTGCCGTTCTATTGAGGGACTACTGCTGTGTGGTGTTATCGATAGATCGATGTTAATGTGCCGTTCTATTGAGGGACTACTACTGCTGTTGTCATCGATAGATCGATGTTAATGTGCCGCTCTGTTGAGGGACTACTACTGCTGTGGTGTTATCGTGGTGTGGTCAGGGATTGTTTTGCTATTTTCTGCCTCGCCTAAGCGCGATAAATCGGACTAAATGTGTGTATCGTGTAGTTATATTTAGTGCCTTCCCTTTCAAGCATTTTCTCACATTTTTTGCACCCCATATCGTTTGCTTCATAGCTCATCGGATTCCTCCAGTCTCTCTTAAATAAAGAGCCCACCCCCTCTTTGTCATTGGGGTCATTGTTGAATGCTTCACTAGTGACGAGGGTGCATTCCGGATTTTAGGGCTAGGCACAGACGAGACAATGCCCTGTGAGGCTGGCGCATATCGCAAATAACTCGACGCGGTAACATTGAGTGGCCCTGAATTAGATATATTATCCAGTACAAGTTCCCCCCCTCCCTCCCTCCCTCGCTTTATGCGGTAGTTGGTGGTAGATGCGTGTCAAAAAAGATGTGGGCGCACAATTCGAAACCGCACGAGGAGACAACTGCCTGCCGAGTCTCGAGCGCGCACAGTGCACACACACACACAATGTTGTCCCACGTCCTCCGATTAGCTCAGTTGGCCACGTACGGTACGAAGGAAGTTCTACGTATAGGGGCACAACGATCTATTTTCAACGGGGGTATGCAAGCTACGACATTCTCCCGACTCTTTTACTGAAATAGCTACGGATGTGTTTAACCCGTATACAATAATACGTAGGCTAGAACTATATTATTTTAGTTGCACCGTGCATTGGGTTTAGAGGAAGACAGTTTCACCACAGTGACAGTATTCATCAAAAAATACATCTTGAAAGGTACAATACTCACAATTAACTTACCATGCGTTTTGCTTTCATGCCGGCTCCATCGGTCTAGGATTGTCTCAAAGGGGGTAGATCGCACAACGTTATGCTGCTAAATTGATAAGATAGCCACGGATAAGTTAATTGTGCTTGGTCCATAGTAGACCGCAGGTAATTTTTAATTAATAGATTTTAAAAAAATCGTTTTGTGACCGACTGGGCCCCTATGCGTCGCACAACGCTGCACAATAACCTTATTCAATGCCAGGCATTGATTTTCGCCCAGATCCTGTGCTATTGTGTTGAACTTTATGAAAATATATTCCACAGTTTTGACAATATTACCAAGGCTGACCTGAGAAATGTGTTTTATTGTGGAAAGAGTGACAATCTTAGCTGTGATAGTATAGAAAGTCTAGGTGGGATAGCATAGATTACACTACATATAAATGTAACGGTTTTATTGCCTTCCTGCCAAATTACCTGTCACAATTGCTATGAACGCTTTAACCAAACTCGGTTATGTCCGAGGTTGTTGTACACGGCCTATTTACAAGTGTGACAATATTATTTTGGCACCCTTTTTGATTTATATCAAAGCACAACGTACTTTATAAATGTTGTATCCTGTTTGCAGTAAGTTCTGGCGTGGGTTTCGTGTAAATATTTTGTTGCTGTTGCTCGTGTTCGTTTGCACATTCCGATGCGTGTGTCACATCCGGTAACTGCCATCACTGCCGACGTCCTTGGTCTTGTGGTCTTCCTTGTACAAGAGCCGGTTTAGCTCGGTGGACCTTAGCAGCTGAAATACAGTACCGAGTCTCAATTTTAAAATCGATGGAGCGGCAGCCGAGGGAGGGGGGAACGCCTGTGGCGGTGCGTACCGCGGAGATGGAGCGATGGAATCGGCACTTTGCGCAGGTGCTTCGGAGAGCAATGCGTGAGAAAACAACGCGAGATTGTGACTGTTTAGGGGAAGGTTTTTCGTCCAGCAGTGGACTGATCATGGATAATAATATACCGTTGTCATGCGGGGGTACTGCTTGGGAAGTTGACAATTGTTGGGCACTTTTGGCAAATTTCAAAGGGAGAGCTTGGATGACATTTGATTTTCGAGAGTTGTGTAACATGTGGTTAACGGCACAGGGCAGTTCCAGAAAACAGTGTATTTAACTGGCTTTGTGTTCATGTAATGCGATAGGACTACTGTCCCCGCAGATGTGGGACAAGAAAACAGTTTTACCTACTACTGCCCCTAACCATAAACCCTAACCATGAATCCTAACTGCAAACCCAGACCTCAAACCCCAACACCTAACCCGAACTTTATTTATTTGCAGCATCTGCAGGGACAGTCGTAGTCACTCCCAGTGTAATATTCAAGTGCGTTTGGCCATTTGTAAAGACGGATTTTCATTTTGTTATTTGATAAATCCTGTGGGATTTAAATTACCGTTCTTGTGATTGTGCAACTACTTAACATACCAACCTGAAATTAGTCCATTCATTCAGTAATCCCCAAACTCGTGTTTCTAATCATCGAGAGTATTTATCAAGGAAAGGCTCGGCAAGTCTCACGACACTTTTTTCACGAGGTGCCTATGCCGTGTCGGCTTTGGCCAATTCCATGTTTGAAGGAGTCCTCTTTTGCCAACTGCCGTGGATGTAAACATAACAAAATTTCTCCATTCCCAACGCAACACTTTCAACCAGAATCTGCATTATGGACTCGCAATACAGGAAATTCTCACTGAGCCTCAAAGGCCCATTTTTAGCAAGCAGGTTCTTGCATTGGTACGTGTGGCCAATTCCACTAACGGGCGCTCGAGTGAAATACCCAGCGATACTGCATTGCTCGTCAGCATTGCTTTCCCTGTGTGCGGTGAAAGTGAGTCGGCTAGTGCAGGGGTCGGCAAACCGCGGATCCGGAGCCGTACGTGGCTCTTTAAGGACTGCTTCGTGACGTTATTCACATATATTGAGTTATTTACCGAATTATTTTGGTTGCCAACCCCTGGGCTAGTGAGTTAAACGCATTTAGCCACTTTCCCCGAGTTTGTGAAGTTGGCTGCTATTCGTTGGCATACAACTCATCTAAAGTGCAACATTTTGCTTGCAAACACAACCTCACTCATTATTGGCTGCACTGCTAATAAAATCACACTGAGGCTGTATTGATCCAGAGGAGCGCATTCCGCGCGGTGAAATGTCTGTTTCACATGACGCCGCTAAACCCCCGCCAGGGACCGATGCTCGGCCCACGGGGGCTCCAATCACAACGCCGAGCCGGTGATGCCGAGCAAAGTACCGTGGGTAGACGCTTGTGTGCGCTCGCGCTCGGTTGTGAAACACCGGCGGGCGCTAACGGGACGTGCTGGCCCGCATAGGCTCCAATCCCAACGCCGAGCCGGCGATGCCGAGCAAAGCACCATGGGTAAACGCTTCTGCGCGCTCGCGCTCAGTTGTGAAACACCAGCGGGCGCTAACGGTACGTGTGTGTGCGTGCACGCGTGTTGCGTGTGTGTGTGTGTGTTCCATGCTGTGGCGTGTGCAGACTTGCAGCTCGCTGCCAAGCTTGGCAAGTCGCTGCTCGAGAGGAACAAGGAGTTGGAGTGTTCCCTGCAGCAGCTGTACATCACCAACCAGGACCACGTGCTGGAGATCGAGGTGGGCAACGTGCGTGTCTATCGCTCCGTGCGCGTCTATCCATCCGTGCGTGTCTGCCGCGCCGTGCATGTCTACTGTGCTGTGTGTCTTGCCGCGCTATGTGTGTGTGTGTCTGTCATGCCCAGGTGTGCCGCGATAAAGGTGTCGGTTAACGTGGCAAAATCTACCACATTGTGTGGATTCGTGATTTCTCGTTTTATTTCTGCACTATTCTTGCGGGTGATGGCAGCAATATGTTCAGATGCCAATGTCGAAGTCTGCTGGCCATGACAAGAGGGCTTCAGGATAGAGTTGGTGTAGTTTTCCCATTTCTCCATTGAAGGAGTGCAGGCTACAGTGGTTTTACTATGTGGTCCATAGTTTGGGTTGCATGGCCACAACTGCACGACTGCGATTTTCTTAAATTTTCTATTTATGAAAGAGATGTGTGCATCGGCCTGTGTCTTGTAGGAGGAATGTTAAAGCCAGGAGGTGCGATGTTTGGGTCTCGAATGAGGTATTTTAAAACATTTATAGAAATGTTCAATGAACATTGCAGCCAGTACAATTTCAAAAAGTGCTTCTTTAGGTATCTTCTCGGTTCGTTATAAGAATAAAAATTATAACATTTAATTGACCATCTAATCAGCAGCTAGTCTGAGGACTCCTACTGAGGAGGGTCCTGCATTAGGATGTTTGGCTAGTTTTATGTGCGGCTGGAAACCGGAGTACCTAGAAAAAGTCCACTCATAATTTGATAGGATCACTCTCCCAGCCCAAACACATGATTTCATAAACCTATATGCTTAGTTCTTTCGGTAAAGTCACGTTGAAGGGAAACAACAAAATAATTAAATATATATGGAACAGTCATTTCTTTTATTATTTTATTGTTTCCCTTCAACGTGACTTTACCGAAAGAACTTAGAATATGAATTACTGCAGTCACGAAAGCTTTAAATCAAAATTCATAAACCTACTTACTGTTCTACCATCCCCTTCACTGATGCAATTTTCACCAGGTACTAGTGGAGAGTGTGTATACAATGCACACGTGATGTGCTTTTGAGCAAAGCATCCTAAGTGCGTTCGATATCATCAGCTCTGGGAAGCTAAGCAGTCTCGAGCCTGGTTGAGAGAAAACCACCTTATGGGTGGGTTTTCTCCGGGGACGACAGTTTTCTCCCACAAGACGAAAAACTCATTAAATGGAATCGCCCAATCTTGCCGAGGCTTTAATATTTACCGCGTGCGGCACCCGGCCAGCGCTCGGTGCAGCAGTAAAACTTGCCAACGGCGCGAGTCTACCCTCACTTACAAGGGGAGGCATTGGTGGAGCCACACGGGAAGCAGTGCATGTCTGTGTGTGTGTACAGTCGCATCGGCGATAAGCGAGTCGTCAAACGTGATGTGCAAACAACGGGGGTTTTTATCGCTTTTAACATTTTATTGCTTCAGACGTTAACAATTTGGGTGTCAAAGGGCACTGATTGGTGAACACCAGCGTCCTCGTGCAATGGGGGGCCAAGGTGAAGGTTGCGCCGTGGGGATTGCGGCCTTTCCCAGGCTCCTGCGTCGCCCACGTTGTCCATTCGGCTTTGGGAAGAGCGCCCCAAGTCTGTCGTTGTGCGGAAGGTTAAAGGGATTTATTGTCACGTTTGCAGAAACAAGTTTGAGATGAAGCTGCTTCAGGTTGGTTGCTGTTGCGGAAAAAAAGGAGCCGCCCCATCCTACAAAATGCATCGCCCTGATTGCGTGTTGGCACGACTGTTCGGCGCGCAGGAGGAGGAAGAGAAGGAAGCAGAAGGGGCAAGTTGCCCCAGGCTTCACACAAAAGAGGGCCCTGACAACAGACCCGTTTTCTTTTTGTTGCTTTTGATTTAGGGGGCCCCACATAGCCTCCAGCCCCCAGGCCTTGAGACTCCAAGAACCTCTCCATGGCCCTGATTAGGCATGCAGTTATTCACTCTGTACCACCCAGTGGCTCGATAAATTGTCACGTTTAGACAATTAGAGGTCTCGATTCGATTTAAGAATCTATTTTTTTTACCACATTGTTTTGTCCGGCACAAAGGTCGACTAAACAATCATCGATATCTGTTGAAGGGACGCAACTGGAATGCACAGGAGAATACGCGTACCTAGTTATTAAAGGGAGACCAAGATGAAAATACTGAAATGAAAAGGTGAATGGGAGCCGACGAACTGAATAAAAAGCACCATCGCAGGGTGTCTTGAAGAGGAAAGTTTTCAATCGTGGCGTCTCGCCTGCTATAATACATGGATTAGAAATGTGGATAATAATGAAGAGGATGGAGCAAATTTAATCTTCTTTGCAAGCTTGGTGTTACACCGCGATATATAGAGAGCATAGCATGGATTTGAGAAACATGCAGAGTAAAGGTATAATATTTGACTGTTAAGAAAAATAAGTGGGCTTTGGCAGGACACATCTCTAGAAGGGATGTGTGTATGTATGTTGAACTTCTTTCGCATTGTACGTAGCCAACCTTGCTTGATGGCCAGTGGTGAGAATAACTACCTATGTGGCAGCCAAAGGAGGAGGTCTCCCATGGAGTTGGGAATGGTGGGAGCTGCTCGTGTGCAGGTACCGGGTGCATCGTTGCATCGTGGAATGGGGGAGGCGTTCCTCTAACAGTGGATTGGTCATGGCTGATGGTAATGTTGTTTCCTGCATTTACTGAAAAGGCACCAATAAGCATAGCTTTTACACGCAATTTTCATAAATAATAAATCACCGATACTTACATGTATGACATGATGCGCGTAGCATGAGTTTACGGATCGCTTTCAATAAAAGAATCTGCAGCATTATGCGGTTCTCTCAAGCGGTCTCAGTCGTCACGGCCAGGACAAGCATTCATTATGAACGACCTCGCTCGGCTTTCAGTGAAACCATTGTATTAGCAAATGAATAATTGAGAATCATGCAAGACTTGGGGAATCGGCCTCGCCATTGCCACGGTGACCTGGCGGGTTGGGGAATTATTATTTTTTTTGGTCTGGGCGGTTCGTTAATGGTCGCTTAACGAGCAGCCGGAGTTTCACGATGAGCTCGGGCGCACCTCTCCTCTGTAGCCTCCGTCTGTGCTTGTGGCTCCCTGGGAAAGCCATGAGGTCAAGAACCACGACCATCCATTTACGTTACTTGAAAGACGGCAACGGTGGTGTCGCGTGCGCATGTGACCTGGATTTGTGGAGTCAGCGAGGGTTGGGATGGATCGCGCACATTTTTGCGACTCTCCTTTCCTGTTGGGGTGTCGGGATTCCTATACCCTGGCTGCCCAAGAGAAGGTGGTGTACAGAAAATTTGGATTCATTTAATCTGTTCCTGGCTGCCCTACGGTCTCCTCCCATATGCATTATTAACACTAAATGATTGGCTAAAAATATCTTAACGTAAAATGCAGGAACCCCCTAAAAAAAGGGTCCTTGTACTCGGTTTGGCTTCCTGGGTAAGTAAACTATAATTATTAAACTAAACTTTAGTTTTTTACCAGGTAAGGCCCCAGAAAGATGCGGTGGGACGTGGGGAGCGGGAGCCAGGGGCACAGTGACCCCAATCTCACTACTGTTCCTCCACCCCCCCCACCCCCCTTACTTGACCAATCGCCTGTGCAGCATCTGACACGGCAGCTGGAGCTTCTGCGCGAAAATGGCGAGCGACACGCGCAGGTGTACGAGCACCTGGACGTGGCGTCACGTGACCTCGAGCTCGCCAACCGCCGGCTGCTGCTGGAGGGACGCAACTCGCAGCAGAGGATAGCCGGGTAGGCACCACTACCGTCACCGTCACTGCCACCGTCACCGTCATCACCGTCGTCACCGCTGTGGCACAATATGCTCCAACGCGGATGGAAAACCGCGTCGTCATTGTCATCGTCGTCATTGTCGTCATTGTCGTCATTGTCGTCGTCGTCATTGTCGTCGTCGTCATTGTCGTCATTGTCGTCGTCGTCATTGTCGTCGTCGTCATTGTCGTCGTCGTCATCGTCATTGTCGTCGTCATTGTCATCGTCGTCATTGTCATGGTCGTTATTGTCATCGCCGTCATTGTATTCGTCGTCATTGTCATCGTCGTCATCGTCGTCATCGTCGTCATTGTCATGATTGTCATGGTCGTCATCGTCATCATCTCGCAGTCACGACCACTTGGGAAGAGGGTCTTCGTCCAGCAGTAGATCTATTGTCGCTGATGATAACCATGTTTTCAGTTTTTGTTCCACCACCAGATTAAGAATTCGACTTGGGAAGTAATCGATGACTCTAACGATTATATTTATCGGTTCAGTTACTCAGCACACAAGTAGTTGGGGGGGAAAAAAAGTCTCACCTCTGTTTACACATATGCCGCTTGACAGGAGGTGATGGGCGGGGCTCGGTGATGTCATCGGCATGATCAGTCTCATCACGCTGGGCATGGCTTGTGGGGGGTTTCCGGCCTTCATTTTTAAAGGGGCTCAAGTAATCGACCACAGATAAAGTAGATTACGATTTTTCGTCGATTTATTGACCTCATAATTTAATAGTCCCAGCTCTACAGTTTCTTTAGTTCTGGGGTGGAGCAGCAGTACAATGATTTATGCACTACATTGTGAACTCAGCCACCTGAGTTCTGGTCCTTTCGCATCGGTTGTAGTCGATTACAATTTTTAGTCAAGGAATCATCTTGATGGACTAATCCCCGCAGCCCTAGAGAGTGAGTACCTGGCCGTCGCGTGACGTGTGCATGCGTGTGTGCGGCGGCGGCGCAGGCTGTCGGAGCATGTGGAGGGCCTGCAGGCGCAGGTGGTGGAGCTGCAGAAGCAGCTAGAGGAGCTGCGCAGGTCCGGCGAGGCGAGCGCGCGGCGCGAGAAGCGCGAGCGCCGGCGCACGGTGCACGGCGTGCCGGTGCTGCACGACATACGGAGGTAAGCACGCCAACGTACACGCACACGCGCATACGCGAGGACTATTTCGGATCTTTTTTTTATTGTTTTTTACGATGTGATTTTGATGACGACGGTGATGATCGTCCGCCGTTTGTTGCCACCGACAGGTATTTGGGAACGGACCGCGTGTCGGCCGATATCCTGGTGAGCGGCCAGGACGGCGGCACTGACCAGCGGGAGAGCGAGGTGCAGTGCCTACAGCGCTCGGTCAAGTCTCTAAGCGCCAGCCTGGCTCGCGAGCGGGAGCGGTGCGGAAACCTGGATCTGGAGCTCGCACTGGCGCTGGCGGAAAACTCCGACATGGACCAGCGCCTTGCCGACCTGGAGCCCTGGCTGGAGCGCACCCAGGAGCTGGAGAAGGAGCTGCTGGAGATGAGCCGGATCCGGCTGTCCGAGGGCGAGCGCCTGCAGCGGCTGCTGGCGACGGCGGAACTTGCGGCCGAATCTTTGCTGAACGGGGACCGTGGTGTGGGCGACATGGATATCGCGAAGCTGCAGAGCCTGCTGGGACACCCCGAAGCCGACACGGGGTCCAGCGCCGGGAGCTGCCGGGAGCTGGGGGACAGCTGCGACGGGGACAAGACCGCAGCGCACCATACCCATGGCTCCGTGGAAGAGCCAGGTCCCACAGCCAGGGGTCCCGTGTCCATCCTGAGCGAAGTGAGCGAGCAGTATGCCGCCCTGCAGGCTCGCTACGAGGATCTCCTGGCCAGGATGCACGACCGGAGTGTGAACCTGCAGCACCGCGCCGTCCAGACCGGCTCCACCCACTCGGTCGGGCGGAGCAGAGAGATCGCTGCCGCCGCCACCCAGGCAACCGCCGAAACCTCGGACGCCCCGGGAAGCTGGGTGGACATCGGCACGGCGGCTGATTGCGGTGCTTCACACGGTCCCGACGAACTCCCGGCAGGAGCCGGCAGCGCGGCAGCGCCGTGCGCCGAGCACAGCGCCACTCGCGCCCTCAAGCGCGAGGCCCGGAGTGACACGCCCGCCGGTCCTCGCAGACGCGCCGCGTCAAGCGATGGCAGCCGGAGCGCGGGCGGCGGTGCCCGTGGGGAGCCGGGGGAGAGAATGGCAGTGGCAATGGTGGCGCAATACGTCCAGAGGGCGGAGCGGGGCGAACAGCCCGAGTACAAGGCCCTGTTCCAAGAGATTTTCATGCACATTCGGAAAACCAGGGAGGACATTTGTGCTGCCAAGGCTTTGAGGGGCACTCCCAGGCCCCAGCACTCATAACGCTGTCTCTGACTGCCCTACGGTTCCAGGCACCCACTATGCTCTACATTCAGGTGTAACTGAAGGTGGCACATTGATAGATGCAGTGAAAGCTTGGATATGAGCACAGCCCTTGGGAGCAAGGCCATGTGTGTTGATATCCGAAGTAGTGTGTTCGTTTTGCCCATCCCCTCCCCCCCAACCAGTGCAACGTAAGCATGTGTTGCTTATATGAAAACTGTGCTCATATTAGTTGTGGTTATATCCAGTTTATACTGTATTTCTAAGCAGTGATGTAAGAAGGTATCCCAACACTGAACAATTAACACTGCAAATTATTCATTTGGGATTACACATGGCAACCACTGCCCCGACTGCAAAAATTTGGCAAGCCCCTCCTGGAAAAGAGGTGAAAATTTAGTGAGGCCTTCCTTTGCAAACAAGCATAAAAATAATACCCGGGCGGGCGGGTGAATCTTCTACGTGCCGAACGAAAGCTCTGCAGCGTGGTTCTGTTGTAAGGCAGTGCTGCTGCTGATGATGGTGGTGACTTTATATTTTTGCTTTACACGTACTGCCCACACAGCCCCTGCTGTGTTGTGAACCAAAATCAGTTGTCATCAAGTTACTTATTGTTATTTTGACACCTAAAAGAGTGCGGTAAAGGTTTCCACCAAGTGTTGAAACCAACCAGGTCACTAATTCATTCATAACGAATGCAAATGTCTAACTAAGCAGTAATTTATTTGTTTTAATTTATTGTGAAATTAAAATGCAGGTATTTCTTGAGTTTGTAGAGAAATGTTTATCTGCAGAATTGTAATGAACATGAACAGCATCAGACCATGCGTAGGAACAAACAAATGCTACGTCGTGTGAATGAAAATGAAGCTGAATTATTTGAGGTTCTTTAAAAATTATTACTGTGTACACTGCCTATAAACATAAATGTATAAAAGTGTAGTCTTGTGTCATGCATATCTCGACTTCTCTCAGTGGCTTGGGTGGCAGCTGTGGAGGGCGGCACTAGATCGCACACTTTGGTGGCACTAGATCGCACACTTTGGTGATGTGGAGCGTAGACGCTTGCGTTGAAACCGACTCCTACTCTCGCGATGCGTACAGCGAATCGTGCGTGCAAGGACGATTTGTTTTTAAAGATTCAAATGACGTGCAAATCACACCTTTAGGCCAGTGCTTATTAAAACTTGTGTTGGCCCGCGGCCCAATCAGCCGATGCAAACATTTCCGTGGATCACACAGCCCCCCTCCCATCCCTTTGTGACAAAACGCATTCACTTCTCTACCGGAACATAAAAAAAAAATGTAAGGCAGCTATAAGGTGTGGGGGGGGGGGGGCATTTTAATGTCCGAAACAAAAGGTAAAAACGTCTTTATTTCCGGATCCAGCTGCATTCGCATCACAGCCCAGCGGACCACCTGGAGGACTGTCGCGGACCACTGCTGGTCCGGGCACCACACTTTGAGAACCACTGCTTTAGGCTAACGGGGGCGAATGAAATGGAACAAATTTGAAGAATGGACAGGATAAACGATTCTCGACTTGAATAGCAACGCCGATTTGTGATTAGTTATTAAATTGTGTAGGAGTCGGGGCGAACCACTATATGCCTCGTGAAAAGTAAACTCGTATATATTTGATTTTTTTTAAATAAATCATCTGTTGTTGCTACCTTAATTCCAATCGCCATATTTCTGGCTCAAACGTGTGTAAAAAGAACAATGTACACGCACACAGCATCCCACATGAGCATAAACCGTATGCTATGACGGAAGCTGCTGGTGAGCACCTATTTTAATCACGTGAGAACACAGCATCACCGACACGCAATTACGCGTGACTAAGTGACACGGCTTGACTTGTGCAGTGGAAAAACTGTGACACGACTTGGCTTTTGCAGTGGGGAAAAAATAACCTGTAGCCTCCCGTGCCGGGCTGACTTGATACAACAGTGAGTGCCAGTAACACACAGACCTGGCTGTATTTGCCACTAACGTATACGTTAAGTTTAGGTCAAGTTATCCAATCTCAGGTGCCCACTATAACAGGGTGATCACTGCAGGCGGGACCACAGTGCAGTGTGTTTGCTCAACCAACCACAGCAATAAACTCAATTTGGGCGGACCAGATTATTGGGGCGAGTGCTGTTCGTGAACACCAATTAAGGCCCGGCACGGCACACAAGAGGGTGGTGTGGTGAGCATCATTTCGGGCTGTGTCTCCCCATTGGTGAGGTGTACAAACTGCACCAGGTATTAATTTATGGTTGAGTAGAATTTGGTGCAGTGGTGTGGCATCACAGAAGCCTAGGATAGGTTCAAGGCCAAATACCACTCGCCACTGATATTGAACATGGTTGGAAATGTAACCGGGGTTGCCAAACAAACTCCACCGCCACTCTCCCCATAAATACATACACTCGCACACAAAGACAATTACCCCCCCCCCCCCCATTTACCCCTTCAGGCTGTTTGGGCAAGTGCATTTAGCGACCATGTAGTAAGACTCGCACCGTGCAGGAGTGGGATGGTGTTAGCTCAGGGTGACCAGCTACCAAAATGGGACCTATAAATGCTCGTGATAGTGCGTTGTCTTTGTGCTGTGGTCTAACACTGTTTGAGACGAGGCCCTAAAGAAGGCTGTCTCTAGTGTAGGCCAATCTTTTTCAAAGACAATACATATTTTATCAGAGCATGTTTGTTTGCATGTTCACCACAAATGTTGTTAATGCAAACATGATTCCTTGCAAAAGGTGTATACAGTATTTGGCGTTTGGATCAAACGGTACTGCACAAATGAGACAGGAATAATGGCAAACATGAACGAGACGGGGTTCTTTCCTCCGGGTCCTGCTGTATGAGCGTCATGGTGGCTAGGAGATGTTAACTACCTCGCCTGGTACACATGAGGCCGTGGGTTCGATGCCTAACCCTGACGATGCCTGCTGTATATGTGGAGTTTGCGTGTCTCTCTCCCCGTGGTCGCGTGGATTTTTTCTCTGGGTCCTCCCGTTTTCCCCTACACATTTAGAATGAACGTGCATTGCGACTCTTTGGACGCTATTAATGTCCACGAGATGAGCCACTTCGTCGGCCCACCATTTGTGGCAGTGGGCCTTACCTGGTAAAATTAAAATAGTTTATCGTTAAAAACATCGTTTTTTTTTACTTGTGTGGAGTGAGTGGAATCTGATTGGGGGCCATCTATTTAGTAGTACGCTTTGAGGGGAGAGGGGGTTAACCCAAATGCGTACGCTTGCGTATGGGGGGGGGTCTACTGACAATGTACGCATAGGAAACGGGGGGGGGGGGTGAAGCCTCAATAATTTGTCTACATTGGCCTTCAAATGAGTTAGATAGTCCGGCGGTGGACTATCTGTTTGCTTAAACACGTTAATATTATTAATCCTTGATCGTTTCTGCGTGGATTAAATATCGGCCGTTCTATAGGATTCGGGGGGAGGGAGGGGTGTGCGTCAAGCTGTACGTACGCAGCAGGGACGTGCAGTCAGGGGAGGCAGAGCCTCATCTGTCATTCTAATTAAAATAGCTGTTACGAAAAAAAAATATTAATAGTTTTCCACCGATCTGTGTTATAAATGTCATTTCTGTACGATTCCAATCATTTTCATACTCAAAAGTCGCCAAATTTGCGGAGCTCCGTTGCATATACAGGGAGAGACGAGAGGTGAGGCAGCGACGAGCTCAGCCTCCCCTCTGATTGCGCAACCCCTCAGTAACTGGATGTAAAGCGGGCAATACGCGCGTGCCTGTTACTATCTCAGTATGTCACCAATGTAATGGATGGCTTCCTTACGGCGCTATTTCAGGAATATTTTGATGTTTTTTTCCTGGATTTTCTGTTTGCACAGTCGCATAGTCACTTTAAGATGTTTTCTTGTTCATGTTTTTTGTTTGTTGCGGTTGCACCCGATTCAAGAGCCGAATGGCTCACAGGGCTGTACCAAATAAATGGAACTATGAACTATGAGCATGAACCGGTGACCCCACAATCAATATCACACGTGGCTCTCACGTGCTGCTAGCTCTGCCAACGTCACGTCTCTACCTCTTCTGGAAGACGGATTCTTCAAACCTGGTCGATTTTTTTTAAATCTTAAAATCCCGGAATAATCTTCCGGAAGACAAAACTATTTTTTTTGTGTTATTTGACCAGGCAAGGCACACCAAGCTATATAACTCATTTTTCAGAAGCTCGCTCAACGAAGTGGCTTATCACGTGGAAATTTAAAGCATCGAAATTGTCCCCTGCCCTTTCTTACCTATATAACCTCTTGCCACGGCAGCTCTCTCGTCTACTTCAGCATTTGCTTGCTGTGGTTGTTCCATCCGATGATGATTGCTTGTGTTGCAATCGAAACGTCGTGATTTGTTTTATTTTATTTCTACCTACGTGACTTTACCTAAAGAACCAGAGTATGTATATTTCGATTGAAAGCTTTAAAGTTACGTAGAAGGGAAATAAAAAATTTTAATCAAATTCTCAATTCTCACTGAGAATTTTATTGTATTTTATTTTTATTATTTTATTTCCCTTCTACGTGACTTTACCAAAAGAACCAAGAATAGTATGTATATTCATTCTAAATGTGGTGAGAAACCGGGGTTAGGGATGGAACCCACGACCTCCTGCATACCAGGCGAGGTAGTTAACATCTCATAGCCACCGTGATGATGATGAGAGAGAGACACGCAAACTCCAAATAGACAGCAGCAGGCGTCAGTGTTAGGGATGGAACCCACGAGCTCCTGCATACCAGGCGAGATAGTTAACATCTCCTAGCCACCGTGATGATGATGAGATAGAGACACGCAAACTCCAAATATACAGCAGGAGGCGTCAGGGTTCGGGATCGAACCCACGAGCTCCTGCATACCAGGATAGGTGGTTAATATCTCGTCAACATCTTGCCACCGACAAGCATCTTCACTAATAAATAAATAAAACTTCCCAATTAGACAAAAGCAACTTCCGGAAGATTATTCCGTCTTCTAGAATATTTTTCCCTACCCTGGAATATTCTTGTGGAACATTACCTCTGTCTTGTGGAAGATAAATTTGACTTCTGGAAGTTTATTTCCGTCTTTTGGGAGATAACTGTGGAAGATGTATATATTATTGGTTACTCTTTGTTTTTTTTCGGTAAAGTAACGTAGAAGGGAAACAATAAAATAATAAAAATATAAAACGAAGAAATATGTATCCTTCCTCTGGGAGTTTCGTCGTCTTCTGGAAAATTTGTGAAAGTTTATTTCCCCCTTCCAGAGGAGATCCCCCTCATCTCCCCTTCTGGAATAATCTTCGTCTTCCGGAAGATTATTTCGTTTCATGGAAGACCTAATCCGTCTTTTCTTGAAGATGTATCCGTTCTTCCGGAAGATGATTGCGCAATATCCTTACGCCTATCTTGGAAGATCCACCACATCGCTCCTTCTGGAATAATCTTCGTCTTCCGGAAGATGATTGCGCAATATCCATCCGTCTATCTTGGAAGACCCCCCCCCCCTCATCGCTCCTTCTGGAATAATCTTTGTCTTCCGGAAGATGATTGCGCAATATCCCTCCGTCTATCTTGGAAGACCCCCCCCTCATCTCCCCTTCTGGAATAATCTTCGTCTTCCTCCTCCGGAAGAGTATTCCGTCTTCCGGAAGACGCTTCCGGCTTCCGTGCGGATCGGAAGCTGGAGTATCAACATGGCGGCGGCAGCGGACGACCCGCGGGTGGATCACGAAGACGCCCTCGAGTTCTGGCTCAGTGAGTTCGCGCCTGGTCCCCTGGCTGCCTCCACCGTGCCCCTCCAACCCCGGCTCTGCCCTTGCTGCCCCCATCCCCCCCGCCTGACGCCGCCGCTGAGGAAGAGGCGCGCGGCGGCGGTGGTGATGGTGGGTGGAGGGCAGCCGCCATGGGGTGTTACGCGAAATTGTGGCGTTACGTGTCGAGTTGAGTGGTCGTGTGTCAGTGTGTTGATGTGGTTGTGTGTCAGTGTGTTGATGTGGCTGTGCGTCAGTGTGTGTGTCAGTGTGTTGATGTGGTTGTGTGTCAGTGTGTTGATGTGGTTGTGTGTCAGTGTGTTGATGTGGTTGTGTGTCAGTGTGTTGATGTGGTTGTGTGTCAGTGTGTGTGTCAGTGTGTTGATGTGGCTGTGCGTCAGTGTGGTGATGTGGTTGTGTGTCAGTGTGTTGATGTGGTTGTATGTCAGTGTGTTGATGTGGTTGTGTGTCAGTGTGGTGATGTGGTTGTGCGTCAGTGTGGTTATGTGGTTGTGCCTGTGTGTGTCAGTGTGTTGATGTGGTTGTGTGTCAGTGTGTGTGTCAGTGTGTGTGCCAGTGTGGTGATGTGGTTGTGTGTCAGTGTGTGTGTCAGTGTGTTGATGTGGTTGTGTGTCAGTGTGTGTGTCAGTGTGTTGATGTGGTTGTGTGTCAGTGTGGTGATGTGGTTGTGCGTCAGTGTGTTGATGTGGTTGTGAGTCAGTGTGGTGATGTGGTTGTGAGTCAGTGTGTGTGTCAGTGTGTTGATGTGGTTGTGAGTCAGTGTGGTGATGTGGCTGTGTGTCAGTGTGTGTGCCAGTGTGGTGATGTGGTTGTGTGTCAGTGTGTGTGTCAGTGTGTTGATGTGGTTGTGTCAGTGTGCTGATGTGGTTGTGCGTCAGTGTGGTTATGTGGTTGTGTGTCAGTGTGTGTGTCAGTGTGTTGATGTGGCTGTGTGTCAGTGTGTGTGTCAGTGTGTCGATGTGGTTTTGAGTCAGTGTGTGTGTGTCAGTGTGTTGATGTGGTTGTGTGTCAGTGTGGTGATGTGGTTGTGAGTCAGTGTGGTGATGTGGTTGTGTGTCAGTGTGTTGATGTGGTTGTGTGTCAGTGTGGTGATGTGGTTGTGCGTCAGTGTGTTGATGTGGTTGTGCGTCAATGTGTGTGTCAGTGTGTTGATGTGGTTGTGAGTCAGTGTGGTGATGTGGTTGTGAGTCAATGTGGTGATGTGGTTGTGAGTCAGTGTGGTGATGTGGTTGTGTGTCAGTGTGTTGATGTGGTTGTGTGTCAGTGTGCTGATGTGGTTGTGCGTCAGTGTGTGCGTCAGTGTGTTGATGTGGTTGTGTGTCAGTGTGTGTGTCAGTGTGTTGATGTGGTTGTGAGTCAATGTGGTGATGTGGTTGTGCGTCAGTGTGTTGATGTGGTTGTGTGTCAGTGTGTTGATGTGGTTGTGTGTCAGTGTGTTGATGTGGTTGTGTGTCAGTGTGTCAGTGTGTTGATGTGGTTGTGTGTCAGTGTGTGCGTCAGTGTGTTGATGTGGTTGTGTGTCAGTGTGTTGTGTGTCAGTGTGTTGTGTGTCAGTGTGTTGTGTGTCAGTGTGTTGTGTGTCAGTGTGGTTGTGTCAGTGTGTTGATGTGGTTGTGTGTCAGTGTGTGTCAGTGTGTTGATGTGGTTGTGTGTCAGTGTGTGTCAGTGTGTTGATGTGGTTGTGTGTCAGTGTGTTCATGTGGTTGTGTGTCAGTGTGGTGATGTGGTTGTGCGTCAGTGTGCTGATGTGGTTGTGTGTCAGTGTGGTGATGTGGTTGTGTGTCAGTGTGTGTGTGTGTCAGTGTGTTAATGTGGTTGTGCGTCAGTGTGTGCGTCAGGGTGTTGATGTGGTTGTGAGTCAGTGTGTTGATGTGGTTGTGCGTCAGTGTGTTGATGTGGTTGTGCGTCAGTGTGTTCATGTGGTTGTGTGTCAGTGTGTGTGTCAGTGTCGTGATGTGGTTGTGCATCAGTGTGTTGATGCGGTTGTGCGTCATTGTGGTGATGTGGTTGTGTTTCATTGTGTTGATGTGGTTGTGTGTCATTGTGTTGATGTTGTGCGTCAGTGTGTTGATGTGGTTGTGTGTCAGTGTGCTGATGTGGTCGTGTGTCAGTGTGTTGTTGATGTTGTGTGTCAGTGTGGTGATGTGGTTGTGTGTGTGGTGTGTTGATGTGGTTGTGTCAACGTATTTGCTCGTATCAGTGTGTGTGTGTCAGTGTATTTGCTAGTGTGTCAGTGTGCGTCAGTGTAATTGCGAGTGTTTTAGTGTGTGTGTCTGTGTTTGCGTGTCAGTGTCATTGCTCGTGTGTCAGTGTATTTGCTAGTGTGTTCGTGTGTGTGGTTATGTTTTTAAGGATGGATGTGTTTCGGTGGTAGTTGAGTGGTAATGTGGTTGTATCTCAGTATGGTTGTGTAGTTTATTATTATTCCTCTGGAGTGTCAATTTAGGTTTTTCACTGCGGGTGTATTTCGTTATGTGTGGTTGTTGGCACAGCTGATGTGACGTCTTTTGGGGCTTCACGTTGCCGTGTTTGCATCTTTTTTATGCTCGTGGTGTTTTTGGTGGTGGTGTGTCCGCGTCATTTTGTTTCTTGGTATTGTATTCAACATTGTTTGTATAACGTTATAGTGATGGTGGTGTGGTTGTGTTTACGTGTGTTTGTGTATTTAAAGTTTGTATTTCATTGCGTTACGTTCGTGGCATGCGATGGAGCTCAGGAGAGAGATACGGTCTGGCCCCGCGGGCTACAACGTTTCAGAGTGGTTGTGTGTAATCGTGTTTGAGTGGTTATGTTCGAGCTGTTGTGTTTCGCGGTGTGGTGATTCTATTCATAGTGGTTGTATTTTGTTATTTGTAGCGTGTTTTTTTACAGCAGTACTGTATTGGCGCAGTGGTGGGCGAGATGTTTACTACCTCGCCTGGTATACAGGACTCCGTGGGTTCGATCCATAACCCTGACGCCTGCTGTATATTTGGAGTTGCGTGCCTCTCTCTCCCCGTCTTTTCCCTCCACATTTAGAAATATGCATTTAGAGTATTTGGTTGCTATACATTTCCACATGATAAGCCACTTTGTTCAGCTTTCATTTGTGGCCAGATTACTTCTGAAAAAGTGCTATATAGCTCAGTGGGCCTTACCTGGTAAAATAAAAAAGTATTTTTTTATAGTACGGTTGAGTGGTTGTAGGTCATGTCACCTTTGGGAGCTGGGTTGTTGTTTGTGAGAGTTGGGTTCTGGTCTTGTGTTGATGTATGTTATGGGTGTTGTGTTCCAATGTGGTTGTGTACCACTGTTGTGTTCAAGGGATTGTGCTTCATGGGGTTATGCGGTTCAAGGTGTTTGCATTTCGTGTTGGCATGTAACGTTTTGAAATGTCAGAGTTGGTGGTCGTGTTTGTGAGCGATGTTGCCAGTACGGTTGAGTGGGTTTCAGAGAGTGATGGGCATTTCCACAAATTCGGCAACGTCTCAGTGTCAACTTAAAAAAAAAATCATATGAGGTGTAATTACGACAGTTTTTTTTTCAATTCAAATATGGCTTAATTATGCAATCAAGCAATGCTTTGACACGTCCACGAAATTAAACGCGCCATCGCCATCCCAGCTATGCATGAAAAAGCCAGTTTGTCTGAGCGCGTCCGACACCCGTGTATTTCATGAGCATTTCGAACCTTTGTAGGGAAGGTGTACAAACGTTGGCGATCTGAATCACAGTCCTCATTGGTTGAAACGCTGTAACCAACTAAAAAGTGACTTTGTGGTTGTACGCACAACGATTACCCACATCTGTAAGTGTCTGAGATCGTGAAACTGCCGTGATGTCCGCAGCGTGCTCGAGTTTGTGATTGATATTTCACGTTGTCAATATGGCCACGTTCCTTGATGCGGTTATAGCTTTGGAGCGTCGGGTTTGTGAATGAGGAAGACAAAAAGAGTACCTTGTAAATGAGACCTGTGCTTTCCTCGACATGGACAGCTATTTATAACCACCTGTCAAGCATCACTTGGCCACATCAGAGCATGACTGGAGCAGCAATTGGCGAAGAGAGGGGTCTTCAAACCACCCCATGGGCTCGGTTGCATTTGGTGAAATATTGACAAGAACTTTTACACGGCGACAATACGTTGGCCAAGTGAGGACGCAGCAGACTTAACTTGGTAAAGCATGAGCTAGGCCGCATTGATTTTGAAAACCTGTAGACCCGAGTATTAAAGTGTACGGTACTTTTATTAATGTGTCGGTTTTCACGTTCGTGCTGTGTTTTCTGGTTGTACCGTGTGTCGTTTGGCATGATGTCCCCCCATTTCTCTCCACGCGATTGAGTAGCTCCCAGCACGTGGAGGAAAATGTCAGACATCAATCCAAATAACACACGGTACAACCCGACAATACGTCGGAGATCCACTGCAGCAGGTGATCCATGTCAGGATGCCTAGGGGGATTGTTCTTCATGAACCAGGCTCCTGACCTTGGGAAAAGCCGATCGCTGATTCTCAGGAGGCACTTTGTCACCCACGAATTAATCCTCTCTTCGTTCACCCTAGATGCCCAATGCCATAGTCTTCTTTCGTTTGGTTGATGTAGATGCAGAGCAACAACTACAACTTCACATTCAGGTGGTCAAGCCAGATAACCACGTCAGGCGGAGCGGCGTGTATCGCTGTGGTGTCTCATTCGTATTTGTGGATCGGGAATTGCGTCGTGATATACCGGATTGTTCACACAGCTCGACTCGCCCGTCATGTGGCCACCGTTAACATCGACGAGAATCAGGAAAAGGACGCGACTTCTGCAACGTGACGTTGTCGTGGCGAGAAGATGGTTGACCTGCCTGGGGCTCCTGATATATCGCCGACTCTTACGAGAGACGCTCGCCGCTTACGAGAGAAGGCGTGAGCGCACCGTACAGTGCCCCTTCAGCAAGCATCGCCCCCGCTTCTGAACCGCTCTGTCCATTTTCCGTCTGAGCCCTGGGCAGGAAGAGTGGTTTGCAGGGGACTTTTTTCTCTCTCTCTCTGAAAGGAATGCAGAAACACAGCTGTATGTCAGTTCTGTTTGCACTCGGTGGAGTTGGAAACGCTGTGTAAAGTACAGCAAGAAAAGGAGTTTTTTTTCTTAACTTGAAACGTTTGAATTTCGATTGAAAGCTTTCGTGACTGCAGAGATTCATCTTCTTGGTTCTTTCGGTAAAGTCACGTAGAATGGGGATAAAATAAAAAATATATTTTTATTATTTTATCCCCATTCTACGTGACTTTAACGAAAGAACCAAGAAGTTGAAACGTTTGAGTTATTTTTAATCAAGGAACCACAGATTATCGGAAAAATCCCCATGAAACGGAAACGTAAAGCCACCTCCAGATCCATAGACCGCTCACAGGTGTTTGCCAGTAACTTTAGTGAACATGAGCTGTCAAGTTCACATGATCTGTCATGAGCACGGCTAATCAATTATACAACCATGGCTGGAAAGGAACTCTCCAACACGCCTTAGCGCGACAACTTCCATGGCAACGGCACTGGGCCCTCCGACGTGTGTTCAGGTTGTTACCGCGTGTTGTCCAGCACGTGAAGCGAAACGTTGGACATCATGCCAAACAACTTGGAACAACCTGAAGACACATCGGAGAGCCCTGCAGCACAACTTGAAAAACTTACACAGTAATGGCACCATGCCCTCTTGACTGGGCCCTGTCAATGAGATTGCATTGATTTTTTTTTGTTTACTCTCATCACTGGAGTGCGACATGTGGCCACACTCGAGGTCCGCGTGTGCGTCAGCCTCGTGTGAAGCCCTTCACTGTTTTCGGGAATGCGCTAATTAAAGAGTGGGAGAATAGATCGGTCATTCGGAACGTTCTGACGAACATGTACACGAGCTTGCCTGGCACCTTATCAAGCAAATTAAACGCCACCATGTGAGATTATCTGTGCAGGGTGGGCGGGAAGCCCCCCAATGATACCCCTGTTTGGTTTCACTTTTTTAGACTCGAAGAGATTAAGGGTGTAGGGACTTCACAGCCACCCTGTAAATGTGAAGCATAGCATGTTCACGATGGCCATATGATTCGCTTTCACTCTCCTTGCTATATAATACATTCTCATTATTTGTGTTGGGGGATCGGATGTCATCATATCCCTCGCGAAGATGATCCAGTATGGGCAAAACTTGAGTGTAAAGTTGTGCTGCTATTCAGAACTATTGAAAACTGGCCAAATCGATCAAAGCGTTTCCCAAAACCTGGAGCCAAAAACCAGCGCTCGAAGTACCTGACTCACAAAACCGGCCCTCCCAGGCAGGGCCACAATCCGGGCCGCATTGTTTTTTGTGGCCTAAGGTCATAAGCTACTTCCTGTGCACATGGCGTGAGCGCTACCATTACTGTCTCTAATTCATCACTTGTGGGGGATAATCCCGTATCGGAAAGTGTCACGTGATCCATGGCGCACACATGTTTCGTCTTCCTTGTTTTGTAATTTGGTGTTCTTGTTTGCAGTGCCTGCCTCATGTTTGTCTCATTTGCTCACTCCGTCCGTTAGCCGAAGCCGTAACCTTAGCATACCTGTAATAGCTTTCATTATAATAGCCGCGGCGAACACTTTTCTTGAATGTATATACCTTCATAAAATATATTTTTAAATAGAGAGTATTAAAATGCAGATTAACACAATTGTAAACCGTTTTTAAGTTTATATCAATTACAGTTATTTGTGTGCTGTAAATGTAGTACCGTATAATTTGTATATAATTTGTGTACATTGTAAATTAATCATTTCTCGTGCACAGGATTTTATGCATGTGTCGCAAGTATAAGAATGAATTAATCGACGAGTTGTTACGTGCCTAGTTCAGTTGCTTCAGATGTTGCTATGAAGATGGACGATTGCACGAAACGTGGCAGTGTTATCGACAAATGTGTTGAGTGGTTTTTCAGTTGACGAAAACGTGTGCTCTGTCTCCCCTTCAGACAAGGCCACCAACCCCCTGAACAAGAAGGAGGAATGGGAGGACATCATGGGATTCTGCAACAAAGTCAACCTGGAGCTGGAAGGGTGAGCCCTCTCTGGTTTCTCGCGCTCTCCGTGCACAGACAACTGTCCTGGCGATCAGCGAACCGCCCCGCAGTTGGGCCAGCACCAGTTCAACACCAAGACGCAGCCCGTTGATGAAGAACGGCGCTGGATGTTTCCAGCGGGTTTCGTTATCCACTTTTGTACCTGGAATGGCTCCGAAAGCCACTTTGGCAAAACATTTGTTGCTTTGGAAATCAAAATAGTCACTAGATCACTAAGTTTGGCAACACTGCACTCCCCCGGCACCCACTCCGCCTCCGCCTACCCCCCCCACCCCCCGCGCTCCTTGCATGTTCCACAGGCCTCTGCACGCCACGCGCCTCCTCAGTCACAAGATCCAGTCCCCGCAGGAGTGGGAGGCCATGCAGAGTCTGACGGTGAGCGGCGCAGAGACGATGGGGAGAGACCTGGCCGACGATGAACAAGTTAACGTACCTGGAGCGTTCATGACAGTCTCCCACTTTAGCTCCTAGGCTCTCATTCAAGCCTTAGGCATAGTCTTGAACCTTACAAAATCATAACCATGAGCCCTACCCTTATCAAAGCTTTAACCTTACTAGTCATTACCAAAATACCAGCCTTATACCTAACCACAGCCATTAGCTCCAGTCAATCCTGAAACCTAACCAAAGCCTTAACCCATACTTTGACCTTAATCCTAATCGGCGTCAATCTCCTAACCTTAGCCTTAAACCAATTCTAACCATAGGCTGTAACCTTAGTTGTTACCCTAACTCTAGCCCTAACTCGTAACCCAAAACCCAAAGCCTATCTCTTAACCCTGACCCTTAATCTCTAACCCTCTGTGTATGAGGGCAGGTGCTGGAGGCCTGCATGCGCAACTGTGGCAAGCGTTTTCACGACGAGGTGGGCAAGTACCGCTTCCTTAACGAGCTCATCAAGGTGCTGTCGCCAAAGGTGTGTGCCCCCCACCCGGATAATATTGTGGGGGGCTGGCAGGAGAGGGGGGGGGGAAATTTCACGCCCCTCTCACCGACACGTAGTCACTCGGATTGGACTAGCTGACCAGACTAAGAGAATGGCCGCATTAAATCCATAGACCTGGCGAGAATTCCACAGGTTTGCTGTTCACTCGACTAAAAGACTACGACTAAAATATATATTTTTTTAATGTTTACAACATTGACTGCACTGTGCTGAAGACTGCGCTCCCGCCCAGGCGGACTAACGGCGCGATCCTCGATTTGCACTGCACGCAGTACCTGGGCTCTCGCTCGCCGGAGAAGGTGAAAAGCAAGATCGTGGAGCTGATGTACAGCTGGACCGTGGGCATCCCCGACGAGACCAAGATCCAGGACGCGTACCACATGCTCAAGGGCCAGGGTAGCCATTGCGCCCCACCCCCCCCCCCGACCCCCCTTATCTTCCCCTCTCCCCCGCCTCCAGATTGCCCCCACTCCCCGTGTCGTTTCTGTGTCCTGCTATGTATGCGTGTGTATGTATGTGTCTCGGGGAGCATTAGTTTAGCGGTTGGTCGGCGACCCGTGTTCGATTCCTGCTCACGGCCGACACCAGAGAGAATAATGGGAACCGGTCCTAGGCCTCCCCTCGGCCGATTCAGCCTCAAATGAGTACCTGGTGCGGTGTGTAAACATCTCTGGCCGCCCACCCCCTCGTGTACCGTGCTGGCCTTCATAGGTGCTACTCGCTAACAGCACTTGCCCCAACAGTCTGTTAAGGCTACACGGGGGATTTTTGTCTTTGTTTTGTGTGTCTCGTGCAAATACGTCTTGTTGTTTGCGCGTTTGATGGTGAGAGTTTTTTGTCGGCGCCAGTGTCCCTCTGTTTCTTTATCTTTGTTGTGAATGTGCATACATGTGGTGGTGTGCCAGAAAAAAATGGTTTGTGTGGTTGGGTTGTCGCTGCATTGTTGAATGATTGGTCTGGTCGAATCGTTGTGGGAGAGCAGGATGGGTGTGGGTGTCAGGAAAACGAGTGGCTATTATGGCTGGGTGTCAGGGTGAGTGGATATCTGTCTTGTGTGTCCCTTTCAGCGGGTATCAGTGAGAGTGACTTCTCGCTTGTGGTTCATTGTAAAATGTTAAAAAGCAAATTTGACGTGCGTATCTATGATGAACTTCTTTCGCACCGTACGTAGCCAACCGTGCTAATCAGAGGTGCGGATATTGATATTTTAGTGAGTGACTGTGAGCGGTTGTTAGTCAGACACGAAGCCACTCCCTTTGACCTTGCGGGTTGCAGGCATTGTGAAGGCCGACCCCAAGCTGAGCGAGGACAACATCCGCTACATCTTGCCGCCCCCTCCACCCCGCCATGACAACACTCTCTTCGAAGACGAGGAGAAATCCAAGGTATTGCTGCCCCCGGTCACCTGACACAGTGAGAACCTCACCGTCCTCATCGCAACAGTTTCAGTTATTGCATCATATGTCTGTCATTGCTAACGCCACCTTAATCATCTTAATCGGACGACAACAGTTTAGCGTCTAAATGCAAGGGCATCTCAAGACACTTACAAACATCGGGGGAACAAGGGGAGAGAGGAGAGTGAGAGAAAAGCCGCAGAACAGACCGGGACGAATAATCCGTGGCCCAGCACCAACACCGACAATAAGCCCCAGGGACAGCCGGGGCAGCCAGGGATGGGTGGGAGAGGTCAGGCAAAGGTCAAGATTCAGCGTTGGAGGTACAGCTAAGCGATGGGAGGGAAAACAGCAACGCATGAGGTGGGGAGAAAAATAAAAAGTGAAAATAAAAGAGATGGAGGCAGAGAGGGAGGGGACAGTGTTTGTCATCGTTCTTACCATTGCTGTTGCTTTCGCCGGGTTGTGTCTGTCCTGTCCGCGCCGCCATCGCAGCTGCTTGCGCGGCTGCTGAAGAGCACGCACCCCGAGGACCTGGAGGCGGCCAACCGGCTCATCAAGACCGTCGTGAAGGAGGTGTGGTCAAGGCGGGGCCCCCGCACCACACCACAGTGCACGGGGCCCACTAAAATAGCCACACCCACAGTTGGTGCCGTACAGTAATGTGGCATTAGTCTTGCATCCATCCGTTGGCTCACTTCTCAGACACTGTGAAGCTTTTCCTAAGCTTGCAGCAGTTCATACTTTTCTTTTTTTTCCAATAACGTACCTATGCACGGTGGCGTAACTGACATTGTCTGTGGACGTTCACACAATCTGATCTTTTCACATGTGACATATCAGCCTCTATCAGCCCGCAGAAAATCAGATATGCATAATAAAGTTTTTTTGCGTTGGCGATTTGCCAGCATTGTGAAGAAGTCTTCCGAAGAAAGACATGGTGCGTATAAATCGCCTGAAGCTGGTTGTAATCACCGGCGAAACGTACTCAAATTGTAAACGTTGTGGGTTTATTCTCCAACACACAACCGGTGTGCTGTAACGAATTGGCACGTTTTGTTCACGTGACAAACCCTTACTAAATTGGCCATGTCAGGTGGCGGTGGGTTAACGACGCATGAATATTTACGCGATCTAACCCACAAAAACCTTTATTATGGATAATATTGGTCCCGAAAGCCTACGTGATAAAATCAGATATTGCGCGATGGCGTGCTGGGTTTAACGTCAACGGGGGTGGCGTGTATAGGACCAAGCCAAGATGGAGCGCGTGGCCAAGCGTATCAACGCGCTGGAGGAGGTGGAGAAGAGCGTGCGGCAGCTGCGTGAGCTGGTGGCGGAACACCGGCGGGGCGGCGGCAACAGCGGCAACACCACCTCCGCGGCGGACGGCGCCAGCATCTCGGGGAGTCGTGCTCCGTGACGCGGCTCCCAACGTCGCGGGTCTCCCGACCGGCGCCCACGCTTAAAGTTTGATGGGGGCCCAAGGATTGTTGTAGTTTTGGCAGCCCTTATTCGTGTGCAGTAAAACCTTGGATTGCGAGCATAATTAGTTCCGGAAACGTGTTTGTAATCCAAAGCACTCGTATATCAAAGCACTCGTATATCAGTTGTGATCACGTGACGCTCGGCAGACAAAGCGTATACGTACTACTCGTATTGCCAAGACCTCGCTCGTTTATCAAATTAATATTTACTCGCAATCCATAACTTTTCTTTCCCCGACTGCAGTGGTTCTCAACCTCTCTGGACCCGCAGTCCACTGTCAGACCTCCAAAATGTTCACGGACCACCATGCACCAATATCACTTTCAAACACTTTATACTCCTTTTAACGAAGGTGTCTGCAACAATTCCTCGATGCCACTCCCCGTGGCCTAGCAAGTATTAACATTTTTGAGGGCTGTTCAAAATCTCGAGGCCCTAGGATGTGGCCCATACGAAGCTCCCTGCGTGATTCCGGCCCTGCTTGCGGTGGGGGCGCCGGTTCCCCGCTGCTCAGACCCCGGCTCCGTGGGTTGACACAGCGATGGCGGCGTTGTTTCTCGGCGTGCAGGAGGCGTACAGGAGGTGTGAGCGGATGAGGCCCACGCTGTTCAAGCTGGCGAGCGACACGGAGGACAACGAGGACGCCCTCGGTGAGCGGCGCCGCCTCCGACTCGTGTCACCCCGCAAGGGTTTACTCCGGGTCCTCCGGTTTTAAATCTCCACATGAGAAGCCACTTCGTTGAGCTATCAGTTGTGGCCAAGTCGCTTCTGAAAAAGAGCTATATAGCTCAGTGGGCCTTACCTGGTAAAATAAAAAATTGTTTAGTTTAGGTAGCCCTTGTGTAGCCGTGGGCTGTACAGCAAGATGCGTACTTACTTGCTGTGTAGTTTGCTGTGCGATGCTTTGTTGTGTGTTGCGTGGTGTGTGCCGCCCACGCTACGTACTTGGTGCTACTCGACAGCGAGGACAATATTGTAGTTGCTCAGGGATAGTGGTGACGCAGTCGCGTTGACGTTTGCCATGACCCGAGACTTTCTCACTGTGCTCCACGCGTCTCTCCTTCCCCCCTCGCCCTCTCTGCCCATCGCAAGCCGACATCCTGCGAGCGAACGACGAGCTCACGAGCGTGATGGAGACGTACAAGTCCGAGGTGGAGAGGCTCTCGACGGTCAACGGCATGTCCAGCCCCACGGCAGCCCCCACCAAGGGTGGGTAGTCACTCACGCACGCGCATATGCGTGCTTAATACATTATTATTAATAATCATGCTCAGCCCTTTTGTAAATCTGCTGCTGGATCAGGACTTCATCATTCCGTGCAGGCAGTGAGCGTTGTTTGGCATACTTCATCACACTTGTCATCAGTGCAGCTTTGTGAAGGTGGGGTGCATAGAGAAGAATAATAATGGGTGTCCTGCGCTGCCCTCTACTGCCCACTGTGTCTAACTTCAACTGTTGTATCCATGGAGGTCACAATTGTAAGCACTCTCGAGGCTTAAATCTGATGAGCATCGTATGCTAATCTGGTTTCCGGCCAGTTGGACAATCAAGACAGAACACAGAAAACACACGATACGAACCCTAACTGTGACAATCCAGGGAGGTGATTCACTGCGTGCCTATGCACTGCAGAGCCAGCCAAAGGGGTTTGACTCCTGCGTTTGCGATTGAGAGGCAGGCTGCAAGAGAGCACGTACCGGTTGCCGTCAACCCCAGCAGGTGCTCGCGAACACCACGTGCCTCTGCTGTACTCTCCAGGCCTGCAAGAGTAAATGCGTGTGTGTGTCGTGAGTTTGTTTCCCAATGACAGCTTACGCCATTGTCGAGTGATATTTAAACCAGTCCCGGGTCTCCCCTCGAACAACTCGGCCTTTAAAATGATTACCTGGTTTGGTTGTAAATACGAGCGCTGGGGAGGCAAAGGTGGCCGAGCGTGGTGTTTTTCACACCCCGCCCAATAGCGAATAATTATTCGCATAATTATTATTCGCTATTGGCGTTCTAACAGCACTTGTCTCAAGTCTGTAAGGTTACACAGGGAGTCTGTCTGCATGTGTAGGTGGTATCTCATCCCTGATCGAGCTGGCGGGGCTGGAGGTGGCAGCATCGCCAGCGGCTACTCTCCTGGATGACGAGCTCATGTCCCTGAGTATGCAGATGTGTACCAATGCCATCACCACCGTCATTGCCACCATCACCACCAGCACTGTCACCATAATCATCGCCACAACCAGCACTATCATCACCAGCACCACAAACAGCACCACAATCACCACTGTCTATGCCAGCACCAGCAGCATCACCAGTACCAGTAGCACCACCAGCCCCGCCACCACCAGCAGCACTATCAGCGCCAGCACTAGCACCATCACCTCCAGCACCATCATCATTATCAACACCAGCACCACCATCAACACTACTATAAACACCATGACCACCATCACGATCGCCACATCACGTTGACAGGGTGCGGCACGTTTTCGTGTGTGTTCCAGACCTCACAGACGCGACTCAGACCTCCACCGCACCCACGCCGCTTAACTGGACTTCATTCCAGGTCAGTGTGAGGCCCCCGCGAATATGGAGCCGATTCAAAGCGACGCAAGCGCGAGATGAATTGTTGCATCGCAAGACCGTGAGAGGGTGGCGGCAGCTTGGGAGGTCTGTATCCATCGGCGGATAGATCACGGCTGATGATGATAATGGCGATGACGAGCGCTTTCACGGTGATGTCACTGGAGCGCTACGATGGCGCTTCAAACGCTGGGCAGCTAGTGACACAGCGCGCGTGCGCACAACCCCCGAAACCATGCGCTGTTTGGCCGTGATCTGTCCGCTTCTGAATACAGCGACCAGTGGTGCGTCCGAGGGACCCCGTATGGGAAGAGGTGGTGCCCCCCTTTGCGCGTGCGGTGGGTGTCGCGCGCGAGCGATTCTCCAGTCGCCGACCTCTTCACCCCCGGTGTCTCACAGTTGGGCTCGGCGTTGATGGACGGCGCCACCCTCTCGGTCACGGTGGGGACGCCGGCGGAGGCAGCGCCGGCGGCGCCAGCCCCTGTGGGCGGCCTGCAGGAGCTGGAGCAGATCGGCAAGTCCCTGCTGCAGCAGGCGTTGCCTCCCGGCACGCAGCAGGTCAAGTGGTAATGCCCCAACTATGCGCACCAAAGACAAATTTCCCCCGTATAGCCTTTACAGACTGTTGGGGCAAGTGCTGTTAGCGAGTAGCACCTATGAAGGCTGGAACGGCACACGAGGGGGTGGGTGGCCAGCACCATACCCGGGCGCGTTATGTCTCCCTAGTAGTGACATGTACACATCGCACCAGGTACTCATTAGAGGCTGAATCGACCTAGGGAAGACCCAGGACCAGTTCAGATAGTTACCGTTGTTGGCCGAGAGCAGGAATCGAACTTGGGTTGTTGGGTTTGTAGCGCAGCGCGCTGTTACACTACCGCTCTCTACACTATGCGCAACACGCACACTCGTGTGTGAAATAGTACAAATATTTATTGGAGCTGGGCTATGCAATGAGTTAAATAATTGATTACCGATTACGAGTTCGATTTCTGAATCGGGATTACACAAAAATAGTTAGGGGAACAAAAAGTCACATGTTCACACGTATGCCACTGGACGGGAGTTGACGGGTTGGGCATGGTGACGCCACCAACATTACAGTCACGTCACGCTGGCTGTGGCCTTCGAGAGGCAAAATGTCGGGGCTGCTGCCATTTGAAAAGGAGACCGTTAGTTATCGACTTAAAAAAAGCAGTCGATGACACTTTGTTTTGTCAATAGATCGACCAATCACGTTGCAGCTCTGCAGCTTATGTTTTCTTCTCCCCTTTCCCTCGCCTCCGCTGCAGGGCATCCACGGCCCCTAAGCAGACGCTACGAGAGCTCCAGCAGAGCAAAATGGAGACGGCGCCTAAAGGGGCGGCACCTGTGACCCCCGTGGGGTCGTCGCCCGTCCCGACTCCCGCCGCCGGCTTGCTTGGTGGGGGTCTCCCCCCAGCGGCGTCCCCGAGATCCTCCTTTGCTGCCGTCCCGTCATCGTCCGTCCCCGTCTCCGCCTCGCTCCTCACCCCCGCGGTCGCCACGCTGCCCACCTCGCTCGCCTCTCACACGGCGTCCAGCCCGGCGAGGCCCGGCGGCCCGGTCGGACAGGCCGACATCTCCCTGACCAATGTGTTCGTGCCGCTCGACTCCATCAAGCCCAGTGAGTGGTGGTGGTGGCAGTGGTGGTGCCGGCTGTCACTCCTCAAGTTTAGCCACCAGTTCTTGTCGAAGTTTTGGTCTACGTCAACCAGTGGAATGTTAGTCAAGTCCTCGTCTGTGGATTTCATTCAGTTTAGCTAACTAAAACAATCAAAAACACTCGTTGGTTCTTTCGGTAAAGTCACGTAAAAAGAAAATAAATTAGACTTGACCGAAAGAACCAAAGAGTAATTCCTGCAGTCACGAAAGCTCCAAATCAAATCAAAAACTCGTACACTCTTGGTTTTTAAATGTTCGATGTTCGGTTTAGCCTAATTTTTACTCTCCAGGATGAATGAGGCCAACCAATCGGTGAACTCTGTCTTTTAACATTACATTTGTAGTTCATTACCATGTCTTCCTCGTCGTCAGCACACTGCTGCCTCTTATAACGACACTCAATTATAATCTACTTCCTCATTCAGATTTGTTGGTTTCGTATTTGTGATACGTTCATGCTTCGGTCTTTGGTGGGTAGTCATCATCGTCATCATCGTCATCGTTGACTTAAATCAACTTGATCGACTCATTGTCCTCGCTCTGCTCCTGGCATATGACACGGGCCCCAAAGCGGTGGCTTGTGCAAGTGGCTGCGCGTGTTTTGTGTGCCCATCCAATTGTGCCCGTTCACGTCCCTTTGCGCGTCCCTGTGCGCAGGCAACGCCGCCCCCATCACCGCGTACGACCGCCACGGCCTGCGCGTGCTGCTGCATTTCTCGCGGGGCTGCCCCCCTGGCCGGCCAGACGTGCTGGTCGTGGTACTGTCCGTGATCAGCACGGCGCCCCAGCCCATCTCGGGCCTGCTGTTCCAGGCGGCCGTCCCCAAGGTGCGCCCACGTCGGTACTCCGCTTTGGGCCCCCTTCACCCCCGCGCAGCGCCAGGCACTCCACGGCAGCGTCTCGATTTGTGTTTTCTTTCAGCCAAATCGCCCTGAATATGCTCCCCCGATCTCATGAGATCTTGGAGGGCAAAGTGGAGTTCAGCCTTGGTTAGTGCCAGGACGAAAGACAGCCTGGGAATATCAGGTGTTAACTACCTGTGAGGTGGACTAGATGGCAGTAGAGTAGTGAATTACACAGCCTATCTGTGAATAGGCTTGATAATGACCACCCCCGTGTGGTGGGTTTTCTCCAGGTACTGTGGTTTCCTTAAACAATCATTAATTAGCCAAACGTCCCAATGCTTGACCGTCTTTAAAAATAAGTCGAGTGACTCGGTTAAGCTTTCCTCAATTAACAGACATTATTATGTTGCAGTGATGGATTATTCTTCTCAGCAATTGTTCCCAGGCTGTGCACAGAACGAAGCGTTTTTTTTTATTTTTGAGACCTCAATACCGCTCATTTTGCTCTGCTGGAGCTCTCGATGAATTAACTCATCTGATTCTGAGGGCACCACCGTGGCAAGATGTTAACTACCTCGCCTGTGGGTTAGATTCCGACACTAACGCCTGTATATTTGTAGTTTGCATGTCCTCTCTGTGGTCGCGTGGATTTTTCTCATTTAGAAACATGCATTTAGAACATTTGGCTGCTATACATTTCCACATAAGCCACTTTGATGAACTATCATTTGCGGCACGGTTGCTTCTGAAAAAAGAGATGTAGCTCAGTGGGCCTTAGCTGGTAAAATAAAAAAAATCAGTTCAGTTCAGCTTCAGTCGCTTCCCTGAGCAGAGCTGCTGAAACATGTGCGTGCGTGCGTGTGCGTGCAGAATATGCGCGTGAAGCTGCAGCCAGCATCCGGCACGGAGCTCCCAGGGTTCAACCCCCTGCAGCCACCGGCGGCCGTTACCCAGGTCATGCTGCTCGCAAACCCCAACAAGGTAGTAGCCGCCCTGCCACAGCCCGCGGACACCCTTCACCCTCCCCTCACCCTCCCCTCACCCTCATAGCTCCTCTCTGGCCCTTGCACCTCTAACACCGGTGCCTCCGCTTTGATCCCGCATCCCAGGAGAAGGTGCGCCTGCGCTTCCGGTTGGCGTTCACGCTCGGCGAGGAGGTGTTCAGCGAGGTCGGAGAGGTGGTGGACTTCCCGCCGGCGGAGAGCTGGAGCAGCCTGTAGGTCCCCCCCTCCCCGACTCGTCGTGTTCCACCACGCCATGCGTGGCGGCGGCGGCGGTGGTTCAACCCGTCCACCCAGAGGCGTCACAGCGCCCCTTGTCAAGCTCGAGAGGGCCGTGCAGCATCCACCAAACGACTTTAAACAACAATGGGGCATCGCCGTTTCCTGCCTGGGAGACGCCAGTCTCTTGTAGCCTCACTGCACGGGGTAGTGGGGGAGGTAGTTCACACCGGTAGTTCACGCCTGCCGCTCGGCAGCAGTTTCGCCGAACGGCGCAAGCCTCAGTGCTTGCCGTGCTGTTCCCTGTGTGTGCGTGCTTTGCAGTGAGTGTTAGCGTTCCTTCTCTGCAGCGGAAGCTGCTGCTGTTCGTGGCATTGGCTGCCACACGCGTCCGCGAAACGCGGCAAATAACGCGAGGTTTTTTTTTTTGGTTTCTTCGTAAACGGCAATATGTAAGGAGTGAGGCAGCCAGCCTCGTTCCTTCTGATGGGGCCCCTCTGGCCGGGCTGCGAGGATGTTGGCGACACGCCGGTGTTCAGAGGCACCAGGGGGATGAAACTGGGACTCTCCCAAAACTCTGAACACGTAGAAACCACAGGATTCTTTACACAAGACTCGCCATCTCTTTACAAGTCGCTCGCCCAATGGGCACCATTGGCCATGATGGATCGTGACCCTGCCTTCATTCCCTTTTCCCCACCCGGCTGCACGCCTCGCACCTCTGCCCCTATTGCACATGAAGAGGTGGAGAAGGCAATTGCTGTTGTGAGGAGGGGAGATGGGGAGCGTGGGTTCGGGGCTGGTGGAGGGTGATGGCTGTTTGTACAGAATCGCTTCCACTCGTGCAGCCTCCTGAGAGTTTGTGCGGGGGGGGGGGGGGGGGGGGTGTTGGTGGGTGGTGGGGGGTGTCGTGGCGATTACGTCAGACGGCTGAGGTAACCTGCACGCCGTTGGCTGCACTACCGTTGGGCTGACTGTCTCGAGTGTCCACCAGGAGACAGCAGCGGACACCTGCAGGCTCGAGGATAACCGTGCGCTGCACACGATCGCTCAAATGTGTCCCTCCTTTTCTGTAATAAACAGAGGAAACTTTCTGCGGACCGTTGGCTTGTAAATGTACCGTTGTTACCTTTGGCCCTTTGTGCATGCACAGATGCGCACACATGGCAATGTATATACACGCGCGCACGCACTGGGGATGCCGGGAGGGTGCAGAGTGGGTTTTATTAGACCACGGTTCTTTGAGGCCTCCCGATGGAATCGCGCACGGGATCTTTCTTACACAGTGTATATCTCTCTTATTTTCTCAAAATCTGTAAATTGCCTTTTGAATTCCAAATTAAATTCCACTGCTGAAATGGTGCACGGTCGTGTGGCTGATCGATTAATGTTTTTTAACGTTCATTACGATAACCCCCCGCTTTTTCCACTGCAGAAACCGTGCTTTGATTGGAGATGGCTGAATGGCCTACCAGGCTGCACTTGCCACGGCCTAATTTTCCTGCTCGGTCACCTCACCCGCGCTCGCTTAATCGCGATTGGTCCACGCGAGCTGGAGTATGCGTCTCTTTGCTGTCGGGTCAACCCAGTCCGAAATTCGCACTCCGAAGTGGGTGCTATCGCTGTGGCGACTGCGTCACAGCGAGTTCTTGCAGTGCTCGGGATTGGCGGCCATGATTCTGGCGTTGAAGGACGTGTAGATCCAGGCGAGGGAGGGTATGGCCACGAACACCAGGCCGAGGCCAGCCCGCAGCGTCGCTCCGTGTGGCCTGCACGCTCACGCGGTCACCGCCACGGGCTGTCAAGACGCGTGCCATTGTTCCCGACCACCGCAATCTTGTTTTAAACAGTGCAGACTGTCCCACACATTGGCTGCAGGAGGCAGCAACATCAAGTCGGATGCCGACCTATCTGCGAGGAGTTGCTCTGTCCCTTTTTCTGGCTACTCTGGCTCTTGTACCTCCTCCGTCACTCAAAAAGGGCACTTGGCCAAATGACCAAAGCAGCAGGAACGTCCGAAGCGAGTTGCGAGGCTCCGCAAAGATTCCGTCAAAGTGTACGTGGCTCGGCATGGCGTCGCCCACTTCTCAACCGAGGCCCCCTTTTCCTGTGACCCTGCATAAGTTCCTGCAAGGTCAAGGGGTCAGTGGAGGTCGCCCACGCCATGTTTGTTTTTCCATCCAAACATCAGGAGCCGATGAACCCTCGCGATAGGCGTGTTTTAACGAGCGATGGTCACGGTGGACATGCGGAGCGGTGCCTCGGCTGTAACACCCCCCCCCCACCCCTCCTACGCTCATGCTATGTGATCCTTACTCGTGGGAGTTGCGGCAGAGAATCATCCAAAAGACGACGAGGAGGAGCCCTCCGATCTCCCTAGGACGACAAAACCACGAAGGATCAGAGATCGTGGTGACGGATCATGAGAAATTGTAGGGGTCATTGCGAGGCAGCATAGTAGTGCATGGCAGGAATAGTAAGAATTCATAGTTATACTGTAGTATTGAGGGATCGACAATTCTAGTCCAGGACTGTAGGGATCGTAGCGATAAAACAGCGAGGGATTGTAAGGGATGACGGGGATTGTGGTGTTAGATCGTGTCAAGGGATTGAGGACTCATTGGAAACGTAACGAGAGTGTAAGGATGATGGCAGTGGATTGTAGTGTGAGATACGGGGATCATAGCAATGCATAATAACCTGGAATCATGTTGATGGACGACGGCAAGGGATCGTGAGGAATCGGGGGGGGGGGGGGTTAATGGGACAGGGAATTGGCGAGCGATAATTTGCGAGCAAACGATTCCATTTGAACGATCCGAGGATTCGGGCCGGGACCTACCTGCCCTCCTCTGCCTCCAGCACGTGCATGCGCTTGCCAGATCTGTGCGCCACGGCGGCGAGGAGGCACGCTCCGAAGAGGCACGCGGCCACGTGCATGTGCACGACGCTCTTCCACGCGTGGTTGCCTTGGGCGAGAGGTGGCGGGGAGGGAGAGGGCCACGTGCTTTTAGAGTTGCCACAGTGGCGAGACGTTGCCCGCCACGCATTGTGTTTACGGGAAAGGAGGTTCGTGGGTTCAATCCCGACCCTGACGCCTGCTGTATATTTGGAGTTGTCATTTTAAGTTTACTAGGTTTTTGTTTTGGGTTTTTTTCTTATTCATTCGTACCTGATGATGATTGCTTGTGTTGCGATCAAAACGTATTATTTAATGTATTTTCTTTCTACGTGACTTTACCGAAAGAACTAAAAAGAAAAGTATTTAAGGCAGATTAAGGGAAGCGATCGCTGGGTAGGGGGGGGCTTAATTGCGAAGGCGTTCCTCTTGTTTTAAATTGCACTGATCCACCGAAATTACCTGCAGCTGAAGGCGACACCGCCACCACAAGGCTGAGGGCAGCTGGGAATAGATACGCTACCTGCAAAGACATCCACGCATACAGAGTCACTTGGCAGATCTCCCACAAACTATTGTCGTTTAAAAATGCAAATACTGTTGCTTGATAACTTCGCTTGCAATTGCATTTTGACATATGTCCGTATTTGGACTGTAGTCACCCTGTCTGTGTGTTTAACGTCTCTGTAGCTCACTATTTGTCATGTATGCCGTGCTAAGTCTGGAGGCAAATCTGCCCGAGCCGATTTGCGCTGCAGGGAATTGGATATTTAACGTTGATAACGCGCAATAAAGTAATCAATTATTCGATTACTTTATTGCAGTGCTTAATTGTATTTGTTTCTTTTAATTTTTTGTGACCGATGTCATTCACAAATGAGACCCATGCTGATTTCCTTTTGAGTTATCGCTTGGTTAAACAGCAATATATTGAAACTTGCTTGCTAACAGGACAAACATTACGGCCTTTATAGTTTTTTGGAATGCATTTAGGGTGTGGGGAATAAGCGACACGTGATGGATCCCATTACAATCACCGGGCGGTTATGATTAGGAATACAAGTACAATTGATTATATATCGATTATTATCGGGCACCGCACAATTATCCGGCTGCTTCCAACATTATCCGGCGGTCCCGGGTCGATCCGACGAACCGCTCCAAAGGCTGTGACCGGTCCGGCGATAGGCACCACCATGTAGCCAGTGCCGGATTAATTATCCTCGTCGCAAAAGTAGCTACATATGTAGTAGCTACTACACATGTAGTAGCTACTACATATGTAGCTATGGGCTCCGCACTTTCAAGGGCCCCGCGCTAAATGCTTTCAAGCTGTCAATTCTGGTTCAATGATTCTGCACTTGCTCTATTACTATAGTACTATACCGCCTTCAACTTTTATGAACGACTGGGTGTTTAAGGTTAGCGATTCGTCGTGTTATCTGGCTGTATAGCAAATTAAAAAATACAATTCCTTTACTATGCAAGTAAATGTATTTTTTTATTATTTAGGGCCCCTTTACAACATATGCTACAAGCCCCGCACTAGCTTAATCCGGCACTGCATGTAGCGTGACAAAAAATGTTGCTATGTTTGATTTTAGTGTCAGATATATATACAGTGCATTATACACTACACACAACTACATGCAGAGTTTTGATTTAAAGCTTTCGTGACTGCAGGGATTCATATTCTTGGTTCTTTCGGTAAAGTCACGTAGAAGGGAAACAATAAAATATTTTTTTTATTTTATAATTACTTTATATAATTTTTATTATTTTATTGTTTCCCTTCTACGTGACTTTACCGAAAGAACCAAGAATATACATGCAGAGTCTTCGAGATTGGAGTGGTAAGTACGGCACAGTAAATAGTGAATTTTGATTTAAAGCTTTCGTGACTGCAGTAATTCATATTCTTAGCTCTTTCGGTAAAGTCACGTTGAAGGGAAACAAAATAATAAAATATATATTGTTTCCCTTCAACGTGACTTTACCGAAAGAGCTAAGAATATAAATAGTAAATAGTGACTTTTTTAAAGTAGGATATTAGTTGTTTGTCTATTTGCATGTTTATTTACGCCAATTTCATACAGTAAACAAATTTAAAACACAAAAAACAACACCTAAAACATGTCATACAAGAATGTGCAAAAATAAGCATTTTTAAATCATGTAGTGGTTTATCCGGTGCTTTTGAAAATGGGGCGACCCCTCCGCTCCCCCCGAAGTCGTCAGATAATTTATCGATGATCGGTCATAATAACAATAATAATAATTTACGTTGATATGTAAAGGCGACCTTGTAAGAATAAAGGAAAAGGCCAAGGGAGCCGGAGAAGCGAAATAGTATGAACGTACTTAAGAAGGCGAGACTTCAATAGAATAAATTGACTTAAGAAGACTTTTAAAAGTGTCCACACTGTCGGATGGACTAATTTCCAACGGTGAGGAATCCCACAAAATGCATGGCGCTGACTCAAGCAAAGAACGCAGCCGGCCGGGATCGAGGTACAAAGACGCCGAAGTCTGCGGATCTCAACGACCTTGAATGGGGTGGCGTGGATGAATTAACTGGTGAACACTTGGTGGTGCATGCCCATGCAAGGCTTTAAAAAAGAACTAGCAAGAGGGAGGCTCTTAAAAACGCCTGTACAGTGGTACCTCGGTATACGTCGTTAATTCGTTCCAGAAGGTAGGAGGACTTATACCGAAAACGACGTCTACTAAAATAATTTTTCCCATAAGAAATAACGGGAAAGGAAAGAATCCGTTCACGAGTATAAGAAATGATATTTTTTATATGGCATATTATACATTAATGTGGTTGTATAACATAATGTAGACACTACTTTTTACTAAAATGCAAACATACATTAAAATAAATGCATAAATTAAAATAAATTGAAATAAAAATACAATTTTTTCATCACTTTACCTTGCTGAGAGGAGTTAAAATGACACAAAAAAAACACGTGAAAATTCACAGAGAGTTACAGCAAGGGTTGTGCACTGAACGAGATCTACAGGCAGACTGAGGGAGCGGCGATTTGTCTCAGTCGTGAACCGGGGTCTACGCGTGGACGCGGTTACTACTCATCCCAACCCATACAAGTTCTAGCAAGCGCCTCGTATCCCAAGCAAGACGTCGTATCCCATGACTCGTTAAAACACGACGTACACCAAATTCGACGTATTCCAAAGCGGTCGTATACCGAGGTATGACTGTACTCGTTTCAAGACCGAAAGCCGCCGGTGTGTAATGAATGATAAGAGAACCGGAGAAATGTGGTCACGTAATGCGATTCATGTGAGCACACTTGACTGACGCATTCTCAACTAATTTGTAGTCCGCCAAAGAACGTATTCGATTGATTCCATCCAATCGGGGTCTATCGCCACCGTGAAACTAGCCACACGTGGCAAGATTGAAACCAATTCCGTGCTAAATTATAATCATGACACCCAAGTACACTCGGCCGTGGAATGAACCACACGCGTGGCGGATTACAATGGCAGCTGTCATGTGGACGCGACTGTAAATAAGTAATATTTAAAACTATTTAAAAACACGCTTTTATGAAATGTACTAGTAATGAACGAACTCTAGGAAGTGGCCCCGAAGCTTGCCATAACGTAAGGGGACCGTGGCCACTTACAGCCAACGTGAGTTGACCGTGGACAATTAGACCCAAGCCGAAACATAACATATACAAAAGAATGTTGAAAAAAATGTTTTTTTTAACGCTAGAATATGGTATTGTCATCAGTATGACGTAAGTATACCAAGTTTACAGTCGATACCACATTGGGAAGTGGGTTAACATTGAGTTACAAGATTTGAGGATACTACAACGACAGACGAAGTGCGTTAATAGAAAGCGTGTTAAATAAATAAAAAGAACAGCGCCTGCGAATCGTACAGCAACAGGAGGAGTCCCGCCATGGAGAAACCCAGGCTGAAAGTTACTCTGGGGTTTAAGTTTTGGGAACGGGTTTAATTTAAATAAGTTAACGTTTATATTCTTGGTTCATCACACCTGATGATGATTGCTTGTGTTGCAGTCAAAACGTCGTGAGAATTTTATTGTTTTATATTTTTATTATTTTATTGTTTCCCTTCTACGTGACTTTACCGAAAGAACCAAGAATATGAATCCCTGCAGTCACGAAAGCTTTCAATCAAAATTTAAGTTAACTTTGTTTAGTTTTGCTCTCCTCTTCATTGGAACCCAGTGGTTATTCCGCACAATCGATTAGCACGGTTGGCTACGTACGGTGCGAAAGAAGTTCACCCCTACATGCAGTAACATTACAAGCGGCATTCCTAATCTCTTGATCCGGATACTTTTTTATTTTAATCCGTTTATAGGAGAAGAAAAAAACGTAATTCTAACATCATACCTTGATTTGATATCATATTCTTGGTTATTTTATTATTTCCCTTCTACGTGACTTTACCGAAAGAACCAAGAATATGAATCCCTGCAGTCACGAAAGCTTTAAATCGAAATTTGATATCAGTCACACGCGCAGCATGACAGTACACTGAATATGTTAATTGACTAGAAGGTGTGTGTTTAATTGTACGTTACCGTCCACAGGCTCGCATCTGGGTCGTTTTTCTTGCAAGCCACACACACACACGCAGCACCAGGGGGGAAACAAGAGCGCGTGTGAGACAACGAGTTCGACTCCCGATCACGGCGAATTTCCACTGCTCCTTGGCCCTCTGCTTTGACCAGGGGGTCTGGGGGTCCCATACCCAGAAAAAAAAAATCTAAATTTGAAAACGAATTTTATGCCTAAAATATAAAAAAAATCACTAACACACGGGATGGACTTTATTTTATTTTTTACAATAATGTCTAATAGTGTATTGTATTACATTGCTCTGTTTTTTCTTTTTTTTACCTTTTCTTGTTTCATTGTATGTAATGGCAGAGATTAGGGATTAATAAAGTACAACCATAAACACAATCATATAAACAGAAATATATTTTATAGCAATATATTGGGGGGGGGGCGGGATATTTTGAGGATATTTGAATATTTGGGGGGATATGTCCCCCCCAATATATATTGTAATTACGGCCTTGCTTTGCACAAACACCCCCCAACTCACCTGCACGTACGCCGCGAGCCCAAAGAACCCCGCCATGCACAAGCAGCAGCCTCGCCACACGCTCTGCTTCCAGCCGTCGGCGAGACCCCAGCTCGAGCCGACACCGCGAGGTCGGAGGTCTCCGGCTGCCGGCTGCGACGTGGCCATGGGGTACTACGGTGGGGGGGGGGGGGGGTACTACGGTGGGGGGTCCCCGGCAGAGCTGGGAGTCTCTAGGGGCACTAGGAGAGGGGGGGGGGGGTCCCGGCAGAGCTGGGAGTCTCTAGGGGCACTAAGAGAGGGGGGGGGTCCCCGGCAGAGCTGGGAGTCTCTAGGGGCACTAGGAGAGGGGGGGGGGGGGTCCCCGGCAGAGCTGGGAAGTCGGGAAGCGGCAACTGGGACAACACGAGACCTGGGGCACCCCCCCAGTTAGTGAGACCTGGGGCACCCCCCAGTTAGTGAGACCTGGAAGTCAACTGATGCTGCTTGGTCTTGCTGCTACTGCTGCTGCTATTGCCCCCCTGTTCTTCGCCTTGCTGGTCTTGTTGCTGCTTCTGTTGTCGCCGCTGGTATTTATTGCGGCCTGTGTTTGCTGAAGTTGTGGTTTTTTGATGTTTTCGTGTCGGGAGTGTTTTTTTATTGCGGCAATTACAGCTGATGTTCTTCCTGTTTCTTACCCTCGACTGTTCCTGTTGCTGTATATTTTCGCCGCTGCTGGTGTTTTCCGCCGGTGCTGTTGATTCTGCCGCTGCTGCTGCTGTTGATTCTGCTGCTGAGGCTGTTTCTGCTGCTTCTGTCGTATCAACTGCGGCTATTTCTGCTACTGGTGTCTCTGTTACTGTGGTGGTGGCGGCTGCTACTGGTGTATCCACTGTTGCCGATGATGATGTATCCACTGTTGCCGATGATGATGATGACGATGATGCCGCTGCTGCTGGTGATGTGTCCGCTGCTGCTGATGTATCCACTGTTGCCGATGATGATGCCACTGCTGCTGCTGATGTATCCACTGTTGCCGATGATGATGACGATGATGATGCCACTGCTGCTGCTGATGACGCCGACGCCGCTGCTACCTGCCGAGTTGCTCTTCCTGCCGCGTCACGTGTGGCGGCGCGCCGCTTGACCAAAGTCCCCGCAAGCCCGCCTCTTGGCACCGCGTGCACCCAAGTGGACATCTGTTGCATCGTCGTGACTTTTACGCATTGCCACCGGCCTCGAAAGTCACCGCCAAACGTCACATCGCAACGTTCACGGCGTCTCGCTTGACTTCGACATCCTTGAGTAGTTGCCGAACATTTTTTTTAACTTGATGTTTACACACAACAACAACAACAAAACCGACGCAAGATCCTAAGCAGTCAGAACCGGTGCAGGGAATTAATTGTCCACTGTCGTTACAGCGTTTGAACATTCACCGCGGGACCTGTCCCGCGAAGGATGTTGTTGTCTTCTGTTTTCACCACCGAGGAGGAGATGGAGCGATGGAATAAGCTCGGAAGTGCGCAGACTGCTCTCGCGAGTGTTCGTTACATCGCGGGAGAGCGGTGGTGCCCGCCCTGGGGGGGGGGGCAAGCTTTCATCCATCCAGCAGTGGATCGAACACGGCTGTTGTCGCTGCCAACGACGGCGATGACGCTTCGACAACGAAATCGTCGCAATGAAAAACCCGCAGAGTCGCTCCAATTCGGCGACAAAAGCGCAAAGTCGCTACAAGCCACTCCACTAGTTAACTCCACTGCAGCCGTGGAATTGATTCCCAGAGTGTTTGAGACCCGGCTCCGGGACTGCGGCGGTGCAACGAGGCCACGTGGCGGCGCTCCATGTCCATCAATCATCATCAGCAGCACCTTCATCATCATCAGCACCATCGTAATCAGCAGCAGCTTCATCGAGTAGCATTGTCATCCATCAGTCAAAGGCATCGTCACTATCGGGTGGTTGGACTCGCAGTAGCAGGGCGCTAACCACTGCGCCACCGCTCCACGTTACGCATATCGTAGAGTAACAATGCACGTGGGAATCTAAACGTTTCGTGGGGTTTTAACCAGGGCCCGGCCCGACCCCCCCCCCGAAACGCCATGTCCACCGCGCCTGGTCAAGTGCGATGTACACGCGCGGTGATGGTGGTGACAATTTTCTTTAGAACTGTTGCTCGTTGTTGTTGTGTTTAGTTTGTTGTCCTTCCCCCACGCACTCACATTAGGACGGTTGGCTACGTACGGTGGTGTGAAATAACTTCAACATAAAATATAGCAACAAGCGATATTCCTAATCTCTGATGTCGATGTTCCTTTTCAGACGGATATTGGTGATGATTCACAAATATAATAAACTGTTAATCCTAATATCATAAACAAGTCACATACAGTACACAGTACACTGGATATGGCAAATTGTCATTTAATGTACACACGTGTGATGAAGATGTCGGCACATGATGATGTGAACATATGATATCCATGGGCCCTTTGATCATGTTGGTGATGATGATGTGAACACATGATGCGATCTATGGGACCGGTTGATGATGATGATATCACACGTGATAATATACACGTGATGATGTTGGTGATGATGATGGTGGTGGTGGTATTGATGTGAACACATGATAATATCTGAGACCCTTTGATGATGATATACACACATGATGGTGATGATGATGATGTTGGTGATGATGATGTGAACACACATGATATCTATGGGACCCTTTTATCATGATCATGTACACACATGATGACGTTGGTGATGATGTGAACACGTGATAATATCTACAGTGAGGGAAAAAAGTATTTGATCCCCTGCTGATTTTGTGCACTTGCCCACTGACAAAGAAATTATCAGTCTATAATTATAATGGTAGGTTGATTTGAACAGTGAGAGACAGAATAACAAAAAAATCCAGAAAAACGCATGTCAAAAATGTTACAAATTGATTTGCATTTTAATGAGGGAAATAAGTATTTGACCCCTCTGCAAAACAATAACTTAGTACTTGGTGGCAAAACCCTTGTTGGCAATCACAGAGGTCAGACGTTTCTTGTAGTTGGCCACCAGGTTTGCACACATCTCAGGAGGGATTTTGTCCCACTCCTCTTTGCAGATCTTCTCCAAGTCATTAAGGTTTCGAGGCTGACGTTTGGCAACTCGAACCTTCAGCTCCCTCCACAGATTTTCTGAGATTAAGGTCTGGAGACTGGCTAGGCCACTCCAGGACCTTAATGTGCTTCTTCTTGAGCCACTCCTTTGTTGCCTTGGCCGTGTGTTTTGGGTCATTGTCATGCTGGAATACCCATCCACGACCCATTTTAAATGCCCTGGCTGAGGGAAGGAGGTTCTCACCCAAGATTTGACGGTACATGGCCCCGTCCATCGTCCCTTTGATGCGGTGAAGTTGTCCTGTCCCCTTAGCAGAAAACACCCCCAAAGCATAATGTTTCCACCTCCATGTTTGACGGTGGGGATGGTGTTCTTGGGGTCATAGGCAGCATTCCTCCTCCTCCAAACATGCCAAAGAGCTCCATTTTGGTCTCATCTGACCACAACACTTTCACCCAGTTGTCCTCTGAATCATTTAGATGTTCATTGGCAAACTTCAGACGGGCATGTATATGTGCTTTCTTGAGCAGGGGGATCTTGCGGGTGCTGCAGAATTTCAGTCCTTCACGGCGTAGTGTGTTACCAATTGTTTTCTTGGTGACTATGGTCCCAGCTGCCTTGAGATCATTGACAAGATCCTCCCGTGTAGTTATGGGCTGATTCCTCACCGTTCTCATGATCATTGCAACTCCACGAGGTGCGATCTTGCATGGAGCCCCAGGCCGAGGGAGATTGACAGATCTTTTGTGTTTCTTCCATTTGCGAATAATCGCACCAACTGTTGTCACCTTCTCACCAAGCTGCTTGGCAATGGTCTTGTAGCCCATTCCAGCCTTGTGTAGGTCTACAATCTTGTCCCTGACATCCTTGGAGAGCTCTTTGGTCTTGGCCATGGTGGAGAGTTTGGAATCTGATTGATTGATTGCTTCTGTGGACAGGTGTATTTTATACAGATAACAAGCTGAGATTAGGAGCACTCCCTTTAAGAGTGTGCTCCTAATCTCAGCTCGTTACCTGTATAAAAGACACCTGGGAGCCAGAAATCTTTGATTGAGAGGGGGTCAAATACTTATTTCCCTCATTAAAACGCAAATCAATTTATAACATTTTTGACATGCGTTTTTCTGGATTTTCTTGTTGTTATTCTGTCTCTCAATGTTCAAATAAACCTACCATTAAAATTATAGACTGATCATTTCTTTGTCAGTGGGCAAACGTACAAAATCAGCAGGGGATCAAATACTGTTTTCCCTCACTGTATGGGACCCTTTTATGATGAAATACATACATGATGACGATGATGTGAACACACATGATGATATCTATGGGACACTTTCATGATGTTGGTGATGATTATGTGAACACATTCTTTTATCTTTGGGACCCTTTAATGATGATGATATACACACATGATGATGATGTTGATGGTAATAGTTCATAGTTTCATTTATTTGGTATAGCCCTGTGAGCCATTCGGCTCTTGAATCGGGTGCAACCGCAACAAACAAAAAACATGAACAAGAAAACATCTTAAAGTGATCATGTGACTGTGCAAAACAGAAAATCCAGGAAAAAAACGTAAAAATATTCCTGAAATAGCACCGTACACCAACGCTGTCTGCAAAAATCCCAGTGGGATGCAAGTCAAATAACAACAACAACCACCAGACAACTAAGATTAAAGCCATCAGTCTAACTCCTTACTACAATAAACAAAAACATGGCCAAAACAAAAACAACTTTTCGAAATCACCAAAATAAAAGCCATAAATCCAATGTAACAGTGATCACAGGGACTGTGACCGAATTTTTAACAATAACACCAAAATCTAGAGCCATAATGTCTATGGGACCCTTTAATAATGATGATGATTAAATACACACATGATGATGCTGATGTTGGTGGTAACGATGATGTTGTCTATGGGACCCTTTTAACGATGATGATGTTGATGAAGTCAGGAAGAGATTGAATGGCACGGCGCCTCGATCCAGATTCGTTTCGCCGGCACCATGACGTCACCCCGCCCGCGCGTCACGCTGCGCCGCGCAACCCGGAGTGGATCTATCCCCCCCCCTCCACAACTCTCGATTTCGGATCCGGATTTCGCGTAACTCGCAGGCGACGAGAAGACCTGGAGGCGCTCGCCGGACTCCGCGAACTGTCGCTGAACTCGACGAACGTCGCTCGAAACGAGTTATCGGCCGGTTCGAACGATACAGCAACGACGCATTAAAAAAAAAGTTTAACTCCGCTCCGGCATCCAGCGCATTCAGCTTTCGAGACTCCGCTGCGGGGTTTCTTTCCCCCCACCCCGCAGCACCGCATCAGCTCCTCTCCAGACAGCGAAGTCATCGCTTCTGCATCAGCAGTAGCAGCGGCAAGAACGAGGAGGGAAGAAGGAGGAGGAGAACTGAGTCGAGACCCAAGCTGACGGGCTCCTCCAGCAGCAGCGACAGCGCCCTTGACAGAAGCGGTAAGCGAGGGAGAGGCGGCAGACTTGGAACGGACTTGGGCCGCTCTCGCCGCTGTCTGCCGGGGCCGCCTCCGACCAGCAGGGAACTCAACGCCTCGTTCACTTCGCCTCGTCCCTTCGCCTCGTTCTCTTCGCCTCGTTCACTTCGTCGATCCGCCAACTTCCACCTCCTTCGCCGCGCCCTTCTCGCCCATCTTGTCCTCCCAACGTCACCGCCTTCAGTTTATCGGCTTCGCCGTCTCCTCGTCTAACCTCCCACCAACAACAACAACAACTTCCATTTTCACCACCTCAATATCAACAATCTCGTCCACCTCATCCGTGGTCTCCATCCTCCACCTCTAACCACGTTTCACCTCCCAACGAAACCGCCCATCGTCGTTATCCATCCCGCCGCTCTCCTCTCCGCTTCTGGTCAATCTTTTCCAACACCCCCCGCATCTTCCTCGACTTTGTAAATCGTCTCCAACCACATCAACACCATCACCAATCTCCTCTTGCTTGCTCCCATCATCATCATCACCTGCACCCATCACCTTCCTCCATCATCATCATCACCACCTGCAACCACCACCCACAACCTTCCATCATCATTACCTGCAACCACCACCCATCACCTTCCTCCATCATCATCACCACCTGCAACCAAAACACCCACAACCTTCCATCATCATCATCACCTGCAACCACCACCACCAACCACCTAGGTGCTTCCTTCCTCCACCTCCGGCATCATCAACCTCCACCATCTCCCACCATCTCCAACCTCGTGGCCGCGCCTCGTCGATGGCCGTGTCTGACCCGGGCGTGGCCATGTCAGACCAAGGTCCCGCACGACTCCTGCTGGGCCTCAAGACGTCTCCGCTCAGCCCGGCCCGGGGCCTCTCCTGGGCCGTGGGGGACGCGCGGCCCGGGGGTCCCCGCGGCCCCGCCGACAACAACCACGAGGAGAACGACAACAACAACAACTGCGGCGGCGACAACAACAGCAGCAGCACGGACGACCACCACCACCACAACAACAAGAGCAACAGCAACGTGGAAGAGGAGGAGGAGGACGACGAGGAGGACGACGAAGACAAGGAGGTTGATATGGCCACCACCGTGGCCACCACCGCAACCACCACCACCACCACCACGAGCAGCAGCAGCGGAAGGAGGATCAGGATGCGGGTCGGCTCCGGCGACGAGACGGGACCTTTGCTGGCCACCATCGAGGGCAAAGACGTGGAGTACGAAGTGAGACAAAAGCGGCTGTGGGTGGGGAGGACCTCGAGCAGCGGCGACGAGGGGGGTGCCCACGTCACGGTGGGTCGCTCCAGCTTCGTGTCGCGCAGGCACCTCGAGATGGCCTTCGTGCATCCGCACTTCTTCCTGCGCTGCCTGGGCAAGAACGGCGTCTTCGTCGACGGCGTCTTCCAGCGGCGTGGAGCGGCGCCCCTGCAGCTGCCCGCTTCGTGAGTGACCGACCCCGCCCCCGTCTCGCTTGCCCGGTCCACCTTGACCCTTTCCCTGACCCCCTCCCTGATCCCTCCTTGACCCCCTTCCCTGACCCCTTCCTGACACCCCCCCCCCACCACCCTGACCCCTCCCTGACCCCCTCCCGCACCTTGTCCCCCCCTGTTAATTAACCCGCCTTGACCTGTCCCGGCCCTTTGCTGGGTGGTTGGTGGTGGTGGTTGTTGTTGAAAGTGCACACCATGTCCAGAGGACAATGATGAGGGTTCTGGTGTGTTTGATGTGCGGTGCTGGTTTTGGTGATGCCGTGCCGGCCTTCATCGGTATTCGCCAACAGCGCTTGCCCCAACAGCCTGTTCAGGCTCTCGGGGGCTGGGATATTTGTCTCTTTGGTGTGCATCTGCCGTTCGTCTCGGTCAGGTCAACCCATGGCACCTGGGTCTGACCCGTGATCTCCTGCCGGCGAACCTTCGATACGTCACGTGGCCTCGTGGTGTACCTAGCCTGGTACAAGCGCTGTGATGACACCATGGCCCCTTAGTGGCGAACTGTGATTGTTATTGCTGGTGGTGGTGGTGTGTGCAATTGAAGGAGCGACGCTCACTACAACGAGCAGAGAGCGCCCGGGCGGTTAAAACACGACAAAGTTGGTATATGGCAGTCGGTGAACCCATAAACACCTGGGTCTGTTCCGAGCCTCTCACACTTTCACGTGGCACACAGTGCACCTAGCCTGGCACGAGGGTACGTCGCCGGCACTTAGTCGCCCAATGTGCGTCTGTTGTCGGCGTGTTTGTGTATGATGCGTGGGTTATTTTTATTATCGTTCATCATGATCAATTTCACCTGCTTCCATCGCCATGGTCTTGGGTGTGAGTGGCATGGACCGGTGTAAGGAGCACGATGTGATTTGGTATGAAGGACACTGAATTACACTACTGTATATCAAGGGCATGGTCTTATTTTAAGGACAGGATCTGCGTGAGTGTCATGATTTTTGTCTTTTAGGGGTATGGCTTGGTAAGAAGGGGGCATGATGTGGTCTGCTAATAGTTGTGCACGGTCTCGCTGTATGGGCATGACTCTGATATAATCGGCATCGTTTGCCCATGAGGGGCATGGTCTTTTTTTGTAAGGGCATGGCCTGGTTGGCCATGATGATTGTCATAGTGGGATTGCTTTGGGTTCTCATGGTGGACACACAGGTGTTATTGCTGTACCAATACCTGCCAATTGCCACTGAAGTGACAGGCCAAGTGCACCTCGCTATGGTCAGACACCAACCAGGTGTGTGAGCGAGTGTTACGGGGTATACCCGGGGCATCTTTGGCTGTGTGACATCGTCGTGTTGTCAGATTTCGTCTCATCAGAGCTGTTCAGCGCCGTGCCTTATCTCTCACCCAGAACCTGGGGCCACTTGGCACCCAATCACTCTTTGGGGTTTAAGATACTCGCGTTGGCTTCTCGTTGTGCCAGATTCTTCCTCGAGTAACTTATCTGGGTTTGCATTGGAGACACAGCCAATGATTTTCTTTTAAAAAAATATCACCATAATTGTATATTTATGTATGGTGTGTGGAAAATGTTTCACGCGTACATCGCGTTGTGACATTTCAATGAAAGGCCCAATATAAAAAAACCTTTATTTTCACTCGAGTACTGTATATCTGTTGGCAGCAGACGTGGCCATCCGGTGACAGATCAGACCAAGTCACATTTGGGTTCAGGTCAGGTTCCCTCAGCTCGGCTGGGTAGCTGTTTGGTGCATCAGTTTCTCCCGTCGAATTCCACCACCCTGCAGAGGCCCCAACGACCTCTTTCGAGGTTCAGTTGTGGCATCGGTTGAGGGGGGTGGGGCCTCGGTGGGTGGGAGGGGGGTCGGTGGTTGGGGGTCAGAGTAGTTGGGGGTCAGATTGGTTGCGATAGGGAACTGCCTGACCATGACACAGCTCACACCGGCCCCTGAGGCCACTCCGCGTGCCCCACTGTTTATCGGCTGCCCGTCCCAGCCTGGCGCAGTTGGCAGATGTGCACGGCGTGTTTTATTCATTGCTTTTGTTTATTTTATTAATTAAAGTATTATTGTTGAAACGGCGCGCTGTGCCACACGTCTGTGATCTAGCGCTTTATAGGCATGGGCTTGATGGATCCCACGGATTAGGGGAATTCACAAATACACTGAGGTGCAAGGTAGCGAATCGATCGCAGAACAGCAAGTGGCTTCATGAACCCATCTGTGCTTGCCTTTCAAGTGCACTCTCCTGATACGCCTGGTGAGTTTTCTCCAGGTACCCCTAGTTTCGTCTCATAGGCTTAAACACAAACATTATTTCAATGGAATTGGTCAAATATCCCAGTGGAGTCTCTAGATTTTTCAGACTCAGTCTGGCTATTCCGGGTAATCAAGTAGAACAAGTAGATACCGTGAGCATAACGATCGATCTTGAGCAGCGAATCGATGCATCGCGACTGGCCTGTAGATTTTTGTTTTACTTTTTGGGCTCAAATATACCTTGTGGAGGCATTCATCCAAATGCGGATTTATTTATCTTTGCCAATGACAATATTGGTGAAGTGCAGGTGTCTGAGGTCAGACCCAGACTCGGTTACAATTTCCTTTGTGTCATTCATAAGGAATTACAATTAACGATTACAATGTACTTGCAATTGTGATTCCTACTCACGATGTTGTTATTGTTGTATGTATAAATGTAGGTGCCACGTTGGTGAGATGTTAACCACCTCGCCTGGTATACAGCATGTCGTGGGATCGATCCTGACCCTGACGTCTGTATATTTGTAGTTTGCATGTTCTCCCCGTGGTCCTGTGGATTATTCTCCGGGTCCTCCGGTTTTCCCCTCCACATTTAGAAACATGCGCTTAGAGTATTTGGCTGCTATAAATTTGCGCATGATAAGCCACTTCATTGGGCCGTCATTTGTGGCCAGGTCACTTCTGAAAAAAGAGCTATACAGCCCAGTGGGGATTACCTGGTAAAATTAAAATTAGTTCAGTAATAATTGGCCCTACGTGTGCCTTGGGGTGTATGGTCATTTCCTGGACCAGACTTCACCCTTATGTATTCTTCATGAACAGCGGGGGTGGGGGGAGGTTGATGTGACTCGTCGTTTTTACCTAGCATGAAATAGAACGATTTGACACCAAGCGCAGATAAATAATGTGGCTGCAGGTGAAAATGATCGTATCGGAAATAACGCGAGTGGATCATTAACATCGATAAATATTTCAGTGTCGGGCCGACATTCAGCAGGCAGAGTCTAATCCTCTGTAATGCAATATAAGTAAGATGATTTAGGCAGTAATTCTGCGCAACCCGATTTACTTTTTAGATCTGGGATGCAATTATTTATAGCAGGATTATTTGGCGACGCGATAGTACACGGCAGCGTCGTTGCGAGGAGTTTAGTGTCCCTGACGTTGACATTGCCTTCTCACCCGTGCCCACGTACCTAACATTGCTGCCTCTCTTGGTTGGTGGACTAAGGCTTTACTTGACGCCATAGGAATGTGGAATGTACACAACTGTCAGGTTAAACAGCACGATGGCCAGGACATGGGAGCAACGCCTGATTTTCCTTGTTGTGCACATGCGTCTCTCGTGATGCTGTGCCGGGCTTGCAAATATGGGAGCCGTTGTTTCAACCTCCTGATGCGACAGTCAAAACAATACGTTTCTTAAACCCCCCCCCCCCCCAACTGCCTCAGTCCATCCAGCAGAACAAAATAATTGAGTACTCCCATCTCTAACAAGACATCTGGCCAGCATGAAAGAGTAGGCCAAAATACCTTCTAGAGCAGGGGTCGGCAACCAAAATAATGAGCCATTTTTTTTGGAATTCAGTAAAAAAAAAAGCCTCACTATTTCAAGAGCCGCAGTGCACCTGGTGAATACGAAATGGCGGTTCTTTGATAAATAACGCCACGAAGCGGTCCTTGAAGAGCGGCGAGCGGCTCCGGAGCCGCGGGTTGCCATCCCCTGCTCCAGAGGATGTCTGTAGAGCCGCCTCCAGTGAGGAGGCCCTCTAGCAGTGGTGTGCGCAAGTAATCGCATGGCTGCTCCTTCACATCTTTTGACCTCTCTTACAGGCGTCTTGCTTTCGCAGAAAGGCCGCCGAGCGTCGTCTCGACCCGACTGAAATGTGAGCCCTGGAATCGCTGAACAGAATCGGAATATGTATTTATACTGGAGAAATCCAATGAGCTATAAAAGCTCAGTCCAGTACATCTGTGAACAGCGGTCACTGTCTACCTCTCCTTGAGCATAAAAATGGTTCATGTTGTGTTATTTATTTATTTTTTAGCTGCCACTGTGCCCCGCTTTCAAAACGGAGAAACTCGAAAGTCAAAGCCAATATTTGTTTAAGTGACCAAACTGGTGGTGCCCTCGAGGCTCGGGACATTTCTGCGTGCAGGGGGAAGAGCGCACATGGGAGGTGGGCGTGGAATCTATTTCTTTCTCTGTTTTTTTTTCTTCAGCCATTCCTCCCACCGGTCAGAGATGGCTTGGCCCGGGTCAAACCGCACGCGTTTTGGAACATCACGGTGACGTGGCCGAGTGGTTAGCGCGTTCGCCATTTGTTGCCGAGGTTCCACGGTTCCAAGCGCAGCGGCGGCCCTGGTTAATACCACGGGTGTATCAAAACATAAACTACGCACCGTCTGCTTTACAGCGGACGTTGAAGATCCCGAGACTTTGTTCGAAAATAGAGCTGGCAAATGTGTGCCAGCGTCACGGTCCGAGTTTGCCAATTTTGAAAACGCTACTCACATGGTTTCGTTAGGTAAAAACCACCACATAGTAGCAACATCATGCCCAACTGGCAGACCCACACTCACCTGCGAAACCAAGTCCCCCGTTGTGATAGCCTCGCACTATAAGAATAGCGTGAACACCAAATTTATTAAATATTTTTTTTTACAAAAGAAATAATCAGACCATTTACCTTCTTCGATATCTGCCCCTCCACATACAAAAAACACAAGTATTTTTATTCACCCCATGGCCCACACATGCTTCTGGGAGTGATTGTTTTTCTTGGTAGCATTGGTTTAATACAAGAAAACAAACTGGACCAGTTTCGACATTTATTGTTTTCATCGGTAGAGTCAGGCTCTCTTGAAGCGTTGTGGAGAACTGCCAAATATACGTAGATATTTGTTTCCACAACGTTGCTAATTATTGTATCGTGTTAGAAACTGTCGTTAATTATTTTCACCTGGGATGTGCCACCATGAGCAACCTTCGGGCATCGGAGGAAGGTCTCATTCAAATGGCCTTCTAATTCCACCACCCTACGCGGCAGTGTCAACGCTTCTTGGTGTGGCTTGCTCTGAACGACAAAACTCGAGTGAATCGCAACCCTTTCACGACTTGGCAGCGTGAAAACAACAGTTGGGGGCGGCAGCAAGAGCCAGGGAATGTTGTAAATAAATAAATGGCCATGACAACTGCGTTCCAAATATAGCAGAGTTAACGTCTGCAGTGTTTACGTTACTTTAGCTGCAGGGCCACTCTGGCTTACAAATTCCTTGTCTGTTCGTTGAAGGCCCACCAGAGTAATTATTTACCGGGCAAATATTTAAGTTTTAAGGCAGTGGCTACAAAAACAATATATGCGTGTGGGGTTTAAAATTTTGTACGCTTTTTCGTTTTGCGTCTCTCTCTCTCTTCCTCTCTTTGTCACATTAAGCGTTTGCAAATTCAGCCGTGTCATTGTTCTGTGTGTCGAGTTTACGCCACTTAGGGCATAGACAAAAATCCCAGCCTCACCAGCTTACGGTGAAGAACGCGTGTTCGTCGTATTTTATCGGTTACGTCGAGATAACGCAACTTGAGATACCACGACTTGGGGTTTCCTCCCAGAAAATGTGCCCTGTTCCGTAATCGTGGCCAAAAATCTCGAAGAAAGGCAAAACAAAACCGTTCGGACTTCATTTCAGAAATGCCAAACAAAACCCCCGACACTGTGCGCGCGGTGAAATTACTCTCAGCGAGTGCGAGTCCCGGAATGCGGCTGCCACGGGCAAGGGAGAGAAGCTCTGTTGCGATTTTTTTGAGGACCTGACCCCTCCCCACCCCCCGAAGCAAAAAGGACATCGTCGCTCCCGCTGTCTCTCCCCGCCGGCCCCCGAAAAACGCGGCGGTGACGGCGGGCGGGCGGCTGGTGGTGGTGGGTGGAGGTGGTGTGGGTGGTGGTGGTGGTGGGTGGAGGTGGTGGGGGCGCTCCACGAACCGTTGTGAACCCCGTTCCTGTTCCTACCCAACGGCCGTACAGTGTCGTCGTCGTCGTCCCCACTCCCCCCCCTCCCAACACAAACGTCACGCTATCGTGTACAGTGATTATAATTGTGCAACGCTTTCTGCCCCTGTGTAAACAAACGCCCCCGCGGGCCGGGGTATACCGTCGGCAAGCCGTCGGCCCGCTGGGGCAAGTGGGGCTTGCCAGCAGCGCAAGCGGCTTCTCAAAGAGTTTGGGGATTTTAGGTGACGGATGGATACTGGAGAGAGAGAGAGACACGTGGTCAGATCGCGTGCCGTCCCATCACAAACCGGAATATTAAATCAGTCATCGTCGGGATGTCCCCATAGGAGACCCGTGCGCCCGTCCATCCTATGAATGTCTAGAGAGTCCATCACATATTGGGCCAGTCAATCGATCGCGTTGAGACATTGCGAGAGGCGTCCGATAAGTGCAAATTCTCATGTGTTTTTAAATTTATTATTAGAGACCACGTTAGAGACCGGTCTCTCGGTATTATTTGCTGCAAAATAAATAAGCAGACAATATGTCTCCTTCGCACATATACATGATCCTCGGACGTAAAAAAAACAAGTAATTTGTACACTTCCCATCAACCGCAACTCCCCTTTGGGAGTACATGGCTTCAGCAGAGCTTTGTTTAATACAAACAAATGTCGCTGCAGCTCACGGGCAGTAGCACACTGACGGCGAAAGAGATAAAAAAAGTAACATTTAAAAAAACTTTTTTTTTAAACACGCTTTAATGAAATGTACTAGTAATGGCAGAACTCCACGACTCCAGGAAGTGGCCCCGAAGCTTGCCACAACGTAAGGGGACCCGTGGTGATTTACAGCCAACGTTAGTTGAGCGTGGACAATTAAAGCCAAGCCGAAACATAACATATAAAAAATGTTTAAAAACATGTTTATTTTTATTTTTTTATGTTAGAATATAGTATTGTCATCAGTATGACATAAGTATACCAAGTTTGCAGTCGATACCACATTGGGAAATGGGTTACAATTGAGTTACAAGATTTGAGGAAACAACAACAACGACGACAATAACAGACAGAGTGAGTTAAATGAAAGCGTGTAATAACCATAACGCGAGACTAAATACCAAAACTACTCTCTTTTTTGACAGCAGTTCTTGTTACGGTGAAGTTACAAATGAACGCTGCAGTCGCGACGGCACTGGTGGCGGTGCTGCTATTATCATTGCAGGGTGACCGCATCACGCATGTGGCACGGCCGCGGTGTCGCGTTGCAGTTGCCTGGCGCTTGTGATGATTCGTGCAAAACAACACCTAGCACTGACCCTCGGCAAAGCCTGCAAATAATGAAGAACAAGTAATAAATAAATAAACGCAACCTTTTTTATTTACCCAGCAAGGCTTCGCTGATAAGACTAATAATACACGCCCAAGGTGCACGTGATAACACAAATAAGTGCAAAAAGCGCTCGGCGTGCGTGCGTTCTGCAGACAAAATAAACCATCAGCCGCTCCTGCAGAAGTGTATTGTTGTGGCCCTTTGTCCGAGGCCACCATCAGAATACATTTGGCGGGCAGCAGTGATGCGGAGATTGACAGCCGCACGCAGACCGGCTTCCTCCTTATTAGGACTCGTCGTGCAAGTTGAGGCCATCGCGTGAAGTGCGCGAGGTTCCGCTGGTGGCAGCGCGAGTGTTATTCCGGGTTTGAGTGACACAGATGACTGGCAGATGCACCACCTGTGCATCCCACTGTTGCCACCGTGTAATTACGCACGCGCGCACACAATTTTATTTACAACCGGCCGCAAGGGATACTTTGCTGTACTACCTTGCCGTTTTATTATTATTTTTGTTCACCGCCATAAAAGATTAACAGCAAATTGCTGTTGGGTTTAGTGAGCACGTGTCTGCCAACTCGTGCGGTGGGAAGGTGCTGCGAGAATGGCACGGATGTGAGCATGCAGTGGTGTTCGTGTCGCGAGCGGGTACCCTCCCGAGTATTTCCAAGTAATCGATTGCCTTTTATCAGTTTGATTACGCGATTATTGGAATAACAGCAAAATGCCCGTTCACGAAAAAAAGCATCACTGTTTGTTACCACGTGTGCCGCTGAACGGGACGTAATGGGCGGGGCTTGGTGATGTCATAGTCGGCAGGCGTCGCACTGGGGCGTGGCTTGCAGGGGGTTTCCCACCTTCAGGTGGCAAGGGTTTGTGGCCCCCAAGTCATCGGCGACAAAAACAATTTAATAGTTTACAATATGATATTGATTAACCGTCGTTCACCATAAACACATCGCCCCAGCTCGTGTGGCGTGTGTGAGGAGCTTGGTTATGCAGTCACAGGCGCTGTTTATGTTATCACTGCGAAACCGAGCGATAATCTTAGGCCGCGTCTCACCGCCACATGGAGAGGAGGAGACGCTTGTGTTCGCACACTGATAATTATAGCACCGCACGTCCGTGCGAGTCTTACACACAACCACCACGCACACACACACACGCGCGTGCTCCCCCCTTCCCCTCTATTGCCTTAGCAGAATGTTGGGGCAAGTGCTGTCAATGAGCACCCATGAAGGCCTATACGGCGCACGAGGGGATGGGTGGCTAGCACCACCACACCCGGCCGCCTTTGTTTCCCCACTGCTGATTTTTACAAACCTCACCAGGTACTTATTTAAGACCGAGTCGGACCTAGAGGAGGCCTGGGATCGGTTCGGATATTTGTCGCCGATCTTTGGCCGTGAGCAGGAATCAAACTCGGGTCGCCGGGTTCGTACAGAATTGCACTAACTACTGCCCTACCACTTGCCACAAATACAATGGCAGGCACATACTGAAACTCATCGTTGCACAGAGGCATAACAACAACCGCCATCCGCCACTAAGTGGTGGTGACGTCACCACGACGCTTGTGCCAGGCTATGTGCACCTTGAGGCCACGTGAAGTGTCGAACGCCCGCTGGTAGGAGGTCACGGGGCAGACCCAGATGCCACGGGTCGACTGAGATGACTGACACACACACCAGCAATCTACACACAGACCCTCACGATAAAATTACGTACACCGCACGCGGGCAATTGCACGAGTAGACATGTGTAGAGGTGTTACGGGAGGGTGACACGCGATTGTAGAGCGGTGGCCACAAACACGTCCGCTACGGCCACAACCCTGGGGGGCTGTGGGGGATGCTGTGATCCCTCCCAGCCCCCACCCCTCAGTGAGGGACAGTATAAAAGGTGGGACCCGGTGAGCTGAGAGGCAGTTCGACTCAAGCAAGAAGAAGAGCCAGTGAAGAGAGAAGATCGACTAGCCAGGCCCTGGAACTCCTTTGGCCCGCTGTCCTTTTGAGGGCCGGGCAAAGCAAGCCAGGGGGTGCGACACCGGAGCCGCGAGGGCCGACGTCCTTCTGAGGGCCGGACTCGTGTGGCTGGTGGTCGGGACCTGCGCCGAAGCTGGGCCAGGTCAGATAGCCTCCTGCGAGAGGACCAGGATAGAGGGAACCAGGGAGCTAGCGTGGGCTAAAGCTCGGGGAACGTTCCCTCTGTAGAGTACGGGTGAAGAGGCCGTTACCTCTTCAAGTATCAGATTCGCCACTGTAATTGAAGCGTCTGCGATAAATTCGTGTTGCCTCAAGTGAACAGTCTCCGACGTCAATAAGGCCACTACACATGTGTAGTGCAGTAGCACCACGCGGAGACGAGTAGACATGCAGCGACGGGGACGGGCTCGGACTTCACGCTGGCAATACTTACACACGTGGCGATGTAAACACATGGACGGACAATAGTGTGCAAAGACACACTCAGATATTCGCTCGCGTGAACATACCCACTCGCGACTCGCCACACGCTCCATATTTTTTTTCACACGCATCGTACAATCTGACACGCGACCGTCAGCCGACCTGACGGCTAGATTCGCACGCGGTCACACGCGCTGTCACACGAACACGCGCGCTCACGCACGCACGCACTAACATTCGCACACCATTGCATCAAAAGACAAAGATCGCCCGCATCGCCTTCAACAGACGGTTGGGGCGAGTGCTGTTGGCGAGCAGCACTCGCATGGCACCCGAGGAGGTGGTGGTGGGTGGCCAGAACCACGCCCGGGCCGCCTCTTTATTTGTGTAGCTCACACATTGACGCACACCCACAGACTCGCACCTTTCACACATTAACACTGAAGACAAATACAAAGAGTCCCCCCCCCCACCTCGTGTAGCCTTAGCAGACCTTTGCGGCAAGAGCTGTTAGCGAGCACCATGAAGGCTGGCACGGCACACGAGGAGGTGGGTGGCCACCACCACGCCCGACCACCTTTGCCCCCCCCCCCCCCGCGACACTACAGGTCCACAGACAAAGACCCCCCCCCCCCCGCCGTGTAGCCTTAACAGTTTGGGGCAAGTGCTGTTAGCGAGCACCACCACACTATCACACAAAGACAAAGATCCCCCGCGTAGCCTTAACAGACTGATTTGGGGCAAGTGCTGTTAGCGAGCACCACCACACTATCACACAAAGACAAATATCCCCCGTGTAGCCTTAATAGACTGTTTGGGGCAAGTGCTGTTAGCGAGCACCACCACACTATCGCACACAGACACACAACAAGCCTTGCCTCTAGAGAGGTGTGTGGAGTGCAGGGTGTTCACCTCAAAAACCCTCCACCCACTGCCCGCTCGCACTCTCAAGGTGAAGCGCCGTTGATGATTGTCACGAATTCATCAACTAGAGCTGTCGTCGGGCCTCGTAGCCAGGGTCGGCGAAACTCGAGGAAGCGTTTTGCTGTCGAGCATAGCAAAAAGTGGGGACCTTTTTTTTTTGGCCCAGTATCAAAGTATGAAAAAAATGTGAATAGGTTTTTACCCTTTTCTCGCATTAAAACATGAGTTGTGTTAAGATGTTCAAGCAACAAAATAGAAACCCTTTGCAAGGAATCAAGGGACTGCATTAACCACACGCAGTGCTTGCGGTGAACATGCAAGCAGAAACGTGCACAGTTCCTTGCGAAAAGTCTCTGTTTGGTGTTTGAACATCTTAACACAACTACTGTTTTTTTGGCAGAAAGGATAAACACATTATTTTTATTATTTCGTCATAACAAAGTATGTTTTGGCGGGGGGGGGGGGGGAGTTGTTTTGGTCCTTAGCAAAGCATTTCCTCGACCATTTTTTTTGTTGCCAAAACGAAAGACAGGGTTGGTGGTGGTGGCAAGGTGGTGGTGGCGGTGGCAGGGTGGTGGTGATGGCAAGGTGGTGGTGGCAAGGTGGGTGGTGGGGGCAGTGGGTAAGGGGGGGGGGGAACCTGCCAAATATTTCCCGTGACCGATTTTCAAGTCGGACACCAAGAAAAAAAAACATCTCGACAGATACGAATCGGGGGAGGCCTGCGAGCTGCTGCGGTGAGCAAAAGGGGCCTGCCACGAAATCCCCCCCCCCCCCCCCTTGGCGATTGCATCTGCTGAATGGGCACAAAAGGGGAAAACAGATTTAGACAACCCCACTGTGGTTGCTAAATCCGTTAGACACCCTCCCCCCCCCCAACATGCCCTTTAATTGTTTGCTTTGTTTCTTGTGAAACCAACTCAATACCTACAGTGAGGGAAAAAAGTATTTGATCCCCTGCTGATTTTGTACATTTGCCCACTAACAAAGAAATGATCAGTCTATAATTTTAATGGTAGGTTTATTTGAACAGTGAAAGACAGAATAACAACAACAAAATCCAGAAAAACGCATGTCAAAAATTTTATAAATTGATTTGCATTTTAATGAGGGAAATAAGTATTTGACCCCCTCTCAATCAGAAAGATTTCTGGCTCCCAGGTGTCTTTTATACAGGTAACGAGCTGAGATTAGGAGCACACTCTTAAAGGGAGTGCTCCTAATCTCAGCTTGTTACCTGTATAAAAGACACCTGTCCACATAAGCAATCAATCATTCAGATTCCAAACTCTCCACCATGGCCAAGACCAGAGCTCTCCAAGGATGTCAGGGACAAGATTGTAGACCTACACAAGGCTGGAATGGGCTACAAGACCATTGCCAAGCAGCTTGGTGAGAAGGTGACAAGAGTTGGTACGATTATTCGCAAATGGAAGAAACACAAAATAACTGTCAATCTCCCTCGGCCTGGGGCTCCATACAAGATCTCACCTCGTGGAGTTGCAATGATTGTGAGAACCTTGAGGAATCAGCCCAGAACTACACGGGAGGATTTTGTCAATGATCTCAAGGCAGCTGGGACCATAGTCACCAAGAAAACAATTGGTAAAACACTACGCCATGAAGGACTGAAATCCTGCAGCGCCCGCAAGGTCCCCCTGCTCAAGAAAGCACATATACATGCCCGTCTGAAGTTTGCCAATGAACATCTGAATGATTCAGAGGACAACTGGGTGAAAGTGTTGTGGTCAGATGAGACCAAAATGGAGCTCTTTGGCATCAACTCAACTCGCCATGTTTGGAGGAGGAGGAATGCTGCCTATGACCCCAAGAACACCATCCCCACCGTCAAACATGGCATTTTTCTGCAAAGGGGACAGGACAACTTCACCGCATCAAAGGGACGTTGGACGGGGCCATGTACCGTCAAATCTTGGGTGAGAACCTTCTTCCCTCAGCCAGGGCATTGAAAATGGGTCGTGGATGGGTATTCCAGCATGACAATGACCCAAAACACACGGCCAAGGCAACAAAGGAGTGACTCAAAAAGAAGCACATTAAGGTCCTGGAGTGGCCTAGCCAGTCTCCACTGTTCAAATAAACCTACCATTAAAATTATAGACTGATCATTTCTGTGTCAGTGGGCAAACGTACAAAATCAGCAGGGGATTAAATACTTTTTTCCCTCACTGTAACCCTACCCTATCACTAGCCCCACTGCTAACACTGAGCTTATCCTAACCCTACCCTATCACTAGCCCCACTGCTAACACTGAGCTTATCCTAACCCTACCCTATCACTAGCCCCACTGCTAACAATGAGCTTATCATAACCCTACCCTATCATTAGCCCCACTGCTAACAATAAGCTTATCTTAACCCTACCCTATCACTAGCCCCACTGCTAACACTGAGCTTATCTTAACCCTACCCTATCACTAGCCCCACTGCTAACACTGAGCTTATCCTAACCCTACCCTATCACTAGCCCCACTGCTAACACTGAGCTTATCCTAACCCTACCCTATTACTAGCCCTACTGCTAACACTGAGCTTATCCTAACCCTACCCTATCACTCGCCCCACTGCTAACATTGAGCTTATCCTAACCCTACCCTATCACTAGCCCCACTGCTAACACTTAGCTTATCCTAACCCTACCCTATCACTAGCCCCACTGCTAACACTGAGCGTATCCTAACCCTACCCTATCACTAGCCCCACTTCTAACACTGAGATTATCCTAACCCTATGCTATCACTAGCCCCACTGCTAACATTGAGCTTATCCTAACCCTACCCTATCACTAGCCCCACTGCTAACACTGAGCTTATCCTAACCCTACCCTATCACTCGCCCGATCTTTCACATGAATCCTGATTGCAGCCCCACTGCGATCATTAAACCCACCTGGACGCACGTATTTATTTCATGGACCCTTACACCGGCAGCACTAACACTGTTCTTAACCCCAACCCCGAGGTGGTGCGGGGTTAGGGGACATAGCAGAGGACCCCATTCACACAGACCCCCTCACCCACCCACCTCCTGGGTGGCAGCAGACATCGATGCTGCCAAGGGGAGTGATTTTCAGAAACTATTTGTGGAGGAGGTGCCAGTCACGTGGCACCGCCATTTACTGTGCCCCCCTACACAAAACAAATATCCCCCGTTATAGCCTCAGCAGACTTTTGTGGCAAGTGCTGTTAGCGAGCGCCTATGAAGGCTGGCACGGCACATGCCCGGCCACCTTTGTGCCCCCCACGCACGCACGCACGCGCGGAGAGACCGAGTTGCGGGCTGCTGAAGTTGCTACCTAGCCAACAGCCATGTAGCCCAAAAAACCGCCCACTCCCATTCTCCCATGTCGCCGAAAACGTCGTGAAAGACCCAACGCAGAAGATCCCTGCGTGAAATTTTTCCTCGAAGCTCACGGTCCACCCTTAACCGCATGCACTGCACAACCCATGGCAGTAGATGCGGGTACCCGGTGCACAAATGCAAAATTTTAAAACTCTCTCCAGCAGTGTGCAACTGCGGTCATCCAGAACAAAAACCGTACAACGTATAACGACGCAATGGCCCCCGATCCACGAATACGGAGCAGACATCACAGTGATACACTCCGCTGCTCCAACCGCGGTTGTCTGTCTGGGCTTGACCACCTGAATGTGACATTGTAAGTTGTTGCTCTGAAATCCATACCTGTCAACGCCCTTACCAGTGCCCTACCTTATTACAGACCAATTCAGACCTTATTGGTCACCCCGTTCGCCTTATAAATCTCAACGTTCATCCTACAAAGTTGCCCATATTGCGACGGCTGTACGCCGCATGGACATGAAAAAAAACTCAATATTCCCTGCGAAAGAATAGGGGTAAACGGGAGAAGTCCGAATCCGGCGATTCCGATTAATTGGCGCTCGCTTTTGCCGTCTTTTAAGTTTGTCGTCGTTTCTCGTCGTCGTCGCGGTTTCACTTCTCTCTGTCTGCCGCTCTTTTGTAAAAAAAACGTTTTGATTCGCAACGTCTTCGTAAAGCCGCACGCGTGGCACACGAATCGATTGTCGGGGCCGCTGCATAACAATCGACGTTAATCGACGGCGTCGTCCTCCTCCGTTCCCTTGCCTTCCGCGATTGCGCAACGCGGTTATATAATTACGCAAGCGCCGTAATTTCCGTTGACATTTTGATTCGTGTAATTGTAATTACCGTATTCGTTGGATTGTCAAGACAACGCTTCGTTCCAGTTGTTTCGGAGCAAAGGTTAGGGGGAGTGATGGATCGTCCAATCTGCTACAGTAGCGGGGAATGATAAGTGGAGCGGGTTAGCACGCTGCGCTACGAACCTGGTCACACCCGGGTTCAATTCCCCGCTCATGGGCAACGCCGGTGACGATTATCTGAACTGGGCCTACCATAGGTCGACTCGGCCTCAAATAAGTTCCTGGTGCGGTGTGTAAACATTGCCACTCGAGAGACAAAGGCGGTCGGGCGTGGTGCTGGCCACCCACCACCTCGTGTGCCATGCCGGCCTTCATAGGTGCTCGCAAACAGCACTTGTTCCAACAGTCTGTTCAGGCTATCCGACTCCCCCGCCTCCCGCCCCATACACCGTAGCTTTCGCCCATCCTTACGCGATCTGTCGACACCAGCGTGTTTGCAAGCTACGCGGACCGGAATACAATTCGCCTTGTGTTTCACGCTTTTTTTTATAACCCTTTCCAATTGAGGCTGAACGCGTGGATGCATCCGTCATGTCTGACCGTCTGTACGTCGTCTGTCCGTCGTCTGTACGGTACAATTGGTGTTGGGTATGGTCCGTCTCTGTAAGGGGTGGGGGTCAGGGTTTGCGATGATCCAACTTGAACCCAACTACAGTCCAAAGTCGCGTTGTTATCAAAGATATAACCCAGTGAAAACTGACAAAATTAATGAAAGGATTTCCTAGAAACATCGTGATTTAAAAACCAGGATTAAGGCTTAAAGGATAATCCCTGCCGAGCAAGGCAGTGACGTCACAGACCATGCGCTTGCCTCCTCTGTTGGATGACATCATGGCGCGTAACGTCATCTCGTCATTGCGGGGGGGGGGGGGTAGGCGCGGAACGTCACTTCGCGATTACCACTTTTAAAACGCTTCGGAGGACAAACGCGCCGCTGGGAAGCGATGAAGTCACACGAGGGTGTGCGTGGCCAGCACCACGCCCCGGCCGCCTTTGTTTCCCTCGCGTGGCGATGTTTACATACCGCACCAGGAACTCATTTGAGGCTAAGTCGACCTAGGGGAGGCCCAGGACCGGTTCAGATAATATAATCGCCCCCTCGGTGCGTTGGTGGGGCCCGTGAAAGGGAATCGAACTCGGGTCGCCGAATCCGGAGCGTCGCTCGCTCGCCGTTGCGCCACCGCTCCCCACAACGCACACACACACACACGCGCACACACACGCACGCACACACACACGCACACATGCACACATGCACACACACACACGCACACATGCTCGTACACGCTCGCACACTCGGCAGCATGAAAACACCCCCCCCTTCTCCTCCTCACACCCCGGGGTCTTACAAGTTCACGGCAGGCGGGGTTCACAGCTGCATCGGCCCGGTACAAACAAACAGAAACTCGTGACCTTCGTCATCATTAGAGGCTGCGCAAAAAAGAAAACACGCCGAGTGGCTCTTCGCCAGCCCTCGTCGACCGGCGTGGTGAAGTATGGTCAAACGAGGTATGGGGGGGGGGGAGAGAGGCCTTCGTCAAGCAGTGGATTGAACCTGGCTGCTCGTAATGAAAGAGATCAGATATCTTTTTTATTTTGACTGCAGGAGGAATCCGATGAGCTACGAAGCTCTTTTTATATATTTTTTTCCTCCACAGTTGTCTGGTCGGGGCAGCGGGGGGTGGGTGGGGGGAGGTCAGCGAGTCACAACAACAAAAATGCACAAGCATGAAACGAGGTGAGAGCAAGTCGCTAACAATGGATACATACAATTTACAAGTTGGGGAAGTGCATAAATTCCTGCTGATGTGCCAACGCTAAATGCAAACTTGGGCAAGGCACCAAAACAACAACAACAGTCCCTCAATACAAATTGCACATTGACATTGAACTATCGATAGGTGTCCAACGGTTTGGGCAAGTGCCCGCTCATCAGAGTAAAGAAATGAGGGGTAGAGACATTGGGCTCGGCTTGTGGCTTGAGAAGAATCCATTCGGAAACTCGCAGGGCAGGACGCTACCCAGTCCATGATGGAGAACGAAACCTGTGGAGTGGATGTTACACAGAACTACAGCTGACAAAGCCTTAAAGCGATCCATTCATTCATTTTGCGTCGTGACGCATCACGTAAGACGGTCACTGCATCGCGCGCGTTCAGTATGCGGTTACGCGGCCGTCTGGAACGCTCTTCTGATATTGGGAAGCCACTGCAGCTATGCACGTTTACATTTAAATTTAAAAACTTTATTTCTTATTATTGTCATTAATTTGTTGCACCTCCGATTAGATCACGGTTGGCTACGTTACTATGCGAAAGAAGTTCAACATGCGTGCATGTATGGCGATCTGTTTATTCACAAAGTAATCAGATTTTTTGTCGTGACGCATCAAGTAAGCCTGACTGCTGACGAGGCACTGAACGTCGACACCGGTGCAGAGCCAATGCTGCTGAAACGATGCACTCCCAGAAGGCCGTGTAGCTGATGGGATGTGTTTTTTTTTTAAAGCACCATTCTGCGATTTTTTTTACGTGGAGGAACAGATATTGTAAAGATGTGTGGTGTTCGCCGATTCACATTGCTTTATCTCCACACACTCGTCTGTCGGGCGCTGGACTTTTCCATGCAACCCTGCTGCGGATGAAGCCCCCCCCGCCCCCCCCCCTGTGTGTTGCTTGTGTGTTGTTTGACTCAAGCCACCAGTTGCTTGTGAGCACAGGTGCAGCGTGCAAAAAAAAGGTGCGTGTGTGTTCTCTCAATGTCTTCTCACCTGGTTATACCTTGAAGGAGCCAGCTGCGTGGACTTTGACTGGCGTTATAAATTGGGACATTGTGTCATCCGGAGACAAAGTGTTACACTAAGTGAGCTGTCCACAAGCCATCAGCAGCAGCAGCAGCAGCACCCATTCATCAACATAATCGTCATGAACGTCATCATCTGCATCAGAAGCAGCAATCATCACTTAATAGACTGGCAGCAATTAGCTTAAATCAATCGGAACGAGGAAGGATTGGACTGGACGGGGCTTGTTTACTTTACACCGCTGACGCAAAGTGCCACACAGCGGGACTATAACGGGGTAACTCGGCCGGGCCACCACGTCGCCACTGTGATGTTGTCACTGTTGTTCATGTTTTTTTCCCCTCTTGGGCGTTGTTATCACAGCTACCGAGTAATTAGCCCGCCGATGTTTACACGACAACGCACAGCTAGTGGGGCCAATGTTATGACTAAATAAGCCCCCCCCCCCCCCATTGAAACTCTTCACCTCAACCTCTCTCGTTCGTTATCCTTCACCCTATTAATTTCCTGTAATCATTTACCGCCAACGCACAAAAAAACACCGCCGTGCTTGTCAAACATTGCCTGTGGTGGCCTCCTTCTCTCTCTCTGTCAGCCAACTTGACAACACACCCCCCCCATTCTCCCCTCCCCAGCACTCCCACAGCTACGCATCACAAGCAGCAGCGAACGGACAAAACTGACCAATCGCACGCCACAGTCCCCGAAGCTCCCTCGGCGATTGGGTCGGTCGATGGAGGTCACTGGCTGGCTCCAGAAGTGACTCACCGCGTGATGAATTTTAAATTGGACGCTCGGGTCTGCAAATGCGTAAACAGAAGAAAAACTTTTTTGGCGATGTCAAGTAAGAGGTTGTGGCGGCTAGCGGGACTCTGGCGCACAGAATCAGAATATTTATTTATGCTGGAGGAATCCGATGAGCTTATTAAGCTCTTTTTCACAGATGTCCAGCAGGGCCTACTCTTGCGAATGGAGTCACGGGACCTTTAACGGCCACGCTGAAGCGGATGGCGCGTATTAATTGATGGTAGATACACCCGCAGTATGAATTTGTCTAACAAAATATGAATTTCAAAAGGATGACATGAGTCAAAGCAATACATTTATTTTATTCCAATCAATATATGTTTAAAAACAGACGTGTTAATTGATAATAATACAGTATTACTGGATGAATGCCTCCCACACGGTGTCGGTCATGCCGGTTGTTCGACCATACTTCACGCTGGTTTGCGTGAGTTGGTAAACGGGCACACCGGGATGTCACTGGTTGCTGACGTTAACCTTTGCCCGGAATCAAACTCGGGTGAATGAGTTCGTAGTGCAGCGCACTGCCCTGCTGCACCGCTGCCCTCCCCGCGTCTTTAAACATTTCGCGATATTCAGCACTCTGTATAAACCACAATAACTCCCAAAGAAAGCCAGTCAGCTGAAACTTGGAGGGCTTCCTGTCTTCTCTGTGACCGTAAACAAGAACACCGCAGCAATTGATTTTTCTTCAACGGCCCTGCTGCTGCTGCTGCTCACCGTACAAGTCCGGGCAGCAACAACTCTACTCACAGCTGACACAATCGCAGCCTCTAAGTTGGCGGAAAACTCTGCGAAACAGGAGTTGCGTCGTTCGGTTATCGAGTGTTTTGGGAACCAAGCATACGTTACCCTATTTGGCACCATTCAAAGTGTCCTGCTCTAAATATAGCCGCCTGCCGCCGCCACTGCGACAAGTAGGGGAATTGACTTGGACGTTGCTCCCGGATGCTCAAGCGCTCGCAACCGGGCGCCCCTAATCGGTCTGGGTCGACGTTTGGAAATTCGGACGGGCGGAGGGGCGAAGGGGCATGTGGCACCTCCAGATTATTAGCACGGTCGGCTACGTACGGTGCGAGAGAAGTTTAACATACTTACATACGTGGCGTGGCCGTCCGGTGAGGGAGCCTAGGGATGGTGGGGAGGGGAGGGATGTCCCGTACAATGTGGTTCGTCCACCCCGCGGTCTTGAGGTAGTGGCGCCCTTGGCGGACTTGACCGCTTACAGCTAGGATTGAAAGCGTTAATGCATCAGCTCTGTCTGTCAGTCTGTAAATATTATTCTTTATGAACGACATTTCGGTGTTGCCATTGGAGCCAAATTGATCCAATTGTTTCCGAAAACATGTTTAATTCGGAAAATCGGCGCGAAGAAAATAAGCCTTTTGGGGCAGGACGATTATGTCACATGCCACGTGGCTGGCCTCCCTTTGCCATGACGTCTTTACGTTTGGTGTCCGGTGACATCACGTGTTATGTGCCCTGTCTCGTCATCTCGTGCGACTTGAAAGCTCACCTTATTGCGCATCAAATACCTTTGCAGATAGGAAAGCGCTACAAAATACAGATGTACGCGTCAATTTTCTCCCTCCGCCAGACAATGCGATGCGATTATGCGGATTTCGGATTTATCGAGGATGCATCGAGAGTGACACCGTCTCTGAACGCCGTGCACGGTGGGGGGGGGGGGGGGGTCAAGCGAGGAATAGAGATAACGGTGAGGATTGAGGGAGAAGGACAGAGGTGGGGGGGCACGGGGCACAGTGTTAGCGGAAACGTAATTAGTTGGCGGTCATAATTCACTACCCGGCCTCCTGCCCCCCCCCCCCAACCTGCGTAACTTGACAATTTGTCATGATTCGGCATCGCGATTTGATTCGAGAGTCTTATTCAAAAAAATTTCGTCTCGTTTGTGTCATTTCGTTTGTATCGTCGCTGGCGTTCGTTCAGTCTTTAATTCGTTCCGGGCACCGTCTCTGCCGCAGCACCCAGCTGCCCTTGTCCATGACCCCAGCCACCCTTGACCCCAACGGTGACCCCTGCCACCCTCGCCCCCCACGAGGCGCTTCCAGGATGAATTCTCGCATCGATCATTTTTCCCTCGCCGTATTCGTTCACAAAAACCGCGCGCGCTCAGCAACTGCTCGCTACGCTTTCAAATCTGCTGTTATTTAATCACGGGAGAGCACAATTTTTTGCTGACCTACTCACGACGGTGGCAATAAATAAATAGATGTGCAGCCGCTGATGGAAAGCAATATGTAATTTTAACATCCACTTCTAAAACTGCACAAATGGCAACTTTAGTATTGCTGTGCCTAAGGCGACAGGGGCAGTTAAACCGCTGAAAACATGTGGCCATCTTCCAAACGCACGCAAACGCGCGTGTGGTGTGGTGTCTGCGCGGCTCTGTGCGTGCGGGCGCGCGTGCGTGTTGGCGCTTGTTCGTCCGTCCTCCGTCCCTCCGCCCGCGTGTGTTAGTGGACACCTTGCGTCATCGCGATTTCTGGGGGGGGGGGGGGTGGTAGTTGGGGCGGCTAAATTAATCGGCTATTGCCGTAGAGTTGAAAACACGGTTGTTGCTATAATTGGAGCAGCAACCCCGCCGAGTCCTCCGCAGCCGTATTCAATGACCCATCGTGTTTGTCAGCGGCCGGTTACGATTCGCTCGGTCCTCCTGCGCAGTTGGCGACCGTGAATCCCTCCCGGCTCTTGTCGCCTGCCGACACGCGGCCCCGTTGCGTTGGCCTGCACAACATCGGTGGGTGCATCGCGCGCGATGACTGTTAAGGATGAAAGGACACGGGCTTGAGCATGGCGCATCACCTGGCAAGGATAATGGTCGATAAGATTTAACACGGGTTAGTACAGGGGTCGGCAACCGAATTAACGAGAAGAGCCATTTTTTGTTCGAATTCGGTTACAAAACGCCGTATTTCAAGAGCTGCAATGCGTGTGAATGCACGCAGGCATTACGGCACGAAGCAGCCCATAAAGAGCTGCGTGCGGCTCTGAAGCCGAGTCGCAGGTTGCCCACGCCTGGGTTAGGAGGTGGCCAGTGGCTCAGAGGTCAGAGGACGGAGCCGGCACTGCGATTTAAACCCAGTTCTCGAGTGTAGTAGTTGGTGAGATGCCGGTCGATGATTGCCCACCGAAGGGAAAACAAAAATCTTTGCCCACCGAAGGGGAAACAAAAATCTTCACCGCCACGTTGAATTTGGTTCTATATTGAATGTGGCCAAATGGCAGCCTTCGAAAAAATTTAATATCGCTGCTACTGCCGTGCGATGAACATTGCTGTCATGAGCAGAGCAGGTTGAATGTTGTTGCCCCCTGCTGCCAGTTTGGCCAGAGATCACTTGAAAGGATCTCGGAGGTAGCCCTGTGATATCCACTTCCATTGAACCCGACTCTAAAGCAAAGGGTTGCACTTATCTGAGAGATCCGAACTGATTAATCGCTACATAACGTGATGCCAACAACACAATACAATTTACACTTTGGGATTTGTCATCCACATCGTCATCAGCCATGGTCAATCCACTGCTGGATGAAGGCCTCCCCGAGCCTCCTTCGTGTCTCACGATCCTGCCATGCAGTGATGCAACTTTGATACGCTCCGTCTCTCCCGGTTGACGTCCTGTCGGGCGGGTTCCATTCCTTGGCAGCCGCTCCGTCTGTAACCTTGACCATCGGTCGTCTTCCCGAATAGTCACGACGCATCCTGCCCCCCCCCCACACTTATTTATCTCAGTAGTCTGAATGATGGGAGTTGGGGATTTGTACCGAGTCGAAATGCAACTGCAGGAGGATGGTCGAGACTCCGGACGGAACGTGTTGCCTTGCAAGGGGAGACTGAGAACTGGGGGAGAATGCAAGGAGCCGTACCGCGAACGCTTTGGTTCAGGGGCATAACGCTTACAGGCAGTCGGTACAGCGCAATATCCTGAACATCCACCCGGCCGTCGAGTGATAGCACAGCAGCAGGGATGCCGTCATCAGACCGACACGTGCAAGTTGTTGTTCTTGCATTTATTCATTTTTTCCAAATCAAAGAATGTATACAGTTTCTCTGGAGACAGGCCTACTCTGTGTTCACACAACTGTTTGTTTTTCCACTTTTTATAAATGGAGGGGGTGGGTTGGGGGGTTGGTTGTAGGGGTGGGTGAGGGGATGAGAGAGTTTGGTGGCTGGAGGGTGGCAGCACCAGAAAAAGCCTCCATAAAACGCAACAGCAACAGCAGCAGAGAGAGAGAGAAAAAAACGTGCTTTACGAGACCGGCAAATATTTTGCCGCTTTCATGCTCGCTTCCTGTTTACGTGTTCAAGGGCGGCGTCCGGGCAGATGAAGGGCAAATGGGTGGCCCCTGAAAGGGCACGAAGGGCCCCACGGAGGCGCGTACGGCGAGCGGTGCGATTGAACGCGGATTTAATCCCGGACGGAGCGCGATAGAATGGGGATTTAATCCCGGACGGAGCGCGATAGAACGGGGATTTAATCCCGGATGGAGCGTGATGGAATGGGGATTTAAACCCGGACGGAGCGCGATGGCACGGGGATTTAATCCCGGATGGAGTGCGATGGACGGAGATTTAATCCCGGACGGTGCGCAATGGCACGGGGATTTAATCCCGGACGGAGCGCGATGGACAGGGATTTAATTTGGACGGAGCGCAATGGCACGGGGATTTAATTTGGAGGGAGCACTTGTACAGCCCTCCGACGTTTCGCTGCATGCGCTGGGAGCTTCTTCAGGAACCGAATACAATCGAGTTAAAATACAGATTGGGGATATTGTCCGTAGCTGCCATCCGTCTCACTCCTGGACGTGAACTCATCTTGTCGCTCCATCTGCATGGTGATTGGCCTCTCGGATCTGTTCCATGCATTAGCTGCCATTCAATCACTAGTCTTGTCCATGCGCCATCAGCCTGTCGAGGGATGGGTCCTGCCCAAGTCCATTAAATTTTCCTGATTGTCAATTGGATGTCTGATTTTTTGTGTGTGTCTGTTTTTAATTGGATACCAATACTAATTCCCACCATTCACCACCAAGTGGCGGTGACATCACAACGGCACCTGTGCCAGGCCAGGTGCACTTTGAGGACGCGTGAAGCGTCGAAGGCTCGCCCGACAGGAGGTCACGGGACAGACCCAGGCACCATGGGTTGACTGACCGAGATGACTCCTGGCAGATGCACCAGCTGTGCCCCTCCTACTCCGACAAACCTAATTGCATAATCCCCACTAGCACCTACCTACACCCCTTTTCGGGAGTCCTGTAAGATGATGGCGAGCGTGAGCGTGTATGTGAGATGCACTGATGATCAAACAATTCGAATAAGATGGAGGTGCAGCCAAGATAACCTTCTTGTTCACACCACACTGCTGGGCAAGAAGCGCTTCCGCGTGTATAGAGCTGCCCCCCGTGTGCCGAGCTCCTGTCGATGACATTTTTGGTCTCCTCTTACTCGCTAAGCAGCCCTCTCGGAAGAAGTGCGAGGACCCACACTTTACCCTACCGCACGCGACCTGCCGATCGACTAGCTGCAGCGTTCCCATACATACTGCTGGGTGGACAGAGGTGGTGAGGAGGGGGATTTAAGAAACTTGCCCACTTTTTCAACTGAGGGACGCGGTAACTGCAATGAACCACCTGAACGTCACGATTTAAAAAATATTTTTGAGCCAGTGCTGTGGATTTTCAAGCAAATTTTCTCATCAAGCCCTGAGCCGCAAATGCTGTAATTCAACTTGTTCTGGGCTTGAGTTCACCTTGATCTCTCCCGGTGTGTTGTGAGTCCACGGATAGATGTGGGTGCTGTGTTGTCAGTCCACGGATAGATGTGGGTGCTGTGTTGTGAGTCCACGGATAGATGTGGGTGCTGTGTTGTGAGTCCGTACATGGATGTGGCATGCTGTGTTGTGAGTCCACGGATAGATTCGGGTGCTGTGTTGTGAGTCCGTGCATAGATGTGGGATGCTGTGTTGTGAGTCCGTGCATAGATGTGGCATGCTGTGTTGTGAGTTCATGGATAGATAAGGGTGCTGTGGATATTTCAAGCAATTTTTTGGGTCTTGCCAGGCACTTTTGGGATGTTTCTCATCAAGCCCCGAGCTGTAAATGCTGTAATTCATCTTGATCTGGGCTTGAGTTCACCTTGTTCTCTACCGGTGTCGGTGACCTGGAATATATTACCGCATCTGGCACCATGTCCCACCGTGCCATCTCGCTATGGCTGTGGATATTGGTCACGTGCCACCTCCTGGTCTCCTAGCGGCCCAGACATGATTCGATGAGAATTCTCAACGAGAACGTTCGATGAGAATTAATCTCGACCGGATGTTAGATGAACGCACGGTTTGTCTGGCGTGCCCTCACAGAGGGTGATACTTAAGTGTCTAGGAGCGAAGCGGAACAAAAAGGCCGCCAATTTAAACGGAGCCAAGAGTTTCTCGGACTTTGATTTGCTTCTCCGGTCATCAAGCCTGAAATCTATTTCTGTGCTGCATAATTAAACGAACGGTGCTGGAGGCGGTATCAATGTGCTGTGGAGTTTGATTCCCGACCACGGCTCACATCGGTGGCGAGTTATTTCTGGGACCCCGTCGTGTCTCGGAAGCTAAGCAGGCGTTGAGCCTGGATGGTGCTCGGATGGGTAAGCACAATGCACAAACAGGTTTCGGGGGGGGGGGGCTGGGGGTAGCAGGTGCGACAATGCATAAATATGTGTTGTTCTACAGCACTTTTCCATCAATGCCACCTCGTCTTCACCAACCCGTTCTGGTGAACGAAGTGCCGTCGTGAATTATTCTACGAGAATGATTGTTATCAAAGAACCCGCTGTCGGTCGTCTTTCTTTGCGTAAGCGGCATTGAAGCCCCACCGGTCTGTTCCGAATTGGCGTTGTGTAATCAAGGTGGCGTTCCATGCAGGATGTGTGCTCACAATGTTTTTTTTTTCATTTTGTTGCATAACAGTTGGCATTATGAAGTGTGTGGGTTGTGGCTTACACACGGTACGTGCTCCCGCGCGCCTGCGCCCACACACCCCAACACCCGCACACCCCAACACCCGCCATTCGCCACTAAGTGACGGTGACGTCACCACGGCGCCTGTGCCAGGCCAGGTGCACTTTTTGAGGCCACGTGAAGTGTCGGAGGCTCGCAGACAGGAGGTCACGGGACAGACCCAGGTGCCATGGGTTGACTGACTGAGATAACTGGCACCAACTTTGCCCCCTATTGTGCCAACTTACCGCATTTTAGCTCAGCTCGTTGTTCTGAGCGTTGCTCCTCTGCCCTCCATTGTTGTTCGAGGGCAACTACCAGTCTTCGGCAAGTCCACTCAACTCCACATCTTCCCATACCGCAGCAGTCCATCTCCTCTCCAGCCCGTGTCATGCCCGTTTAGCCCCCTCTATCTGGCCAAACACAGACTTGCGCACACACACTCACACGTGCACACAAACACACACTCGCACGCACGCACAGACTCACTCCCACGTCTTGCTTTTTCCAGTTAGCTTGATGGTTGTTGTGTGTAACGTGCACACAATACACACAGTACAAGACAAACATCCCCGTGTGTAGCCTTAACAGACTTGTTGGGGCGGAAAGTGCTTTTAGTGAGCACCTAATGAAGGCCGGCACGACACACGAGGGTGTGGGTGGCCAGCACCACGCCCAGCCGCCTCGTGGTGATATTTACACATTGCGCCAGGAAATATTTGAGGCTGAGTCGACCTCGGTGAGGCCCAGGACCAGTTAAAATATTCATCACTGGTGTTGGCCGTCAAGCAGGAATCGAACTTGGGTCGCCACGGTTGTCGTGCAGCGTGATAACCGCGACACTACCGCCCACACTGTCACACGCTCACTAACACACACACACACTGGCAAAGATCCCCCGTATAACCTTAACAGAATGTTGGGGCAAGTGCTGTTAGCGAGCGCCTATGAAGGCCGGCATGGCACACGAGGGGGGTGGATGGCCAACCCCACGCCCGGCCGCCTTTGTCTCCCCAGTGGCGATGTTTACACACCCCACCAGTTACTCATTTGAGGCTGAGCCCACCTAGGGGAGGCCCAGGACCGGTTCAGATAATCGTTACCGGTGTTGGCCGTGAGTGGGAATCGAACTCGGGTCGCCGGGTTCGTAGCGCAGTGCACCAACCGCTACACTACTGCCCACACTCTCGCACACACTTGACGCACGCACACTGACACACGTGTTTGTGCACACTGACACACGTGTTTGCGCACACACATGCACGGAGCAGTGGCGTGCCTTGCCATAACAGCGCGGCAGGCGCCCGCCGCTGTGTTTACACAGCGTTGCGCATAACCCGGTTATCCCTTTGGGCCGCATCGATCCAGCATGTGCCGCGGAGTCCAATGTCGCTTTTAATTTGGCTCTCGGCGCATTTAATTGCCGCCGTTGCCAGGCGAGCACCCGAGCGGAGGAGGAGGGTGGTGACCCAGGCAGTGCCGTTGAGGGCCTTGACTCCGTCGTAAAACATGCGCGACATTTAATTTGATTAAATAACAAAAAAATTCAAACGAGACATCGCGTGTATGATTTATTCGATATTTTGATTTGTTATCCCTCCTTGTTTATTGACATTATCGCACGGCCTCATGTTATTGGTATGATGACACTTTAATAAAAAAATACCGCGGTGTGTGCTCGGATGGATGTGAACATGTCCCAGAAATAGCCTTGAGCAGCTGTCAGCCCCATTAAACGGGGCTCTTATCTTGTAAATGCACACCCAAGGCCACGTGTCGCCCCGGCTGTTTGACACGAGTCTACACCTTAACCAGCGAGAGACGGTCAATCTGACGTCGCCGCCATAGCAAGCTATCAAAGATGTTACTGCAGGTTGTGACCTTTCAAAGCGATCACATTGTGACCCCCGCGGTTTAGAGCCGGGCTGTCCCAATTAGTTTACGTAATCCTTATCGTTCGTTGAATTACCCGAATAATCGGACGACGCGAATATCTTCTTTGGTTCTTTCGATAAAGTCACGTAGAATGAGAATAAAATAATAAATGGATAAAATAAAATAATATTCTCACGACGTTTCGGCCACAACACAAGCGGCCTTCATCAGGTGAAGGGGACGAGACTGTCTGGAGGACAGCGCTGGACAGTCTCGTCCCCTTCACCTGATGAAGGCCGCTTGTGTTGTCGCCGAAACGTCGTGAGAATATTATTTTGTTATTTTATTTTATCAATTTATTATTTTATTCTCATTCTACGTGACTTTACCGAAAGAACCAAAGAAGATGAATCCTTGCAGTCACGAAAGCTTTAAATCAAGACGCGAATATCGTTATGGAAAAATAAAAGTGTCGCTTCTGTTTCCGCGTGTGCCGCTGGACTGGAGGCTTGGTGACGTCGTTGGCATCGTCAGCCGAAATCGCGCTGCCGTGGCTTGTAAGGGGGCTTTCCCCCGCCGTTGGGAGGCAGCGGTCCAAGTAATTATCGATCGGTTGACTTAATGAATCTTCCCAGCTTTAGCCTCCACGTGGAAATTGTTCACGGGGCGTGACTCTGACTCGTCAAGCGGCAATCGAAACGTGCGGACGTCGAGTGGCCCGCCGCTCACTCCTGACGCCCGTTTTGCGTGCCGCCCCCCCCCCCCACCTGCCCCCCACCCCCATGCCCGCCACCCCCCCCCCCCTCCGTCCACCCCCTACCCGCACCGTCTTCCCCCACCGCAGGTGCATCTTGCGTTTCCCGAGCACCAACATCCGGCTGACGTTCACGTCGTTGTGTGGCTCGCCCGAGCCCAGGCTGGAGGCGGGAGGGGGCCAGCAGCCGGACTCTACCGTGAACTCGGCGGACGCCTCCACCATGCCGGCCGTGATGGTGGCGGCGCCGGCGGGGTCGGTGCCGGCAGTGACGGCGGCAGCGGCGTCGCTCGACAGCGGTAGGAGCCGATTAGGGGCGCCGCTGTGGCTAGGAGATGTTAACTACCTCGCCTGGTATACAGGAGGTCGTGCGTTCGATCCTGACCCTGACGCCTGCTGTATATTTGGAATTTGCGTGTCTCTCTCTCTCTCTCTCCCCGTGGTCATGTGGATTTTTCTCTAGGTCCTCCGATTTTTCCCTCCAAATTTAGAAACGTGTGTTTAGAGTATTGGGCTGCTTGGACTTTCCACGCGATAAGCCACTTGGTTGAGCTATCATTTGTGGCCAGGTCGCTTCTGAAAAAGAGCTGTACAGCTTATCTGATGAAAAAAATATTTGTTTCGTTTATAGTTTTTTTTTGTATTTTGGAGGCCCTGGGTTTATCCCTTCGTCAGCAGTTTCCTTTTCCCTAATCCTACGAACTAACCGACGAGCCAGCAGGCAGTACAACAGCACTGGCCTCGCCTCTGACGCTAAGCACATTGGCCACCCAGACACTAGTCCAAACAAACCAGCCAACGAGACCATAGACCACGCACTCAAACCCTAACACTCGCCCTAACCGAAACCAAATCCCCACCTGTGGCGCTTTACTCCCTTCCCTGCCCCCCCTTTTCACTTTTCGCCCACCTTTGCTTGCCGAGGGCTTGCCGGGCTCGAGGCACGCCGGCCGACCGGCCGGCCGGGCTCGCGTTGTGGCGGTGGGCTGAGCTGGTGCCGGTGCGTGTCACCCCCGCAGACCTGAGGGGGGCTCACTCCCCCCCACCCCAGCGGCAGTTCCTCCACCCGATGTCGGCGGCCGCCAGCATCTCCCCGCTCAAGCTGCACATCCCTGAGCCGTCGCCGGACTGGGCGAGCCCCATGCCGTCCCCCACGGGCACCATCAGGTGCGTGCCGGCCACCACCGCTCGCTCGCGACACTGACCGCCAACCCCTCGCCTACCCCCCCCCCCCTCGTCCCTACAACAAAAATTTAAATATTTATATAAAATGGCGATTACTGAGCACCGGCCCAGATGACCAAAACGTCAAGCGGACAGTGAGAAACAGCACTGCCGAAGGTGTAAGAGATAGGAGCGTTGTTCCCTTCGTTGCCTCTAAGCCAACTAAGCTGCTGAGTTGGCTGAGAGGCAGCCAGCCCTTGACAGTGGCCTTGACCTAAAAAGGGCTTCTGGCCTTGGCCTCGTCTTGGCTTTTTGTGGCCTTCGGCCTCCACCTCAAGCTTTGGGCCTCGTGAGTCCCGACCTTCAAGACCGGTTAGGAGCATGTGTGTCCAACGTCCACGCGGGAATCGCGCTGGTGCACAATATTTATTTTTTTGGATAGATTTTTGCTGTGTACAAGAACGGAGGCCCGTAGCAGAACGTTGGGTGACGCAAAACAACTGTACGCGAATGTCCACCAGGCCTATGTACCCGACGCGTTCTGATTGATGGTTGGGGGACAGTCAATTCGGGGAAGGAGGGGGGGAGAGTATCGCCCAATTATTTTTTAACAAATCTAGACAATGGTATTTCTAAGCAGCGTTTGGTGAGATTTTCCTGATTGCGTTAGGCGTTTTTTTTGTGGTTGGATGGTCATAACGTGTCCCATAAATAGCGACAAGCAGCTATGGGCTCCGTGCACATCCAAGCCGCGTGTCCCTGGCTGTGTGACCATGAGCCTAAACCTTCTCCAGCGAGAAACAAATAGTCTGAAGTCACCGTCAGCAGTGCCGCCAATAGCACGCTCCTATGGTGTCGCTGGAGTGTGACCTTTCAATACGATCGCGCTGCGACCCGCGGTTAGAGCGGGGCTGTCCGATCATGCAAGTAATCTATTAATCTACCAGTTATCAATTTTATTACTCAACTAATTGTATTTCACCAAATACGAGTTCCAAAATAAAAGCGTCGTTGGCTGTTCCCACGTGCGCCGCTGGGCGGGAGGTAACAGGTGGTGCTTAGTGACCTCGCTTGGGGATCAGCCGGGTCAACGCCGGGCGTTGTTTTGTAGGTTTCCCCATTTTAAATTGCAGTCCGATTCAATCTACCGCAGAGAAGAGGCGTCAATTGCAATCCTTGGTCGATTAATCAACACCAGAGGGGCCCAGGCACGGAGGGTATGGCGAGCGGTGGGGTGGGGGGGAATTGGACGGGGGGCAGCGGTTCATTCCTCACGCGAGGGGCCCTTGCCAACCACGCTTACACTGCTTGCGCGAGTGACCACCTGGACCGGATTGCCCACCCACTGGAATTGGAGTTGAACCCGAAGCAGTCGGCTGTTTACGCCGTGCGCGAGCGAGCAACCAACCGAGCGAGCAGGGTCCAATAGTCCAGGGGGGGCTGGCTAACGAGTGAGTGAGCGTTCCAGATAGATGCCTATACAGATGACTCCCCGGCTAGGGCTCTTTTGTTATTAGGCGCTATGGTGGCTAGGAGATGTTAACTCCCTCGCCTGGTATACAGGAGGTCACGGGTTCGATCCCGACCCTGACGCCTGCTGTATATTTGGAGTTTGCGTGTCTTTCTCTCCCCTTGGTCGCGTGGATTTTGCTCTGGGTCTTCCGGGTTTTCCCACCACACTTAAAAACATGCGTTTAGAGTATTTGGCTGCTATAAATTACCACATGATGATAAGCCACTTTGTTGAGCTATCATTTGCGGCCAGGTCGTTTCTCAAAAAGAGCTACGTAGCTCAGTGGGCCCTACCTGATGAAACAAAAAAATCGTTTTTCGTATATATTTTTAGTATGAGTAGGGTTATCGCCATTCGGTGGAAATCGCTGATTTACAATTCATGTTTGTTTCTCTTTCATAGAGAGGGAGAAAATGCCGCCACCGTCTTGCGTGCGCGTTTATGTGGGGGGGGGCACGGTAGCGCAGTGGTTAGCACGACGCGCTACCAGCCCAGTGGCCTGCATTCAATTCTTGGCCATGGCCATGATCATCATCAGTGGTGATTAATTGAACCAGGCCTGGGCGCCCCCCTCCCCCCTTAGGTTGACACAGCCGAAAATGAGTGCCTAATGAAGGCGCGCGAACGTGACGTCTGCCGCGACAAAGGCGGCCGGGCCGGCTGGCGCTCGTTAACAGCGCTTGCCCCAACCCCAGCAGCCTCTGCAGGCTATGCCGGAGATGCCGCGCCGGAGAAGCGCAGTTATTGTGTTCATTGGGGCTGTGACGTGGTCAGCAGAAGGCAGTGTTGAGCGCTACTCGCTCGTACGCATGCTGGGTTTTCTCAAAATTTTCCGGCTTCTGTCCACACTCGGCCAAACAATTCATGAGAGGATTTGGCCGCAACATCCCAATGTTTAGCAGGACCCTCTTGAAACGAAGTCTTGAGACCCACCGAGGCTTTAACGGGCGATTAAATAACCATTATTATTTACTGCTACAATGTGCAATTTGCCATTATATGTAAATAAATAGCATCTCTAGTTTTACATTTACATTAAACGCCTTAAGTTAAACTTTTGCTCAGCTTAAATAACAATTTATCCACTACTGGATAGAGACTTCCCATAAGCTGTGTCGGTCATAGGTGTTGTTTCACCATACTTCACCACAATGGTCAGTGCGGTTTGGTGAAGTAAGGAGGGCGAGGCCAGGACCTGTTGGGACATCGCTCGCCGCTCACCAATGACAGCCACAGCCGGGAATCAAACTCAGGTCACTTGGTTCACAGCGAATTGCGCCAACCACTATGCTGCTCTGCTCACTTCTCTATTTTCATTGACAAAGTCGGGGAAATTCTACTAGATGTGAATCATGCAACTGGCACCGGTTAAAATTGACGGTTGGTAACGTTAAAAAAAGACCCCGCGAACGGTAATCGGCCTAAGGATTTGCCAAGCTTCCACTGGTAATTCGATGAAATGTCGCGATCCAGGGTTGAGATTTTCTTTTTTTTTAAAGCGTCACTGAATATATCTACCACTAGTGGCTGCAGGGGCCACGTAAACCAATTGCATCCAGCAACGAGCCTTTCTCGCGCAATTTTAATTCGAGTGTCGTGAGCTTTACGGATCGATGATTAATCCGCGCGTCGCCAAGGTGTGAACACTTTGGCCGGATCGTTGGACGCGCGGTGACGGAGTGGCGCCTGCGATTTCGAGACTCGTTATCCCGGTGGTGAAAACGTGGGCAGCCACGGCAAAATATGAACACGGCAGCCAAAATGTCTACCCGCCCCCCTCCCATCCCTCTCTCTCTCACCGGCTGTTACAGCAGGCTTTCATTACCACAGGGGTGCCCGGGGGGGGCAGGGGGGGGGGTTGTGATCGCGAGGAAATTGTAAACACGGATTCGGTGACACGGGGAGGGGCCGGTGGTGGGGGGGGGAGAGTACGCGCAGGCGAGCGAGGGCACGCGCGCGCTCAGCCGACACGCGGTGGTCAAGATTTATCGCCGCGCCGTGATGGAGGCCACTGCGAGTTGAGGAGTCCAGCTCGGGAATTTGACTTTTTTTGCTTTGTTTCTTCCGTCGATTGGGGGGGGGGGGGGGGTGGGGAGGGGCAAACCGTGAAACGTAAAAATGTGAAGTATGGCGTTTGGTCGGCCGGAGTTCAGTGCCTGCGCGCGCGCTCCCCTAACGTTGCCCCCTCGGCCGTGTTTGCGAAAGTCGAGGCAGAATGCGGAATGCGCGGGACGGGAGCTCGGGTTGGGCAGTAAAATCTGCACGCACGCGATATTTACAAAAACCCGTGGCGGCGCTCCGAGCCCGCCGACCTCCCATGACCCCCCGCCACCCGCCAAGAAACAGGCGCTAGCCGGCAGTGGCGTGAACTCTAAAACAAAATGGTCGTGTGTTTTTCCGATCCTGATGGACTCCCGCAAAAAAAGGCTCTCGCCTCCATCTGCGAAGCGTGCTCTTTCCACATCGTTTTTCTCTCTCTCTCTCTCGCTCGTTCGCTCGTTCGCTCGCTCTCTGGTTCCTCAGTTTGTTGATGTTGGACTCGTTCTCCAAGCACAGGTTTGTTTTTCTTCTCCCTCCGGGACTGTGCCGAGTGACAGAAAGACTAAAACAATTTCGTGCAACTTAACAAAGAAAATCTCTTCCCCCCCCCCCCCGGCCAGCGGGGCTATGCCACCTAAGAGTGCTCGCCGGAGTGGCGCGCCCCGTCACCACAAAACACGCCCATCGGATATGCGCACCGTGAGCCCGCGCGCACAATGCGAGCTGCTTCCACCACCACCCCCCCCCCCCCCCCTCCTTGGCAGCCGATTATTTGGCAAAACAATTGCAGCTCCGCCGCGTCCACCGACCTCTCCCCGTGCAGCCACGCACGGCGGGGGGCGGGGGGCGACGGAGGGTGGGTGGGTGGGGAGGCCTGAGAAGCCAGGCCGCTTCTCTCTCACCGGCCCCACCGGCCGGGACGTTTCCGAGAACCGCTGCACCCATGGCCCCGGGGTTGAGGCGCTGCCCCGGGGGGGGGAGCGTCGGGCACCGCCTCTGCTTTTCCTACCCAACGACGGCAATTTTTTTTTTAACCACGCTCCTTCACGCCGCACCAGTGCAGTACGTTCTATATTTCCCGCACCTCCGATTATAGCACGGTACGCCATCCTTACAGCGCAAGGCCATCGCGATGAAGGGCACTGTGCTTCCCAGACAGGGTATAGTCTGCCAGTAGGGGCTGATGTTGCGATGCGATTTAATTCAACCTGAGTAATTTGTAATTGAGTACTTCTTCAAACTGGGAAAATTGGACCATGACGCCTGTTTGGCGTAGAAAATCATCACAGGATCTTGTTCATACAACCGGCAGCATTAACCAGATACCTCTACAATGAGCGGCAAAGGCGCTTCCGTTCCGCTACGTAATTTGCGGCTCGCTGGGTTAATTGCCGCTGTGAAGATTCCTAAAACTGTCAGTTTAATTGTGACGTTCAATATTTTCATTCTCTCTTTAGGATTCTGATTTGTTGCCAAGCACGTCGTCGTTTTGCCTGCAGGGTGTTTTGGCCAGAAAGGGATCGATTGTGGAAAGGGAAATTCCATTTGCACTGCTGTGAGATTCTCTTGTTGTTGACTGCGGAAGTGCACATGCAGTCCTCTTGTAAATCCACGGCTGGGTGAGGGCCTTTCCACGTTGTGCGCATCGCTGGGGATTATTTGACCATACTTCACCACATTTGTCAGTGCAGGGTGTTGAAGTTAAGAGAGGGGGGCAGGACCGGTTTAGATATCACTTGCCGCGGTGATTACATCGCTTATCGGTGTGCAATGGTAAAACGGTGAGCAGTACAACAATTGATTTGGGTGAAACTGCCCTCTGTTGACAGTGTGGCCCTGCAGAAGTCTACACCCCCTAGTCTATGCAGGCGTTGTAGGCTATGTAGAACAGGCGTTGTAGGCACCCATCCTAATGGAGCCTGGGTTTAATTAGGCGCCCATCCCTTATTCAACCCAGGCTCAGGCTTGCTTAGCTTCTGAGATCCTGGGCGCAGTTTTTGGGTGATTTGGTTATGGCCTTTGCGCGGACATACGAGTACTAACTTTACGTCTGAGTAGATCTAGTAGAGGTTTCTTCCTCACCCCCACCACCATCATCATCATTATTAGTATATTTCGGCTTATGCACCGTGTTTATTGCGCGAGGCTGTCATCACGTCTCGCAGACATCGTTCGGCTCCCATTGTCGGCCCCAGTCGACCGAACTGAGAAGACGTCAACTAGTTTAACACGCCGTAGGCTTTCGCGACCAATATCCATAATAGAGGTATTTTTGGTTGGGCCGCGTAAATATAAATGTGTCGTTAAACCCGCCACCGCTCAACACGACCAATTCGTAAGGTTTTTGACGTTAACAAAACATGCAAATTCGTTACTAGTGCAGTACACCCAGTGTGTTTGGAGAGTAAACACAACATTGGGTTTACTCTCCAACACATTTATATTTACGCGATCTAACCCAAAAAAACCTCTGTTATAGATGTTAACTACCTCGCATGGTATACAGGAGGTCGTTGGTTCGATCCCGAACCCTGACGCCTGTATATTTCACGTTTACATGTTCTTCCCGTGATGGTGTGCCTTTTGCTCTGGGTCCTCCGATTTTTCCCTTCACATTTACAAACATGTGTTTAGAGTATTTTGCTGTTATTAATATCCACGTGATAATCCACTTCGTTGACCTATAATTTGTGGCCAGGTCGCTTTGAAAGAGAGCTATATAGCTCAGCAAGGCCTTACCTTGTAAAATATATATTTTTAGTTTTTAGGATTCGCCGTGGTGCGGCGTCGTGATAAAGCCGTCCCTGTGCGCGCTCGGTAATGGACGTCGAAGTTTAAGTGAGCAAAGAAAAAAAACAAACGGTGAAAAGTCAAAAATAAACGCTCACACAGCCAAATCCGCTGACCCCGAGTTAAAGCAGCGGCTGGGCCATGAGCCGATAACGGTGATTTAATCAGTGGCAGCCAATTGCACAAAACGCATTTCAAGTGAAAATGTTTTTTTTCCCCCTTTAACTTGCAGGGAAAGTTTTGCTTGAGGTGTTTATCTGAAAGGGTTTTTTTTGTTTTTTGCACAAACCAGTACGCAGCAGTGCTCGTAATTTCAATCAAGGGTTTTGTGTTTTTTTTTTCATAGTCTTGAGCCGAGTGGATGCCAACCCCGTGGAGTTTTTTGGTCGAGTCTCAGTGTGTGGGCTTTGTGTAATTATTCTCTTGGTCTAGTCCACCAAATCGGCCCAACACTTTGAGTGTTGATGTGAACGCTGTACAATTCAATATTATCAGGTCAGCCATTCACTGGCTGGATGGCTCTATGGTCGAGTGAGTAACTTGCAGTCAGGTTGGCTGGGTGGCTCATCATCCTTCTGGCGGTCGATAAAATGGGCAAAACACTTTATTGGAAAGTCAACAGTGGTTTGTCCTACGGATGGATAGACTCTCCCTCCGCCAAAGCACCGTGGAATAATTTCCCGCCACGCCGGCTCACGCCTGTGAACGCGAGATTAGCACCGGTGCCTCGATGCCACCTTTTTGAGCAGGACAGCGCCTTGACTATTGACCATGTTTGGTCTTCCTTCGGCGAACCGCCCCCTCTAATAACGTCACCAAATTATCTCGGCCTGCGCCTTCGCCCCAAGACTCATTGGCGTCGCTTCGGCACCGTCGGTAATGAACGCTCCGGCCCTCGGGTGGGCGGCGGCCGCATCCTTCGTCATGCTTGATGGATTTTCGGTCCGATCCTCGGTCACCGTTGCAACGACCGTTCGAAACGCCGTCGACGGGTGTCTCCTTCGCTAATATCGCCGGTGCGCAGAGAGGGGCAGGCACGGTCCTCTCCTCCGGTATAGGCCTTGCTCTACCCATGGTCAAACGCGCGGGAGTGGGAGGGGGGTGCACACTTCCAACTCTACGCCGCTCCATTCGTCGAGTTTCCATTTTGGTGTTGTGCGTGAATGATTTGCGTGCTTCATAGGCCCTCTTTGCCACTCCGCTGCTGGATGAGAAGGCCTCCCCATGCCGTGTCGGTCGTAGGGCTTGTTTGACGGCACGTCATCAAGCCCGGTAGGTGTGCTTCCCATTGCTCAGCCTGCAGCCTGTTGCACATTAAATGCACAAATGTGCTTCTAGGTAAATCACTTAAATCGTTAAACCTAAGTAAATGTGCAAAACCGAAGAGTAGACAAAGACGCGTGGAGAGATGCATGCATGAAATTGCTTAGAACGAGGACCACGCAGATTAGAGAGCAACACATTGCACCTCCGACGAGCACGGTTCGGCTACGTACGGTGCAAAAGAAGTTGAACGTACATACGCACATCGACAGCAAACAAAGTGGTAGCTGGGCCCGTCGGGGACACGTCGCTCGACGGGATGACGGGCGAGACCGATGACCGAACGGCAGCCAAAGGAGAGAACGCGTCCGAGTGGACGGCCACCGCCGAGAATGGCGCGCCACGAGATGGGTTCTCAAAACTGTCGACTATAAACGTATTTTTTTTATTTTACCGGGTGACGCACCACAGAGCTACGTAGCTCTTTTTCAGAAGCGACCCGGCCACAAATGATAGCTCAGTAAGGTGGCTTGTCACGTGGAAATTTAAAGCAGCTTAATACCTAAATGCGGAGAGTAAAAACCAGAGAAGCTGGAGAGAAATCCACGCGACCACCATGGGCAGAACATGCACACTCCAAATATACAGCAGCAGGCGTCTGGGTCGGGATCGAACCCATGACCACCTGCATACAAGGCGAGCTAGTCAACATCTCGCCACCGCAGAGCCTCCCGCGGTGCTGGGAGGCTTTCATCCAGTAGTGGATAAACCATGGCTGCTGCTGCTGCTGATGATGATGCTGAAACGTCCAACCCGCCAGCGTTGCGCCTCCTCGGCACGCGGAAAACAACCACTCTCCACCGCCCCTCCGCCCCACCCGCGTGTGTTTTGGTTCGTTTTTTGTTTTACTCTCTTCCTGCTGCCCGACAATGGAGGTGGAGGGTGACTGCGAGTGAACTCTGCTACCGCCGTAAACGCAGATGGTGGGGCGGCGGCGGCGGGGGCGGGAGTGGGCGCCTTTTTTTGATAATTTACAGCGAATGATTCGTAAATAAACACAGGGGCCGGAGCGCGCGATCGCGGGACGTGGAAATGTGTGGGTGGCGCGGGGGAGGGGGGGCAGTGGTGGCGGCGGTCGTGACGCGGCGTTTCTCCGTCGAGCAAGTCCGGGTTTGGTACGCGTTGAACTGTCCCACCCAGAGCTTTCATTTTAACATTGGCTCCCAATTATTCCATTGTATTCTTATTGTTATTATTACGCTTTAGCACGTAGGTTTTCCGCGATCAATGATATCCATAGCCAATTAGTAAGGTTTGTCACGTAAACAAGTGGGTTTACTCTCCAACACACTTGTGTGCTGAAGTAGTAACTAATTGGCACGTTTTGTTTACGTGACAAACCTTACTAATTGGCTGTGGCGGGTGGTGGCGGGTTTAACGACACATTTATGTTTACGCGATCTAAACCGTAAAAACCTCTTTTGGATATTATTACACTTGTTTACCCAAGAAATATCCTCGCTGAATCTCAAGGCCCTGCCAAAATTGTCGAAGTTAGCGGTGCGATGTTGCTGCTGCTGCTGCTACGTGCGATCCCAATCAAATACATTTGTCGGGTACATTTTTCAGCGCTGGGATGTTTGGCCGATACGACGTACATTGTACGTGGTTCGCTATGGGAGGATAACGGGGAGGACCCTGAGGAAAACCCATGTAGCATATGGGGGAGAACATACGACCACCACACAGAGAGGCCGCCCCCCAGTTTGGAATCAAACCCAGAGTCCTTCTTGATGTGAGGCACGAGTTCTGCCGTTGCGCCACCCAGCTGTCCATCATCACCTCTGATCAGCACGGTTGGCTACGTACGGTGCGAAAGAAGTTTAACGTACGTCAGCAGCCGCGGCGTTAGCAGCAGCAGCAGCAGCAGCCGCCATGATCTCTAGCCACTGCTGGGTGAAGTCCTCCCCAAGGGGTCTCTCACCAGTGGCACAAGACTCGCGTTGAAATTCATTCATGAAAAAATCTTTAAGCTTTATCGGTCAGAATCCGATGGATGCGTTGGGCCACGTATAAATAACATCTTTGTATACTTGGAAATCTTCCCGGGCGGTGGAGGGGTTCATGACACGAATGCTGGCAACAACAAAAAAACCTACCACCACGTTGGCCTAACGGACAAAACAAACGTTGATCCATTATACTAACGACGAAAACCTACGCTTCAAGCATCACGACTTGTTACCCTTCAACACCCACACTAAGCAGCGTTATTTATAATTGTAATGTCCTTGTTAAAATGTCATCGCAAATCACCGTCCTCATCATCTAAAAAAACAGATCATGTGTGGGCCGATTCTCCGGTTTGCGTACTTAGTGTGCTTGGGGAGGGATTTTTTTTTAATATATGAACGTTGGTTTAATTATTAGCTTCTCCTCACTCATGACTCTGGAGCGCACGTGACCTTTAAATAATAAAAACACGAGGCGCAATGTATATCTTCACCCCCCCATTCTGGACAGGTGAAATAAAAAATATTGTTTTATAGCCGAGCCTCTGTTTGTTTTGCATCATCTGGGGTTTTGTTTTTGTTTTATCCGAGCCACCCCCACCACCTTCCTATTGCTCTGGATAATTTGCCATCATGACTGGTAATGTCAACACCACAATTATTATCTGCCATCGTAATCATCCCATCACCACAGCCGCCACCGTCATCTGTCGCAAAGGCTCTGGATCTTGACAGCCCACGGCAAGCCTCAACTAATAACGTAGTCGGGTTTCGTGGAAATAAAACTAAATTCCAGTTTGCTTCCTTCATGTGGTTTGTGCCGTTCCTGAACCATGTGGTCCGCTGTACAGTACAACTAAATATAAAATCACTGGCTCTGCAAAAAACAGTGGGCGCCCGCGTACGCCAGATGTTTAACAGAGACGCACACGCCCCCACGTTTCCTTAAACAACCTCGGGTTTTTTTCTTTTGCACAGGAAGAGCGATCGGAGCGCTCGCCTCTCTCCTGGCTCTCTCCTCCCTCTCCTGGCTCTCTCCTCGCTCTCTCTCCTCGCTCTCTCCCCTCGCTCTCTCCCCTCGCTCTCTCTCCTCGCTCTCTCCTCGCCCTCTCTCCTGGCTCTCTCCTGGCTCTCTCCTGGCTCTCTCCTGGCTCTCTCCTGGCTCTCTCCTGGCTCTCTCCTGGCTCTCTCCTGGCTCTCTCCTCGCTCTCTCCTGGCTCTCTCCTGGCTCTCTCCTGGCTCTCTCCTGGCTCTCTCCTCGCTCTCTCTCCTCGCTCTCTCTCCTCGCTCTCTCCTCTCTCCTCGCTCTCTCCTCGCTCTCTCCCCTCGCTCTCTCTCCTCTCTCCTCGCTCTCCTCGCACTCTCTCCTGGCTCTCTCCTCGCTCTCTCCTCGCTCTCCTGGCTCTCTCCTGACTCTCTCCTGGCTCTCTCCTCGCTCTCTCCTAGCTCTCTCCTCGCTCTCTCCTGGCTCTCTCCTGGCTCTCTCCTCGCTCTCCTCGCTCTCTCCTCGCTCTCTCCTGACTCTCTCCTGGCTCTCTCCTGGCTCTCTCCTCGCTCTCTCCTGGCTCTCTCCTGGCTCTCTCCTGGCTCTCTCCTCGCTCTCCTCGCTCTCCTCGCTCTCTCCTCGCTCTCTCCTGGCCCTCTCCTCGCTCTCTCCTGGCTCTCTCCTCGCTCTCTCCTGGCTCTCTCCTCGCTCTCTCCTGGCTCTCTCCTCGCTCTCTCCTGGCTCTCTCCTCGCTCTCTCCTGGCTCTCTCCTCGCTCTCTCCTGGCTCTCTCCTCGCTCTCTCCTCCCTCTCTCCTGGCTCTCTCCTGGCTTTCTCCTCGCTCTCTCCTGGCTTTCTCCTCGCTCTCTCCTGGCTCTCTCCTCGCTTTTTCCTCGCACTCTCCTGGCTCTCTCCTCTCGCTCTCTCCTCGCTCTCTCCTCGCTCTCTCCTCGCTCTCTCCTCGCGCTCTCTCCTCTCGCTCTCTCCTGGCTCTCTCCTCGTGCTCTCTCCTCTCGCTCTCTCCTCTGCCATCCTCTGCACGCCTGCGTGAAGTCACCCACCTCCGTCGTCATAATAATCCTCCCCGTCATTGGTAATATCATCATCATCATCATCATCGCCTTCATCCTCTTCATCATTGTCATCATCGTCATCATCGCCGTCGTGGTCTTGGCATGGCCACCGTCGTCTCCGTCACCGTTTTGTCGTTCCACGTTGAAATTTTGCGCACAGTGGCAGCCGCGTGACCGAGTGAGTGAGCAAGTGATGACTTGCCACCCAATTTGCATGTGGAGAAAGCAGATTGGTAACTAGTACTGCAACAGCAGTTTCCCTTATTTTCAAGACGTAAACATTTGATTTAAACTGGAAGTAGCACCCGATGGGCTAGAGAGAAACTCTCTTGGCAACAATGGTGGAAGATTACAGAGGGAATAACGTGGCGAGACGAATCGAACAACGGAATGCTTACTCACTAAGGAGTGAATGCTAATAGTGAATGCAATTGAGAATGAAGAAATTACACCAGTGGTTAATAATTATTCAAAAGACAGGATGCATCGCCCTTGCAGATTCACAGTTACGAAGGGCGGATGAGATGCTGCTCGTCTGCAGAACCTTGGCGTATGAGCAGTGAATGGAATGAAACCTCTTGAGGTGGGTATCTTGGAAGTGATTGGCAATTAGAGGTCTCGGTGACAAATCCGGGCTCAATTATATTTTTAGGAATATTTCCCAACACTTTGGTCAGGCCACTGCTGGTACGAAGAAGGCCCTCCCTCCCCCGGTGCCGTGTCGCCCGCCAACCGGCACTCGCGGTGTTCGGTTCAGGTTGGCGAAGGAAGCGGTAACTGGGAGGGTGCTCGCCGAACCAGGCCAGAGGTCACCCGCCGCTGACGGTGGCCGTTGGCCGGGAATCGAACCCTCGTCATGAGAATCGTAGCACCCCGACAAAGCGCTGCACACCCGGGGATGAATCTGTACTAAAAGATAACATTTAATTATCGCCATGTATTTGCTGCTTCGGCGCCCGGTGCGTGGTTGCGTTGTGCCGTTGTTGTGCCCGCGTGCTGCAACACACCGCACTGAGCGGGGGCGAAGACGCTTCTGGCATGCGCCGAACGATGGCGTGGTACGGTCCCGAAACAACAACAACAACAACACGTCGGGAGTGCTCCAAAATCACATTTCGCTCTCTGCACATTCTAAGCAGCAACCCGGCCAGCTGCGGCTGTGCCAGAAGACAGAAACGGTGGCTTGGAATTGCGGCCGGAGGTGAAATGGGGTGAGCCTGCAGCGTGGCACGGTGGACGGGGAGCAGCGCTGCGGCTTTTTCCGTAATGGAGCCATCGGCGCCGAAGTGGACGTTGAAGCCCGAGGAGTGAAGTGGACCGCCGAGTGCCCGTCGGCACCCACGTCCCTAATTGTGAAATTGCGCTCGTAAAGAAGATGGGTAATGGTGATGGTCGTGAATGCGTCTCCCAGTTATGCGTCACGTTGCAGGGCCGGCTAATGTTTTTTTTTCTTCTGATTGCCGATTTCAAGATTTGCCACCCACAAAAACAACATCCAGCTTTCGTGATATGCATCAGTGGTGATTTGTCGTCGTCGTCGTCATCATCAGCCGTGATCGATCCGCTGCTGGATGAAGGCCTCCGTTATGTTTCCGATTTAACATGGTTGGCTGCGTACGGTGCGAAAGAAGTTCTACATACATACATACATGCATCATGCATGTTCAGTAGGGCTTGATGACCACGGTGGCAAGAGGGCCTTTGGTAGTCCTACATAGATGTGTCGGTTCGATGATTTGTAGTCGATTCCTATGCCCATGGTTCGTGCATTGGATCGTACTCCACATTGTAATCAATTACCGTATTTCTCCGGACTGTACAACGCAGCCCAAACATGTGCCCGGTATTGATAAAATCGTACAAATATGGTTACACACACACCTACCCGATTTATTATCAGACGCATCTCCAACTTTTGCTTTAAGTACTGGGGCGGCTAAAAAGGATTTCTTATAATCTGGACAATACGGTCATTGTTTTACGATTCATGCAAAGGGTACGCAAACGTGAGGGGGTGACGCTTCAGCGCTGTGAGGTTACGGTACGGGATATTGTCTCTAAGCTGCTGGTCCAGGAGGTAAGGAGTCGAGGGGAGAGCGAGGGTGAGAGGGAAGGAGGCAGTGGGACGAGGGTGTGAGGATGCGAGGCTTTCGGGATGAGCTTCTGTGGCCGTCTGGAACACTCTCCCTTCAGATATTAGGAAGCCTCTGGTGCTTTTCACTTTTATATCTAAATTGAAAAACTCATTTCTTTACAACTGATTTTTGTGTTTAGTTTGTCTCTCTGCCCCACGCACTTCCGTTTAGCGCGGTGGGCTACGTACGGTGCGAACGAAGTTCAACGTACATACACGCATGAGAAGTTCAACATACGTACGTCCTTGGATGCGACTCAACAAGTCGGCACAGAATAGAAACACGCGGCACTCGTGGCTGCGAAGAAGAGGAGGCACAAACGAGACAAAAGGGAGACGTTGAAACTCATCGTTTCTTGGATCGAATCGCGAACTCAGGTTGTGACAGTCCGTCGGATCCGCTGCACCACGTCCGGGCGAGAGTGGGGGAGGGGTGAAATTGTCGCACGCAGCCGAACGTTCGACTCGTGACCCCGTGACCTCCCCAGTCGCACTGGGGTTACTCGGGTGTCATCGTCTTTGCCCGCCGAAGGTTTCAGTGGGGGCCCAGAACCTAGGGTCGTGACCTTGTGGGCTCCCACGAATAAATAAAAAAAAACAGGGGTATATCATGGGAAGAAGACCGTCTTGCAGGGCCGGAAGAGTGGGGGGAAAACGTACAGATTCCCCAGTGTGTTCGCCACCTCGACGAGAGTACGATCCCGTGAGATTCGAGTTTGGGAGCCGGCGGCGGTAACCGCTGGGAGGTGGCCGAGCGAGGCTGTGGCGAGGTCATTGCCGCCGTGTTGTGAAAAAACGCCGCGGGGCTGGGAGCCGGCACGTGAAGTGGCTCGGCTCGTTTGGTCAGTCGGAAGCCACAGAAGGCGGGGGGGGGAACACAATGTCCAGGGAGAGGAATGAGATCGCATCGAGCACCGCTCGGTCATATACAGTCCTGTGTACACATGCGTGTGTTCCGTGTTCCGTGCGTGTCTGTGTGTGTTGAGTGCGCGTATGGGGAGCGACGGTGTAGCGGTTAGCGCTACGCTGCGCTACGAACCCGGCGACCCGGGTTCGATTCCCGCTCGCGGCCAACATCCAGAGACGATTATCTGAACCGGTCCTGGGCTTCCCCTAGGTCGACTCGGCCTCAAATGAGTATTTGGTGCGGTGTGTAAACATCGCCACTGGGGAGACAAAGGCAGCCGGGCGTGGTGCTGGCCACCCACCCCCTTGTGTGCCGTGCCGGCCTTCATATTTGCTGCTACTCGCCAACAGCACTTGCTCCAACGGTCCGTTTAAAGGCTATACAAGGGATGTTTTGTGTGCACTGGTTAGCACGGTGCACTTGTTAGCACGAACCCACTTCACGACTAATATATATTCAGTGACGAACCAGTCCGAGGCCTCCCTGAGGCCTCAAATGACTACATAGTGCAGCATGTACACAGCAGCACTGAGGAGACAAAGGCGTCCGGGCGTGATGTTGGCTCTCCACCCCCTCGTTGTACCGTATAGGCTTTCATAGGTTCTTGATGGATATTTTACACCACACCTCAAATGTGACGTACCAATGTTACACACGAATGTGGCTAAATGTGTGTATATGTGCACAGTATGCAGCCAACCATGCTAATCGGCGGTGCGGTGGAAGGACAACAATCTAAACACAAAAAGCAATCCTAAATAAATGAGTCTTCAGTGTAGGTGATTTAAAAATGCATAAATCCAGTGGCTTCTTAACATCGGAAGGAAGAGCGTTCCAGACGGCCGATGATTTTCTGGTGATGTACGGCGATTGCCAGTGAGATGCATGTTGATACTGAATCGAAATGATGATGATGATGGTGGTGGACTGCGATGACTATGAACAATGTATGCCGTAAACACAGAACAACCTGGAACAGGATGTGGGGTTTTCATGTTTTCTGAGAATGCCACATCAGCTGGATTTCCGCGGGCTCTGTGTTGTTTCACGAAGCTAATCGCACCCTTGGCGAGCAGCCTTCCCGCAAATCGCGATCCGTTATATATTCGTGAAAGCGGCTGTGAGCGCGTCACGGCGGCGTTAATAATTCCGTTGTTGAAGCGAGAGTTGCGATCGCCGAGAGGTCGCGGCGACGAGCCGCCGGACCGCCCCGGCCGAACGTCGAAGCGTGGCCGGGCGGTGGACGAGGGTGGAGGAACGGGCTCGCCTCGAAATGAGGACGCAGAATCGGGGGTCGGTCGGGAACGTTATTCGGGGGGCAGCGGCGCGACGGGGGGAGAAGGGCAGATGAATGGAGATTTGAATTTACGATTTACGTGCATCCGAAATGATTTACTCGGTTCACCGATGGGCTGCGATGGTAATAATTGATGGCCGAGCGCACTGATGTTTGACCGCTTTCATCGAGATTAATGTTATTCCCAGACAGCGTCAACGGACCGGCGAGTCGCGCTCCACCACAGTCGGTTTTATTACAATGGCCGTGATCATTTTACGGCCACTTGTCACTCGACCGACGGATGAAGCCCCCCCACCCCCGTCCCCACGCCGTGTCAAGCCATTGGGGTTGTTTGACCGTACTTCACCATGCTGGTCAGCACAGGATTGGTGAAGGAGGGTGGATGGGGAAGGGAGCGGTTTGGGCATCGCTCGCCCTGTGGCACAGTTCGCTCCAACTGTGCCACAGGGCAGTGGACCCAGTAAACGCGGGGATCGGGTCGGTGTCCACGACCGCGGCATAAAAAAACAAAACTACACGAGCGGGGATCTGGCAGAGGGAAGGAAGCGATGACCTTTTTTTTTGCTTGGAGCTTCGACCTCGCACGAGCCTTCCCGGCCACACCGATGAGGTGCCTCCTAAATGAGCGGGGGGGGGGGGGCACAATCGCTTCCGCAGGGACCCAGACCCCTGCCCCTCGCTCCACTGCTTTGCTTCGTTGGTTGTGCGCGTCTGTGTTCACGTCTGGGTCGGTCCCGCTCGTTGGCAGTGTTTACGCTCTGACGAGTCTGTTTACGTGTCCGTGTTTACGTTTGTGTTTTACATTGGTGTCACTGTTTACGCCCGTGTTATTGTTTACGTTCATGTTTACGCTTCGTGCCTGTGTTTACGCCCGTGTTATTGTTTACGTTAATGTTTTTACGCTTCGTGTTATCGTTCACATGTTGCTATCGTTGACGTTTTGGCATTTGCGTTCAGTCGTTTTTAGCGGTTGTGTTTACGGTCGCTTTCGTGCTCACGTTCGCGCCGGCGCTTAAGCGTGCGCGGCTCTTTGTGCTTACTTTCTCGCGTTGTGTGTCCCCCCCTCCCCGCGTGCGCCAGCGCCGCCAACTCGTGCCCGTCGAGCCCCCGCGGCGCCGGCTCCTCGGGCTACCGGCTGGTGCGTGGCTTCGCGCCCGACCTGCAGCTCGTGGCCGAGTACGCGGCGCGCGCCGTCTCGGAGCGCGAGCAGGAGCGCGGCGAGCGCGACGGCGCCCAGGCCGACAGCCCCAAGGTGCGCGCCCGGCGCCCGCGTCCAGCGCCGCCGAGAGCCACCCTGCACGGCCACGTAGCAACACCCGGCACCAACACCCAGTACCACCTAGAGCCCCCCTGCGGCACCACGTAGCACACACAGCGCCACCTAGAGCCACCCTGCACGGCCACGTAGCAACACCCGGCACCAACACCCAGTACCACCTGGAGCCCCCCTGCGGCACCACGTAGCACACACAGCGCCACCTAGAGCCACCCTGCTTGACCACGTGGCTTCGCCCGGCACCAACACCCAGTACCACCTGGAGCCCCCCTGCGGCACCACGTAGCACACACAGCGCCACCTAGAGCCACCCTGCACGGCCACGTAGCAACACCCGGCACCAACACCCAGTACCCCACCTGGAGCCGTCCTGCGGCACCACGTAGCACACACAGCACCACCGAGAGCCACCCTGCTTGACCACGTGGCTTCGCCCGGCACCAACACCCAACGCCACCTAGAGTCACTTTGTGAGATCATCTGTCTGCATGGTGCCGCCCTGCAGCAAACCTCCACAGCCACGTGTCGCACCCAGTGCCGCCCTGCACACCGATACACCACCTAGTGTCGCCATTCACAACTACAGCCAGTGCCACCTGGAGTCACCCTGGACAACCACATGCTACCCAGCGCCAAGCACTGCCACACTGCACAGCCATCGAAAACATTTCTAATCGGAGACCTAACCGGACAGCGAGCGACAAGTCACGTGACTCGAAGGAATCCAATCAGAAGTGGCAAAGACTGCCGCAACTCGCTCACCTCCTCCTTGCTCACTCCGTCGTGTGTAGAAAAATAATAAATACAAAAATACATCTCCATTTAAAAATAATAAATACATCTGGGGGAGGAGTGGGCACATTCCGTTAGCGTGCGAGGGCTGTGGGCTACCGCTTGAGGGCTGTGCGCTAGCGCGTGAGCCTGCCGCTGTGTTCCGTTAGTGTGCCGCATGTGCGCGCGTTTGCGTGAGGGCTTGCGCTTGCGTGCGTGTGTCCGTGCGTGCCTTTTCGTCGTGCGCTTTGACGCGCGCTCGCCGGCTGTGTCCGCCGACGCAGGACGGCTCGAAGCCCCCGTACTCGTACGCGCAGCTCATCATCCAGGCCATCACGTCGGCGAGCGACAAGCAGCTCACGCTCAGCGGCATCTACGCGCACATCACCCACAACTACCCCTTCTACCGCATGTCCGACAAGGGCTGGCAGGTGAGGCCGCGACGAAGCGGAGCGGACCGTTGACTGTTCATGCTCTCTGTCCGTCTGTCTCGTCTCTCGCCATCTGTCTGTCTCTCTCTTTGTCCATCTATACGTCCGCTCTGTCCGCTCTGTCCACGTGTCCATCTGTCTCTCTCTCTCTCTGTCCGTCCGCACGTCGAACATTTGTCTTTTGTTTGTTTGTCCCGTCTTTCCGTCCTTCCGTTTTGTTCATATATCCATCTATCTGTTAGTCCGTTCCCCCATTTGTCTGTTTGTCCTTCTCTTTTTCCACCCGTTGCCCCCATATTTGCGTGTCCTCGCACGTGTCTGTCCGTCCGCTCGCAAGGAGTGCGTGGCCGTTACGGCCTTCATAGGTGCTCGCTAACAGCGCTTTCCCCAAAAGCCTGTTGAGGTTGAACGGGGGATCTTTGTTTTTGTCTTTGTTGTCGCGCGCAGAACTCGATCCGGCACAACCTGTCGCTCAACCGCTACTTCGTGAAGGTGCCGCGCTCGCAGGAGGAGCCGGGCAAGGGCTCGTTCTGGCGCATCGACCCCACGTGCCAGGCGAAGCTCACCGAGCAGGCCTTCAAGAAACGGCGGCAGCGCGGGGCCTCCTGTTTCCGCACGCCCTTTGGCCTCCTCTCCTCACGGTGACCACCCCCCCCACAGCCCCCCCCCCCCCACCTTCTCTCCCCCCCCCACCTTATCATCCTCCTCCACCGTGCCTGTCCCTTCAACCATCTGTATTTGCCCCCTACCCACCCATCTTTCCCCTACCAGCCCCCAACCGCGCGTGCGCTGTAATGGTCGTAGCTCTGCGCGAGCGTGCGCGCTATCCGTTGATAGCTCTCGTAGCCGTCGCACGTGGTGCTGTAATGTTTGCAGCTGTGTGCTTTGTGTGCGCGCTGTGGGTTGATCACTTGAGCACCTCACGTGCACTGTTAATGTTCGCAGCTGTGTGTCCGCTGTAGGTTGATAACTCTCGCGCCGCAAGCCTGCTGTAATATTTGTAGCTGTGCGCCTGCTATCGGTTGATAATTCCAGCACTGCGTATGTGCTGTAATGTTTTTCGCTTTGCGCGCGCTATCGTTTGATAACTCTAGCGCCGCGCACGTGTGTGCTTTAATGGTTGTGGCCGCGTGTGCGAGCACGCACGCCGCTCTTTTCTGACGCCGTGCGCGCGGTCCCGCTCGTTGGCAGGAGCGCGCCCGCGTCGCCCAGCCACTCGGGCCTGCTGTCCCAGCCGCCCAGCGGCCTGCAGACCCCCGAGAGCCTCTCCCGCGAGGGCTCCCCGGCCCCACTCGAGGGGCCGGAGCCCCCCCTCGCTCCGGGGAACCCCAAGCCGCTGCCGGCGCCGCGGAACGACGTGCGCTACACGCAGAGCGCGCCAGGTCAGAGTCGGAATCTCGATTATTATTTTTATTTTTATTATTTTTCATCCCGGAGGAATCCGACGAGCCACGAAGCCCCATTTTTCACAGGTGTCCAGTAGAGGGGGGGCGGTGCACGCGGCGAGTGCCACTTTTTGCACAGACGTCCTTGCGCTCTGTAACGCTCGCCCGACGTGCGTTTGCGATCGTCACGTTGCGTTCCAATCCGAACGGGGCAAAGATGACGTCGCGTGGCGCCTGGCGCGCGTGGTGACGTCATCTGGGGGGGGGGGGTAGGGGAGAATGGCTTGCGCTTGTCAGGTTTTGGGCAAGCATCTGGTTAATTTGTTCAGGTTTGTGTAGGAGAAGTCCCTAACAGCAGCACAACTTTATACCAAAGTTATGTTAATATTGGATTAACTTTACGAGAGTTATTGTGACCCCAACCCCCCACACAAACAGAGCTGATGAATGAAGGCATTCAAGCTGCTTTGGAAAGCCTTAATAGTAATTTAAAATCAACCGTCAGGCTTGCTCTCGAGTCATGGCTGCGGTGACGTTACAACGCAAGTCACACCGCGAGTGATGTGACCCTGACTTTCTCCTCCTCCTCCCCCTCCTCTTCCTCGCCTTCCTCCCTGTGCTGTCCCCGCGCCAGGCTCTCCCGTGTCGAGCCACCCCGTGATTTTCACAGCCCAGCACCCGCTGCCGGGCACCTTCATTCGACCAATCGCGTACAGCATTGCGCAGCCGCTCTCCCACTCCCAGCATGCCCTGGGGCTGCCCGCCCATCTGAACCAGGCCAGCGGCCACTCCCAGCACGCAGTGCTGTCGGGTTACTTCGCGGCCGGGCCTGACGGGCCATCGCCGTACGGCGGGTACTCCGTGCTGCGGCAAACGCTGGAGGAGAGGAAGGAGGAAGAGGAAGAAGGTGAGTCGAGCGATAGCTGGCGACCGTGCAAAAGATGCGACCGTGTCCATCGAGCTGCATTGGCGTCCGGTTGTCGAAACGAATACGTTATTAGGTCGCGCTCATTACACACAAAGTGCTTGCCACAAATGAACCACAATACCTTGCCGATCTGGTCAAGGAACATAAACCATCATCACGCAAGTTCTGGTCGTCCTTGCTCACACGTGTGTCTCGTGTGTGTGTGTGCGCGCGCGTGCCCTTGCGCGCTCGCCTTCTACATCGCTGCCACAGAGCTCAGGCCGCTGCGCCCACCCGTGCTGAGCGCCGTGACGTCCGTGATCCAGACGGCGGGGCCCAATCCCCCGTGCGCTCCTCCGCACGGCTCCGTGTGGCTCGGTGGCCCCGGCGCCGCCGCCTCCTACCACCACCACCAACACCACCACCAGCAGCAGCAGCAGCACCACGCGGAGAACGGCTTCCACAGCGCCACGGCGCTGCAGCCCCAGCGTGAGTCGGCGCGGGGCGCTCGGACGGGCCAGCGGGGGTCAGCGAGCCAGGGAAGAGGGCAAGCGGCCTGCCCGGGCCTTGCGGCCGGGCCGCGTCGATGGACATGGGGGCAGGTTTGGGGAGAGACGCTCTTTGGGATCCTACCGTGTGTTGAGGAGGTACCTCGAGCGAGGGAGAGCCAGCTGATGCGACGAGGGGGGCGGGAGGGAGGGAGGAAGCAATAAAAGAGGCAATCGGAAGATTAAAAAAAGTACAGCTTATCACTAGCCATAAGCCCTCACCCTTCAGAATCTGAATATTTATAACTGGAGGAATTTGATGAGCTTTAAAGCTCTTTTTCACAGATGTCCAGTAGGGACGGGTCAGAACGTTACAACAGCAAGTTATACTACAACAGGATAGGAGTGCAAAGTATAGGAAAGGTAAGCAAATCACTCAAACATGTTTTTTATATTTTACCAGGTAAAGCCCACTGAGAGCTATTAGCTTTTCAGAAGTGACCTGGCCATGAATGAAAGCCAATCATATCCCTACCCCTAATCCCAACCGTAGAATAATAATTACTTGTGTACACAGGAAAGTGACGTGGGGATGTTTGGCCTACATAAATTGCATGTATGTCTGTAGCTATAATAATTACTTGTGTACACAGGAAAGTCACATGGTGATGTTTGGCCTACATTAATTGCATCGTATGTCTGTAGCTATAATAATTACTTGTGTACACAGGAAAGTCGCATGGTGATGTTTGGCCTACATAAATTGCATCGTATGTCTGTAGCTATAATAATTACTTGTGTACACAGGAAAGTCACGTGGGGATGTTTGGCCTACATTAATTGCATCGTATGTCTGTAGCTATAGGAGTAAACTGGAGAACCCAGAGGAAACCCATTCAGAACAAATTCCACACAGGAATCGAACTCAAATGCTTCTTTCAGTAAAGGCACAAGTTCTGCGACTGCACCGCCCTACCTATCCCCAACCCTATCCCAACCCTATCCCAAACGCTAACACGGTCCTGGTTCCTTCTCCTGGTTCCTTCTCCTGGTTCCTTCTCCTGGTTCCCGTACTGCTGATGCATCGCTCGTCGTGCTCGTCCGATTAGCGACGACAGCCCCACGAGTCCCCCAACGCCGGTTGTTCACCACGGCGCCACCGCCTCCTCCTCCTCCTCCGTGCGCTTCCCCTCCCCAGGAGCGTCCAATCCGCTGCAGCTGCTGGCGACGCAGGCCGGCAAGAGGCTGGTGCACGACGGAGACGGCGGGCAGGATGCCGGTGAGCCGGACACCAAGCGCCACCACCCTGACGCTCAACAGCAGCACCAGCAGCACCAGCAGCACCAGCAGCAGCAGCAGTACGGGGAAGCCGGCGTGGCGCCGGCCAGCCCGCCACTCAGCCCGGCCGCATCTCAGTCGCCCGTCGAGGAGGAGTGAAGCGACGCCACACGTGCCTTGTCGGAGAGCGCTAGCGGCGGACCGCGAGCGCCGTCCGCACGATAAGTTTCCGCCGCGTTGTCTCCCGTGCGTGTCGTTTATTTCGCGTTGCCGGATATTTTACTCTTTCCCAGTCGCCCGTCGAATTAGGCTGTTTTAAATTAGCATCCCAGGCGTATTTGATTTTCAGTATTTATTGCTTTATTTGTCTCTCTTCGGCAGGGGAGAGTTTTTATCGTGTGTGTTGAAAGGCGATCGGAACGATAGAAAAATAAATCAGTTCAGGTTTTTTTTTTTTTCACCATTTGAAAAGCCGTCGGGGTTAACGAGTGTCGCGTGCCGGGGTCGTACGTGCCTGCGCGACAATACAGCGCAGGTCAGAGGCCATCGCGCTGAGGTCAGAAGGTCGACGACAGGGGGTGTTGAGGTGGCCCCCCGGAAAATGAATTAAGGGATAAAAAACATTTACAATAATAATAAAAACGATAATAATCCAACGAGGCTCACAGTTGAAACGAAAACCTCGTTACGTTCTTTTTTCTTTCCTGTTCGGGGGGGACCAGGCAGCCGACCCACCAACGCTTTCCATCACCGCATGCGTCAGCACGAGCAGAAGGGACCATTTCGTAACGAGGTGGGGGCGGGGGACAGTGGGGTGGTAAGAGGGGAGAAGCGGTGGCTGCGGTGCACAGCGCTATCGAACTTTGTTTCCCCGAGCGAAGTGGCCGGGGGTTACTCTTCACGTCGTCTTTCGGCTCGGAAACTCTTTAAGCGGCATCTAACTCCACGGCCATCCTGCGGCTGTTGCTGCGACGAACCTCCAGGCCTCGCGATGACCCACCAACGGTCCCTCTCGCCGAGCGGGGTCACCCCCACCGGCTGTGACCCCCCCCCCCCCCCCCCGTAAGGCAATGAGGGAAAAAAATTTGTGTAGCCACAATTCTCACCCTTCAGAATCAGAATCTGTATTTATACTCCAGGAGGAATCCGATGAGCTACAAAGCTCTTTTTCACGAATGTCCGGTAGGGACGGGTCAGAACGCACCCCGTAGCAATGTGCGCGCGGTGGCGACAGTGGCACGGTAAGGAGAGCAAAGCGTAACACGCGACGTCGCTGGGAAAGAGTCTTATCCGCTACGCTTGCACAATCCCCGTTCGCTCAATCACCGTTCACTCAGCGAGTCAAAGCGCGGGCGGCGAGTTGCGGGGTCGGGGGGGGGGGTGCCTGGCAAACGTGCGACGGAACACGGGGGAAGTGCCACGGCCGGCGGGATATTGCTGACGGTCCTGATTGTCGTTGCGCCTCGTTTAAGTGAATGTATTTAACGGAATGCACAAGGCCTACTGTCGCCATTGTTGTTGTTGTTGTTGTCATTTGGCGGCGGTTTAGTTTTTTAATTGACACGCGACGTTACCGGCTGGGCAGCCCGCCACGTGTTAGAATCACGTACGGCGATGGCTTTTATTTTTTTTTATTTTTTTTATTGTGAAATTGCTGCGGAAACTAAGTACACTCAAAGATCCAGGAGGGCTGCTTGAACTCCCTTAAGACGGCTGAGCGGGCGCGTGCGGGGACGCGCAGCTGCGAACGAGCCCGCGCGTGCCGTTAAAGCGATAAGCGCAAGTCTGCTTCACATGGCAACTCAGACGACACTACACGGTGGTGGGGGGGGGTAGAGGGATGGAGGAGGGCGGCTCTCGTTGGAGCGACGAATGGGCCCCGCCGCTCGTGCCGCCAATGGCTCGCCGAGCTGACCGCCACTCCGCTCCCGTGGCGCCCAGAGACATTCTATTTTTAGAGAAAATTTTCTACGCGTGTGAACAAAAAAAAGCGGGGGAAAAGAAACGTTTTTTTTTTGTTTCGCAGAGAGAGGGAGGCAAAGGCGAGCGAGCATTTCCGCGCGTTCACGGTGGGCGCTGAGCACCAAAGACCCCCCCTCCCCCACATCACACCCCTCCTCCTCACTTCCCCGAACCGCACCTCCCCAGAGGTCACAGGTGCCTGGGTGCTGGATCGCATTTTAGCTTTAAAAACGCTGCTTAACTTAGAGAGCGACCTTCACACGGACACACGCGCAGACGGACACCTTAGAGCATTGAAGGACGGATGCACGGACGGGACACCGAGACGGGCAGACGCACGGACAGATACAAGGATGTACTAACGGAGTGACACATGGAGAGAGAGAGAGAGAGACGGACGTCGGCGAGACTAATGGCATGCGAAGGGTCCTCATGAAACCCACCAACGCCTTAAACGAAAAACCACGCGGAACATCTGTAGACACTCGTGTGTGTGCGCGTGTTCGCGCTCGAATGTTGCTTTCTTTGACACGTGGACTTGCATTGCAATATCGAGTTTTTGCTTTGTGATGTGGCTTTGAAGGAAAAAAAAATAGTCACTTAGGAGAGAAGCGTTTCTTGTATTGCGCGTCGCCGCGCGCGTAGACAGTGGCGTCGCGATCCAGCGACGCTGTGCGTGGTGCTTTTGCAGTACTCGTCGGAGAAGAATCGTTTTTGTCGAATTGATCACCCACTGACAGATCCACTCGGGCGGCCGCGCGAGCGCTTCTTCAGCCGTTCGGAATGCACAAACGGTGCGTCGGTAAACGGACAACCCCCCCCGGTCCAGCAAAACTTACCTGAACTATGATTGTAACAAACTAAACAGCGTACATATTGCCTCTTTAAGTCGCTTCCCTTTAATATATATATACATTCACTTTGTATGTATATTAGCGATGTGGGACTCGGTAACTTCTGCGCAAACTTATATAAGGGGGGGGATAGTGCATTGGCACGCGTGGCCAGGCAGCCTGGCCGTGCCCACCGGCTTCCTTCCTCCCTGGTAGCCCCCCACCCCGCCTCTAGTGCCACCACGCAACCTGCCATGGCACGCGCACCGACCGCAGAGCCACCGTCGTCACCTCCCGGTCGTCGCACGTCCCCCGTCGCCGCTCACGAGTGGCTCTCCGCAGCGCCCTCTAGCGGAGGCCTTCCCGCAGCGGCGGTGGCGTGAGCGTGCAATTGCTGCGGAAGCTGTGCGCCTTTTGACCTCTGGTCCCAAGAGAAGGATCGCCGACCGGCACGTTTCGGAGGAGCTGACGGACCGCGCGAGTTTATTTTGGTCGGCGCGTTCTCGGGTCCGGCGCGACTCGCTCGACGGCTCCGCTCATTACCCGGTTCATCCCGTAGCCACGTGTCGGTGGGAACCCCCAAAGGGGGAGCTGCAACACTCGTCCAACACTACCGCTGAGCCCCGCACCTCCCTTTGACTTGCCACGAGCACGTCCAAGGGCTGCGGTGAGAGCAGTGGAAAGTCGACCGTAGGGGCCCCCAAGAGGTTGTTGGAAAGTTGACCTCCGAACTCCCCCCCCCCGGGGTTAGGCAGTTTCTCTCGCTGTGCTTTATTTACCACTGGAATGCGGCTGTTAAGTTCCTCTCAGAAAACAATGTCACGAACTGAATTTTTAACTTTGTGAGATTTCTCAAGTAGGTTACCGGTAATAATAGGGTTTTTTCCTTTTTTCTGGCAACAAAACTGAAACCTTTTAACAAGGATTCATGTCTGCATTAACCACAATACCTGCAGTCAAAATGCAAACAAAAAACATACTATGATAATGTAATGATGTAGCTGATCACCCCGAGCCCTCATTACTTTGAATAGTGCATTGTCTTTGAGCTGTACGCCTTTTGGCGTCATGTGGTCGCGAACCAAATGGGTCGAGGCTCAAAAGAAAGCCGTCCCTTGGTGTGGACCAATTAGTTTCAAGGACAATGCATATATTATCATAGTATGTTTTTTGTTTGCATTTTGACTGGTTAATGCAGACATGAATCCTTGTTAAAAGGTTTCAGTTTTGTTGCCAGAAAAAAGGGGAAAACCCTATTATTACATTTTGGTACTGGCAAAGGAGGTCTAATGATGTAGGTTACCGGTGTTATGATAAAGAAAGAAATATAAGTTTCTTGAAAAGAAAAATTAACAGACGTGGGTCTGTTCAATCGTGTAAAGCATTTTTATTCATTGTAGTCCAACCTTATTGGCCTACCAGGCAAACTGAACTGGTTTTGACTATCCTGAGACTCATCAGCAGCGTGTGCTCTGTTCATTAACGTTTCTCCATTGTTAACCGTAACCCTGCTGGTTGTACACCAAAAAAAACCCACAAAAATGACAAACAAAAAAAACGATTAAGTATATATCTCTAATAATAATATGTAGGCGTGTTGATATGAGTTGTTTGTGTGGATATGTTTGTGTGCATGGGGCAGGTCCACCTGCCAGGACCCATCCGTGCGGACTTCGGGGGGGATGGTTGGGTCACCGATTTCTAGCCGTGGCTGAGATCACAATCACCGATTATGATTTTTTTCTATAGAAGGCATCGTTGATCGTCGCCATTTGCTCCATCAGTGCTCTCGTAAATTCCGTTCTCTGTTCGCTCTCATTTAGACGTAGGCGTTTTTTTTTCGCTCTCTCTCTCGATCATTTCATCATGCAGTCTTGGCAAGAAACGAAATGTTTGGTCCGTGTTTAGTTAAAACGTTCTCATCGCATTTATCCGATTACTGTAACGCTCCTTTGGATGTGCTCGAGTTCTGTACCACGCGGTGCCCGGCCTCAGCCAGTCATCTCGTCTCTTCTCTCGCTTTTGTTTTGCATTCGTTTTTCCATTTCCCAACCTTTCAGTGTTTTTTTTTACTTTTTGAACCATTGGCGTAAAGAGTAATTCATAAATGGCGAAAAGAGAGGAAAAAAAACGCGTGGATTTGTTTTTAAATGCTGACGTGTTCACTCGCCCATCACGCCAACGGTTTTAAATGGAAAAACAATTATGCCTAAAACCAAAAAGAGGTCACAGATGTGATGAAAGTTATAACAGGACCGTAATACTACAGACGAAGAATGTCTGCTTGCTTGTACGACACTTTATTATCAGGCAGCCATATGGCCCTGTGGTCTGAAGTCGCAGTGTAGCCGCCCAAAGCTTCGTCTCCCCCACCTTAGCGATCTGTTTTTGCAACTTGGTTGCATGCAACTGAATTGCTCACTTGGCGGCATCTCTGTTGCCTGTCGCGAGCGGTTGCGCACGACAGGTTGCTCAAAGTAGAGGTGGACTCCGCTTTCAAGCGTCAGACTGCTCTGCGATTTGTCGAGACATATTTCAACACGTGAAACATTTGTGAACTGTGAGTGGTTGTTAGGATCCTGATTTTTTTTTTAGGTGGTGAGGGGGGTGGAGCTTAACCATACAAGGCGTGAGGCTATGCTGTGTAGGGGCGTGGCCAGATACTTTAGCCACGCCTTTGCTGCTCAACCACCTGCTGAGATGTGGACAAAGCAGTTGCGAGTTATTAAGTTGCGCAAATTCAACAGTGATTTGGTTGCGCAACTGGTTGCTCGGCTGTGGAGCCCGACTTGCCACGCTGTGGTGGCACAGGGAGAGTGAGGGGTGGGATATGGGCACAGAGGACACGTGGAGAGGGGGTGACCCCGAGGTAGCTTCTGGCCGATGTCCCCCAGGTCAGTGTGTGACCTCTGCTGGGGCTGCCCCATACAGGAATGCTGTTTGAGTGTCGCGTAAAGATGCCTTACATTTTTGAAAACATTTTCTCGTTTCCACCCCCCCCCCCCGCCAGCACGCTGGAGCGATACGGGTACCGCAGTTATTTTTTAAACGTTGTAATGGCGGTCAGCGCAACAAAAAAATATAAACACACACACACCCCCCCCATATATATATTTTTTTGTTAATCAAGAGGGCAAACTTTTTCGTCATGCGTAAAACGCCGCCAGTGCATTGTAAAGTAACCGCGATGTATTTTTTTTCAGGGTTCGGTGCCCGAGCCCAAAGTCACGAGCGAAGTTGAGCCGCGTATCCCCTTTTTCCCTGGGGAGCCCAGATTTTGTGAAACGGCGTGAACCAGAGGGGACCGCGCGCAGAACTCCCACTGGGCGGCAGAGCGGGGGGGGTCGCCGTTGAACCCCCGCCGTCCCCGTCTGTGCCTGTGAGGCAGGGCCACCCGTATTTATAACCTGACATTGAGTCACTAATGAAGCGCACGCACACGAACACGCACGAACTCGCACACACGCACAAAGACAAACATCTCCCGAATAGCCTTAAGACTTTTGGGGCAAGAACTGTTAGCGAGCACCAATGAAGGCCGACATGCACACGCGTGGACACATACCGTTACGTACCCCAGCACAGATTATGCACACTTATATACAAGGGCAATGACCCCCCCCCCCCCCCCCCCCCCACCGTATAGCCTTAAGTGCTGTTTGCGAGCACCTATGAAGGTTAGCATGGCACACGAGGTAGTGGGTGGCCAGCACCATGCCAGACCGCTTTGTCTCCCCAGTGGCAATGTTTTTACACACCGCACCAGGTTACTAATTTGAAGCTGAGTCGACCTAGGGGCGGCCCAGGACCGCTTCAGATAATCGTCACTGGTGTTGGCCGTGAGCGTGCATCCAACTAGGCTCGTTTGCTTTGTAAACGCAGCACGCGAACTGCTGCCCACGCAAAAACGCACGTGCGCGCAGACACGCGCCCGTAAACATAACCGCAGACGTGTGTGCACGCACATACACACAGGCGCACGCACAATCGTCGCACGCAAACCCTCGGGACAGGTTAATTTATTGCTGTCACACTCTGAGGATGAATGTGCGCCACGTTCACCGGTATGGGTGGGGGTGTGCCTTGTTAGGGATCTGTACGCGCAACGCTTTCAAAAGGGTGGGGGGGGGGGGGGTCACCGTAACAAGACGAGGGTTTGGCGGGGTTGGCGGGATGCGGCGTGGTCGATACCCCTCGACAGAATTCCACCTGGAATCCAAAAATGAGTTCCGGGAGAGAGGGACCCCCGTCTCCTCTCCCCCACACACACAGACGACGAGAGAACAACTCGGACTACAACCCCACGGGGAGGGGGGGGGGGGCGCGTTAGCATCTCACCCTGCTGCACTGACAAAGCGGGTCAGGGGGTCGTGACCTAACGAGCTACGGTCACGTCCCTAGCCGAGATCTCTCTCTCTCTCGCGCGCGCGGCTTCCCCAAATCCAGATTGAGCCGTGTGGCCCAGTTCCTGGCCCGACCCAACCTCGACTCTACCCTCGGTGTGGAGGATGAGCAGCCCTCCTCACCTCGTCGACAGCGAGCGAGAGGCATAAGGGGGTGGGTGGCCACCGCCGCTGCTGCCCCCTGCTCTTGCTGAATGTAGTCACTGGCAGCGCTCTCGAGGGCTGTGTGTGTGTGTGTGCGCACGTGCGACGCGTGGTGCACACGTGCGCATTGAGCGCGAGCGCGCTTGCGTACTTGGCGAGCGCACGCGCGTAACATTTTGCGAGTGGTCTCTCTCGGCGTGTGGGATACTTCTCAAGAAGGAACGCGCAGGGAGGAGCCTTTGGTGTCGATTTCGCAACAATTGTGGGGATCTGGCGATGGCGAGGAGCGCGGTGTAATCGGCGGGTTTGGCAGCGATGACCGCCGTGACCTGCGCTTGCCGGGTGTGGCCCCCCCGCGTGTGCTCACCGGTGCAGTTTCAGACTTCCAAGTGTCACGTGTCGCGGCCCAAAAGAACGCGCGCCAAAGATTTCCCACGTTGGTCGCGTGAGCGGCGCACGGCCGTGGTGAAGAATCCCCCTGCCCATCGCGTGCGGCGGAGCGCGTTTGGTGGTCGCTCAGCGGATCGAACTTACTTGCCTTTGGCGTGCAACATTGTCGTCGTGCTCAATCGATCGCAGACGAAGTGGAGAGGGAGACGTGTAGAATTAATTAAGGTGATGATGACGAGAATCTGCTTGAGGATAGGTTTTTTTTTCCCCCTTTTTTTCTGGCAACAAAAAAAACACCTTTTTGTGGTCAGAATACAAACAAAAAAACATAATCTGATAATATATGCATTGTCCTTGAAACTGATTGGTCCACACCAGAGCTTTCTTTTGAGCCTCGTCTCAAACGGTGTTGGACCAGAGGACGCCAAAAGGCGACAATCTGCTTGTCCGCTGTTATATTTATGAATGTGACCCGCGCGTTGTGAGACATGGTTTTGAGAACGATGGCACTTGACGCAATGCCGGGAGATGCCTGGGCGTCTTGTCCTAGCACGGTTGGCTACGTACGGCGCGAAAGAAGTTCAACATGCATACGTATTTAAACGAAGCAAGAGTTATCATTTGGACACAGCCCTGAGTACCGTTTGGTTCTTCCCGAGTAGCGACTCTCCCAGGAGGTTCAGGCTGCCCGATTCGAGTTTGAAGTGTCGGTCATTGTCAGTCGTGATCTATCCACTGCTGGGTGAAGGCGCTCCCAACCCCTAGTCATCCGATTAGCACGGCTGGCTACGTTACGTTACAAAAGAGGTTCAACACACACACACGTACATCCCTCATGGTCGTGCGATGCAGCAATCCGTCTAGCCGCGCTGCGCACGAGCTGATCCCCGATGCTCCATATCCGCATTGGGCGTCCTCTGGGACGTATTTCCCCTCCTTTGGCTGCCACGCCATCGTTAGTCGCCCCTTCCAGTAACGTGTGTCCTGCCCCACATGTCGCTAACTTTGCGTGCGTTCTTTACGCCATCGTGTTCCTCATTCCGTGTCTCAGCGCGATGGGGGCCGCCGTGTACCTGCACGCGTGTCTCTTAGCGCCTCGCTCTTCGTTTTTTTTTGCACGGCTTCCCACGCTTTTGCAAAAATAACAGGCCGGTGACTGCGGCCCAGCCGTAGCGCAGAGGTTCACTGGTTCGAATCGAGCAGGCCATCCTGGTTATTACCGTCGGTGTGTGCTAACCGCAGTGATTCGACGCACCATCTGCATCGCAGTGGACGTTAAAGACCCCCCCCCCCCCGCAAGAGTGGACCGTCGTGTGCCGGCGAGTCCACATTTTAACCCAGTGTCGCTCCGTTGCGACACTGGCCTTTAGCGCGGCCCCTGGAACATGCGGCACCCGACCAATACACAACATGTGAAAACACCCCCCCATCATCATTATCGTGCTGTCAATCCCCGGTGGTTTCAGTTGTGCGGTGGCCCTCGCGCCGATGTCTCTTATCGGCGGAAGTGCCCCCTCTGAACATTAGCGAAGAACACTTTTAACGTGTTAAAAATAACATCGCAGACCACTCACTTCGGATTAAACACGTCAATCGTCACCCTCTCGGCACGGGTTCACTCTCACAAACGAGACTCTCCCGCGCTCTCTCTTTCTCTCTCGAGTACTCGCCTTGGTTAAACAAAACAACAAGCTCGAAACTTTTTTTTATTATTTCAAATTGTATTTGAAAACTAATCCCCGAGCACAAACCGCGTGGAAAGCTTTCCGCGGGATCCAACGCGCGACCTACCCCGACCCTCGTTCTCGTTTCAAGGGAAGCGTCTGGCCGGTGTGGGAGTGCAGGGAGCAGCCCGGGACATTGCGCGCAGCGATTCTGTTGTTCGTGTAGCTGCAACGAGAAGAGCCGCCTCACCCCGTCGCTGGCTCGTGTCTCAAGACTCCTCTCCCTTCGCGAGACGAGTCGAATGACCCCGGGAACGAGAACCTCCGGCGGTTAAGTCCAGCGTGGCCGCGGCGTCCCTCTCGTCGTTCAATTATTCAAACGGCACTGCTTTAAACGAAAGTTTAAATGCAATCTTTTGCCGGTGTGTGAATGCGTTCAGCAACGCGAGGTGATGTGCAACTTCCTGCTCGCTTTTTAACACAATGATGATAACGATGATGATGTGATTGTGACCCCCTTTTGCGCGAGATGTTTTTGTGTACAAGGGTTGGGCCCAGAACCCTGCAGCCTTCATCTGTGTTGGACATCACGAACGAGGCCGCGTCGGATAGATGCCCAAATTGTTCGGAAGTAAATCGTCAAACGAAACGTCAGGACGATGCATGCTTTATGATGCACGCGCTCCAAGTGTTCAAACAACGACAAACTTCAAACGAATTAAAGCAAACGTAAAGGATCGTGGTAAATGGCCATATTTTTGGAGCACCAGTTGTATTTTTAATATGAATAAAAAACTAAAACTGTCTAGCGATGGGTGAATGTAACAGAACTGCAATAAAACAGCATTACGACAACAGCTTGTTGTGTCTCCCGGCTTTGCTTTGTTGCTGTTGTTGGTCTTGCCGGTGAGCCACGTGCCACGTTCCGTCCCGCTGATCGTGCTCCTCCTTGTAACGCAAACGTTCCCAAACCTAATCAGAACATCATCTATTTATACCGAGAGGAATCCGATGAGCCATAAAGCTCTTTCCCCCCCCCCCCCCTCCTACAGACTTCTGGTAAATAATCCACGCGGCTTTCGTTTTCATTCCAAGCACGCGCGCCCATAAGATCGATCGAGCTGCCGGGCATCGAGGGCACGGCGCAGCCACGGGCTCCGAGGGATGGGGATGATGGGCGGACGATCTCAACAGCCGTGTCGGAATGGCAGCAGCTAAGCTGTCACGGTTGTAGGAACGCGTGCGTGCGGATGAGAAGACGTTAGGGGCCGTCCATAAATGACGTCACGCGATTTTTGACCCCCCCATTACAAAAAGTCAGACCCCCCTCAAATATGACGTCACAAAGCTCTGCCCCCCCCCCCCAAAACCATATTTCCATTTTGAAAATAAAGTATGCGTCAAATCGCTTTAAACTATTGTCATTGTAGTGCGTATTTAATGTGGCGCTACACTGATGTAGGAGAAAACATTAAAAAGTCTATTTAATTAAGTAGAACGTGTTGTCTGTTTATTTAAAGTTGCGCATTTTGATGTGACGTCACATTTCTCAACCCCCCCCCCCCCTCATCATTAGACCTTTCCAGTACCAAAATGTAATAATAGGGGTTTTTCCCCTTTTTTCTGGCTACAAAACTGAAACCTTTTTACAAGGATTAATGCCTGCATTAACCACAATACCTGCAGTCAAAATGAAAACAAAAAACATACTATGATAATATATGCATTGTCCTTGAAACTGATTGGTCCACACCAAGGGACGGCTTTCTTTTGAGCCTCGACCCAATTGGTGCTCGACCAGATGACGCCAAAAGGCGTCACACAGCTCAAAGACAATGCACTATCAAAGTAATGAGGGCTCGGGGTGAGCATCTACATCATTAGACCTCCTTTGCCAGTACCAAAATATAATAATAGGGATTTTCCCCTTTTTTCTGCCAACAAAACTGAAACCTTTTTACAAGGATTCATGTCTGCATTAACCACAATACCTGCAGTCAAATGTCTGACCACCCCCCCCCCCCAGGTGCATGACGTCATTAAATGAAATGCCCCAGCATCCCCTCTGGTGTTGTGTGTTGTTGCCAGGTTGTCGATAAAAACTTTGAGTAAAAAAGTTATTTATATATATATAAAAGAATGAGTGTTTAACCTTTCTGGCAATAACACAGGTGTTAAGATGTTGGAACACCAAATAAGAAAGCTTTTACGAGGAAAGGTCCCTTGTTGATAATAAAGTTTACACAAATCTGGTGTCACGCTCTTACCGGATTATAAGACGCACCGACCCCACCACCCGCCCCAGACTTTTGCATTACAAGACAGGGGGCGGAACTTGATCCCGTCTAATTTGGAGACTTTGGTAACAGCGATCGACAGCAACTCTTGTCAATCCACTGCTGGATGAAGGCATTCCCAGACTGCCGGCCATGGGACTTGTATGACCATACTTCACCACGCTGGTTAATACGGATACTTAAAATGGGGGGGCAGGTGGGGGCCAGGATATCTTTGAAAATGAGCTTCATAGCTCATCAGATTCCACCGGAATAAATAATGATGTTGATAGTGCTGTAGTGGGTTCGATTTAGGCGCACACTCGAACTGGAGGCAACACGTTTATTTAACATCCACACGTTAACACACTTATCACGAAGGGGTAACTGTCCCTTCACCAGATAACCCCCTATGAGTGGTGTTCCACCAGGCTAACCACTAATTACACTCGGAGTAGCTGCAATGGACGGGACCCCAGCCTGGGTCCAGGTCCACGTGTTGATGACTCTTCTTGGACGTCGGGCGTGGAACGTGGATTCTTCAGGATGACACCAGCAGCCGGTCCCACTGGGGGCCCGGCCAATATGCTCCATGGCGGGGCTCGCTCCGCCCCTAGGCACGCCCACCTTCAAGCATCGCTCCGCCCCTAGCCACGCCCACCGTCTCCAAATCTCTAGAAGGATCTCCACCTGGACACGTGATCACCCCAGCCCCCCCTTTGGGGGTCCCCAGGAAGACACCTCTGGTCACGTGTCCTCCGGGGTCAACCGGGGTGCCATGGCCCCCTTGCAACGCTGTTCCGTGCCCGGCACTCTCGCCCTCTATCCTGTAGGGGCTGGCACTGCACGCAGAGTGCGTGGTGCCATCCGTCACTGTCAGCCAGTCTGCTCACCGAGTCCCGCTTAGGGCCGGTACTGCATCCACATTCAAGTGGTGTCAGCGGTGTCGAGACATCGCGCGCCGTGCCTTTTCCAAAGGCCGGCTTCACACAGTGACATCCAACGATGTCACTTACAGGTACCATCAGGACAGGGGTCAGAAGCCAAATCTACAAATATAGATGTCGTTACCAAACAAAAAAAACCTCTCAGTATTTCAAGAGCATCCCGCAAGTCGCTGACCCCACCCTGCGTTGGGATATCTCTGGGTCAGGATAATGGATATCCCTCCCTACCATTGAACACGCCGCAGTAGGACTTTCGCGACAAATATTATCCATAACAGAGGTTTTTTTTTTGGGTGAGATCGCGTTAAGTATTAAACGCGTCATTAAACCCGCCACTGCCCGACACGGACAAGTAGCAAGGATTCCGATTTAAAGCTTTCGTGACTGCAAGGATTCGTTACACGTTTCGTTGCACACCCGGTGTGTTGGAGAGTAAAACCCACAACATTTACAATTGGAGTACGACGTTTCGCTGGTACAACCAGCATCATCAGGCAGACAGCCAGTTCTGGCCATGCCATTCTGGCTGTCGCTCGTCGAGGCTGTTTGTTGTAATTACCGGCGAAACGGTCTTGGCTCGAGTTGGCGATGTTGTGGGTTTACTCTCCAACACGCGAACGGCGTTGTGCTGAAGTAGCAAATAATAAATCGGCAACATTCTGTTCACGTGACAAACCTGTTCTTATTTGGCCGTGTCGGGTGGTGGCGGGTTTAACGACACACATTTACGCGATCTGACCCAAACAGAAAAAAAAACATTTTATTGTGGATATTTGGTCGCGAAAGCATGCGTGTTGAAGGGGCTTGCCTGTACGCTGCACACTCCAGCACATTGATCGCATGCATCAGGGGCGCACACACGTGACACCAGTGCCGGATTATGCTAGTGGCACCGCGTGTGTGTAGCTACTACGCGTGTAGCTACTACGCGTGTAGCTACTACGCGTGTAGCTACTACGCGTGTAGCTACTACGCGTGTAGCTACTACGCGTGTAGTAGCTACGGGCCCCGCACTTTCAAGGGCCCCGCGCTAAATGTTTTCAAGCTATCAATTCCGGTTCAGTGATTCTGCACTTGCTCTATTACTATAGCACTATACCGCGTTTGAATTTTACGAACGACTGGATGTTTAAGGTTAGCGATTTGTCGTATTATCTGGCTGTATAGCAAATAAAAAAATACAATTACTTTACTATGCAAGTAAATTATGTGTTTTTTTTTATATTTAGGGCCACTCTATAACATATGCTACAGGCCCCGCTGTAGCTTAGTCCGGCACTGCGTGGCACGATGATGCCCACCCTCTGTTATGGATCGCCCACCGTGTTACCCGAGTACACAGTGCCCTCTAGCGGCTATAGGAGAAACGTGAACTTGGATTGAACCACTGACCGCCTCCCCCCCCCTCTCTCCATCCTCCACCCCCTTGTCAATCACCGGCCACGCGGAATGGACTCTTCCACTTTGCGACACCACCGCCGTAAACGTGGTTTCCCATCGCCACGTGCGGCCTCGCGAATCCGTTCACGCGAAGTTTAGCGATGAGCTCGAGGTCGGCTGTTTTAAAACCGAGGAAGAGACGGGGTGGGGGTGATGGAGGGAGGAGGGATGGAGGGATGGAGGGAGGAGGGATGGAGGGAGTCCGGGAATCCTGGACTCAGTGGATGGAGCAAGGCGCGTTCCGTCCCAAAGCGGTGAGTCCCGTGGCTTCGACCAATTGAGCCGGCTCCGTTATTTGAAAATCTCGAGCAGAAGCGCGCTGGACGTCGTCGCCGAGAGACGGTGGAACGCGAACGCGCACAGTGTTCAGGACGCTGATTTAGAGAGAGAGAGCGCGAGAGAACACGTGTGTTGTGTGTGTGTGTTTAGCACCTTCCAAAGTTCGTGTCGTTAACCCTCCACCATCCGACGACATCGTCACGCTTACCAACCGAGTTGTCATTTCCACGTGGCCGATGTGATGTGTTCAAATTGAGAACAATTAAAGCTCCACATAGCCCGGTGGTTTCATACTTTCCATGCCTGAATCTACACACACACACCGCCCAGAAGATTTAATTTACACACCGACTAACGTATGACCACTTTTGTTGTTGCCCAAACTGCTTTGAGCTTCGTCGGGTAGAGTACTCGGAATTATATTTTCAAAAACTTAACTCGGAAATCGAGTCTCATGATCCGTTACGGTATTTTACACCTTGAGCCCTCGGTGGCCTCGACTTGTCGTGCGGTCACGTGGCGCGTCCTGTGGGTGTCGCTGTGACGCCACAATTGGCGGCGTCTCCCACGTGGCGTCTCGCGTGCGAAGGAATTCTTCTGCCGCATAGGAAAAGGTCCAATTCTAATCCAGCAGGGACAAACAGCAACATCACAGACTCACCACGTTCGTCAACAACACTGCAGCATTAATAGAAAAAAAACGAATTTATATAATATGTGACGTTTCAGGCAATAACCTTTCTTCATAAGCACGTATTCGTTAAATGTGCTGTGTGCACCAACAGGGGCGGAGCCACAGGGGTGGCTGGGGGGGAGGGGGCTCAGCCCCCCCCCCTGAAATTTGGGAAAGTCGGTAATCGGGATAACCGGATATCCGGCTGCTGCAAAATACTGCAGGCTGCCACCTTGTGCTGCCCCTGCAGGCTGCCACCTTGTGCTGCCCTGCAGGCTGCCACCTTGTGCTGCCCTGCAGGCTTCCACCTCGTGTGCTGCCCTGCAGGCTGCCACCTCGTGTGCTGCCCTGCAGGCTGCCACCTCGTGCTGCCCTGCAGGCTGCCACCTTGTGCTACCACCTTGTGTGCTGCCCTGCAGGCTTCCACCTTGTGTGTTGCCCTGCAGGCTGCCACCTCGTGCTGCCCTGCAGGCTGCCACCTTGTGCTACCACCTTGTGTGTTGCCCTGCAGGCTGCCACCTTGTGTGTTGCCCTGCAGGCTGCCACCTCGTGCTGCCCTGCAGGCTGCCACCTTGTGCTACCACCTTGTGTGCTGCCCTGCAGGCTGCTTGAGCGGCAGCCTTTCGAACTTATCGAACTTATTAGCCACATCAGCGGCTTCGACCTACTAATAAACTCCGCGTTCAAATCCAATAAAATGTGTTTTATACATTTGTGGCGCCCAATGGAAAACATAAACAGTGGATATCTCAGAATATTGAAGTCAGCCCCCCACCCCCCCCCCAAGTCAAAATCCTGGCTCCACCCCTGTGCACCGATGGCATCGCACCGTGACAAAATTAATTTGTTGAATACGGTACAAGCTGTGGTACAGTATATTTTTTTCAAGTAGTGGTACCCCAAACTTTCGCAGCTTAAAATCCCCTTTTTCACACCACCAGCATGTGCATGCTTCCGTGCCCCCTCGCCAGCCTGCACAGGTCGACCCCCTCCCTACCTTTCATCATGCTAAGTCCGCCTATTAAAATGCAAATTTTTATGCTAATTCCTTTGTCTAGGCACCTTGATTACTCTCACACAGCTTAAAGGTCGCGGTCTGAGCTTGGCTGTGTTTCACTCCAGCGCTGTCCTCGAGACAGTCTGGTCCCTTCGCCTGATGAAGGCCGCTTGTGTTGTGGCCGAAACGTCGTGATTTTTTGTTGTTGTTTTACCTACGTGACTTTACCGAATAGAACCAAAGAGTATGGATCCTTGCAGTCACGAAAGCTTCAAATCTAGAAAACGGTACATTGCTAGTCCACGCATCGTGTTTGTATCGACTGTGCTGCTAACATTGGTGCAAAAGCATCAACAGCGCCACATTCGTCGTTAACACCGCTATATAAACCTACATCTAATAGGGGCAGTCCATAAATGACGTCACGCCATTTTGGACGATTTTCGACCCCCCCCCCCACGTCACACGGCGTCACAAAAAGTCAGACCCCCCCTCAAATATGACGTCACAAAGCTCTGCTCCCCCCCACCCCCAAAACCATATTTCCATTTTGAAAATAAAACATGCTTCAAATCGCTTCCAACTATTGTCATTGTAGTGCGTATTTAATGTGGCGCTGCACTCTGATGTTGTAGGAGTGTTGTTATAACAATTAGTGTTGTTATAACAATTCTATATTGATTTAAAGTTGCGAATTTTGATGTGACGTCACATTTCTCAACCCCCCCCCCCCTGCCTCGTCACACATCGTCACAAATATCTGATCCCCCCCTCCCCCCCCCAGGTGCGTGACGTCATTTATGGACGGCCCCATATGATGTGTATCTATCGAGCGCATTCACGCACGGCGCCTACTGGACGGTGACACGCGATGCAGTTGGCAGCGGCGTGCTACGGTAAGGTACTGGGAAGTGAGCGGCAACGATCGAGGGGCACTTGGACGATCACAAGAGGGTCGGGGAGGGACGGGAAGGAGCGGAGGGGCGAGGGGGTGGACGAGGAGGAGAATGGGCGATCGAGAAGAGCTCGATGCCTGACAACGACGTGCACGGTGGGCGACGTTTCGACCAATGGCCCTCATTCACGGCAGACGTGGATCTCTGCCGGTGAGTTGTGCTTGTTTGGGGCCAGTGGTGCATCGGTCCATGGGCCAAACCAGAACTCGGTACCAACAGAGGTGGCAAATGTTTAGTGACACCGGTTCCCTCCTGTATATGGCTAAATACATGTCGATCACGTGGTAGACACACACACTAATTGAGCGAGGCTATTGCGTAACTCTTATCGGCGGTTGAGACATGTTGGTTGCAACTCGGTGGTAACCAACGAGTAAGATACTGTGCCCGGTAGCCCATGGACCGAATCTTCTAAAGCACCCACCGCTTAAACCCCTGCGATTCACATTGCTCAGCATTTAAAAAAAACATTTTTTACGGTGATTGCCGCCGCGTTGGCAGGCTTGGTGCTATTCGCACAGATAACGACAACAACACAAAACTCAACCCGTTCGTCAATAACCTTCACATTAAAAGAGGGGGTGGTGGTGGGGGGGGAATGGACGGAGTAGGCGACGTTTCGGGCAACGGCGCTTCTCGTGCACGGCCGCGTGCTGGGTCTCCGTCCTGTGGAAGTGGCGGGGTGGTCGTCCTTCACTATGGGTTGACCTTGAGGACACGGCAACGGATAAACCACGGTGGGGACTCGTAGTAGTAGTAGTAGCACCAGGGGGGGGGTGGCTGTGGGTGGGGATTGACCCCCCCCGCTTATTAAAGGCTCAACCCCCCTGCTAAATTCGTATCGTCAAGCCAAGACGTGTTGATACAAAAACTGAGTACGGTACCGGTATATGATTGGCGCTTGTGGTGATGATGATGATGATCCGGTAAACGCTGCCTCACTCCAGACGCGAAAGAGGTTCATCGTACGTACGGTTAAGCGATGAGCGTCACGCAACAGCCTTTGCCCGTGGGAGATACACGGGGAGGATGAGAGCCAGAGGAGCACGCGTGACAGACACAAGCACATTGTATAGTTTGTTTACAGCTTGTTTGACATGGACCATCGTACCCTCCCAAGAGCTGTTACTTGCGCTCCCCCCCCCCCAATATTTAAACTCTAGCTCGTGCTGCTACAGGGTTGCGATCGAGTTGCACAGACGGTGCAATTCCCATTTTCCTCTCGGGCTGCCTCCGTATCGCCTCGCTGGGCTATAAAGCTTAACAAAAAGAGGAATTTTTTGGGAAGAAACAAAAATCCTTGGGAATTTTTACGGAGAGCGAAACGCGTAGCGCCGCGCGTTGCGGGCTGGCGCGGCGCATGGCGAGCAGGAGGAGCGGTGAATCGGGAGACCGAAATCTTTACGTATCCTGGAGGAATCCGATGAGCCTTGAAGCTCTTTTTTCCACGCATTTCCAGTTGGGCGCGGGTCAGATCGTTACAACGACAAACAACGGGGGGGAGAAAATAAACGCAAAATAAATATGGAATCAAATAAATGGTGGCTCGAGTGGTCCCTGTTGGGCGAGACGGTTGCAGTCTTGTGAGTTTTGTCGAGAAATTATTTGGCCTCGTTGAGTCTCGACTTCTTTTTTCGGAGGGCCCTGCTAAGTTTGTCGCAGAAAATGGGGTGGGAGGCGGGTGGGAGTGCGGGGTGTGATAACAACAACAAAAGCAGCAGCAATAATAATAATTCACATGTGTAAGGCGCATTATATCCGTAGATGCCGATGCTGCGTACGTTTCACCAATTAAGTAAAAGTTGTGTGGTGCCATTTGACGGCGGCGGCAGCAGCAGCGAAACGTGTTTGGGACCGTGGCCAAATTTGGAACCACGACTCCCGACGCGCAAAAACGGGCCCCTGCCTCGTGTCCGAGCGGCGTCACGGATGTCCCGATTAAGGTCGACTCTTGAGGCCGAATTGTTGTGCGGTTACCCATGAAAGAAGCGGGTGAGGATTGGGGGGGGAGAGAGAGAAAGAGGGGTTATAGGGTTCCAAGAAGGCAGGGAAGGGGCTGCGTTTCTCCCTGGCGATAAAAAAAAATTAGATTTAACAAAAACTTTTTTTTAAACACGCTTTTATGAAATGTTTCCGTGCTAGTAATGGAACAACTCCACGGCTCCAGGAAGTGGCCCCGAAGCTTGCCACAACGTAAGGGGCCCGTGGCCAAATACAGCCAACGTCAGTTGACCGTAGACAATTAAAGCCAAGCTGAAACATAACATATAAAAAATAATGTTTTAAAATATATTTTGTATTTTTAATGGCAGAATATAGTATTGTCATCAGTATGACATAAGTATACCAAGTTTTCAGTCGATACCACATTGGGAAGTGGGTAAAAATTGAGTTACAAGATTTGAAGATACAACGACAACAACAGAGTGAGTTAATAAAAAAGCAACAGCAACACGCACAACGGCGCTCCACAGCAGTGTACACGGCGTCGTTCTGCGTCCCGTATCTGCCCCTTTGTGCGTTGAACTTGAGCCCATCATCACAACTGTTGTTGTTGCCGTCGTCGTCGAGAGCTCTTGATGCGTACCAGAAGCGGCGAGGCCAGTCCACCCAGAGCGCGCTTTTTGCTGGAAGAAAGTTCCGATCGAAAGTTCTCATTTGAGTTGTTGTCGTCTTCGTATCTGCAAAGCTGCAGCGACTTAAGAAGGTATCAATGTTTAACTGTTGCTCGTACAAGTGCAGGACACGCCACAAACTCCCGCTGACCTGTCTCCTGCCCCCCCCTCACCCCGTCGGGTTTACCAATCAGCAGGCATGGTCAGCGCGTCTTCACCGCGCTCCGCAATGGAAAGCGAGAGGAGGCCCTGGGTCGAACACGTGGCGGCTGCGCTGAGTTATGAGAAGGGGGCCCCGCTTGTTGATGCTGTGGCGGGCGAGGTGGCGGGCCAGTGCCGGGTTATGTAACTCTAGTCGTCGTGGTGGGGAGACGGAGATCTGCCCAACTCTTTTCTCCTGCGATGTGCTCCTTGATGAATCATGGAAATGAGGCGAGAGTGGAACCCCCCCCCTACCCACAACCTGCCAGCCCCCCCCCCCCAAAACTCCCCACAACACCAAACAATACTAAATTTTTATTTAAAGCTTTCGTGACTGCAGGGATTCATATTCTTGGTTCTTTCGGTAAAGTCACGTAGAAGGGAAACAATACAATAATACAAATATAAAACAATAAAATTCTCACGAAGTTTCGACTGCAACACAAGCAATCATCATCAGGTGTGAAAACCACAGCAAGAAAATTTGAAAAAGTGGCGGTTTTTTTATGTTAGCACCACGGAGAGCGATTTGACAGTTTGTTCAGATGGACGAGTCCATCTATGTTCAGAAAAGAGGAGGGGGAGACGAAAAATAATGGATGTGGTCTGAAAGCCACCTTAAGCGTGATCAATCAATTAAGACCTGAAATGGTTTATCAGATCCTTCCAATGATTTCTAAGCCAGAATCCATCTTCTCGGTTGAAATTGTCTCTGTGTTTGTATATGTGGATAGCCTCATGAACGAATCTCTCATGGTAGCCAGATGGCTTGCAGATAACCTCTGTCTTGGAGAAGTCAATATCATGTGAGCCTACTGAATTATAACAGTGATCTGCCACGGCCGAGGTGTTGGTCCTACTGTTTTTCAGGTCTGCTTTGTGTTCACGAATACGGTCCGAGACATGTCGTTTGGTTTCTCTAATGTAACTACTACCACAGAGGCAACTTAGTTTGTAGACGCCAGGGTACTGTATGTCCGGAATCCCATCTTTTACAGACGGAACCAGATCACGGATTTTATGTAATGTTTGAATCGGACCTGGATCTTGTGTTTTTTCAAGATTTTGGAGATCTATTTTGTGATCCCCGCAATGTAGGGTAAAGTGATGGTTTTGAAAGGCTCCTCAAGAGGGTCCTTCATGGTTGGAGTGATAGCTTTGCGGATTGTGTAGTTGGAATAACCATTAGCCTTAAGAGCTTGGTGTACGTGCTTGAGTTCACTGGCTATGTGTTCCTGGTCGGATATGCATTGGGCTCTATGGTGCAGAGTCTTGATGAGGGAATTCTGGGATGGATCGTGGTGGGAATCCGGTTTCAGGTAAGCATCTGTATGGGTATCTTTCCTGTAGACAGAGTGGCTCATTGAACCATCAGGTCTCTTTTTTATTAGGACATCCAAAAAAGGTAGCTTGCCATCTTTTTAGACTTCCATGGTAAATCTGATGGCTGGGTGTATGGAATTTATGTGGTTGAGGAATTGGTCTAGAGCAGGCCGGCCATGTGGCCAGATGACAAAAGTGTCATGCACGTACCTCTTCCATAAGGTTGGGCGCAGAGTGGCAGTCTGGATGGCGTCAGTCTCAAATTTCACCATGAAAATGTTGGCTACAACCGGAGATAGGGGGGAGCCCATTGGGGTGCCCTCAGTTTGTAGAAAGTTCCATTCCAAGTGAAGTATGTATTGGTTAAGCAGTGTCTTACCAAACAATACTCACAACATCAAACAATACTCACAACACCAAACAATACTCACAACGCCAAACAATACAACACCAAACAATACTCACAACATCAAACAATACTCACAACACCAAACAATACTCACAATGCCAAACAATACTCACAACACCAAACAATACTCACAACTTTTCGATTTAAAGCTTTCGTGACTGCAAGGATTCATCTTCTTGGTTCTTTCGGTAAAGTCACGTAGAATGAGAATAAAACAATAAAACAAAATAAGGCAATAAAATTCTCACGACGTTTCGGCCACAACACAAGTAGCCTTAAATTTTGATTTAAAGCTTTCGTGACTGCAGTAATTCATATTCTTAGTTTTTTCGGTAAAGTCACGTTGAAGAGAAACAACAAAATAACAAAATATATATAAAACAATAAAAAATTCTCACGACGTTTCGACCATAACTCAAACGGTCATCATCAGGTGTGTTGGTTTGAATAAATTTATTTTTAAACGGCACATTTATTTATAAAAAAAAACGTTGGCGTCACGCGCAGCGATTGGCAGTTTGCCCAGGACTAGTCCATCTATTTTTTTGAAAAGAGGAGGGGGGAGACGAAATTTTTTATAATGTATGCTGTCTGAAAGCCACTGTAAGCGTGAACAATCAATCAAGAACTGAAATGATTTATCAAATCTTTCCAATGATTGCTAAGATAGAATCCATCTTCTCGGTTGAAATTGTCTCTGTGCTTGTATTTGTGGATAGCCTCATGAACGAATCTCTCATGGAAGCCAGATGGCTTACAAAGAACCTCCGTCTTGGAAAAGTCAATGGCATGTGAGCCTACTGAATTAGAACAATGATCTGCTACGGCCGAGGTGTTGGTCCTACCGTGTTTAAGGTCTGCTTTATGTTCACTTGTTACGTGCTAATTTCTGACTTTAACACCCTGCTGATCCAACACTTTATCACAGCTATTTCAATGTTAAATTCTCCTGTTTGATATGTAAACTCCTTTGTCAAGGCGCTTTACTTATCCCACCTAGCTTAAAAGACGCTGCGAATCTTAGCAGCGTTCATTGAAGCGCTGTCGTCCCGACAGTTCTGTTCCTTCACCTGAAGAAGGCTACTTGTGTTGTGGCCGGAACGTCGTGAGAATTTTATTGTCTTATTTTGTTTTATTGTTTTATTCTCATTCTACGTGACTTTACCGAAAGAACCAAGAAGATGAATACTCACAACAGCCAAACCTACCCCCTCCCCACCACCCTACAGCATCCTACAATCCTCACAGTGTTCACGATCATATCCACAACACCCCACCCACACACAATTCACAATACCCACAACCCCCTGCAATACCCACAACCCCCCCCCCCTGCAATACCCACAGCTCCTCACAAACTCTCTCCAACCACTCACACCACCACCATCACGTCTCAGAATTAATGAGTGGCGTCATGTGTTTGTGTATGCAAACACAACAACAACGACTGTGACTTTCTCGATAGCGACTCGACACAAGCGTGTCTCAAGACGCCCTGCCGTCTTCCCGTAAACAGTGGCTCCTCTTGAATTTAAATACGCCAAGCGGTTAATATTTTATATATTTACTGTAGATGTATGTATAGCGCGGTTGCTGAGCAAAAACTAAAGGCCCACTGAGCTATAGAGCTCCTTTTCAGAAGCGACCTGGCCACAAATGATAGTCCAATGAAGTGGCTAATGTGGCTATTTATAGCAGCCAAATACTCTTAACGCACGATGCTAAATGCGGAGTCAAAAACCGGAGGACCTGGAGAAAAATCCACGCGGCTACGGGGATAGAGAGAGACACGCAAACTCCAAATAAACAGCAGGCGTCAGGGTTGCAATCGAACCCAGGACCTCCTGCGTACCAAGCGAGGTAGCTAACATCTCGCCATCGCTGGGAACGCCAACCAGCCAGTAACAAACATCGCTATTAAACACGTTCATAGATAAGAGTGAACACCGGCGGGGGGGGGGGGGGTGGCGATAGGACGGAGTTCCAAGTTGGGGGGCACGGCAGGTGAGGGAAGGCAGCAGGAGAGTTTCACTTTCAGTTTTATTTATTAGGTACTAGCTTTACTACCCGGCTTCGCCCGGGACTTGGATCCACCACGCCCGGTCGCCTTTGTCTCCCCAGTGGCGATGTTCACACACCACACCACTTACTCGTTTGAGGCTGAATCGACCCTAGGGGAGGCCCAGGACCGGTTCAAATAATCGTCACCAGTGTTGGCCGTGAGCGGGAATCTAACTCAGGTCGCCGGGTTCGTAGCGCGGCGAGCTAACCACTACACTACCGCTCCCCCCACACACACACACGCGCGGGTCCATAGGTACACATACACACGCTTGCTGCAGACACGCACAACTTTCAGGGTGCGTACGGGAGTAAACGACTGAAATAATAAAGCAATGCTGCACGAAGAACGCCTTCGACCTGCGACACATTTGTATGGCACTTTAGCCGCGATCAGCAGGCACACTCCGTTACGCTTCCGCACACGGGTCACATGACAGATGTGACGTCACAGCTCACTTGCCGTGCAAAATATATCCATTATTGCGCCCCCCCCCCCCCCCAAAAAAAATATACAAAAGTGTATTTTTATAATTTTTGCATGGTGTACAGTCTGGAAAGTACCCACATGGCAATTTTCAAGTTTGTTGCATGTCGGGAAGTACGCTAAACATTTTGAACAGACACACATAATCACAACTTTCCCTTTTATATATATGGAGAAGATAACCCTGTGAGCCATGCGGCCCTTGACTCGGGTGCAACCGCAACAAAACAAAAACCACGAACAAGAAAACATCCTAAAAAGTGACTACGCGCAACAGGAAAAAAACAGGAAATTATTCCAGATTAAGTACCGTGTATGAACGCTGTGTGCAAAAAAATCCCAGTGGGATGAGCTGGGTGGAGAGAGCGCGAGAGAGAAGCGGCTGTGACGCGGGGTGAGGTCGGTGGAGGTGGTTGGCCACCCGTGTGTGGCTCGTGGGCGAGACGAGACGGACAGAAGTCTGCCTATTCAAATGCTCGCTGTCTCTCAGCGAACGGAGACGACGCTCCCCCAAACCTTTCGGTCCCACGGAGCCTGAGGGTCTCAATATTTCCCATTGGCAATCACGCGACTCGGCGGGGGAGGGGGGTGGGGGATGGATGGGGGACTTAGGAGACGCATACACTGTGTCGTGTTCTGAGCGCTCATCAGCGAACCATATTTGGGCACACAGTTGTCAAAGTATGTGATGCCGGGGTGGGAGGGGTGGTTAAAGGCGATAGGTTTGGCGTGATCGTGGCTGTGTGTGCGTGTCTTTGTCTTGTGTCTGTGTGTGCGTGTGTCTTTGTGTGTGTGGGGGGAGCGGCAGTGCAGCGGTCGGCTCGCTGCCCTCTGAACCCGGCGAACCGAGTTCGATTCCCGCTCGCGGCCTACACCAGCGAAAATTATCTGAACCGGTCCTAGGTCTCCCCTAGGTCGACTTAGCCTCAAGTGAGTACCCGGTGCGGTGTGTAAACATCGCCACTGGGGAGACAAAGGCGGTCCGGCGTGGTGCTGGCCACCCACCCCCTCGTGCGCCGTGCCGGCCTTTATAAGTGCTCGCTAACAGCACTTGCTCCAACAGTCTGTTCAGGCTATACGGGGGATCTTTTTCTCTTTTATATAGTTGTGTGTGTGTGTGCGCACGCTTTGAGCTTCCAGTTTGCAGCTGTTTTTGTACAGAAGCTGTTTCGTGTGACCCCGCGGTGCCCAGCAGCAACAGCTGTGCGAGTCCCCTGCAGGGTTTTGCCACGCGCGTGTGTGCGCGTGCGTGCGTGCGTGCATGCACCTGGCGCAGTCACGCAGTGTCCCACCAACCCCCCCACCGTCAACAACAGCTGGTGCCACGCACCAATCGGCTACCACTCATCACCACCACCCACTGCTGCCACGACTACCACCACCACCACTGTCAACAACCACAAACACCCACCACCCACCAACCCCCCCAGACACTGACGCCACTACAAACATGAACCACTCACCCACAACCACTACACACACCACCACCACCGACTGCTACCACCAGCACCGCTCATGCCTACCTCTGCCACCGTCATCCTCCGCTTCTACCCCTCCACTGCCAACTCCACCGCCAACACCACGTCGCCCACAACGCCCACTCGCCAACGCCACCGCCACAACCACCGTGGATAACACCCACCCACCACAACCTCCCTCTGCCGTCAACGCGACACAGCCTTTCACCCGGTGGCGGCGCTCGTAGTGAGCAAACCGAGCAAAATCTCAGGGCCCCCCCCAAAAACAGCTCAAGGGACTCGTGAAAGAATGAGGATGCGCCGAATGTTATCTCCCAACTCGTGAACCTAAAGAGCCACTTAACTCTCAAGAGATAAAATCTTGACTTGGAGCTTTCGTGACTGCATGAATTCATATTCTTTGGGGCTTTCGGTAAAGTCACGTGGGTAGGTTCAAAGAAAATAACACAAAAAACTCGGACGTTTCGATCGCGGCACAAGCGGTCGTCTTCGCTCGAGTTTCGATCGTCGTTTTTTGTGTTATTTTTTGTGTTATATCGTCGTTTTTTGTGTTATTTTCCGTGAACCGTGACTCTCCCGAACGACCCAGAGAATATTTCAAGAGCTAATGTAATTAATCTCTCTCATCTCTGTCTCGTCAGCGCTTATCCTATCGCATCTCACGACAAATCTGTCGCTCGTGTCCACACGGCTGTCGTTTCACTGCATCCGTCCCGTCTACGTCTCCCGTCCCTCGCTACGCCGTCGCCCACATTTCGCTCAGCCCACCGCAACACGATCTCTCGTCCAACCATACATCCCTTCTGTCATCTCGCTCGGAGTTTATACATTGAAAGGAGGGTAGATGTGGGGGGTGGGTGGAGGGGTGTGGCGGGCGGTGCGGGGGTGAGTGGAGGGGTGGGTGGGTTGGTTATGGGGGTGCGGATGGCCCGAAATAATTTCTGCTTATCAGGCCCCCAATGAGGCAGCACCATCGCTGCTTCCTCCGCATCACGTGCATCACCCCCCCACAACCACCCATCCCCCCACTCCCGCTGCCCCCCCCCCCCCAGGACTTGTCATTGCAGGTTGAGGTCAGGCCCCTCTTAGTCTCATTGCGCCTAAAGTTGGGCAACGCCGTCGCTCGCGCTGAGCCACGGCGCGGATTACGGCGGCCGTGGCCTTTCCAGCGCAGGCTTAGCGCGGGGTTGCCACCGGGGCCCTCTCACTTGGCCTCAGGTCGTTAATCACCACCCACCGGTGTGATGCGGGGCGCTGCCGATGATGCCGCTGACACCGCCGCTGCTGCGTTAGCAGTGGTGGCACGAATAGCGTAGACAGCCCAACACGTCGGTCAGTTACGCTGGCCCGAGGAGGAACACGTGTGTGTGTGTGTGTGTGTTGGGGCACTTGCCCCAACTGTCTGTGAAGGCTGTACAAGGGGATCTTTGTCTTTTATGTACAATCGGTGACGTTGGAGGCGTTCGCTCGGCGGTTGAAGAACCGACGTCGCCCAGGACGTTGCCCGTGTTAAATGTTTTAAGGGCAGGGTTATCGAGCAATTTGCTGATTTTATTTTTGCAATTACATCAGACGGATGAAACTGAACGCAGCGTGGCGACTGTGCGTTTTAAGTGTACGGCGTGACGAGAACGGCATTGCCGCATTCAGTGTGTGGTGCGTAATCAGCTGATGTCGACTTGTAAGAAGTAATAATCAACCAGACCAATCTCAGTGCATCATCCGATACAGAACCCTCGTGCCTTGCGATCTGATATCGGACCCACTTGTCATAGGATCTCTCGCAGAGCCCGTGTCTAGCATCATCCGATACAGAACCCGCGTGCCTTGCGATCCGATATCGGACCCACTTGCCATAGGATCTCTCGCAGAGCCCGTGTCTAGCATCATCCGATACAGAACCCGCGTGCCATTTGATGCCAAACCCTTGTTCCGTAAGCCCGTTCCGGTCCAGCCCTTCGAACGTCACCCGATTTGCACCGGCCGCGAGAGACTGCGAGCGAATGCCCCGTCCGGCCCCAGGCTAACGCCGTCGGCCCAATCGTCGTCGAATACCCAGGCGGAGATTCGTTATCAGCTACGGCTGCCTGGAGACCCCGGGAATGTGCACCGCTTGCAGGCGTGCTCGCGCACGCGTTTGTTTTCTGCACCGATTGCCCCCTCGCCCCACTCCTCCCTCCGTCGCCCCCCCAGCACCCTCAGCCCCTCCACCACCACCCGCCCCACCGCCCCACCCCTACGCCGGATTGGCGTGGACGCCGCGTGGACTCTCACGGCCTGCTGGGAGCGCGTCAAGAATTCCCTCCGACAAAGAAATTCCCATTCCGCTGTAACCCCCAGCGCCGATGGAACGATAAGGGAGCATTGGTTTAGCCAGGAAAGCCAGGCGGAGTCTCAAGGTTATTTTTCAAGAGGGTCCTGCTTTGGCGTAAATTTCACTTAGAAAAATAAATCTTTCCAACCAGGGTTGAAAACGTACATGCGGTAGATCTGTGTGTCCGTCCGTACGTCTGCAGAGGAGGGCTCACGGTAACTTTCGTAAACTTTCACGATCCAACGTGCTTAGAATTTGAGTGCAGAGTTGTGTCGCTTCTTCTTTCGTACGCCTGCTGATGCAGCTGCAGAGCAACAACAACTTACAATTTCGCATTCAGGTGGTCAAGCCCAGATAACCGCGTCAGGAGTAGCAGCGGAGTGTATCGCTGTGATGTCTCCTTCGTATTTGTGGATCGGGCGTCGTCCTCTGTGTTGCTGTTAGGGACTCATCCTCATTGCAAAGAGAGGCCACGGTTGATCAAAGTGTTGCCCGAAAAACAGGGCGATTAAAAAGTGCCAAAAAGATTCACCTTGGTGGCCAAGGCTAATGCCCGTCACGTCTTCTCGCCACGTCACGCCGCGTGTCGCGTGACGTCATCACCACGGCACGTCGCGTGACGTGGCGTGACGTCATCCCCACGTCACGTCACGTGACGTCGCCTCGCCACGTCACGCCGCACGTCGCGTGACGTCGTCATCGCCACGTCACGTCGCGTGACGTCGCCTCACCACGCCGCGCGTTGCATGACGTCATCGCCACGTCACGTCGCGTGACGTCTCTACGTCACGTCGCGTGACATCGTCTCGCCACGTCACGCCGCGGGTCGCATGACGTCATCGCCAGTTCCCAACGCTTCCTGGGACACGCGCGCGATGAATAACGGCGTGCGTTACAGAATCCATGCGTGTGCATGATTTTTATTCCTCGGTTTTTTTTTAAACGTCTTTTATTATACTGTATAAGCTTTTTTGTGGGAGGTTACCGGAGAACCCCGGAGAATAGTCACGGTCTCAAAAAACTTCGCTGTAGGGATGGGTTCAGATGCCTACTTACTGTGCTGCAATCTCTTGGCCAAATCTCAGGCCAGCGGGCTGCACTTGTGTTGTGGGTGTGCGTTCACACATCCATGTGGAGTGATGCCACTGAGCACTGGAAGGCCATCGCCCTCCAGCAACAGTGCAGGGTGGAGGAGCGATGCTCACAACAACGAGCAGCAAGAGCGCCGGGGCGGATAAAACGCAGCAAGTTGACACGGTGGTGCATCCGCCTGCAGGTTATCTCGGACAGTTAACCTATAACGCCTGAGTCTCGTCCGTGACCTTACTTAATCTCATCCACACTGTTTTCAAACACCACACTGCAGTTTACAATAACAATCACTCGCACACTAACTCATACACCGACTCACTCATTCACCCACTCATACACTCACACTGGCTCATACACTCACCCACTCAACAACAACAACCGCCATTCACCACTAAGTGGCGGTGACGTCACCACGACGCTTGTGTCAGGCTATGTGCGCGTTGAGATTACGTGGAATGTCGAACACCCGCTGGCAGGAGGTCACAGGGCAGACCCAGGTGCCACGGGTCGACTGACTGAGATGACTGGCTGATGCACCACCTGTGCCCCCTACTGTGCCAACTTGCTATGCTTCAGCCACCCTACACTCCGCTCGTTGTTGTGAGCATTGCTCCTCTGCCCTCCGTTGTTCTTGGGAGCCAGAGGACATCCCTGTCACACCCAAAGGTAAACAGGGAATGGCTCCGACTCCCGGTCACGTAGTTTTACCCAGGCCTGCTCACCATCATGAAGGTCCTTAATGATCATAAGAAGAGGGTCAGGGACTCCGAAAGCACGAAGAACAACCCAGAGCCCAGGTGTACTGATGGTAGCATAGGCCTTTACCAGGTCAATAAAGCAGATATGTAGGTTTTGTTGGAATTCCCTACACCTCTGCTGTAGCAGACGGACAGAAAATATGGCATCTGTGCAGGACCGCCCTTTCTTGAAACCGCATTGGGGCTCCGCAAGCCTCTCCTCAGCGTGTCTAGCAAGGCGATGATGAATAATCCTTGTCAGGACCTTTCCCGGCACACTGAGGAGTGAGATGCCCCTGTAGTTGTTACAGTTTGTGCAGTCCCCCTTCTTAAAGAGGGGGACCACCAGGACATCCTTTCAATCCTGTGGAACCCGTACAGTGGTCCAGACTGTTGTTATGATGTCATGTAGGGCAGTCTGCGCACAAATGCCACCCTCTCTCAGCATTTCACTTGGGAGATCATCTCTGCCCGGTCTCAGACTCTGGATCGCCTTCAATACTTCCTCAACAGATGGCACCTCAGCCAGCCATTCACAGGGGGTGACTTCCAATATTTGTGACACCGCAGCCTCAGCAGGTCATCCCTACTTTGTCACACGATGTTATCCAGGCTGAGGTATTTCCCCTCCCCCAGGACCTCACAGAAATGCTCAGCAAATCTGCAAACCTGTTCCTGAGGGTCGGAGATTGGATCACCGTTCTTTCCCCTCGTGATGGTAATAGGTGTGGCGCTGCAGGTTACTTTTTTGATGGAGTTAAATAGCGATTTGTGATCGTGGCCATTGAGACAGACTCCATCTCCTCAGCAACTCGCGACCACCACCCATCCTTGCAGCACGTCACGGCTCTCAGAACCTCCAAGCGAAGGCTGCGGTAAGCCTCCTCATTCTCTGATGTGGGATACTGTAGACGATGAGAGTGGGCCTGTCGCTTTCTCTCAGCCAGCCTTAACACCTCCTCTGTCAGCCAGGGTCTCTGGGGAGGTCTGGACCGTGTACCCAAAGCAATCATTGCATCTGCATGAGCCACAGTCCTAAACCTCGCCCATTTCCCCTCGACATCAGGAGGAGTGGGGGACAATGCCAACCCCAGCCGCAAGCGATGATGAAATTCTCGCTTGTAAATTTTAATCAGCTAGCTGAGACCAGGCCACTATGGGTTTGAATGAGGTCCTGGGTGTACACTCACCACCGGAGTAGAAGAACGGCAGGCGCATCTTACAGGTGACAAGTCGATGGTCAGTGGGCAGATCAGCTCCACGGTAGGTCCTGGTGTCAAGGACTTGGGCCCGCATCCGCTGTTCCGTCACTATGTAGTCCAGCAGATGTTCTTGCTTGGACCCGGCATGCATCCATGATGTTATGTGGATGCGCCAATGCCGGAACAGCGTGTTGGTAATTACAAGCCCAAGGGCTGCACAAAAATCTAGCAGCCTCCTACCGTTGTTATTGAGCTGATCTGGCCCATACCTTCTAATCACTCCAGACCAGGTGCCAGCATCAGGACCAACTCGGGCATTGAAGTCGCCCAACAAGATGACTCTATCCCGAGGGGCCACTTTTAGCCAGCACCTGTGACAGGAGGTCATAGAAGGCATCTGACTCATCGGCCTTGCCTGCATCCCTCCACGTATGTTCGTCTTCGTTGGGGGCATAAGTAACCACAACCACCACTCCTTGCCTCTGGTTGATAGGAAGGCAAGCCCAAAGTAGTCTGGGGCTTCCAGCTTTCCACACCTCACCACCACACTCCCACGCTCCCTTCATTCTTTTGTTCAAAAGAAGAGTTGTTTGGCAGTCTGCTGCCCCGAGTAGAGGACTGTCCACCCCTCATGGTGGTCCATCGGACCTCCTGAATACCACAAAGATCCAGGCTGTACCGGTCCATCTCCCGACAGAGGAGTAGCAGCCTCTCTTCCGCAGTGAGCGTTCTAACATTGCACGTGGCCACACGTAGTGGTTTTTTGTTGTTTCTGGAGGAGCCCCGAGGGTAAGGATGCAGTCTCCTGGCTCCGCCAATTGGGGTATGGCCAGGAGACGTCATCGACGCCTGTCCCCCCCGGGGCCCTCCGGCACAAGCTTAATTAGATTTTTTAGACGTGGTTTTATGGTAATTAATTGAAAGTGGAGGGGTTACCAGCTCCTCGCACCCGTCCAGAGCCCCCATTTGGCCGCTGTGGTGGTTACAAACGCCATGAGGGGAATGGCCAATCTAAATTGGCCCTCCCCCCCACGGCACTGCTCACCAAAGCGTTGCCGTCCGGCACCAACGAGGAGGTAGGGGGTTGTTTTTTACGAACCCACTCATTCATTCATTCATCCACTCTTCCACTCACCCACTCATTCACTCACTCATTCATCCACTCATTCACTCACTCATTCATCCACTCATCCACTCACCCACTCATTCACTCACTCATACACTCACTCACTCATACACTCACTCACTTTCACACTCATACACTCACTCACTAATACACTCGCTCATACACTCACTTGCTCATACACTCACTCGCTCATACACTCACTCGCTCACTCACTCACTCGCTCATTTGCTCACTCACTCACCCGCTCATACACTCACCCGCTCATACACTCACCCACTCACACACTCACACACTGGCTCATACACTCACTCATACACTCACTCATCCTCTCGCTCACTCACCCACCCCACTCACCCTCTCACCAGACTGGGCATCACAACACACCTCTCTTTCTGCCTCTTCCCTCGCACTGCTGCATCTGGCAATTCCCTCCTCCCGTCTTTCTTTTTTTCCCCGAGCTCATAAAATAATAACCTTGCCCAATTCAAGAAGCACATTTACGGTACTGTCTATCATAACTCTGGCAGTGCCGTTTGCTGCTGGCCCCTTGGCGTTTTGAGCTTTTGGGGGGGCCCCGTGCTGGGAAATTGTTAATCGCCCAACGAGCCTTTGACGCTTCACGCAATAACCCCAGAGGTGCACCTAGCCTGGCGCAGGGCGCCGGGGTGACACATCGCCGTCGCTTCGTGGCGAACGGCGGCTGTTGTTGTACGTACACGGGCGTACGCACACCTTTTATGGAGCTTTCATTGGGCTCGGGAGCGCTGGGGTGGAGATGGTGTGGTGGTGGTGGTGGCGGGCGCGCTGGTGCTGGGTGGACGCTATTTTAAGCTGGGGGCTGCTATGTTCCAAGGGACCGTCAAAGTCAAAGAGTCAGAGCGGCCTCCGCGGACAGCGGCTCATCTCACGCTCTTAGAAATTCCTCGTTCCCGTGGCAGGGCCACGTGCTGCTTGTAATCAAAAGTCAGCGTTTTTGTGCGTTGGGGGCGGTGCTCACCTCCCCGCTCACAGCCCTGAGCCATCGATGGAAATTGCACATTCCTACGACGGGGTCGGGGCGGGGGGGCGAGCTTACCGTAAAAAAACAGTCACAACGTTGGTAGCTATTTTATCGACCCTGGAGGGATGATGGGCCGAGTCAACTCCTCAACAGCCGGGATGGGAGGATCCGCTCGTGCCATTGCTCCGAGCCACCCGAATCCGTGAGGTGCGGGAAACCTCCAACGCTCCGCCAGGTCGCGCCACGTGCCGCTCGGCTCGACGTCCGACGTTTCCCTCCACGAGCTTCTGCAGGAACTGAATTGAGCCGCCGCTCGCTTCCTCGATGCTTTAGTGTTGCCGGCCGCCGCTCGCCGCTGGTGTTGACGGTTTCTGGGCGCCACGGTGGCTAGGAGATGTTAACTGCCTCGCCTGGTGTACAGGGGGTCTCGAGTTTGATTCCAACCCTGAAGCCTGCTGTATATTTGGAGTGTGCGTGCCTCTCTCTACCCATGGTCGAGTGGATTCTCCGGCTCCTCCGGTTTTTCCCTCCACATTTATAATCAGCACCACGTGTTTATGGAGTATTTGGCCGCTGTAAATGTCCCACGCGATAAGCCACTTGGTTGAGCTGTCACTTGTCATCGCCAGGTCGCTGCTGACAAAGAGCTACAACAGCTCAGTGTGGCCTTACCTGTGAAAAATAAATAAAAAGTTTTTTATTAGTTTCCTGACGCCAAATTGGCTCGGCTCGCCCCCTCCCCCCCCTCGACTGACGCAGGCCGGGCGACGTTTCTTGTGAAGCCGCACCGCAGGAGGGGGGGGGGGCGGCGGTGGCGGACCCGGGGGGCGCCCGGCTCGCCCCGATCTCACGGCGCGGCAGCTGCAACGGCGGCCGCGAGCTCCTGATTTCCGTCCGTCACAACTCCAGCGACCTCCACCTCTGCCCAACCCGGCGGTGTCAGTGGGTAACGGCCGCAGCCAGTCGATCTTTAGGCCGCGTGAGGTGGGTGAAGCGTGGTCAGTGTGGAAGAGTAGGCCGGCTCTCTAGAGCTCCAGCGGCAGTAGTTGGCGGTGAGCACGCCGCTGCAGGGATGCACGTTCAGAATCGGATTCTTTTATTGAGAACGGAGGAATCCGATGAGCCACGAAGCTCTTTTTTCACACAGAGTTGTCACAGATGTGTTCGCCCATTCAGACGGAAATCACCAGCTTCACTTTGGGGGATAAAGCTTCCAGGTGCAGGGTTCACGTTCACGATGGCGGTGGTGATGGCGGCGATGGCGGTGTTGGCGGCGATGGTGGCGATGGCGGTGATGGTGGTGATGGCGGCGATGGCGGCAATGCCGGTGACGTCGGTGATGGTGGCGATGGCGCTGTTGGTGGCAATGCCGGTGGCGATGGCGCCGATGGCAGGTGCCAAATGGCCAAGTTGACCCTGGCCGGTGTTTGAACTGGTGTTCTTTGCGGTCAGGGGTCTTGTCGGTGAGCCAATGCCTCCGACTCACAATGTGCTGCCCTTGCGCATGACTGACCGTGGTGATGCATTTTAATTTTCAGCGCCGGCTGTTTCTCGCGAAGCCAAGGGCTACGGGGGGGGGACAGCGGTACCACCCCCCCCCCCCACCACCTCTCCTCTCCCTGCTCTCCCTTGTAATAGCAGCAGCGCATCTCAATGGGCAGACGATATAAATAGGAGCCGTCAAGGACTTTTAATAGAGACCGTAAACAAAGGTCTGAGAACAACAGGAGTGGCAAAGACCCGCTAGCTTGCCGCCGTAGTCGTTGTCATCGTCGCCCGTGGTCAATCCACTGCTGGATGAAGGCCTCCCCATTCCCGAGCCGCCACCATCTCGCCCGCCGAGCGCCTGCACGCGCGAGGCCGATTTCATCGCTCCTTCTCTCCGGGTGGACGTGCCCTCGGACGCGTCTCCCTGCCTCGGCTACCACGCACCGTCACTCTTCTTTATCATCACGGCCATCGCCCCTCCTGGCCGTGACGCGTCCCCGCCCGAGCTTAAAAACAGTTTGAACGACGCCATTGACCTGCGGTGGCTATGAGATGTTAACTACCTCGCCTGGTGTGCAGGAGGTCGTGGGTTCGATCCCGACCCTGTCGCCTGCTGTACATTTGGAGTTTGCGTGTCTCTCTCTCATCATCATCACGGTGGCTATGAGATGTTAACTACCTCGCCTGGTGTGCAGGAGGTCGTGGGTTCGATCCCGACCCTGTCGCCTGCTGTACATTTGGAGTTTGCGTGTCTCTCTCTCATCATCATCACGGTGGCTATGAGATGTTAACTACCTCGCCTGGTATGCAGGAGGTCGTGGGTTCGATCCCGACCCTGTCGCCTGCTGTATATTTGGAGTTTGCGTGTCTCTCTCTCATCATCATCACGGTGGCTATGAGATATTAACTACCTCGCCTGGTATACAGGAGGTCGTGGGTTCGATCCCGACCCTGTCGCCTGCTGCTGTATATTTGGAGTTTGCGTTTCTCTCTCTCATCATCATCACGGTGGCTATGAGATGTTAACTACCTCGCCTGGTATGCAGGAGGTCGTGGGTTTGATCCCGACCCTGTCGCCTGCTGCTGTATATTTGGAGTTTGCGTTTCTCTCTCTCATCATCATCACGGTAGCTATGAGATGTTAACTACCTCGCCTGGTATGCAGGAGGTCGTGGGTTCGATCCCGACCCTGTCGCCTGCTGTATATTTGGAGTTTGCGTGTCTCTCTCTCATCATCATCACGGTGGCTATGAGATGTTAACTACCTCGCCTGGTATGCAGGAGGTCGTGGGTTCGATCCCGACCCTGTCGCCTGCTGCTGTATATTTGGAGTTTGCGTGTGTCTCTCTTCCCGTGGTCGTGTGGAATTTTCTCGCGTGTTTCTAATCCAGATTAAGTAATTGTGCGATGTACAATTTTTGAATTTCGCAAACTTGGATCCTAAGGTCCACTCGCGAAGCAGGCGGCGGCGTTGTGCTATTACGGTCATCGCCCCCGCGGTATTAAGCAGGGCGGTCGCTGGATTCGAACCGCGAACCTCTGCAACAATAAAGTGGTGAACGCGCGGGCAACGGCTGGGCCGCGTCCGCACTGCCCAATGTGAGAGTGCGTGCGTGCGTGTGTGCGTGCGCGCGCAAATGTGTGTGTGTCCCACGTGTACACGCGTGTGCATGCGTGTGCGAATGCACGTGAATGCTCGCACATGTGTGTGCGTGCATGTGTGCACGTGCATTCACACAAGTGTCAGTGTGTGTACGTGTGTGCGTGTGTGTGCATTAACTGTGGGGAGCGGTAGTGTAGCGGTTAGCGCTACGCTGCGCTTTGAAACCGGCCACCCGAGTTTGAGTCCCGATCGCGGCCAACACCAGTGACGATTATCTGAACGGATCCGAGGTCGATTCAGCCTTAAAATTATTGAACATCGCCACTGGGGAGACAAAGGCGGCCGGGCGTGGTTCTGGCCACCCACCCCCTCGTGTTTGAGGTGCCGGCCTTCATTTGTGCTTGCTAAAAGCACTTGCCCCAACGGTCTGTTAAGGCTCAACGGGGGATCTTTGTCTTGTGTGCGTGTGTGTACGCGCTGTGAGCGAACTCGGAGCCAGCTGACACACGGATACAGTTTCCAAGAAACTGACACCCGTGCATCGGCCACTAACTCACCACACACACACACACACCGCCCCCCCCCCCCCAACTCCAACCCCTAGAGTGTGTGTAACATGGTACATGGTGAGTGACGTGTGGTCATGGTGTGTGTTGATGGGGCGGTGTGTGTTCATGCGGCGTGTTCACGTGGTGGTGTGTGTTCGTGGTGTGTTGTTGGTGTGGTTTGTGTACTTAGGTTGGCGTGGACCACGTGGTGGTGTGTGTTCGTGGTGTGTTGTTGGTGTGGTTTGTATACTTAGGTTGGCGTGAACCACGTGGTGGTGTGTACGTCGTCATCGGCAGTCCCTGGGGGGTTTGAGGATGACGTCCGTCAGGTTCAGTGGTGCCTCTCGAGGTGACCGAGGAGTCCAATTCTGGATCCGCAGATCTTTGGCCGTTGGGGGCATGCCCACGCGGTCCCAGATGGAAGTGGAATCTGCGGTGCCGGATCGGCTGCGGTACCGGATCGGCTTCCTTTTTAATTCTTTTTTGCCGTCGATCCGGTTCGGCATCGAGACCTTGTTGGGTCCTGTAGTGGGCCCGCGGCCTGGGGGATGCAGCGGCACCACCCTAGGCCGTCGGCGGCCTGCTGCCCCTCCCAGTCTCGAAGGCTGATTATTTTTCCCGCACTTCAGGGAGGACTCGAGGGTATCCTTGAACCGCTTCATTTGCCCTTCCCTCGTCCGCTGACCGTTGGAGAGCCGGGAGGAAAGGCGGTTCTCAGGTACGCGGATGCAGTGCCCGGTTTCATCGGAGTTGTTTTCTTTTCGAGGTATCGCATCAATGCTGGCGGTGTCAGCTTGGAGGAGGACACTCGCATCGGTGCAGCGATCTTCCCACTCGATCGTTCCCTGGATTTGGCGGAGGCAGCGCTGACGGGAAGTGCTCGAGCGCGGTGCCGGTGGCACCGGCAGGTTGTCTGCGTTTCGCTGCGATGACGAAGAGGAGAGTCCGGTGCTGGCGCACCGGACTCTCCTCTTCGTCATCGACGCTGGTGATGACTACCGAGGTAAGGGAAATACTCCACGTAATTATGGGTTCAAGGGCCTCTCCATCGACATCAATAGTCAGGTGGGATGTTTGGCTGGTCGCATGGCGGTTGGTGGAGGATCTTCATTTTGGCTATGTCCAAGGTTAAGCCGAGTCTCTTATGTGCACGGTCGAATACATTGACGGTCATATGGATGTCCTGATTAGAGGGAGCCACCACGAAGCAGCAGTCGTCGGGCCGTGGATGTCCTGTGCGGTCAGGTTCTTCTTCGTTGCCCGAACACGTCCGATGTTGAAGAGCTTCCCGTCCAGACGCTGACGCCGGACGGAAGGCGACCGTGGACGAGGAGGGTGACCGTGACCATACAGGTGGTCGATAAGGTGGGGAGGGGGGGGGGGTTGGGGCAATCACGCAGCCCTGTCTGACACCCGTTCTGATCTCAAAGACATCCAAGACATCGGAGAATACTCCGAAGGGCTTTCCCGGTCGAGGGAGTCAAATGCCTTGGTTAGGTCGGTGAATGCCAAGAACAGTTCTTGATGCTGCTCTCGACACTTTTTCTTGAATCTGTCGGGCAGCGAAGACCGTATCTGCAGTGCCCCGGGATGGTCGGAATCCGCACTGTGTCTCTGGCAGGACCTTCTCGGCAACAGGACTCGGGACGATTGAGCAGGATGCGGGCCAGGATCTATCCGGCCATAGACAAGAAGGGAGATCCCCCTGTAGTTTCCACAGCATGACTTGTCCCCCGTCTCGAAGATTGCCCCATTCCTGAGGTCGTCTTCACGCCAAATCCGGAGGCTCTGCTTGTGGAGCCTTGAAGTGAGCAGGTGGCCGCCGACTTGGGAGACTTCAGCTGTGATGCCATCCGGACCGCAGGCTCTGTTCGACTTCGTCTGCTCGTTGGCCACACGCCTCTGATCACCGATGGTTCGTAACTTGGAGGGTCTCATCCGTCATGGTGGATTCCCCGTTCAGGAGCTGTTCGAAATTCTCTTTCCGGCGTTGACGGATGGCATTGTCGTCCTTCGGGAGCCGGAGATCCACCGTGTGACCTGATGGGCTTTTGTCCTGTAGAACGAGGTCCAAAGATCACCCTTGTTGCCTGGCAGAAGCTCCGCACGTCGTGCCGGTCGGCATATCCCTCTACCCCCCCCCCCCCCGCGTGCCTTTTCCACCCACCGGCCGTTCCTCGTAGCGCGGATCTGCCGTGGCGTTTCGGCCTGCAGGTCGGCGGTAACGCTGCGGTCTTGCGCCGGGTCCTCCGGTGGCTTTTGGCAGGCGAAAGGGGAAGGCAGCGACGCTCGCACTCTAGGAGTGCCGCGGATCTGGGCGTCGTTTGCGTCGAGCCAGTGCTCTTGTCTTCGGGGGGTTCCTAGCCGATGGCCCTGGCCGCGCGAGTGTTGCGGTACGGTGGCCCCATTGTGTGTGGGGTGGCGTGTACACGGCGTGTACACGGTGTGTGGGTTTGTGTGTACACGGTGTGTACACGGTGTGAGGGGTGGTGTGTACACGGTGTGTGTGTACACGATGTACACGGGGTGTGTGTACACGATGTGTGTGTGTACACGGTGTGTGTGTACACGGTGTGTGTGTACACGATGTACACGGTGTGTGTGTACACGATGTACACAGGATGTGTGTACACGATGTACACGGTGTGTGTGTACACGGTGTGTGTACACGATGTACACGGTGTGTGTGTGTACACGATGTACACGGTGTGTGTGTACACGATGTACACGGTGTGTGTGTACACGATGTACACGGGGTGTGTGTACACGGTGTGTGTGTGTACACGGTGTGTGTGTACACGATGTACACGGTGTGTGTGTACACGGTGTGTGTGTACACGATGTACACGGTGTGTGTGTACATGGTGTGTGTGTGTACACGATGTACACGGTGTGTGTGTGTGTGTACACGGTGTGTGTGTACACGATGTACACGGGGTGTGTGTGTACACGGTGTGTGTGTACACGATGTACACGGTGTGTGTGTACACGATGTACACGGTGTGTGTGTACACGGTGTGTGTGTACACGGTGTGTGTACACGGTGTGTGTACACGGTGTGTGTACACGATGTACACGGTGTGTGTGTACACGGTGTGTGTGTACACGATGTACACGGTGTGTGTGTACACGGTGTGTGTGTGTACACGGTGTACACGGTGTGTGTGTGTACACGGGGTGTGTGTACACTATGTACACGGTGTGTGTGTACACGGTGTGTGTGTACACGGTGTGTGTGTACACGGTGTGTGTGTGTACACGGGGTGTGTGTACACGGGGTGTGTGTACACGATGTGTGTGTGTACACGATGTACACGGTGTGTGTGTGTACACGGTGTGTGTGTGTGTACACGGTGTGTGTGTGTACACGGTGTGTGTGTGTACACGGTGTGTGTGTGTACACGGGGTGTGTGTACACGATGTACACGGTGTGTGTGTACGCGGTGTGTGTGTGTACACGGTGTGTGTGTGTACACGATGTACACGATGTACACGGTGTGTGTGTACACGGTGTGTGTGTACACGGTGTGTGTGTACACGGTGTACGGGGGAGGGTGGGGGGGGCAGCACTCGGCAGGCCACAGGAGTTGGTCAGGTGGTCACGTGTCGGGAATTCTCAGCACCGGCCCTGACTGCGCCGCGGGGCTCAACGCGACCCGGGATTACAACTCATCCTCCTCGTTACACCTCGTTAGGTGTCACAACCACCACAGCCTCACCGAGCTCCATCGCCTCACCCTACATAGCATCATGCCCACATTCCTTCATTCCCTCACGGACCCATTCCTTCATTCTCTCATGCCCTCATTCCATCATTACCCTCATTCCCCCATGCCCCCATTCCCTCATGCCCCCATGCCCTCATTCCATCATTCCCTCATTTCCCCTTGGTCTGATTCCTTCATATCCTCACTCCCCCGTGCCCTCATTCTCCCGTGAACTCACTGCCAATTCCCTTCCCAGGTCAAAACACAGTGCAGTGGACCCCCTCCCACACGCTGCCTCTGTCACTTCACGAAACTCTCCTGATATCACCGCTGGATGTTAGTTCTGGTGGTAGTTCCTGCGTTAGTTCTGGCGGTGGCACTGGCGGTAGTGCCGTGGTAGTTCTGGTGGTAGTGCTGGGTCTAGTGCTGGTGTTAGTTCTGGCGGTAGTGCTGAAGGTAGTTTTGGCGGTAGTGCTGGTGGTAGTTCAGGCGGTAGCGCTGGTGGTAGTTCAGGCGGTAGCGCTGGTGGTAGTTCAGGCGGTAGCGCTGGTGGTAGTTCAGGCGGTAGCGCTGGTGGTAGTTCAGGCGGCAGTGCTGGTGGTAGTTCAGGCGGTAGTGCTGGTGGTAGTTCAGGCGGTAGGGCTGGTGGTAGTTCAGACGGCAGGGCTGGTGGTAGTTCAGGCGGTAGGGCTGGTGGTAGTTCAGGCGGCAGTGCTGGTGGTAGTTCAGGCGGTAGGGCTGGTGGTAGTTCAGGCGGCAGTGCTGGTGGTAGTTCAGGCGGTAGGGCTGGTGGTAGTTCAGGCGGCAGTGCGCGTGTTTCTCGTCAAGTTGCTTCTCTCAGGAGGTTGGGATGTTATTGACGCACACACCGCGCAGGGATGAATGTTCAGGGTTGCCAAGGCAACGGAGACTTTCTTTCACCGGCTCTTCCGTCATCGCAGCTCAATCCAATTCCCCCTCTCCGTCATCCCGCTCCTCCGTCTGACTATGCCCCTCCTGCCTCTCACCATCCCTCTCCTCCCTCTCCTCCACTCTCGCTATCCCACTCGTCCCTCTCCCCATCTCTCTCTCGATTACTCTCCCCATTCCCTCTCCTCCCACTCACCAACCTATCCCTCTCACCATCCCTCTCTCCATTTCTCTCTTTCAGTGTGTCACCCATCTCTCCAATCCGCCCAACTGTGTGTTATGATGAAAGCCGTGCGCGACGATGTGTCCATCACTCTGAGCTGGGGTTGATGGATCACGCAGGGATGGGAGTCCACTGTTTCTGCGTTGGTGGTATGGTGATGATGATGTGTGGAATGATGGTGGTGGTGATTATGAAAGGTAACAAGAAAGACCCATGAAGGTGGTGGTAATGGTGGTGCCGCCAGAACCACCACCACCAGCCCCGCCACCACCAGTGCCACCACCACCAGCAGCGCCTCCACTACTACCATCAGTGCCACCAGCACCATCACCACCACCAGCGCCTCCACTACCACCAGCGCCACCGCCACCACCAGCGCCATCGCCACCGGCAGCGCCATCGCCACCGGCAGCACCAGCGCCGCTCCGCGGCCCTCGGTGAGGCGAAGCAGCGGCCGCCTCCCTCCTCCTGCCGCCTTCCCTCGGCATCGCCTTGTGGAGAAACCGGCGACGTCAACTTCGCGAGGAGCCCCGGAGCGCGCGCTCGACGCATTCCAATTGCACCCCCCCCATGCCCCCCCAAATCTCGAATTCAACACACGGGACGCAGAGCCAGGCACTCGCACGGGCAGAGAGACACACGGAGAGTCAGGCAGATAGACACACGACATGCGGATAGGTGGACAGACGGACAGAAAAGTAGACGGGACAGATTGACAGGCAGACATACGGGGTTATACAAATGGACAGACGTGCATGTGAATAGACGCATGGATTGGACTGATAGGCGGACTGGCATGCAGAGACATATCGACAGGCAGACTCGTCAGATAGATAGATGGACAGGTCGGTTGACAGGGCAAACAGATCGGCCAGCAGACAGACTGCTAGACACGTAGACAGACGGGAAGCGGACAGGCAGACACTGATCGAGAGATAGGGAGGCAGACAGCCTAACGGACAGGCAATCAAATAGACGAGCACATGGGGCAGGCACTGCAGGCAGACACGAAGACAGCCGGCAGGGATGAGGGCTACCGTAGAATATCTCGGCGGGCGAATGTTAAAGGAGCAGATGGGCAGGCAAGGCAGGTGTGTGTCTGTGTGTGTCTGTGTCTCTGTGTGTGTCTGTGTGTCTGTGCTGATTATCTGAACCGGTCCTGGGCCTCCCCTAATGACGACCCGGCCTCAAATGAGTACCTGGTGCGGTGTGTAAACATCGTCACCGGGGAGACAAAGGCGGTCGGGCGTGGTGCTGGCCACCCACCCCCTCGTGTACCGTTCCGGCCTTAATAGGGTGCTCGCTAACAGCACTTGCCCCCTACAGTCTGTTACAGGCTACACGGGGGATCTTTGTCTGTGCTGGCAGATAGGAGTGGGGAGGGGGGGGGTGTGTGGCGGAGTCGGGCGGACGGGCAGCTAAACAAACAGGCGGACGGGACGGCCAATGCGTTGTGGGGTTCGTGACAGGCGGGGGAGGTGGTGGGGGCAGCACTGCGCTTGCGTACGGGAGGAGTCTTCGCGTCGTTGAGGATTCGCGTGCTTCGGCGTCGCCTCTGCGTGTTGGCGGTGCGCGGCGCAGCGCAACGCGCGCGCGTGTCCGTGGCGCGCGTGATGCGCGTTCTGTCTCGTATCACGTGTGTACCGCGTGTCGTTGTACAGTACATTTGTATGTGCTACGCGTGTTGCTCGTATTTATCCTTACGGGGGGAGCGGGATGGGTGGGGGGGTGTCTGTCAGGGCTCATGGTGTAGTAATGACTCTCACAAAATTTCGCTCTGACGTCCCCTGAATGTGTGTACGTTGAACTTCTTTCGCACCGCACCGTGGCCAACCGCGTACAGCGGCGGTTCCGGCGACCGCCGCTTGACGGTGGCGACTTTCATGCTGCGACGGTCTTTAGTCGGTCAACCCGTGCGGCACCCGGGGTCTGCCCCGTGACCTCCTTGCCAGCGGGGCGTTCGACAAGTCACGTGGCCTCGAGGTGCACTTAGCATGGCACAGGAGCTCCGTGGTGGCGTCACCGCCACTTAATGGTGAACGGGGGTTGTTGTTGTTGCTGCTGCTGCTGCGTGGCAATGCCGGTGGCCATGGGTGGTTGATGGCAGTGAGCGCCGGGCGGCTCAAACACAACAGCAAGTTGGCATAGTCGAGGGGCACAGGCGGTGCGTCGGGCAGTCATCTCAGTCAGCCCGTGCCACCCGGGTCTATCCCGCGACCCTCGACACTTCACGTGTCATTAAAGTGCACGTTTCCTGGCACAAGCGTCACGATGACGTTCATGGCGAATGGCGGTTGTTGTTGTTGTTGGTGGTGGTAGTGACAATGATGGCTCTTAGACACCCCCCACCCCGTGCAAACATCCATCCCCACCCCCAATTCCGCAGCACCCCACACACCCCAACCCGCACCCGTGTTGGAACGTGAACTCTGCCCCCGTGAACCCGGCGGTCTCTGCCCCCCTCCCACCCCTCACTGCTCCCTCCCCAGCCACGTGGTGTTGAGGTCGCCCCGCTGTTCAGGCATTCATCCGTTTCGTTGGGGCAACGTTTATGCCTCGTACAGGAATACACCCCAGGAGGTCCGGGAACAAAAGTCCGCGTGCGGTGCCAGCGGATGGACCCCCGCGGGGGGGGGGGGTGCCTGGGGGGTGCCTGGGGGGTTAGGGTCCGGCGGTAAAATATTTTCCGGCGCACAGCCCCGGGCAGCTCCGGTTGTCAAATTCAGCCGTAGGTTGGGGACTCTTCAGGAAATACATTCGACTGACGTTTTCTTTCCCGTACGGCCGATCGACTGATTTTTTTAATCTCGGAAGCTAAGCAGGTTTCGTGTGATCCTGGACATTGCTGGGATGGGTGGTGACCGCTGCGCGCAAAAACATGTTGTCGCAGCTGCGGGGTCACGCGAAGCCAGAGGGCAAGGTTGTACCGTATGCCCTGTAACTTTCTACGCTGCCGTGTGTCCTCTGCTCCGGCCGTCGCCAACTCGCGCAGCTGACCGGCGCGGTGAAGTATGGACGACCCGCGTGCTGCGTGGGGAGCCTATCGTACAGCCGTGGATTTTACCAAAAGGGCTGGATGAGTACAATGTCAATCTGCTGGACGGAGGCTACCCCGTGTCAGTTATGGTGCTCCTTTGACCATACTTCACCACGTCGGTTCAGTGCGGGTGGACAATGGGTAAATAGTGGGGGGGGGGGGGGTGCGTGCGGGGACGCTGAGCCGCTTCAGCTATCACTCGCCACTGATGCTAGCCGTGAATCGTATTCAAATCGGGTAGGGTTCATCGCACAGGGCGATCACCGCTCCATCCGCTCCGCGTACAGTACCGTGTGTTTATAAACTGAGCAAAAGGAGGACACGGTCACAATACCAATGCTTTTGTGGCCGCCTTTGTGTGCTTCGTGAATATTCATCCAGCAGTCGGGACAGTCCTGTGGCTCATGATGATGATGACGATGCGTGTGTGAGTAGATGGGTGGGGGGGTGGGGGGGGGGCGAGATGCTGGTGAGCAGCAGTGTGCCACCGCGGTGAGCCTTAAGTCGCCCCGAGCCTGGGCCACCAAACCTGAAGTTCGACGTTCATCCCCACGGCGAACATCAGTGGCGACGTAAGAACCGAACCAGAGCCTTCCCCGAACCCGCATCGCCCGTCCCGGTTAAGTTCGGGGGTCACCCAAACCTCCCACGAGCGACTCGGCGCCGGGGACCGCCGTATTAATCCAGCAGTGAATGGACCCGTGACTCACGGTTATGATAGTAATGTCAGCCGACTCTGACACGTGAGCCGCGCGAGGTTTACAATGAAGGTGGTGGTGGTGGGGGGGGGGGTCGAATCCCCATTATCTACACCACCCCCACACCACCCCCTCCCTCCCTCCCTCCATCCCCACCAGCAATTCCTGCACAAACAGAGAGACTGGGCGAGCTTGAGAGCAAGGTCGATTTGCTCCTGATAGAACATCAGCAGTGTTTACACGTGGCACGCGCGTGCGTGTGTGTGTGTTTGATTGTGTGTATGGGTGGGGGAGCGGTAGCGTAGCGGTCAGGGCACCGCACGACGGACCCGCCCCCCCCCCCGAGTTCGATGCCCGCTCACGGCCGCCACCCCGACACCGGGTGACGATTATCTGAACCGGTTCTGGGCCTCTCCTAGGTCGACTCAGCCTCAAATGAGTACCTGGCGCGGTGTGTCAGCATCGCCAATGGGGAGACAAAGGCGGCCGGGCGTGGTGCTGGCCAGCCACCCCCTCGTGTGCCGTGCCGACCTTCATAGCGTTCGCTAACAGTACTTGCCCCAAAAAGTCTGTTGAGGCTATGAAGGGGGATCTTTGTCTTTGTGCCACTGCGCATCCGTGTGTGTTAGTTGGTATCCGTGTGCTCGCCATATTTTTGCATGAGTGAGTGTGTGTATCCGTGTGTTCACAAGTGTGCGCGTGTGCATCCGTGTGTGAGATTGCATCCGTGTGAGAGTGCGTGGTTGTGTGTTTGTACGTGTCCGGGCGTGGTGCTGACCACACTAACCTCCCAGTACGCTGTGCCTGCCTGAATAGGTGCTCGCTAACAACACTTGCCCTGGCAGTCTCTAAAAAAGGCAATGTAACTGTGGGTCTCTCTCTCTCTTCCATGCGAGTGTGAACATGTTTGCTCGTCCATGTGTCTGTGCATGCACGAGTGTTTAAAGCACGCGTGTGTATCTCTGTGTGTGTCCGTGTCTATGTGTATCTGTATATGTGTATGTATGTGTGGGACTGCGTGTGGCAGTACGTGTGAATGTGTGTTTCTAATATATATGTGTCTGTGTGATTGTATGTATATGTGGCCATGTGTGTGTGTGTACTCTGTATGTATGAGTCTGTGTGTCTCTGTATGTGTGTGTGTATGTGCATGTGCCCATGTGTAAGTGTGTAAACATCGCCACTAGGGAGACAAAAGCGGCCGGGCGTGCTGAAGGCCACCCCACTCCCTTCGTGTGCCGTTCTAGCCTTCATAAGTGCTCGCTAACAGCACTTGCCCCAAAAGTTTGTTAATGCTATACGAAGTCGGGGGGGGGGGGGGTGTTGTATGTGCCTATGTATTTATGTAGTTACGTTTGTGTGTGTGTGTGTTTGAACGAGTGCTCTGCGTGACCCAGGCTGTATTTTTTTTTCCGAGCCGACCCTCTCACATCCTGGAAGCTGCCTCTCTCTTGTACGAAACCGGAGGTCTGGAGCCCAGGCAGCGGCTGTGGCAGGGTCGCTTTTTAACAGCAGCTTCGTTGGTCACGCGTCTCAAAGTACCCCCCCCCCACGTGCATTCCTGCACGCACTCGGACTCGAGCAACCCTGAGCGGGTTAGTTTAACACGCAGTAGCCTTTCGCGACCAATATCCATAATACAGGTTGTTGTTGTTGGGTTTTTTTTTACTTTTGATACCTGAGCGGGTTTTGACGCTTTCCCAACAACTAAGGCTGAAAGCGCAAACGCTTTAGCTGTAGAAGTGGTGGGGGGTCGCGGGCGGTGGGTGGGGGGGGCACGATAACTCTCGTAAAACTGATCCGACCTCAGTGATAATTGTGTATACATTTGTGTTGCTATCAAGGACGCGCCCGATTTCGAAAACCGGTCGCATCGTTCCGAGGGTTTTCCCAAAAATGTGGAGGTCGCAAACCAAGAATACAAATTTACGATTTTCAATTATGCCCAGCTGCTTGTGTGGGCTTTCGTGCCGCCAATGAAATACTTCCGAGGACAAAAAGCCGCGCTGTTACAGACGCGTACGTGTGCTTTTTTTCCTCCTTTGCTAAGTACGGTAATCGCCCTTCTCGGTGAAATCCGTCCACGTTTTTGTCTTTTTGCTGCTTCACGTTATACGGGAAACAGGAGGCAAACGCAACCCGGTCTTCCAACTTCTCCGTTGAATAATGACTACAAACGCTCTGGCTTAAGGCCTCCCCATGTTGTGTCGGTCATAGGGGAGGGTCGTTTGACTATACTTCACCACGCTGGTCAGCGTAGCTTGGTGAAGTTGGTGGTGGGGGGGGGGGACCCAGGTCAGATTGAGATATCGCTCGCCCACTGATGGTTAGCCGTGGCTTGAAATAAAACTCAGGTTTTCTGGGTTCATACCAGAGTTCGTAAAACCACCGTCCACTGATTTCACCTCTGATAGAACACAAGATGCTGTTGACCTTTGGAGCTACACAGCTTGGCTGCTTGTCCCTGACTTCTTCTTTTTCCTCCGGTCGATGTTGATGTAGAGGAGACAACCGAAATTTCACTGTGCGGTGGGTTGAGCCCAGATAATTGAGTCAGGAGTCGTGGAGTGGTTTATCGCCGCGGTGATGATGATGATGGTGATACCCCCTCCTTTATATTCGTGAATCGAGTCATTTTGTGTGTTCCACGGTTCTCTGTTCTGGATTGGTGACCACAGTCTCTCGCACACCACCGGAGACTTCCCGTTTGTCACTGGCTGTTCGGACAAGGGAGTCCGAATCTTCGTTTCTGATTTCAATAAAAAAATAAATCTTTGGGATTACAGTCAAGCAACTGGGACATTAGACAGCGTGCGGTAAACGTTTTGGTGGCATCGCACCGACACGCAGCCCTCCGCAATTTTTTCGCTCACGCCACTGCTGGCGGGGAGGCCTCCATCAGAGAAAGCTCCGGAGAGCTCCTCTCGACGGTGTTTTGGCCTACTCTTCCACGCCACTCAGACGGGAGTACCCACACTTTACCCCCAACTCACACGCGACCAGCTGAGCGAACCACGGTGGCGTTCCCGTTTTATACCGCTCGGTGGGACAGAGGCGCGGGGAGATTTAAAAATAAAATGTTAAAAATCCAAATTTATCTAAGCTGCCATGCTGGGAGGTAGAACCGCCCACCGCTTGATTGCAAGTTCACTGCGCCGAGCTATTACACCATCGCCATCCCTGTAAGAACTTGTATTGATTTTCATTTCGTGTGTCGTTCAGCCCCTGCAAACCATGACCGTTACTGTGGTGCCGATTATAATTATAGAAGCACTCGAAATGACTGCATGGATAGGAACACTCAATATGTCTCCCCATCATTTACTGTGGTGTCCTAAATTCACGTGGGAATTAAACATTATATAACCTTGCAAAGATTCGTTTCGGTCGGATGATTTGTTGTTAAAAGGCTTATCATTTAGCATCCGTCTCTCGTGGTATTTTTTTCCGTAGCTTTTTTTTTACTTAAATAAACAGTGCTTATTTGCTCAGCGAAAGAGTAAATAGGAAATCCAGGGGTGTAACAACGACGCCTCGATCCATCGACTAATTTTCGATTGTTTAGCTCACGGATACGCGCGTCGGAGCGCCCGCCAGTGCGCGTACGATTCAACGATTCGAGGCTACGGGGTCGGTAGGTCACAAAACAGAGCACTGAGCCAGCCGTTCACCGCGGAGTTACCTGGGTCCAAATCCATATCGCCGCCTTTGTTAGAACCGGATTCTCTCTTCGTAGAGAGTCGACGGTCTCGGCCTGGTAATCAATGACTCCGCACACACAAATGCATCACGTTGAATTTTGACAATTTCTTTGGTGATAATTTAGTTTTTTATCTGTGTACATGCTGTATGTAATGAGTTCACAAGGACCCCCTTGCAGCCGTTAGAGGCCGCTTCAATATTGAAAGAAAAAAAAGTTTTTTCTTGAATTGAACTGTGACCCTGAATGGTGACAATTCATGGCAGATGGATAGAGGGTGTAAACAAAAACAGGTAAAGGCACAGCCGTGCAATTGCTCGCTCACGCCACTGCTGGCGGAAGGGCTTCCAACTAGAGACAGCAGGATATTGGTCGGCCACGCTGGACAGACAGTTTGGAAGCGGTGGGAGAAACCCAAGTTTTACCGAACTACAGTGACCTGCCGTTCGACTGTGGTGCATCCACATTCGTACTGCCGGGTGGACAGACGCAGCGTGGCCGGGGGGGGGAGCATTCAAGAAACGTGGGTGAAAGGGGTGACTTGTTGCACCTCTGCTAAATACTCTCCAACTGACACTGCTGTTCACTCTTCGGCTATCAATCGACTAAAATGTATTTAATCGACCGCTTTAATCGTGGTCGATTACTTCAGGGCCCTTTTTTTAAAAAGTCTCAGGCCACCCCCGCACCCTGCCCTCCCGAAGGCAGGAAACCCCCTGACGAGCCATGCGCAGCGCGACGCGGCTGATGATGCCGATGGCGCCACCAAGACCGCGTCCTCCTCGCCTCCCGTTCAGCGGCACACGTGGGAGCAGAGGTGAGACTGCGCTTTCTTTTCAGAACCTAACTTTGTGTTGTCCCCCGAGCCGAGTTAACGGAACCTATCATCGGTTGCGCAATCGATTGCTTAAGTCATCGGACAGAACCAGCTGTAAATCGGAATACCCTGAGCCAGTTGTCGTGTTCCGTGACCGCGTCTGGCCCAGCCCCGCGCTGTGTTTCACTTGGCCTCCGGGAGTCGTGATGCCGCGCATTCATTTGGCCGAGGCTTCTGGGTTATGAACGCGGCGATTTTGTCAAAATGTGCGATGTTTGCGCTCGTTTGTTGTGTACAGACGGCGTGTTGCAGTGGAGAGAAAAGAGGGGCCAGCTCACATCCTCTTCAAGTCGACCATTTTAACACGACACCGTTGTGGTGGTGGTGATGATGACGACGATAATCCTGCGGGCCCGAACAACACACGCTAACAGCCCGAAAACACATCACAAAGCTACGCAGGAAAGGCCGCGACGCCAATCGCTTAATTGGACTAATTTGTGCATTTTCCCCAGCCCCCTGCGCCTATTACGGAGAGGCTGGCTGTCTGCGTGTGTGTGTGTCATGAAATGCAGCTTGTGAATTAGAGGTATACGACGCATCAGACCAAGTGCAATTGATATGAACTGTAAATCTGTAGAAAACGCCGCTGACGTTAAATATCGTGCCAACTTTTTAGACTTTATAATAATGTATCATTTCGAAGGGGGGCAGGAAGGGGGGAAGGGGGGGGGGGGTCAGGCCTTCAGCCCCTCCTCCACCCACCCCTGCCGACGATGTGACGGGGCTGTTGTGGGTTTACTCACCAACACAAAAAACCCGTTAGTGCTTAAGTAGTAACTAATTGGCACATTTTTGTTTACGTGACAAACCTTACTAATTGGCCGTGTCGGGTGGCGGCGGGTTTAACGACGCGTTTATATTCGCGCGATCCAACCCCAAGCAAAAACAACATTTTATCGTGAATAATATTGGGTCGCGAAAGCCTGCAGTGTTGAAGGGGGCTGCCTGTACTCTGCACACTCCTCCAGCACAATGACTGCATGCATCAGGAGGGCATAGACGTGGCACGATGATGCCCACCTGTGATGGAGTGTTTTAATTCATAGCTTTGTCCCACGGGGTGGGTAAGGGGGGGGGTGAATGGGGTTTAAAGGTGGGTAGTGAGTGGGGGGGGTACAGCTGGATTAATTTTAGTCACGTGTTCAGCGCTGAGTAAGAAGCACCTGGTGTTTCTCCACGGCAGTTTGGCACGGCCTAAAAAAAAACGCACCGCCCAAGGTCTGACGCCGCGGGTGCTAAAAATATGTTTATTTATTACGACAACTTATTTTAACGTTTCTTCAGGTGACCTTTGATCCACAGAATAAACGAGGAACAGCATTTTCCTACTCACTCTACCGCTGAGTAGTATGCCCGCTGTTTGACTGGCCAGACCGATGTGTTTAATTCCCTTCGCCGGGAAGTTCGCCAGAATTGAGCGCAGGAACAAAAGTAACCAGATGGGTGATTTTTTTTTCTGTGTATGTAGTCATCGTTGACGGTCTAAGAGCATCAACCCTCACTGTACTTGAAGACCCAATTTTTATGTGACTGTGGGGGTCTCTGTATGAGTCGTTGGGTCTCTGTGTGAGTCTATGGGTCTCCAGCACACACATTCTGTATAATCGTGCGGTCGCATTTAGTACTTTTGTTCAGTAGGAAATCACTCAGTCCCCTCAGATATCCCTTCCTCCTGTCATCCGTGCTGTTGACTCCGTGCTCCAGGTTTTAGTTCAGGCTCAAAACCATATTTTCAATTCCATGTCAGAATTCCTCATTCTCTCTAAATATAACGTAAATATTCCCACTTTCTGTGCTGTGTCTTGAGATGCAGTCGCATTTAGACACAATATGAATCCACATCGTATTAAATCACACGGAGACCCATAGACTCACATGAAGGCCCATAGACACACACGAAGACCCATAGACTCGCATATAAATCATAGGCTTATGGCTGACTTCACCTTGCTTTCTGTTACATGAATATCGCCTTGCTGTGCCGTGTCTAGAGATGCGGTCGCACTTAGACACTGTATAATGCCAAACTGTACCGTATTGTATAATATTCTCTTTTTAGCCACAGGACGGGGGGGGGGGAAACTCACTGAAGATGCCTCATGTGGGCATCCACGATAATGCGGGGGAGAAAGAGTGAGAAACTATAAACTACTCTTCAAAACTTCGAAAATATTTTTATTTTACCAGGTAAGGCCTACTGAGCTATATAGCTCTCTTTCGGAAGAGACCTGGCCACAAATGATAGCTCAACGAAGTGGCTTATCATGTGGAAATATATAGCAGACAAATGCTCTAAACGCGTCATGTTGATTCTAAATGTGGAGGGAAAAACCAGAGGACCCGGAGAAAAATCCACGTGACCATGGGGAAAGAGACATGCAAACTCCAAATACATAGCTGGCGTCAGGGTCAGGATCGAACCCACGACCTCCTGTATACCTAGCGAGGTAGTTAACGTCTCCTAGCCGCCGTGACGATGATGAGCGAGAGACACGCAAACTCCAAATACACAGAAGGTGTTAGAGTCAGGATCGAACCCACAACCTCTTGCATACTAGGCAAGATGGCTAACATCTCGCCACCGTGGCGCCCGCCAGACACTGCCCGCCTATCCCCTTACCAACACCAGCCCCCCTTTTAAGGGCATGCAGACGATGCTTTGCCCAGTCACCCATTACAATTCATCCAGCCCTAAGTACTTACACTAGCGTTTATCTTTTAATTATATTTAATCATAATTATTACATCTCTTTAACAGTACGCTGTCGCTTGTGGGAGTTGTTTGACCAGACTTCACCACACTGGTCAATGTGAAGAGGTCGAAGGTTGTCGACATGGCCTGGCCCGGGGGGGGGGGGGGGTTGGGGAGAGAATGTTGGCTGAGACTTGATTCAGATATCACTCCCCTCTAAACAAGGTCAGGTCACCTGGTTCATCGTGGTTGTTTGACGATACTTCAACCCAGTGTCGGATTAAGCTAGTGCGGGGCCTGAAGCATATGTTATGAAGGGACCCTAAATAAAAAACACAAATATTAAAACACGGATTTTTTTTACTTGCATAGTAAAGTCATTGTATTTTTTTCATTTTCTATACAGCCAGATAATACGACAAATCGCTAACCTTAAACAACCAGTCGTTCGTAAAAGTTGAAGGCGGTAAAGTACTATAGTTATAGAGCAAGTGTAGAATCGCTGAACCGGAATTGATAGCTTGAAAGCGTTTAGCGTGGGGCCCTTGAAAGTGCGGGGCCCGTAGCTACTACATATGTAGCTACTTGTGCAACTCGTTTAATCCGCCACTGATCACAACCACGGTGGTCCAGTGTGAGTTGGTGATTTGGGCAGGTTCGTCCGGGACTGCTTCTTGGCGTCGCTTGCCTCTGATCGAACTCCACGTCGCCGGGGTTCATTGCAGCCCATCGCTGCAGATTTTGTTTTGTTCGCAGGCTATTTTATTAATCATCTACAGCTGCCGGCGTGCGTGCAGCGGTCGAAGCGTCTGACGGGGCAAGGTGGCAGGGCCTGGGAAAAAAAGCGGGTGGCCTGACTTTTGACACGAGGCTGCGTTTGAAGGGTTTCTCTCAGCTGGTTAAATAAAGGGCTTCATTCAGTTCATTCGTTGATCGATTTTTTTTCCGCTTGACGGCAAAATGTGAGGCCGATAACTTCTCGGATGGTGCGGCTTTAAACTCGAATGTCAGTCTAACTCGAGTTAACTGTTTTTCGTGTCTCAGCAGCCCCTTTGCTTCCTCGCATATTACACTTGACAAGTTCTATCAGAACTTCACCCGAGATGTTAACGTTGTTTGTACAGGAGCCGCCCAATGCGACGGTATGCAATAAAATAAAAACACGGCCTGGTAAACAGGATGCCTGGCCGGCCTTATTTATTCACGCTTATTATTTCTTGTTAATTATAATATTATTGCATAAGTGCAGTGCTTGCACCCACTGTGTATTATGTCCAGTATATATTTTTTACTGCAATAACCAGGGCAGGTTTTGGAAATATTTGTTCGTACCGAGGGCCGAAAACGACTTTCAAATAATATTCTTTGGGTCTTTCGGTAAAGTCACGTAGATGGTTCAAAGAAAATAACCAAAAACTACGACGTTTCGATCACAACACAAGCGATCGTCCTCCTGATGACAATCGCTTGTGTTGTGATCGAAACGTCGTAGTTTTTAGTTATTTTATTTGAACCATCTACAGTGAGGGAAAAAAAGTATTTGATCCCCTGCTGATTTTGTACGTTTGCCCACTGACAAAGAAATGATCAGTCTATAATTTTAATGGTAGGTTTGTTTGAACAGTGAGAGACAGAATAACAACACAAAAATCCAGAAAAACGCATGTCAAAAATGTTATAAATTTATTTGCATTTTAATGAGGGAAATAAGTATTTGACCCCTCTGCAAAACATGACTTCATACTTGGTGGCAAAACCCTTGTTGGCAATCACAGAGGTGAGACGTTTCTTGTAGTTCGCCACCAGATTTGCACACATCTCAGGAGGGATTTTGTTCCACTCTTTGCAGATCTTCTCCAAGTCAATAAGGTTTCGAGGCAGACGTTTGGCAACTCGAACCTTCAGCTCCCTCCACAGATTTTCTATGGGATTAAGGTCTGGAGACTGGCTAGGCCACTCCAGGACCTTAATGTGCTTCTTCTTGAGCCAATCCTTTGTTGCCTTGGCCGTGTGTTTTGGGTCATTGTCATGCTGAAATACACATCCACGACCCATTTTCAATGCCCTGGCTGAGGGAAGGAGGTTCTCACCCAAGATTTAACGGTACATGGCCCCGTCCATTGTTCCTTTGATGCGGTGAAGTTGTCCTGTCCCCTTAGCAGAAAAACACCCCCAAAGCATAATGTTTCCTCCTCCATGTTTGACTGTGGGGATGGTGTTCGTGGGGTCATAAGCAGCATTCCTCCTCCAAACACGGCGAGCTGAGTTTATGCCAAAGAGCTCCATTTTGGTCTCATCTGACCACAACACTTTCACCCAGTTGTCCTCTGAATCATTTAGCTGTTCATTGGCAAACTTCAAACGGGCATGTGCTTTCTTGAGCAGGGGGACTTTGCGGGCGCTGCAGGAATTCAGTTCTTCATGGCGTAGTGTGTTACCAATTGTTTTCTTGGTGACTATGGTCCCAGCTGCCTTGAGATCATTGACAAGATCCTCCCGTGTCGTTCTGGGCTGATTCCTCACCGTTCTCATGATCATTGCAACTCCACGAGATGAGATATTGCATGGAGCCCCAGGCCGAGGGAGATTGACAGTTCTTTTGTGTTTCTTCCATTTGCGAATAATCGCACCAACTGTTGTCACCTTCTCACCAAGCTGCTTGGCAATGGTCTTGTAGCCCATTCCAGCCTTGTGTAGGTCTACAATCTGGTCCCTGACATCCTTGGAGAGCTCTTTGGTCTTGGCCATGGTGGAGAATTTGGAATCTGGTTGATTGATTGCTTCTGTGGACAGGTGCCTTTAATACAGGTAACAAGCTGAGATTAGGAGCACTCCCTTTAAGAGTGTGCTCCTAATCTCAGCTCGTTACCCGTATAAAAGACAGAGGGGGTCAAATACTTATTTCCCTCATTAAAATGCAAATAAATTTATAACATTTTTGACATGCGTTTTTCTGGATATTGTTGTTATTCCGTCTCTCACTGTTCAAATAAACCTACCATTAAAATTATAGACTGATCATTTATTTGTCAGTGGGCAAACGTACAAAATCAGCAGGGGATCAAATGCTTTTTTTCCCTCACTGTACCTGACTTTACCGAAAGACCCAAAGAACATTAATTCCTGCAGTCACGAAAGCTTTAAGTCAAGACTTTCAAGTAACTTTCGCGGGCGACACACACGTGAACGCGCACACCTCGGTGGTTATCGAGTAAAGGAATGCCAAATATATCACTTGGGCTTACCTTTACAGGTAACCGAGCGTTGCAGCTAAAGTTCGAAGCACAGGGTGGGTTGCCACGTTGGAAATGTGTCACCTCCCACACTCTACGACTTGGGGTGCCACGGTGGCGAGATGTTAACTTATTCACCTGGTGTTGAAGGAGGTCGTGGGTTCGATCCCGATCCCGATCCGCCAGCTGTACATTTGGTAGTTTGCGTGTCTCTCTCCCCGTGGTCGCGTGGATTTTTCTCCGGGTCCTCCGATTTTCACCTCCACATTTAGAATCACGCGTTTAGAGTATGTAACCGCTGCTATACATTTCCGCATAAGAGAAGCAACTTTCATTGAGCTATCATTTGTGGCCAGGTCACTTCTGAAAAAAGAGTTACACAGCTCAGTGGGTGGATTTTTTTTTTTAAACAAATAACTCGATTAGAATCCTTCCAGTCACCAATAATAATCCTTTGCGGGGCCGTTTCAAAGTGGTGGGTCAGCTCGTTGCCTTTGGGCCGTTATGAATTAAATTGGCGGCCCACGGACTGTGAGGTGTTTTGACACGCTTTCATTTAACTCACTGTCTGTTGTTGTCGTTGTATCCTCAAATCTTGTAACTAAATTTTAACCCACTTATAGGAATAGGTTTTACCCTTTTAACTGGCACAAAAACTGACACCTTTATTCAAGGCATCATGTTTGCAATAACCACAACACAAGCAGTCAAAATGCAAACAAAAAAGACAACTCTGATAATATACACTGTCCTTGAATTTGATTGGTCCACACCCGAGACGGCTTTTCTTAGAGCCTAGTCTCCATTGGTGTTGGACCAAAAGACGCCAAAAGGCATACCAACCCACTTCCCAATGTGGTATCGACTGCAAACTTGGTATACTGATGTCATACTGATGACAATACTATATTCTATCATAAAAAATATATACACATTTTTAAACATTATTTTGCATATGTTATGTTTCGGCTTGGTTCTAATTGTCCACGCTCAACTGACGTTGGCTGTAATTGGTCACGGCCCCTTACGTTATGGCAAGCTTCGGGGCCACTTACTGGAGTCGTGGAGTTCTGCCATTACTAGTACATTTCATAAAAGCGTGTTTAAAAAAAAAAGTGTTTTTAAAATATTACTTATTTTGTATGTATACCCACTGGGCGTACAGGACTGGGGTGCTGACAACAGAACTATTTGGATGGGGTGGAAAGATTCCAACCACCTTTGACTTCCTCCCCTTTAGTTAAGTTTTGGAGAAAATAAAAAGAAACAAGCTACGCACGTGGATTCTTAGACTCGTGTTTGATCATGTGGCGAGAATTGGCTAACATCACATTATGTACAAAGTCTTTTCTTCTCAATAAATATAGAGGAGGAACAAGGAAAGGATAACAAGGCGCCTTGAGACGTCGAGTGAGAGGCGCCTTACCAGTGCAAATGTCGTCACAGCACACGGTATATTATTAATCGGAGGTAACGAAAGGTGGTCAGGCTTTCAAGTGTGCAACACTTTGCGTGGACGACGACGAGGAGATCTGTTCTCATTCTTTTTTCATCGTTGAGGAGAATTGACGTGAAGCTTTCGTGACTGCAGGAATTCATATTCCTTGGGTCTTCCTGTAAAGTCACGTAGATAGGTTAAAAAATAAATATAAAACTACGACGTTTCGATCGCAACACAACAGCTTGCCTTTAGTGTACTTACCCCCCCCCCCCCCTTTAAATTTAGATTTGAAGCTTTCGTGACTGCAAGGATTCATCTTCTTCTACCCCCCCTTTGTTTCCACCTGATGAGGGTCGCTTGTGTTGCGATCGAAACGTCGTAGTCTTTTTTGTTTGTTTTTTAATTAGTTTTTTTAAAAACCTATCTACTGTGACTTTACCGAAAGACCCAAAGAATATGAATTCCTGCAGTCACCAAAGCTTCAAGTCAAGATTTAGAGGAGCGAGAGAGAGGTAGGCGGTGGGTGGTGGGCATGCCCACGCGTGCCCCGGCGCGTCAGGGGCGAGGTTCGCCGCATCGGTGTCCGGAGCATGGCTTAGGCCACACAGATTGGAATAAGGGGGGGGAGGGGGGTACACGGGTGGTGGTGGTGGGGGTGGCACGTAGGGAGAGGGTGCGGGTGGGGGCCACAAAAAATGGGGGGGGGGCGGGGTTGGCTGGAGTTGTGGGGCCACGTCGAATGTGGGGGGCTGCGGGATTCGGGGGGCGCCTGGGGGTTGGCACGGATCGTGGGGAAAGTGGCGGGAGGGGGGGCAGGAAGATGCAGATATTGTGGTCGGGGGGAGCTCTTAGGGACGGGCAATTATAATGGTAATAATAAGGCAGGTCAAGTTGTGTAGTTTTAATGTTTCTTTAATTCATATTGGACCAGCAATAGCCCAAGCACAAACTCAAAGGTAATCAAGCAGGTAGGGTGTTGACTGTTATGTCAGCCGACTTTCTGCGCTGTATCGCATTATATTTCTAAGTTTACTAGGTTTGTTTCTCTTTCATTTGTACCTGATGATGATTGCTTGCTTTGCAATCGAAACGTCGTATGATATGTAATTTATTTTCTATTTCTACGTGACTTTACCGAAAGAACCAAAGAATAAACTCAAAATAGTTAAAGAGCCACAGCGGTGGAGTCCGTCCCAAGCGTAATGGTCGAGTTAGTGTGGTCCCCAGCGGATAGGAAAATCCCCGGTCAGCCGATAAGATCAACAACAACAACAACAACGAGAAGCCAATTGACATTTAATCTACAATGAAAGTCCGGCTCCTGTCCGGTGTGGAACTCAAAACTCGAAGTCATTGACATCCGTTCACCCAACTTTGGGGGACTCGGATCTACCAGGCTGGCCGTTCCATCCCCTCCGCACTATGTTGAACTCGCCACACCGCACAGGTCAAAGTAGTTCTCATTCCGCGCGTTCTGCATCGTGCACAATGCTCCGCCTTGGAATTCACTCCTCCGATAGTCAATTTTCCCACACGCTCATAAACCCTTGCGCAATGCAAGTAACGTGTAAACTCTTTATTCCTTACAGCTATGAGAGCGCCGCGTGTTTCAGGTCGCTTGATGTTTTGGACCTTCGGGTCTGTGCTCATAGCACTGGACGTGAACGGGGTGCAGTGTGGGATTGAGACTGTCGATAAATATTGGATTCCGACGATTTGACAGCAGACGCTCATGGAGACACATAAGACCCTCACAGAGACATGCAGACACTCGCAGAGACGCTCGAGGGAGACGTATGGAGACTCAGAAACATGTCGACGCAGCAACGTTCAGGCACTCGTACACATTCCGAGACACATGGAGAGACTCGGAGACACGTGGACACTCGGAGACGCATCGAAAACACACAGACACTCACGTTGGACCAATCCCCCCCCACCCCTCCACCACCCCCAATTACAAAACCATTTCACTGCAGAGAGTTCAATTCACGTGCCACGCCAGGGCCAGGACCTAATTTGGAGGAGCCCTTGACAGCCGCACGTACAACCGCGGCCTTTAAATGAGAATAAAGCGAGCGGCTCCTGCGTCAGAGCGAGCGAGCATGGGGTTGGGTGGGGGGGGTCAAGGTCTCACTGGGGTTGTGGGAGGAGGAAGAGAGAGAGGAGTGTGGGGGGGGGGGGTCTTGGGGGGGGGTCCCCCCTTCTGACCTTGTACACGGGGGGCAAGTCTGGAAATCGTTAAAAAAAACCTGGGACCCCTTCAAATTACGAGCCTCTCCAATTTTTGTATTCGTGCCCCAATGTGTGGCGGAGGGCGGTGGGAAATGAGGGATGACTCAGGGAGGAGAGTTCCCTGTACAAAGGGAGGCCTGGGACTGTGCGCAGTGTGTGCGCGCAAAGAAAAGCGATGTAATACAATTATACAATGCAGGCTTCGTTTTTATTCAATATTTCTTTTTGCAACCCTTTGTCAGTCCAATGCTGGATGAAGGCCTCCCCCACGCGGGTGCCGACCCTGGTGTTATTTAACGCAGTGCCCCTAAGCACCGGTGCACACGTGTCCTCTCTAATAAGACTTCTAATTGCAAGAGAGCGTAGGCCACACACTCCTTGATGGTACGTCTTGGCCGAACATCCCGATTATTATTAGTATTTCTTACTTCAGGAAGCCTTTCAGGAGTTGGCAGGAGGAACATAAGTTGAGCAATAGGATGGCAGAAGACCTGGGTAGGGAGTTACATGAGACAGATGAGGCCACCACAGCTGTAGTGTGATGAGATCAATCGAGACGACATTGTCGAGGGAGGCAGCCAAAGGCAGAAGGAGGAGCCAAAGGACTTAGCAATGTTTGCAATAATACTGTACTTCTTTTTTTTCCACTGTAAAATCGAACCAAGCCAGCATTGGGCCATCTCAGTACGGGGTTTTTTTTCCACTGGGCTCTTTGCTGAGCCTAGCCGGAATAAAACAGTGATACGCTGGCCTCAACGAGGGATCTGAATCTGGCTCGGGGCCAAACAGGCCAACGTCGGGACTGATGACGTGTTGATTGTGTGTGTGATGTCAGCATTTAACATCGTGAGGAAGAATAAGAACGTGGCATCACTACATCACATCAGCTCTACTTCTGCAGTGGAAAACAAAACTACCTGAGTAGCACAACTGAGGAGACGCCACGTTGGTTCTTTTTTTCCCCACTATAGAAGCCGAGCCGAGCCACTGCTGTCAACACGCAATGAAAGAGTGGCATTTAGATGAATTGTAAATGCTGTGAGTTTGAAGTAGTAACTAATTGGCATGCTTTGTGTACGTGACAAACCTTACTAATTGAGTGGTGGTGGGTTTAATGACACATTTATATTTACTCGATCTAACCCCCCCCCCCCCCAAAAAAGACGTTTATTATGCATGTAGATGAAGTTTCGTGGCTGATACAACAGAAAAGCGAAAATTATTATCCTCGCCCCCTGGCCCAGCTTGGCCCTGAAACAGATTCCGATTTATTTTGATTCCAGGCCAGAGATCCACGGCTTTGGTTCCGGCTCGGCAAATAGCAAGTGGAACTATCACCCCATACCGTGAAAGGCCCTGTGCCGCTGGCACAGCAAGGATGTGGCAAGTGGAAATAAAACTAAATTGCTCTGATCAGTCGGAGGTATTAATTCCAGACATTAGTGGGCTGCGTGAACGAAAGAAAAAAACACCGAGTGGAATTTTCCCTTTCATTTGCCATTTAAAGCCAGCGGAGCAAGGCAGAGAGGAAAGAGAGAGAAAAATATATCGCTTACTGGATGTGTTGTTGTACAACCTACAGGATAAAGGGCAGTGGAGGATAATGAAAATGCGGCTGTGAAAATAATGTCCGAGTGTAATCGAGAGGCGTGTGAAGAAGGTTCTTCGTGTACAGACAGCCGCCACGTGGCGTGTTGTTTGCGATGCACAGCTGATAGTTGGTGTACAGTCACGCTTGCTACTGGACGGCTGCCGCGATCAGGGGAGGGAGAGTGGGGTTTATTGTCCCCATGTCGTATGCATGCCACATGTGGTATCCACAAAGCCCTTTCTCAATCCACTGCTAGATGGCGGTGCGGGAGGCGGGGTCTGCCCGCGCCGTGCGGGTCACTGTTGGTAGTGGTGGCGGGGGGTTAGAGTTACTTTGGTCATACTTCACCAATTTTGTCAATGCTGATGCACCATGTAATTATCGTGCACAATTAATAATGTCACGGTATAAATAAAGAGAAGGGGTGGGTGTGTTAATAGGGGTTGGTGGGGAGCGCGGGTGTGGAAACAGCATCAGCAGCAGACGCGCAAGTAATAGTAATAGTTATATATAAAACAAAAATAATTTAATAAAATGCGATTTTAAAGCACCCTCCACGTTCTTCAAACTCAGCCCCGAGCGACCCTGGTCAGGGCAAAGGTGTTTGGTGGAGCCGTGACGTCACGCGACCAGCTGTTCGCGTGACGTCAGAGGGCGGCTGGTGATGGACGCGCGTGCGCGTGGTTTTTTTTAAAATACATTTTAATATTTTTTTATTTCTGTATATTTTTTAAACCTTTATTTTTTGCCGCGTTAGCGTTTTACATTTGCGTTTTTCGTTTCGTTTTTTCATTCGCCTAAGATTTCCCTGCGGTGTTTACGAGTTGGTTTTGTTGTTATTTTTTTCCACAACCCAAGCTGAAATTAATGAATGAAATGACCGCGCCTACCCCTCCATAGCCCCACCCTCCCCTCCCCTCATAACAACTCCTCCCACTGCCAACGCTGGCCAATGGGAGACACCGACGCTCGCCGCCTGCGGCCAATGGGCGTTGACCCGCGTGCTATTTTTAGCTGTTGCCGGGTGACGACGACGACCGGCAGCGCCGCGGCGGGGATATCTCGCCGACTTGTAACTTTCCGCTCCGCAAAAAAAAACAACCGTCACCTTAACAAAAAATATATAAAACCAACGGATTCAGTTTGTCAGCTTCAAATTGTCATGAAGCAAATATGATTTGGAAAAAAGAAGAGGTCTCGCAAAAAATACGCGGAAAATCCTATGCCTTAAAAGCATCGCGGGGATTACTTTTTTTTCCTCCTCTCTTAACGCTGCTTTGGAAGCTCGGCTCCTCCCCTCCCCCGCGGGCTCCCCTCGCACCCGCGTCAGCGGTCCCGCCCCCCTCGCCGTCGTCAGCTTCGGGCTGTATAATGGTAAAAAAGTAGTGCCGGAGTTTTGGTGGGTGGGTGGGTGGGATGCGGCGGCGGCGGGGAAAGTCGAGTGCGTGGGGAATGTGGCGCGGAGGAATCCGGCACCGCCCCCGTCGCGGTATAAAAGCGCGGTGGCGCGCGCCGCCTCGCGCACTCCTGCTCCCCCCTTCCCGCGTGGCGCGCGCGGGGATGAGACGCGGCGCGCGACGGTTGCCTTGACCCTTCCCCCCCTGCGTGCGGCACGGCCGAGCGAGCAAGCGCCTGAGGTAAAAACCCAGGCACCCACCGCCAACAACACCAACAACAACAACCAAACCACCACGGAGACATTGACGGATAGTCTTATTAACGCCCGCTTCGGCGGAGACTTGCTTTTGTTTTTCGTTTTAAAAACAACGCAAAATGCCCGCTGACTTAACAGATTAAATGCGACCGATTTAATAACCGAGTGGACTGGGGCTTTTAAAGCGGGGGGTGATGGTGGTGGTGGGGGACTGGCACAACGCCACCTCATCGACCGGGTCGACTTTGAACACTGACCTACTTGCCTGACTTGACGGCGGCGGCGGCGGACTGGCTTGGGGATATACGTTGGCGACTGACTCGACCTGCTCGGTGCGACCAAGTTGTTGTGGACTCGGCTGGGCGAATGCGATCGCTGTTGTATTGCGAGGAGGAGGTGGAGGGAGAACGCCATCTTCTCGTAAAGAACAACCCGGCAGCCTTCCCCCCTCCGCTACTCACCCAACACCTCCTCCTCCTCTCCTCTCTCCTCCCCCCACCTCCGCAAACGTCGTGAGGAGAATAAATGAGAGCGAGCGGCGAGAGTCGTGAGTTAAATACGATTTGTACGGGTTCCGAGTAGCCCAATAGGTTACGAGCGATAAAATGCGTTGGATTGTACGATTATTTTTTTTGTTATTTTATTCCGGGCTACGGTTGGAATAATCTCTGGGCGTCTGTTGTGGAATCGGGTCAAGTTCACCTTTTGACTGCGTGGCGTTTTCCGAGGGTGGATTTTGTTTCGCTCTCTTCGCACGGTGATTGCGAGTGGCGCCCTCCACAACCGCCACCACCACAGGTTGTTTATTACCTCCTGGGGGTTTAATCGTGGTAAAACTCGGCGAGGGTTAAACAAACAAACAAAAAATGTGGTTGTTTTGCGGTGTTGGTGATGTGGCAGTAATTCTGCCGCGTCACTGGGTGTAGAGATGATGGAGAATGCGAGGAGTGGGGGGGGAGGAGGAGGAGGCGGCAGACGCCGCCCCGGGTAAAATTGCCCTTTGCGAGGGACGCTGCGGTGTCTCTAATACAACGCGGATTTTTTTTTAATTAAAAAAATATATATATAATAATCGCATTTGTTAACGCTCTAAAAAATAAAAAAAATCCCTCCCCCCCCCCCCCCGATACTCGTCTTAAACGCGGCGACGTAAAAAGTACCCGACGATGCTGCTTTTTTTTGGTCGTTGCCTTATTTGCTCTCCTTCAAAACGAATACCATGAAAAGTGAAAATGACCTTTTTGTTTTAGAGGAAGAGGGGGAGAGGAGGAGGAGGAGGGGGGGGGTCGCGTCTTGCGTAATAGAGGACGTGGAGGTCACGGCCGCTGCGTGCGTGCACTCCCACCACCACCACCACGGCTTTCGCTCGCCCATTGGTTCTCTCTCGACCTTGTTTTGTCACCGTGTGGGTTTTTGTGCGTAAGCCCCCTGGCCTTAGTTTTTTTACGTTAAAGGTTATAATAGTGCCGTCGCCACCCTTCCTCCACGCCGTGGTCCGTGTGAAGGACGAGCAACGAACGCGGCGGCATCCAACCACCGTCGTCACTAGGGGTCGGTCATCGATGTGTGTGTGCGTGTGTGTGTGCCGATGATGCCCTCTCCTCGGCCTCCACATTAACACGGGGATGGCTGTACGCCTAATTAAGCCAGCGCCGTGCGCATTCCGTCAAGTGCGTAAGTGCGGGTGGGGTTTTTTTTTGGTCGTCGTCGTTGTTGGGAATTTAAACTTTAATTGAGGGACAATTTAACCTACGCCATTACCTCCACATTAACTCGAAATGGCGGCGTTTAAACCGCCCCCCCCCCTCCCACAGCTGTTGTGAAAAACGCGGATTCGGCGTCATTCCTGCTGATGCCTTATAATTATTTTGCCTCGCTTATCAATCCCCCTGCTCCCCACCCCCCCTCATTATTGTGTTTGTGTGTTTTTTTTAAATGGTATTGGTGGGGTGAGCGAGTTGGGTGGAGGTGTGTGACGGTGGGTGGTGGTGATGAGTGAGGTTTTTTTTGCGCCACCTGCACGGTACAATGGTGCGATTGTAAACCCCCTCCCCACGAAAGAGGCTCACCGGGAGGCCTCATGACCGCGCTCAGTTGGCCGCATTATTACTGCGCGCCGCCCCCGTATAAAGCAAACCCGAGTCCACCACGGCCCGTCAGCTGGTTTGTGGGGGGGGGGCGGGCATCACACTTCGAAAAGAATGCAGCGTCTAAGCGGGATTTTGTTGAATGTTTTAGAATGCACGCGTGTTGCACAGTTTTTTGTATGTGTGCACCGCTGACGTGCGCTATTTTTTCTGTGCCCCCACCTCCCATGTGTCTGTGTTATGTGTACGCGCAGGGCCAAGTACTTAAGAAAGGCACAGCCTGCTATTTTTTATAGAAACGATTCCACTGCCGGCGAGAAACGGATAAAAAGAAAAAAAGCAATATAAATATTAACTATTTCTACACAAGCCTGAAAACGCTCTAACAAAAAGCCTCCGATTAACCAAAAAAAAAATTATCACGTTATACTGATAAGCAAATAAGCATTTGAAACGACCAGTAAAGCAAAAAAAAAGGACAAAAAAAACATTAAGCCATGCAGTTGGAGATCCAAGTGGCACTCAATTTCATCATCTCGTACCTGTACAACAAGCTACCACGACGGCGAGTGAACATCTTCGGGGAGGAGCTGGAGAGGCTGCTACGGGAGAAGTACCGCGGCCACTGGTACCCAGAGAAGCCGTACAAGGGCTCGGGCTACCGCTGCGTGCACGTGGGCGAGGGCGCCGTGGATCCCATCATCGAGCGGGCGGCCCGCGAGAGCGGCCTGGCACTCGCCGACGTGCGTACCAACCTGCCCGGCGAGCTGAGCGTGTGGATCGACCCGGCCGAGGTGTCCTACCAGATCGGCGAGAAAGGCCCAGTCAAGGTAATTCCCCCTCGAGCTCTCTCTCTACCTTGCTGCTCCCCCCCCCCCCCCTGGGGAGCACTTGAGGCCCACGCAGCCATTTTATGTACCCCCCCCCCCCTCCACTTATCCTGTCCCCATCTCTTGCCATTAACCCGACTGACTTAATGCAAGTGCTGAGGTACAATAACATTACTAAAGGAATAAAAAAAGACCGCTTAATGGACTTCGAGTTGGTAACCACGTTTAAGGCATTTAATTAGAAAGAAAAAACGCATTACTTTCCACGTGAATTATTAATGCATCCTCTTAAGAGAAAATGTAAAGTAGGCTTATGATTTAGGCAAAGGCCCTTCAAAGTCAAATGAAACCCTGAAAGACCTTGGCCCATTGTCACGGTAAAGAGAGGCTATTGCCCACAGTGTTTGGCTGTATATATGTCACGAGGTGGTGTAAGTGATGGGAGGTATCGGGTTTTTTTATTTGCATAATATTTGAACATTTTCCAAATACGCACGTGTACACATATATTGACACAGCCGTCGTAACTCTTGGGTAGTATGCAGTCGTAGGATGGAAATCCTGAATGTCCCCCGGTGCGCGAGAGGCAATGCTAAAATTGAACACGTTGCAAGTCTGTGCTCGCGAGCAGTCAACAACACTTGTACTCAACCAAAATGCAAGCTGCGAGAAAGCGCAAACGCAGGGAATACGTTAAACGCATTAGGGTTGGGGTTTGCACAAACAAACCCACGTCGGCCGAGCGTGTACCGGCACGTAAAATGGCAGCCGTAGGTTGTTTTCAGACCCGACTTGTGTGTGTGTGTGCGTGATTTGCGGCAGAAAAACGTGGGCAGGGCTGGCTGGCAAGGGGTGGTGGGGGGGGAGCTTCTGTGTATTGATTACAGTGGAAATTTCCATATGGTGGCCAAGCACGGCACTACTCTGACAAATTCACTCGGTTGATGGCGCTTCTGCCGCTGTTGCACATATAAGGCCACGTACTAAAGTGGAAAGGGACACTTGAAATGAATAGTAAATTTCGAGAAGTGCCTGCGCACAGAGCGTGCGTTTAAATTTGAGCTTGAGACGCACGAGTGTGCCAACAGTATTGCAATCTGTTTTTAGTAATGGGCATTGCTAAAATAAACCTGCTGGTGGTTTTCCTATTTCCTGTGCTGGTGGTGTGTGACAGGCACCTGTTTGTCATTGCGTTACCAGCAGTTTAGATCTTCATACCATGCACCATTTAACCAACTGCAAATAGATGTGGTCGTGTTCAGTACAGCGATGCACTTTCACCTGCCACACGCAGTGACTAATAATACCGTTTTCCCATCTTCCACCATCAGGTTCTCTACGTGGAGGAGGGAGGGGAGACATCAGGTGACCTGGACAAGGAGGTCATCAAGAGCAGCTTTAACCCAGAGGCCCAGGTCTTCCTGCCCGTGGGGAACACCGCCAATAATGGCAGCGGAGGACCCCCAGGGGATGCGGGGGGCACAGGGGCCCCCGGCGTGGGAGGAGGGTCCTCCCACTCAGCGTCGCCGTCCCCGCCGTCCGTGAGCCCCACGTTCTTGCCACGCGCCAGCACGCAGCCGCTCACCTTCACCACGGCCGCCTTTGCCGCCACCAAGTTCGGCTCCACCAAGATGAAGTCAAGCGGACGGCGTGGCGGTTCGCCGGCCCAGGGCCCACCAGGGATGGGCAGGCCCCACCGCCCCATCGGCACCCCTGCGCTCTACGGAGGCCAGCCCAAATCGCCCAACGGCACCAGCGGGCCCTACTCGCCGCCGGCTGCCAGTGGCACGAAGGATGTGCTCTTCCCCGGCCTGCAGGGCTTGGCTCCATTATTGGGCTGCGAGGCACCGTTTTCGCCTAGCCCCGCCACTTTCGGCACTGCATTCGACCTCTTCCCAGCGTTCGGGCCGCTGGCTGATAAGCCGTCCTTTCTGGAGGGAATCGGCCTTAACCTAGGCCCCCTGCCCTACTCTGCCCAGCCCCTGCAGCCTGTCATAATGGCAAGCTAGGCTGCCCAAGATCCTCTTAATGTACACACCCACACATGCGCAGGGGGTTAGGGGGAGCTTAAAGAGGCGCACAAACGTTACTGCCATGTGTTTGCGCTGAGATGTAAAAAAAAAAAATTTGGGCCCACACATTTGGGCTCGGCTTTGCTCTTTGCGTGCAAGCAACTGGCTTAAGTCCACGGGACAGAAGTCGGGCCAAAAGTTAAGCCCATATATCAACTGTGTGACGCCACATTGGCACACTTGTTTGGATGTCAAAAAATACATATGCTGCTCTTCTGTAATTAAAAAAATATATTTTTTCTTTTTTTCTTTTGGTTTAACTTTTGGCCAAACTCGTACGACAGGGAGCAGCTGAGCCGGTCGGTCGCGTTCCCCACCCACCTCAGGAGGAGTAGGAGGCGATGTGTGTGCCTCGATGCCTGCAGCTGGTGTAGAGCAAGGCCGGGCACGTGAATGTATCTCGTGTTGAGCCCTCCGTGGCTGTTTGCCACCAGGAAAGCCATGTGTGTGCCACCTTTCCTGCAAGGGGGATGGGTGATGGGAGAGTTGTGGGGGGGCGGTGACTGACCTGGCAAGGTGATCCAGTAGAGTATATATGTAGTGACTGAATGTATATGGAAAAGGAATCGGCACTAATGCAAAGAAAGACGAGTTTGTGGGTCTATTTAAGAAGTTAAAACATTAAAAAGAAAAGAAAAAAACTAAAAAAAATTGCACAGTTAATTTATTACCCTGTTTCTACGACACGAGAGAACATATTGTTTCTAAGTGGCATTATTGTTTATATCTTTTCTACCTAAGCGATGCTCAGATTGTCACAGCTTTAGTTTTTTATGAGTGTAAATCCTGCGCAGGGAGGCACCGGGTCTCCAGCACCATGAAGCCGATGGTGATTCTGTATCAGAGGAGAAAAGATCCCTTGCTTTTTTTGGGAATTATACAGAATTGTATTTTTTTGTTTAAAATTTGCTATATATTCTTGACGACAAGAGATATTTCTATGTGCAATTGTGCAATACATGATCGCATTAATTTATAGTATTGAGTCTGTGTTCTGGGTCGATGAAGGGGTGTAGTTTTATTTACCATGTTTGTATTAAAGAGCATTTAAAAAAAAACACGTCTCTCCTCGGTGTCATTTCTTTTAGCGTGGTGTTAATTTTGCGTTTTACGATTTAGGGTGTGAACATTGCACGTCATGATATTTTTTTAGCTTGACTGCCTCGTTACAAAAGTGTGCTCCAGTGGCAGTCGGATTGTCACATCAGGGTGCTTGTGAAATTCCATCTGGCATTAAAAATGCCGTGTTGACATTTTTGGTGTTACCGCATATATTTTAATAACCACGTTGCCTTGTGGAACGAGCGAATGTACATTGAACTTGCAACAGCTCTCGACCTGTTGCTAAAAAAAAAATCTCGCGTAGTTGGTGGTCCTGTAAAGGGCCGTGCGGGTTTTGTGCCCCAACGCATTGTTGTACATTCCATTCCTTGTTTGTGTCACGGAAGGTGAGGGCGTGCTGGTCCTGCGTGCTCTTGAAAAGGGCTCAGTGGTCTAAAGTCTACAATGACCTTACGGCTGTACTTCAACCAGTAACCGGGTCATATCCTGGAAAATGGAAAAAAGCTACGTTCTATTTATTGTTAGAGAACATGGCACGGAATATAGCGTCCTGACAAGAGTGGGTGGATATAATTGTAGTGGCGTAATAAGCAAACATTACCGCCACGGATTTTGATATGTAGGTCTTAAGCGGGCGTGGAGAATGTCCCAGCTTCGAGTGACCTCTGTCCTGGCCGCTTTTATAGCCCTCGGTAATTGCCGCGCCCATTGCATAATGGTAAAGCTTTAGCAACGTGCTTGGAACGTTCGCACAACGCTGTTTCCGTATTGCATTCCTTCTTTGAAACTTTTGTTTGTCTTGCCTCCATGGTGAACCACGAACACAGTATAAAACCCGATTACAGGTATTTAAAAACGATGAAAATGGTAAGGTAAAGACAAGCCCCCTACACTTCCTTCTGTCCAGGTTTACAGCTGGTGTCGGTGTATCCCTAATGCTGTGCTATGTTTAGATATAAGCGTCTAAAGGCTACTACGTGCGTAATCGCTGTAATGGCGTTTAACCCGTCAACCTAGGCGCCTTCCAGATTATTGTCCTAGCAGCATTTGTTCCAGCAAAGCCCACATTGGTTTCAATTTAATCGAGACATCAGCGCGGTGTGGCCTGACCCAAGCCATCGCCACCGGATGCCCCAGGATAACGTGACGACCGAAATCGAATTTCGGCAGCGCATGGCAAATGCCAAAGGTGTTTAGCGTGCGTGCGCGCGTGAAGCCCCGTGCTCTGAAAGTAAACAAGTTGGCGGGATTGGGAGAGAGATCGCAATCGGTTCGCGATGATTCTCGCGAGGTGCGGGGGGGGGCGGGCTCGAGCTAATTGCGAGTCTTTGTCGGGTGCAGCGTCACACTTTGAGCTGCACCCCCCCCCCCCCCCCCATTGAAAATGGTTCAAATCGGTTGAGTTTCCACCGCCGTTCGTCACGCGTCTCCCGCAAACACCGCGAGCTATGCGTGCGTCAGAAGCCCATCGCACGCGTATTGCCCACCCCAAATGCGGGCGGCATTTTTCGGATGTTTTATCATAAACATAGGAGCGGGCGGGGGGGGGGTCCTTTCTTGAAGCGCCCGGGGCGCTGCGGCTGCGTTTGAGAATCAGCTGTTGGGAGGGCGCGTTCTGGCGCTGCGCGGGTCCCCGCCACGTTCAATACCGGTCACGGAACATTCCGTCCTGTGCTGACTTAGGGGTTAAATTCCAGGCTACGATCTCGTTTGGAGGCTCTGCGCTGCGGGCGTGTGGGCGGGCGCGTGCGAGTCTGTCTGGTTGCGTGCGTGCGGCTATGCGTGTGCGTGTGTGGGTTTTTAAAATCACGGTTGCCGAGCGCAGGCCTAAAATGGGCAAAGCAGGTACAAAAAAAAACGAAGTTTCATACGTGTCTTGAATGGAGTGAGGTTATCAGACCTTGGGGGGCAGAGGAAAGACGCTGGAAGCGAATGACTAATTCGAGCAGTGCGATGGATAACAGCGGAGACGTGTGTTGCCCTGCGCTGCAGCAACTAACCCAATGACAGTGGGTGTGGTTCCGGAGATACAAAGGCGACCGTGCGTGTTTCTGGCCACACAGCACGCTGCGGTGTGCTGTGGGCCGTCCCTAACAGGTGCTCGCTAATCGCACTCACCCCCTACAACTCGCGACAAAATGGGGAGCGTGCGGGTGGTTATTGTTCTTGCGCACTGTTGCTCAATGTATGCGCACGCGGGCTGTTTGTGTGTTGTCTCTTCTCACGTGCCCGGCCAACCACACACACACAATAATACGCCTCGGCTGTTGCTCCGGCGAATGTAGCCGTACAATACACGCGTGGCTCATAGTTTGTCCTCGTAGCCGTTTTGTGATGAGCTCGCAACTCCTCCCGATTGGTTTCCCCACCACCTCCTCCACCTCATCGAGGCTGTCAGATCTCGGGTGGTGGATGCATCCTGGCCCAGCTGCATGCGCGGCGGGGTGGACACGAAGGGGAGGAGGAGTTCACGGTTCCATCTCGTCTGGTCATGGTGGTCAACTGTAAAACCCGGCTGGAATTGTGCCGTACAAGTTACCGCGTGATTTAGCATCGGTCAAGCGTAACGCGCGATCCGATGTACATTGTTTCCTGTACTTTGTTATATCGTCACGTGATGCCATGTGGCCAAGAGATGACAGAGCAAATGGTTGAAGCCATCCGTGCGGAACTGTGTTAAATATACACGTGCGGAGCTTTCCTCTTGTCCCGAGAGATGGCAGCACATACAATTACTGAATCAATCTGCGCGGAGTTGTGTTAAATCCATCTGTGCAGAGTTTTGGTTTCACCGCCCAGAGAGATGGCAGTCGAGAAAATGCTTTTATATCCGTCTGTGCGGATCATTGTTGAATCCATCTGTGCGGAGTTTTGCTGTACTGCCCCGGAGATGGCAAGTCCTGTTTGGCCTCCACTTGCAAGTGTACTGCGTTACAGTCTTATCAGCTGATTGATCTTCCAGACTTTTGTTAGCCGGCTGCAGCAGCAGCAGCAACATCAGCGGCCCATTCTCAAAGCACGCACAACTTTGGGCCGGTTTCGCTCTCCCAGGGTCGCACCAGCAGGGCGAGATTGCGTGAACAAATACCACTGGCTCGGCAATTATTATTTTTAGCAAAGAGCAACCCCCCTCCCCTCCCCTCCCCTCCTCCCCTCTCCTCCCCTCCTCCCCTCCTCCCCTCCCCTCCTCCCCTCCCCTCCTCCCCTCCCCTCCCCTCCTCCCCTCCTCCCCTCCCCTCCTCCCCTCCCCTCCTCCCCTCCCCTCCTCTTAGCGTTAGGGCCTCGGTGATAAATTGCTATCTTTGTGGTTCCCTCGATAATTCGCAACGTCACATTGGGTGGATATTGTGTAATGCGCTGTGAGAGATTTGCGATAGGGCCTCAGCACCGGCGCGCAACGTGCTCTGCTCGTTAATTAGGCCAATTACCAATCCCGCTCGCTCGTGCGTGGGGGTTGTGGGGAAGAAATAAGGTGGAGGTGGGAGCAGCGTGGGATTATTCGCGCACGTGTTACAACAATTAATTATCAGCGATCAGGCAACATCCGCTCGGTACAGTGACTGAAGATCTCACACCCCCCCCACCACCACCTCCTACGATCTCCTCCGGTTATCTCAACCACCCACCCCGCCAAAGGCCCACCCCACGCCGACAATTCCTAAGCAATCCGCCCGTGTTGTGAAGACTCTGCCCACGCCGTGTCGGCCAATGGGATATGTTGACCGTATTCTCACCACGCTTGGCAGTGCGGGTTTGATGAAGCGGTGGTGGGGATGGGGTGGCGGGGGAGGGGTGCTGAACCGGTCCTAATATCACTCGCCGCTGATGTTGTGATGGCCATGGCCGGGAATTGAATTCGTGTCGCCAGATGATTCACGGCACGTGGCGCGCTGCCCAAATTTTCCAAATGCAACACGCAGACTTTCGGGACCAATATCAGTCATGATAAAGTGACAACCTTACTGCTTGGCTGTGTCGGGATCTAATTTTCCAAATTTGAAATATGCCCCGCGAATTACTCGATTGGGATGGGACATTGCAATAATCGCCTCCCCTACCAACAGACTAATGCCCGATTGCAGACCAGGTGCTGAGTCGCCTTGTGCCGCACAGGGACAGCTGGCACTGGGGGTGCCCTTTCAAATGCGTCTTGGGATGGGATGTAAATCGCTCTCGAGACGCTCTGCTCTATATATTTTAAAAAATGATGATCCCGATTAACCACTGTGCCACAATTCCACCGCATGTTAGTGTACAGAAGAACTCATTAGTGGTCCAACCATGGGTCTAAATTCAGCAGCAGCTGGCCGTGGCTGAGCTCCGGAAATATGTCCCGAGTTGTGGAGGAGAAAAAAACAAATTACAAGCAACATACGTTCATCGTGTTCGGTCATTCGTCAGTCCACCGCTGGATGAAAGCCTCATCAAGCCTTATCAGTCTGTGGCGATTGTTTTGAGTACACTTCCCCACGCTGCTCCGTCTGCGTTGGTAAAAGAGGTCAGTCAGGACCGGGTCGAATGTCACTCGTCACTGGTGCGTGCTGTGGCCGAAATTGTAGGGTTCAATGGCTCATTATGCCAACCACTGCGCCACCGCTCTCCTCATCGTACAACATACCGTGCACTAATGGAAAGCAAAATCGATGCCTAAACGCGCAATTGAATGTATTTGTTTATTGTGGTGCTGGTCCATTGGGAGCCCTAAGCAGAAATTATATTTTGGGGTGTGGGTGCGGGGGGCTTCTTTTCAATTCATGAAATCCTCGTGGAATGATGGAACAGATGTGGAGAATATAGACAAACCTAGCGAGATTCAGAGAAATGTAGATAGCTATGGATTGAAGAGATGTCGATACAAAGATAGAGATGGGAGAGAGAGAGATATACATGTTACATTTTACCAGGATCTGAATTCCGAGCTGATATTCGATGCACTCTCTTATTTCGTCAATGATCCCGGGATCCCTTGAGCCACTTTGTGGGGGGGGGGGGGGGTATTCACACGCTTTTTGCTTAGTTCCCTTATAATGCCTCGTGCCGTACGCGTTATGAATCGATTTTGAATCAATGCGATGTTCGTTACGTATCCCCGTATTGATCCTCACAACATCCACCCCCCAGCAGCATCTCAGCAACCCCACGGCCGGCGCGTTCCGCCCACACTGCTCGAGTTGGTCCTGCGATGTTACTAATAGCCCCGCCGCCGCCGCCTCCTTCATCATTATCAGCAGCATCAGCGGGCAGCGGCAGACCTTGGCCTATCCACTGCTGGACGAAATCATCTTCACGACAACGACCCCACCCCTCGCGGTTGACGCCCTTTTATTTAGCCCAGGCAGACCCTCAAGGCCTGTTTCAGGAGGAGCGGCCCTGCTTACACGATGATGTTTGACATTCGCGGGCTCCACGAATAACGGTGCTGGGCAGCACTTTCCTTAATTATTTTTGTAGCTTTTTTTGGACGGTGTGGGGGGGGGGAGTACGGGGGGGGGCAGTGGGGGGCGGCAATGTTCAGGATAAAAATAAACTTTAGTGGGGGGTGGGGGGTCCACCTGCTCGTGGCTTCAGTTCGGCGGGGGGGGGGGGGGTCCCACTCTCTGTTGTTGTTGTCGTGGCTACATTGACATCGTTTCTGTGGCCGGGTCAACGATCACACACTCGCGCGCGCGCGCCCACCCCAGCCACCCCACACAGCACCACCCCTCGCAGCTGCTTGCGGCTCCACGTGTCGCGTGACAGGCCACGCGCTCATCAGGGGACAACCCCCACCCCTCCCCAACACCCCCCCCCCTTCCCCCCCCCGATGCTGCTGCTGTAAGCTGCTTCGAGAGCAGCAGTAACAGCAGCTCCCTACCACCACCACCCCTCCAATTTGAATTCGCGCGTCACCAAGGAAGGAAGCCAACGAATAAGTCGTCATGTCAACTGCGTGCAACACAACGCCGCCGCACTGCAGCATTCGCTGCTCGCTCTCTTCAGGCAGAGGAGAGAGGAATAGACACCAGTGCCGGATGAAGCGAGTGCGGGGCCTGCAGCATATGATGTTATAAAGGGGCCCTACATAAATGAAAACAAATATGAAAAAAAAATAACTTGCATCGTAAAGTAATTGTATTTTTCCATTTGCTATACAGCCGGATAATACGACAAATCGCTATCCTTAAACACCCGGTCGTTCGTAAAAGTTGAAGGCGGTATAGTACTACAGTAATAGGGCAAGTGCAGAATCACTGACCCGGAGTTGATAGCTTGAAAGCGTTTCGCGCGGGGCCCTTGAAAGTGCGGCTCCCGTAGCGTTTGCTGTAGCTACTTTTGCTACGAGGATAATTCGACACTGATCGACAGAGCTCGCCAAGAGGAGGAGGTACCACGGACGAGCTGACAAGGCGACAGCGGCACCAGCAGCCACTGTCGGCGAGGAACCGGTGCGACCGACAATTGTCCCAAGCTCTTGCGATCCTCTCAATGTAATCGAGTTCTTATCGGCGGACAGTTGACGAGCGTTTGTATGCGCGCGGGTGGGAGGAAAACCCGGTGCGCCCGGAGAAAACTGACGCGCGCGACGGGGAAACGCTCTATCCCGTTCAGACGGAACAGGTGGAGTCCACGTGTGTTGCTGTTGCAGGCACTGCATTCTCCCTGGCGGAGTCGGGAAGGGAGTGACCCAACCTCGGTGCCGTCCGTTGCGAGGCAGGTAGCGATCAATCGAAGGCAGGCGTCGAATCACGCGCGCGAGGTTGAATCGTTTCGGGCTATTTCCTTGGCGGCCTTCGACTTCCACAAATAAGGCACGCGGTCCCGGCTCCGTAATCTATGACACGAGAGACGGGGGGACACACGCATCTCATTTGAGGTCCTATTTTTAGCACAAAGCTTATGTTTCGACCGGCGAATTTATTTTTTATCCCACCTCTCACCGAATCTTTCGACGTGACAGGCGTCAGACACACAGCTACGATTTACAGGACGTTCTGTACGCCGGGGTTACTATCCAAACTTAACGCCTCCGAAGCGCCGTGGTGCCGATGGGCTTCGCCAGGCATTTGGGCCGAACGTTTGTCCACTTCATTGGGGGAAGGGAGAGACATTACCGGATGACGTTCAGCAGGGGGGAAAAAAAACCTCACCGTCAGTGAGAATATCACGTAAAGGTTGGCAATGCCGCAGTTCAATCTGTAACAATGTTAATCATGGCCACGGTAAAAGCCTTCACATGTATGTAGGTTGAACTTCTTTCGCGCTGTACGTTGTCAACCGTGGTAATCGGAGGTGCGGAACCCTTTTGTGTGAATTATGTTCGCAACGGGAACCCGTGTTTAACTCACGATGCCACGTTGGTGGTTGTGTGTGGTGGTAGTGGTGTGTGGTGATAGTGGTGGTCTATGTCTGGTAGTGGTGGTGGCGGTGGTGTGTGTGTGTGGTGGTGTGTGTGTGTGTTGGTAGTGGTGGTCTATGTGTAATAATGGTGGTGGCGGTGGTGTGTGTGTGTGGTGATGGCGGTAGTGTGTGTATGTGGTGGTCTATGTGTGGTAGTGGTGGTCGCGGTGGTGTGTGTGTGTGGTGATGGCGGTAGTGTGTGTGTGTGGTGGTCTATGTGTGGTAGTGGTGGTGGCGGTGGTGTGTGTGTGGTTATGGCGGTAGTGTGTGTGTGTGGTGGTCTATGTGTGGTAGTGGTGGTCGCGGTGGTGTGTGTGTGTGGTGATGGCGGTAGTGTGTGTGTATGTGGTGGTCTATGTGTGGTAGTGGTGGTCGCGGTGGTGTGTGTGTGTGGTGATGGCGGTAGTGTGTGTGTGTGTGGTGGTCTATGTGTAGTAATGGTGGTGGCGGTGGTGTGTGTGTGTGGTGGTGTGTGTGTGTGGTGGTAGTGGTGGTTAATGTGTGGTAGTGGTGATGGCGGTGGAGTGTGTGTGGTGGTGGCGGTAGTGTCTGTGTGTGGTGATCTGTGTGTGGTAGTGGCGGTGGTGTGTGTGTGGTGGTGGCGGTAGTGTGTGTGTGTGGTGGTAGTGGTGGTATGTGTGTGCGTGTGGTGGTAGTGGTGGTATGTGTGTGGTAGTGGTGGTGGCGGTGGTGTGTGTGTGGTGGTGGCGGTAGTGTGTGTGTGGTGATCTGTGTGTGGCAGTGGTGGTGGCGGTGGTGTGTGTGTGGTGGTGTGTGTGTGGTGGTAATAGCTGCTCAGTCAGAGGAGGAGTTGGAGACGCTGCTGCTGAGACTGGAGCGTGCCACTAAGAGGTGGGGCCTTACCATCAGCCCCACCAAAACTAAGCACCTGCCTGGGTATTTTGTACCATCGGACACTCCACCCCCACAACTCCCAATCGGTGATGGGGCAGTTGTGGAGAGAGTGGAGAGTTTCCCATACCTGGGCAGTGTGCTTATGACTGGCTCCAGTTTAACAGCAGAGGTCTCACTCCGAATCAGTCGAGCGGCAATATCTTTTCATCGGTTGCGTAACGCTGTGTGGAAGCTACCTGGTCTGTCGCTCCGCACTAAGCTTCAGGTCTTCTCGGCCACGGTCATTCCCTCCCTTCTCTACGCTTGCGAAACGTGGACCCCCCTAATGGAACATCTTCGCCGGTTAGAAACATTTAGGCTGACCTGCCTACGATCCATCCTGGGTTTAACCAGACTGGATTGTGTGAGGAGCTCACAAATCCTTGAAAGATCTGGGCAGGGTCCCATCGGTGAGCTCCTCCGGCAGGCAAGGCTGCGATGGCTGGGTCATGTAGCCCGCATGCCCAGCCACCGCATGCCGAAACAGCTTTTGTTTGGCCGGATTGAGGGGGCTAAGCGGGCGCGGCACGGGCTAGAGAAGAGATGGAGTGATGTGGTACAGGAGGACGTGGAGCTGAGTGGACTTGCCGATGACTGGTACCAGCGGTGTCAAGATCGGCCTCTGTGGAGGAGGCTCGTGAAGGATGCTACTGGGCAGTTGGAGGCAGTCGCCCTCCAACAACAACGGAGGGCGGAGGAGCGACGCTCACAACAGCGAGCGGAGCGCCGGGTGGCTAAAGCACAGCAGGTTGGCACAGTAGGGGGCACAGGTGGTGCATCAGCCAGTCATCTCAGTCAGTCGACCCGTGGCACCTGGGTCTGCCCCGTGACCTCCTGCCAGCGGGCGTTCGACACTTCACGTGGCCTCAGGGTGCACATAGCCTGGCACAAGCGTCGTGGTGACGTCACCGCCACTTAGTGGCGAATGGCGGTTGTTGTTGTTGTGTGGTGGTAGTGGTGGTATGTGTGTGGTAGTGGTGGTGGCGGTGGTGTGTGTGTGGTGGTGGCGTTAGTGTGTGTGTGTGTGGTGATCTGTGTGTGGTAGTGGTGTGTGTGTATGTGGTAGTGGTGGTGGTGTGTGTGTGTGGTGATCGCATCAAATGAGCACCTGGTGCGGTGTGTAAACATCGCCACTGGGGAGACAAAGGCGGCCGGGCGTGGTCCCGGCCACCCACTCCCTCGTGTACCGTGCCGGCCTTCATAGGTGCTCGCTAACAGCACTTGTCCCAACAGTCTGTTCAGGCTATACGGGGGATCTTTGTCTGTATGTGGTCGTGGTGGAAGCTGTGTGTGTGTGGTGGGAGTGGTGGCTGCGATGGTGTGTAAAACACGTGCGTGTGTGAATCCTGCTTTGGGGTGACCAGATGTCCTTAATATAGAACGAGTGCGGACAGGCGCACTTGCTCGTATCGTGTTGCAACAAGGCATCCACAATGATCGCACCTTGCACACTTCGTGGCAGTGCCTTACGCCAATAAGCCCGACTGCAAGCATGTCGAGGCAGAGTCCTGGTAATAAGCGAGTGCACGAGAATTGAACCCCAGGGTAACAACAGTCGACCTTTAGCCGGGTCCCAGGGTTGCGCGGGGTTGACCTTTCACGGGTGGGGGCCAGACCCCGGAGTCACTTGCGCAGAATCCGCGTCAGCGTGGATCATGATGACGCCGTGAAAAGCGAGACCCCGGCGCGCGCGTCTGTACACATGGGGGGGTGTGTACAGCAGTGTGTGTGTGGACATGGGGGTGTGTACAGCAGTGTGTGTGTGTGGACATGGGGGTGTGTACAGCAGTGTGTGTACATGGGGGTGTGTACAGCAGTGTGCGTGTGTACATGGGGGTGTGTACAGCAGTGTGTACATGGGGGTGTGTACAGCAGTGTGTGTGTGGACATGGGGGTGTGTACAGCAGTGTGTGTGTGTGTACATGGGGGTGTGTACAGCAGTGTGTGTGTGTGTACATCGGGGTGTGTACAGCAGTGTGCGTGTGTACATGGGGGTGTGTACAGCAGTGTGTGTGTACATGGGGGTGTGTACAGCAGTGTGTGTGTACATGGGGGTGTGTACAGCAGTGTGTGTGTACATGGGGTGTGTACAGCAGTGTGTGTGTGTACATGGGGTGTTTACAGCAGTGTGTGTATGTACATGGGGGTGTGTACAGCAGTGTGTACATGGGGGTGTGTACAGCAGTGTGTGTGTGTACATGGGGGTGTGTGCAGTAGTGTGTGTGTACATGGGGGTGTGTACAGCAGTGTGTGTGTGTACATGGGGTGTGTACAGCAGTGTGTGTGTACATGGGGGGGGGGGGGGGGTACAGCAGTGTGTGGGGTGGGGGGAGCTGGGCTACAGTCGTTCCGAGCTGAGTCAATGGGAACTAAATGATCACGTGCACACCCCCCCCACCCACCGCCCCTCACCCACTTCCCCCCACCCACCTCACTCCCCCCCACCTCCCTCCCCCCCACCCACCTCCTCCCCCCAACCCGCCTCTTCCCCCCACCCCTCCTTCACCATCAAAAACCCACACCTCATCACACCACACCTCATCAACCCACACCTCATAATCCTACCCCCCATCGTGGTCAGCGTACTGGGCCGTGAACCCGGCTACCCGCATCAGAACCCTGGCTGACGTCGATCAATTCGATGGTGAACGAACACAATCGCACCAACCAGCGTGGTGAAGTATGGCTAATAGTCCCCCTCGACCCACGCGGGGTGGGGAGACGTCCATCCAGCAGTGGATTGAGAAAGGACGATCAGGTTAAATTAAAGCAATTGAATTTGAACAAATTGTTTAAGGTCGTCGTTTTAAATTGCCGGCGGGTGAGCGAGCGGAGTAGGTGAGCGGGGTGGGTGAGCGGGGTGGGTGAGCGAGCGGAGTGGGTGAGCGGGGTGGGTGAGCGGGGTGAGCGAGCGGGGTAGGTGAGCGGGGGGGGGGTGAGCGAGCGGGGTGGGTGAGCGGAGTGGGTGAGCGGGGGGGGGTGAGCAGGGTGGCTGAGCGGGGTGGGTGAGCGAGCGGAGTGGGTGAGCGGGGTGGGCGAGCGGGGTGGGCGAGCGGGGTGGGTGAGCGAGTGGGTTGGGCGAGCGAGCGGGGTGGGTGAGCGAGCGAGTGGGGTGAGCAAGCGAGGTGGATGAGCGAGCGGGGTGGGTGAGCGGAGTGGGTGAGCGGGGGGGGGGTGAGCGGGGTGGCTGAGCGGGGTGGGTGAGCGAGCGGAGTGGGTGAGCGGGGTGGGCGAGCGGGATGGGCGAGCGAGCGGGTTGGGTGAGCGAGTGGGGTGGGTGAGCGAGCGAGTGGGGTGAGCGAGCGAGGTGGATGAGCGAGCGGGTTGGGCGAGCGGGGTGGGCGAGCGGGGTGGGCGAGCGGAGTGGGTGAGCGGGGTGGGTGAGCGGGGTGGGTGAGCGAGCGGGGTGGGTGAGCGAGCGATTGGGGTGAGCGAGCGGGGTGGGTGGGCGAGCGGGGTGGGCGAGCGAGTGGGGGGGGGGGGGGGTGACACATCACTCACCCGTGACACCCCATCCACAGACGCACACCACGCACACTGCACACACCACGCACACACGACACACACACCACGCAGGGTTAGCTTTGTGAATCTTTACTCGTGGGATACCAAAGTATAAAAGAGAGCCTCCTCCTTCTCATTCACACCACACACACATAGAACTTACACACCACGCACACGTATAACTTATACACCAAACACAGAGAACTTACACACCACACACGCAATCCCTGCATACATACACACAGGGGTGCTGCGGTGGCTAGGTGTTAACTCCCTCGCCTGGTATGCAGGAGGACGTGGGTACGATCCCGACCCTGACGCCTGATACTGTATATTTTTGGAGTTTGCGTGTCTCTCTCTCTCTCTTTCCCAGTGGTCGTGTGGATTTCTCTCCGCGTCCTCCGGGTTATCCCTCCACATTCATGAACATGCATTTAGAGAGAGCACTTAGCTGCTATACGTTTCCACATGATAAGCCACTTCGTTGAGTTACAATTTGTTTAGATCAATGGGCCTTACCTAATAAAAATATATATAGTTTTCGTTTTTACACACTCAACTCGCACGCATCACCCTTGACGTGCACAGACCCAATCCTGACCGAACCTCTCATACAAGTGCCCCCCATCACCCGATTTCCCTCTCTCTCTATTGCAGGTGTAATGGCGACTTGACACAATTGTCTTTAGATGTTTTTTTTTTATTGAAGAGACACGTTTACTCGAACAGGCGGAGACCCCACTGCAACAGCCCCGAGCCTCCCGCACGTCTCCCTTATATACGGACCGAGTTTCCCGCACATCGCCCTTATATACGGACCGAGCCCATGTCCCCCTTCCCGAACCTTTTCGCTGACTCTGGGCGCTCGCTCCACCAGCAGACTCCACTGTCCTCTTCCGTCACCTGGCCACGCTCCTATTCTCGATCATTCCCGTAGCCACCAGTCCCTTCGTACTGCAGGCCGACTCCTCTGTCATTACCTCCCGTGGCCACTAGTCCATTCGCACTGCAGACTGAGTCCCCTGTCATTACCTCCCGTGGCCACTAGTCCATTCGCACTGCAGACTGACTCCCCTGTCATTACCTCCCGTGGCCACTAGTCCATTCGCACTGCAGGCTGACTCCCCTGTCATTACCTCCCGTGGCCACTAGTCCATTCGCACAGCAGGCTGACTCCCCTGTCATTACCTCCCCTGGCCACTAGTCCATTCGCACTGCAGGCTGACTCCCCTGTCATTACCTCCCCTGGCCACTAGTCCATTCGCACTGCAGGCTGACTCCCCTGTCATTACCTCCCGTGGCCACTAGTCCATTCGCACTGCAGGCTGACTCCCCTGTCATTATCTCCCGTGGCCACTAGTCCATTCGCACTGCAGGCTGACTCCCCTGTCATTACCTCCCGTGGCCACTAGTCCATTCGCACCGCAGGCTGACTCCCCTGTCATTATCTCCCGTGGCCACTAGTTAACTCACACCGCAGGTTCACTCGACTGTCATGACACAGGCAAACTCCCCCCGCACACCCTCACCCCCTCTCCTTCCCACCCGCTCCGTCACCTCGGGACCCCCTGGGCTGCATCATCCCCCCCCCGCCAACCCCTCCAGACTTGGCTGGGCTCTACCCATCGCCTTAGAGAGACGCGTCGCTCTTAAAGGTGCACGGCGCGCGTCGTTTAAGAATTGAATCATTTTTGACCCCGGGGTCCCGCAAAAATGTGGTCAATAATAATTATTATTTTTCTTCAGTCCGCCCCACTACGTGATCTCGCCAGCAACTCGCCGCCCGCCCAGACTCGCACCAACAACAAGCGCCAGCAGCAGCAGCAGCAGGCGGCGATCGACACGACGGGCGCCACCCCACCGGCCAAACGCGAGCCCCGGGGGGGCGTCCGCCGCAGTCGCCCTCCGGTCAGCCGTCGATCCTCGGCTTCTTTGCCAAGGCGAGCCCCGCCGCCGCCCCCCCAGGCAGTGAATTTAACGTGTTTATGTATTTTTTTAACTTTTTTTAACGAAACTTAGTGCCCCGAGTAGCTCTCGACGAGGCCAATCGATTGACACTAGTTTTGTTGTTGTCGGTAGGTCAACAAGACTCGTGTCGCTACGCGGTTTTCCCCACCCCGGGGTAGTGATGGGACCACGGGGGTCCCGCCAATTGCTTCAATTCTCGGCGTTGATTTTGCTCGGTTTCGCCGGAGCGCCCGCAACTCAGGTCCCTGTGTAGGGGTTGCGGGTGGGGGGTTTGGACAGAGACAGTGACCACCCCCCTCCCCAGACACACACCCCCGCCGTCTGGTGTAGCAAGTCACGAGTGGTACCCATGGCTCCAGCCTTACCCCAGTCCCCCGTGTCCCTCCACGTGTCTCCCACGCGTCTCCAGCGTGTCTCCCGTGTCCCATCTCCCCCGTGTCTTCCGACTCTCCCGTGTCCCCTTGTGGTCTCCCCGTCTCTCGGTGACATCAGAGTCTCTCATCACCCTGTGTGCCCCCCCCACCACCCCCGTGTCTACCACGCGTCTCCCGGGAGACACAGGGGGGAGGACAGGCCACACCAACCACCCACCCTGGGCCTCCCTTGTGTGTGTCTCGTCACGGCCTTAATAGGCGCTCCCTGACGCCACCGTGGCCTTGACCGCGGTGTTCCAGATAGAGACATTGACGCTAGGCCTCTGTGTGTTTGTGTGCCAGTGTGCGTGTCTGTGTGTGAGTGTGTAGCGGTTAGCGCTACACTGCGCTACGAACCCGGCGACTCGAGATCGATTTCCGCTCACGGCCAACACCGTTGACGAGTATCTGGAACGGTCCTGGGCCTCCCCTAGGTCGACTCAGCCTCAAATGAGTGCCTGGTGCGGTGTGTAAAAACATCGCAACTGGGGAGACAAAGGCGGTCGGGCGTGGTGCTGGCCACCCACCCCCTCGTGTACCGTTCTGGCCTTCATAGGTGCTCGCTAACAGCACTTGCCCCTACAGTCTGTTAAGGCTATACGGGGGATCTTTGTCTTTGTTGTGTGTGTGAGTATATTAGTGAGTATACGAGTGAATTTGGCAGTGTGAATTTGGGGAGCGGTTGTGCAGCGGTTCGATTCCCGCTCACGTTCAACACCCACTGACGATTATCTGAACCGATTCGAGGCCTCCCCTAGGTCGACTCGGCCTCAAATGAGCGTCTGCTGCGCCGTGTAAACGTCGCCACTGGGGAGACAAAGGCGGCGGGGCGTGGTGCTGGCCACCCACCCCCTGGTGTGGCGTGCCGGCCTTCATAGGTGCTGCGACGTGTGAGTGAGTGTGCCCGCGTGTGATTTTGTATGTAAGTGTGCCCGCGTGTGAGTGACGCGTGTGAGTGACGCGAGCGAGTGACGCGAGTGAGCCTGTGAGTGACGCGTGTGAGTGAGTGTGTGAGTGTGCCCGCGTTTGAGTGAGTGAGCGTGCCCGCGTGTGAGTGACGCGTGTGAGTGACGCGAGTGAGTGTATGAATGAGCGTGTGTGAGTGTGTGTTTGAGTGTGTGAGAGTGAGTGTGTGTGTGTGAGTGTGTGAGTGTGTGTGTGAGTGTGTGTGAGAGTGTGTGTGTGAGTGTGTGAATGAGCGTGTGTGAGTGTGTGTGTGATTGTGTGTGAGTGAGTGTGAGTGTGTGAGTGTGTGTGTGAGTGTGTGTGTGAGGGTGTGACTGAGCGAGTGAGTGCGTGTGTGAGTTTGCCCGCGTGTGAGTGACGCGAGTGAGTGAGTGACGCGAGCGAGTGAGTGAATGAGCGTGTGTGTGAGTGTGTGTGTGAGTGTGTGTGTGAGTGACGCGTGTGTGTGAGTGAGTTAGTGACCGTGCCCGCGTGTGAGTGACGCGAGCGAGTGACGCGAGTGAGTGTATGAATGAGCGTGTGTGAGTGTGTGTGAGAGTGAGTGTGTGAGAGTGTGTGTGTGTGAGTGTGTGTGTGAGTGTGTGAGTCTGTGTGTGAGTGTGTGAGAGTGTGTGTGTGAGTGTGTGAATGAGCGTGTGTGAGTGTGTGTGTGAGTGTGTGAGTGAGTGTGTGTGTGTGAGTGTGTGTGAGTGTGTGTGTGAATGAGCGTGTGTGAGTGTGTGAGTGAGTGACGCGTGTGAGTGAGTGAGTTTGCCCGCGAGTGGTTCTCGCCGCGTATATTTTTAGTTGACTGACGCAAGTTTGCAGCAGCGCACATGTAGCGCACACTCCCCACCTCCCTCATGTCCCTCCTGCTCTCTCCTTTACCCCCCCCCCCCGCCTTCTCTCGTCCTCTTACCTCTCCCTCTCACCTCATCCTCACCTCCTCTCCGCTTCCTCGTCATCCTGCTCACACCCCACCTCCTCTTTCCTCCACCCCTCTACATCATCATCCTCTCTTACCCCCCCTCCCCCCAATGATCTCCCTCTCACGTCTCCCTCTCGCTTTAACCTCACCTCCTCTCTCCGCTGCCTCGTCATCCTCCCCCTCCTCTCTACTCCGCCACTTCCCCCACCTCCTTCCTTCCCTTCGCCCCCCCCCCCTCTGCTCCCCATTCTCTTCGTCTCTCCTCCTCGGCACGCACCCTCTCTCTTCTTACCATGTTCACCTCTCCCCGTCCCTCTTCTTCCTCCTCCTCTTCCTCCTCTTACCCTCCTCCGCTTCCTCTTCCCCTCCTCCTCTTCCCCTCCTCTTCCCCTCCTCCCCCTCCTCCTCCTCTTCCCCGGCCCTCGGGGGTATTTTTGTCCGAGGACGATGAGGACGATTACGCGCGTTGACGTCAGCGCACGATTTAGAAATCCTAGGAAGCTCCTTCTCCCCCCCCCACCCCCTGACTCGCGCGTGAGCAAAGGCGGATGGCGTGGAACTTCCGCGGATTACACTTCTCGCTGGGTCGTGGCGATGAGGGCGGGTCACCTCGGGGGGAGGGGGGGGGGTAACGAGAGGCCGCCAACATCTCTCGCGATGCTGCCATGTAAGACCGTCATCATCACTCGTCACTATCATCATTGTTATTCAAAGCCTTGACGGATACATCTCACGCGTGGCAACTTCGACCATTACCCCCGACTAACAATGGTCTAACCCCCCCCCCCCCTTTATTTACGCGATCGACCCCCCCCCCCAACAACCCCTCTTATTGATGATATTGGTCGCGAAAGCCTTAACTACGTGTTAAACTTAACCACCCCCCCCCCCCCTTGTCTGCTCAGAAATGGCAAAGCCTCCCAGAGGCAGCAGCAGCAGCGGCGGCAGCGGCGGGAGCGGCGATCAGCCGCGAGGTGGCGACCTCTTCACACGGACACCGGAGCAGGGACGCCGAGACGAATTTCAGATTCGGGTTTATTTTGTTTTGCCGGGTTTTAGCCCCGTTTACAGCGAGTGAGCTGGCGCATTGGTCTGTCGAGAGGGGAACACGGGGATACATTCAATGGCCAAGCGGTGCAATTGTTCGTGGAAACGGGGAGAAGGGGGCTTGGTGAGCAGTCTTGGCGCTGAGCAAACTGCACGAGCCGTTTCACGGACTCTAACCCTAACAAACTAGTCAAGCAGTCGCTATCACGAGCCGTATCACTGACTCTAACCCTAACAAACTAGTTAAGTAGTCGCTATCATGAGCCATATCACTGACTCTAACCCTAACAAACTAGCCAAGCAGTTGCTATCACGAGCCGTATCACTGACTCTAACCCTAACAAACTAGCCAAGCAGTCGCTATCACGAGCCATATCACTGACTCTAACCCTAACAAACTAGTCAACCAGTCGATATCACGAGCCATATCACCGACTCTAACCCTAACAAACTATCTTCTTTGGTTCTTTCGGTAAAGTCACGTAGAATGAGAATAAAATAATAAAATAAAATAAGACAATAAAATTCTCACGACGTTTCGGCCACAACACAAGTAGCCTTCATCAGGTGAAAGAACAGAACTGTCGGGACGACAGTGACTTTACCGAAATAACCAAAGAAGATGAATCCTTGCAGTCACGAAAGCTTTAAATCGAAACCTAACAAACTAGTCAAGCAGTTGCTATCACGAGCCATATCAGTTTAACACGTAGGCTTTCGCGACCAATATCATCCATAAGAGGTTTTTTGGGTTAGATCGCGTAAATAAATCTAAGTAAATATATTTACGCGATATAACAAAAAAACTATAATATGGACTAGCCATATCACTAACCCTAACAAACTAGCCAAGCGCCCGCTAGCTAGCACCAGCACGAGTCAATGAATTGACGGTAACGCTATTAATCTTGCCAATTGGTGACCCAGGTAACCCTTGCAAATGGGACTCTCCTGTTCTATTGAGTTAATCTCCCTTGGTTCAACAAAAATCACTGGAAATGTGAAGCCAACCAAACGGAATATACTCGCCCCACCAACTGAGCATGCCCCTAACCAACAATCGGCACACCAGCTAACCACCGATAGCCAACAAGCCAGCTGGCCACTATACCCCTATACCCCCCAAGCGCTCACAAACAGGCCAACCAACTCCTCGCTTTATTCCCTGACCCTGGCCATGACTTTAACCCTCTAGCCAATCAGACCACAGCACCAGCCCTGCCCCTAACCCTAACCACCCGGACGCTTGTTGGGACCCCCCTCTTTCCTCCCCTCTCTTCCGCGCCCTGTTCGCTGTTCACTCGATGTCACAGAGTTTTGTCCGCGCCCCAGCGCCTCTCGTATACAGTGTCCACAAATAAGTATCTGTGCGCCAATTTATGAACTGCTCGTCAGGATGCTCTTTGAAAATGTAATTCTCATCAGGCCCCGTCGTGTAGAGTGCAGTCTCCAATTGTTAGCATCCACTCCATCTCACTCTCTCTCTCTCCCTGGACTCTCTATTTATATACTGTGAACAAGGGCCATTGCCCGAAACGTCGCGTATTATATATTTTTCACTTCAAGGTCATAGTGTTTTTGAAGAGTGTGTTGTTTTCCCCCCATATTTATAGTGTCACGTGCGCCAGTCTACTGGCGAGTGGGCTGCAGGTTCGTGAAACACAAAGAGACCCCAGGTTCAAGCAGGCCTGGTACTACCGATGAGACACTGTATGTCGAAACCGGTCCAGAGTTTGCTCGCTTGCGTTGAACCAATTCTGCCATGAGTAAAGCACTCCAACAAGGCCGTGCCGTTGACGGGAGTTACAAAGAAGTCTTTAAAAATAATAAAAATGCGGAGGAGCAGATCTCTGAAGGAGATGTAATCGGGGATCCTACATCTCTATAAAATATCGGCAAATTACTCAACTGGGTTACACATAACTATCATGACGCAACCCCCCCCCCCCCCACCAATCCCGCTGCAAACAAAAAAACCTGGCAGGACTCTCGTGAAACTCAATGAGGCTTTCCTGGGTAACACACACACACGTGCGCGCGTAACAACAATCAACAAACATAACAACAAATTATTCTTGTGGCGGTACCCCGGGATACCAAATAATACTAAATGACCGAGGCAATTATTAAATGTTTTATTTCTGGCACACTATTTTTTCCCAGGGGTGTAACTTCACCCCGCGACTGGGGTAACCAATCAATGCGAAATCAGTGCTACACTCCGCGATGTCGAAACACCAAAACATGAGCATAAAAAAATCCGTTGTCGAAAATTTAAACTTTGAATGGTGCACCGTGTACAGCTCGTCGAGATGAGTCGATTGCCGCATCGCCGACCATAAACAGACTCAAAATGGCTGCATCACGGACATTATACGAGAGCCGGGGTAGTATGAGAGGAAAGTTGAGACGCACTGAGATGCACTCTGGGTTACAACGCTGGTGCAGACTCCGTTGCCCGCGTGGAGGAGGAGGAGGGGAAGTCGCTGTCCGTGGTGCTGAAGTCACCGGAGGATGGAGAGCCGATTCCAAAAACACTCCCGTAGCCAATTATTGATGGTTGTGGGGGGGGCTTATTAATGGACCGTGGCTTAACTAAGCATGACGGGTAGGGTTAGGGTTACGGCTGTGCCACTTGCCTGGAGCGATTGATTTTCCCTTCCCAGCAACGCGGTATTTCACACTACGGTCAGCTGGAAAAAAAAAATCGCCATTTCCTACGACGGGTTGATAACTCGGCCCGGGTAGGGAGGTCCTCCTGACGAGATGCAATATTTAATCGAGAAATAAAAAACGTGACATTTTCATATTGGCGGCTGAATAAGTAACGGAAGCAGTCGCGACGAGATCCACGCTGAGCCACGCGAGACCGAGTTCACAGTTCAATCCCTGGCACCGCAGAGTGCACGACGCACTGCGTTGTGTCGTCGCGAAATTTGCTTAAACCTGGGCGGGGTGAGTTGGATGAATGATACTCTTTGGTTTTATTCGGTAAAGTCACGTAGGTAAAATAAAATAAAACAAAATAAAATAAAACAATTAAATCACGACGTTTCGGAGGCAACACAAGTCTCCTTCTTCAGGTGGAACAGACACAGCGGAACATCAGTGTCAAGTGGACAGTTCAGAGACCGGGTCTATATACAGGTGAACGGGGGGGGGGGGGGAGGAGTCAGACCGGGATGTGGGTGGGGGGGGGGGCTGAGCCAAGCCGCCGCTTGTCACGACGCAGGGGGCTCGGAGGAGCGGAGGTGCCTCATTTGCGAAAACGTGTAAACCCCCTTTGTTATGCTGCCGGGGGTTGGAGGAAAGGGATGGCGCGCTGCAAGGGTGCAAGTACAGCTTCATTTTGATAATAACCGGTAGGTTTGCAGAGTACCTTGGTATCGGAGGCCATCCAGATTTACAAACAGACACAACTTCAACCGAGAGGATAGTTTCAAATTGAGCAACCACTGGAAAGATGTTATAAATGAAGTCAAACGTTAGCTGCCTTTTAATTGTACAGCCATTTCCATCTCTCAGTGGTTGTTTGTCAAACTTTAGCTACCTTATAATTATACAGCCATTTCTAATGCGTTCTAAAAAAAATGAAGCTGTACTTGCACCCTTGCAGCGCGCCAACCCTTTCCTCCAACCCCCCGGCAGCATAACAAAGGGGGTTTACACGTTTTCGCACATGAGGCACCTCCGCTCCTCCGAGCCCCCTGCGTCGTGACAAGGAGCGGCTTGGCTCAGCCCCCCCCCCACCCACATCCCGGTCTGACTCCTCCCCCCCCCTTCACCTGTATATAGACCCGGTCTCTGAGCTGTCCACTTGACACTGATGTTCCGCTGTGTCTGTTCCACCTGAAGAAGAAGACTTGTGTTGCCTCCGAAACGTCGTGATTTAATTGTTTTATTTTATTTTGTTTCATTTTATTTTACCCACGTGACTTTACCGAATAAAACCAAAGAGTATGAATCCTTGCAGTCACGAAAGCTTCAAATCTAGAATGGATGAATGATGTTTCTGTCCACGGTGCGAACATTTCCATATGCAAGATTGTATCCCGCATTTTCAAATTATACGTAATTAAAGTTACGAAAAAATACGGTATGTGAAGATAGCGAATGTTTACCGTGTCCACCCCACCCCCTCACAAAGACAAGCATATGACGAATGCAAGATAAGCGGTAGTAATCATATTGAGGAGCTGTCGACAGGCGCCGAGCAAGCGAGCCCCTCAAACAGAACCTCTCCTCTCACTGCCATGTCCCCTCCCCGCCTCTCGCCCTATCTGATCGTGCCTCTCTGTGTGTCTCTCTCTCGTATCTCCGCATGTCTCCATATCTCTTCCCCGTGAGTCTCACATTATTTCCGTGTCTCTCCCCGTGTCCCCAGTGTCTCTTTTTCCCGTGTCCCTCGTGTCTCTCTTCGTGTCTCTCCCTGTATCTCTCCCCGTGTCCTCCCATGTCTCTTCTTCCCATGCCCTTCGTGTCTCTCTCCGTGTCTCTCCCCGTGTCCCCCATGTCTCTTCTTCCCATGCCCTTCGTGTCTCTCCCCGTGTCTCTCCCCGTGTCTCTCCCCGTGTCTCTCTCCGCGTGTCTCTCCCCGTGCCTGAGCGTCTCTCCCCCGTGTATCCCTCCCCGTGATTCTCCGCGTGTCTCTCTCTGTCCGTGCCTCTCTCATCGTCTCGCCCCGTGGCCCCATCGCCCCTTGCGCTCGCGTTATTAGACGGCGTCACATCCTCGCACCCCCCTAATCTTTCCCCACGCACACGACTCTCACCCCGCCCTTTCTCCCGCAATCAACGCTTTGTTTACGTTACACGTGTTTTCGCGATCGGCATTCACCCACCGACTTCCACCAACAATCTCGTCCGCGCGTCATTGCCCGCGCGGGGGGGGGGGATGAGAGGGGAAGGGTGGTGGTGGTGGTGGTCCGTGCGTTCTGTGTGTTTTAATTAGTGGGTCATTAAAGTTGAAATTGGCGTTTAATTCCACACGTGGACCGCGCGCGGGACACGTGAACGCAATTCGAGGCGAAACTAAAGAGGCCGATTTGTGAAACAACCGATTCGTATTTACACGGTCCGACTGCAAAACATCCCACTGCTGCTACTACTGCTGCCGCTACTGCTGCCGCTACTGATACTACTGCGGCTACTGCTGCCGCTACTGATACTACTGCTGCCGCTACTGCTGCTGCTGCCGCTGCTGCCACTGCTACTGCTGCTGCCGCCGCTACTGCCGCTACTGATACTACTGCTGCTACTGATACTACTGCTGCTACTGCTGCCGCTACTGCTGCTACTACTGCTGCTGCCGCTACTGCTATTGCCGCTACTACTACTACTGCTGCTACTGCTGCCGCTACTGCTGCTGCCGCTACTACTGCTGCCGCTACTGCTGCTACTACTGCTGCCGCTACTGCTACTGCCGCTACTACTACTGCTGCTACTGCTGCCGCTACTGCTGCTGCCGTTACTACCGCTGCTACTGCTGCCGCTACTGCTGCTGCTACTGCCTGCTGCCGCTACTACTGCAGCCGCTACTGCTGCTGCTACTACTGATGCTACTACTGCTGCCGCTACTGCTACTACTGCCGTTACTGCTGCTGCTCCTGCTGCCGTTTTCCCATTGACGCGTGACTCGGGCGGACAGCAGCAGCCGCAGCCTGCACAGGTCGCCAGGGTAGGGCGATGTCTGATGTGCACGCTAGTGGTACACACTAGTAGTACACTGGTATCACTCTAGTAGTACACTAGAATCACACTAGTAGTACACTAGTATCACTCTAGTAGTACACGCTAGTAGTTCCAGTACACGCTAGTACTGCTAGTACACGCTAGGGGCCGTCCATAAATGACCTCACGCGATTTTTGACGATTTTTTACCCCCTCCCCTCGTCACACGGCGTCAAATAAAGTCAGACCCCCCCCCTCAAATATGACGTCACAAAGCTCTGCCCCCCCCCCCCCCAAATAAAACATGCATCAAATCGCTTTAAACTATTGTCATTGTAGTGCGTATTTCATGTGCGGCTGCACTCTGATGTAGGAGAAAACATTTATTTAAAAAAAGTCTATTTAATTAAGTAGAACGTGTTGTCTATATTTATTAAAAGTTGCGCATTTTGATGTGACGTCACATTTCTCACCCCCCCCCCTCGTCACACATCGTCACAAATGTCTGACCCCCCCCCCCAGGTGCGTGACGTCATTTATGGACAGCCCCCTAGTAGTACACTAGTATCACTAGTACACGCTCGTAGTACACACTAGTTGTACACTGGTACACACTAGTACTAGTAGTATACTGGTACACGCCAGTACTAGTAGTACACACTAGTAGTACACTGGTACACGGCAGTACTAGTAGTACACACTAGTAGTACACTGGTACACGCCAGTACTAGTAGTACACACTAGTAGTACACTGGCACACGCCAGTACTAGTAGTACACACTAGTAGTACACTGGCACACGCCAGTACTAGTAGTACACACTAGTAGTACACTGGTACACGCCAGTACTAGTAGTACACACTAGTAGTACACTGGTACACGGCAGTATGAGTAGTACACACTAGTAGTACACTGGCACACGCCAGTACTAGTAGTACACACTAGTAGTACACTGGTAAACGCCAGTACTAGTAGTACACACTAGTAGTACACTGGTACACGCCAGTACTAGTAGTACACACTAGTAGTACACTGGCACACGCCAGTACTAGTAGTACACTGGCACACGCCAGTACTAGTAGTACACTGCTACACACCAGTACTAGTAGTACACACTAGTAGTGCACTGGTACACGTCAGTACTAGTAGTACACTGGTACACGCCAGTACTAGTAGTACACTGGTACACACCAGTACTAGTAGTACACACTAGTAGTACACTGGTACACGCCAGTACTAGTAGTACACACTAGTAGTACACTGGTACACGCTAGTACTAGTAGTACACACTAGTAGTACACTGGCACACGCCAGTACTAGTAGTACACTGGCACACACCAGTACTAGTAGTACACTGCTACACACCAGTACTAGTAGTACACACTAGTAGTACACTGGTACACGCCAGCACTAGTAGTACACTGGTACACGCCAGTACTAGTAGTACACTGGTACACACCAGTACTAGTAGTACACACTAGTAGTACACTGGTACACGCCAGTACTAGTAGTACACACTAGTAGTACACTGGCACACGCCAGTACTAGTAGTACACTGGCACACGCCAGTACTAGTAGTACACTGCTACACACCAGTACTAGTAGTACACACTAGTAGTACACTGGCACACGCCAGTACTAGTAGTACACTGGCACACGCCAGTACTAGTAGTACACTGCTACACACCAGTACTAGTAGTACACACTAGTAGTACACTGGTACACGCCAGTACTAGTAGTACATGTTGTATGTATCGTTGGCTAACCCCAAATCGTCCCCAGCGGTGCCTCCCTGCGCCGTCCCCCAGCCCTGCGCCTCCGTGCGCTGACTCACGGGGGGCCCCTGCGGCCGGACACACTCGGGGTCCCCGTAGTCGGGGTCCCCGTACAGATTCTCGTACACCCAGCCCTCGGGACCCCGGGAAGGGGGGCCCGAGACCCCCTCGGCCCTACGGGCGCACGGCCCTCGCACGCAGCCGGGTGGTGGCGGCAGCGCGGGCAGCGAGCGGCAGGCGCGGGTGGAGGCGAGGTCAGCACGGGTCAGGGCGAGGTCAGCACGGGTCAGGGTGAGGTCGACACGGGTCATGGTGAGGTCAGCACGGGTCGAGGTCACGGTCGGGGTCGAGGTGTGGTGGCGAGGCCAGTCCGCGTGTTCGTACACGTTGCCTTCGTCGATGTCGTAATCACCGGCTCCGCCGTTATCTCCGCCACCGCCATCATCACGATAACTCTTCACCGCATTGCCCTGCTGATGCTGCTGTTGCTGCGGCTGCTGATGCTGCGGCTGCTGCTGCTGCTGCGGCGGCTGCTGCTGCACACGCAGCCGGGGTAACTTCACCACGAGTTGCATGTCGGGTCCCGGTCGCCACGCGTTCTCCGGGGCAAAGATCGTGGCGCTGCTGGCGCTGTTGTAGCTCGCCGTGGTCGTCGTCGTGTTGACGGTGGTGGTGCTGCACGAGGGGTCCTCCGCGGTGCGTCCCCTCTTCGTCGACCGCGAGTTTCCCACCCGGGGCTCTCCGCGGCCGCACACAGACGCCGCGGACGTGGCGGCGGCGAGGGCCCAGCACAGCAGAGCGGAGAAAGCCGAGTAGGAGCCCCAGCCCAGGTGCAGCACGCGCACGGTGGCGAGCAGGTAGCAGAGGAAGGCGGTCACCTCCCCAGCTACGAGCACGCCTGGGGGTCACGGGGTCGGGAGAGCGAAGGGGTGTGGGGGGGGGGGCACACGTGGACGGGAGACGGGCGAGGGAGTGAAAGGGCAGAGGCCCAGCAGGTTGCGGGGAGGGCATTAGAGGGAATGGTGCAAGAGGTGAAGGGTGGTGAGAGTTGGGGTGTTGGGGGGCAATATTGGACCGGGGTAAGGGGAGCATTAGAGCAGTGGTTTTCAACCGGGGGGTACTCGGACCCCTGGGGGCACGTGGTAATGTCCCAGGGGGTAACGCGAGGTCATCTACGAATGTGTGAACATGATATCATGCACGAGAGCCGTTGGTGAATAAATCGTGCTTGAATCTGGCAATATAAAATAACTACGGTAACATTTTAATCCATGTGGCAACCCAGACCGATATAAAATACCTTGCTAAACTTATTGATCCTAAAACAACGTGGTCTCCGAGAGTATTCAGCGAGCGCGAACAAATCACGTCACGCGTGCAGGAGCGTCCGTTGATATTTTTTGCTTGTTATTCGCTTGCAGTTAGTACCAGCAATGTATGATCCTTCACCAAATGGACAATCGCTTAAAATCATGGGACCTCCTTTGCCAGTACCAAAATATGAAAATAGGTTTTCCCCTTTTTTCTGGCAACAAAACAGGTGTTAAGATGTTTAAACACCAAACTGAAACCTTTTACAAGGAATCATGCATTCTGACCACAAGCATTTTGGTGAATGCAGACATGATTCCTTGTAAACGTTTTCAGTTTGGTGTTTTAACATCTTAACACCTGCTTTGTTGGCAGAAAAAAGGGGAAAACCTATTCTCAAATCGGTTAAAATATTTGACGTTCATTATTGGTACATTCTCAGAACCCACGTTAGGTCAGGCAAGGCGATGGAGGTGTAGTGGGGGGGGGGGCACTCGGTTAAAACAAAATTCAACAAAGCAACGGGGGGAAGGGTTCACGTAGCCCCCCCCCCCCCAAATAAGTGTGAGAACCACTGCATTGAGACGGGTGGGTGAGTGGGGAGCGAGGCGGTCGTGGGACGCGTGGACTCACAGGCGAGGGCCAGCATGGCGGGGAAGGCGTGCGCCGTCCAGGTGGGGGGCCGCCCGGCGCCGCGGCCCCCCGCGACTCGCAGGGCGCGCGCCCCCAGCACGAGGGCGCAGAACGAGGCGGAGCACGTGACCAGGGCGCACGCGCACGCGGCGTCGCGCGCCACTGCGCAAAAAACAACCAAACAAAAACGACAACACACGTGACACGCAGCACAAATAAGCCACCGTGTAGCCTGTAACAGACTGTCTGGGCAAGGTTTTGTTAGCGAGCACCTGTGAAGGCCGGCACGGCACACGAGGGGGTGGGTGGGTGGCCAGCACCACGCCCGGCCAGCTTTGTCTCCACAGTGGCGATGTTTACACACCGCACCAGGTACTCATTTGAGGCTGAGTCGACCTAGAAGAGGCCCAGGACCGGTTCAGATAATCGTCACTGGGTGTTGGCCGTGAGCGGGAATCGAACCCGGGTCGCCGGGTTCGTAGCGCAGCGCAGTGTGCTAATCGCTGCACCACCGCTCCTCATGACCGCTATCATCACCTCCAACACGATCATTAGCAGCAGCAGCACAACCACGATAAGACTCCACAGAATGTTATGATGCCCCCTCAACAAAACGATGTCACGGACCCCCGTGACTACTTAGGTGTGAGTGGTAAGCAGCTGAGTGCTCAATGATCTGTGAGTCAGTGAATGGAGAGTTAGTGGGGGGGGGGGTGGATAGGTGAGTGATGGTGAATATATTAGCGAGTGGATGAGTGGCTATTGCGAGTGGATGAGTGAATAAGTAAATGAGTGAATGAAAGCGAAAGCAAGTGAATGGACGCCTGATTTTGTGTGTGGGCGGATAGGTGAGTGGGTTTCGTGGTAATCGAGCGCCGTACATGGGTGACTGAGTGAGTGAGTGAATGGGCGGGTGGATGATTATGCCACTGATCGGGTAAATCGAGCGAGTACGTGAGCGAGCAAACACGTGAATGAGTGAATTAATGCATGTGTGAGGATCGAACGAATAGACGAGCGAGCGGATGAACGATCGAACGCAAATCTCTGTGGACGGACACAAAAAAAGACAAAGACCCCCCGTATAGCCTGTAACAGACTGAAGGCCAGAACGGCACACGAGGAGGGTGGGTGGCCAGCACCACGCCCGGCCGCCTTTGTCTCCCCAGTGGCGATGTTTACGCACCGCACCAGGTACTCACTTGAGGCTGAGTCGACCTAGGGGAGGCCCAGGACCGGTTCAGATAATCGTCACTGATTTTGGCCGTGAGCGAGAATCGAACCCGGGTCGCCAGGTTCGTAGCGCAGCGTTGCGCTAACCAACTACACTACCGCGTGCGCGCGTGTGTGGACGGACACACGCACGCACGCGCACGCACACGCGCACCACCCTCTTACCGCACGTTCCCGCCGCGCCGACGTTCCCGCTGCAGGGCGGGCTGGTGCAGGGCGCGCCTCCGCCGGGGCAGTGTTGCCACAGGCCCAGGGTCTCTCCCCGCCACGACACCCAGGAGGAAGAGAGGGTGGCCGCGGCCGACAGAGCGAGGGCCGCGACCGTGAACACGACGGCCACGCGGAGAGGTGCCACGCGGCCGCACGCCGCGCCCATTGCTGTACCGTGTCAGCAGGTTCGCGTGAAACGCGTGCGAGGTGGACCCGTTCCTCCGGAGCACACCACGCGGCTAACCCAGCCACTGGGATCCTTTCTGACGGCCCAGGTGAAGCTTGGCGCGGGGCGAGTGACTCGCGGCGCGGGGAGGTTCACCTCCCGAACTGCAGCAAGGTGATACGAAACGTAATTCTGCGTGGCCGCCTTTCCCTGTCGAATAGCAAGGAGCTACCAGGTGAGATCTTTCGCGCAGCCGACCTTGCTACTTGCTGTCACCTGTGCCCAATTGTCCCGGCGAGACCTCACGGCAAGGTTGACACCTGCCCAACTTTCCCGGTCACCTGCGCGTCCGCAACAGCAGCAGCAACAAAAAAAAATCTTCCAGGTGTCGGCACGTTGAAGTGCTTCAAAACGACCTTGCCCACCGTCAACCCGTCCCAACTTCCCTTGGCTGCACACGCGGGGAAAAACCGGGTGATCTGCAGGTTGACAGACACCCCCCTTCTCTCAACCACCACAACCAGCTGACACCCCGACTGCCTGGGTTCGAACACCCTGCGAGATGGCACAAGGCGACGCGGTCCCTGCCACACGGTTAAGACACTCAGGATGCCTGCCCTGAGTTTATCTGCCCGCTCTCTGGCCAGATCCGAAGCACAACGACCCCACATCATTGCCGTGAGACCCACCCCATCCACCACCACAGGCAGTACAAACACAATAAACACAGTCAAGGATCCCCCCTTCTCCCTCCCTTCCTCACCCCGTATCAGCCTTAACAGACTGCTTGAGGCAAGTGCTGTTAGCGCGTAGCACTCATTAAGGCCGGCACGGCACGCGAGGGGCTGGGTGGCCAACACCACGCCCGGCCGCATTTGTCTTCCAAGTGGGGATTTTTACACACACCACACCAGCTACGACTCATTTGAGGCTGAGGCAACAAACACCGCGCTGTACTGTACACAACGCACACCACAGCAGGCACCTTGCCGAGCCTACGATTGTGTTGTGATGCTGCCGAGGGCAGTGGTACACAAACATACCAAAACATTGCCTTACCCCCCCAAAAAAGGGTAATTGCCCGAAACGTCACCGGTTACAGATTGTTTTCCTTTTAGGGCAGTGTTATTGACGAATCGATACACATGTTGCGATGATTATAAATGTTTTGCTCGTGTTTATTTCAGGTAGTAAGTGTTATTTCCTAATTGCTTACGCCTCAAAAGTACAGAGAATGGCTATTATTGTTATTATGATTCCCCACAAACTTTACTTTTGTGACCAGGACAGTGATATTTTGAAATGTAGCTATTTTCACTTAGAACACGTGGTGTGCATTTTGTCATTCCTTCAAGTAAAGTCCTGGTCACAAAAGCAAAGTTTGTGGGGAATGATAATAACAATAATAGCAACATTTTCTAGACTTTTTAGGCATAAACAATACAAAAATAACACTTACTTACCCAGGGACAAAAATCGTGTTACTGATTATAATCAGCCAGGCTCTATTCCATGGGTGTCTTGCGATGGCTGTAAATATGTGTCGAGCTTTGTTTAGGCCCAGAAGAGTATCGTTTTAAATGTATTTTTTATCTTACCAGGTAAGGCCCACTGAGCTACATAGGGTTTTTTTTCAGGAGCGATAGCTAGAAGAAGTGGCTCATTGTGTGGACATATCAGCCAAATACTCTCAACGCGTGATGTTGATTCTCAATGAGCAGAGAAAAGCCGAAGGAACCGGAGAAAAATTCACGCGACCACGGGGAAAGAGAGAGACACGAAAACTCAACATATACAGCAGGCGTCAGGATCGGGATCGAACAACGACCCCCTGTATACCAGGCGAGGGAGTTAACGTCCCTTAGCCACCGTGATGATGATGAGAGAGAGACACGAAAACTCAACATATACAGCAGGCGTCAGGATCGGGATCGAACCAACGACCTCCTGTATACCAGGCGAGGGAGTTAACGTCCCCTAGCCACCGTGATGATGATGAGAGAGAGACACGAAAACTCAACATATACAGCAGGCGTCAGGATCGGGATCGAACCAACGACCTCCTGTATACCAGGCGAGGGAGTTAACATCTCGCCACCTCGGCGCACCTGTCAAGAAGCACATGTTCAGACCAACGAGGCATCAGCAGGGAATATTTTCTCGCTCGGAATATTCCGGAACGTTGCCATAGGCTTACCGTGAGTCACGGATTATCGGCGTGAAGGCACTGCCACTCCGTTTATCACGGTTGGCTACGTGCGGTAGGAAAGAAGTTAAACGTACAGAGAGTATACCAGTGACGCCTATCCATAATCACCATATATTATTTGTACGCTATATTCCTGTAATGCAATTAACGGCTTCATTAGCATCGGTGTAAATTAGGACCACGCATTGCGAAGTTGGTGTGGCGTGCCAAATTCATTCCCCGTAACCAGCATTTCGGGCTGTTGTGGATTAAACGAATCCCAGCGGCTGCCAGAATTCAATCTCGCCAGGCCTCCTCTCTCTGCCTGATGTTGGCCGCACCAACGCGGCATCCTGCATTGTTCATTGAGTTAAGGCCGCGATGACCTCGAGATTATGGGTTAGGCTTAGACGTCAATTGTCACCGGTGGCATGAGTGGCCTGTAAAATACATGGGGTTCTATGACAGCGTTTTCTGTGTAACGGCCACAAAACTGCCGCTTATCGTGGTGAGTTTGACGCTACTACTACCGATGATGATGATACAGAAGCACCACTGATATTGTTGCTGCTTTTACGCATGTTGAACTTCTTTCGCGCCGTACGTAGCCAACCGCGCTAATAGAAGGTGCTGTTACCGCTGATCCTATTGATCTTGCTGCTACTAATGACTAATGCCCTTTATGACAGTGTTGCTGCTGATGATGTTTATGATGATGATGATGGTGACATCACTCGATGTGCATATTCGCGGTGGTGGCGGCGATGCACGCTGGTGACCACCCCACGCTGTGGGAGGCGCGAGGTTGTTGGTGGATCGGACAAAATAATAACTGAATGTCGCCAGACTCCCCTCTTCCAGTGGGCAGAATCCAGTCCAAGCAAGGTGTGGACTGGTTCGCGGCTGTCCCTTTTGTGTGGGTTAAAGTGCGGCCTCCCTCACACGTGTGGGTTTTAGCCGGGTGCTCCAGTTTTCTTCCACCGATGATCTGAAAACATCTTCATATGTAGAGGACTGCAGAGCAATTGTTGTCGCCGGCCCTCTGCCTGGCAGCAGCCTCTCCAGCTTCGGTCTGTGGGTTCGTCGGCGATCGTCAAAGATGCAGTTTGCACGAACGACGCTAATATATAAAACGCATCATTAAGATAGTTTTGATTTAAAGCTTTCGTGACTGCAGGGATTCAAATTCTTGGTTCTTTCGGTAAAGTCACCACGTAGAAGGGAAACAATAAAATTATATTTTATATTTTTATTATTTTATTGTTTCCCTTCTACGTGACTTTACCGAAAGAACCAAGAATATTAAGATAGTTGTTCATAATCAAGGTTTTTGGGTTAGATCGCGTAAGTATGAATGTGTCGAAACCCTCCACTACCCGACACAGCCAATCAGTAAGGGATTTGTCACGTAAACAAAACGCCAATTAGTTTACTACTTTAGCCCACCGGTGTGTTGGAGAGTAAATCCACAACTTTATTCTAGATTTGAAGTTTCCGTGACTGCAATGATCCATCCTCTTTGGTTCTTTCGAGTATAAATCCACAACGTTTACAATCTGAGCGCCATGACGTTTCGCTGGTAATTACATCAACCAGCATCATCGGGCGATTTGCCAGAATAGTGAAGCCATCCACCTGCTTCCGGTCTTAAATAGAAACGTCGTACTCAGATTGTCAATGTTGTGGATTCACTGTTCAACGCACCGGTGGGCTGAAGTAGTAACCACTTGGCATTTTGTTTACGTGACAAATCCCATACTGATTGGCCGTGTCGGGTGGTGGAGGGTTACTACACATTTATAAATAACGCGATCGAACCCAAAAACCTTTATTACGAATAATATTGGTCGCGAAAGCCTACGTGTTAAAAAGATAGTTGTTGTTGTCGCTGATGATGCGACCGATAATGATACCGTTGACGACGGCGCAACTGCTTCTACTGCTGATGATGCTGCTGCTGATGATGATCATCATCATGGTGCTATCAGCTGGGTTTTTTAAAAGTCTGTTCGGCTGTGGCGAGACGTTGCCGTGGGGGGTGAGGTTAGTGGGTCCTCCATAAACCCGCGCCGTGTTCCTTGTGCCGTTGCCGGGCGACGTTTCCTGCGAGGCTTCTTTATCGCACGACGTTTTAATTAACTCGCGGCGCGCGATGCCGTCACCACGAGGATGATTGGCAAACAAGGGGAGGCAATTAACCCCCGGCGGCCGTGGAGGGAGCGGAGAGCCTGGAGCCATCAAGCGAGTGATGATGCTATCGCCAAGTGAGAGGGGCGAGACGTAGGAGGATGGAGGAGCCTTGACGTTCTTGACAAGTTCACGGACCACCCCCCCCCCCCCCCATGTCTCTTTGTGGGGAGCGGTCGTGCAGCGAACGGTTCGGGCGCAGCTCTGCAGCAGGTGAACCCCCCCCCCCCCCACCCGAGTTCGGATTTCCCCTCTCGCGGCCACGATTATCTGAACCGGCTCCTAGGCCTCCCCCTAGGTCGACTCAGCCTCAAATGAGTAGCCTGGTGCGGTGTGTAAAGCATTCACCGCTAGGGAGACAAAGGCGGCCGGGCGTGGTGTTGACCAGCCACCCCCTCGTGTGCCGTGCCGACATTTCAAAGGTGGTGCTCGCTAACAGCACTTGCGCCAAACAGTGTGTTACAGGCGACACGGGGGATCTTTGTCTTTTGCAATGATAACGATGATGACCTCCGACCTTTTGGGAGATCCAATCGTTTAATCAATCGATTACTACTCGGTCGATAATCTCTTTGGTTAACACGGAAATATTTACATTATGAGACCTCCTTTGCCAGTATCAAGATATAGTAATAGGTTTTACCCTTTTAACTGGCACAAAAACTGACGGGAAAAAAAATAGACAACGTGGTCGGTTACTATTTGTGGTCGATTAATTCAATTTTTACTTGAAACTTTCGGAAATAGTTTGCGGGGGGGGAGGGGTGGGGATTATTTTTGCGCCTCTTTCTCCAGGTGTGCCGCTGGACGGGAGGTGAACGGCGGGCCGTAGTGATTGATGTCATGTTATGGAGGGCGCGGCTTACATGGGGGTTTCCCGACTTCGGGAGGCGGGGTGATTGGGAGCGGCTGCGATTTTGAAAGGGCCCAAAGTTATCCACCAGAAAAAAAATAGACAACGTGGTCGGTTACTATTTGTGGTCGATTAATTCAATTTTAACTTGAAACTTGCGTGACTGCGGGAATTCATGTTCTTTGGTTCTTTCGGTAAAGTCACGTCGATAGAAAATTAAAATTAAATTAAAAATAACGTCGTGTTTTTGTTTGTTTTTGTGGTTAATGCAGACATGATTCCTTGCAAAAGGTTTCAGTTTGGTGTTTTAACATCTTAACACCTGTTTTATTCCCAGAAAGGGTAAAACCTATTTTCTTAAACTTTATTCAAGGTGAAATTCTCAACAGGTCCCATGGTGTACAATGCAGAACTCCAAATCGAACTGCCAGTGTCGCATTGGGATTCTGCCCCAAGTGTAACGGCTTAGGACACACACACTGGGCTTGGGTATCTTGGACGTCTGTGGATTAAAAAAAAAGAGCTTTATAGTTCATCGGATTTCTCCAGGGTAAATCCAGATTCTGAAAGATTCTGACGCTTATTATCCACTGTTGTTATCGCTCTGCGCCCTTTCTCCATTTAAGCGCCATGAAGGAGGGCGGTTGCCCGAAACGTCGCCTATTATATACTTTTCGCTTCAAGGACCACGATTTTGTCGTGGTTTCAGTTATTCACAACTTCACGACTCACGCCACCGGTGACGTCACTCTACCTTCATACAGCGATGACGTCACCGCCGATCGTTAAAGGCGCCCCGGCCAGCAAATCCGAGCGGCGGGCAATTGCAGGGCTTTGCCTGACGTCATTGCACCCCCACAGCAGCCGGTGACGTCACTCTACATCAGTCCGGAAATGACATCATCAACCCCCCCGAGGTTAAAGGCCACGGGGTAGTGACGTCACGCGGCCTGACCACCACCACGCGAGCCACGCTAACTCGTTTTCTCCATTAGAACCAAACAACAACAAACAGAACAACAACAACACGTGTAACGACGCCCGTGAGGTACAAGCAAGGAAGCAGCCGCCTGAACTCGGAAGGTAAGAATGGGGGGCACGCGCGCGTTCGTGTCGAGCCCCATTGCTGCCACATGGTACAGTGCGCTCTGCTGTTACTGATCCATTCATAGAGCCCTAACACATAACCCTCACTAATTCATCACCGCAATTCATTCACAGCCCTATCAACGTAGCCATAACCCATTCGTAGTCCAAACACTTAGCCATAACCCGAATCAATTCATCACCGCGATTCATTCATAGCCCTATGAACATGGCAATAACCCATTCCTAGTCCTAACATAACCATAACTAATTCATCACCACAATTGATTCATAGCCCAATGAACAGACATAACCCGTTCATAGCCCTAGCACATAACCCTAGCCAATTCATAACCCTAATCCGTTCATAGCTCTAACACATAGCCATAACCCATTCATAGTTCAAACACATAGCCATAACCTTAACTCATTTTATAGTCCGAACACGTCCCTAACCCATTAATATCTCAAACGCGTATCCTTTAGCCCTAATTCATAGGTATAACTCCAACACACAACGGTAACCCTTTAGCCTTTACAATAACCCATTAAAAACTCCTCGTTCCAACCCGAGCACGTCCCTAAACAAAGAGTTTGTATAGCCCATAGCCAGTCATACATCTAATTGTGAACCAAACACATGGCTCTGATCACACCGACAGCGGTAACCTCTGACCCCAGCCCAGGGGGTCTGGAACCCTGCAGGCTCGAGAGTCGCATGTGGTGGTTCTTTAGGGGACTGCAGTGCGACTCTTGAAATTCGAAACAATAAATGTGTCTTCTTCTTGTTTCGGTCGCCGACCCCTGCTTTCCCTAGCCCAATCGTAGCTCGAACTTTAAGCCAAAAGCAACCCAAACCCCGAAACGCAGCCCTACTTACCAAATCAGTGCACGAATCCTAACGGATAGTTCAAACCTTAAGCGTAGTCAAAACTCTTGACCCAGTAATGGCTACCACCTGTATTTAGTTGCCGGGCTCACAAATTAGCATTATTATTGTCCATGCGTATGCAAGATTTTTCTTCCTTGCGACAATTATATTCTTATCATAAGACGCACACCACCCCCTACCCGTATTGTAAAGGAAAATTAAAGGGACAAGTTTGGGGGGTCATCATCCAGAGAATAACCATACGGCGTACTCCCCATGTGCACGTCACGTGTGTCTTCTCCATCCCCGTACGCCACGGTCCACAGCTTCTCGGCGTCAAGTGGGGGAAGTCCGCCGGGCGACACACAAGCTACTGCGCGATGTCGAACGAGGTGCCAGCGCCCGCGGGCACCAAGCGGAGCAAGGCGCAGTACATGGGCGGTGCGGCTAAGCGCGCGCGCACGGAGGGCGGCGGCGGTGGTTCGGGGCCCCGGCAGCTGGAGGCCGGCATGGAGGGCGTGCTGCTCACGTGCAACATGCAGGAGCGCAGGTGCACGACCGAGGGCTACCAGATGCTCAACGAGCAAGCAGACCGCCTCTACGGCCCCGAGAAGGTGGGCGAATGACGAGGTGCGGTGGGGGGGTTGGGGTGGGAGGTCGGGAGATACGGAAGATAATGGGCAGGTGGACGGGTCGGGAGGTGTCACTTGGAACGGGGTTTGGGAAATACCAAACAATGGATCTTGGGGTGAGAGAAAGAATCAGACTTCATAGACTACACACTGTGATCCTCTGTGAATGCAGCGACTCCAATCTCTCCACGTTCAAAGGCACTTTAAACACGGGGAAACTACGGTGATAATCTTGCAGATACGAGGGTTGATTTCTAATTAAAACAGACATTTCGAACATTTGGGAATCGCGATAATCTTCTAGCACAAGGCTTTCACCGAGGCGACTGTGTTTCGCAGACATAGTCTGCAGTAGCTATGCTGTCGGAGAGTGATGTTACCGTTTTTCTTCCCAACTGAGCGATTCGTTTTTTGGCCAATCTCAAAACGTCAACTGTGACACCGAAATTCGCTGACAATTCCCATGACCGTGGGTGACCACAGTTTGACGACGACGAGGAGGAGGAGGGCGGCGGTGGCCCTGCCGTCGCCGCCGACGGTGCCGACAAGCGCAATGACGACGACGACGACGCGGAGGCGGCGCTGCAGAAGGAGGTGGCGCAGATCAAGAAGAGGGGGGCGGCCGCCCAGCGGCGGTTTCGGGCCGTGACGAGCGGCGCCAACAACGTGGTGTTCATCCGCTCTGTGGGCGTCGGTCAGTGATTGGCGGTTTCACGTCCTCGTGGTGGTGTCCGTGCTTTGCCATACTTCGTGTACAAATAGAGACGAGCTGAAATGCACTCGGCTGCAGTTCACTCAACCTGAGCCTACCATAGTCGCAACATATCTTTCGTCATCTGTGAAGTTTAAACCACACTCCCGTCGGTTACTCAAGAAATGATGCCATGACCTGTGAAATATGATTAAAAACAACATTTCGCTCGGCACTAATTGGATCGTAGCTATTTATTTACAACATACATTTTTGCAAATATGACGTCAGGATACAGTATATATTTACGAAATAATGAAATAGGATACGATATTTGTGATGCACCCTATTCTCTGGATTATTAGACGCTTCGGGAAGTAAGACGCACACCAACTAGTGCCCGGTGTTAATAGTTATGCCAATCTGGTCTGACACAACCACACACACGCTTTCCAGATTAAAAGGTACACCCCAGGTCATTATTACAAATGAAACTTCTCTTACCTCTTGAGTTCTCACCCGGTCAAACATAGCAAACTTGCTAGTCTCGCCATACCGAGGCAACCCTCCTCCACAACCAGCAGAGGGAGGAGCTGCCGCCCCCCTGGGTGCTCTCCACGCGACTAACCGACCGACTGCCCGTGTGCCCCCGCCGTTCCCTCGCACAGAGCCCGACACGTTGGTTCACGGCATCCTGAGCGAGCTGGCTGAGCTGCGCCAGAGCAAGAGCCGGCACGTGCTGCGCGTGCTGCCCGTGACGGCGTCGTGCCGCGCGTACCCGGCCGACGTGGAGCGAGCCGCCGAGGCACACCTCCCGCGGTGGTTCGCCGCGCCGCGCCGCGCCACCTTCCAGGTGGTCTACAAGGCGCGCAACAACGGAAACATGCACCGCGAGGAAACCATCAAGGCCGTCGCCGGTGAGAGTCGTGGGAAGCCGCCGGAGCCGCCGCTCAGTCGGGATTTACACTTTGCAATCATCGCCCGCCCCACCGCCCCCTATTGGCAGACTCATTCCCACTTGCAGGCCAGTTGCTGAGTTACCTTGTGCAGCAAAGTGACAGCTGCTGCCTTTCAGAAATGTTGAAGGTGAGACGTGATGTCAGTTGCTTATCACGTGTAAAGCGCTGCCGACGCCCGGGGATAAAGGATCAAATATTTCAATGACAAATATTTGATCCTTTATTATTTCTGCTGTTGCATTTAGCCACGAAAGGGTCATAGCATCTTCCGCCCTCCGTTCCGGCCTGTCACTCACAACAGCAGTCGATGCATCCTTCGGAGCAGAGGCCCTTACACTTGTCCATCTGACGCAGCCGGGTGAGTTGAGATGGCCAGCTGGACACTTGCAGTCACCACTTGCTCTCACTCCATGCCGTGACTTGACGCACAGCCGCGTTCTCCGGCGTCCATTTTTCGGCATCTGCTACCAGTCATGGCCAAGGCGCCGCTGGGAAAATCCATAGTGCCAGCAGGGCCTGTTAAACCTCTTTTCCACCAGCCCATCCAGGCCACGTCAGCACGGGGGGGCCATCAAGGTATGGGTGGTTTTCCTCTATTTGCCCAGTCGAGCCAGATCCAAATCGTGAAACTCCGGCCTCACAAGACAGCTGAAACTGACTTGGGGCCAAGCAGGGCCGTGAGGTTAATAGTTTGTCGTATGCTGCGCCAGGTAGTACAATGACTGACACAACGTATACTCTAAAACTAAACTGAACTTTTTATTTTATCAGGTAAGGCCCACTGAGCTATATTGCTCTTTTTCAGAAGTGACTTGGCCACAAATTATAGCTCAACAAAGGGGCTTATCACGTGGAAATGTATATCAGCCAAATACTCAACGCATGTTTCTAAGCGTGGAGGGAAAAACCGGAGGACGACCTGACCGGAGAAAAATCCACGCGACCACAGGAAGAACACGCATACTCCAAATAGACAGGCGTCTGGGTCGGGATCGAACCCACGTGCTCCTGCATACCAGGCGAAGGAGTTAACAGCTCGCCACTGTGGCGCCCTCATTGCATGTGGCGTCAGCGGCAGGGCTCTTGTTCTTGCAGTGGAAAAAAACAAACGAGCACCTCCGGAGGCATCCTGGCGTGGCTCAGTTGCACAGTGGAAAACAGGTATTTGATTTAATAAGGGCTGCTGGGTAAATCTGAAGTGCTGGAAAGGGACCTATATTTGGTTCGGCTGATGTCATTGTCGGCGATTGACCGCTTAGGAGTGGTGCTGAAGCTGAATGCGGAGAACCACGTGGACCTGACGGAGCCCGAGCTCACCGTGGTGGTGGAGGTGATCCGCGCCGTCTGCTGCCTGAGCGTCGTGCGCGACTACGTCCGCCTGCGCAAGTACAACCTGCAGGTGTGGACTGTGAGCAAATAGGAACGCGGTTTATCATCGTCGTTGTCGCCATCGGCAGCCATGAACTACCCACTGCTTGGATGTAGAACCTAGGTCATCGCCATCTCTCGTGGTTCCGCATTTCAAATGAGGGGGGGCGCCAGCCTATCTCATCTCCATCCTCGTGGTGATCGTTTTCTTGGGCACTTTCTCTCTCTGACTGTCACTCGATCGTCGTTAGTCTCGCCCACCTGCCATCATTCATAAGTCACTTTCTTTTGTTAATTGTAAAAGTTACACCTTTAATTTATCTTTGTTCTCTAAACCATGTGTTTCCTCTCTGTCTCAGTGTAATCTCAAGCATGCATCTCTCCCTGGTTCTTTGCACACTTCTCAGCTTTTGTTCCATCCTCTTCGTCAATGTCCATGTTTTTAACTCATAAGTCATGTCAGGCAATTCACCACGATTCAATGTATTCCTCTGGAGACACCTCTCTCCATTGCCCGGACTCCCCTCGCATCTCATGTTGTCATTCGCTCTGTACACTGTTTTGTCCATTGTCTTGATTAAAAATCATCATCAGCTATGATCAATCCACCACTGGATGAAGGCGCTTCCACAAGCCGCTGTAATCTCTCACAATCCTGAAATCTCATCTCTTGGCACCTGCAGAAACATAAATGGAGCAAAATAAAAAATCGCGACGTCTAAAACACCGTTTTTATATTTCGTGCTGTTACAAAAAAAAAACGCCCTCGATTTTCCCGCAGGAGGTGGCCAAGTTGGGGCCGTGCGTTGAGGTCAAGCAGCGGCCTCAGAAAGCCACTCAGGCCACCGCAGATGCTGCGGAGGGAGACTCGCCGGCTGCGGGGAAAAAAGAGGCGGCCGAGGGTGAGGATAAGTGCGAGAAGGACGCTGGCAAGGGCAAAGACGCGGTTTTAGGCGAGAGCGTGGGGAAAGGCGGCGGCGGTGATGACGAGGGTGCGGCGGCGGCGGGAGGAACGGGCGAGGCAGCGTCGAGCGGAGAAGCGCCCCGTGGCGAGGGCAGCACGGAACCAGCAGCCAGCGAGAGCGACGCGAAGCAGGGAAAAAACGGGGACCAGGCCGCACCGCCGTGCGAGCAGGATGAGAGCCGCGGAGACGAGAAGGCTCCGGTGAAGGGGGAAGAGGCTCCTGTTGGTGGGATCGAGTGACACGTGCGCTTGGTATGGGGTTGCAATGAATACGGCCGTAGCCAAATAAGTAAAAAAAAAGGAGGATCGGATGACACAAATGTTTTTCATCTCTTCCAAGTCCATACAATTTGAATGGGATCGTGGGAGGAAATATTCAGCTGTCTACCAGCTCAAAAGAAGAGACTTGCTCGCGTTTTTTTGTTTGTTAAGAATAAGATTGTAGAGTGAAGTTCAAGGAGGCTTTAAAGACATCACCGCGGTGTTAGAAAAGAAGGGCAATTCAAGTAAAACCGTTTCTTTGATGTTTTTCCACAATTCAACTACGAGTGTGTGATGTTCACCCTCACATTGCATCTTGAGGGCAATTGTTCATTTTTTTATGCTGGGTGTCCAAATTTTATTCCTTAACTGTAAAAAATAAGATTCTTGGCTGGCCACAGGAATTTATTTTCTCGAGCGAGGTACTTTTCAAGTCCCCACAATTGTTTTGTGTGGAGTTCAGGTGTTTTCATTGTGTTCTTTGATGTCGGGATTTATTTTTAACCAGACCTTGAGAATGTGTGAAGATTTAAATCTGTTACGAAGCATATTTTTTACAGTTTGCATTTTTTTAATGTGGTTAAAAAAACCCATGCAAATGTTTGATTTAAAAATAAAACCCAGGCTATTGAAATGTGGCGGCCTTCAAGTTTTCTTGGTGACTCAGATGATGCTAAATACGATGGCCTTTTATTGTACTGCCAACTCGTCCCGTGTTAATCATCAGCCACTATCTATCCACTGCTGGATGAAGGCCACCAATTTCCCTTGCCATTCTTCACAGTCCCGCACTGCCACAGTCCATCTCACTCCTGCACCGAGCTAATCTCATTGCTACATCTCTGCAACTATCGACCTCTTGGGCGTGATCTCTCTTCTGAATGCCATTTCATTACCCGACTTTTCCATCGGCCCTCGTCTCGTCAAGCGATCTGTACTGCTGAAGTTCACTTTGTTCAGTCGTGTACTAGTTTCTCTAATTTGAGGTTTATTTTCCCGATCCGTGTGCTCCTCTCTGTCTCTTAACTGCAATTCCAAGGACGCAACTCTCCTTGCACTGTTGTCCATCTGTCTTTTGCTCAATGTTTCTCATCCGCATCGGAGCGCATAGTACGCTTCGACTGAACATTTTATTCTGCAGACATGGGTTTGCCACGTTTCGTCTCGTTATTTAATCATTTTAATCCTATATTATGTAAATTCCCCAGGTATAAATACTACATTATTTTTCAGTTGTCTCATTTTTATTTAGCAAAGTTGCTGGACATGACCTTTTGTTTGATCTGGAGTCCAACGTTGCAATTAGTTTCCATCAGTTGTCATTAATACGTCATCAGCAAATCTGACATACTAATACAGTGGTTCTTAACCTGGGTTCGATCGAACCCCAGGGGTTCGGTGAGTCGATCTCAGGGGTTCGGCAGAGCCCCCGCCACGGAGGTCCGGACACACTTGAATTATTGTGTAAATTTGTGATGACACACACGGCCCGCTTGGCCATCACTGGCTGCAGATGATCATGCTACACTGCTTGGCCAATCAGCGCTGCGGGGAATTTAGTGAGTACTCAGTAGTCAACGTGTGACTGTTGTTGTCGTACGTCGTGTGATTTCTTTAATATTTTATCCATACTAACTATGTCGGGCAAAAGAAGAAAGTGGTCGGACGAATATGTACAACATGGATTCTCATGTATCACGGAACGTGATGGGAGTGAGCGTCCTATCTGCATGATTTGCAACGCCAAGTTGAGCAACTCTAGTCTTGCACCGGCAAAACTAAAGGAACACTTCTTGAAGCTGCATGGAGACGGGGAATACAAGAACACAACACTTGCTGAATTCAGGGTGAAGAGAGCCAGATTCGATGAAAGGGCCACTCTGCCTGCTCTTGGATTTGTACCTGTTAACAAACCGATCCTGACAGCATCGTACGAAGTTGCTTACCTGATCGCAAAGCAGGGCAAGCCACACACCATTGGTGAAACACTTGTGAAACCAGCTGCATTAAAGATGGCGAATCTGATACTCGGAACAGCGGCCGAAGGTAAATTATCCCAAATTCCCCTTTCAAATGACACCGTCAGTGACAGAATAGAAGACATGAGTAAAGACATCTTGGCTCAAGTAGTCGCGGATCTGATTTCAAGCCCGGCAAAATTCAGCCTTCAACTCGACGAAACCACAGACGTTTCTGATCTAAGCCAGCTTGCTGTTTTTGTACGCTATGTGAAAGACGACATGATAAAAGAAGAGTTTTTATTTTGTAAGCCTCTTACAACAACAACGAAGGCAGCCGATGTGAAGAAGCTTGTAGATGACTTCTTCAGAGACAACAATCTTTCATGGGATATGGTTTCTGCAGTTTGTACGGACGGAGCTCCAGTCATGCTGGGAAGAAAGTCTGGTTTTGGTGCGCTAGTAAAGGCCGATGCACCACACATCATTGTGACGCATTGTATTCTGCACAGGCATGCGTTGGCAACAAAAACCTTACCTCCAAAAATGACAGAAGTATTAAAAACTGTGGTGGAATGTGTGAACTATGTGCGAAAAAGTGCTCTGAGGCACCGCATCTTCAGTGAGCTGTGTAAAGAAATGGGCTCTGAATTTGAGGTACTTCTGCTCCATTCTAATATTCGGTGGTTATCCCGGGGACAGGTGCTGAATCGTGTTTTTGCCATGCGTGTGGAATTAGCCCTGTTTTTGCAAGAGCACCAACACTGCCATGCAGATTGCTTCAAAAATCCTGAGTTCATTCTCATTTTAGCGTACATGGCTGATATATTCGCAGCTCTCAATCATCTCAATCAGCAGATGCAGGGTGGTGGAGTCAATATCATGGAAGCGGAAGAACACCTGAAGGCTTTTCAAAAAAAGCTACCGTTATGGAAACGACAAACAGAGAACAATAACTTCGCAAACTTCCTGCTTCTGGACGACTGTGCAAGTAAGATCGAAGATGTGTCTGGAATCGGAGATATTTCTGTATCCACGGAACTGAAGCAAACAATTGCCACGCACTTAGATGAGCTTGCAAAGTCTCTCGACGGATATTTCCCTACAAGAGAGTCATATCCAGCATGGGTGAGACAGCCGTTCACGTTTGCTGTTGAAACAGCAGATGTCAATGATGAATTCCTCGACGAAATCATTGAAATTCAGCAGAGCCAGGTTCAACAGCAACTCTTCAGAACAACGCTCTCAACGTTTTGGTGTCGACAAATGAACAAGTATCCAGTTATTGCTAAGAAAGCCCTGGATTTTTTATACCATTTGTTACAACATATCTTTGTGAGCAATCCTTTTCGAGGATGCTGGACATAAAAACGAAGAAAAGGAACAGACTTTGCTGTGAAAATGACATGAGAGTGGCACTTGCCAAGGTGAAGCCACGCATATCTGAACTGATCTCTCAAAGGCAACAGCAGAAGTCACATTGATTTCCAGGTATGTAATTTGTTGTGAGTTTATGCATTGTGTTGGTTTTATTCTTTGAACAAGGTAATGTTCATGCACGGCTCATTTTGTGTACCAGTAAAAAACATATCTATGTCTTGAATTTGAAAAAAATCACATTTTATTTTTCACTAAAGAGGGGTTCAGTGAATGCGCATATGAAACTGGTGGGGTTCGGTACCTCCAACAAGGTTAAGAACCACTGTACTAATATTTTTGCATATATGCTTATGCATTTATCTCAGAAAATATTCTCTAATATTTGGAGTATCTAAGTTATTGCAAAGTAATATAAAGTAATGTGAATACATGTACTTTGGGTCTTTCGGTAAAGCCACGTAGATAGAAAAAATAAATCTACGTGTCTTTACCAAAAGACCCCAAAAATATGAATTCCTGCAGTCACGAAAGCTTTAAGTCAAGATTTAATCTGAATAGCTTTTATTAAAAGTAATATTTATATTATCAATACTATTTACTTTCATTATACTAGATAAAATAATACGCTACCAATACTGTAACTCTATTATTACTTCAATTATAAAATTATAATTGATTTCATATTATTGAGTCGATCACAATAATGAAACCCTATAATAATAACATTCCTGTTACATCACGGGAAGGGATTATGGCCGGTGGGCGAGGGTGATTACGGAGTAACAGCCAAAGGAGGGAATCGCAGACAGCTGGACGTCTATTGCGGAGATGGAGCGATGAGTTTCGGGTCGAGTGTAGAAGATGCTGACTCGGTGGATTTTTTTGCATCGCAGATCCACGATTTCTGCAACGACCTGGGGAGACATTCATGCAGCAGTGGATGTATTGCGGTGTATAGTATAAGTAGTCGTCGATTTTATTTTACGCGGGTATGACACAATCGGCCTTAAGCTGATTTACAAGAATGAACCCGCAAAGGACCTTGGTAGCGGGGAATAAATCGTGACGTTGCGAACAAACAGAGCGGGAATAAGTAATATTTAAAAATACTTTTTTTTTTAAACACGCTTTGTTGAAATGTACCGTACGAGTAATGGCAGAACTCCACGACTCCAGGAAGTGGCCCCGAAGCTTGCCATAACGTAAGTGGCCGTGGTGATTTACACCCAACGTGAGTTGAGCGTGGACAATTAGACCCAAGCCGAAACATAACATATAAAAAAGAATGTTTACAAATATATTTTGTATTTTTAATTATAGAATATAGTATTGCCATCAGTATGACATAAGTATACCAAGTTTGCAGTCGATACCACATTGGGGAGTGGGTTAAAATTGAGTTACAAGATTTAAGGATACAACAACAGTGAGTTAAATAAAAGCGTGTAAAATAATAATTAAAAAACCTTAAATCCAACGAATGCGCCCAATTCAAGTTACGCTGGCAAACAGGTAAGCAGGGAAATAAAATAACGGCACAAGTCACGTGGGGTTCGCAATTAAATGTCGCATGCCCCCCCCCCCCAACAACGTTTGGTGCCACGTTGGAGGCCCGTGGGTTCGATGTAGAACCCTGACGCTTATATATTTCGAGTTTGCTTGTTCTCTCTCTCTCCCCGTGGTGGCGTGGATTTTTCTCCGGGTCATCCGTTTTTTTCCCCCCACCTCCACATTTAGAAACAAGCGCTTAAAGAGTATTTGGCTTTCGCTATGGATTTCCACGTGACGATGAGCCACTTCGTTGAGCTATCATTTGTGATAGTCGGGTCGCTTCTGTAAGAAGAGCCTTGCAGTAGAGCTCAGTTGGGGGCCTTACCTGGTGGAAAAAAAAAGTTAACATAGTTTGCCCTACTCTGGACCAAACTCATACTTGTCAACCCATAGGGGCCGTCCATAAATGACGTCACGTACTTGGGGGGGGGGGGTCAGACATTTGTGACGATGTGTGACGAGAGGGGGAGGTTCGTTGAGAAATGTGACGTCACATGAAAATGCGCAACTTTAAATAAATATAGACAACACGTTCTACTTAATTAAATAGACTTTTTTTATATAAATGTTTTCTCCTACAACATGAGAGTGCAGCGCCACATTAAATACGCACTACAATGAGAATAGTTTAAAGCGATTTGAAGCATGTTTTATTTTTTGGGGGAGGGGGGGGTGGCAGAGCTTTGTGACGTCATATTTGATGGGGGGTCTGACTTTTTGTGACGCCGTGTGACGACGGTGGGGGGGGAGGGGGTCAAAAATCGTCAAAAATCGCGTGACGTCATTTATGACGGCCCCATACGGGTTACTCCGCATCCCGCATTCTGATAGAGGGGATTTGAGTGTTCAGGTCCATGCGGCGAAGAGCCGTTTCAATACAGGCAACATTGTTTTGGTCTATTTGTGTTTCTTCTTTGTGATGGGACTTTGTAGGATGAACGTTGATATTTATAGTGTAGTTTATAGTAGTGTATAGTGTATACAATTAACGTTGAGATTTATAGTGTAGTGTATAGTAGTGTGTAGTGTATACAATTAATGTTGAGATTTATAAGGGGCACGGGGGTTAACCAATGAGGTCCGAATTGGTCTGCAACAAGGTAGGGGCACTGATGAGGGGTTGACATGTTTGTAGTAGTGTAGTGTATAGTGTAGTTCATAGTAGTGTATAGTGTAGTGTATAGTGTAGTGTATAGTGTAGTTTATAGTAGTGTAAAGTGTAGTGTATAGTGTAGTTTATAGCAGTGTATAGTGTAGTATATAGTGTAGTTTATAGTAGTGTATAGTGTAGTATATAGTGTAGTTTATAGTAGTGTATAGTGTAGTATATAGTGTAGTTTATAGTAGTATATAGTGTAGTTTATAGTAGTGTATAGTGTAGTGTATAGTGTAGTTTATAGTAGTGTATAGTGTAGTATATAGTGTAGTTTATAGTAGTGTATAGTGTAGTATATAGTGTAGTTTATAGTAGTGTATAGTGTAGTATATAGTGTAGTTTATAGTAGTGTATAGTGTAGTGTATAGTGTAGTTTATAGTAGTCTATAGTGTAGTATATAGTGTAGTTTATAGTAGTGTATAGTGTAGTATATAGTGTAGTTGATATTAGTGCATAGTGTAGTGTATAGTGTAGTTTATAGTAGTGTATAGTGTAGTGTATAGTGTAGTTTATAGTGTAGTATATAGTGTAGTTTATAGTAGTGTATAGTGTAGTTTATAGTAGTGTATAGTGTAGTATATAGTGTAGTATATAGTGTAGTTTATAGTAGTGTATAGTGTAGTATATAGTGTAGTTTATAGTAGTGTATAGTGTAGTATATAGTGTAGTTTATAGTAGTTTATAGTGTAGTGTATAGTGTAGTTTATAGTAGTGTATAGTGTAGTGTATAGTGTAGTTTATAGTAGTCTATAGTGTAGTTTATAGTAGTGTATACAATGAACGTTTGTAAACTCATCTAAAGACCCCACAGTGCGTCTCGGGGACTCGAGCTGTGTGAAGGTTTGTGCCACCCACTGGGATTGAGACCTCCCAGGGCCCTCTTGGTTAAAGTGCTCGCTAGCCAGGGGCTTGTCGTTTTGTGTTGTCGTAGCCCGACACGGGACAAAGTTATCCACAAACAAAACAAAAAGCATCTCATGGATAATGTTGGTCGCGAAAGTCTCCATCGCGCGTCAATTGCGAATCTTCAAGGGGGGTGGAACAACGCGACACCCCCCTCTCTCATTCCCAGCAAGATAACTACCAGGCAAACGAAACAAAATAAAATAAACAACTTGTGTTGCCTCCGAAACGTCGTGATTTCATTTAGTTTTCTTTTATTTTAATTTACCTACGTGACTTTACCGAAAAAAAAACAAAAAGAGAATGAATCCTTGCAGTCACGAAAGCTTCAAATCTAGAATAAACGATACACATTTCTATTTAAAGCTTTCGTGACTGCAAGGATTCATCTTCTTTGGTTCTTTCGGTAAAGTCACGTAAAATTTATTTTCGTTTCGGCCACAACACAAGCGGCCTTCATCAGGTGAAGGGACAAGACTGTCTGGAGGACAGCGCTGGAGTGAAAAAGCCACGCTCAGATCACGACCTTTAAGCTGTGTGAGAAGAAACAAAGCGCCTTGATAAAGGAATTAGCATAAAAAATTTGCATTGAAATAGCTGAGTGATTAGCTTGTGACTGGTCACAGAAATGGCTATGTTAAAGTTAAAGCCTACACATCCACAGAGGCACCTAGTACAAATCAAACAGGAGAATGTAGCATTGAAATAACTGAGTGATTAGCTTGTGACTGGTCACAGAAATGGCTATGTTAAAGTCAAAGCTTACACATCCACAGAGGCACCTAGTACAAATCAAACAGGAGAATTTAGCATTGAAATAGCTGAGTGATTAGCTTGTGACTGGTCACAGAAATGGCTATGTTAAAGTCAAAGCCCTACACATCCGCAGAGGCACCTAGTACAAATCAAACAGGAGAATTTAGCATTGAAATAGCTGAGTGATTAGCTTGTGACTGGTCACAGAAATGGCTATGTTAAAGTCAAAGCCCTACACATCCACAGAGGCACCTAGTACAAATCAAACAGGAGAATTTAGCATTGAAATAGCTGAGTGATTAGCTTGTGACTGGTCACAGAAATGGCTATGTTAAAGTCAAAGCCCTACACATCCACAGAGGCACCTAGTACAAATCAAACAGGAGAATTTAGCATTGAAATAGCTGAGTGATTAGCTTGTGACTGGTCATTCTACGTGACTTTACCGAAAGAACCAAAGAAGATTAAACGATACAAACTTCGTCGCTTGCCACCCAACATAGCTCCAGTTTTTTATTATCGATTTGAACAAATTTGCTTTTACCCCCCCCCTCGCCCGCCCGCCGTCGCCCGCTCCACGACGTGACAACTTGATTAGAGAGACTCTATACTCTTTGGTTCTATTGGGTAAAGTCACGTAGGTGAAAATAAAATAACAAAAAAAAACGTCGTGATTTTTTGTTATTTTATTTTCACCTACGTGACTTTACCCAATAGAACCAAAGAGTATGGATCCTAGCAGTCACGAAAGCTTTAAATCTAGAATAGAGAGACTCTGTACGGTCTGGTTGAGGGTTTTTATAGTTTAGGACTCCAACATGCTGAGCTCATCCAAAGTAAAACTTGATCGTGAAAATATATCCAAGATTGAATCGATGATGGCAATTGAATCATCCAAGGAATCGTTAATAATAATCGAATCGCGAAAATAATGTCGTCACTACCAACCACTGAAACCACAAAACTGTTGCGCTTAATTATCTGTAGCTTAACGCCGTCGTCACGACGACTTTACAGATAGTAATTATAAACAACAACAACATTATTGTGTTGTTATTTATATTTGAGCACCATTGGTGGTGGAGGGGGGGCACTCAACGAGGGCCCCCCCTGCGCCACCACTTCGCATTTCCCACATCACATAAGCGCGCGCGCGCTCGCCCATTGGCTCGGGGATCCCCTCCACGTCCCCCGCCCGCATCGCGCATCGCCATTGGCTCGCGGACCACCCCGCCCCCGACGCCCCCCTCGCGACGACCAATCGGCGCGCGGCGGTCGCATTGGTCTGCGCTTATCCGAACTAGGAGATCAAAACCGGCGGATCGACGGCGTTGGCGGCCTCCTCGCTGAAGGCAGCTGCCGCGGTCCTCCTCGTCCAGGACCTCTTCACACCAACAACACCTCCACCACCACCTCCTCCTCCATGGACTTCACCGGCTCCTCCATGGACGCGCTGGAGGCTATGGCCGACGAGGTCGCCCTCGAGGGCCTCGACGGGGTGACCCCGAGCGCGCTCTGGGTCCGCCTTTGCGCCCGCTCGCCTCCCTTCCCTGGGGGGGCCCCGCGCAGCGACTTCGCCCTCCGCGCCTTCCTCTGGGCCGCCCTGGCCTCGAACCCGGGCGTGGACTTCTACGAGCTGCCCGTGCCGCGGCCTCCGCTGCTGCTGCGCGAGACGGCGGCGGCGGCGGCCGCGGCGAGAGACGACGATGGGTAGGCGCGCAGCGACCGGCGTGGCACGAGACTCGCGCGGTCGGGGTGAGACTGGGGTTAGGGTGAGACTGGGGATGGGGTGTGACTGGGGTTGTGGTTGGGGTGTGACTGGGGTTGTGGTTGGGGTGAGACTGGGGTCGGGGTGAGACTGGGGTTGGGGTGAGACTGGGGTGGGGTGTGACTGGGGTTGTGGTTGGGGTGAGACTGGGGTTGGGGTGAGACTGGGGTTGGGGTGTGACTGGGGCTGGGGTGAGACTGGGGCTGGGGTGAGACTGGGGCTGGGGTGAGACTGGGGCTGGGGTGAGACTGGGATGGGGTGAGACTGGGGCTGGGGTGAGACTGGGGCTGGGGTGAGACTGGGGCTGGGGTGAGACTGGGGCTGGGGTGAGGCTGGGGCTGGGGTGAGGCTGGGGCTGGGGTGAGGCTGGGGCTGGGGTGAGGCTGGGGCTGGGGTGAGGCTGGGGCTGGGGTGAGGCTGGGGCTGGGGTGAGGCTGGGGCTGGGGTGAGGCTGGGGCTGGGGTGAGGCTGGGGCTGGGGTGAGGCTGGGGCTGGGGTGAGGCTGGGGCTGGGGTGAGGCTGGGGTGTGACTCGGGTTGGGGTGAGATTGGGGTTGGGGTGAGGCTGGGGTTGGGGTGAGGCTGGGGTTGGGGTGAGGCTGGGGTTGGGGTGAGGCTGGGGTTGTGGTTGGGGTGAGACTGGGGTTGGGGTGAGACTGGGGCTGGGGTGAGACTGGGGCTGGGGTGAGACTGGGGTTGGGGTGAGGTTGGGGTGTGACTCGGGTTGGGGTGTGACTCGGGTTGGGGTCAGATTGGGGTTGGGGTGAGGCTGGGGTTGGGGTGAGGCTGGGGCTGGGGTGAGGCTGGGGCTGGGGTGAGGCTGGGGCTGGGGTGAGGCTGGGGCTGGGGTGAGGCTGGGGCTGGGGTGAGGCTGGGGCTGGGGTGAGGCTGGGGTGTGACTCGGGTTGGGGTGAGATTGGGGTTGGGGTGAGGCTGGGGTTGGGGTGAGGCTGGGGTTGGGGTGAGGCTGGGGTTGGGGTGAGGCTGGGGTTGTGGTTGGGGTGAGACTGGGGTTGGGGTGAGACTGGGGCTGGGGTGAGACTGGGGCTGGGGTGAGACTGGGGTTGGGGTGAGGTTGGGGTGTGACTCGGGTTGGGGTGTGACTCGGGTTGGGGTCAGATTGGGGTTGGGGTGAGGCTGGGGTTGGGGTGAGGCTGGGGTTGGGGTGAGACTGGGGTTGGGGTGAGACTGGGGTTGGGGTGAGGCTGGGGTTGTGGTTGGGGTGAGGCTGGGGTTGTGGTTGGGGTGAGACTGGGGATGGGGTGAGACTGGGGTTGGGGTGAGACTGGGGTTGGGGTGAGACTGGGGATGGGGTGAGACTGGGGTTGGGGTGAGGTTGGGGTTGGGGTGAGACTGGGGATGGGGTGAGGCTGGGGTTGGGGTGAGACTGGGGTTGGGGTGAGACTGGGGATGGGGTCAGACTGGGGTTGGGGTGAGGCTGGGGTTGGGGTGAGGCTGGGGTTGGGGTGAGACTGGGGTTGGGGTGAGACTGGGGTTGGGGTGAGCCTGGGGATGGGGTGAGACTGGGGATGGGGTGAGGCTGGGGTTGGGGTGAGACTGGGGTTGGGATGAGACTGGGGATGGGGTGAGACTGGGGTTGGGGTGAGACTGGGGTCGGGGTGAGACTTGGGATGGGGTGAGACTGGGGTTGGGGTGAGACTGGGGTTGGGGTGAGCCTGGGGATGGGGTGAGACTGGGGTTGGGGTGTGACTGGGGTTGGGGTGAGACTGGGGTTGGGGTGAGCCTGGGGATGGGGTGAGACTGGGGTCGGGGTGAGACTGGGGTTGGGATGAGACTGGATTTGGGGTGAGTCTGGGGTTGGGGTGAGAGTGAGACAGGGTTTGGAGTGTGGCTAGGGTCGCCCCTTGGCCTGGTATTGTGTTGACACTTGCTTGTAGTTTAACTGGACAGTTGCCATAGATCTCAGGTTGCTTGAGAAACACGCCCTGGTTTAAGTCTCTCCGACTGATCTGGTGGGGTGCGTGTAACGCGTTCACACCGTGTTGCCAATATACCGATCGGATGAGGGCCTCCCTCCCCCATCCACACGCTGTCGTGCCGCTCGTGACGAGTATTCGACCATACTTCACCACGCTGGTCCGCGAGGACGCGGGGAGGAGTGCAGAGCACTTTCCAGCCTACCCCCCCCCCACTACTTAGCCTTTTGAGGGCTGACGGAATCGCTGTGGTTTGTTCGTGACAGTACAGCGAGAGTGCGCGTAGGTGGCAGGCCGAGTTGGCATTGAGAGCAGCACAAGAGAGGCTTAGCGCGATGATCCTCAATGTGAACCAAACCGCAGTTTTAAACTTGCTTTTGGTGTCGGCGATGTGGCCCCGGTTGAGAAGCTGGCCACATTGGTTTCGAGGATTAGACAAACACACTTGGGGAGACTCGAACCAGCGCAAGGAAGAGGCCCATCAAGGCACAATACGCAAACGCATCTTGCCCTGACGGCTGCCCCGCCGGCTTTCCCCGTTACTTTTTTTGCCGATTCAAGAAACTCACAAGACACAACGACGCGTGTTGGAAGAAGCGTTAAGCATCCCAAGTGCGTGCGTGTTGTTTTTTTTAACGAGTCCTTAAATGGGCAAACCTCTTTTCGATACGTGGCTGGCAGCCCCCTCTCGCTCATCGTCACCCACGTGACCTGCCACGGGCCCCAATACCGCACCTCCGATGAGCACGGTTTGGACACGTACGGTGGGGAAGAAGTTCAAAGGAGAAGTGCGCACGCATCGACCACCACCCCCCACTCCGGCCACTCGTTGTCCACGTGCATCCACGAGGGTCGCGTTTCCATCGCACGCCACTGGCCTCACGACGACACTAAGTCAATCTCCCCGTGCCACTCGTAACAGCAACCAAGAGACCTGGCCTCGGTTATAATTACAGCAGCAGCAGCGTTAACCTGATGTTCAATTCAAGTGTGACGCGCAATTCATTGGTGCGAGGAATCAATTGCCCCCACCACCCCTTGCTTCAGAGCCCAGCGACTTGGCATTTCAGGCCTGTGGGCCTCTGGGTAGTTCCACCTGCGCCCTCGATTGCCATGCCACTGGAGGAAAACCGGGGAACCCTTCCAACCCTTGGCTTGTACGCCAAATTCCTCATTTAACGCAAGGAGATGCGTTCCTGAAAAGTCCCGCATTCAGCGAGGAATTACCCGACATGCATACGTACGCTATGCGGCATAAATGAAAATAAAAACGATGCAAATTTGAATCACGTTTGCACTATAAAATCAGCCTGCGGTCATCCCATGGCGGGACAAAGAACTGAGACGAGGGTACGCCGCAGTGTGACCGTTTAATTCCCCGCGTATTCCCAGGAATTTCCCGTACCGCTCGGCCGCCGCAGCTCAAGAAAGTAGTTAGCCGCCGTTGACCGCGCTGTGCGAAAAGTGTTCCCCAATAGAAGAACCGCGTTGTAGCGAAAGCGCGTTGTGTGAGCACGCGCTAAGCGAGGACTCCTCTGGTACAGTTGTAGAGTCGCCACTCAACGTGGGCTGCCTCTGGTGAGCTGTCCACGTTCCGGCGGTGTGTGTTCCTTGCCTCCGGTGCTCACTCTCCTGATATTCCCAGGATCGTCCTCTTGCTGAGGTAACTATTCCTGGGAAATCTTGTCAGTCTTCTCGGGATATTAAAAGTCCCGTCTTCCGTCAGTCGCCGAATAAATACGCAGCTCAAGACGATGCGTTTACGTTGGTGATGTCTGAATTTCTTTACGTCAAAAAGTCTAAACGTCGCGCTGCAGATAAAGTTTTGGATCATCCAAAAAAATATATAGTTTTCTGATCGATACGAATGTCACTTGCATGAGCATGGAGACACACTATAATCTTACCCACTTAGATGTTTCTAAAGTCCAAATAAAATATCCGAACTTATCCTTAAACGTCCGAATCTTCATATATTTTTACTCGCTGGGGGGGGGGTGGCGTTACCCGGACCCAAGGGATGAGATTGTTTATAACATTACACATCACACTATCTACTGTGTACAGCTCAGACATAGTACACGTGTGATGTGTAATGTTGTTACATACCCTCAGCATGTACTATTGCTGAGCTGTATACAGCAAAGTGTGAGGGTATTGTGAGAAGATAAGCGTCTGTCAAAGAAAAGTCACATCAGTGATAAATCGTGCAAAGTGAAATAAAGGACACATTTATGAGGTGTCAAACATTAATGTTGCGCAACAAAAGCACCGATGCATCAAGATTTTGCATATACTCATGTGCCCTTTGCCACAACACGGTACAGATGCAGTAAATGATCAAAATGGAGACATGTCGAATCAATCGCGGTGCATAAAACAGGCACTTTCTGGCATTCCCCAAATCTAATACACATGCACGAATATATAGATACTGGAGATGTGGTTGGATGAATTGTTACCTTAATTTTACTTGTACTACTATCATTTTTTGTACTGTTTGTTGTTATGATGATCTTACCCCATGCCCCTACTGGATATCTGTGAAAAAGAGCTTTATAGCTCTTCGTATTCCTCCTGCAGTCTAAATAAATATTCTGATTGTGATGTACATCAGTCCATTGATGCCAAATTAACATCTGTAATAATAATAAATCACGTTACCGGCATCTGATTTTTAACCACGTTGCTCACCGTAGCTTCAGCTTTGTTTGGAATGTACCATGGTGCTTATACTTTAAAACATAAAAAAACTAAGTAAGATACGGCATTGTAAATTCACTGCAACTATTATTGTACAATGATTAACACATTATAATTGAAATCAACGGAATAAGGTTAAGTTTTATGAGTAAAATTGTGAAATAATGGAGTACAATCACCCCTTGGGTTGATAATGATTTCTCTCTACGTGGGTTTTAGTGGAGAAATAATTTCATTAAATTGAAATTAAACTTGAAAATACGTTTTACATATATTTTATCTAAATTAAACTTAAAAATATGTTTTAAATATAAAAAAAACTTACTTTTGTGCTAGCATCCCCGATTGTACATTTTGTTTTGGCCAATCGACAGCTGGGAAAGAAGGAGCTTTACCAGGACACACACGCACACACATGCGAAACCACCAACTCGTATATAGATGCGCAAAGCCAAGCCCTAACTTGCGCGTCTCTTTCCCGTGCGACACGCTTCTTCGCGCGCCCCACGCCGGATCATTTCCTCCGCACCGGATTCACCGACAACCCTTGCCCGACGGGCGCAGGTGCGGGGACGAGGTGGAGGCGGCGACGGGGCGGTGGGAGAGCGGCCCGGACATCTACCCCGTGCACATGCTGCTGGACGACCCCGCGGGCATGCAGGGCTCCTGCCGCTACTACAGAGAGCGCACGTGCGTCACCGAGCTCGTGCGCAGCCGCGACCTGCAGCCGCTGTGCACGCTGGAGGAGGTGGAGAGGAGGTGAGCCGCGGTTTTTTTTTTCCCCCCCCCCCGCGCGAGCACTCCTCCCCTCTGCCGTGCAGTGGGAAGTAAACAAATTGCGTTGGTGACCGCGCTTTGGCGTATGGAGCCGTTGGGGCCCTCGTGCGCTCAATAACCGTTGGGGAAAAAAAAGAAGCAAATGTGCCGCTTGTGCCGTGCTTGTAGCGCGACCACGGGTGATGTTTGCCAATCGGGGGCCCAATTTTGCAACGTCGTTTAACCCAATTGAGTAATTTGATCATGGCTGTTGATGACAGTTCTTCAATTAGAACTACTGAAATACTTCACCTGGGATATCCTCACGAGATGGAACATCTCGTGGCGTTCATCGGCACAGAGCAAACGGATAATGGCGCGTAAACACATGACGAGAAGGACGAGTTGGGGGCGCTGCGCGTGTGCGTCCCGGCAGGTGGGGCGACACGCTGGTTGCCGTGGCATCGCAGGAGCTGCGGTGGCGTGCGCTGGCCGGCTGGGAGTGCGACCCGGACCTGCGCGTGCCCGACTTCTCGTATTGCGTGCTGGAACGGCTGGGCCGCGCGCGCTGGGAGGGTGCCCTACAGAGCGACCTCCATGCCAACGTTTTCCAGTGCGTACCCCCCTGCCCGCCCTACCGCCCCCGTGGCCGCCCGCCCGCCCGCCCGCCCGCCTCCCTGCCCTGTATGCACAGGGTGCTGCGGCTTAGTTTGCACGTGTAAAATATTGGTGATGATACACAGGTGGGCAGCACCTGGGTCGCAATCATCTATTATTTTACTCGCTCACAAACACGGGTATAGAAGTCTGGTGTAGACTGGCGTTGGACTGGTGTTGATAAACGCAAAATTATCATCGTTTATACTGCACCGCCCCCTTGCATTGCATCTAATAATGGCAGTCGACATCAGATGACGGTGGGCGAGAGTTTGGCTTGGCGTGCGCGGTGATGCCAGCGCGTGCTTGCCGTGGGTCGTGCAGTATCGACGCGAGGAAGATGCACTACCACCGCGGCTTCCTCGACCGCCTCGGGCTGGTGACGCTGCAGTCGCACGTGACGCGCCGGCCCAACGGGAGCCAGATGCACTCCATGCTGCTGCTGCTCAAACGATTCCACATCGACAGGTTCGCGCCACCAGCGATGCTGCCGTCGCTACCGCTGCCGCACCGACCGCTGCCGCACCTACCGCTGCTGATTCTGCTGCAGCTACTGCTGTTGCAGCTACTGCTGTTGCTGCAGCTACTGCTGCTGCAGACGCTGCTGCTACTGCTGCTGCTGCAATTACTGCCGCTATTACTGCTGCTGATGCAGACACCGCGGCTTCTGCTGCTACTGCTGCAGCTACTGTTGCTACTGCTACTGCTGGTACCACTGCCGACACCCTCGTCCACTTGCTCACGTTCTCATTCGTAACATTCTCTCGTGTGTGTGTTGATGCATGCCTGTGCGTGCGAGTTGTTATGGCTGTTGGTGAGCACATTGCATTACAATTCCAGAAGATTGTGCCCAGTCTTTTACGATGCACAGAGTTGACTTCTACGTCAGTTTTTTCTTAGGGTATCCCCTTGATCGGCACGGCCTAAAATATTACTTGGCGCTATCACAAATATCAGTGCTGCGTTTCAGAGAGAGGCAGCAGGGGGAGGAGGAGAGGGGGAGGTAGAAGGGGGCCAGTGAGTGGTGCTTGATTCTGGCCACACCACCTCCTCACCCACGTACCCCTCCGCCGGCCATAATGTGGGCCTGCTGACGGGCGCTTGCATCGACCAGCGCGTGCGGGTTGAACGGAGCGCCGTTGTTCCCTGCAGGGCGGGCTGCAGGCACAGCAAGTACTCGGTGCTCATGCAGAAGCTGTCCGACAAGCTGATGATGCGGTCCACTCGTACGGACTCCATCGCCAGGCTCCGCACAGAAATGGTGCGGCAACAGTCCAGCGTTGGGTTTGGTTATCGTCAAATGTGTGATTGTTCGCGAACAATTTTTTTTTACATATATATTTCACTCAACAATGGCTGTGAGTGGACGGAATTCATCGAGCGTGACAATGACGGGACCGACTATGGACGAGACGGTCGGCGCCAGCGTTGCTTGCATGTCCCTGTAACGCCCCGTGTTGCCGCACAGGGCATGGACGGCCGGTCGTTCCGGAAGCTCTACCAGTTCATGGTGACGTTGGGGCACATCGTCATCACGTCCGTGGTCAAGCAGACTCAACAGGGGCGGCCCTGCAAGAACACCAGAGGTGAGCGGCACTGACCAAATCCGAAGCGTGCTATGCGACTGACCAATGAGTGGTGTGCGGTGCTACTGACCAATCGGAGGTGGGCAGCACCCACCAATCAGAGGTGTGCTGTGCTCCACCACCCAGTCGGATCTGTGATCTTGCCTGTGTTGACAAAATGTAATCCACTTAATGCTGCTGGTTTTGTTAGGGGTCTTATTGCGTGTTTTCGCGCAGCACACCTGGGTCACGCAGCGTGAGTTTCCGTGGCGAGTGTGATTGGCCCCGTCCCCGTTGACCCGTCCGCATGCTTGCCTGCTTTGCCTGGCGCAGGTAACGACGTGATGGTGAGGAGCCTGCAGCTGGTGCGTGCGTTCGGGGAGGCGGAGGTGGAGGTGGAGAAGGAGGAGACGCCGATCCAGAGGCCCGTCCGGCCGCAGGGCCTCGTGCTGCAGCGCGACATGCTGACGCAGGCCCTGGACCTCGGTGAGGCCGTTGTGCACTCCGTGTGCAACGCACGTGCCGGCGTGTGCGAGTGAGTGAGTTGAGTGACACGTGTAGGTGTGTGTGTGTGTGACCGAATGAGTGGTACGCACGTGTAGGTGTGTGTGACCGAATGAGTGGTACACACGTGCATGGGTGTGTGACCGAATGAGTGGTACACACGTGTGCATGGGTGTGTGACCGAATGAGTGGTACACACGTGTGCATGGGTGTGTGACCGAATGAGTGGTACACACGTGTGCATGGGTGTGTGACCGAATGAGTGGTACACACGTGTGCAGGTGCGAGCGAGCGGGTGAGTGAAATGCGTGGGTGTGAGAAAAGTGAGCGGGTGAGCGGCACACGCGTAGGTGTGTGTATGCGCGCGTGTGATTGACGCTGCTCTGAGCGACTTGCGCGTGTGTCGCGGCGCCCTCTTGCAGTGCGGAGGCACGGGACGGGCGGCATTTCGCACTCGGAGCTGTGCCTCGAGCTCAACGTGGGCAAGCTGGAGGGACGCATGCTGTGCCGCACGTTGTGCCGAAGGGGGCTTGTCAAGGTGCGCTGTGCCGCGCCCACGGAACGCCGCTGCGCGGGGCTGTGCGTCGGCATTTTGTTCGTTCGGCGTGCTCCTCCCGTGCCCTTCCGCCGGGTGCCCTCTTCTGGTTGACCGTGCGTTGTTCTCTCCGGTTGTACGTACGTATGCACGCTGAACTTCTTTCGCGGGGAAGGAGAAGAAGCTAAGCGCCAAAAAGCAGTTCGACGTTCACAATTGTCGCTCTCGTTTACTCACGCCTTGTCCTCGTGCCGTTTTCCCGTTCTCGTTGTTCTCGCTCTCGTTGGTCATTCTCATTCATTTCCCCTTTTCTTCATTCTCACCGTTGGTTAGCGTCCATCGTTCTCGACGGTTGTTCGTCGTCGTTCTGTTTGGCCCTTCTCCTCGTTCAAGTTCGCCGCCCTTCATTCATTCCCTTGCGATCGTTACTTCTGCTCTCGTTCGTCAATCATCGCTCCCGTTCATTCCTCCCGCGCGTTGTTATCGCTGCTGTCGTGACTGTCGTCGATCTCGCCCGCAGGACATCATGGAGGACGAGGGCCGCCAGCGCACCACCAAGTACATCGCGCAGCAGTTCGTCAAGACCAGCGTCCTCAGCCAGCAGATCGAGCGCGAGCGGGCGCGCAACCACGAGCTCACCACGCCGGGCGGCGCCGGCGACGGCCCCTCGCCGGCCGCCCCCGCTTGGGCCGTCGCCCAGCCGGGGCGCACGCACGGCAGGGTGAAGCGCTGCGGCGCCGGTGCCGCCCCCCGGCGCCCCGACACCGTGTTCCCCTGGAACTGGGGTGCGGCCGGGAGGTGGAGGCAGCCGGGGAAGAGCGCCGCCGCCGGCGCCGCCGCTGCTGGCGCCGCCGCCCCCGCTACCGGGCAGGATCCCGCCGCCCTCGTGCCCAGGAAGAGGGGGCGGCCGAAGGGCTCCAAGAACAAGAAGGGCTGCCTGAAGAAGAACAAGAAGGCCAAGGTGAACACCAAGGCCAGCGGCAAGAAGAGAGGCCGTCCGAGAAAACACCCCCTGCCGCAGGCGGGTGAGTGCGAAACGACACGATGCTCCATCCTCGCCCTGTAACCTCGCCCTGTACCTCACCGTTAGCCTTGTGACCTCACCCTGTACATTCATCATTTATTTCTTGTGACCTCACCCTGTAACCTCAGCGTTAGCCTTGTGACCTCACCCTGTTCATTCATCATTTATTTCTTGTGACCTCACCCTGTAACCTCGCCCCTAGCCTTGTGACCTCACCTTGTGACCTCACCCTGTAACCTTGCCCTTAGCCTTGTAACCTCACCCCGAGCCCTGCGACCTCACCCTGAGCCTGGCGGCCTCACCGTATGGCCCGTGACCCCCGCATGGTCTACTTTGAGTCGTGAGCGGAGGACAAGATTTATACATCGATGCAACCGGTGCTGTCGCTTTATTCTTTCTGCCATCACTTTATTCCTTGTGCTAGATTCCGTGGGTGTTTCAGGGTTAACACCTCCACGCTTCATGCTCGGCAGTATCCCACAATCCGGCTTTGGAACTTCGTCGTGATTACCGACGTCTGGGTGCTTCTTGTCAAAGCGGTGAATGCCGGTGTGGAGTTGGTGAACGAACTTGGCAATAACGGTGAACGTCTGATTGGAGAGTTACAGGGGACGGTGTTCAGAGCCTTAAGGGATGAGGTCAAGCTTAGGGTCGGGGTTACCTTGCGGTTCGAATTTATACTGCGAGGTCAAGCTTAACAGTCGCATGAAAGCGCACGTTTCATTTTGACTCTGCTGGAGACAGGCAGGATGTGGCCCTCAGCAGCAGGGCAGGTGAAAAAGCGGTGCCCCATGATGTGGGACGCCAAAGAACCACTTGGAAGAGATCTCGGCAGTAGTTATCCGCTTCCACGAACGGTTGCAACAATGGGTGATGCACTGCTTTGCGAGAGATCCGAATGTCTTCGCCAGTCTCACGACTTGACGCCGCTATCGGTTGGGGTGACAATTACAACGAAGGCACTCTGCTGTGTCTGCAGATGAGACGACCACAGAGGACAAGCCCGGACACGCCGCCGCCGATGAGTCGGAAGTGAAGGTCACGGCTGAGCAGCTCCAAGAGGCCGCAGCAGCGGCAGCAGCCACAGCAGCAGCAACAGCAGAATTGGTTCTGGCACCGGCGACGGAATCCACGGATCCCGCCGATGCTCCACACGCCGGGCCCGGCACTGAGGTTGAGGCCGCGTCGGCGCCGAGCGAGACGGGGACCCGCCGAGAAGGAGGAGACGAGCAGGAGCCAGCGCCGGAGGGAGGAGACGAACAGGAGCCAGCGCCGGAGGGAGGAGACGGGGCGTGCCGGGAGAGCGTGGCATTGCTGGATGCCGGCGAGGCCGCCGCGCGGCGAGAAGGAGAGGCGCCGTCGGGCGCGGCCGCGGGGCAGGCCGGAGCGCCGGCCGACTCGGAGGCCGTGCCCTCCGACGCGGAGGGGCCGGCGCCGGAAGGGCACGGGGTCTGCAAGGTGGAGATAGACGAGGAGGCCGAGGTCAAGCCGGGGGGTGGTGCACTCCTGCTGGAGCCGGTGGGTGCGCCAGCGCCGCTGTCGCTGATCATTTTTTCGGAGTGTCAGTGCACGCGGTGCTTTGTCAATCCACTGCCGGATGAAAGCCTCCCCACGCCGTGTAGGTGAGGGGGGGTTTGTTTGCCGTGACGGTCAGCGTAGGTTGGGCGAAATGGTGTCGGGGGGGAAAAAATATTTCCGATATCGTTGGCCGTGGCTGGGAATCTAACTCGGGTCTTCAGGTTTATAGCACAGTGCACACAACACCTGCACCACCGCCCAACCATAAGTTTTTTTTGTAGCAGGCAATAATGAAATTGCTCATTTATAGGCAGTTGACAAGTTCCTTTACTCAGCAGCTCCATTAATCGGTTCTTGTTGTTTTTGTTTGGCTCATTTTCACGATCGTGTCCTTATTGTTTCTTGCTTTCATTCTGTCTCGTTTGAAAAGTTCACTCCATCGCCTTTAAAAGTGACGCTAGCGTGTAATCTGCGTGCAACAGAGCCATAGGTGACTGGAATTCTCGCTGAGGTGCGCGTGCCCGCCCGCCCGCCCGCCCGCCCGTGTCTTTGTGCGCGCGCGAGCAGGCGGCGCCTCACAAGCCGGGCGCAACGCGGGGCCCGACGCGTCTGACGTACCGCCTGCTCAAGCGACAGAACATGATCATCGAGGCCGTGCGCAGCCACCGCCTCATCGAGAGCCTCTTTGCGTGCGTGTGACGTTCGCTGGCGCCGCGTCGTAGCGCCACGGGGCCGTCTGGAATGCTCTTCTGTTGCGAAGCCACTGGAGCCATGGCACTTTGAAATCTATATTTGAAACTAAATTCTTGAGAACTGCTTTTTGCGTTTAGCTTGTTGTCCTTACCCCACGCCTCCGATACGCACGGTTGGCTACGTACTGTGCGAATGAAGTTCACCATACGTACACGTACGTAGAACGATGCAAACAAACACAAAAACGTAGATTCAAGCGGTCGTTGTCACGCGTTGTGCCGGCTTATCCAGTCCATATTTGCGCATTTGTCGCCAGGTTGCTCTTGCGTCAAGATGAGCTCGGAGTCGAGGTGAATTCCCCGCTCAAATGAGCCTTGAGGCGGTGCCTATCGCCTGCTCACAGGCCCGAGCCGGTCGTGGAAATTCCACGTTCCCCACGATCCCGTTGTTGAGTCTCCCCCATAGGACAACCGCCGTTGACTTGCCACGCAAAGTGGTAGTTGTTGAGGAGTAACGGGGAGGTCGAATCGACACCGCGACCAGGATTTGAACCCACAAACTTTCCGATTGCGAGCCGCCCGCTCTCCCCCACAGAGCCGCCTGGCCTGTCAAGATCGGGGCAGCGCGGCAGCGTACATATAACCGTGCTGAACCACTGCGCGGGTTTTCGTGGCTGAGCTGTACGGCTTCCTCCGGCCGCGTTTTCGGGTCGTGTCCGCAACGTTGTGCCACGCATGGCGGCAGGCAACGCGATGAGGGCGCCACGGTATGCAGGAGGTTCGTGGGTTCGTTCCCGACCTTGATGCCTGCTGTATATTTGGAGTTTGCGTGTTCTTCCCGCGGCCGCATGGACTTTCCACTGGGTCCTCTGGTTTTTCCCTCCACATTTAGAATCGACGTACATTTAAGAGTATTTGGCTGCTATAAATGTCCACGCGATAAGCCACTATTATGAGCTATCATTTCGTGGCCAGGCCGCTTTTGAAAGAGAGCTGCACAGCTCGGTGGGTAAAATAAAAAAGAATTGTTCAGTTGAAATAGTTCAGTTTAATTCGCGACGCGCTTCTCCGCGCGCCGCAGGCTGCAGAAGATGATCGTGGACGAGGAGCGCGTGGAGGGCGTGAGCAGCCGCTGCTGCCGCAAGTCGATCGTTCGTCTCGTGAACAAGCTGGCGGATGACGGGCAGCTGCGCCTCTACCGCACCACCGTCGTGCAGGATGGCATCACCAAAAAAGTGGGTGCCATTTTTTTTTAGCTTTTTTGTTTCATGCTTCAGTGGGGACCGGAAAGGGAAGGCCCAGCTGCCGGCGGTTCAGATGTCAGCCGAATCGAACCGAGGCTACTGGGTTGGTGGTGCGGTGCAATGACCGCTAATGCCACCGCAACGCACCATCGCGGCATTGACGGCGGTGATGGCGCACGTGGTGGTAGTGGTGGCTGCTGTGCACGTGGTGTCACGGCGAAACACTGCAGTGACAATTATTTGAACCGGTCCTGGGCCTCCTCTAGGTCGACTCAACCTCAAATGAGAACTTGGTGCGGGGGTGTAAACATCGCCACTCGGCAGACAAAGGCGGCCGGGCGTGATGCTGGCCACCCACCCCGTCGTGTGCCGTGCCGGCCTTCATAGGTGCTCGCGAACCGCACTTGCCCAAACAGTCTGTCAAAGCTATTCGGGGGATCTTTGGTGGTGGCTATGCATGTGGCGTGTGATCCGGCACTGTGGAGGCAGCAAGGGTTGGTGCATCACCGCACAAATGTCGTGAAACTCCCTTTCCTGTGGGTGTCGAGGAGGAGCCACAACCTGGGCTCGCCAGTAGAATTCCTCCGGTCTAAATAAAGATTCGGATTCTGAGGGAAAAGCGGTACGGCAAAGTGCGAACTAATATCAATCTGTCCCATCTGCATCGGATAGAGTGCTGCCCCCTCGCAAGCGTGTGGATTTGCTCCCATACGTATACGCACTCGCTAATAAGCTTAATATAAAGGCACCTCGGTGCTTGGGGATTGTGCAGCGTTGCGAGACGCGGCTCGCTTGAACGATACCATACGCAAACGTTCGTTATTATCGCCGATAACAAACACGCGGACAGACGCCCCTCCGTACGTAGCCTCGGCGGTTGTTGGGTGGCGCGTGGCCAGGTGGAGCTGGTCGTTCACCCGTCCGTGAGCCCCCACGACCCGCTGGTGAAGAGCGCACTGGAGCAGGTGCGCTTCCGGATCTCCGGCTCCTATTCCTCCCAGAGGTGAGTGCCCCCCCCACCCACCTCACCCCCCCCAAGCCCCCCCGAGCCCCCCACCCCTCCTCCATACCCCAGCCCAAACCCCCCCACCAGAATTTCAGAACCTGGTGCCCACGTGTGCCCGCGTCAAGCAGTGGAGAGAGCCTAATGTTAACAACAATAATTTAATAAATGTGGTATTCACGCGATGCCCAATAGCGCAAGGCTATCGCAGACTGTTTCACAGAGGGGTAGTCTGCCGGTAGGGGGCGGCGTTGCTCCGTGGTTTTACCCAATTGCAGAGTCATTTTGCACATTGGCAGACTCTTTCGAATCACTATACAGGATTTTTAGCGTCAGTTGTGAAGTGCGTTTAAGGACACCCGCAGTATTAACCAGGGCGGCCGCCCGGCTCAAACTGCGAACCTCGGCAACGAACGTCAAAACTCGCGACCGACCGGCCACGTTCACCTCCTGCCGAACGACGGCAAAGCGTTCGGCAAATGGTCAACAAAAGTCGAGCAAAGGCGTGGTTTTTTTTGGGCTGCCAATCCACGGTTGGCAGGGCCAAGGCGTCGGCGCAGGCGCACAAGGCGCAGGCGGAGGGGGCGGCGGCGGCGGCGGTGGCGCCGGACGAGACGTCGCCGGGCGGCACCAAGAAGGCCGGCGAGCGGAGGGACTCGCGTGAGGAGGCGGGCGGGCCGGGGGACTCGCGCGGCTCCGCGACGGGACAGCGGGCGACCAGGACGCTGGGGCTGCAGCGCGCCATCGACATCAGAATGGGCATCACGCCCCTGCTCGACTACTCGCCGCCCATCGGTAGGTCAGGGGTGCCTTTGTGCATGCAGCTGCGTGCGTACCTGGACACTGCGCTTACCTGCGTCTTTACGTGCGCAGAAACAGACCTGTACACCTGTGTACATACCAGCGCACGTACCTATGCTCGCACACAAACGTACCCGCGCGCGTTAACACGTGCGCTCGCGCCTGCAGTCCCAGGGCTGGGCCGCTCGCTGGGCTTCATGCCCAAAATGCCGCGCCTGCGAATCCTGCACACCTTCCTCTGGTACATCGTGCACGGCCACAAGCTCAAGCAGGAGCCGCCCGCCGCGCTGCCACGGGGAGGGGCGGAGGCCCCCGACGGCGAGGGGTTGGCCGCGGAGAGGACGTCGCTCGCGGAGACCAGCGGGGACGGTACGTTGGGCCCCATCCAGAGGACTGTTGGTTTACGCCAAAAAGATGAAGCGCCTGAAGCTAGTTGTTGTAACGTTCTGACCCACCCCTACTGGACATTGGTGAAAAAGAGCTTTGTAGCTAATCGGATTCCTCCAGTATAATTAAATATTCTGATTCGGAAATATTCTGATTCTGATTGTACGACGACGATGAGCAGCGCACTGAACATCAGAGATAAAACGTCTCTTTCAAATGTGTGACCTGACCTTGAAAGCAGTACCACCAAGGTACACCTATTGATGGACGGCTGAATTGGAAGAATTTTCAAGTCATCGTCATCATGATTTATATAAATTCCAGCCATCTGAGCCGATCCCAAAAATCGGAATAAAGACCTCCCGAAGCCATGCCTATTTACCTTACCTCACACTGGTAATTGCAGGTTGATGAACGGTGGCGGGGAGGACAGAACCGCTGATATTGACCATGGCCAGGAATCGAACTCGGGTGGCCAGGTTCATAGTGCAGTGTGCTAACAACTGCACCACCCCCCTCCCCGTCATCGTAACACTTGTCGATTTATCAAAAGGCGTTTGCCATCGTTATCTTCGTACGACTAGGATGCGCGTTTTTCCCATCATTCCGCTTTTAACTTGAGAACCAAGGGGCGGCCCTCGTTTGCACGCTCTCGCCCTGCTGCGGGCACACGGCTTCGTTGGCGAGACGGGCGTCGCCAACTCCGGCGTTCTACGAAAGAACGAAGCCCCGCGCCTTTGCTTCACGCGGGGCGCTTTAATCTGTCCCCCGCTCGGTTGTACTTAACGTGCAGGCCCGCGGGCCGCCGAGAACTCCAAGGACCCCGGCACGCTCTCGGAGGTGGCCCCCCAGTGGGAAGGAGACCAAAGCGAAGGGCGGCCCTCCGTGGGCACGGGGCAGAGCAGCACCTCGCCGAGCAGCCAAGCGGAGCAGCTGTTTGCGGAGGAAACAGGTCGGGGGGTCTGCGGCCGGCTCGCGTGTGAAGCCCCCCCCCCACCCACCCCCCCCCCAACTCCCCCCCCCCCCCCCCAAAGGCAAACGCGCCTCTCGATTAGAACGCTTGTACGTATGTTGAACTTCTTTTGCACCGTACGACGAACCAACCGTGCGAATCGGAGGTGCGGGGGATGGATGACAAACTAACACACGAAAAGCAGTTGTAAACAAATGAGTTTTCAATCTAGATTTAAAAGTGCATAGCTCCGGTGGCTTCCCAATATCGGAAGGAAGAGCGTTCCAGACGGCCGCGGAAGCGCATCCGCAAGCGCGCGATGCGGTGACCATCTTCGTGCAATGGCCAGCCAAAGGCCGCTGCTGCGAGGATGGCTGGAGTCTGGTCGATGATTTATGCTCCTTGACAAGATTGGCAAGACACAAAATAAGTTCCACGTACCTACGACATGCAGTGGCCGAGCGGTAGCGAATTCGTACCGATTCTTAGAATTTTGCGGCTCGACCCTTGACGGCAACCCCGGTTAACTCTCCCGGCGTATTTGCCGTAAACACACGCCCGTCTGCTTAGCAGTGGACGTTAAAAATCCCGTGCCGTTGTTTGAAGAAGAGTCGGCCCAATGCGTGTCGGTGTCGCGGTGCTATATTTGCCAAAGTTGAAAATTATATTTCTAGATTGGAATTCTAGATTCATGCTCTTTGTTTTTTTTGGTAAAGTCACGTAGGTAAAAAATAAATAAAATAAATGAAATCTAAATTAAATCACGACGTTTCGGGCGCAACACAAGGGTCCTTCTTCAGGTGTGGACAACATAGGGAAAGCGTCTTCTGGTCCAACACCAGTGGAGACTAGGCTCTAAGAAAAGCTGTCTCGGGTGTGGACCAAGCAAATTCAAGGACAGTGCATATTATTATCAGAGTTGCCTCTGTTTGCATTTTGACTGCTTGTGTTGTGGTTATTGCAAACATGACGCCTTGAATAAAGGTGTCAGTTTTTGTGCCAGTTATAAGGGTAAAACCTATTACTAAAGCACAAACGCTTAAGTGTGTCTCAGAGATGGTTGTGACGAGGGATTATATAGTCGCGGGGCTTGGAGGGAGGGGGGGGGGGCATGGTGAGTGTGGGGGTGGGGTGTGGGCTTCTTCTTTTTGGCTTGTTTTCACACTCACCTGGGACCTCCACTAGAGGGGCCTCTTTAGAGCGAGAGGCAAGTTTCATCACATCCCCCTGGCCTCTATCCAGCCAGCCAGCAAGTATAATAACGATAAACTAAATTAAAGCATTTGTTTTTTTACCTGGTAAGGCCCACTGAGCTAGAATAGCTCTTGTTCACGAGCGACCTGACCAACGAAGTGGCTTATCACGTGGAAATTTATAGCAGCCAAATACTCTGAACGCATGTTGATGATAAATGTAGAGGGAAAAACCGGAGGACCCGGAGAAAAATCTACGTGACCACGAGGAGAACGTGCACAAATATACAGGAGTCAGAGTCGGGATTGAACCCACGACCTCCTGTGTACCAGACGCGGTAGTTAACATCTCGCCAGAGTCGATGGGCAGGTCACGCGCGGTGGTGTAAAGCGTGGGTAGTCCCTCATCCGAGCGTCATCAGAGGGGGGGGCGGGCTCTCCAGAGCTTCCGCCTAGCGGAGGGCTCTTCTGCCAGCAGTGGCACGAGCGATCAGATTGCTTCTACGAGTGATTCACGCGGACTCTTTGTGCCCCGATCAGTGTACATGGACGTGCAGGACTGGCGCCGGTTCACGCCGCCGGCGCCCATCCACGGGGAGTACGGCGAGGGCTGGGCGCTCGTCAGCGACATCCTGCTCTGCATGCCGCTCTCCGTGTTCGTGCAGCTCATCCGCATCAGCTACCGGGTATGCCGCCCCCCCCACCCCCCCGCCTCCTACCCCTTCCCGTACTTGCCTACCTTTCCTATACTTTTCGCTCCTATCGTGTTTTTTTATTGCAACGTTCTGACCCGCCCCTACTGGACATATTATGAAAAAGACCTTGATAGCTCATTGTATTCCTTCAGTATGAATAAATATTACTGGTAGGAACCTCCTGGTTACACCAGCCCACAGGGGATTATTGTGTCCGTCCGTCGTGCATCCAAAAATGGGAGGGGTGGGGCTGGGTGGAGAGGGGAGGGTGGGGAGGGGCTGGCTGGGGAGGGGCTGAGTGGGGAGGGTGGGGCTGGGTGGGGTGTGGGAGGGGTGGGGCTGGGTGGGGAGGGGCTGGGTGGGGAGGGGAGGGGTGGGGCTGGGTGGAGAGGGGCTGGTCACCCCGTGGTGCCCTTATAAAACTCAACGTTTAACCTACTCACGCCGGCTTGTGCCCGCCCTCACAGTCGGGCATATTTGCGGAATACACCACGTGGTGCCGCCGTTGACCCTGGCCATTGACCGAGCAACCCAACGTCCCTACCAGCTCCCTCCGCAGGAATGTGTTTTGGTTCTGTTCCCGTACCCACCAGGATATCACCTGTGGCTAGCGGTGCTGAAAGGAGAATTTTTGGGGAAGAGCGGTGGGTGTTTAGGGTTGGTAGACCTGGAGTCGATTACAAGCGTAAATGTGTAATTCGTAACGAATTACAATGTCATTGTAACTGTAATTTGAGCTAACAAGCCCATCATTATATAACCTGTCAAGCCCGTCATCAAGATAGCACGGTGAAACCCACCGTCATAATTCCATGGTGAATTGCATCATACCACGGGGAAGCCAATCGTTATAGTACCACGGTGAGGCCCATCATGATACCACAGGTAAGCCCACCATTACGATACCATGGTGAATGCCCACTATTATAATACCATGGTGAATCTAATCATTATGGTACCATGGTGAGGCCCATCATTGATACCACGATGAGGCCCACCGTTATGATACCACGGTGAGGCCCATCGTTATGACACCATGGTGAGGCCCATCATTATGATGCCACGGTGCGGCCCATCGTTATGACGCCATGGTGAGGCCCACCGGTATGACACCATGTTGAGGCCCACCGTTATGATGCCACAGTGTGGCCCGCCGTTACAGCACTGTCGTTGCCGCGCTGCAGGTGGACGGGCTGCAGGAGCTGCTGGACGACCCCGTGAAGAAGCACACGCTGGTGCGCTTCCTCCCCGTCGCCATGAGGCAGCAGCTGCTGTTCAAGCGGTGAGTAGTGGCTCTGCTGCCAGGGAGGGGCCTCCCCTAGGGGCCTTCCCTGAGCCCTTAGAGTCCTGTCTGAGCTTGTCGTCTTGTGGCGCGTTCTGCCACTCCACCGTGTGCTTTCATTAGCCGAGCGGCTGCTAGGAATGACGCGTGCATTGAACAAAGCCAAGCGCGAAGCTAATTGTGGATGTTGGCCAAATTGTGTTGTTGCTGGCCCTGGGACCTTAACACCAACACGAGGGTCCATTTCCCTTCACCTCCATCACTGGAGGGAGACGACACACACATAATTTATGGTATGAATTTTTTTAACTGGCTAACGTGGTGAATATTTTGTGTTTTTGTTCCCATTTCCAGGAGGTATATTTTCCTGATCTTTGAATGCTTCCAGCGACTCTGGTTCATGGGCCTGCTCCATTTCGGGCCCCTCGAGAGATTCCAGGACAAGGATCAGGTATCAACGGCCGTCCGTGACGACCACAACCAGCCCCAACTCGGACGAGACCAGTCTGCCAGTGTGTTATTGTTACAGACCCCCATCAGAGACCGGTCTCGCAGGCTATTTCTAGAGACCCCATCAGAGACCAGTCTGCCAGTGTGTTATTGTTACAGACCCCCATCAGAGACCAGTCTCTCAGTCTATTTCTTTCTAGAGACCCCATCAGAAACCAGTCTGCCAGTGTGTTATTGTTACAGACCCCCATCGGAGACCCGGTCTCTCAGGCTATCATTGTCCAGAGACTCCCATCAGATACCGGCCTGCCAGTCTAATATTGTCGAGACACCGTTATTTCCTTCCCACCTAAATAAGTCTCCGCAGCAGCGCGTGATGCTTGCGACCATGGCGTGCGCACCCGCCGTGACGCAGAGTGCGTGGTTGCGTGCGTGCGTGCGTACACGTGCGTGTGTACACGTGCGTGCATGCGTGCGTGCGCGTGTTTCTGCCCGCCGCCTCCCGTCGGCGCAGGTGTTCGTGTACCTGAAGCGGCGCGCCACCGTGGTGGACACGACGACGTGCGAGCCCCACTACAAGCTGGCGCAGAGCTCCGAGCCGTTTGCGCGCCGCACGTACTCGCTGCGCGCCATCGAGGACGTGGATGAGTACTGGCTGCACATGCAGTGCGTGTGCCTCAACACGCCGCTCGGTACGCGCGCGCCCCCACCCCCCCCCCCACCCACCACCACCACCGTGCTCCACCGGCGCTGACGCCGCCAGATTGCGATGTTGAACGTACGTGTCGCGGTCGACGTGACCCCTGACGGGCGCGACCCCGCGTTGTGACCCCCCTCCCCGACGCGGCGCGTTGCAGGCGTGGTGCGCAACCAGCAACGGAGCAAGAGCGGCGGCGGGCCCGACGGGGAGGAGACGGAGCAGGGATCGTACGACGACAAGCTGCTCAACAAGAAGTGCAGCATGCTGGAGTACACCTCGTAGGCACTCGCACGCAAACACGCACACACACACAAAGAAAAAGATCCCCCGAATAGCATCGATAGACTATTGGGTCAAGTGCTGTTAGCGAGCACCTATGAAAGCCGGGCACGGCACACGAGGGGGTGGGCGGCCAACTCGGGTCACCAGGTCTGCTGCACAGCTTGCTAACCCACTGCGCCATCACCCCCACCCCCCAACACACACACACGTACATACGCACGCACGCACGCACAAAGACGAAGATCCCCTGTATTGCCTTTACCACACTGTAGAGGCAAGTACTGTTAGCGAGCGCCTATTCAGGCCAACGTTGCACACGATGGGGTGGCGTTGCCAGCACCGCACCCGGATCACCGTTGTCTCTCCGGCGGCGATATTTACACACCGCGCACCCGGCAGTGGACGCAGGAAGAACAAAACCGTGGCGTCGTTGAAAATAACGCACTTGGAATGTTTGCGCGCCCGCGCTCCAGCAGCGCGTGTGCGTACGCGTTTAGGCGAACGTCGCCGCGGTAACGCGTCCCCGGTGCGGTGCCGCGGCGGTGCAGGGGCAGCAGGGAGGTGCGGGACGACGGCGCCATTCCCGGGGACGGCCTGGGCGCTGGCGGCCTCGACTCGTGCTTTTTCGGGCACCTCAAGCGCAACTGGATTTGGATGTCGTACATCCTGCAAAAGGACAAGCCGGTGGGTAGGAGCGGAGGGGGGCGCCAGCTGCTCCCTTGCGTCTGACGCTTGCCGTTTGCGCCCTGTGACCCCCTTGCCCTGCCCCGTTATCCCTTCGCTCGTGTCTCCTGCGCCCCTCGCAAAGCCGCGGTCGTTTGACGGTCACCTGCATCGCGCGCTTTCGGGTGCGCTTCTGCGGCCGTCTAGAAAACGCTCTTCCTTCCAATATTGGGAAGCCCGCACTTTTAAGTCATCTCGATTGAAAACTCATTTCTTGACAGCTGCTTATTGTGTTTTAGTTTGTCGTCCTTCCCCCCTCCCCCCGCACCTCCAATTAGCACGGTTGGCCGCGTACCGTGTGACAAAAAGTTAAACGTACACACATACTCGGGCTGGGCGGTAGTGGCAGCAGCTGCATGCGCGGGCTGTGGTCTGGCTATGTGGAGGCAGCGAGAGTCGGTGAATCCGCATTAAAGTTGCGAAATTCCCTTCCCGTGGGCGTCTCCGGGGGAGGGGGGGGCGGTGCCGTACCGTGGCTCGCCAGAATAAACTGGTTCTCGGCAAGTGTAGACCAATCTCCTTCTGTTCCAGAATCGGAACATTTATTTATACTGGAGGAATCCGATGAGCTATAAAGCTCTTTGTAACTGATGTCCAGTAGGGGGCGGGTAAGAATGTTACAACAACAAACAGAACAAAAAACATGATAGTTGTGCAAAGTATAAGAAAGGTAAAGAAATCATCTAAACACATAGAAATTAAACTAAACAATCCCGATTCTATCAGGCTAAGCCCACTGAGGTATTCACTGATTTTCCAGAAGCGACCTGGCCACAAATGATAGCTCAACAAAGTGGCCCCATCATTTGGACGTTTATAGCACCAATATAATCTTAATGCATGTTTCTAAATGTGGAGGGATAAACCGGAGGACCTGGAGAAAAAAAATCCACACGACCACAGGAAGAACACGGATCCTCCGTGTTTGCGGATTGTGCAGTGTTGTGATATGCAGTTTGCATGAACGGCGCTCTATAAAATCGCTCGGTATTATCGTTGCGCTCGCTATGGGGCAGGGCTTGGACAACCTTTCACTGACCGAGGGCCCAATTGACGTTTCAGATACCTTTGGCAGGCAACCATACGTCAACAGACACACACACACCCCCCTCATTCACTTCTGTGACCGAGCGCACTGAAGTGAGAAGCGCGGCGTTGCCAGTCTGAAAATTTTCCACCCCCTGTAGGATGCTGGCCAGGTGGCTCCAATGGCACTTTCAAAGCGAGCTCTGTGCGACTGGAGCGGTTGTCGCAGGAGGCGGCTGACGGTAGCCGCGCGGGAGTTGTTGCTGCTGCTGCTGCTTTGTGTGTCACTACGAGGCGTGTGGTTGTTGTGCGGCGCGGTGTTGTCGGCAGGACCTCGGGCGCGGTAGTGGCACCTCCACGGTTCGCCTGCAGACGCTGCTACAGAAACCGCTGCATGCCTCGCACCCCATGGGCCGCTTTGGTACGAGACGAGCGTGCTGCGCCATCGCACGCCATCACGTGACTACGTCATCATGCCACCACATCACCACGTGACTACGCCACCACGACTCCACGTGACTACGCCACCATGCCACCAAGTGACTACGCCGCCACATAACTACGCGCACTTCGCCACCACGTGACTATGCCACCATGCCACCACATCACCACGTGACTACGCCACCATGCCACCACATCACCACGTGACTACGCCAGCACGCAACCCCGCCACTGCACCACATCACCAGGGGACCATGCTTGTATGCCACCACAGCACCGTGCCACAACATCACCACGCCGCCTTTTGCCAGCACTGCGCGGCAGCGAGCAATTGCAGGGCCGCGTCTCCACCCTCACCTCCCTCGCCGCGCGCGCAGGCGATGGCGCGAGCGCGGGCGCCGCTGCAGCAGCGACGACGACGATGCGCGGCGCGGACGACGGGGAGTGGCCGGTGGCGCGCACAGACGACGTGCTCCTGCGGAAGGTGGAGGCCGCGAACCGGAACAAAGCGGTGGTGGGCGGCAAGGGGCAGAAGCGCAGGCGGGACAAGCGCGACGCCGAGCCGCGCAAAGCCAGCCCCAAGCGGAAGAAACCGAAGAAACCCAACGGTGCGTAGACCTCGGCGCAGAACCCATCAGGATCTTCAGAGGGAAAGGCGTAAAGTGATTCCGTTTTCACGCTTCGCAGCTCAGGTCGCGTGCATGTATGTCGAACTTGAAGGCCGCCACGGCACACGAAGGGGGTGCCTCCCCAGTGGCGATGTTTACACACCACAGCAGGTACGCATTTTGAGGCTGAGTCGACCTAGAGGAGGCCCATGACCGGTTCAGATAATCGTCGCCGATGTTGGCCACGAGCAGGAATTGAACCCGGCTCGCTGGGTTCGAAGCGCAGCGCGCTAACCACTGCTTCACCACCCACACACACAAAGACACGTATGTATGTACGTACTTATGTTGAACTTTTTTCGCACCATACATAGCCAACCGTGCTTATCGGAGGTGCGGGGGAATGGACAACAAACTATACACAAAGAGCACTTCTCAAGAAATGAGTTTTAAATCTAGATTTAAAATGGCATAGCTGCAGTGGCTTGCTAATATCAGAAGGGGGGGGGGGGGGGGCAGGGGAGACCATTAATCCAACAGTGGATTGATCACGACCGTTGTCACCTTTTGCTGCTGGACCAGAATCGCCACGGAAACGCAGGGAGGAGGGGAGCCCCAAGTTGTACTACGACGAGACGGACCGCAGCGCGCTCAGCCGCATGACCAAGCAGCGCGTGGCATGGACCGAGCAGGAGGACGGCCTCCTGCTGCTGTGTCGCGTCGCCTGCACCATCCTCAACGCCAAGGTGCGGCCCGCCGACGCGCGCGTTCCCCGCTAAATCACAAAGCGTCGGCACGTTGGGTGTTCGCACCGTTCTCGTTGCGCTAGGCCGTCTCGCGTTCGGCGCAGAACCGCCGTCGGGGGCGATGCGTAATCCCACTCGAGTTGTTTTGCCGCAGGCCAATAATTCAATTGCGGTCCATGGAAACGGCACGCATGGCCTAATCGCTTTAGAATAACGTCGCGATGTGTGTCTGTGGCTGTGCGCTTGCGTGTGCGCGCCGTGGGGGAGCGGTAGTGTAGCGGTTATCGCACTGCACTACGAACCCGGCGAACCCCGGGGTTCGATTTCCGCTCACGGCCAACACCGGTGACGATTGCCTGAACCGGTCCTGGGCCTCCCCTAGGTCGACTCGGCCTCCAACGAGTACCTGGTGCGGGTTTGTGTGAACGTCGCCAACGCCCTCGTGCGCCGTGCCGGTTGTCACGTGCTCGCCAACGACACTGCTGAGGCTATACGGGGCGCCTTTGTCTTTGTGCAGGTGCGCCGCCCGTTTGTGCCGTGGCAGGTGATCCGTGACGTGCTGCACGCCGAGTGCGTCAGCTCGCTGGACAAGACGTCGCACGCGGTGGCGCGGCGCTCGCGCTACATCCTCAAGAACTCGTGCACCGACCTCAACTACAGGCACGGCGCGCGCCACTCGCGAGCGATGACCGCGACAAACAAGCGCGCGTCGCGATGACGCGGCTGAACCCGCGTGAACGTCGATCCTTAGGCTCGCGATACGCGAGTAAGAATGGTGCGCGTAAGAATCGATTATTTTATATCGCGGCAAATCGTCGGAAGCAAACACACGACTTGTGCAATCGAGACTGAGGAGACAGAAATGCAAACAAAAGGGAAGCAACAAATTATGAATTATTTAATCAAATCGTGACCCTGGTGGGTGAATCGTTTAACACCTTTGGGGCGAGCAGCGCTGCCCGTCAGCATGATGGGACCGTCCCGGGCCTCGCCGTCAGCCGTCTCTGTGGTACCGCAGGATCTGCTTGGCGGAGGCGACGCAGGACAGCAAGCTGGTGGAGGAGATCATGAACCGGACTGGCGACTACGGGAACCCTCAGGTGAATAAAGCAACCCGCTCATCCCCCCCCCCGCTCGTCACCCACGCTCGTCCTTCCCCCGCTCGACCCCCCCTGCTCGAACCCCCCGCTCATCTTCCCGCGCTCGCTGTCGGCCGCGAGCAGGTCTGTGCGCTGGAGTTCACGGAGTTTGTGCAGCGGCTGAGGGCGAAGTTCCGTCCCAACCCAGAGACGCTTCAGATGGACATCCCCGACTCCCTCGAGGAGCTCTTCCGCAAGTGGGTGCTCCCCCCCCCCCCCCACCTCCTCCTCGTGCCGCTACCACCGCCACCAACACTACTACCACCACCGCCACCACCGCACCTCTCCGTCCCACGACCAGTTTCTCACGGTCAAGTCAAAGAATGTTGACACGTAAAATGAGCACATTTAAGCGACGGGCATCGCAGCCTTTTCGCATACACACGGGGTGGTGGTGGGGGGTGGGTACAGCAGAAGACATGACAGATCGGTACTCATTCCGCTTAGCGTTAAACGTTTGTTTAGAGTTTATTTCACATCGACTGTCGCTTCCCGCCAGAGTGTTTGCACGCTCTCCTATTTAAACAAGATCACGCTACATGGCTTCTATACTGCGGAGCGGTAGGCTGCGGGGTTCTAGACTGTCGCACGACCTCAACCTGAACTCTGTCCGTCACAATTGCCGAGCGGTAACGTCACGGCTGTGACCGGGAGCCGCCACCGCCGCCTCTGTGATACCGCGCCGAAGCTTCCCCCTCTCGCCCGTGTCCCCTCTTCGCCGGCAGGTACCGCGTGATGACCGTGTGGGAGGAGAGCGGCAAGAAGGCACGTCCTGAGGCCAACAGGTACGACGCTCAAAAGCTTCCATCGCCAATCTCGGCCACGCCGGCGCTGCTCCCAGCGCGCAGAGGAGCGGGAGATGATGGAGCAGGGACGCGCGAACGCAGCGAATCCAGGCGGGATGCCGACGCTTGAATAGTTCGTCACGGTCGCGATTGGCCGTGACCTATCCACTGCTGGATGCCACAATCCCATCCAGCTCCTTGCGCGTGAGCTGACATCGTCGCTCCGTCTAGGCGTTGGTTTGGATCTCCGGCACAAGCTCTGCGGTGACATCACCGCAGCTTAATTGCGAACGGCGACTGTTGCCGGTGGTGTCATTTTATTCAGTAACTAATCTGGGGGTAATCTGGGTCTAGCACGTGACCTTCTGCCAACGATCCTTCAACACTTGACATGGCCTCAAAGTGCATCTAGCCTGGCACAAGCGCCGCCGTGACATCACTGCCATTTAGTGGCGATTGGCGGCTGCTGCTGCTGTTGTTGTATGTACATGCGCGCGCTGCGCGTGTGTGTGTTTGTGTTCATAGGTGCTCGCTAACAGCACTTGCCCCAACAGTCTGTTAAGGCTATACGAGGGATATTTGCCTTTGTTTCTTGTCCGTGTTCAGCTTGGATGACATTCACGCCATGGTTCTGGAGAACTTCATTCAGAGCACACTCGCTCTCTCCGACCGCCAAGTCAAGAACAACCTCGCCTACCAGGTGGGCCAAGGCCGTTCCACCCCGTCCGGCAGAAGCACATACACACACACAAATATGAACAGCAACAACACAAATTTGAGTTTGTATCGCGACGAAATGCAATCGCGTCTCAAGACGCTGCACAGAGGAGATGCGGCGACACCGCGGCACAGCCCAGTGACGACGCGACCGGGGGGGGGGGGGGGTCCCTGCACCAACGACATCAACAACGAAGCCCCCCCAGGAGCAGTAGGGAAGCATCCTGGGCAGCGCCGACGAGTCCCTGGGCGGCATCATCCTCCGTATGATGTTTTCCGTGATTACATTTTTTTTAAGCGTCTTGGAATGTGATCGTATTTAGAATGGCTGACAACAAATAAAACGCATTCAACGTGAATGGCGTTGGCTAAACATCTAACTGCTATATTTTTTTCCAAATCGCCTGCAAAATTACTCAATTTGGTTTACACACAGATACATTGCCCCCACGCCCCCCCGCCTCCTTCAAAACCTTGGCAGGACCCTCCTGAAAAAGAGTCTTGAGACTTGTCGAGGCATTCCTGGGCAAACCAGCGTAGTAATAATAATAACAGAAGCTGTACAAATATAAACGGTTGTTGTGCACCCGCCGTGTGACTCTCTTCCACGCAGATCTTCCGCATCTACCAGCACTACTCGGAGCAGGTGCTGCTGTCCACCTTCCAGCGCTACGCCCAGCGCGGCCTCGTCAACCGCCGCCGGATCAGCAAGCAGATCGGCCCCAAGAAGAGCCGCGCGCTGCCCTTTGCGCCCATGTCCTACCAGCTCTCGCAGGGATACTACCGGTGAACGCTCGCGCGCGCACGGTTTTCCATAGGCATACAGACAAATGCATGGTTACGCCCGCTGTTTTATGACCCCTGCTCGCCGTTCACATTCGTCACGATCAATTACCAAGCACTGTGCCGACTCTGTTAGCATTTTACGCAAATCGGCACGACCGACACCCCACGGCAGTGGCAACAGCCATGCCAGAGTATTAAATATGGCAGCCCTCAGCGCACGCCGGGTGACGAGCGAAGGCCGGGGGCCCGTTGCCGACGGTCTCCGGTGTCGCGCAGGTTCTTCACCTGGCGGTACCTGAGCTCCCTGCTCACAGAGGCGCACCGCTTCATGCGCGGTCTGCGCGACGCCGGCGCCGAGGACAAGCCCAACCTCGTGGTGTTCCACGGCCGGGAGCCCGCGGTGACGGCCGCACCGGCGGGGTCAACGGCGGGGTCAACGGCGGGGTCACCGGCGGGGTCAACGGCGGGGGCGATGTTGGAGCCACCTGCGGGGGTACCGGCGGAGGCACAGGCACCAGTGGGGGCGACCTGTGGCTCAGCGGTCTCAATGACGACGGGAGCTGGTGGCGTGGGTGGCGGTGGCGGCACCGGCACCGCGGTGACCTACACGATGGACGCGCCGGGCGGGGCCTGCGCGTGCGTGCTGGCGCTCATGGCGATGGGCCGGCTGGCGTGCGAGCTGGAGATCCCCGAGCAGATCGTGGTGGTGGACAGTACCATGGTGGACAGCGCCGTGCTGAAGGCGTGAGTCTGTGATCTGCGGGACGACCTCTGCGCCCCACCCCCCTAATAACCCCCCTGCATGTGCGGTGGTCTGTGCTCCCGTAGTCAACGTTTAGTCTAGTTGAGTCTCAGTCTGTGGGTTTCATGCAGTCATTCCCTTAAGTCTTGCCGACTAAAGCAGCCAAACACTTCGCCCACGCAATCCAGTGCAAAAGGAGTTCAACTTACATACGTGTCTTTGTGGGGAGGGGGGGCGGTGGAGCAGTGGTTAGCATGCTGCGCTACAAACCCGGCAAACCGGTCCTGGGCCTCCCCTAGGTCAACCGAGCCTGGCGCAGTGTAGAAACATCGCCACTGGGGATACAAAGGCGGGCGAGCGTGGTGTTGGCTACCCACCCCCTTGTGTGCTGTGCCGGCCTTCATAGGTGCTCGCTAACAGCACTTGCCCCAACAACAGTGTTAAACGCTACATGGTGGACCTTTGTCTTGTGCGTGCGATCGCGCGTTTCAGGCTGGTCCACGAGAACTCGGACGACGATGACGACGATGAGGAAGACAACGAGGAGGACGATGACGAGAGCGGGCAGCAGGGGGCCGGTGGTGTCGGGGGTCGCCAGCGGGTCGACGTGAACCCGCGGCAGTCATCGCGCGTCAGCTACCTCCTCATGAAGGGCTATTACGTGCCAGGGATCGTGGGCATGCGCAACCTCAACCCCAACGACAACATCGTTGTCAACTCTTGCACCGTCCGCTTCCGGCTGCTGCCATCGCCCCGCCCCTATGGGCTGCCCTCACGCTACGGTGAGCCACGTGCGCGTGCCGAACGCATGACGCCCGCTAGGACAGACGCCACCCGTCCGAGTTGTTGTCAAAGAGCAGAAACCATCATCGCGCGAACTCCGGTCATCTTCGCAGCAGCGGCTTTCTGCTAACCATCGAACAAAGACGGCCACCGCATCGCGCGCTTTCAGATGCACTGCTTCTGCGGCCGTCCGGAACGCTCTTCCTTCTGATATTCGGAAGCCACTGGAGCCATGCACTTTTAAACCTAGATTGAATACTCATTTTTTTTAGAACTGCTGTTTGTGTTTAGTTTGTTGTCCTTCCCCGGACCTCTGAATAGCACGGTTGGCTGCGTAGGGTGCGAAAGAAGTTCAACATACGTACATTGTTATTTCGCTCGTTTACCCGTGAGAGCCTCACAGTCTCAAACAGTATTTTTCAGGATCTTGCCAAGTTTTCGGAGTGGGCGGACATGGGGTGGGGGTGCAGGCGGTGGCAGGCGGGCGATTGCTGATTGCTGTGCGTTTCCCAAGACATTAATTTGCTATTTAATATTGAAAATGTGGCAACGTCACACTTATGAATCGGACGACGCGTAATATTTCCGATCGATACACGCGTGGCAGTAACCAGGGCGGCCAAGAGGCCCGAACCATGAACCTTTACAACAAGCGGCGAATGCGCTATCGCCACTACTGCTCTGTCGTGACCACCGCCCCTCCTTCCCCGAGCCTTGATCCCTTTTCCCGCGCAGACGCGATGGACACGAGGGAGGGCGTGGAGCTGCTACCGCCTTGGTTCTCGGCGGTGATGGACGGGGAGGAGCCAAGTCGATCCGAGCCGGCGCATTACGATGACGACGAGGTGGTGAGGCCTTGCGACGGTCCTGTTAAATCAGGGGCGTAACGATTATTTTTACTATTAAGTAATCGATTACTTTTACAGATCCACGACCGATGAGACAAAGGCACATGCGCTTGCCACACAACCCACTTTTTCATGAATCTGGGTCCCACTTGAGCTGCTTGGGTCCCTAGGCTTTTGCTTGGTGTGTCAGGCCAAGTGTGGGATTTGTGTGCTATGTTCGTGCGTGCAATGTGGAAGTGTGCGTGGCCGTCTGTGGTGCGAATGCTGGGGAGTGGTAATGCAGCGGTTAGCACTCTGCGCTTTCGAACTCGGCGACCCGAGTTCGATTTCCGCTCACGGCTAACACCAGTGGCGAATATCAGATCTGGTCCTGGGCTTCACCTAGGTCCACTTAGCTTCGAATGAGTACCTGGTGCTGTGTGTAAACATCGCCACAAAGGCGGCCTTCATAGGTGCTCGCTAACAGTACTTGCCTTAAACGTCTGTTAAAGTTGTATGGCGGTGGGGATGTGGGGATCTTTGTCTTTTGTGCGTGCAGGATGTCCCAGCGGTGCTGGGCATAATCCGCACGGCGGGGGTGGCGGGGGTGGACATGGCTCGGCTGACCGCCGCCTTCCCTCACATGGCACAGAAGTCGGAGGTCGGCGGGCCCACCCGCTGGCACGGGTTGCTGCAGGTGGGCAGTCGCCGGCGCGTGCCTTGTGCGACGATCGGCCCAACCCCGACGTCGATGTTCACGCCGGGTTCGCGTAGATGACGACGATGTCTGCGTCGCGCATGCGACTCCCAGGGCTCGTCGCGTTGATATATTACAGTATACACTTGCTGGTGTAGAGCATGGGCCATGTCACCATTAGAAACCAACTAGATGCAGGGTGAAGTTAGTGCTTGTGTTCTGTGCGTGCGTGTGTCCGTGCGTGCGAGCCAGACCCTGGAGAAGCAGGGCGCCGTGCTGCAGGTCGGCTACACATCACGGAGGGTTGTGACCCCGGAACATGCCCACGCGTGGCTCGTGCGTTGCTCCCGCACCGATGACATGGAGAGCGGCGGCTGTGCCGGCGCCGGCCAGAACGCCGAGGACGCGGGTGCCGGAGCGGAACTCTCCACGATCGAGAAGGCAGCCGACACCGGCACCAAAGCCGGCGCAGGCCCGGGCAGCCGCTCGCCCGACCGCTCGCCCAACCGCCCAGAATGCAAAGAGGTTATTGTCACGAACGGGAATATGAATGGAGGCGCGGCCACAGAATTGGAAACTCAAAAAGCCATCGCGATAGATGCATCGGCTGACGACGGCGACGACGGCGAGAAGGAGTGGAGAGTGAAGGAATGTGCGGTGGAGGTGGTCACCTCTACTGCTGACATGGCCAAAGGGTGTCAGAAGAGAGCTCTGACCACAGTGCACGACGACGATGATAACGACGGTAACAATGCCGTGGGTGGTGACGCGGACGAGAGTGTGCGCTCTGCGGGCACGAAGAGGGCGAGAGTGGACATCGCGGATGCGTGCAACGGGGGCGGCGCGAGAGATTTGGAAATCACAGCGCAGCAAGACACCTGTGCTGGGCCCAAGGAGACCTGTACCGTGGGAGATGAGACCGTTAATGGATCCAGGGACACCGGTACTGTGCGAAGAGAGTCATACACTGGTTCAAGGGAGACCTGTGATGGGTCCAAGGAGATCAGTACTGTGGGACCGGAGACCTGTGATGGGTCCAAGGAGATTAGTACTGGACCCACGCCGACCTGTACTGTGGGACCGGAGACCTGTGATGGGTCCAAGGAGATTAGTACTGGACCCACGCCGACCTGTACTGTGGGAACGGAGACCTGTGGTGGGTCCATGGAGATCAGGACGGGATCCACACCGACCTGTACTGTGGGAACGGAGACCTGTGATGGGTCCATGGAGATCTGTACTGGACCCACGCCGACCTGTACTGTGGGACCGGAGACCTGTGGTGGGTCCATGGAGATCAGGACGGGATCCACACCGACCTGTACTGTTGGAACAGAGACCTGTGGTGGGTCCATGGAGATCTGTACTGGACCCACGCCGACCTGTACTGTGGGAACAGAGACCTGTGGTGGGTTCATGGAGATCTGTACTGGACCCACGCCGACCTGTACTGTGGGAACGGAGACCTGTGCACGGAACCCGTCGAGCGTGAAGCAGGATGCACCGAGCGCCAGCAGAGCGGACGGGACGGGGTCCAGCGTCCGCGGTGGCACGTGGGACACGCAGGGGCTCCCCGCTCACCGCACAACGGGGTGTGTTTTGCTTGCTAACGCTCTCCCAACTGAGGTTGAACATCGATGCAGTAGTTATGTCCGTCTGGATGTCTTTAAAACGGGGATAATATTTCAGTCGAAATTTGCGTTGCTTGTAAGGACTTTACCTGATAGACAACCGGCCACATTGATCAATGGAGTTGGTCACACACTTGGGAGACCCCAAACGAGTGCAAAAAGGATCCACAACATCGGCGCCAAAAGAAGGTCCGCACCTCCCTCCCGCTGCTCGATGTCATGACACGTGACGTCACCTCGCGACATCACATGTCATACATGCATTGTCCCTCTCGCACATCTGCGTACGTGCTTATGCATGTGTGTGCAAGGTAAGAGCTCCAGAGACACAGGATGGATCTCGTTTGAAAGAGTCACCCGAGGTCACCAAAGTTACCAAAACGAAACACCAAAACTAAGTACAGCAATGAAGGAAAGCAATCTGAACAAAAATAAAAACACCATCGAATGAAGAATAAAAAATATTTGCAACCATACATCAACGTTAAAGCTAAATATTGCATGCGTGGGCGAATGATTAGTTTGTTGTTCTTCCCTCCACACCTCTGATTAGCACAGTTGGCTACGTACGGTGGCAAAAGAAGTTCATCGTACGTACATACGTGTGTGTACTTGTGTGCGCGCGTGCAGCGAGCGCAGCGCGGTGCGCTTTGCGGCGAGGCCGTGGCGCGGCGTGCAGGGCGAGCTCAACACCCCCGTGTGCAAGGGCATGCTCGAGGCTCTGCTGCTGCACGTCATGAGCCAGCCCGGCCTCCCCGAGCACCGCCTGCTGCACCACTACGCCGGGGTGCTGCAGCCCCAGGTGCTCCGGGAGCTGCTCATGGTGAGTGGCCTTGCACGGGTGGAAGGGTCAGGTTTGGGGAAGAGTTAAGGTTAGGGGTAAGGATAGCAAGGGTAGCATTAGGGTTAAGGGTAGAGTTAAGGTTAGGGGTAGCTTTGTGCTCTCCCAATTAAGTAATTTGTGGGTTACTTTTCAAGTAAAGCAAATTTGAACTATTACGTGGGCGCACAATGGGGTAATCTTTTTCGATCAAGGTCATGGACGCTTTTAATGCCCACTGTAAAGCAGATGGTGCATACTATATATGGTTAAAACATCCACGGTATTAATCAGGGCTGGTTGCTGGGCTCGAACCGCAAACCTCTGCGCAACAAACGTGCCACGTCTGTCACGGCTCGCACTTAATACCACGCGGTACATCCCCGAAACTCATGGGACCGCTAAAAAAAAACCTACAGAGCAAGACAATGGCTTCCTCCGTGCTGTGCCACCCGCCAGGTTCTGGAGGAGCTCGGCTGTGTGCGGAGGCTGCGGTTATCACGGCGATCCAAGGTGACCGCGTTCTCGTCGCCCTGGCGGAGGGACGAGGTCCCGTCCCCGCAGGGGGAGCCGCTGAACGGCGGCGATGACGACGATGACGGCTGCTCCCTCTTCCTGGAGCCCACCGTGGACGGGATCCTGCGTCTCGGCCGCCTGCTGCCCGACGAGGTCAACTGGAACCACTGTGCGGCGATGACACAGAGCTAGCCCCACGCGGCGGAGGTCGCCATTCGCGCAACACTCGCCTCCCACACAAAACGGACAACGGCAAACCGTTTCGGCAAAAATACGCAACCGACCGGGGTGCCATGGGCAACCAGCGGAGCCGTCCCTCGGGTATGGTGAATCTGGGGGACCGCCCCGTGCTTTGGGGGGGTGGGGGCCGCGCTTTTCCATTACAATGTCGGATGAAACACTTTGGGTTTAGTTTGAAGGCGTCGGGGGGGGGGGGGGGGGGTGCCCACACTGGAGTGGTTTGCTTCGGGGACCCGCACCCCCTCTTTGGACGGGCACTGGTGTCCGGCGTCGCGTTCAGACGACTGCTGGGACCGCATGCCAGCGCGTCCGGGAGTGGTCGAGTCCAAAACCCCCAGCACCACCCGCCAACGATCCCAACCACTGTAACTTCCAAACCGAAAGCACAGCCGATTGTTTTCATCGTAGGCGTCGTCGTGCTGGGCCGGCTGCTGTCCACTCCCGGAGGCCTGGTTCCGTGGTTTCTCCTCTGGGACGCATTTGCGGGCCGCGGCGCGGCTGCTGTTTTTATTGCCGATTTTGCACGCGAGCGTTTCAGGTGGGGGGGGGGGGGGGAGGGCAAGGCGGGCGGCCCGTCCACACGTTGCTGGCAGAGCGTGGTTGTGGTTTTACAGACCGGCGGGTTTTTGATGAGCGTTGTTCTACCCTTGCACGCATCCTGCCGCGCAGTCGGTTCCAGTTTGATTTTAATTGGTGGCAGAGCTCATTGGCTTTTTGGTGGTGCGCGATGCCAAAAGGGAGTTTAATTAGTTTTATTGTACAGCAATTTGTAGATATTTATGCCTTGCGCTTATCCTGTTTATACTCGCATCATTTGACAATGCTATAAACAACTCTTCTGTTTATTGGGAGTTTTATTTATTTGCTTTTGAGATACTGTGAGGGCAGTTAATCGGAAGCTGATGCTGAAACGGTGACAGCGGGCGGTTTTTCTCCCCAACGCGCGTTTAACCCCACGTGAGCGTGGCGAGACGTCGTCAACGGTTACGTGATGTCAGCCTTCTGCCCGTGTCATGGTAACATACAAATACGTTCGAGGAAGTTTTTCAAAAACCACAGGATATATGATAAAAAGAGTGGTGGGGGGGGGGGACATGAGGTTTTGGCCAGCTTCGTAAGACACGCAACTGGAGCCCCGGATTCATCGACGCTATTCATTTATTTGGAAGCACAACTGAGTCTGCATTCTTCCCAGAGTTGACGTTAATTTTCGTCGCATTCAACCAAGCACCCCGGATTACACGAGCAACGGCGTTCGGAAGATCTCCCACGATTACTCAAACCCGAGGCCCGACGCCACACACGGAAATTCAAGCATAAAATGTAATGCTTTTAAGTTGAAAACAAGTACATTTAAAATAAAATACTAAAGTGACAGACCCTTGTTTTGCCCTGGTTAGGGGTGTTGGAGGTGGGGGGGCGTAGGAATTTATTTTCTCAGCCGTGCAGGAGCTGCCGAGGGTAGGGGTACCCAAAGAGCACAAAGTCCGGCTCGTAGAGCTTGTAAAGCCGCTGCCTCCAGTCGAGCGGGATTCCCGCAAACCAGCGGTCCTCCCAGCGGTCGTCTGTGCGGTTCAGAAACCCCGGCGGGAAGCGCAGCTCGTCCTGCGCTTGCAGCAGCCGCAGCAGGTACGGCGCGTCCTCGCTCTGCGTCTCCAGCCGGCCCACGAAGTCGTACGGCACCTGGCACGGGTGGCACAGGCGGTACACCTGCCGCCAGTGCTCGTTGAAGGGCGCTTCGCGCTCCGTCGCCGGGTCCAGCAGGTACTGCACGAAGCTCGAGAATTTGAGGCGCTGGCCGCCGCTCAGCGCCTCCTCGGCCGTGGCCGGCGGCGCCGACACGTTCTGGTATTGGCGCAGCATGGGCACCACGAACGCCTCGTAGAAGTCCTGGTTCGGGATCTCGAACTTGCTGCGGAAGGCCGAGATGATCCGCACGAACGGGTCGCGCACGAACAGGAACTTCTTGTAACGCTGCAGCTTCCCCTTCATGCGGCTCCTGCCCGACTTGCCGTACTTCCTCCAGAACTGGTTGAACACCTGGTGGCTGGAGGAGAGGTGCACCACGTCGGGCGGGATGTCCATGGGGTCGGCGTACGGCGTGCCGTTGTTGCTCGCGCTGCCACTCAGCACGATCATGATCCTCTTCCAGTTGGTGCACGCCACCTTGGGCACGTAGCAGTACACGGTGCCGTGCCGGTCATCCACGATCAGGTGCTTGAGCTCGCGGTTCGGAATCTCGTCAAAAGTCCGGTTCTTGCCCGGAAATAAGAGGTCGGGGCTGTCGCAGGCGTGGCGCACCCGGGCGCGCCGCCGCGCCTGCTCACGCGCCAGGCGGTCGTCGTCCGCCGCCCCCGGCTCCGCCGTCGCCTCTTTCTCGTAGCCCCTCTCCCACTCCTCGATGTTGGCCTGGCTCAGCACCGCGGCCGCCCTCCGCTGTTCCTCCGCCGCCACCGCCGTCTTCGCGGGGGGCGGCACCGGCTGCTCCTGCAGGCGTCGCTCGGCCGTGCCCGAGGACAGCCGGAGCTCGCCGAGCAACCGCTGGGTGTCGGCCGAGTGCCATCCCGTCGGCTTCCTCCCGTCGCCGGAAATGTTTGGCAGAGGCGGTGGCAGCGATGCGTGGTGGCCCAAGAGGCTGGTGCGGAGAGACAGCTGCACGGTGCCAACCTCGTCCCAGTAGAAGACGATGAGGAAGACGGTGAGGGCGGATGCGACCAGGCCGGCCACGTAGCACGCCCGCCAGTAGCTCATCTTGCGGGCGCGTGGCATCGCAGGGCGCCTGCTGCCAGGGCGCGCCGGGCACTCACATGCTCAACCGCTCGCCTGAGGAACGCACAGAGTTGCGAAGAGTGTGCGATTGCGTGTGCGCGTCTTTGTTGTGCGTTTGTGCGTGCGCGGTGAGATTTTAATGCAGGGTGTGCACGATCGTTGTGGCGAGCGGCATGGAAACCACCCACGCAGGAGCGTACATAGTTAGGAAAGGCGAGAACCCATTGTGACAAGACAACCCTCCCTCCACTGGCAAAAGCCACAGCAGGAAAGTTGAAGCAAACAATGCATGATAACTACAGCCAGCGTTCTGTGCAAGCACGCATTGGAACACGTGTAGCAAATGGTAGAACATTCAGTTAAGAACTTTTTAACAAGGCAAAGGAAAACATTTGCTAAAGCAACGGCGTCTACGAACAAGGTGCTGTTTTGTATAAATAAAGGCTGGCAAAACTCAGTGGCGCCACATCTGGTGGGCTGGGAGGCCCCATACTGGTAACCACTGCCACAAACACCATCATCACCACCTTCCACAAATATACTGCAACCCAGCACACCAACATAACCACACCACCTGCACACCAAAACACTGACCACCACAAACACCGAAGAACTGCTGTATTACAGCGATACACTGTGCTGCTCCTGACGGCGGTTGTCTGGCTTGACCACCTGAGTGTAAAATCGGTAGTTCGGTAGTTGTTCCTCTGCATCTACAACAGCCGTACGGACGAAGAAAAAGGCCAAAGCACCTGTACCGCCAGCCACAAACACTAAAGCAATCGCTACAACAATCAACACACCCAACATAACCACCACAACCAGCACTCTAACGTCACAACCGCCGCCGCCACCACCAGAAACGCTCCAACCACAGCAACCAGCCCCACCAAAGCAACCACAACCGCCACCCACCGTACCTCGGTCAGCTGCTGCTGCTGCTGCCACGTGCACGAGGAGTCGCAGGGCGTGAAGGGGGGGGGGGGGAGTGGCACAGCGCTGCCAGTGTCACCGCGACCATGAATGCGAGCTGTGTTCCCCAGGGCCACGCCACTCATTTCTCCGCGAACCGCGATTCCCCGGGCTGGAAGGAGGGAGCAGGAGGAGGAAAAAAAATAAAATCACGCGCGTGGGTTTGCGATGTTTTCGTGGCACACGTCTGTCCGTGTCTCTTTACTGTTGCTTTCATTTTCTGACTCATCAGCTACGGTCAATCCACTGTTATATGAAAGCCTCCTCCCCCCCCCCGCACCCAAGCTGCCACCATCTCTTAACAATGCCCTGGTGTAGCAATCCACCTTAGCACCCGCCCGCAGCACGAGTTCAATCTCGTCGCTACATCTGCCCGGGTTGACGTAGTCTTGGGCGAGTTCCATTCCTTGGCCGCCACTCCGTCATTCTTGACCACCGGCTACCATCCATGCTGGCCATGACGTGTCCTGCCTGAAACCCACTGACTTTTCTTCTTTCCACAGTTTGATGACATTAGATGGCCTGTGTTCTCTCATCCACGTGCTCCTCTGTATCTCATTATGAGTTCCAAGCGTGTACCCCTCTCCACGCTTCTTTGTGGCACTTTTCAGTTTAAAGTCAGAATCAGAGTCTTTATTTATACTCGAGGATTCCGATGAGCTATGAAAGCTGTTTTTCACAGACGTCCAGTATTTCCGACGTTATTTTCATTTCAACATTTATATTTTTTGCGAAAATAATCTTAAGCTTTTTTTTCATTTCAAACAGGAACCTTGAAAATATAAAAAAAAAACCCCGTGAAAATATTTATATTGGTTTATGAAAAATGTACTATACAAACACCCACGGCTGTTAGAGGCTGAGTCCTCCAACTGAAAGGAGGCCCGTGTGTCTGTGGCCCCTGAGTGCCAAAGTCCTCCTGCAAGTGTGCTCCTCTAATTACCACGCGTGACCTTGATTGTCAGGTCAATTAAAACACTAAAATATATGCGGGGGGGGGGGGGGCGGGTTGCTGATAATTGGCGATGGAGACGTCACCTCAAATAGGGTATGGATCGTGCAGCAGACTGCGCCTGCAATTCCAATTCATATTACGGGATTCTGTGTCTGGGCTGCGCAGTGGTTAACAATCCCGTGGGCCTCACGGCAATAAGTTACCTGGGTTCGATTCCCCACTCGGGGCCTTTCGATGTCAATGTGTAACTATCTCCACCGCCCCCGTTCTGCAAGGTACTCCGGTTTCTTCCCATAGTCAAAAACGGCTTAAATAATCGGTGTTGGCCAAAACATCCCAAATGCACGACCCTCCCGATAACCAGTATATTTAGAGAAAATATGTTACACTACGTACTGTTTAGTGATTCATCGTATTGTCATCGTCATGTACGACTGACTGCATGAGGTTACATCTCGAGGCGCCCCAACGAAAATGGGTTTTACAGATGAGTGCTTGCAAAGCGAATACTGCACAACGTGGAAAAGCAACGCAGTTGTAGACAACCTAGACGGAAAATGGGAATAAACACTTGACAATTTATACATAAAGAGGGTTTTGGGTTAGATCGTGTAAACATAAATGTGTCGTTAAACCCGCCACCACCCGACAGCCAACTAGTAAGGGTTGACACGTAAACAGAACGTGGCCAATTCGTCACTAGTACAGCAACACCGGTTGTGTGTTGGAGAGCCAAGCCACAACATATACAAACTTGAGTACGTTGTTTCGCCAGTAATTACAACTAACTTCATCAGGCGGCAGCCAGATTTGTGGATGAGTCCACCTGTTTCGTTCCTTATATAGAGGCGTAGATGTGGTGACCACCCTTCTGCGCTCTTACACAATGTGGGGGGCAATTACTGAGGCCACGTACATTATGCATGCGCATTATGCAAGCCCCCTAAATGTTGTGGGTGGCCAGCAACCACGCCCGGCCGCCTTTGTCTCCCGAGTTTACACGCACTGAACCGGGTGCTCATTTGAGGCCGAGTCGACCTAGGGAGGCCCGGGATCGGTGCAGATAATCGTCACTGTGGTGTTGGCCGTGAGCGGGAGTCGAACTCGGGTGGACCGGGTTCCTAGCGCAGCGTAGCGCTAACCGCTACATTATTGCTCCCCTACTTAAATACACACCACGTACACACCACGTGCACACCACGTACCTACTCGCACTCACACCACACACAAACCACCCACACACACACACCACGTACCTATCCACACACAAACCACCCACACACCACCCACCTAACCACACAAACCACCCACACACACACCACCCACCTAACCACACAACCACCCACACATACCACCCACCTAACTACACAAACCCACCCACACACACACCACCCACCCCACCTACCCACACCACCCCACCTACCCACACACACCACGCACACACACACACCACCCACCTACCCACACACACACACACCACCCACCTACCCACACATCCACACACACAAACCACCCACACACAAACCACACACACCACCCACCTACCCACACACACCGCCCACCCCACACACACACAACCCCACTAAATTACACGTACGTAGGTACAATCCTTGACAACAGCTCCTCGTCCACGCGTACACACACGCCTTGTATAACTTCTTTCGCACCGTACGTCGCCCCGACCGCGCTAAATCAATTACACCCGCGTCGGGGGACGTTCAGCTCGGAGGTCCGTGCGAGTTCCAGAGTTGGACTGATCTCCCCCACCACCACCACCACCCCCCAGTATCCCGTCCCCACGCCGCCCTCCGTTACCGTGCGCCGCTTAAAACGGAGGCCGTTGTTCCGGGTCGCTCCGCGTCTCCTCCGCCGCCGCCGCCACCACCACCACCATCGTGGTCAACATCCGATCCACGAAGGCTGAAAAATCCCGGGGGCAACGCTAGGCTTGGACTTCACACGGCGGCTGGCGAAAAGCTGGTTTGGAGGTTGTTGCGAGAGAGAGATGAGAGATGAGATGGAGAGCGGGAGAGAGGGAGGGAGGGGAGGGGAGATGTTTGTTGCAGATTCGATGCGGCCGAGCGCGTTCTTGAAGAATAAAAATCAAATGCGGCCCCCCGTGACGCGGGAGATCGTCATCGGCGTCCGAGGGCAGCTCAGGGCTCGAGAGCGCTCGGAGGTGACGTCACGGGAACACCTCCCCCCCCACCTCCCTCCCCTCCCCCCCCACCCTCCCTCCCCTCCCCCCCCACCTCCCTCCCCTCCCCCCCACCGACCCTCCCCTCCCCCCCCACCGACCTCCCCCCCACCGACCTCCCCCTCCCCCCACCGACCTCCCCCCCCCCCACCGACCTCCCCTCCCCCCACCGACCTCCCCTCCCCCCCCACCGACCTCCCCCCCACCGACCTCCCCTCCCCCCCACCGACCTCCCCCCCCCACCGACCTCCCCTCCCCCCCCCACCGACCTCCCCTCCCCCCCACCGACCTCCCCCCCCACCTACCTCCCTCCCCACCGACCTCCCCTCCCCCCCACCGACCTCCCCTCCCCCCCCACCGACCTCCCCTCCCCCCCACCGACCTCCCCCCCCCACCTACCTCCCCCCCCACCGACCTCCCCTCCCCCCCCCACCGACCTCCCCTCCCCCCCACCGACCTCCACTCCCCTCCCACCTGTTGTAGGAGTGTTGTTATAACAATTCTATATTTATTTCAAGTTGTGCATTTTGATGTGACGTCACATTCTCAAACCCCTCTCCCCCGTCGTCACACATCGTCACAAATGTCTGACCCCCCCCCCCTCTAGGTGCGTGACGTCATTTATGGACGACCCCACAGCCGTTTCAATACAGGCAACAAAAATCATACGGCCAAATAAATAAAGTCCGTGGGACAGCTGAAATGTGTACAAACAAGACTGGGATGTACATGAATTACTATTTGGTTAATTCGGTAAAGTCCACGTAGAAAGATACAATAATACATTAAATAATAGCATACGACGTTTCGATTGCAACACAAGCAATCATCATCAGGTACAAATGAAAGAGAAAGGCAAACCTAGTAAATTTAGAAATATAATGCAATACAACACAGATAGTCGGCTAACATAACAGTCAACACCCTACCTGGTTGATTACGTTCTTCCAAAGATTGCTAAATTTAAGAGAGAGATCAACACAGAACCGGAGACACATAGACACATAAGCAGAGAGAGATAACACAGAGACACCGAGAGAGAGACACACATAGACACACAGAGAGAGATAACACAGAGACACACAGAGAGACACACGCACATAGACACACAGAGAGAGATAACACAGAGACACAGAGAGAGACACACAGAGACACACAGAGAGAGATAACAGAGAGAACAGCAACAATCGCCATTCGCCACTAAGTGGCAGTGACGTCACCACGACGCTTGTGCCAGGCCATGTGCACCTTGAGGCCACGTGAAGTGTCGAACGCCCGCTGGCAGGTCACGGGGCAGACCCAAGTGCCACAGGTCGACTGACTGAGATGACTGGCTGATGCACCACCTGTGCCCCCTACTGTGCCAACCTGCTGTGCTTTAGCCACCCGGCGCTCCGCTCGTTGTTCTGAGCGTCGCTCCTCCGCCCTCCGTTGTTGTTGGAGGGCGACTGCCTCCAACTGCCCAGTAGCGTCCTTCACGAGCCTCCTCCACAGAGGCCGATCTTGACACCGCTGGTAGCAGTCATCGGCAAGTCCACTCAGCTCCACGTCCTCCTGTACCACATCACTCCATCTCTTCGCTAGCCGTGCCGCGCCCGTTTAGCCCCTCGATCCGGCTGAACCAAAAGCTGTTTCGGCATGCGGTGGCTGGGCATGCGGGCTACATGACCCAGCCAACGCAGCCTTGCCTGCCGGAGGAGCTCACCGATGGGACCTTGCCCAGATCTTTCAAGGATTTGTGAGCTCCTCACACAATCCAGCCTGGTTAAACCCAGGATGGATCGTAGGCAGGCCAGCCTAAATGTTTCTAACCGGCGAAGATGTTCCATTAGGGGGGTCCACGTCTCGCAAGCGTAGAGAAGGGAGGGAATGACCGTGGCCGAGAAGACCTGAAGCTGAGTGCGGAGCGACAGACCAGGTAGCTTCCACACAGCGTTATGCAACCGATGAAAAGATATTGCCGCTCGACTGATTCGGAGTGAGACCTCTGCTGTTAAACTGGAGCCGGTCATAAGCACACTGCCCAGGTATGGGAAACTCTCCACTCTCTCCACAACTGCCCCATCACCGATTGGGAGTTGTGGGGGTGGAGTGTCCGATGGTACAAAATACCCAGGTAGGTGCTTAGTTTTGGTGGGGCTGATGGTAGGGCCCCATCTCTTAGTGGCACGCTCCAGTCTCAGCAGCAGCGTCTCCAACTCCTCCTCTGAATGAGCAGCTATTACCAAATCATCGGCACACATAACGTGGTTGAGCAATAGAGACACACAGAGAGAGACACACACATAGAAACACAGAGAGAGATAACACAGAGACACACATATAGACACAGAGAGACATAACACAGAGACACACAGAGAGAGACACACACATAGACACAGAGAGAGATAACACAGAGCCACACAGAGAGACAACACACGTAAACACACAGAGAGCGATAACACAGATACACAGAGAGAGAGAGAAAGATACACAACATGGGCACAGAGAGAGAGAGAACACAGAGACACACAGAGAGACACACACATAGACACAGAGAGAGATAACACAGAGACACACAGAGAGAGACACACATAGACACAGAGAGAGAGAACATAGAGACACAGAGAGAGAGCCACACATAGACACACAGAGAGAGATAACACAGAGACACACACATAGACACAGAGAGATAACACAGAGACACACAGAGAGAGATAACACAGAGACACAGAGAGAGAGAGACACACACACATAGGCACACAGAGAGAGATAACACAGAGACACAGAGAGAGAGAACATAGACACACAGAAAGAGACACACAACATAGACACACAGAGAGACAACACAGAGACACAGAGAGAGACACACACACATAGACACAGAGAGAGATAACACAGAGACACACAGAGAGAGAGAGAGACACACACACATAGACACACAGAGAGAGATAACACAGAGACACACACATAGACACAGAGAGAGATAACACAGAGACACACAGAGAGACACAAACATAGACACACAGAGAGAGACACACACATAGGCACACAGAGAGAGATAACACAGAGACACAGAGAGAGAGAGATGCAGCATAGACACAGAAAGAGACACACAACATAGACACACAGAGAGAGACACACACATAGACACAGAGAGAGATAACACAGAGACACACACAGAGAGAGACACACACATAGGCACAGAGAGAGACACACACATAGACACACACAGAGAGACAACACAGACACAGAGAGAGAGAAAACACAGAGACACACAGAGAGAGACACACATAGACACAGAGAGAGATAACACAGAGACACAGAGAGAGAGACGCACATAGACACACAGAGAGAGATAACACAGACACACACATAGACACAGAGAGAGATAACACAGAGACAGAGAGAGATAACACAGAGAAACAGAGAGAGAGACACACACACACATAGGCACACAGAGAGAGAGACAACATAGACACACAAAAGAGACATACACATAGACACAGAGAGATAACACAGAGACACACAGAGAGAGACACACACATAGACACACAGAGAGAGAGAACACAGAGACACAGAGAGAGACACACATAGACACACAGAGAGAGATAACACAGAGACACAGAGAGAGACACACATAGACACACAGAGAGAGATAACACAGAGACACAGAGAGATAACACAGAGACACAGAGAGAGAGACACACATAGACACACAGAGAGAAATAACACAGAGACACAGAGAAAGACACAATAGACAAAACACAGAGACACACAGAGAGACACATAAGCTGAGAGAGGTAACACAGAGGCACACAGAGACACACACACATTAGTAAAATTTGGAAATGTAATGCAATGCAACACAGAGAGTCGGTCAACACACAATTAACGCATAGCCTGGTTGATTGCACACAGCGTTGGTGTACGGTGCTTTTTTCAGGAATGTTTTGCTGTTTTTTTCATGGATTTTCTGTTTGCACAATCACATAGTCACTTTAAGATGTTTTTCTTGTTCGTGTTTTTTTGTTTGTTGTGGTTGCACCCGATTCACGAGCCAAATGGCTCACAGGGCTATACCAAAATAAATAAACTGAAACTGATTACGTTCTTGTCTCTCTCTCAAATTTCACACTTGGAAGAACGTTAATCAGGTAGGGTGTTGACTGTTATGTTAGCCGTCTATCTGTGTTGTATTGCATTATATTTCTAAGTTTACTAGGTTTGTTTTATCTTTAATTTGTACCATATGATGATGATTGCTAGTGTTGCAATCGAAACGTCGTATGCTATTACAGTATTTAATTTATTATTTTATCTTTCTACGTGACTTTACCGAAAAAAACAAATAGTAATTCATGTACATCCCAGTCCTGTTTGTACACATTTCAGCTGTCCCACAATTTTATTTATTTGGCCGTATGATTTTTGTTGCCTGTATTGAAACGGCTGTTGGGGCCGTCCATAAATGACGTCACGCACCTAGAGGCGGGGGGGGGGTCAGACATTTATGACGAGGTGTGACAAGGCGGGGAGGGGGGTTTTAGAAATGTGACGTCACAGCAAAATGCGCAACTTTAAATAAATATAGAATTGTTATAACAATCAGTGTTGTTATATAACACTCCTACAACATCAGAGTGCAGCGCCACATTAAATACGCACGACAATGACGTCGTGATTTATTTTATTTTATACCTACGTGACTTTACCGAAAGAATCAAAGATTATATATAGTCAACGTCACACTCATATCTGACGTCTACAGAAAGGGGAGGGATAGCAGGGGGGGAGGCAGGAGGGGGGAGGAAGGGGGGGGAGGAAGGAGGGGGGAGGAGCGGGAAGCGAGGGGGAGGAGCGGGAAGGGGGAGGAGCGTGAAGGGGGAGGAGCGGGAAGGGAGGGGGTGGAGCGGGAAGGGGGGTAAGGAAGGGGGGGAAGGGGGAGGAGCGGGAGGGAGGGGGAGGAGCGGGAGGGGGGAGGAGCGGGAAGGGGGAGGAGCGGGAAGGGAGGGGGAGGAGCGGGAAGGGGGGTAAGGAAGGGGGGGGAAGGGGGAGGAGCGGGAGGGAGGGGGAGGAGTGGGAAGGGGGAGGAGCGGGAGGGGTGGAATGAGGGGGGGGAGGGAGGGGGAGGAGCGGGAAGGGAGGGGTAGAGAGAGGGGGGAGGAGCAGGAAGAGAGGGGGGGTAGGAAGGGGGGGGTAGGAAAGGGGGGGTAGGAGGGGGGGGTAGGAGGGGGGGGTAGGAGGGGGGGGTAGGGGGGGGGGGTAGGAGGGGGGGGTAGGAGGGGGGGGGTAGGAGGGGGGGGGTAGGAGGGGGGGGGTAGGAGGGGGGGGGTAGGAGGGGGGGGTAGGGGGGGGTAGGAGGGGGGGGTAGGAGGGGGGGGTAGGAGGGGGGCGATGAGGAGCTCCCAGCAGACACCGCGGCGCGCTACTTTGGGCGCGCAAGGCCAACGCTGTAGTCGCGAACAGCGAACGTCGAGCAACAACAACAGCAGGAGCAACAGCAGCAGGAGCAACAGCAGGAGCAGCAGCTGTTGCTGTTTGTCGTCGTCTGTCGTTGTCGCCGTAACAACAACACCAACAACAACAAAACAGATTTTAAGCCGTTAATGAGTGGCGGGTCGGGCGTCCTCGTCCCAAGTTGCGCCAAGCCACTGAAAGCGTTCGCGTCGAAGCGAGCCCGGTTGATTGAAGGCCGCGACGCGGCTTTAGTCTACGGGGCGACGTGGACGCGGCGCCTTCCCCAGGACTCTTTCGTTCCGCGCAGGTGATTGCGAATGCGAATGAATGAATGAACGAACGAACGTCGTCGGTCAAGTCGGTCGTGGTTTGCCCACTCGTCGGACGAAGGCTTCTTTTCGAACCCCTGAGCCAGCCGTGATAGTCGCGCGGTTGGCTCCGTACGGTGCGAAAGAAGTTGAGGCATACAGGGGGCATAGCTACACGGGAACTTTGTTTTGCCGGTATCAAAGTGTGCAGACGATTGAGAATGGGTTTTTTTTACTCTTTCTGGCAATACAACGGTCTTGTTAAGATGTCCAGACGCCAAATAGAAATATTTTGCAAGGATCTTGATTTGAAGCTTTGGTGACTGCAGGAATCCATACTCTTTGTTTTTTTTTCGGTAAAGTCACGTGGGTATAAAATAAGATAAATCACGACGTTTCGGGCGCAACACAAGCGTCGCGTCATCAGGTGGGAACTTTTGCAAGGGATCAAGTACTGCCTGCATGAACCAACACGCAGTGCTTCTGGTGAACATGCAAACAAACATGCCCAGCCGACACTGTCGGTGAGATTGGGCCCTATTGTAGGCTCTCTCTGATGTAGGCCAAATCAGTTTCAAAGACGATGCATCATATTACGAGAGAGCATGCTTGTTTTCACGTTCACCGCAAGCACTGCGTTTGGTTAATGCAGTGTACGGTTCCTTGCAAAAGAGGTTTCTATTTGGCGTTTGAAAATCTTATCGCGACGCCTGTTTTATTGCCACAACGGGTAAAAACAACACCTATTATTTTTTCCATACAGTGCGTACTGCAGTCATATCGTGGTGTCGCCACTTAACAGGCTGGGTTGAGCGAACGAAACGCGGAATTTTTAGTGAATTCGGCACACGGAATGCTTGCCCGTGTCAACCCGTACGGTTTGACCCCGTGTGCTTGTCACAGGGAAAATTTGAGTTTTTCAGGTCCATACGTCGTTACAGCCGTTTCAATACGGGCACACAAATAGTTATTGTATTTATATGTTTCTCCCATGTGGTGATGGGACTTTGTAGGATGAACATTGACATTTTATAAGGGGGCACGGGGTGACCAATAAAATCTGAATTGGTCTGTAATAAGCTAGGGCACTGATAACGGGGTTCACAGGTATGGCAAGGCAGTTCGTGAAGAGTTGGTGAGTTGTCTGTCGTGCCTGGGATTTGACAAGGGACGGCGTGAGAAGACGGGCGAACCAAAGCGAACATTATTTTTGGGACGGAAACGAACAATGTCTATTTCATATATCCGTCCAGGGTCTTCGAGGAGTGCTAAACAACAGCAGGATTGACAGTATACAAGCAAACTATACCGGTTTTGATCATTTGAACGAGGACCCATCCGTTCCTTCGAAAATATCGTTATGAGACCATCCTGAGTCTAATAGCAAACTACTTAATGAGTAAGGTGCTGAGAAAAAAAATATTTGGTGGCTGTGGTGCACTGTGCACGTAACAAAACTGTCATCAGGAATTGTTTTTGTTTTATAATGTCATTCTTATCAGGCATCATGGTGTATAAAGTGCTGTCTCCAACTCGTAGCCACTCTTCTAGATTTGAAGCTTTCGTGACTGCAAGGATCCATACTCTTCACCTGATGAAGGCCACTTGTGTTGTGGCCGAAACGTCGTGATTTTTTGTTATTTAATTTTTACCTACGTGACTTTACCGAATCGAACCAAAGAGTATCGTAGCCACTCTACCTCTCTGGCCTATCTCTTTGTGCTGTGAAGAAGAACCATTGCCCGAACTGTCTCCTATTTTTTACATTTTAAGCCTTTGCTATTGACGCCTGTGTCGGGTTGTTGTCTCAGTGCACTGCCGTGTCTGATGACATTACTAAATGACCTTAGTCTGTCTTCATTCAGATTTGTTAATTTCAACTCATCAGAGTCATTCTTTGGTGGGTATGGTCATCGTCTTGCCTGGTGATTTTTGTCCAGTCACCTGCCTAAAAACAAAGGCTCATTTGACAAATATTTTGGTCAGTAACCTTTTGAAGACAAGCGGCACTCCTGTTGTGAACGCAGCACAAAACACAATGATAGTGGGATGCTCTAGCACTGCTCGTGAGAACACAGACGACACCAACCACAGCCAACAAATGCGTGTGCTTTGACCTCACGTTGGTACCTCTCGCCCTGCAGACACCGCCATGGAGGACTCGGCGGACAACACGACGGTCATCAAAGTCCTGAACTCCTTCCACAGCTACCTGTCCCAAGTGGATTTGAGCGGACACGACAACAGCACCACCATCCTGTCCAATTCCAGCAATGCCCTGCAGAGCCAGTACCTCCGCAGCCTGCAGGTGCGACTGCCAGCCCAGCCGGTGCCACTTTAAACTAAAACAATTTAAAACTATTTTTATTTTAACGGCTAAGGCTCACTGAGCTATGGAGCTCTTTTTGAGAAACGACCTGGCCACAAATGATAGCTCAATGAAGTGGCTTATCATCACGTGGAAATTTACAGCAGCCAAATACTCGAAAATGCATGTTTCTAAATGTAGAGGGAAAAATCGTAGGAACCAGCGAAAAATCCACGCGACCACGGGGAGAACATGCAAACTCCAAATTTTATAGGCGCCAGGACCGGGATCGAGCTCACCACCGCCTGTATACAAGGCGAGGTAGTTAACATCTCGCCACCGAGGCACTTTGGCTCTTGTTAAGGCCGTGACACCTGAGAGCAACTGTCACCAGCAATCGTCGCCAGTCATGGTTTCAGCACCGTTTTCGAGAGTGAAACGCTTAGTCGCCCAAATGTGGGTGAATCTGATCGTGGCCTCCTCCCCAACTTGTGAACGACTGGGACGGCAGCTTCCAATCATATCGCACATAGAAGTTGCTTGACCACCCAAGGTTGTGCCTCCCTGTTGACCAATCATTCATAATACAAGTTTTTTTGGGTGAGATTGAGTTCATATAAATGTGTCGTGAAACCCGCCACCACCCGACAGCCAGATCGTAAGGTTTGTCATGTAAACAGAACATGCCAATTTGTTACTCGTACAACACACCGGTGTGTTGGAGAGTAAATCCACAATATTTACAATCTGAGTGTGACGTTCGCCAGTAATTACAACTGGCATCATCAGGCAACAGCCAGATTTCTCTGATGATGCCATTATGGTGTCTTTTCACCTGGTTAAACAAATAAACTTGTGTCGTGACTATAAGAGTTGATTTCTATCGATGAATCGTTTTAGCCGGTGAACATCCGGTAACATTTGCCTGTGCTGCTGCTTGAGACTAACGGTGCCAACGGCGCCTCGATTTGCACGCGCGCAGGTGGAGGAGCAGGTGGACCAGAGCCACTTGAAGTCCAAGCTCTACCACCTGGAGTGTGAGAACCAGAAGTTGGCTCTGTCGGCCAAGCGAGCACGCATTGAGACGGAGCTGGAGCTGAATACAAGCACTTGCAACTACGAGGTGACACGGCGGGGAGGAAAAGCAGGGTGGGGCAGCTCCCGTCTCGGAGGTTTCGCACTCGCGCACGCTCCTGCACATTCATTCGTGCGTGATTCGCGCGTGGTGCGTGCATGTGCGTGTGTGTCTGCAGCGCGAGTTGAGCAAGAACCGGGAGCTGGCACTGCAGTTGAAGCATGCACAGGAGCGCGAGGCGGAACTGCAGGCCCAGTTGGAGGCGGTCGCCGCCACCTCTCATCGCCACTGCGACGCCGAGATCCAGCGTCTCACCAAAGATAGGGAGCAACTGCTGCAGACGCAGGAGGTAAAGCACGATGGCTCCTCGCTCGGTCACCCTTGCTGGCGAAACTTCCAGCGCAGTTACATTCGTTATATTTGCATTTTGTATCTATGTTGTGTATACCACGCCATAGACGACTGGGCGGACGACAGGACAGCGTTCAGCGCTCATAAAATCAATTGGATCATCATTACACTCACTATTCACACCATTATCACTCTAAACGCATGTTGATTCTAAATGTGGAGCGAAAAACTGGAGGACCCGGAGAAAAATCCACATGACCACGGGGAGATCATCCAAACTCCAAATATACAGGCGTCAGGGTCTGGATCGAACCCACGACCTCCTGTATACCAGGCGAGGTAGCCAATATCTCGCACGAGAACATCACTGAAGCACAGCCTGGGATGAAGCAACCGGGGCCCAGCACAAACAACAACGGCAACGAGCCGCAAGGGGCCGCCAGGGCCGCACGAGTTCGAGGGTGTTGTTGGGGGACCGATGCCCTTCAGAAAGACGAGATGTACATGCGGCAGTCCGAGTGGGGGCATAGTATGTTACAACAGGGAAGCCAAAGTGATTTCTTGCTCCATTGAGAAATGTTGTGATGCTTATTCACTGTAAGGCCCTGAGCCAGTGGTGGAAATTCCATATTCAAAGCACTGTTGTTTTCCCCACAAAGTGATACTATTTTTATCAACACCAGAGGGATGATAGGCTGAGTAAACATGAAGTCAGGATTTTAAATCGCTGCTTTCCAACAACAAGCGTGCCAGCTTTACTGCTGAAACACCTGGCCGATTAATTGTTATAGTTGTACAACCACCTGGCCGGTCATACCGTAAGGTGTCTCCTTTCGCACGGCGTGGTGTGGCGAGCAGAAGCTGAACGTTGCCGAGTCGAAGGTGCTGGATCTGCAGAGGGCGCTTATGAACAAGGACATGAAGATGACAATCTTGTCCTCGGACCACGACGAGGCCCAGAGTCGTCTGGACGAGCAAGAGCGGTACGGACAACGGCGCTGTCGTGGCCGCGTGCGCTCGTTCTGTGTCGAACGCCGTCGTCCGGTCTCGAGCACAGCGTTTGGGAGATGAGTGCGATTTTGTGCCGAGTGGAGTTTTGCGATCCGACTTGGGCGTCATGTTATTCCCCCGTACCCCCACCCGCCCCCCACCCACCAAAGACTGTGCCAGGAGGCGAAGGAGAAAGTTCGTGAGCTGGAAGGGGTGCAGGCCCAGTGCGTGGAGCTGGAGCTCAAGAACAAGGTGGGTAGCGATGTGTGTAAGCAGCAAGGCATGCTGGGGGATAATTCGTTACACATGCCTGTTCAATCACACGGCGTGTCACAACAACTCTTATAGTCACGACACAAGTTTATTTGTTTCACCAGGTGAGAGGACACCGGGATAGTCTGTCTCATTTGCAAGAGTGACCTAAGTCACTGACAATGTTATTGTGAACGGCCACTCTCCCCCACTGTAGATAACGGTGCGGGATAACGGTGGGGGATTACTGTGGGAGATTACGGTGGGGGATAACTGTGGAGGATAATGGTGGGGGATGACGGTGAGGGATAACTGTGGAGGATAACTGTGGAGGATGACGGTGGGGGATAACTGTGGAGGATAACTGTGGAGGATAACGGTGGGGGATGACGGTGAGGGATAACTGTGGAGGATAACTGTGGGGGATGACGGTGAGGGATAACTGTGGAGGATAACAGTGAGGGATAACTGTGGAGGATGACGGTGGGGGATAACTGTGGGGGATAACGGTGAGGGATAACTGGGGGATAACGGTGGAGGATAACTATGGGAGATTACGGTGAGGGATAACTGTGGGGGATAACGGTGGGGGATGACGGTGGGGGATAACGGTGGTAGATAACAGTTTGGGATTACCGTGGATGATAACGATGAGGGATTACTGTGGAGGATAACAGTGGGGGATAACAGTGGGGGATAACGGTGGGGGATGACGGTGAGGAATAACTGTGGGGGATAACGGTGGCGGATGACGGTGAGGGATAACGGTGGGGGATAACGGTGGGGGATGACGGTGGAGGATAACGGTGGATGATAACGGTGATGGATAACTTTGGAGGATAACGGTGGGGGATAACGGTGAGGGATAACGGTGGGATGTCCGCGCTTTACCAGTCCCTGGAGCAGCAGCTGCACAAGATGGAGGAGGACACGGTGGTGGTGCGGAGCATGCGCTCTCAGCTGGCGCGACTGTTGGACGCTGAGAAGCAGAACAAGGCCCTGCAGGAAGAAATCCGCTACCATCGGTAAGCAGCAGCGATGGCGGCTCTGTCACGACAGCGGCTTCCTTCCGCACGCGCTCTTCTGCCACTCGGCCACCTACATCCGATGACGATTTTGAGGCGACGTGGCCGAGTGGTTGCAGCTTTAACCACTTATTGCAGAGATTCGCTGTTCAAGAACCGCAGCGGTTTTGGTTGTTACTGCAGGTGCATTCTCCATAGATATTATGGTTGTTACTCAGGGTGCATTGTCCATAAATACGATGGTTGTTACTGCGGGTGCATTCTCCAAAAATCCGAAAAAGAGTCGGCCTTGTTCTTCGCGATCTGAATTTGACATTTAAAAAACTAACCGCAAATTGCTCAATTGTAAACAACGCACAATTACAACATCGCCCCCTTCTGTGAAACTACCGCAGATTGTACATGTGAAACATGGCACATACGATATTGCCTTGTGCTGTGAGAAATAGTCGCGAATAGCAAACGTTCCAATGGGTTGGTGTGGTGTGCAGAGAGACACAGGAGAAGACGGCGCTGCTGAAGGAGGAGGTGCTTAGCCTGCGCTCCAAGACGGAGCGCTTCCAGCAGCTGCAGGAGCAGCACGCCCACCTGCTCGTGGAGAACGAGGTGGGGGTGGCTCCGCTTTGGAGAAAGCAGGGGTTTGCTTTTCCACTGCACATTGACGAGCCATGCCACTGAAGTCACCAGCAATTCGTAATATCTTGTATGTTGAACTTCTTTCTCACCATACGTAGCCAACCGTGTTAATCGGAGGTGCGGGGAAATGACAACAAACTAAACACAAGCAGCAATTCTAAAGAAATGAGTATTCAATCTAGATTTAAAAGTGCACAGCTCCAGTGGCTTTCTAATATCGGTCGGAAGGCAGAGCGTTCCAGACGGCCGCAGAACCGGATCCGATAGCGCGCGATGCAGTGAATGTCTTGGTTCGCTACGAGGATGACGAATGTAGACAGCGCAGCGACGCAGTGTGCTTTAGTTGTATTGACTGACAACGGATGCTTTAGTTCGACATTTTATAGAAATATTTAGTCAGAAATGAATATTACAAAACTTGAAAAGAGCAACAGTAATCGCAATGTAACAATGAATTATACGATTATATAATTATCATAGATATTTATATCTTATGGCGCATGGCCGTATCATGGCGGCACCAGTGCGCCCCCAAAGCTGCTAAGGCATGAGGGTCTGAGACACCCTAGATGGCTTGCTGCACAGGCTAGCGGGCTATTGGTTTTTTTAATCTTGTTTTTAGTTTATATCATTTGGTGTTATATCTCATGTCTATAGTCTCGTTTGCACCATTGTTCAAATTTGTATAAAACCTGAATATTCGGCCACACGATTTGGTTACTATGATGGCATTTATTACGTGGCTACTCGCTAGCTTTCAACATTCATCGGTTAACCTCGGCCGGTTGTTAACTCGAGCCAGGGTCGATCCCAGTGCCACCATGAAGATTTTCTGTGGTTCTTGTTCCAGGATTTACAGAATAAGCTGAAAACCTGGGAGTCGCTGGATCAGGTCACCGGCATGAAGGCAAAGTAAGCTCCCCCCTGCGTACACCACCTCCTCATGTGTCGCTCCGGCAATCATAAACAACCGCTCGCTAATGGGCTTTGCCCAAGCGGCCTGACTCACTGAAATATTCATCACTGCTTTCCCGGGCATGTGTCACCCTGTGATGGGTCTGTCCCACATCCTCCCCATCAGAGAGCCTTCGCCATACAACACTGGTCAAATTTCGATCAATTACTCGCAAGTTACTTAATTGGGAAGCCACATAGCAACATTGCCCCCCTACTGGCAGACTAATGCCCACTTGCGGGCCAATGCTGCGTCAACCTTATGCCGCACAGAGCCAGCTGCCACCGGGGATCCTGTCCCACAAGACGCTTCGGGATTTGGGATGTACTTTTACGGGAGGCACGGTATAAATATTGAAGTGAAGATGACGACGATGATGATTCCTCCAGAGCGCACCAAGTCTTACGCGGGTCTTGCGGCAACGTTGCCGTGACGCTAAACAGTAAACAGCACTTGTTGTTTGTTAGGAATCCGACCGATCTGAACAGGCAGCTGAGCTTGCTGCAGCACGAGCAGTTGCTGCAGGCGCAGAAGAACTGCAGCATGGGTGCCACGTAAGTTGCGAGCCCACCCCATTCTGCCCTCGAAACGGCTCTTTCTTTCATTGTTAATGTAGTCGGCACATTATTTCATGCTAGTCTTAGTCTAGTCGACAACACCCCTGTGGAATTCTAGTCAAGTCTTGATCTGTGAATATTTCATGTAGCCATTCAGTGACGTCCAGTTGACGAAAGCATTTAAACGTTTAGTCCGCTCTTTGTTGTTAAATGTTGGTGTGAGAGGTGCATAATTTCTCTCACCCCAACATCAGATCAGACAAACCGTGAACTCAGTAAATGCTTTTATACACATGTATAGCCTCTTAGTGCACTGTCTCTAAGAATGTTACTAAGTTATATTAGCCCTTCCTCTTCATTCAGACTCGTTAGTTTCACCTCGTGATAGTCGGTCATGCTTTGGAATTTGGTGGGTGGTCGTAGTTGTCATTCGTGGTTGATGATTCATCCACTCACGGTCATTATTGACCCACATAAGACGGCCTATTGATGAGTATATTCGTCACTAATTCCACGAGCTGAACGAACACTGCTCTCTTTTAACATCAATTGCTGGTGACGTCCCGCATTGCTTGGTCTGAGTAGCACTGTTGGCTCCGTACGGTGCGAAAGAAGTTTAACATGCATAAGCACGTACGTACGTCTGTCGCACATCCCTCATGTCGAGTCGCGTCGCTTCTGTTGCGCGTGCAGCGTGCGTGACGCGGTGCGCAACCGCCACCGGCTGGAGGAGGAGAAGATCCGCCTGACGGCGCAGCTGCACGAGGCGATGGAGCGCAAGCAGCAGGCAGATAACCATGCACAGAACCTGCAGCGACGATGCATGCTGCTTACTCGGGTACGCTCACTCAAGCAGAAAAATAAAGTGTATTCCATCTGTCAGAATATAGCTAAACAACCCTCCATTATCACTATCGGCTTTTGTAAATCCGCTGCTTGATGATTCATAATAGTGAACACGATTCCATACGTGTGCATATTTCACAAATTGGATGGTAATAGGAGTGCTAGTGTAGCAGTTAGCACGCTGCACTACAGACCCGGTTACCCAAGTTCCATTCCTGCTTACGGCCACCCATACCAGTGACGGTTATCTGAAACAGTGCTGGGTCTCCCCTAGGTCGGCGCAACTGCAAATGACTACCTGGTACGGTGTGTAAACATCGTCACTACTGGCCACCCACCCCTTCGTGTGCCGTGCCGGCCTTAAAAGGTGCTACTCACTAACAGCGCTTGCCCCAACGGTCTGTTAAGACTACACGGGGGGATCTTTGTCTTCTTGTGGGGGGCTGCGCACGACATGCAGGAGCGGGATGGGATGAGGGGCATCCTGGACTCGTACGATGAGGTCACCACCACCACGGGCTTCACCACCCAGCTGAGCCAGCGCGTGCGCGAGGCGGAGGCGACAGCGCAGCGCGTCAACGCCCATACCCTGGAGCTCGAGGTAGAGCGGGGCGACTGGCAAACAGGAGAGGAGAGTGGTGGTGGTGTTGGGTCTGGAGTTGGTGGTGGGGAATAATGGTGGAGGAGGTGCTGGTGGAGGATCTGGTGGTCAAAGAGATGGTTGTTATGGTGGTGGATGTGGTGGTGTTGAGAAGGGTATGGTGATGGAGGTGGATTTGGTGGTGGTGGTGGAGAACATGGCGGTGGAGAAGATGGTGGTGGAGGAGATGGTGGTGAAGAAGTTGGGAGCAATGGTGGTGGAGGGCGTAATAGTGGGGAGGATGGTGGTGGTATTGAAGGAGGTGGTGGTTTTGAAAGAGGTGGCAGTGGTGGAGATGGTGGTGGCAAATTTGATGATGTCCACATGGTTAATTATGCCCACGCATGTGATGGTTGTGATCGTGGTTGTGAAGGCAGTTGTTTTGCGATCAAGGCTTGTCATAACTCCCTTTCATCCTGATTGCTGATAACGTGATGTTTATGGTTGATTAGAAGCAGCTGGGAACAACGAAGATGGAGACCTTTAACTACAAGCTGAAAGCTCAGAAGGTGAGTGTGTGGTGACCAAGATTTATATTTTAGAAAATATCGCCAAATCTCTGGACTCTGCGCGGGATGTTAGGCTAGTCCATTGAGAATTGTCTATGGAACGAAACAAGGGGCTGATTCGCATTATAATTGAAATAATAATAATCACACATGGGATGCACTTGGTGACAATCAGCATGCATACCTGATCGTTGAAAGTGCTTGACATTGATGCTGATTCGGAATTAAATAATTCACCCATCCGGTGATTCGATAACGTGTCATGACTTGGGAGTTGAAATTTCGATCCAAAAATCTTACTATTTGTCTCATATTTTACCCATCTCGTTTGTATTGTTTTACATATATACATGTTTTGTGTCGTTTCTATAGTCGTTCTTCGTCACCCTAAATAGACGCACGTATCATGAGCGAAAGAATCGATTTGAGTGGATAAATCGTTTTCCTGTCGAATGTTGACGACGGACGGGCGGGGGACCCGTGGTTGTGATTGCAGCTGGAGGCAGACTTGGCTCTGGAGCGCAGTCGGGTGTCGGCGGCTGCCAGGGATTTCTCGCGGGACGAGGCCGACCAGCTGTGGTGACTCTCTCCCACTTCAGCAAAAAAAACTTTCTTGCTGTGGTTTTCCCACCTGATGATGATTGCTTGTGTTGCAATCGAAACGTGATTTATTTTATGCCTACGTGACTTTACCGAAAGAACCAAAGAGTATAAATTGCTGTAGTCACGAAAGCTTCAAATCTAGATTGAGCTGTGGCGAGCGGGCGCGTGCACCTTCCCCGGTCAGCGGGACATGGCAGAAACCGGCGCACTTGAGAATTAAGTTCCAGGATATCCGATTGGTGATGTGAACGATTGCTCTGCCCATTAGCGGTTCCGTTACTCGACTAGTCGGATGACATGGAAATATCTGGGGGGTAAAAAATTATGTTCAGTAACCTTTTACAAATGTCAACTTTTATTTTTCAAACGCATTGTAAAGCAAAGGAAACATCCATTCAGTTAGAATTTACTCAAAATGGCTTACCAGCACGGTGTATAGATGCTTTGTAAGTGCTAATGTTTATGTTTCTGCTATCGTGCTAAGTGTTGCGATGAATTGCTGAGGTTTCCTTAATTTTCACTTCCCATCTAGGGGTTAAACCAATTTTTACCTAGTAAGCCCATATGGTAATTTTAGCTCCATCAATAAAATGACATAGGCTAATAGAATACACGTTTTTTTGTTGTTAAATTTAGATTAATCTTTAATGCCCGGCAGGTGGTTTAATCGGAAATGTGTCACTCATGTGTTCCGGTGCAGCAAGAAGATCGAAGACCTCCAGGAGAAGCTGAACACTGTGACGGAGGAAAAAGGCGTGCTGGAGATGAGGCTGGAGATGCGGAGCCTCCAGGTGGGGCGGCAGCACTGGGAGCACAACAACTGAAGAGGGAACAAAGAGTGGAAATTGGACCAGGCAAAGTACCCCAAGTGGATTTAGGGGTTATGATGCAGGGTCAGTGGAAAGCCGAGTACACGTGGCTGGTTTTGCTACTTGGTTATCGTGAGGGGTAAGTGAAAGCATTAGTGATTGCTTGGATAGTTGGTTCGTGAAAGGGGTCAGGCATTATACTCGTGGCTGGTTGGCTAATTTGTTGGGTTCAGAAGTCTTGCTGGGTACAGGAATCCCCTTTGCTAGACTTTAGCAGGTCATTGAAATACTCTAATTGAAATGCGATGCAACACATTTGGAGTTACCGGATCATTTTCTGCAAATCCTCATGGTCACGAACTGTAGGCCCTGACCCCCTCATCCTCCCTTCCATGTTGCGGTGGCACCGGCCTAGGGAGATTACGACCCGAGGCACACGCGCGTGCTCCAGATGAAGATGAACCCGCTCGCAGCGGCCCAGGAGGAGCACAAAACCGAGCTGCTGCGGCTGCAGGACGAGTGCGACCGCCTGCGCGAGCGCGTGCGCCAGCTGGAGCAGGGGGGCGCCGTCGCCACAGCCGCCCCCGCCGAGCAGCCCGGCGACTCGGAGAGCGCCCTGCCCTCTCGCGTCATCGCTGGTAACGGGAGCGGAAGCGCACACGTCGTCACCGGCGCCCGAGACGCACGGCAGACAGCGTTTTAACGAGAGCGGAGCTCTGGAGTTGATCTGTTACCGCTGGTATTCGGTTCAATGTTTCGACCGTCCAATGTGAGTTTAAAGTTGCATTCGTGAGACTTCATAGCTTGGGATTGAGTGCGACATTATAGCACTTTAGTCAGGTCAGCGTGATGCCATTCCCATATGGGTCTATCCATTTTAAATAGTCGATTAGTCTATTGTCAGTTCGATTACTCAACTAACCAGATAATACAAAATTACAATTGGCAAAAAAGTATCACCTCTGTTCCCGCTTGTGTCGCAGGACGTGATGAACGTCATCACAATCATTAGCCTTGTCATGCTGGGTGTGGATTGGATGGGGGCTTCTGCCAGGCAGGGGTACAGGCTGCAGCATGGATATTGTGCAGGAGAAATGTTAAATGTACGCGGGGAACGGGAGCGCTACGTTGTGACAAAAAACACACTTAGACACGAGACAAAACAAATGCTTATTGAGGCCACATTGACGAGAGGCGTGGATAAGGTTGAGAACCACTGCATTAAGTGAAGCATGCCCTGCTGAGAGTATGGTTCAAGCGTGACTAAGCAAAACAATACAATGACTGAGACGCTTTCTTTTCCCCACGGCGATGCAGATCTCAGGAAGCAGCTTGAGAGTGCAGAACTGAAGAACCAGCGTCTGAAGGAGGTGTTCCAGATGAAGATTCAAGAGTTTCGGAATGCCTACTACTCGCTCACAGGATACCAGATGGCCGTCTCCACCGAGGGACAGTACAAGCTCATGTCCATGTACGCCGAGAGGGAGAACGACTACCTCCTCTTTAAGGTGTGCGCCATGTGGCGGTGCAGCGTACGCACCGAGCAATGCTGCCACCATTTAGAATCGGTCATGGGGCTCAGGGGGCATGGCATTTGGGTGTGTTTATGGGCGTGACCTAATCGTGTGAGAAAAAAGGGGAATCGCTGGGGTTGGCATTAGGGATGGAGGTTGGGGGTACAGTTTGGCTGCAGAACTTTTTGTTGTTGTTTTTCAGCAGAGATGGGCTGGTTTGGCTCCTGGTGTCTGTTCACAGCCCAAACACTTCAGTCAGGATCACCACACACCGCATGTGTAGATGTGTAAAGCTTTGCTTTGAATGTTAGGCTCTCTTGGTGGGTGAGTTGATAATGGAGCCTTTCACCAAATTGTTTATTCTGTGAAGGGCTTCTTTTGTTGTGCACGTTTTAGGGGTGATTGCACACTTGTGTTTTAGCGATGGGTTCTGTTGTGTTGTTTGTGTTGCCACCCCAAAATCCCTCTTGTGAAAAAGATGTAAAGTCATAGAGTGCACTCCTGGATAAATGTGGCATAATCGTCATAAATATTGTAAAACCCCAGCTTATCTCGAGTGTGACACGCGTGACAACAATATCCCCTTGCGTCTCTCTTATTTCCCTTTTCCTCTTTTTCCCTTCCCCCCTTTTTCCCTTCCCCCCCCCACCCACCCATCTTTGCCACCACTTCTTGACGTGTCCGCAGAACGCAGGGCAGATGCAATTGCTGGAAACGGAGTTTTCGCAAAGTTTGTCAGACCTCATCAGTCTGCACCTGCACCAGCAGAAGAGCATCCCGGTGTTCCTGAGCGCTATCACGCTCGAGCTCTTCAGCCGGCAGACCTGCCCCACCATGTCCCTTGCCCAACACCTGCCCCAATAATGCCCTACATCTGCCCACACCTGTTTCAACTGCCCCACTCCTGCCCGGATTATACCCAATACCTGCGCGCGCATGCCCCAATTGCTTCATGGTTTAGCCATTCCGGTGCATATGCTGTCAATAAAACATTGCAGCAAATCACCCTGAGTTGGTGGAAGTTCTCGCTGGCTTTTAAAACGAAGTCTGGGTGGCAGGCATGATCCACTTTTTGCTGCTGCTTCTACTGTTTTTAAGTCTTATTTTAGCCACTATATGTCAAGTACTATTTTTTTCGCAGTACAACGAAGCACCTCTCATGTACTCTTCCCGTTATCCGTGTCTCGTAACCGTGCTTCAGATCTTCCAAATATCTGTTCGATGTATCTGGCTATGATATTAACCTTTGAGTGGAGTGGGGGGGGGAGTAATCTGAAAGGGCAGTAAAACCACTCGGAGCCAGATTTGGGGGAGTCGCTCCAGTTATGGGGGGGGTGCCCGGCATACTGCAAATAATACATTACTACTGTACCTTTCAATTGCATTTACAGGTCATTCATACGAAACATTTGAAACTGGATAATGGCGATACAGTGCTGTACTTGCAATTCAATGACAGTATATTTTAATACTATTTACGATCAAGCAGAAGGCTCATTGGGTGTCGAAGTACATACACTTTTCTGGTTGGTTTGAAGAGTTTGTAATGAAGTGAAAAAGGCAGAGCAATAGCAGAACGTGGGTGAGAGGCGTTTCAAAGGCACTGGTTGACCAAATTCCACGGGACATTTAACATTTTTTAAAGTTCACATCCATGATAAATAAACTACTGTACTGTACAAATAAATATATGCCAATGTTTCATTTTTGCTGTTTTCCCCCCATGTGCTGTGAAGAAGGGCCATTGCCAGAAACGTCGCCTATTATATATTTAGCTTTTTACGCACCTGTTATTTGCGAAAGTGTTGAGATTGGGTAGTATTTTGTTAATTCACAGCGCGCGCAAAGTCCGGTACTTTTAGAAGTCACCGCGTAATAAAAAAAAACCTCCCGATCGAAGAGAAATTAACACGTGCGTCGTGACATCACAACAATCGATGCGTGCGTCGTGACGTCTAAACTCGCCACGTGCGTCCCAACGTCACCACGCAATTGAATTAACTTGACCTCACGAAAACCGAATCGCAATTAAACACTTCAGTGCACGACAAGTACACACACACACTTGGTATTTAAATAGATTAAAACTGACGAACATCAATGGTTCGTAAAAAAAAATACGCCTTTAAAGTCTTAATCCGTTTCGCTTATTAACCTCTGACCTCCCACAAATCAACCCAGCGAGCGTCACGTGATGTTTGGGGGGGGTTTCACGAACATCACGTGACGCGGGGGGAGGTGCTAAATGATTGCCCCACGTCACGTGATGTTATAGGGAGGGGGCGGTGTGGGGTGGTGGAAACGGCTGGACATCACGTGACGATGTGGGGGGGGGGCGGGCGAGAGACCTTCCATCATGTGACATTAAGGGCGGAATCACGTTTCATCACGTGATGTTGGGGCGGGGGGCTGTGCTTCGCCGTCACGTGACACGATGGGGGTTCATCACGTGAGCGGGGAGGGGTGGGTGTCGCAACGTCAAGTGGTAGAGATCCCCCGTATAGCCTTAACAGACTGTTGGGGCAAGTGCTGCTAGCGAGTAGCAACCCTGGTGAAGGCCGGCGCTGACTTTTGTCTCCCCAGCGGCGATGTTGTTACACGCCGCACCAGGTACTCGTTCGAGGCTGAGTCGACCTAGGCGAGTCCCAGGACCGCTTCAGATAAATAATTAATCTGTCACCGGTGTCGATGAGCGGCGGCGGCGGGGGGGTAATCGAACTCGGGACGCCGTCTGCGAAGTGCGCGAACCGCAACACCACCGCTCCTCCCCCCCCCATCACACGCAACCACTACCACGTGACGCGCCGCCGTCACGTGCCGCGTTGCCGGCCAATGGGAGCAAGGCGGCCGAGCTGCCCGACTTTTCCCGCCACCACGCGTAGTTGCTGGGGAAGCGTTGGGGCCGAGCCGACTCGGGGTGAGCGAACTACCGGCGGCGGCGGTGGCGGTAGTGGTGGTAGTGGTGGGGTGTTCCTCGGGGTACCCGGGCGGGGTTTGCCGGGAGAACCAGGGATTCAAAAGGGAGGTAAAGGCAAGGATCTCTGAATGACGGCTGTTTTGACTGCCATGCCTGGCCTGTCCCGGAGCCGAGCAGCTGCAGTGGCGGCCGGGCGGGGATTGGCGAGCTCGTTGGTGGTTTAGGTGCTGTGGTAATGACGCTTGAGGGTGATGGTTGTGGTTGGTCGTGGTGGTTGGTGGTGATGATGATGGTGGTGGTTGTGGTGATGATAGTGATGGTTGGTAGCGCTTGTGGTATATGGCGATGTTGATGGTGGTGGCTCGGATAGAAGTCGTCTTAAATGCAGTTGAGAGTGGTGGCACCGCTGGCAACACGTGAGGTGTGTGATGCTGTAGTTTGATTAAAATAGACGGACTGGTGTGTGTCGGGTCCAGGCTGCTCGTGTTAGATTCAATACGCCGGGGTCTGTTGAGAGCCCTGGTTTTGTGAGTGTGTACGATCGGGTCTGTCGTTATGTTCCATGTCTTGTTAAAAAAAACGTGTTTATCATGTGTTCGTTCAGGTATAACGCGCCTCGATATAGGCCACGTCGGTTAGGCCAGGTCTAATGAGTAAGGTCTCTCGAGGCCAGATTTATTTAGGGTATTGAGTAAGGTCTTTTAAAACCTATTAAAGTCAGGCTTGTCAAGACCGCCCGGGCCCGCCTGTGTCAGGGTTGCATCCACGTGTGGTAACCGCTGCCGCTCTCACCGCTCTCATCAAGTAGCTGTGTTTAATAGCAGAAGTCTCCCTCACGAGAGATTTAACTTGTGAATTAAAACCTAAAATATTGCGGGTCAGGTTGGGCTGTGAGTGGCGGGTCCCCCATGTCTCCGTCGCACGGGACGCAACGCAAGTGTCGGAGGCAATGTCTCATGGTGGCGAGGGTCGGTGTTCATGTTATTACCACTACCACTCTCTGCTAGTGTGTATTTTTTAGGGGGGGGGGGGGTTCTGTTTAATTTAAAAGTGTGTGTAATTGACGGTGGGGGGGGGGGGGCGAGGTGTGAGCCATATTGCTAATGCACAACACTCGGGCGTCAATGAACACCCCCGCTTCCAGTAGCATGAGCACGGCTGGCTGCCTGCCTGGCTGGCTGACTTCGACAACGCCGACCCATTACAAAGAGTTGGTGCCGGTGAGCGGCCAGTCGACGAACAAACCTCTACGGCGATTGTAAGCGACGGGAGAAGAGATACCGGCGGGGAAGATAGAGTTAGAGAGAGAGAGTGAGAGAGACATTGCTGTGTGGTCTGGTCTCCAATCGTTCCCGCATCCCTCTCCGCTGCGCGCCGTACGCCCCCTCACGAACGCCGCCGCCGCCTTCTCTCTTCTGCGCTTCGCCGTGCGTTGCAACCTCCGTCCACCCACCCATCCAACAACAACAGCCAAAACCTCTTCGCTTATCGCCTCAAATGTTCGACAGTAATAATCGTCGTCGTTAATTAATCGAGAGAGAGAGTGTGGTGGTGGTTGTGGTGTTACCAAGACGAAAGCGGTCGACGCCGGCTCCTGCGTGATGACGTATGGAGAGAGCAGCCTCGTCTAACAACAACAACACCACTCGCTGCTTCATCATCATCATCAACAACAGCGGCAGTAACACTCGGACCACGCGTGCGAGCGGGCGCCTAAGTGCCGTCGCGTAAACCACGCAGTTTTTTGTTTGTTGTTGTTGTTGTTTGGTTGTTCGAAGGGGTGGCGAAAGTGGAACGGCCGCGTCGCGTTGCTCAGGGCGTCCGGAGGCGCCGTCCCGCCATCGCCAGCCATGGGCCGCGCCCGTAAGGCGACTCCGAGCGGGTGAGGAGAATTATCAACAAAACAAAAACTACACGGGGACATTAACAAAAAACACACACACACGTCTAAAAAAATAGGGGTCCCGCTGTGTGTGTGGTGTGGTGTGTGTGGAGGGGATTGCCTCTCTTCGTTATCGTCGCGGCGGGGTTCGATCGAGGAAGGGAATTGGCGGCCGCGTCGTTTTCTATTTCGCGAGGCGCTCGTCGTCGTCGTCGTCTTCGGTCGCTTCGTTCGCCTCGGCCCGTCTCGCTGCGGGGGGTTGTTTCGGTTCGCGTGGCGTTCGTGTCCTCGCCAGCCTTGGCTGCCGGTGTTTGGCGAGGTGAGAGTGTGTGAGCTTGGCGGTGGTGAGCAAGGCTGGGAGAGGAAGACGCGCGGAGCTTCGGAGAACGGTCCGCGGCAGCCATGTTGAGAGAAGAAGGGACAAAAAATCTCTTCCAACTTTTCATCTTTTCAGCTTGACGCGCGACGTCGATCTCGTTTTAATCGGAGTACATCACGACATCGTCGTCGTCGTGGGCAGCAGCGTCATTATTAACGTCGCCCGCTGTCGCTTGCTCACGGTGTAACAAGACGCCTGCTTTGCTGCATTGGCCGTGTGTGATGGGTGTCGTGGCGTGTTGTCGTCTTCCACACCGACCGACTCTGCTTCCACAAAAGTTTAACTTTTGTAGCAATGGCTCGTCACGTTTTGCGATGTTTCAGATGAGGGGTGGTTCGTGGTGACGATGATTGATCTACGAATTTAATGCTGTAGCTTTGATTACTTTCGCCGCTGTTAACGCGGTGCTGACTGGTGTGGTGGTGGTGTTGGTGGTGGTTGTTGTTGTTGGAGTCGCTGCTTTTGCAGGTTTACGATTCGAACGATGCTGTTGCTGCTTTCTATTCATGTCGATGCTGTTCTTTACCGATGTTGTTTCTAAGACTGCTGTAGCATCGAATTGTCGTGCGACTACTGATGCTGTTTACTGCTGGTTGTGTTGGCTGATTGTAATGGCGTAGCCGCGGATGATGCTGTTGCTACTGCCGATGCTGTTGCAGCTGACAATCGCTTATTTTGACTTGTTTTATTATGTTTTAACCTTTTAATATTGCTGCTGCTGTTATTGCTTCTTAATGCTGTTACGTCTAACGGTGCTGTTGGCTGCTTTTAACGGTTTTGCTGATGTTGCTGCTGATGTCTCTGGATATTTCAAATACGTACGCTCCTACCGATGACGAAATAAAACATTTCATCGATAGAGCGCTTTATAAATACCTTCGCAACTCAAAGCGCCTCATCACTTTTCATCTCAACAATTCCAATGCCCTGCTGCTGCAGTCTAACCAAGGGGACCCCCAGTCCGCAGCCTGTCCCCTGGTGCAGCTCAAGGAGAACGCCACCTTGATAAGATGATGACGATGACTTGCGCCGCCACGAATGGAACTCCCTTTTGAATGCTTCCGCTGCCCGTGCTTTTGCTTCTCCCGCAGAATTCCAGGCAGCACGGGCGACACGCACGCAACCCCAGCCGGGCAGCGCAAGGGAAGCAAGCGAACGCCGGCAGCAGGGCAGCAGTCACGGCCACCGTCGTCACAGCAAGGCGGGGAGGCTTCGCTTCCTTCATCCCTTCTCGGGCAGCAGCAGCATGCAAACCTTGCTGCTGCCGACACCAGAAGAAGCGGCCCTCGGCTTCGTGGCGCTTCCCGCCCGCCGGTCAAGAGAGCTCGAAAAGAACCTCAGCAGCAGCATGGGCCCAAAGTCAAAGGTGAGGATAGCCTGTGTTGCCCATCGCCGTGATTACAGTAGACCTCACCTATTCGCGTTAATGCTGTGAACTTCTTGGTTAATAGTAGGAATGAGCCTTTTTTTACGCTTCCAACAAAGTTGCAAGCTATTTGTTTCATGAATTAAATCCATTTTGTCTAATTTGCATAGTTTCTCAGTCGTGTTTATTAGTTAATGGTTATATGCGGTTTATAAATATAACCGTTTCAGATATCACTTGCCACTGACGTTAGCCATGGCTGGGAACCGAAAATTTGGGCTGCTGTGTTATTACCGCGGCGCACTAACCACTGCCAACGGTTCACCCCCACATATGAATCGGTGTACCCATTTCTATGTCTGCACTTTTCCTCGTTTTGTTTGCTGCAGGTGGCGAGGGGAGCCCCGCGGTGAGCAACGGCGTCGGCACCGTCAAGGGCTCTGGGGCCAAGGCAGGCCCTGGGCCGTTGCCTGTGGATAGTGGGGGTGGCCGCGGGGCCACAGAGGGGCCAGACGCAACGCAGAAGAAGCCAAGGCGGCAGTGGGAGCAGTGGAGTGCCGAGGATAAGAACACCTTCTTCCAGAGCCTCTTCGAGGTACGAGGCCTGTGCAGGGTGTCCAATGAACACTTACTCACCGAGCGTAGCCGGCGCCGCGATAGGGAACCGACACGGCGCCTAATGGTACTCGCGCCCTCCCCGCCGCCCTCTTTGCTACCTGCACCTCCTCTCACTGCAGCACGGCAAGGACTTCGAGGCGATCCAGAATGACATCGCGAAGCGCTACATGAAGAAAGGCCACCCTGCGGGTACAGTGAAAAACAAGGACCAGGTCCGCCACTTCTACTACCGCACGTGGCACAGCATCTCCAAGCACATAGACTTCGAGAATGGTGAGTGTTTGTTGTGGGGGTTGGTGAGTGTCTGTAACAGGGTCGGTGAGTGTCCATGGTGGGGGTCGGTGAGTGTCTGTGGTGGAGCTCGGTGAGTGTCCGTAACAGGGTCGGTGAGTCTCCGTGGTGGGGGTCGGTGAGTGTCTGTGGCGGGGGTCGGTGAGTGTCCGTGGCGGGGGTCGGTGAGTGTCCGTGGTGGGGGTTGGTGAGTGTCTGTAGCGAGGGTTGGTGAATGTCTCTGGTGGAGCTCGGTGAGTGTCCGTAACAGGGTTGGTGAGTCTCCGTGGTGGGGGTCGGTGAGTGTCTGTGGCGGGGGTCGGTGAGTGTCCGTGGTGGGGGTCGGTGAGTGTCCGTGGTGGGGGTCGGTGAGTCTCCATGGTGGGGGTGGGTGAGTGTCTGTGGCGGGGGTCGGTGAGTGTCCGTGGTGGGGGTCGGTGAGACTCCGTGGTGGGAGTTGGTGAGTGTCTGTAGCGAGGGTTGGTGAATGTCTGGTGGAGCTCGGTGAGTGTCCGTAACAGGGTCAGTGAGTGTCCATGGTGGGGGGCGGTGAGTGTCTGTGGCGGGGGTCGGTGAGTGTCCGTGGTGGGGGTCGGTGAGTCTCCGTGGTGGAGGTTGGTGAGTGTCTGTGGGGGTTGGTCAGTGTCTGTAGCGAGGGTTGGTGAATGTCTGTGGCGGGAATTGGTTTGTGTCTGTGGCGGGGGTTGGTGAGTGTCCATGGTGGGGGTCGGTGAGTCCATGGTGGGGGTTGGTGAGTGTCTGTCGTGGAGATCGGTGAATGTCCGTGGTGGGAGTTACTGAGTGTCCGTGATGAGGTCAGTGAGTGTCTGGCGGGCGGGTGTCAGTGAGTGTCTGTCGGGGAGGTGTCAGTGAGTGTCTGTCGCGGAGGTTGGTGAGTGTCTGTCGTGGAGGTTAGTGAGTGTCTTTGGTGGGGGTTGGTGAATGTCCGTGGTGGGAATTGGTTAGTGTCTGTGGCGGGGGTCTGTCAGTGTCCATGGTGGGAGTTACTGAGTGTCCATGGTGCGTGTCCGGTGGGTGTTGGTGAGTGTCTGTGGGGGGAGTTGGTGTGTGTCTGGCGGGGCTCGGTTAGTATCCGTGATGGGTGTCTGGTGAGTGTCCATTGCAGGGAGTCGGTGAGTGTCTGTCGGTCAGTGTCCTTTGCGGGGGTCTGTGTGTCCATGGCAGGAGTTAGTGCGTTTTTTGTGGCGGGTGTCGGTCAGTGTCCATGGTGGATGTCAGTGAATGTGAGTGTTCGTGGTAGAGGTTGTTGAGTGTCTGTGGTGGGCGTTGCTGAGTGTTCGTGGTGGAGGTTGTTGAGTGTCTGTGGTGGGCGTTAGTGAGTGTTCGTGGTGGAGGTTGTTGAGTGTCTGTGGTGGGCGTTGGTGAGTGTCTGTGGTGGGGGTCGGTGAGTGTCCATGACACCCGGGTGCAAGAGTAGGGCTGGAGAGTTGCATTGTTAGTGGCTGCCGTCCCGTAGCGCGGTGAGTGTCTCTTACGTAAACTGAGGCCTCTTTTTGTCCAATGTATTTGATTACATTCTTTTTTTATTCCCCGATTTAAATTCTGATTGTGGCATTGGTATTTCATGAAACAATCATTCAAAAAGGTAGCTTGCCATCTTTTTCGACTTCCATGGTAAATCTGATGGCTGGGTGTATGGAATTGAAGTGGTCTAGGAACCCATAGCCAGTGAACTCAAGCCCGTACACCAAGCTATTAAGGCTAATGGTTACTCCGACTACACAATCCGCAAAGCTATCACTCCAACCATGAAGAAGGACCCTCTTGAGGAGCCATTCAAAACCATCACTTTACCCTACATTCCGGGGATCACAAAAAAATCTCCAAAATCTTGAATAAACACAAGATCCAGGTCCGATTCAACACATTACATAAAATCCATGATCTGGTTCCGTCTGTAAAAGATGTGATTCTGGACATATAGTACCCTGGCGACTACAAACTAAGTTGCCTCTGTGGTAGTAGTTACATTGGAGAAACCAAACGACATGTCTCGGACCGCATTCGTGAACACAAAGCAGACCTAAAACACGGTAGGACCAACACCTCGGCCGTGGCAGATCACTGCTATAATTCAGTAGGCTCACATGACATTGACTTCTCCAAGACAGAGGTTCTTTGCAAGCCATCTGGCTACCATGAAAGATCCATTCATGAGGCTATCCACATATACAAACACAGAGACAATTTCAACCGAGAAGATGGATTCTGGCTTAGTAATCATTGGAAGGATTTGAGAAACCATTTCGGGTCTTAATTGATTGTTCACGCTTACGGTGGCTTTCAGACCGCATCCGTTATTTTCGTCTCCCCCCTCCTCTTTTCCGAACATAGATGGACTCGTCCATCTGAATAACTGCCAAATCGCTCTCCGTGATGCTAACGTTAAAAAAAACGCCACTTTTTTCAAATTGTCTTGCTGTGGTTTTCACACCTGATGATGATTGCTTGTGTTGCAGTCGAAACGTCGTGATAATTTTATTGTTTTATATTTTTATTATTTTATTGTTTCCCTTCTACGTGACTTTACCGAAAGAACCAAGAATATGAATCCCTGCAGTCACGAAAGCTTTAAATCAGAATTTAATCATTCCCATGTTTATTGCACGTCGAAATTGGTTTCACATTTCCCTATGTTGGAGAAAACCCCATGTAATGTAATATCACAGGAGTGCTGCTGAGATTTATTTCTTCCGTCATGTTTGGAACTGGCAGGCTGAAAAGGAAAATGGAAAACTGCCCTCGGACGGCCCTTTTATTTCCACGCATTCTTCCGACATCTCACCTCGGTCTTAAACTACTACTTGTCTCCATGCAATCTTCTACTTCTCCCTTGCCCTCTGCTCTCCAGCGACCCTGTGCAACTTTCGCTCAGCGGGAGGTTGCTTATACTCCTGTGTGCCGGTTGTGATTGCATTTTCCGTCCTCTGCTCGGCAGTTTTCTGCCGTGGGATGGAGAAGTCTTCCCAAGAGCTCTACGGGCTCATTTGTTATGGCGAGCTGCGCAAGAAGATCGGTGGATGTGAGTACTGCCCTGGTTAATAATAGTTATGTTTCGTATGTTACTTTCACTCAACAGTAATTGGTGAAAGTAAGGAAACCCCCACAGTGTGCTGCGCTAAAGATTCCAAAAACAGTGAGGCCATGATCATAATTCCCTGCTCTGTCCACTGCTGGATGAAGTATTCCCCAAGCCACCACCATCTCCATTGCCTTTTAAATGTAAAGTCACGGTGTAGGATGTAAAATATAACATTTAATTATTTATCGATTAAAATGTCTTCTTATGCTCACAGTAATGCGTCAAATTGTACAATTAAGAATGGAATATTTACACCATATTAAAAAATATGCAAACGTTACCGTTTGGGCCAACGTAATAAATTAGAGCGCGACACAAGACAAATGTGGAGACGGACGACGCCATGCAATTTCCCGATGAGTGAATTGGAATCGTCAGAATTAATTGAATCGCAGGGGGAGGAAGGATGTGAAATTTGCCGTGCCTCTTGTTTAAAAAAAATTTCCTCCGAAGAGTATTGAAAAAAGTTACGGTTCCTCTCGCGAGGGTTTTCCCTGTTTTTTTTTTTCCCCATTTGAATACATCCCGAGCAGCGGTTGCCTCTGGGTGCCACCTGTCGTGGGCCTTTGAAGGCGTTCCTTTGTCATGCTCACACCCCTTGTCGCCCACGCAGGTATGAACGACAGGAACTCGACGAAGCTGAACGAGCTCATTCAGCTCGGGTGAGTTTGACGGCGTCGCGATGCCGAATGCACTCGCGCGTTCTAAAATAGTAATAATAGTGAGAGGTCATTGGTGCAGGACTGAAATTCCTTGCCCACGCCTCCGATGCTGGTGCAAGGACCTCCGCCAGAGAGGAAGCTCTGTAGAGCCCCCTCTGAAGGGTATCTTGGCCGACCACCACGCTTGGAAGAGGCCAAAGTACCCACACTTTACACCAGCTGCACGCGACCTGCCGATCGACTAACTGTGGCATATCGGTTTATACTTGCTTGGTGTGGACTCAAGCCGGGCGGGATTGTATCAAGGTTAACCAGGAGGTCAAACCAGCGGACTCTGGATTGCTAGTCCAGTGTGTTGACCAATACACCACGGCAGCACCTGACGTAGTTATATTTATGAAATATTTTGATCGTTATTGTTGCATTGTGACGAGCGTTTGATGAGCGTTGACGAACTGTGATCGGTTGCGCCGTCCCGTGTTGCGCTGGCAGTGTCACTACGCTGCGCCACAATGGAAGAAAGCTGCGCATCAAGGCCCCCATGTGCCGGGCGCTCAAGAAGATCTGCGACCCTTACGGTAAGTTGACGACCGCTGAGTCCGACCTGCACGGCACATTGCTGTCAGGTGGACGGAGTTACGCTCGTAACTTTTTTAACTCCTTACCCACCCTTTTGGTGAAATCTGCCGATGCAGTGTCCATTTTGAAATTACGCCTGAAGTATTTGTTCATTAAAGCTTGCACGTGGATTATGAACACGTGGATTCGAGAAGATATGTAGATTAATGGTACCATAAAAACTGTTGAGAAATTTAATTGGGCCTGAGCAAGACACGTTGCTCGAAACGACGATGGACGATGGTCGAAAATAACAAATAAATGGGGCGGCAGTCAAGGAATGGAACTTGTGTAGTAGGTTCACGGAACACGGAGACGGTGGAGTAGAGGCAGCACTATTTATTTAACGTAACAAGGGTTACACTGGAAGGGGTAATGGCCCCTTCACCGGTATACACGCTGGGACACCCTCTAGGCTTTCTAGCCTAATTCCTGTGCTCCCAGTTCCTCAAGCTACAGGCGCTAGAGGAGGCTATCTGATCTGGCCCTGGTCAAGCACAAATCATGGCACCCCACCAACCAGACCGGCCCTTAAAAGGGCTCCGGCTCTGAGGCTCTGGGGCCGCACCACTGGCTTACCCTGCCGGCCCTCACAAGGACAGCGGTCAGGGAAGTCCCAGGGTCTATCTAGCCGGTCTTCCTTCTTCACTGGTTCTTCATTCTTGGCCCCAACACACTGCCCCGAGCTCTCTGGCTCCCCGCCCTTTATACCCATACACCACTGAGGGCGGGGCTATAGCGGACGTGGTTGTAGCCACCAAGGTGTGGCTGTGTGTTACCTTCCCACACTGTGTGTGTTACCTTCCCACATCACCCCTACACTTGTTCCAGAATCGTGAGAGGTGGTAGTTGGCTTGCGAAGGTCTTCATCCATCAGTGGATTGATCGTGGATGACGATGACCGCGATGATCATAATGAATTCTTTACTGATGTTTCATTAATCAGCAATGAGTATTTTTCTGCGTGTGTTTATTTCACGTTTGTCTTGGGTTTCATCGGTACCATGCATTGCGTTCGATCTTCGAGTGCTCTGCAAGACCGTTGTTGTTCTGACAGGCACTGCCCTATAAACGCAGCATTGTTGTTGTTGACGCAGGCACGAGAAACGAGATAGAGCAGAAGAGGCTCAAGTTGCCCACCAAGGTTTGCTTGGAGCTGCAGCCGCGCACCAACCGTGCCTGGACGCGCGTGCAGAGCGTGGCGCACAACCCTCGCCTCCGGTGGGTTCCACACCGTCCTGCCCCCGACACGGCCTACTCTGATAGTGGTGGTGTTGCTTGGTGGTGGTGGTGATGTTTGTAGTGCTGATGGTGCTGCCAATGGTGTTCGGGCTGATAGTGATGTCGGTGAAGGTGGCAGTGGTGCTGGTGTTGATAGTGATATGTACATGATATCAGGTTGTGGTGAGAATGCTGATTGGATTGAATAATGATTATATTTGTGATGATAGTGAAAGTAATTGCAATGACATTGGCTGTGATGGTGTCAATCGCAGTGTAGGTGATGAAGATTATGAATGTTGACTTTAGTAATAGGTATTATATTACTGATAGCAATGATGTTGATAATGCTGTTACTGCTGGTGATGCTATCGCTGGTGATGATACAGCGCATGACGATGAGAACGTGCATGATGCTGTTGGCCGTAATAATGACCTGGTGCTGCTGACGACATAGGATGATGGTGGAGCTCCACAGGAAGGTCTCCCACCTCATCGAGTTCCTGAAGGAGAAGTGGGCGCCCAAGGAGACGAGAGTTGTATCCTTCACCAAGTATGATTATTGTTACGAGGAGAGAACCTGTTGCTCTGCAACCGAAAAAAAGACACCTGTCATTGTCATACTCTTCTCACAATCTTGTACTCGGAGCACTATAAATATTCAGCTTTTTTACGTCTTAAATTTGCCAAGATCGATTTTGAGTCGACATTAATCACGACTTCTCCTTGACCCCGCGATCACCCCCGCCCACTCAGCGCATCTCCCTGCTGCAGCAGCAGCAGCAGCAACAACAACAGCAACAACAACAACAGTCAGGCGAAGCAGAGGCACCCACGACATCTTCTTCCACAATGACGTCGACCTCGACAACGACTTCATCCTCCTCAATGGTGACGTCATCGTCCTCTACGACGACGTCTTCGACAGTTACGTCGTCCTCAACGACGTCATTGCGCTCAACGACGTCATTGCGCTCGATGACGTCACTGCGCTCGACGACGACCACGTCATCGCCTACAACGAGGTCAACGTCCTCGACGGCGGCAGCGACCCAGGCGGTTGCGGGTTGCCCCCCACCCGCGGAACCGGCGCCGGCGCCGCCCGACGAGCGTCCCCAGCTGCGGCTGTTCCCTGCGGAGGGGGCGGTGGTGTCGCCGCTGCCATGCGTGGCGCGGGTGCGGCACAGCCGCACGATGTGCACGGTGCACTGGCAGGAGCAGAGCCGTGCGCGTGAGCCCTACGTGCCGCCGCAAGCGCAGCTGATGCGTTCGAGGCCGCAGCTCCTCGCCGCTTCAATCCCGCAGCCGACGCCACTGCCGCCGGCAGCGGTGGTGGTGTCCGCATCCGTTGCCAAGGTGAATGCGCTGACACGGCAACTTGTGCGGGGCTGTCTGCCAAGGGATAAGGATTTGCATTTATAGGCCGTCATCAATGCTTCAGCATCTCTGGTCGCCCGACACCACGCCTCATCTCTAAAAGTTTCTATTGCCTTGCGGCAGTCTAGTCTAGGGCACCCAATTCATTAATGCTAATAAATGGCCGTGATAGTGTTGGTTGTGGTGTTCGTGGTTGGAATGAGATGGTGATGTTGACTGTTATGATGCTGATGATGGCGATAATGCTATCTGTGGTATTGACGATGGTGTTCATGTTGGTGGTAATGTTATCTGTGGAGACGTCTTTTTCTCCGTGTGACACCCGGACTTCAGCGCAGCCGTGTCCTCGCCCCAGACCTAACGAGCGCCGTTGTCTTGTCACAGGACGGGCCGGTCCCTGGTCCTGCTGGTACGACGGGGAAGGGGCAGCGGGGGTCCCGTGCTGGGGCATCGGGGCAGGAGGGAGGGGCAGCTCGCATGCGGGAGGTCAGCATGGCTGAGCCGGCGGGACCCTGCGTGGAGAAGGAGGCGTCCGGGATGACGCTGACAGCGCCGGTGGAAGCGTCGAGCGCGTCCACGCAATGTGAGCACCGCCCTGCCATCTGGCGCGAGCAAACGACCCGCACCAACTTAAGCGGTTTCAGTGGTTCGTGATTGGCTTACCAAACAAAGTATCCATTGGCAACTCTTGCAGAGCAGTGCATTACCCGTGTTAGAGAATGGCCGATAGATTTATTGAAGTGACTTTTATCAGTTTACACACTATGGGGCACTGCTCTTCCCCACACTCTGCATCAGATAAATCTTTGTCGTATGGAAGTCAAACAGATATTTATTTTTCAGTTGGAATTTAGAGTCAAATTATGTAAAAATGTGGTTTTTATTTGCTTTTTCACTTGAGAAACAGGTTCAATCACTGTGGCTGAAATATGGCTTTGAAGCATGGATGTTTAGTATTGCTGATTCGGTGCTCTGGCGCATGTGTGTGGGTTCAGCAGCAGAACCGATGGAGGTTTGTGAAAATGATCCAAGCGGTGGCTACACCGCTCCACGCGATCCCGCCGACTCTGAGCCGGACGTATCGAGCGCAAAGCCGGAAGTTAGCACCCTCTTGGAGCTGGTGCTGAGCCCGGTCACGAACTACGAGGAATACTCTCTGATGGACCCCGTCCCACGTTACCTCAAGAGCTGCCGGAGCCTCGTCATCCCCAGCGACGAGGATGAGCGGGGTGCGCCTGCAGAGCTGGTATCAGACCGGCTACCTGATGAGGAGTGCTCGGCGCAGCACGGCGCTGGCGCCGGCATCGGCGCCGACCTCGCTCCAGAGGCGCTCGTGGCCACGGCAACGCTCAATGGGGTGGAGGAATCTTTGCCCGGAGTTGCTGACGGATCGGCTGAGAATGGCACCGACGCAATTGCTGGCGGGCACTCGCCGAAACCGGCCTCTCCCGCCGAGGCCACCGCTAGTAGTGTCGCGAAAGTGGCGGCACAGGCGCTAGAAAATGGCGGCGCTGTCACGGCCGAAAACACGCACAGGGACGCCAAGGACGATAACGACGGTAAGAGGGACTGCGGGACTCCAGCAGTAACTCCGGCGGCCGAACACAAGCAGCTTCCGTTGCCTCGTGGTGGCGGCGGCGGCAAACGCGGGGCGGAGGCCGCGCCGCCGTGGTCCTCGCCCGACCCTCGCAAAGAGGAGTCTGCCGCCTTCGCCGAGAGGGTGTGGCGGGAGGGCTGGGGCGGCTCCAAGACGCTCACCCTCGCCGAGGTGTACGTGACGCTCGGCAAGCCCGAGAAGCTGCTCCTCGAGTACGATTGGGTTATGCCTCAACTGCCGCAGCCGCCTCCATCTACGCTGGCCGACAAACCCACGACCGCAGATGAGGCACCGGAGACGGCGGCGACAGCTGTGGTAGCCGGCAATGGTGCGGACCCGGGCCCGGTGGCCCAGACAGAGGCGGCGGCGGCGGCGGCGGCAGTGGTGCCGGCGCCAACGCCAACGGAGACCATGGTGAAGACGGAATCGACAGAAGTGAAGGAGCAGCCGCCTGTTGTGCACATGCAGCGCATGCTGAAGCGGCTCCTGCAGCTCGTGGTGCTGGAGGCCAACCCCAAGGTGAGTCGCAAGGGTGTTGCGGGCCGCAGCGTGTGCAAGTGTGTACACGAGTGTGTGTGTGTGCGCGCGCAATTGTACGCGTGTGTTTCTGTTTACATGCCCTGGTGGGTCCTCACTGCAACAGCTACCTGGACATCTCCCTCAGTGTGCCATGATGGGTCCTGGGAAGGATTATTCAACATCGCCTTACCACGCACGCTGAGGAGAGGTTTGCGGAGCCCCATTGTGGCTTCAGACCAAGGTGGTCCTGCACAGGCGCCATATTCTCTGTCCAACTGCTACAGCAGAGGTGTAGGATGGAATTTTTATGGAGCCTGCCTTGTTCATAGGCCAGGGATTTGGGTTACCCTTCGTACTTTCCTCCATTATAAAGGACCTTCATAATGGTGGCTAAGCCTGGGTAGAGCTGCGTCGCTGCAAGCCTTAGCCATTACGTGTTCACCTTGGAGTGCAACAGGGAAGTCGGCTGGCCCCTACAATATTTAACATGCTCCTTGACCACGTAGTTTGAGACGCTTTCTATGGCTGTACTAGAAGAATTTTGCATCTGGTCCAGATGCAATGGGAGGCTGATCGATGCCCGGCTGTGGTTAAGGGATGGCTGCTTGTTGGTAAACCATGTTATGCATGCGTATGATCTGGAAATTGCTGCTCACTTTGAGAAGAAGTTGGAGACTACTGCTGAACCTAGAGCATGCTACTAAGAGATGGGGCCTTATCCTCAGCCTTACAAAAACAAAGCATTAAATATTCCACCCCTTCAACTCCCCATGAGTGATGAGGCAATTGTGGACAGTGGGCAAATATCCATACCTGGGCAGTGTGACCAGCATCAGTGAAGCTATCTGGTCTATCACTATATACTATGCTCCACGTCTTCTCGGCCACAGTTATGCCCTCCTTTCTGTTTGCTTGTGAAACATGGATCCCTTTGAAGGAACATTTGCGCCGGTTTGAAACATTCAGGCTGACCTGCCCTACAATCCATCATGTATTTAACGCGATTACGGACCCATTCAGCAACAAAGCTGTATTTCCGGTTGTGCTATGCAGAAGGGCCATTGCCTATTTAAAAACTTTTCCTTTTTACGGCCACAGTGGTATTGACAAATGTGCTGAGTTTTTTTGTATTGCAAGTCAGTGTTTTACCTTACAAATCTGTTTCTGCACTCAGTTAGGCGTTTAGTGATTCACCTAATGCCCACAGCAATTCGATTGTCACAATTCATTAATTGATTCTTATTTGCCAAGTTTTTGTCATCCCATTGTGTATTTGTCTGGTGTACATGTATATTTGTGTTCTCCATATGAGCAGAAATGTTCCCATACAATTTGCATGAATTGCTAATCATTGGACTTTGCACACATGATTGTGCTGCGTGCATCTTCAGCATAACAATGGATTTTGATCTGTGCATTGTATCGTACCAACTCAATATTTACGCTTTGTATTGTGCGATGTACAAGATATGTACAAGATGTGTACATGTATTATCGCACCTCCAATTAGCACGGTTGGCTACGTATGGCGCGAAAGAAGTTTAACGTACGTACATCCTTAACAAGCAATGCTAGTGAGGTAATGCGAACAACACGAAAATGAACGGTTTTTTAAACTGAACCGTGACCTTGAAACCCGCCAGCAATTGAATCGCGTGGAGGCCGATTCGCTTGCGCGTGATTCCCTGCGACCCGGGTTCGTCGTTGGCCAGCGCAATCGAGGTGACTTTCGGGGTAGTATTTTTGTTTACCCCCCCCTCCCCCTTTGGTTGCAGGTTCATCGCGTGCAGTCGCCCGACGGGCTTCACTTGTCGCCTAGCAAGGCCGGCGGCGCGGAGGCGGGTGGCGGCGGAGGCACTGGCGGCAGCGGCGGCAGCACCAGGAGCCCCGGATCGGCGCGGGCTCATCCGGCACGCGGTGCGCGTGGGTCAGCTGGCGGTGAGTGTGGCGATGATGATGATAGTGGTGATGGTTTGTGCAAAGCCAAATAAAAAAAAAAATTCCACCAGGCGCAGACTCGATGTACATGACCGTTTATCTGCAATAACATAGCTACTGCAGATTAGCCAGAGCTTTGCACTCAGCATTGGTGTCAACGGAGTTCGCAGGTGGAGAAGCTGGTGGATTACCTGATAACAGGATGGCACAGGAGAATGCTGTTGGCTTGTTCAGTTCTTGAAGAAAGCTCTAAGGACGTGCAGCAATACGCCAGGCATAGTGCTTAACAATACTCTGGGTACAACCAGAAAACACAAATCGGAGAACTATACAGCCGAACTGCAAACACCGACTATGTAGTAAAACCTACATTGTACCCCATTCACACTAACTCTACGTTGCATCACCTGTCCCTTGGTTTATGTTGCAGGTGCGAGGAACGTGGCTAAATCAGCCACGGCAGCATCCTGCACGGAGCCGGAGGCCGCGAAGACGACCGGGCGCTCGGACGACGATCTGTTCCGGGTTCCATCGGCGCTGCCCCCTGCCAGCCGGTACGGCCGCCCCATGTCGCCCAGCAAGGAGGCGGAGATCACGTTCCGGCAGCAGCTCGACTCCATCAACGTGAGCCACGCACCCCGGCATGTCGGGAGAAATCCGTGGCAGCCGCGGCGTGACCGGTTTGGTAATCTGCGGAAATTATAGTGAACAAGAGTCGTGTACAGTATTACTTTATTTAGTTTGAATGTTAAAACTGTACTTTGTTCAGCTGCACCTGGACATCGAGGACACAAATCGAGGCAAACACCTCCACGGATTTCTCCTGCGTCTTTTCTTTCCTCGTTATTCTCATCCAAAAGTTCCATTGTTGCTGTGGTCGGCTGCTCGGAGTTTCTTCCTCCATATGCTTTTCTATGTCTCTCTTCTCTCATCACACGTCGACCGTCCTCTTCGCGTGCTCTTCCACCGCATCCTCCCACCTCACCCTAGCCGTCTCCCTCTACTCCCGCCCTGCGCCGACGACAACACTGCAGTGAGCTGGATTCGAACGGTGATATTGGTTTTGTGTTTTTCTCCGTACAGCAAGCGGAGATCTTCCTGCCCCAGCATCGGAAGCTGCGAACCCGCATGCTGCGCAAGCCGCTGGTTGTCCAGGTAACAGCTATTACCATGCAGCCACAACAATTCCAATGGTTGAACTGATAATTATAATGACGGTGATGAAGATGGTAGTGGTCGTGTTTGAATTGGCTGGTAGTGGTAATTGGAGTGGTTGATGGTGTTTGGAGTGGGTGTTTGTGATGATGGTGGTAACGATAATGGCGGAAGTGGTGGTGATGATGATGTCCGTACGGGATGCCGAGACGTGGCGTTTGCGCGTGCCGTGCAGAGATCCCTCATGCCGCGCCCGGCGGGACACTCGTTGCGTCACATGTATTCACTCGCCATCGTGCCCAGCTCTTCGGTCGCAGGTACGCTACGCCATGGGTTCGCGGTGACGCCAGCAGTCAGCTGCGCAGAACACCTGAACGGAGACGCAACCCAAAATCAAATGAGCGGTGGCCTTTTTCTCGACAGAACTTGTGAAGAAAAAAAACTTGCCCTGGATTTTTCGCCACCTAGTTATTTTATCACGTTTCCCTGCTGTAAGCCATCTTCCATTGAATCAACATAGGTGGCTCCCTCTCGTGCACCACACCCGAGAGTGATATCGCTGCAGTACATTTTTATGGGGCTGTTGTTAACCGCTTTCCATAGGTTTCCTCCTCAACTCGACACTTAAAAAAAACAATTTTTTTAAAATCTTCCATTGCCTCCTTTCAGTGTAAAATGTCTCACATTTTGGCACAACCCAAGAAAAACAAATGGAGTGATGTAGCCCTTGTAGATTCGTATTTCTCTGCTGTTTATCGTGGGTTTGTCCATCATGAGTTGAAAACTTAATCAGTGAGGAACAAGACTGAAAAGTAAAGGTCATGCACACCTTCGTGGCACTTCCGTGCAAGTTCTACGTCAGTACAGTGACGTCATTATTAGGCGCTATGGCTGTCACGCCTGACAGGAACCTTCAAAGTTTATTTTCGTACAGACCAAGCCTCGCATGCGTGTGACATAGCCAAGATATGACACACAACCCAGATGACGCAGAGCCTAGGTGAGGCAAAATCTAGGTGATGCACAGCCCAGGTCAGAATCTTTGGAGAATCAGAAGCTTTATTTATGCTGGATAAATCAGGTTCTGCACAGCCCAGAGATTCTGCTGTTGGAGTTAATGTAGCACCCACTCACATGTATGCATTTACATGCAATGGTGCATACATTGACACCAACCAACATCTAGGTACAGCCATTTTAGCAGAATTACCCTCAGAACGTTTTGACACACGCTTGTTTTTACATGCGGTACACGTGTGTGTGTGTGTGTGCTCACGCTTGTGTGTACGTGTGCAGGCACGGGGATGTTCTCACCGTTACCGCCCCTGACACACCCTCCCAACGACCTGAAGGCCAGCAACCTGTCGAGTGCGTATCCCTTACCGCTGACCCCTAATGCCTGACGTGGACATTGTTGCCGGTGTTTTTTGTCGACTAGGCGATATTTTAATTAATACTCCCGATTATGTGCACAACAAGAATGCGTGGTAAAGATGACAAACCCGGTGACGCCGATCGGTTGCCTTGCTGTTCGCCGAATAAAGGCACAGCCGTGCAATTGCGTAGACATGGGTGGACTACACGGGGTGAGACAGTCAGTCACCCACTCAGCCACTCACTCATTCCACCCCAATACGCAGCAGGACGCGCAGGTGGAGCGTGGCTTAGATAAGGGTGGACTCATGACACTGCTCGGTGAAATGGGCCCCCGCTGGAGGGAGCTATAGAGAGAGCCCCTCCAGAGGGTATTAAAGCCTCCTCTGCCATGCAGGCCAGAAGTCTTGGAAGCCATGGGAGTACCCACACTTTGCCCCACCACACCCGACCCGTAGACCGACTTGTACCCATTTACTTGTGAGTGGACAGGTGGGGAGGTGGGGGATATAATAGACTCGCCCCTTTTTTGCAACTGCCGTGCCGGGAGATCGAAGCAGTGACCTGGATTGCAAATCTGGTGTGCTACCCATTAAACCACGGCAGCTGCCCACTCGCTATGTAACGTGCTAATTCATCTCTTGTCCCCCCCCCCACCTACCTTCCCCATTCCTGCTGCCTCCCTGTCGGCTGCCCCCCTTCTCTCTGACCAGCTGCCATCGACCTGGCCGCCAAATCGGCGGGAATCATCCCAGGCAGCCCCATCCGCGAGGGCCAGAGCGCGGTGACGGGGCCTGAGCTTTCCTCGGAGGGCTTGCTGGGTTCCGACGGGGCGGGCCAGTACGGGGGCCAGAGCGGTGGGACCGAGCTGCCTGGGTGCCTCCAGGTGAGGGTGGTGACGTCACTAAGAGGCCCACCCCCATTTTCTCAATGGCTGCGGTTAAGTGTAGTCCCATCACTCGCATCGCGGATTCTTTACACAGTTAATCTGAGTTATTGGCCGGTGCCGGTGCCAGCCTTGGCCATCGTGGAAATAATTTGTGCCAAACTTCCGCATCTTCCGCGGCGCTCGAAGTGAACTTTGTTGTTCAACGTCAAATTGGTCGGCCGAGCGAACGTAATCATGGATCTACGCGAGTCTGCGGGTCTCTACCTGAGTACGCAGGTCTTCTCCATAAGTCCGGCCTTAAGGTAGAAGTGCAGCCTGGAAATTTCTTGCTCATGTTACTGCTGGCAGAATCGCCTCCGCTAGACGGAGCTCGAGGGAACCCCCCTTGAGGGTATATTGGCCTACTCTTCCTCACCGGCAACATGATTTAGAAGAGGTGGGTGCAGCCACACTCGACCTGCCAATCTGCTCACTGGTGAACCTCTATTTATACTGCTGCGTGCACAGAGGTGGGAGGGATAATATAAACTTGTCCCATTGTTTCAACTGCCGCACAGAAAGGTACAACAGGTCACCTCTGGATTGTAAGTCTTGTGTGCTAATCATGACAGTATAGCAGAATTCCCAGAAAATTTAAGGAGTTGCCTAATTGTGCCTGAAGTGCCCGGCCCTCAATCGCATCGCCGGTCGCTGCCCAACGCGCTTTTGCGCGAGGTCCAAATGGAATCCATCTGTCAACCCAAGATGCCATCTGATGGCTTTCCAAACTCAACATTCATAGTTGTAGATGGTTGCTTTTCAAAAGTTCGTATGAAGTAATACTTTTACTTTTGGAGCAGCTTTGACTCATGCGACCATATCATACGTGCGTCTATTCGAAGTGTTTCAGTTTTTTTGACCCATGAACCCTGACCACAGGACACGGGAAGTGGTGGCAGTCGCCGGGTGCCGTTTGTCACTCTGTCCACGCCGTCTGAGGGGCACAACATTACGCCTGGCGGGCACTGTCTGGTGAGGATTTAACCACATGCAGTAGAAGTAATAATAACAATTATGATGATTTTAGAAACTTGCACCTGTAACCCTCTCTATTGCAATATCCAGTGCGCTAACCATTGCACTGCGGCAACTCACCGCGAGACTGTCAGCGGCTGGCCTCGTCTCTATTTTTACCCAGGGAATGCCTTACTGATTCTCATGTCTTTCTCAGGAGGATCCTACATTGGGGATGTTTGGCCAGGAACATTTTACAGAGTAGTTTGCTTTGTGTTATAGTAAACTGGAATATGCGAATACAAACTCATCATGCATTTTAGAGATTGATACTCTATAAAGTGCACATGGGTGGCTTTATGAACCCCCACACAGCCCCAGTGGGTTTAGGATTTTGACAAATGCGCGACTCATTGCGCGCTTTTGTAATCTCTTAAGAAGTTAAATCATGCGCCCCGGACTTGTCGCACGCGTGGCAGGACTTTGATGAGGACGCTGGCACGTTGGCTATGGTGGGGCCTCCGCCGATGCCGCACGTGGTGGGGCCTCTGCTGCCGTCGTCGTCGCCGCCGCACGTGCCGTTGCTGCTTGAGATCTCGCTGCCCGGCCCACCAGACGACTCGCTGTCGCAAGGCGGACCCCACTCCCACATCGGGGACTCGATCATCGAGCTCGCCATCGGGTCTCAGCGCTACATGACAGGTGCGGCAAATGCCAGGCCTCCCAACGTCACGGCTAAAGACGGTCAGGGGCTGGCCCAAGGGTCAGCAAACTGCGGCTCTTTAAGGACTGCTTCGTGGCCCCCGACACTACAGTTGCAAAGTAAAAAAAAAACTCTCCTAATTATTTTCAATAAACGGTGAACCTCTAAAAACCCAACAAAGATTAGTAATGCGGCATTACAGATCATTGTCCGTGTGCTGTTTCTTAAAATAGCAATGACAAAAAATATGATTTGACGTTATTAATTCAGTAGCGTCTTGAATTCGCATGCATTGTGCGGCTCTCGAAATATTGAGTTTATTTTACCGATTTCGAAGAAAATTACTCTTATTTTGGTTGTCCACCCCTGGGCCAGCCAACGTGACACCAGGAAGTCACGTCTGTCTCCTTTCTACTGGCTCGTTTGTACTGTCTGTTTCGCATCTTCTTCAATTTCATTGTCCTTGTCATATGTTCTGTCTGAGCCTCTTGAATCCGCTTTCTTGGTTGTACTGCCTCATTTGTTCTGTCTCGTTTTGTTGCGATGGTTGCATCTTGCGTGTCTTTTGTGTTCGTGACATTTGTGTTTGCTCGTGTTGTGCTGCTTACATTGCGTGCTGCGCAGGTGAAGGGAAGCCGAATGGCATGGACGGGGACAAGCCGCTTGCGTCGCCCCGCAACTGGATGGGCTCGCCATCACACGAGCCGCAGTGGTTCGGCAGCGACATGGGGGACGTGGGGGATGGGTGCCTCGGCGGCCTGCTGTGTTCGTGACCAGTCTCCTTTTCAACATTCGCTTTCTCTCAACAAAACAATCTAATCAGTCCAATACATCATCGGCAGCAGCAGTAACGTTTTCTGCACTAGCCTTATCATCAGCATCGTCATTGTCATCCAGAGCAGAAAAATCGACACTGTTGCTCATCGTCGTCCGTCACCATCGCCAGTAGCAGCGGCTCTCCAAGTGTGGTTTTACTGCGTTGTGAGCAATGTCAAGCGGTACCTTATGTTCTTGATTTACAAGACGCACATGTTTCTCATGAATTTCAAGCAAAGGTTGGGGTTGCATTTTTAAATTCACAAAGTGCGTTCAAGCTGATTTGTATAAATTAATAATATTAACATCAGGCTGCACCTAGTTTTGGGGTACGTGTTACTTAGCAGAGCATCAATAGTCCGGAGAACAAGGTAAAGTCAACCAGTTGAGTTTTAGCGCCAGACTAGGTGACGTTGTACACGCAGATGCTAATGGCGGTGACGGCATCCCTCCTACAGCGAACTTCAACTCGCCTGACAAGAACCAGCGAGCGATCCAGCTGCTGAGCCACTGCGCTGCCAATCCCGACCTCGTGGCCTCTTCACTCCTGGAGGGGAACGTCCACGACTCCTACGCGCCACGGCCCCTCATGACGGAGGTGAGGGCTCAGGTCAGCATGGGGAGGGAGCGGGGGGGGGTGGCCTTGGGCTGCATTCCTTGCCAATGGTAATATTGGCTGTAACCTCCTTCGTGTTTTTGGTCGAGAGTTAGTCAAGAGCTGTGCTATGTGGCGGGCGCGAGGCATAAGCAAACGCTTAGTGCTCCAAGCTGCTAACGTTTGCTTTCAAGTTACCCTACCCCACCCCGCATTGTCTCCAGCACGTGGAAATACTTCCAAAATGGAATTGACCAAAAATCCCCCACGCAGGACCCTGAAAGTCTAGAATACTCAGGATAAGTTTTTTTACAGATTGTATTTTTTGTTCAACTCAGAATGTCATGGCTTATTGGCCCATGCAAGTGCATTTTGAATAGGCATATAATTATTAACCCCACAGCAATTTTATGAATTGCGCGATTTGGGAGTTGTAGTTCGATTCAGGAAGCAATCATTTATTTGTCATATTACTGTCTTGCTTTTGTATAGTTTCTCATGTTTTCCTGTGTCGTTTATACAGTTTTGTATGCTCTTGTCAGACCAAATGTAATATCATCGCACGTATGCAGTAGGTGAAACAATGGGCAGGTTTATTAAATCCCCTCAACCGTTGTCCACTCAGCAGTATTAGGCCCTTATTTGTGACTCATCCCAGACTTCACACTTGCTCAACTGAGCCGGCATAAAGGCCACACTCAACTTGAGCCAGCTCTGAACATGGTCCCAGCCATGCTCCGGATTTCCATGACCTAAGCCAATCCATGGCTGAGCCACTGATGCATCTTTAAAAGCAACTGAACGGCTCAAGCTTCAACTGAGCCTTGTTAGAGGCCAAGCCAGTGCTGAGCTTGCATTAAGAATACAGCCCATAGTGTCTGCACCACAGTTGATTGGCGGGTCCCCGTGTGGTTGGGTAAAATGTGACTACTCTCACCCCTTTCAAAGATATCTGGCGACCATGGAAGAGTAGGCCAAAATACCCTCTCAAGGGATTTCTAGAGCTCTCTCTCGTGAAGGCCCTTCTGCCAGCAGTGGTGTAAGCAAGCAACTGCAGGACTACAGGCTTTACATTTTTTTTACTTTGCAATGTGCGTGTGTGCGCACGCGCATCTGCGTGTGTCGCTGTGCACAGGCGGACTCGCCGCTCGCCAGCATCATCTGCGAGAGCGGCGTGGACTACATTGCCCGTTTCAGCGACCTGGCGAAGGAGGTGTCCAACTCTGAGCCGTTCACCCCCACGTACTCTTGACACCGGGCTCCTGCTCGAGCGAAGGGAAATGCCCACTGGCCTCCCCGCTCAGTCGATGCCACGGTGATGCAGCCACAGCCGCCGACAGCGAGCTTCACCGCGGTGGTGGGCGGCTGAGGTTGGAGGGCATTGATCAAGTGTCTCGGGCGCTGTCTTGTCGTCGTTACATCAGTGGAAGGAGGGCGGATCGGTGTGGCGGTCATGAGCGGCGCTGCTTTGAAGGCCGTCGCCTCCACGGCTCCCTCCTCTGCGATCGATGCTCCGAGGGGGCACGTGGCCGGTGAGGAGGGGGCGGCCGGGGTGTCTCCCCATGTTCTATCACGTCTCTCCGGATAATTGTGCATCTTTCACCTCTGAGTTAACTTAGAATGTGAATTTAAACTTCGTTGAGTGGTCGCCCAAGTAAGGGGCGAATGTACAATGTGGACTATCCCAGCACGCATCCTTCCCAGCTGTGCCGCATCTCGTGGTGAAGCAGTTACAACCTGGGCAAACCAGTCTCATGATGGCAGAAGTTCTTAGCCAAGTGGCAGTTTTGTTTCCGTCCTCTTCACCTTCAGGCTCGGGGGACCCTACATTTTTCACGTGCCATCCATTTCATACGTACGCAAAAATCTGTCAACCTGACCCCTCTCCCTGTACGCACGCGTACTTTTTACAACCCCCACAGCTGAAGAAACTGAACTGTAGCTCATTTGAAGGCCAATGTAGACAAATAATTATTTTTGAGGCTTCACACCCCCCCCCCCCCCGTTTCCTATGCGTACGTACATTGTCAGTAGACCCCCCATATGCAAGCGTACGCATTTGGGTTAACCCCCCCTCCCCCCTCCATGCGTACGTACTGAATGGATGGCCCCTTAGGAGGAGTGATGCATCCGGACTTGTGGAGCTGGGGTATGAGACGGTGTCATCATGGGAAGTAAAAATAATTAGTGGCCTCTGCTCTTCAGTCCAGGGTGGGTTATTTTATCTTGGAGAAAGGTTATTTCGTTCGACATTTTCATTAAGTTAGGTTGCTAGGGTTTTAAATGGGTGAGCAGTTTTCGAGAATTAGCCTGAACACTTGTTGGACAAGGCTGGACTTTCACTTCAACATTCGGCGAGCAGCCAAAAACCACCTCGTTACGCGAACGTGAGCCTCAGCCACGCCATACTGGTGGCTTAATCAAAGCCATATCTCTGCAACTGGTTCTGTCAAACACCTTAAAGAGAGATGCAAGCCAAGCACCAAAGCTCTTTGTAGATACTCACTTAGGCCGTGCATCCTGGCCTGCCCGACACGACTTCGAAGACATGCTAATGAGAAGGAAGGCTTTGAAGATGGCTTTAATGACCACCTCGTCACTGTGGTGTGGCAGCTGAACTCTTAAATACGTCACTGCATCGCTACGTCGCTCTTGGAAGTCAAATTAAAGTCTTTTGTTTCGGGTTGCGTCTCTCAGTGACTCTTGGAAAACTGTTCGGCACTGAGTAGTTTGTAAATACGATTATTTTAAGATGGCGGAGGTGGTGACCGACTCCTGTTGCAGGCCCGGCTCAGCCTGGCCCGCAGCCTCGTGCATGAGGTGGTCGCGCCCGTCAGCAAGTGAGAATTGGGGGCCTGCGTGCAAAGCGTCCCCCTCTTCTGTCGGGCCACCCGATGCGCGCGCGGGTGTGTGTCTGTGAAAATGTAACTTTGGTTTCAAGAGTCGCGTTTCCTCAAAGAGAATGTGAAGCAAGCTACTCGCTGAGAGTTGCAAGCCAGGGCCATCCTGAGTAATCAGTATTAACAAGCACTCTATTCATTTTATTCATGCTGGGTCAAAAGCATTGAGGGCATCTGCTCGTACATTTAGAATCTGTTTTTTTGTATTATGTTAGGTTCTTGATGCAAATACAGTGAAATCTCGTTAATATTCGTGCGGGGACTGGGTATTTTCTTAACTTGTATTGAACTTTAATCTGAAATGACACGAAAAGATCGTGGACAACTCCGCATGTCATCAGTTACAGTTGTCGAAATTTGTTGTAAAATTCTCAAACCTACTGACTAAAGAAATTGGTGGATTGTTTGCCTTGGCTTGACCAACACACAATACAAAAATGACATTGATTTACAAAGTGACGTGCCCGCTTCAGTGACCTGGCCACTTCAGTCTTGGCTGGCAACAGTTTGCATGGCATTGTTATGGCCAAATAATTGCAAAGCTAGCACGGTCCAGTCGGCTTGGCATATATCATGCTGCTGCCACGAATTTAACTATGAATTACCACAACTTCGAAACGGCAACCTTTCGTCCGAAATGCATGGCTATGTGAAATACATTATTCCGGAATAGTTTGGCGTGTAGTAAATCTGCCGTATGTTAATGTGGAAATTACCATAATGCGATGGACGTTATGACGAGATTTCACTGTGTAGGGAAGATGTTGAGGACGATGCATGTAATGCGAGTTTAGCTTAACCGAGCACTGGGGTTTCGCGATGGGCAGTTGGCAGATAGTGCTGCAGGGATTACTTATAGAGGGGGGGGTTCGATGGGGTTATTAGTGGGTTAGTAGGTGAGCAGTTGGTGGTCACAGCAATACAAAGCGGAGGATGTGGCCTTCTCAACTTCCATTGCAGAAAAGATAAATAGGAATCGTCAGTGCGATATTGCCCCCGTGACATCTGGCTGCAGGTTTAACTCTTCCCATTTCAGGGGAGGAGGGTTACATCAAGCCACAATTGAATCCACGTTCCTCAGCCACATTAGAAACACGTGCAGCGAGATGTGTGCAAGAAAATCAATGTGGGCACCGTTACGAGGTTATAATTTATGTACCCCACGTATTCCTGATTATGCCCGTTGCAATGATTCATCCGCGGGAGCAGTGAATCGCATGTTGAGGGGTCGTACTAAGTTAATCGTGGTCTTCCTTAATATTTTCAGTTAAAAATTTGTTTATTTTTTTAAGTTATTCTGGAAGACGCGAATGAGCTGCCCCGTCAGCTGCGCTTAGGTGCCGTAAGGCCTCGCAATGCGTCCGGTATTTATTATTTCCCCCCTTCTCCCCTCGAAGACTTCCACCATCACCACCTCTTAGAAGTTCAACACAAGGTCGCGTGCCGTTCTGTCGGTTTTAATTTATTTGTGTTGGCTTCTCGACAGATGTACAGTTTTGTAAGGGATAGCGTTTGTACGACGATTCGTTCTTGACACTTTAAGAATTTTTCTTTTTTTTGTTTGTTTTGCATTGAAGGAGATTGGGGAGCGGGGTGGGGAACAGGATGGAAATGTTGGAAAAATGTCATCTTGAGAGGGGTGCCCTTGTGGATTCTTAACACTACAATCCCTCATGCACGTAGGCGCGTTCAGTTTAACTATTAAAGAGTCTAATTAATCCTTGCGTTTGTGTGTGTCTCGCTAATTCAGCTCCAGTCTCTCGCTGGGTGCCAGTGCCTGCCCCTTACCCCCCCTTATCACTCTACTACCGCTATAACCACGGTTACCGTTTATCATAAAAACTTCACTCATTGATTCCTCCACTCACGTTGGGGACTCGGTCTACCAGACCACTGGCCGTTTCATCTCCTCTACAGTGTTCAACCACCACCAATCACACTCCAGGTCACAACACTGCCTGATCTTCCTCACGCATTGCTCCACTGTGTATTGGAACCCCCATACCTGTCAACCGCTTATCAGTGCCTACCTTATTACAGACCAATTTAGACCTTATTGATCTCCCCGTGCCCCTTATAAATCTCAACGTTCACCCTACAAAGACCCACCACGAGCGAGAAACACAAACAAATAGACAAAACAAATGTTGCCCGTATTGAAACGAGTGTACGCCGTATGGACCTGAAAACTCAACTTCCCTGTACAAGAATACGGGGTAAACCGCATGGGTTGGCAGCGATGGGACTGCCCTCCCAATCACCGTCTCCAAGTTCCAAACCCAAGCTCGTATCATCGCCACGCTCAAATAAAAAAAGTGTCTCGCACTCGCATCTATTACTGTACGCCCTTCATAGTACGGTGCTGTTGTTGCTGGCTGCTTTCAGTTTGAGGTCTGTGCTCGGCGACTGGAGAAAACATGTACATCAAATGCGAGATCGAAGTGTGTGACAAGGGAGGGGTGCCCGGTTTGCATAGAGGCATTGGCGTTCTCTAGTCCTGACACCGGTGAGACTGGACCCGCAAGAACGCTGTCTGGTGTAGGCCAATCAGTATTAAAGACAATACATATAGTATTACAGCATGTTTGCATGTTCACCAAAAGTACATGTGGTTAATGCAGACTTGACTCCTTGCAAAATGTGGTGTTTGAACATCTTAATACATGTTTTATTACTCTTTGGTTCTTTCGGTAAAGTCACGTAGGTATAAAATAAATCACGACGTTTCGGGCGCAATACAAGCGTCCATCATCAGGTGGGAAAGCATGGATGATGATGGACGCTTGTCTTGCGCCCGAAACGTCGTGATTTATTTTATACCTACGTGACTTTACCGAAAGAACCAAAAAGTATGGATTCCTGCAATCACATGTTTTATTGCCAGAAATGGTAAAACCTATTATTTTTCAGGCATTGGTTGGTTCGACGCGGTGATGTTGGATGCAGTGGGCAATTGCATTAAATTCCTTCCGCGAACATCACCATTAAACGAAACTTATTTAAATGGAAAGCTTCGGGATCTTTTTTTCCACTTTCCTTGTATTAATGTGGTGGCTGTAGGGGGCAACTCGTGGGGCCGAGGCTGGGCCACGGTCTCCCCTCCCCGTGTCCGCCAGTGGTGGTTGTGGCCATGGTTGTGGAGCGGTGCGCTCGGCCACGAACCCGGACACCCGAGTTTGATTACCGCTCAAGGCCACCAACACCAAGTGACGGTGACGATTATATTTGAACCGGTCCTGGGCCTCCCCCACGTGCCCTCTGCGTGCTGGACGGCGCATGACTTCCAGCCAGCAAAACTTTGTTTTTCTTTCTAAAACGGTATAGTTTGAAAGAAGTGGGTAACTGGCAGAGTGGAAAAGAGCAAAGGCAGATTTAAATGGGGGGGGGGGGGGCACGAGAGTTGACCACGGATTGGCGGGGGGAGAGTTCCAGAAAATGTGGGTAGCAAAAGACGATGAGCAAACTCCCACTTAACGGAAGAGATGGACAACGCGGGGAGGCTTTGTGTGGGGTGGGGGTGTAGAGTGAGATGAGAAGACGCTCACGGGAAAGTCAATGGGAGATGTAACGATTATTACGAGTGGGATCTTAACATTAATTTGGGCTTGGGCTGGGAGCCAGTGGAGTGATGGGAGGGGAGGGGGTATTGGTGTGATGTCCTGGTCTCGTTTACGGTTGCGGGTGAAGATCCTAGAAGGGACATTTGGGTTCATCTGCAGTTAGGGGCCGTTCATAAATGATGTCACGCACCTAGGGGGGGGGGGGGGGGGTTCAGACATTTGAGACGATGTGTGACGAGGGGGGGGGGGGTTGAGAAATGTGACGTCACATCAAAATGCGCAACTTTAAATAAATATAGACAACACGTTCTACTTAATTAAATAGACTTTTTAATAAATGTTTTCTCCGACAACATCAGAGTGCAGCGCCACATTAAATACGCACTACAATGACAATAGTTTAAAGCGATTTGAAGCATGTTTTATGGACGGCCCCTAAGAACAATTCGATTTGCAGGAGGTGTTCCGCAGACGGAGGTGTCAAGCTCTGCAGCCATTCTCTGTGCACTGCTGGATGGAGGCCTCCGCATTTACTTCGCCGTCATGTACAGACGGGCGGAGGGGCGCAGGCAACGTGCGTGATTTAATTTTAAGTTTTCAAGTTTCATGTATTAGGTATAGCCCTGTGAGCCATGCGGCTCTTGACTCGGGTGCAACCGCAACACAACAAAAACGTGAACAAGAAAACATCTTAAAAGTGACTACGCGCAACAGAAAAATCCAGGGAAAAAACAGCAAAGTCTTCCAGAAAAAAACACCGTATTTCAACGCTGCGTGCAAAAATCCCAGTGGGATGCAAGTCAAACAATAACCATGAGACAATTTAGATTAAAGTTATGACATCTCGAGCAGAGCCAGGGAATTTCAGAGTATTTGGCTGCTATAAAATAATGTGCACGTGCATGATGAGAGAAGCCACTTTCGTTGAGCTACCATTTGTGGCCAGGTCGCTTCTGAAATAAGTAATATTTAAAACAATTTTTTGTTATAAAATGTACTAGTAATGGAACAACTCCAGGAAGTTGCCCCGAAACTTGCCACAACGTAAGGGGGCCCTGGCCAGTTACAGCCAACGTCAGTTGACCGTGGACAATTAGACCCAAGCCGAAACATAACATATAGAAAAATAATGTTTAAAAATATATATATTTTTATGATAGACTATAGTATTGTCATCAGTATGATGTAAGTATACCAAGTTTGCAGTCGATACCACATTGGGAAGTGGGTTAAAATTTAGTTACAAGATTTGAGGATACAACAAGAGACAGAGTGAGTTAAAAGAAAGCGTGTAAAAAGAGCTACACAGCTCAGTGGGGTTAAGATAAAAAAAGTTAAATTGTAGTGCAGACGAGGAGCCTGGGGGACGTCACGAGCAGATTGAAAACTGCGCTAACGGGAGCGTGGTGACGTCGGGGCCCGAAACGCAAGCCGTGCGTGGTGACGTCACGATCAGATTTCGCAGACTGAGGTGACGTCACGAGCAGATAAAGATGCAGACTGTGCTTGGTGACGTCACGGCAAATACTGTACCGTAACTGTAGGTTGCAAAGGAAGTCGAGAGCGCGGTGACGTCACGAGCCATAAGTCACGGGCTGCGTCAGCTGCGTGGTGACGTAGCCGCGGCCGCGCGGTGATGTCACGACTTGTTAAGTCGAGAGGGCTGCGTCAGCTGCGCGATGACGTCACGAGCCGTAAAGTCGCTGGCTGCGTGGTGACGTAACCGCGGCGACGTCACAAGCCGTGAAGTCGCAGGTTGCGCGTCAGCTGCGCGGTGACGTCGCGAGCCGTGAAAGTAGCGGGGGGCTGCGTCAGTTGCGTGGTGACGCAGTGGCGGCTGCGCGGTGACGTCACGAACCGTTACGTCGCGGGACCGCGTCGGCCGCTGTGATGACGCAATCGCGCTTGTGTGGGGCGAGCGCGGCGACGCGATGACGTCATGGCGCAGCCCGTTATAAGTCGCGTTCGCCGGGCAGCCGGCTCGCGGTGACGTCACCGGGAGTCGTGTTGAGAGCGCGCGCTGCAAAGATGACGACGACCACCACCTTCTCCGGGCTCGACGAGGCGAAACCCAGCTCCAGGTCAGCCAAACATACAGCGCACACAATTCTTCATCTACCTCCATCATCATTATCATCGTCGTCGTCATCCACGTTGATGTTGGGGTCGCAACAATTCACCGCAGCAAGCGAGACGGCGGGCGAGGTGGGTGGGTGGGTGGGGGTCCCGATGCCGCTGCGGAGTCCGCAGGGGCCGATGGTGCGAGACGGGGCGCGGCCACTCCGGCGGGACCCCCTCTCACCGCGACCACACCACCACCCTCGGCCACACCACCCCCATAGGCACACAGCCACACCACCCACAACCACACCACACCATAGCCACACCACCCCACCCCCACACCACACCACCACCACACCACCACACCATAGCCACAACCACACCATAGCCACACCACCCCCACACCACACCACCACCACAGCCACAACCACCCCACACCACACCATAGCCACACCACCCCCACACCATAGCCACACCACCCCCACACCACACCATAGCCACCCCACACCACACCACCCCACACCATAGCCACACCACCCCCACCCCACACCATAGCCACCCCACACCACACCACCCCACACCATAGCCACACCACCCCCACCCCACACCATAGCCACCCCACACCATAGCCACACCACCCCCACACCACAGCCACCCCGCACCATAGCCACACCACAACCACGCCACCCCCACCCCACACCATAGCCACACCGCGCCAACCCAAGGGGGTGCCGCCGCCGCCCGTCCGCAACATCGATTCTGCAAAACCGCGCGTCGAATCGATTCCCAACGTTGAAATTTACACTTTAAAAAACGGTAAATCGGTGGCTTTTCTTGTTGTTCGGTTCAAACCCCGTCCCGTTGACCTCGTGTCGGCGTTCGGGCCTCGGTAGAGTTTGCGCAAGACACGCGATGGAGGTTTAAAAATGTATTTCTAACGAGGCCGTTGTGGATCGATTCGCTTGTTCCAGTTGTGTGACGGGGAGTGTAACGGAATCGTCACGCGCCTCCTTCCCGCGTTAAAAATTAAGGACCCCCCCTGCGTTTGTTAAATGACTTCAGCCGTGGTCAATCCACTGCTGGATGAAGACCCCTCCTCCTCTTCCTCTTCATCCGCATCATCTCGCCATAGCCGTCCGTCAAACCCCACTTATCAGTGCCCTTCGCTTATTACAGACCAAATTTAAGACCTTATTGGTCACCCCTTCGTTGCCCTTGTAACTCGCAACGTTAATCTCACAAAGCCCCATCAATCACAACAAGGGAGAAACACAAATAAATAAATAGACACACGTTTGTTGTTATTGTGTGCCCGTATTGAAACGACTGCTGTAGGCCGTATGGAACTGGAAGAAGAAAAAAACTCAATTTTCCCTGTACAAGACTACGGGGTTGAAACGTGCAGTGTGATAACATTATATCCGTAATATATTATAGTGATTTTTTTAAAGTCTCCTAAATAAAGAGACCCCTCTCGTCCACTCCGCCGTGGTACAATATAGTACTCTTACCGGTTACGTCTTGAACACGATTTCGCTGTCGGCCCTTGCCTTTGTAAAGCGTCGTCTTGGTGTTTGCCTCGCCGATGATTTGTTAACACAAAGCTTGGGCCCTGCTGATGAGCCGCACTCGTGTTGAACCGAAGTCCTGCTTCTTCCTGTACGCCGCCTTTTATTTTGTCAAACAACGACATTGTTGTGGGCGGTCGTTGATGGGCGCCCGGACGATCTCGTGTGATTTTATTTTTAGTTTAGAAATACAACGAAAGCCAGATTTTCATTTCAATGACGGCTCCAGACACGTTTGCCTTTTGCAGACGGTAACTTCGTTAATTAAACTCGCGTGACCACCACCCCCCACCCCCCCGGTTCGATACCCGACTAAGGCTCTAACATCAGGGGCATCTGAACCGACCCTAGACACACCACCACACACCACCACCACCATCGATCCACACTCAACCAGCGTGGTGAAGTATGGTCAAACAAACACCCCACCCACCCATGACCGAGACTGTGTGGGGAGGCCCTCCATCCAGCAGCGGATTGACAAAGAGCTATAACATAACATAGCTATAACATTGCATTCAATTACGCGGGCACTGTAGGTTAAGGTGTAAAATAGTCGTGCGTTTTCGTTAGGCTGTCGAGTGGGGAGTTTTTTTTTAATGACAAATCGGTGCGGTGAATTGAAACGATTCGACGTCCGAATAAGTGATGACGCTAACGGGTGAGAGTGCACACGTGTGTCTATTTAAAGGTCTGATTTGCACGAATGTTTGAACGATTGAACGTTTGATGGGACGATTCTGCGTTTTGAGGAACCGAATGAAGGAATAGCTCGCTCAGTATTTGATGGCCATTCGCTTTTGAGATGAGAAGGAATAATGGAACGATCTAATAATTTAATTCGATGATTCCGTTTTTTGTGGAGGGGGAATTAACGGGCGTTGAAAACTATGTACAGTACTACCATTTTATCTTCTTTTTTTACGCAATAGTCGAGCGTTTGGCGGGATGATGGGGGGTTGTTGTGCGATTAATGAATTGTTTGATAGTGGTGAATAAGTTGTGCCGGATGATTAGGGGCGGCACGGGTGTGGGTGGGAGAATGAGAGGAGGAGGAAGAAAATCCTTTTGGTTGTGGTGATTGCATGTTCTGGTGACATATCCCCTGCATCGTGCCGCGCCCTCCTCCTCCTCCCAGTTAACACCCCAGGCACGGCTCCATCCCCACGTGCCGACTCTCCACACACAGATGCGTGCCTGTCTGGCCCGCCCGCTACACACGATGCTGTATTTCTCTATCTCTCGTTGTCTCTTCTCGGCCGTTGTTGTTGCCTGCTGCCTTTGCGATTCGCTGTGGTCTTTGTGGGGGGGGGGGGGGGGGTTGTTGTTGGGGTTATTGTTCCGTGCCGTTCGTGGACCTGGTGGTGTTGGTGGTGTTGGTGTTGTTTGCGCATTCGTGCGATGCCTTTTTGCGTGGCGCGCCCTGTGCGATTTTCTGCAGTGGCCTTTGTAACATGCTGATGCGTAATTGGGGTGTAACGTGCCACGAACCGGGTGGCGTGTGCAGTATATATACAGTATTTTAAATCTTGCCATTAACAATTCGATGTTGTTACTTGCCATCAAGGGTGTTGTGTGAAGTAATTTGTTTTTATTGCACGTGCGAAGTTGTTTGTATGATCTGGTACTGTGTTTCGTTTATCGTCATCAGCCGTGATCTCTCCACTGCTGGGTGAAGGCTTATTGTTTCCCTCGCCTCCCACCCCATTTTGCCAGTCCTCACGGGGGTCCTAATTTGCTCCAGGTTATCCTGTCCAATAAATAACAATGCCTTGCACACGTAGCAGTCGCATTGTGTCACTTGAGGCTGCTTGCCCTGGCTGCTGTAGACAAAAAAAATGATTTGGTCTCGAGTACAAAAAAGGCATTTGTTTGTTTATTCCCATTTGTTGTGTGCTATTGTCTTACTGTATTGTTTGTAAACGTTGTCTTTGCTCTGCGGTCATTACCGTACTGAGCGGGTCCTAACGCCCCTTTGTTCTGGCGCCCAGAGATGTTCCGTGCGGTGTCTGCCGTAAATAATAATGACGACGACGACGACCAGTGGCGTGTGCAAGAAACATTCTGACTTCAACATGGAACGTGAAACCACTGACTTCCTTTTAACGCTCATTCCATGAACACCCCCCCCCCCCAAAACCTTGCCTCTCATCAGCAGCGCCGTGCCCTATTTCACTCGGCTCATCTTTTGTTTAAACATTTACCGAGTCAGCCGGTAGCCCCCCCCCCCCCCAGTTCGCTCTCCGCCCGCCCCCCCCACCAAACGCCAGGGATTTTGTGGCTGAGAGTGGCTCGAGGAGGGGGGGGGCTCCATTTGCTGGATTGTAATTCGTGCACAGGCCGACGATCTGCCCCCAACTCTCCACGAATGACACAAAGCATATGTTAATGTTTCGGCTGCCTCGGCAGTCCACATGTACACACTCGATGGGGTATATATATGTGTTACTAGCTGTACTACCCGGCTTCGCCCGGGACTTGGATCCACCACCGCCCGGCCGCCTTTGTTTCCCCAGTGGCAATGTTCACACACCACACCATGTACTCGTTTGAGGCTGAGTCGACCTAGGGGAGGCCCAGAAGCGGTTGAAATAATCGTCACCGGTGGTGGCCGTGAGCGGGAATCGAACTCGGGTCGTCGGGTTCGTAGCGCGGCGTGCTAACCACTACACTACAATGTGTTACGCTTCCACATGCGCGGGTCATGTGACAGATTTGACATCGCAGCTCACTTGCCGTGCAAAAAATATATGCATTATTGAGCCCCCCCCCCCCCCCCCAAAAAATATACAAAAGTGTATTTTTATAATTTTTGCATGGTGTACAGTCTGGAAAGTACCCACATGGCAAATTTCCAGTTTGTTGCATGTCGGGAAGTACGCTAAACATTTTGAACAGACACACATTCACAACTTTGCCTTTTATATATATGGAGATTATCCGAAAGAAACTGGTAATGTAGGGTAATACATTGCTAGATGCCCCGCCAATTTAGAATGGAGGCGTTCTAAATAAAATATTTTTTATTTCAAATCCTCCGCAGGTTTCCCACCTCCGCATGTCCATCGGTTCCACATGTCTCCCACCAAGATATCCAAGATCTAGAAGCTTGGGATTTGGCTAATATCCTATCGCCTGTTGAGATTTTTTTTTAAAGAGGTTTTGTTAGATATCAATGGGCTATCTCCTAGAGTGTAATGTGTTGTGGCGTGCTGTAATGTGTCCTCTTGTATTCTATCATCATCATTGGAAGCTCAGTCTAGAGGGGAGGGGGGGGGGCAAGGTGGTTTGGCTTGTTTTAAACTAAAGTTCCACTTCAATGCTGACGGTGGCCATTTTCATTGGTGGCTTTGCCTGGGTGGGAACACAGGTGCACGGAAACAGACCCCTAATCTCGACCTCCACACCCACGCGGCGTGGTCAGCCGGCGACCGCTCACGATCTTAACCGAGCTGTAAATGGGTAAGGTGCGGTGAACGTTACCGGCAACGGCAAAGCGGAGACGATTATAGCAGTCGCCTCGGCAGTGTTAAAATGGTTTAACTTTTGTGTGTCTGCCTCCCATCTCCGTGATGGGAGCGGTTGCACAGCGGTTGGCGCGCTGCACCACGAACCCAACGACCCCGAGTTCGATTCCCTCTCATGGCCAACACCAATGACGATTATCTTATTCAGTCCTGGGCCTCCCCGAAGCTGATTCTCCCTCCAAATGAGTACCTGGTGCGATGAGTGAACATCGCCACTGGGGAAACAAAGGCGGCAAAGTGTGGTGCTGGCCAACCCCCTCGTGTGCCGTTACCGCCCTTCATAGGTTCTCGCTAAGGGCACTTGCCCCAACAATCTGTTAAGGCTACATGGGAGATCTTTGACTTTGTCAGCCTCCATGAAGTGAAGCCCGCGTGTCCGTGTAACCGTATCTTTGTCAATCGACGTTGTTATGTCTGCTCGCCAACCGCCCAAACATAAATTATTAATTCGAGTGCAAACCATTGGCACAATTCGCGTATGTCAGAATAACACCGGGACCAGGAATTTCTGATTGTGGTGCGCAAGCACAATATAAGCACAGTCCTGCGGAGGGAGCTGGTAAGAACGTTGGGTTGCTCGGTCAATGGCCTGGGTCAACGGCGGCGTGGTGTATTCCGCAAATCTGCCCGACTGTGAGGGCGGGCACAAGCCGAAGTGAGTAGGTTAAACGTTGAGTTTTATAAGGGCACCACGGGGTGACCAGCCCCACCCAGCCCCATCCCTCCCACCCCCCACCCAGCCCCTCCCCACCCTCCCCTCTCCACCCAGCCCCACCCCTCTCATTTTTGGATGCACGACGGATGGACAAACACAATAATCCCCTGTTGGGCTGGTGTAACCAGGAGGTTCCTACCAGTACAAACGGCAACAACAACAACAACAAAACTCGACCACGTTCGTCCGGTAACTGAGTCGTTGCCTTTAAACGAAAAAGTATTTCACAGGTGACGTTTCCTGTGATGGCCCTTCTCCACGGCGCACAGGGCTGCCAGGCCCCATGGTATAAAAAAGGTGCAGTCTTCAATCCACTCTACCTCTCTGGCCATTGTCCGAAACGTCACCCATTGTATACTTTTTCCTCTTAAAGCAGGAATTTAAGCTTAATTTTCCGAAGCATTTTTTGTTGATGCGTCTGTGCGTGTGTGTATATGTCGCTGCACGTATGCAATTTTATGCAGGCTCGCCTTCGCGCCTGCGTGTGTGTGCATCTCATTGTCTTTTTGTTTTCGTGTGTGTCTGTGTATGTGTGTGAGCGGTAGTGTCGTGGTTTGCGCGCTGCACTACGGACCCGGCAACCCGGGTTCAATTCCCGCTCAGGGCCAACACCATTGACGATTATCTGAACTGGTCCTGGCCCTCCCCTAGGTCGACTCGGCCTCAATTCAGTACCTAGTCCAATGCGTAAACATTGCCACGAGGGAGACGAAGGCTGCTGGGCGTGGTGCTGGCCGCCCACCCCCTCGTATGCCGTGCCGGCCTTCATAGGTGTTCGCGAACAGCACTTTTGCTAACAGTCTGTATAAAGGCTATATGGGGGATCTTTGTCTTTGTGTATATTTCGTGTAATGAGCTTCCCTCTCCGTGAAGTGTCTTTGTGCGTTTGTATGCAGACGCGCGCGTGCGTGTGCATATTTCTCATTGTTTCCCGCTTGCCTTGCCGCGACTTGCGTTTCTGCCGCTCGTCCTAGGGTGCTGAAGCCACCTGGCGGGGGCTCGAGCAACATCTTTGGACCGGTGGATGATGCAGCGGCGCCGTCAGGCGCTCAGAAACCCAAGAAGACGTACTCCAGCAGCGTGTTCTCGGGCCCCGAGGAGAGCCAGCCCATGCAGCGCCGTAGCAACCCCCCAGGTGCTCCCCCCCCGCCCCCCCCCCCCCCCCCCCCCAACTGTCCTGGCCCCTGAGCCCTCAAACTTGACCCCCCCCCCCCCCAACACTGACCCTTGAACCCCGCCGTCCTGAGCCTAATCCCCAGACCCGATCGCTCCCCTCTCAACCTTCTGTTGCGTTCCCTTGTCACTAAAAAGGGAAGGCGCGGTGTCCGTCACCATTGGTTCAAGCGCCCATTTTTTGTTGTAACCACGTGAGTTCATCGAGTCGGCTTGCGTGTTTGTAACAAGATAATTCTGACAATTCAAGGGACAAAAATAAAACGATGCACCAGCTGTACGTCTAAATTCGGTTGAACCTCCTAGGCAACGCCTGGGCCTGCTCGTTGGCGCACAGATCTCGTCGAACGCATTACTCGTGCTCCACCCGATGCTCTTCCCGTTTTTCTCTGTTTTTTTGGCGTTTTCTTTCCGGAAGCGTACAGTGCCTTCGTGACAAAGGCCAAGAGGCCCGGGCATGAGCGCACCAAAAGCGTGCAAGCGTTTGCCGGATTTTATTGCCGTGTTTGCCCCCTTGGGCTTTGCCTTTTTTTTTTATATAGGCGCCCGCCCTCCGCCGGAGCGACCGCGTACGTGCGTGACACGGCGTGTGAACTTTAGCCAAGGAGTTGAAACTCGGTGATGCGATGGCACAGCCACGGGTCACGGGGGTGCAGGCAGTAAAACAAAAATAAAACCTAATACCCGCGTGAGCGTCCTTTCCTTATTCTCGATATCAAGAACGTGGGTAAATACGTGCCCGCCGCGTGCGGAAGCGGCGCGCATTTCAACCTGCGCTCTTGAAAGTAGAATTTGACAATAAGACGCCGGCGAAATTAGATCATATTTTTATGGCGATTGCCACCCCCCACCCCCCCGTGTGACCCTTGTTGGGTTTCGACACCAACATATATTTAGTTTCATTGAATTGCGGGGGGTCGGGGGTGCTGCCGCGGTGTAATGGTTGGCACACGTGGCTTGCGACCCAAAAGTCACCGGTTCGATCCCCCAACGGCGTGGGAGTTGAAATAACGGGCGCACGTCTCTTACATCCATCGGTCCCCCCGATCTACCCAGCAGTATAAGCAAATGGTCACACCGATATTAGTCATGAGTGGGTACGCCCACCTCTTCGGATACCTCCTGCCAGAGTGGAAGAGTAGACCAAAACACCTTGCAGAGCGACGTGCAGCTAATGCCCTTCCGCCAATGTCTCCACAAGTTAGACACCTATTCTTAGTTCTTTCGGTAAAGTCACGTTGAAGGGAAACAATAAAATATATATAAAACAATCAAAATTCTCACGACGTTTCGACCATAACACAAATGGTCGTCTTCAGGTGTGTCGGTTTGCATAAAGTTATTTATTTTATTATTATTTTATTGTTTCCCTTCAACGTGACTTTACCGAAAGAACTAAGAATATGAATTACTGCAGTCACGAAAGCTTTAAATCAAAATTTAAGTTAGACACCGTTACATCGAAGGCTTGTGAGAGTTGGTGATACCATGGGGAGGTCGTCATCCAGCAGTTGATTGATCATGATGATATATCTTTTATTTGGGTTGTTTGAGACGGAGACATTTCCCCATGGGGACTCTTGCAGTGCAGTAACATCTCGCCGCCCAGGAGAGATAACGTCACAGAAGCACTGCTGAAGTCACTTCTTTACCAACGCTAGGCGCTCGCTTTGTACGTGCTTTTTTTTGGAGGGCGTTTGTCACGTGTCGGTGCAACCGAGCACTTTTATTCTCAAAGCTCTCATTGCTGACCGATCCGCGATCATCAACTAGCTCCAATTGAGAAAGGGCGGTTTAATCGGGGGCAGCTGAAACCGGGGTTCAAACCTGGGTTTTCAGCGGTGCCGGCTCGGTACTCCGACCACAGTACAAGGCCTCTAAGCCACCCAAGCCCCTTCGAGCCCGTGCTTTTTTGTTTATTTGCACGTCGAAGAAACAGCTGCCCCTGACAGCTGTTCAAATCTGTGTGCGTGCGCGCGCAGGTGGCAAGAGCAGTGGCATCTTCGGTGACCCCGAGCCGGCGCAGAAGCATCAGCAGCGCAGCAACCCGCCGGGTGGCAAATGCAGCGGCATCTTTGGCGAATCCCAGGCGGCCGGGAAGCCCAGGGTGCGTCGCCAGCTCGTCGCGCGCCGTCACATACATATGTTGCGTCGCGAGCATAACGTATGTTACGTGCGCGCGTGCGTTTTCAGCTAGCTACGGCCGTCATACTTGGGAGTGTAACGACGCATCAATATGAATAGATTCTCGCACCCATCGTACGCACGGAGAATCGTGCAGGCAATTATTAGTCTGCTTTACCAGTACTTTAACAACACAGATCAGGAAAAGGGCGTGAACATCGATTTCACACAACAGCCATTGGGAACACCGAGAGCATTGACTGAGGTTGTCGTTGTGAAGATTCCCAATTTCAGGTGTGGATAGTGCACCACACATCCACGAGGTGGCTCGTATCAACTCGCGTTCATTAGTCTGCAGTAGCTACAAACGTCGGTTTGCATCACAACTCTGAATCGTGACCGTTCGTCGGATCGCTAGGTGTGGAACAGGTGGGCGGGGGGCGGGGGGGACGGCGACGTAATGTCCACGTGCCGCGGTGGTAACGCCGCCTTGTCATCGTGTGTCTCGCAGGATGCGCAGGACGGCGGCGGTGGCTCCAGGGCTGGACAGGGCCCCGGTGAGACTCCCCGGCGGTTGGCGGCGCCACGCGCTTTTGCGTTTTTCGTTGATTTCCGCACTTTGATGCCCGTGCGCCCGCGCACCGGCGGTTTGCTTGCGTCGCGCTCTGGCGGCGCCCACACTCACGGACGGAGCCTCCCCCGGGGGGCGAGGGCTGGGAGGGGCTCCCGTCCCGCTTTGGCTGAAGGTCACATGATTGCTTGCTGGCACAAGCACACTCCCCCCATGTTCTTCTCAGGTTATGTTGCGGCGATACAATTAGTATTTTTTTAAATAATAAATAGAGCTCCTGTTATTCCCTTTTCAGATAATTTTACATAGTTTGGCCTGTATTCTTAGTTGTGGCTCAGGCTTCGTCTTCTGGCTCAAGTGAGCCTGACGCAAAGCGTTGCTTAACTTGAGACGACTCTGACTGTCGTCTCAGCCATGCTCGGGATTCCACGAACCAAACCTTGTGCCAAGCGACTACTGAGCCGCTCACTCAATGCATTCTTTGAATGCAACTGAACGGCTCAAGCCTGAGCTGAGCCAGGACTACAAATTGGGCTCCAGTGGATGGTCGTGGTGTAGTGTAGGCAGGGGAGAAAAGTCAATAGTTGTGGGTGGTAGTTTTAACACGTAGGCTTTCGCGACCAGTATTATTCAGGTTTTTGGGTTAGATCGCGTTATTTATAAATGTGTCGCCACCCGACACAGCCAATTCGTAAAAAATGTCAGCCTAAAGTAGTGAACTATTTATCTTTTGTCAACGTGAGAACTTTTTTACTGATTGGCCGTTTCGGGTGGTGGAGGGTTGCAACACATTTATAAATAACGCGATCTAACCCAAAAATCTTTATTATGGGTGGTGGTTTTATCTAAATTTTCAATCTGCTGTGGCAAATTGAACCTTGCTGAAAAAGTGAAACCACCTAGTGACTGGATGAAAAGTAAAATTATTTTTAAAGACATTTAATAACCCATTTCATCGGCCAACCCATGGTCACTAATTTGGCACTAAACTCGTTCCACAGTTGCTGACTGTCGGTCATCGTGAGCGAACCGATTTTGTGGGTGGCTCGGTGGAAGTCGCCCTCCATGTGGAGATTAAAATACCAAAACGCCGACGCGGTTTTAAACTATCGGCACGAGATGCAGCGATGCAAACGGAAGTGCAGAATTTAACATTCCAAACCGCACGATCGTGGGGATAGGGTTGGGGGCTGAGCGTGGGGGGGGGGGGCGGCAGAGGCTTGGCTACGAGTTACGGACTGCGGGTTGAGCACTCGGTCCTGCTGTGGTGGTGCCACTTTTTGATTCCCACGTTTATTTTTGCAATGGACTTTGCGGCGTCACGACTGTTTTTATTTTTGCCCCCCCTTTTTCGTTCTAGTTGGCTCATAAGTAGACGCGTGAAGGTAATTATTACGCGCACGGCCTCTCTCGTAGACTCTGCACGCATTCCTCTCCCCGTCCGCCCGCCCGCCCGCCCGCCTTCCCTCCTCTCCTGGTCGCGCAGAACGACTCCTCATCCAGCATGGCCGTAGACGTCGGATTTGTGTTTTTCTTAGTTTTTTTTTACACGCATTTTGTACGAATCGTCGGCATTCCCTCGCTTTTGTCATACCCTCCATTTGACCCATGTAACAGCTGCATGCGTCCACCGTGCCGCGTAGCGCACACGTGCGTCCGCATGTGCGTCCGCACGGGTGTGCTTGCTGCTGAAGGCAAAGAGAAAGTTTACACGGTCCACCTGATGGCTTGCTGTCAATCGCACCCCTCCAGTGGCAAAAGAGGTATAAATGCTACCTCTTTTTTTCCACTATATCTGAGCCAAGCCAACCCGGCGCGGCCAGGTTGTTTTGCCACTGCAAAAGCCGAGCTGTGCCGCTTACGTCACTCAATTAGAGGCTTTGTCAGTGTGCATAACGCCGTGTAATCTATATTTACCCTCGGCGCACTTGCTTACATCGTACGTAATGAATGCGCCATTAGCCCTGCCCCCTGGCGCAGCTTTGCATTGAGCATCCTTTTGCTGTTCGGTTCCGGATTGGCATGATAAATAGCCAGTGGAAAACCCACCCATACCGTGAAGTACCCAGCGCTGGCTTGGATTGGATGTGCTCGTGGTGCTGGCGTCCTGACGCTAGCTCGCATATTTGTTGCTTGCGCCGGTGCCAGGTCTGCCCAATCGAGCCCTCGGCTGGCGTTGTGAACTTTGCCCTTGCCGCGCATGCGGTGCGAGTTGCTTGCCGAGGGTGGTGGGATGATGATGGTGGAGGAGGAGGCGTCGCGTTGTGTATGCATGCCGGCTAACATTTCAGCTCTTGTTGCAAGGCTGGGCGGCTGCCTGGGTTAAATTCATCATTGAGGTTTGCCTGGCTCTGCTGGTGGGCGGTGCGCCATCCATCACCGCGAGAAGCCCCTCAGTGAGCGATGACTGCTGATGCCGCGGTGCGCAGAGCCCCCTCCGATCGTTTGCGGTCAGGGCCAAGTTTTCAGCCGAGATCGGAGGGCCGGCAATGGGGGAGGCAGAGCTCAAGCGTGCCCATTGATACCATCAACTCATTTGGCTTGTTTTGCCACATTCAGCATTGAATGTCCTTTATTTTGCACTTAAAAGTACCTCTTCTGCTCTTCTTGGAAGGTACTTTTTGATATTAGAAACTTCAAAATCTATAATAATGATCTGAGTTGGGATTTAATTGTTGCTGTTATGGGCCACAGTTTTATGGTTTTTAATTTGCAGCCAAACAAGTGAGAGCGCCCATATTCTGCGACCGCAGCTGCCTTTTCCAAGAAGAGAATTAGAATGGAAATAATAACATTTCAAATGTGTTTTTTGTGTAAACATTGTCGGTTTAAGAAGGCTTCACAAATAACTGCCGGATGTCGTGTCCATGACCCAGGAGTAGATGGTGAGAATGGCCAAGGCAGTAGCACCGAGAAGGAGCAGCAGCAGCAGGAGGCGGCGGCGGCGGCGGCAGCTCACGACGACGACGAAACGAAACCCAAGACGACAGAGACTGACGTGGTGAAGGAACCCGTGGACACCCACGAGCCTCGGCTGGGGCCCCCGCCCAGGGCGCAGACTCGCATCAGCCAGCCGCCCGGCGGGAAATCGAGCATCTTCTTTTGCTGAACGCGTAGCAAACGCGGGGCCGGTTGGGGTCGTCACGTGGTTGTTTATTCGGGTCACACCTGACCCCAAGACTGGTGGTTTGGTTACCGGGGGATGTGTGTTAGGCTGCACCACTGCTACGATAGGTAAAATAATAGACGATTGAGGTAAAATTCACGATCGCAGTTTGACAGGGTACACGTTAACAAGAATTTTGGGAGGTGTTAAAAGTGAAAATGGGTGTTCTAGAACCAGCTGTGCCCGAGATCGGCACTTGGCCATCGATCGTAAGGTGACGGCGCTGGGGCAAGTCGCGTAGCGGAGTGTACCGGCCCATCCTGGCAACCAAACCGTCGTCGTTTCCAAGGATCCATCTGTCCCTTCTGCCCTGATGGATCCCCGAGTAACTTGATTTAAACAAATTGGCCTTGACAGAAACTGTCAGGCGTATGAAAAGCGCTTCGAACATAACGTTAATAATTGATGTAAAGTCTGGTTACTGTTTCTGTTGACGTTTTGGCCGTAAAAAAGGCTTCTCCATAAAATGCGCTGGCAATCGTTCAGTCCTCGGCTGGATCTCTGTGCCCAAAGCTTCCTACACGCACGCTGCCTGGTGCCTTAAACCCACGCAGCTGTTCTGTGACGGGTTTGCCGTTGTCACATTTCCAATTGAAAGCATGGCAAATTTTAATGGGCTCGAACGCTGTGACGGTATTAAATGCATTCATATTAATCGGCAGCCATTTGTACGCGCTTTGATTTTTGTACTTTTATTTTTTTAAATTCTATCTGCGAAGTTGAAGCGTTGCGCTAACGGGACCACGACTTAACCTTTTGAAAGATTTGGTGAAAGAGAATACTTTGTAGAATTTAAGAGGTGACGGAAAAAGTAAAATAAACTGGGCAGGCCGAGGTTCGCTCGGCTTGGTGCTGATATTCTCCTGCGTTTGTTTACATAAAAAAAAAATGTGACGCTTCTTCTCTCCTGGCAAACGTAAAGCTCGCGCGCGTATGCGGCAGCGCGTTCTCTCACTGCCCTTCCCCCCCGCTGCTGCCCTCGCTGCGTTTGGCCAAACTCGCCGCACCTCCCACGCTCTCAATGCTTTGCTGTGCCTGTTCCTGTGCCGTGCCGCCGCTGCTGCCCATTGCTTGCTTGCTTGCTTTTGATGGCCGCACCTTTGCTTGTGTCTTGCTACCAAATAAAGCTGCTGCATTTACTGCAAAATGTAATCGTGTCGGTTTGTGTTGGTCTATTTTCTGTTACAAATAAATAAAAAAAATTCTGCCTCTAATAAAAAAGTTTTTTTTTTTAAATAGAGGCAGATCGTACGCTGGTTTGACGATTCGATGGGTAAGGAAATGAACTTGGACAGGACGCGTCGCTAGAAGGGATGGTGGTCAGTGGTCGAGACGAACAGTGGGAGTGGAGGCCAAAAATGAAACGTTTAAGCAGACTCAACCGAGGAGATGGAGCGACGAAATCGGGCTGTATACAGGTGCTGGGTGGATTATTACATTGCAAGATCGCGAAAGGTGGCAGCAACTGTGGTGGGATGCCTCCATCCAGCAGTGAGTTGATCAAGGATTGATCATGAATTTACAGCGAAAGGCCTGTTCGTGCAAAATGTGTGCTGGCAAAGGAGATCTAATGATGTAGATGCTTACCCCCGAGTCCTCATTACTTTGATAATGCATTGTCTTTGAGCTGTACGCCTTTTGTTGTCCTCTGGTCTCGCATCAATTGAGACGAGGCTCAGAAAGCCGTCTCTGGTGTGGTTTCAAGGACAATGCATATATCAGTGTTTTTTGTTTGCATTTTGACCACAAGTATTGTGGGTAATGTACACATGATTCCTTGTAAAAAGGTTTCAGTTTTGTTGCCAGAAAAAAGGGTAAAAACCCTATTATATTTTGGTACTGGCAAAGGAGGTCTAATGTAAATATGCTGGTTTGGACAATTTTGTAGTTGGTCGTTTCTTCAGGGAGATTGTCTTCGACCATGACGTAGAATATTCACCACTTGTGTCAAGTTCGCAAGTGTCGACGAGTCGCCCCAGGAAGACAGCCTCTTCAGGGTGAAGCACACATGATTTAATATAATTATAATAACTTTGCATTCACACCATTTGCTATAAGTCACTTATTTTTTATCTTCACAGGTAAGGCCCACTGAGCTATGTAGCTCTTTTTCAAAAGCGACCTGGCCACAAATGATAGCTCAACGAATTGGTTTATTGCGTGGGAATTTATAGCAGCCAAATACTCTAAATGCACGTTTCTTAACGTGCAGAGGAAAACCGGAGAATTCATAGAAACATCCACGGGGACAAAGACACGCAAACTCCAAATATACAGCAGCAGGTGTCAGGGTCGGTATCGAATCCACGACCTCCTGTATACCAGGCGAGGTACTTTGACATCTAGCCACCGTGGTGAGTGTAGTCTGCAAGTCAAGGGGTGATGTTGTTATCTGGTGTCTCCAATTTAAGTATTTTTTTCAAACTTGGACCGTAACGCTGCCACATATCTGCCTAAACTCTTGATATGTAACATCGCGAGAGCTTTGACGTCCACTTGGTGAACGGATGGTGCGCAGAACGCACAACGTTATGACAACATACTCCTATACTTACAAACGAGTTAGGTTCCAGAGATCTGTTCATAAGTCGATTTGTTCGTAAGTCCAACTTTTACACCTGTCGATTCCAAACATGATGTACGGCATGTACACTAAACACAGGGAATGGCTTTAAAATTACTGTAGATGACACTGATTCTTCACGTTCTGCAGATGTAGATGCCACTGGTTCTTCACGTTCTGCAGATGTAGATGCCACTGATTCTTCACGTTCTGCAGATGTAGATGCCACTGATTCTTCACGTTCTGCAGATATAGATGCCACTGGTTCTTCACGTTCTGCAGATGTAGATGCCACTGGTTCTTCACGTTCTGCAGATGTAGATGCCACTGGTTCTTCACGTTCTGCAGATGTAGATGCCACCACCGCCATCTATTGCGCGGCGGTTGAACTTACGACCCTTGGTCCGAACAGGCAACTGTACATAACGGATCAGGTTTGTTTGTTTCTCTGAAAGTTCGTAAGTCGAATGTTCGTAAGTACATGAGTCCCTGTCATACCGACAACAACGCCCTATCCACTTACGAAGGAGACCATCACAGCGATATAAAAGAAAAAAAACTCCGCTCCTGTTGAGGTTGTCTGCTGCCTTGCCCGCCTGAATCACAAACTGCGAGTGTCAACCCATAGCGGTTTACCCGCAGGCAAGATTCGTCCACTAGGGGGCGATGGGTCGCTGCCCCCACCAAGCAGTTGGAGATGAGACATTATTTTTTTTTTTAAACCTTTTATAAATAATTCAGTTGTGTTTAAAACAGTCAAAAAAAATACAGGGTGCTTATTTTTTTTTAAAACACTTATACGGGACTATCGTTTTTAATGGAAAAAGAACGTAACATGATAATAAATGTATATTAATAGCTTCAAAAAGTCAAAGAGTCTCCACTAGTTCCGCATCATTGTCAAGACGCGCCTGGAATCTCCTCCAGGTGGTGGCCCGAAGGCAGCACATTTCTTGCGGTATTTGTTGCAAATTATCAGACGTGTTCAACATTTCTGAAGCACCCTGTAATGATTCTTTTCAACGTGAATTGCCTAATGAAGATGACATTTTAAGTTGTTGACATTAGACACCGCCGCAAACGCCACGGTCTGATTTGTCCCCCGGGGAGGTCTCGGGGTCCGCCTGTGATAGGCGTCCTCCGAGTGAGAGGTTTTCCCCTCGTTCGTTGCGATTATCAGCTTCTGGCATTTCAGCCACGGCGTTCGGAGACCCGTTCAGGGCGGTGAAGAAGGCGGCCGTGGCCGCAGTGAGACGATGCCACGACGCGAGGTGGCACTGGTGCAGACGCAGTAGGTCGCACGGCCTTCGGCAGCGTCAAAAGCGTTGTGTGGTGTGGACTTGGGGGCTGCATGGGGACAGCATTTGAGTGCTTTGTTGTTTCGTATTGTTTTTAAATGCCTACCGTTGGTAGATAAGGAAGTTATATCACTTTCACGGGAAGGCCATTATAACAGGACGAGGTTTTTTTTTTCTACATGAGAACACCAACTTCTCAGAGGTCACTCACAACAGCCCCACCTAGTGGACATGTCACGGTTTACCCCGTAGTCTTGTGCAGGGAAACAGAGTGTTCAGGTCCATACGGCGTACAGCCGTTTCAATACGGGCAACAAATAAAATAATGCGTGTCTATGTGTTTGTGTTTCTTCCCTTGTGATGATGGGACTTTGTAGGACGAACGTTGAGATTTATAAGGGGTACGGGGATAGTGTAGTGTATAATAGTGTAGTGTATAGTGTAGTGTATAATAGTGTAATGTATAGTGTAGTGTATAATAGTGTAGTGTATAATAGTGCAGTGTATAATAGTGTAGTGTATAGGTCGACCGACCCATACGAACGAAATGAAGTCGACACAAACGACGAAAATGATGAAGAAGCAGGAGAAGAGAATGAAGAATAAGATTTAATAATAGGGTTTTTCCCATTTTTTTCTGGCAACAAAACTGAAACCTTTTTACAAGAATTCATGTCTGCATTAACCACAATACCTGCAGTCAAAATGCAAACAAAAAACATACTATGATAATATATGTGGCATTGTCCTTGAAACTGATTGGTCCACACCAAGGGACGGCTTTCTTTTGAGCCTCGACCCAATTGGTGCTCGACCAGATGACGCCAAAAGGCGTCACACAGCTCAAAGACAATGCACTATCAAGCACCAATTGGGTCGAGGCTCAAAAGAAAGCCGTCCCTTTGGTGTGGACCAATCAGTTTCAAGGACAATGCATATATTATCATAGTATGGTTTTTGTTTGCATTTTGACTGCAGGTATTGTGGTTAATGCAGAGATGAATCCTTGTAAAAAGGTTTCAGTTTTGTTGCCAGAAAAAAAAAACATGGGAAAAACCCTATTATTACATTTTGGTACTGGCAAAGGAGGTCTAATGATAAAGAATAAGATTCTGATGAAATCGAGGAAGCGCCGCTGACCGAAGCAGTCGACCAAATACAATCCGCGCTTGGATTCGCGCCGGAAGTGGAGGGGGCGGGGTTTGTGTGTGTGGGGGCGTGGTTTGTGTGGGGGCGGGGTTTGAGAGGGGGCGGGGATTGAAAGGAGGGGGAGGGGCGAAGGCGAGCGAGTGGCGGGAGGCTCCGTGTGTGCTGGGCTAGCGGCCGAGCCGTTCGATCGTCGCCTCGCGTTTTTTCTGTCGATTGTTCGGTTTGTGGTTTTCTTTGGCGGGTGTTCATCTGCCGTTGTTTGTTCTTGTACCGCGCGGACTGTTTAACGATCGAGAGTCGGTGGCGGAGTCGTCGTGAAGGGGCGGGCGGGCAGGGCAGGGCAGGCGAGCGGGCAGGCGGGCAGGCAGGCGGGCAGGCGGGCGGGCAGGGCAGGGGGTGTCGTGGTGAGGTGCTGAGGGTGTTGTGAGGCTGTGGTGAGTGAGGTCTGTGTAGGGTGGTGAGGGTAGGGTGGTGAAGCTGTGTGTGAGGTGTGTGCATGGTGGTGAGGCTGTGGTGTGTATTAAATGTTGAACTTCTTGGGCACCGTACGTAGCCAAACCGTGCTAATCGGAGGTGCGGGAAAAGGTTGGTTGAGGGTGAGCGTAGGGGTGGTGAGGTTGTGGGGAGTGTGTGGTGAGTGTGAGACTTGTGCAGGGAGTTGAGGTTGTGTGGCGAGTGTGACGCGTGGTGAGTGTGAGGTGTGTGCACGGTGGTGAGGGCGAGCGTAGTGTGGTGAGGCTGTGGGGTGAGTGTGAGACTTGTGCAGGGTGGTGAGGTTGTGTGGTGAGTGTATGGTGTGTGCATGGTGGTGAGGGCAGGCGTAGTGTGGTGAGGCTGTGGGGTGTGGTGAGTGTAAGGTGTGTGCATGGTGGTGAGGGCAAGCGTAGTGTGGTGAGGCTGTGGGGTGTGGTGAGTGTGGTGAGTGTGAGGTGTGTGCACGGTAGTGAGAACGAGGGTAGGGTGGTGAGGCTGTGAGGTGAGGGTGAGGTATGCGGTGGTGAGGGTGTTGGGTGGTTGTGTGAGGTTGTGGTGTGATGATGGTGCAGAGTGTGGGAGTTGTCAGGCTGAGGATGGTGAGGGGTGGAGGGTGAGTTTAGAGCGAGGAAGTTGGATGGTTGAGTGTTGTGTGAGGGGGTGTATTATAATGTCTTTATGTTTTGTGTACTTAGGGGTGGTATAATGTCAGAGTACATTGAGTGTGATAGTCATATGTGTGTATGTAATGGTAGTGTGTGTGCGATGGTGTGTTATATATGCTGGCCTTCATAGGTGCTCGCTTACAGCACTTGCCCCAACAGTCTGTGACTGTTGGGGCAAGTGCGAGGAAGTTGGATGGTTGAGTGTTGTGTGAGGGGGTGTATTATAATGTCTTTATGTTTTGTGTACTTAGGGGTGGTATAATGTCAGAGTACATTGAGTGTGATAGTCATATGTGTGTATGTAATGGTAGTGTGTGTGCGATGGTGTGTTATATATGCTGGCCTTCATAGGTGCTCGCTTACAGCACTTGCCCCAACAGTCTGTGACAGCTATACTGGGGGATGTTTGTCTTTATCTTTGGTGTGTATGATGGCCGAGTATGAAGACGCAGGGCACACGGTGTGTATGCAGGTTGAGTGCTACAACAGGCGTGGTGGGGCTGAGCTAAAGTGTTCCGTAGTAGTGATGGTGAGGCGTGCCGTGATGCACACCCGTGGACAGAGCGAATGGGTTCAGGTCATGGGGTCGGCAACCAGAACGGAAACTTTTTTTTTCGAATTCGATCAAACAAACTCAATATTTCAAGAGCCGCAATGCACGTGATGAATACGAGACGGCGGTCCTCAATAAACAAAGTTACTAAGCGGTCCGCGGGTTTGTCGACCCCTGGGTTGGGGGGGGGTGCACCCCCAGGCTGACGTGAACACGCCTGGCTGTACTCTTTGATTCTTTTGGTAAAGTCACGTAGTTAGAAATAAAATAAATACGTGACTTTACCGAAAGAACCAAAGAGTATGGATTCCTGCAGTCACAAAAGCTTCAATTCACGCCTGTCTGTGTTTGTAGCAGCTGAACCGTCTGGCCCGCCTGCCCGCACACTCCCAGCAAGATGAGCTTTCCTGCCCACGATTGGAAGGAATTTGCGGAGAAGGATGTGGACGAGGAGGAAGAAGAGGCGGCGGAGGGGCAGGGTGCGTATTTTTTTGTGTATAGTGTGGCTTCTCCCACCTCTTCCAAGACGTCTGGCCAGCATGGAAGAGTAGGCCAAATACGCTCTAGAAGGCCCTCTCTAGAGCGGCTTCCTCGCCCTGGTATGCAAGAGGTCGTGGGTTCGATCCCGACTCCTGACATCTGTATATTTTGAGTTTTCATGTTTCTCCCCATAGTCGTGTGGATTTTTCTCCAAGTCCTCCAGGTTTTCCCTCCACATTTAGAAACATGCGTTTTGAGTAATTGGCTGCTATACATTTCCAAACGATAAGCCACTTCAATGGGCTATCATTGTGGCCAGGTGACTTCTGATATAGTTCAGTGGGCCTTACCTGGTAAAATAAAAAATAGTTGAAGCAATTGCAAGACTGCACTTTTTTTGTGTATCTTGGGTCGGTGCAGGTAATGGGGGCCCCTCGGTCAGCCGAGACAGCCTCGTGTTCCTGGTGGACGCGTCAGAGGCGATGTTCATCAAGGAGGAGGACTCCGAGCATAGCCCCTTTGAGATGAGCATCAAGGTGAGCGGATCTGATGCCACGGTGGCTAGATGTTAACTCCCTCGCCTGGTATACAGGAGGTCATGGGTTGATCCTGACGCCTGCGGTATATTGGGAGTTTGCATGTTTTCTCTCTTCCTGTGGTCGCATAGATTTTTCCGGTTTTTCTCTCCACATTTATAAACAACATGCCATCGAGTATTTGGCTGCTATACATTTCCACGTGATAAGCCACTTTGTTGAGCTATCATGTTTAGCCAGGTTGCTTCTGAAACAGAGCTATAGAGCTCAGTGGGCCTTACCTCGTAAAATAAAAATAGCCTAGTTTTTCTGTCTTTTGCAGGTGCCATAGCCGAGCTGAACAAGGGCAATTGCCCAAAACGTCCCCTGTTTAGGCCACGGTATAATTGACGAATGTTGAGTTTTGTTGTTGGTTGCGCATTACTACAAACGCAGCAGCAGCAGCGGCAGAATGATTGTTTCAATGAAACCAGGCGGCACGCTTTCCATATCCGGCCCCACGGGCCAAAGGTTCTCCCACGCCTGGTTTAAAGTTATCTTAGACATCCGAAAAATATAGATAATTAAAAAGGGGCATTTTTAATGTTTTTATTGCCCCTATTGCCCGTTGTGTTGCAAATTGCGATATCGGAATGATGTAATGAGGCGAAGACATTTCCATTCAAAACTTGCACATTGTTAAAGCAGTTCAACGCCACCTCCGGCATCAGGGTCCCTGCCTGCCCGTAACAACTTAACGTTTGCTCGACCCCCTTGACTCCCTGGCCCCACCGTGCAGTGTGTGCACAGTGTGTACCGCTCCAGGGTGGTCAGCAGGGAGCGCGATCTCCTGGGGCTCGTGTTCTTCGGCACAGAGAAGCACACCAACGAGCTGTTCAAGCACGTGTACGTTTACCACAGCCTCGACATTCCCGGTGAGCAGCTGGAGCTGCACCCGCCATCGTCACAGTCATCATCACTTTGATCACTAATACGTAGATTTCCGCGGTTGTGCTGCATATCTCTTGCTGCGTGTTCATTGTGTAAATATCAGCCCTGGGGAGACAAAGGCGGCCGGGCGTGGTGCTGGTCACCCATATTCTCGTGTGCGGTGATGACCCGCCCATACTGGACATCTGTGAAAAAGAGCTTCATATCTCATCGGATTCCTCCAGTCTATATAAAGATTCTGTTTTTAATAGGTGCTCTTTAACAGCACTTGCCCTAACATCCTGAAAATGCTATACGGGGGATCTTTATCTTTGTGTGTGCGCTAGGCGCAAGCCGCATCCTGGAGCTGGACCGGCTGACGAGCTGCGACGTGCGGTCCAAGGTGGAGTCGCTGCTGGGCCACTCGACCGACTTCTCCCTGCGCGACGCATTCTTCGCCTGCTCCCAGCTCTTCAGCGCCTCCAAGGACCGGCTGAGCCACCGGCGTGTGTTGCTGCTCACCAACCAGGACGAGCCGCATGCCGACAATGCGGAGCGAGCCAAGCTGGCGCGTACCAAGGCCGCTGACCTGCGCGGCATCGGTGAGTCGCCTGCCACCGTGGACGTGCCGATTCATCGATTACACGTTTTTTTCCTCTATGTTCGTGGTTCGACCGTGGCGAGATGTTAATTCCCTCGCCTGGTATGCAGGAGATCGTGGGTTCAATCCAAACCCTGATGCCTGTATATTTGTAGTTTGCATGTTCTCCCCGTGGTCGTGTGGATTTTTCTCTCCGGGTCCTCCGGTTTTTCCCTCCACATTTAGAAACATGCATTTAGAGTATTTGGCTGCTATAAATTCCCACATGATGAGCCACTTTGTTGAGCTATCATTTGTGGCCAGGTCACGTCAATAAAAGAGCTACGTAGCTCAGTGGGCTTTATCTGGTAAAACAAAAATAGCTATAGTTTAGTTTTAGAGTGAACGACACAGAAGAAACGGAGACACAAAAGCACAAACCGAAGACAAAGTACAACCGAGACGAAAAAAAATCATCGATCCGTGACTTTGAATCGTGACAGTTCATTGATACACGGACGGATAGGGATCAATTATAACACACGCGGGTCACCGTTGCCGCCCTCCATTATTCACACACGAGCCTCAGGAGTCGCATCGCGAGTCGTTGGCGGCTGGCGACGAGGAGCGGGGGTGGCGTGAGGCCGCGTTTGCCACGAGCCCCGCCCCCCTCCGCCGCGCGTCGCTGACGCTTTTGCGCCCTGTGCTCGTGGCCAGGCGTGACGTTGGAGGTGCTGCCGCTGGGCAAAGCCGGCGGGTTTCGCATGGACGCGTTCTACCGCGACATCGTCAGCGAGGAGGAGGGGGGCGGGGACCCCGGAGCGTCGCGCGACCCGGCGTGTCGACTCGGCGAGCTCCTGCAGGTGGTGCGCACCAAGGAGTACCCAAAGAGGGCGATGGCTCGGTGGGTTCTCATGCGCCACGGGATGAGCGTTTGCCGGCCGTCTGCGTGTGTGATTGCTATTCTATTTTGTGTTTAGTTTTGTTACTCTTTGATTCTATCGGCAAAGTCACGTAGGTATAAAATATTTTAAGAGTATGGATCCCTGCAGCCATCAAAACTTCAAAGCTAGATTGTTTAGTTTTGTTGTCCTTCCCTCAAACCTCCGACGAGCACGGTTGGTTACGTACGGTGCTAAATAAGTTCTACATACGAATGGCGAGTGGTAGTGTAGTGGGGAGCGGTGGTGCAGCGGTTAGTTCGCTGCGCTACGAACCCAGTGACCCCAGTTCGATTCCCGCTGAACGGCCAACATCGGTGACGATTATCTGAACCGGTTCTGGGCCTCCCCTAGGTCGACTCAGCCTCAAAATCTAGTGTGATGTGTAAACATTGCCACTACGGATACAAAGGCGGCCGAGCATGGTGCTGGCCACCCACCTCACATGCTGTGTTGGCCTTCATGGTTGCTACTCGCTAACAGTACTTGCCCCAGCAGTCTGTTCAAGGCAGTATGGAGGTCTTTGTCTTTGCAGTGGTAGTTTAGCTATTAGCGCGCTGCACTTTGAACCCAGCGACCCTAATATGATTTCCGCTCACGGCCAACACCAGTGATGACTATCTGAACTTGTCCTGGGCCTCCCCTAGGTCGACTCAACCTCAAATGAGCACACGGTGCGATGCGTAAACATCAACACGAGGGAGACAGGCGGCCGGGCATGTTGCTGGCCACCCACCCCTTCGTGTGTCATACCAGCACTTGCCCCAACAGTCTGTTTAAGCTACGTCTGTCCTTCTTGTTCATGCGTGCGTGCACCAGGCTGCCGCTGAAGCTGGGCGAGGGCTTGAGCCTGGGCGTCGCCGTGTACACGCTCACGCGCACTGCCCACAAGTCCTTCCCCGTAAAGCTATACCGCGAGACTAACGAGCCCGTCAAGGCCAAGAAGCAAACCTTCCACGCCAAGACGGGTCGCCTGCTGCTGCCCAGTGACACCAAGAAGTCACAGGTGAGAGGGCGGGCGTGGCGAAGGTAGGTAATATTAACCGTAAACTACCGCGTCATCTCTTCACATCGGAGGTTAAAGATCCCGTGGCGATGTTCATAAAGAGTAAACATCACCACTCGGGGAGACAAAGGCGGCCGCGGGTGGTGCTTGCCACCAAACCACCTTTGTGTACCATATCGAGCTTCGTAGCCGCTCGCTAGCAGCACTTGCCCGCAGCAGCCTGTTAGGGCTACAAGGGGGATCTTTTGTTTTTGTGCGGTGCGACATCAGGTGTACGGCTACAGACAGATCGTGCTGGAGAACGAGGAGGTGCAGAAGGTTAAGAAGTTCTTCGAGCCGGGGCTGGTGCTCATTGGCTTTAAGCCCATGGAGTATCTCAAGAGGCATCACCACCTGCGTCCCACGCAGTTCATCTACCCCGAAGAGAGCCTCTTCACAGGTGTCCAACCCTAACCCTGACGGCCGGGATGCACGGGAGGACATTTTACAGGATTATATGTGTTTGTGTGTACATGTTCATGTGCGTTGGCGCGTGTGTGCGTGCTTGTTTGGGGAGCAGTAGTTTACTGATTTGCGCACTGCTTCACGAACCCTGTGACCTGAGTTTGATTCCCGCTCACGGCTAATATCAGTGACAAATATCTGAACCACTCCTGGGCTCCTAGGTAGACTGAACCTCACATTAGTATTTTGGTGCGGTGTGTAAAACGTCAGTTAAAGGCAGCTGGGCATGGTACTGACAACCCTCCCCCTTGTGTGCCGCGCTGGCCTTAATAGGCACTTGCTAACACCACTTGCCCTTAGTCTGTTAAAGGCTTCACGGGGGAATCTTTCCTTTGGCTGTGTGCCACCGTCACTTAGTTGCGAATGGCAGCTTATTGTGTGTACACGTATAAGTGTTCGAGTTGAGGTGTGGGTGTATGATTGTGTACGCATGTGCACGCATGTGCATTCGGTGTGGGTGTGTGCGGACGCGCGTGTGTGTTGTGTGGTGGCACGTGGGGAGCGATAATGGAGCGGTCAGCGCGCTGCGCTGGGATCCCAGCAACCCGAATTCGATTCCCGCTCACGGCCAACACCTGTGACGATTATCTGAACCGGTCCTTGGCCTCCTGCCCTAGGTTGACTCGGCCTCGAATGAGTACCTGGTGCGATGTGTAAACGTCGCCACTGGGGAGACAAAGGCGGATCGGCGCGTGGTGTTGGCCACCCCACCCCCTTCCTCGTGTGCTCGCCAACAGCACTCGTGCCCCAAAAGTCTGTTAAAGGCTACACGGGGGGGTGGGGGGATCTTTGTCTTCTTTGTGTAGGGAGCGGGCGTCTCTTCACGGCGCTGCTAACGCAGTGCCTGAAGCGCGGCGTGTGGGCGCTGTGCCACTACACGCCGCGCCGCAATGCGCAGCCACGCTTGGTGGGGCTGCTGCCGCAGGACGAGGTGAAGGAGGAAAACGGCACTCAGGACACGCCGCCCGGTGAGAGCCGTCGCTCGCCGTCACGCTCGTGTGGTCGCGACGGCCGTTCCTCCAGCCGCTGCGTTCGGCGCCATTCAATCCAGGAGTTCCTTATTGCGTTGTCTTGTTTGTTCTGTTCATATAACCTTGCTCACTTCGAGAAATTGAGTAACTTCTCATCGAGTACACCCTCAGTTGTGCTGCTGCTAGCTGCGCTTGGCATTTTTTTAGGTCTGTGGACCTGTTACTCGGCAAATGTGATCAAATATAATATTTACGTCTAAATCGTCGTATTGTTAAATAGCCACCACGCTCGACCTTCACCGATTGTTCGCACCTATTTCAGCTCTAGTAGCGTTGATTCTTAAATGATTGTCGGGTTAGGCCACATTTATTTGGCAATATCTGTTGTAAACTCCCCCCCCCCCGCCCCACACCTGACAAAGCCAAACTAATGAAATTGGCACTTGTACAAGCGATTTAATGTGCCAACTATTTTTGGTTCAGCTCACTGATGATTGGAATAATAATTCCCACAACCCAATTCAGCAATTAGAGACGATGTTTCGCTTTGAACTATGCAAAGCATCTTCAGCACAATATCCAGAAAGTCAGAAAAATATTTAAAAGGCAGAATATAATTATTTTTGTTGAGGGCCAGTTGGGGGCTTTGGGCGTCTGCTCAGCAAACCCCATTTAATATTAAAACTACTAAACAATTTTTATTTTACCAGGTAAACCCCAACTGAGCTGTACCATTCTTTTTAAGAAGCGACCTGACCACAAATGATAACTCAATGAAGTGGCTTATCAAATGGAAATTTATAGCAGCCAAATACTCTAAACGCGTGATGTTGATTCTAAATATGGAAGGAAAAACCGGAGGACCCGTAGAAGAATCCTCACGACCACAGGGAGAGAGACACGCAAACTCCAAAATATACAGCAGGCGTCCGGGTCGGGATGGAACCCACGATGCCCTGCATACCAGGCGAGGGAGTTAACATCTCGCCACTGCGGCGCCCCAACCCCCACCGCTGGCGCGCACAATGCCGAGCGCAGGCTTCCACATTCTGTTCCTGCCGTTCGCCGACGACGTGCGCAATGTGCCGAAGCTGGAGGGCGTTGCCTGGGCCAATCGCGAGCAGGTGGACAAGGCCAAGGCCATCGTGGAGAGGCTCAAGTTCACGTACCGGTGAGGCAGGGGGGGGGGCGGGGGGTGAGTCGAATCCATTCCCAGCTGCTCTCGGAGGGTTTGTGTCTTTGTGACACCGCGCAAGACGGTGTGGATTTTGATAGCGTCTTAAATGCAAGTGCATCTCAAAGATGCTGCACGGAAAACGGTAGCGCATTTTTTATTTTGTAGAAAGAGGAAGAAGCAGTCCGTCATAAGCAGAGGAAAAAAGGTCTTGGGCCCTGGGCCTGAATGGGCAGAGGGTCTAAAGGTGACATTTGCATCACCTTTGGTCTGGAAGTGTTGTGAGCGTAGCAATTTAATTAGAATTTATGAACTAGTAAAATAGCCCGTGCATCTGATTCAGCGTGTAAAAGGTAAAGATGAATTATTCATGGGCCATATAATAAGCGATCGATCTATATGTATGTTTCTTTGTGTGTTGAATGTCTAGACCACTCCACCAAATTCTACGAATGCGATAAGTTAAAATGGTTAAAACGTGCATCATAGCTAACTCTTAGATCCATATTCTGTACTCGGTTCCTCCAGAATCGGTATGTAGTGTTTCCTTGGCCGTTTGTCACATACCTGGTGTCCCCTCTCCTCCGAGAGGCGCTGCCCCATCTATATTTGTGTCTGTGTTTCCCCCACGGCGGCAGGAGCGAGAGCTTTGAGAACCCCTCGGTGCAGCAGCACTACCGCAACTTGGAGGCGATGGCGCTCGACCTGGAGATGCCAGAGCCCATAGTCGACTACACACGTGCGGGCACCCACTCGCTTGCTCACCCACTCATTAGATTTCCTTGCTCCACCACTCACCCACTTACCTTCTCACTCGCTTACCCTCTCACTCGCTTGCAAGCTCACCCACTTGCGTGGTCACCCGCTTACCGCCTCACTCTTTCGCTCGCTCGTCCACCCACCCGCTCACTCTCCCACTTACCCGCCCACTCATTTGCTTATCTATTCGCTTGCTCAACCAATCATCTGCCTAGCTGATCACCCATCAACTTGCTCACACACTCAGCCACTCACCCTTTTACTCATTTGCCCACTCAACCATTCACCGGATATCTTGTTTATCCATCACCCATTCACCAGCTTTCCCACTAAACCAACCGTCTGCGTGTGTGCTTTTGTGCGCGGCTGTGTATCTGTGCGTTCTGCCCCATGTCTTGTCCGTGTGTGAGTGCACCTGCTTGTGCGTGCGCATCTGTGCACGCATCCATGCGAGCGCGTGCACCTGTGCCTGCATATTTATGCATCTGACCATTGTTTTTGCATTCTTCGTGTTTGTATGTGGTCCTGTGTGTGCATGCGCATGCGCCTGTGTTTGTGCCACAGGGCCCCCCGTGGAGCGAATCGAGGAGCGAGCCGGCACCCTCATCAGCGAGTTCAAGGAGCTCGTGTTTCCCCCGGACTACGAAGCGGGGCAGCCCAGCGGCGTCAAGCGCAAATCGGGTGAGGCCGGCCGGCCGACCGCCCCCCTCCCACCTTTCCCCTCCCCTGCCCCCCTGCTGCCTTCCAGCACCCCGTTTAGCCTGGTACTGGGTTTCTAGTCAGGAATCCTTCATCACTTGGGATAAATGCGCAGAGAGCGCCGGACGAAAGAAATCCCAGTGTAAACAATATCCGAGTTGCAAAGGCTTCGTGGCATCGAGCCACGTTTCCTGTGCACGCGACGCAGCCTGGTCCAACACGTATGCGGCCTACGAGAGCTGTCTGCGGCCGGATGAGTGAAAAACTCGATCAATTGAGCGAGGTTTATCGTGGAGCGACAGTCTCATGGAGGCTATGGGACAGGGAGGAAAGGACCCGGAGAGGGACAGAGGCATAGAGAATGGCAAGACAGAAAACATGGAGATGAGACGTTGTCTGTCAAGCGATTTGGTTTGAAGCCTAGATATGGAGAGTAATGACGACAGTGATGATGATTTTCATCCACGTGTTGCCGATTTGACCGAGGGCACCAGCTCCTCGGCAAGAGGCAGCCTGCTGCTAGCCCATATCGGTGATGCAGGCGTCAGGTGACATCACTTAAGCCTGTGATGAGTCGCCCCACCCCCTCAAATGTTGAGTCGCAATTCAAGAATTGATTCTCATGTGTTTTGTCTTATTTGTTCAGTCTTCTTCACCCCATTAGCCCAAATGCACCATTAGCATGTAATCTGGGATAAATCCATAAAAATTTCTCACGTACGCAATTCGACGCCCGCGTCGCGAGCGGACGGATCGATTTGAACCGATGGCTTCGTGCCTACTCGCCAACCACCCACCCCTCCCGTGCCAAGTGACCTCTGCTAATTTAAATTTGTATTAAATTGGCACCAGCGGTGAGAAAAACGGAGAAGCCCAAGGTGGAGCTGGTGCTGAGCAACGAGGACGTGCGGGCGATGGTGCTGGATGGCTCGGTGGTGCGCCACACCGTGGCCACCCTGCGGGACATCTGCAAGCGCTTCCAGCTGCGCCACCCGGGCAGCAAGAAGCAGGACCTCATTGACTCCATCACCAACTACTTCAGCAAGACCGAGCCGATCTAAGCTCACGGCGACGTGGGGTTGTCCCCTGTCTCTAAAGCAGAGGCCATCGCGGAACGGTGACAAGGCGAGGTGGGCATCGTGTAACCTGTGCACGTGGCGCTTGGCGTTAGGGATTCGGAGTTAAGGGGTCGTGTTGGGGGTTAGGGATTCGTGTCGCTGGTTGGACGTCGGAGTTAAGGGGTCGTGTTGGGGGTTAGGGATTCGTGTCGCTCGTTGGAGGTCGGAGTTAAGGGGTCGTGTTGGGGGTTAGAGATTCGTGTCGCTGGTTGGAGGTCGGAGTTAAGGGGTCGTGTTGGGGGTTAGGGATTCGGAGTTAAGGGATAGTGTTGGGGTTTAGAGATTCGTGTCGCTGGTTGGAGGTCGGAGTTAAGGGGTCGTGTTGGGGGTTAGGGATTCGGAGTTAAGGGGTCGTGTTGGGGGTTAGGGATTCGTGTCGCTCGTTGGAGATCGGAGTTAAGGGATAGTGTTGGGGGTTAGGGATTCGGAGTTGAGGGGTCATGTTGGGGGTTAGGGATTCGGAGTTAAGGGGTCGTGTTGGGGGTTAGGGATTCATGTCGCTCGTTGGAGATCGAAGTTAAGGGGTAGTGTTGGGGGTTAGAGATTCGTGTCGCTGGTTGGAGGTCGGAGTTAAGGGGTAGTGTTGGGGGTTAGGGATTCGTGTTGATGATTGAAAACCGGAGTTAAGGGGTAGCGTTGGGGGTTAGGGATTCGTGTCGGTGGTCGGAGTTGACTGGATAGGTTTCTCGGATTATGGTTAACTCGTGTGTAGTTTGTGTTAGTTTTTTTGTCTTTGTTAAACACCTGGGTAAACAAACGTGTTGTTTAAATCTCCAGTGTTTGCCAAATTAGTGCACGGACGATAAACATTTCTACAAACATTCATTTTTCACTGAATGTGGTTTAGCCTTTTTTCCATCCAGTTACTCGGTGGGAACTCTTGTTACCCCCTGGTTGGGGTTCTGTGCAGCATGTCCAGTCCCTGCGTCCATCATTTCATTTTTGCATTTCTACTTAAAAAATACATGTTCAGCCTCATTCCCGTGTTGTGATGGTGAAACGACTGCAGGCGTTTTGCACGTCGCGATCGTGCGTCCGTTCGTTTGGCGGCCCGCAACAATCACACCAGACTCAGGACATTTGCGTTGCGTCCAAACGTTTTATTCCCCGGAGCCATTGTGACCCGTCACCTCCATTAAAGTGCTTTCCGGAGAGACACGTGTCTCATTCCCTGTCCGTTTGGCTTCACTCGCGCACGAGTAAGTGGCAAAAAAAATAACGGCGCTGCACTGTTAGCGCCAAGACCCAAGCAGACGACGCTCGTTGCGTGGTGTAGCCTCTGGCAGTAGCTGCGTCACAGCCGAAGACGCAAAAGCTGTGCGCCGGCCAACCCAGTGGAGCTCCTTTGAGGATTCCTGACATCGCGAATGTTTTAAGTGCTCCTCTCGACTTGGCTCTGCCGTTATTGTGCAAAATCAAGCGGCGAATTTTCCCCGACATCTCCCACGAGCCAAGCTGTAGCAAAGCGAGGAGACGATGGTGTCGGAACGCGCCAGCGGCCTCACTCGTTCTCCACGCGCAGCAGAGCTCCTGTCGTCGTCACGATCCTGCATGAGCCACAGGAACCAGTAGCAAATTCCCTCTCTTAAATCGTGTTTCATACGCCCTCGTGTCTTTAATTGTACGGTAAAGTCTGCAGGTAGCATCACCTGTGTGGCTGCTGTAGCCAAAGGGCAGTGTATTTGTGCACGTGGAGGATGGATGGGGTTAGGGTTTAGCGTTCGTGGTTGGGTTAGGGGTCGCAGGGTTAAGGGTTAGAGAAAAAACAATACTACCAGTGTTTGACAGGTTGAACCAGTGCATTTGGCAATATTGGAGTGCAGTGGTCACTCCCCGGGACCAAGGAGTAGCAGTCCATGGGGCAGGAAATCACCGTCAAGGGTGGTGCTCACTGACCGCTTGACGGCCTGCGCACCCACGGCGTCGTGCACGAGGTAGGGGAGGCCGAGCTGCCCGGCCGTGCGCATGGTGCGCGCCTCCAGCTCCGCTTGCAGCAGCTCACCGCACCGTGACTTGCGGATTGCAGCCAGCACCGCCTTGCGCCCTGCCCACCGCCCACACCGCACAGAGTGACACGGGGCTGTGGCTGCTGTAGCTTCCTGTGGCTATATGCATGTTGAACTTATGTCGCACTGTACGTAGCCAACCGTGCTAATCGGAGGCGCGGTGAAGGACAACAAACTAAACACAAAAAGCAGTGTGGCTGATGCAGCTGCTGTGGCCAATGCAGCTGCTGTGGCTGATGTAACCGTTGTCGCCACTGTGGCTGGTAAAGCTGATACAGCCGATACAGCTGTTGTGGCTGATGTAGCTGGCCTAGCTGCTGTGCTTGACTTCGCTGTAGCGGGCCGTGTCGCTGCTCGCATAGCCAGTGCTGACCTCTGGTGAGATGTTTGATGAACTTGCCGATGCCAGGGATGGAAAGCCACCAGCTGCCCACATCTCGCACCGTGAGCAGCCCGGCATTCACGAGCCGCCTGCAGAGGAGAAAGGGACGGCACGGTGAAATACTGAGTGGGGGGGGGGGGGGGGTCATGGGAATCCTGGCATCCCACCACCCCCCTTCGTGTTCGTGAGCAGCGGACCGTCTGCACTTTGGGTTCATTTAATCGGCCGATGACAACCTGTGGAATTTTTTGTCCAGTCTCAATTTTGACTTATTTAGTCATTCTCTTAGTCCAATTGACTTAAGTAATTAGCTGTTATTTAATGTTGAAGGGGCAGTTACCCTCCACACCCTCCCCCCCCCCAATAAATGGGACAGCCAATTGGTGAACTCCGTTAACCTTATTGATATACATACATAGCCAATTACCATTTTTGGGCATCCTCGGCATACTAATGTCTAATAAGTTTACTAAATTATTTTAGTCTGCGTCTTCATTCAGACAAGTTCATATCGTCTAATAATCACGCTTTGTTGGATAGTCCTGTCATCATGCTTCATGATATTCGTCCGCTCGTAGTCACCGTTGACCAAAATAAAATAAAAACCTTTAGCCAACGAAAACTCTCGTCACTTAATTCCGCAACGGACAAAACGACCACTCACGTGATGTCGGCATCGCGGAAGGAGAGGTCGTGAAGCAGGCGAGCGCGGGAGACGGCGGGGCCCTGCGCGGCGCCCACCACCTCGTCCAGGAAGCGCACCGCCACCGCCTCCCACGGGCGTCCTCGCACCGTCGCTCGCACGCGTTCCTCGAAGTCGGCGCGGAAAACGACGGCCGACGTCTGCTCGCCCACGCCCAGCGCAAACACGCAAACCTTCCCGTGCTCGCGCAGCTCGTTCTGTAAGGGAGGGAGTGGAGTGGCGTGAGGAAGAGATTGGGGGAGATGAAGGATGAGGGGGAGAGGGGTGGGAGGGATGGATACGTGTGGGTTCTGTTTTATCAAGTGAATGTCGGTCTGGCCGAGGGACTCGGTGAGCCCACAATGGTCGTGTCTGAGTGCTTGTGAAATGTGCATTTAGAGTCTGAGCCCCCGTCAATCGCTAAACCAGGTTCGTGGGTGGTGTGCATTTCACAGGACAACCTCTTAGCCGAACAAAAAAAACGGTGTACCTTTTGAAAACGGTGCACATGGTGTATTTTTGTGTCGCTAAACAACCTCCTTTCCATATCAGGGGGTGCATTCCCCACGTTGGGTACCATTCACCAACCCTACACTGACGGGCATGGCGAAGCACAGTCACACATTCTCCCATAGTGGAAGTCTGTCTCACCAGCTGGCGGTCGGCGGCCGTGCGGTCGCTCAGCACACTGTAGAGCTGGTGCTGGAGCACGATGGGTGGCAGCCGGTCCTCAAACAGCTTGCGCGGGAACAGATCGGCCAGGTAGCGCAGCGCAGCCTCGGTGTCGTTTGGCACCTCTGTCGGTGGCACCACAGCGAGGCCACCACAGTTGGGCGGTTATGAAAATGTATTGGCTTTCTTGTTATTTTCTCCCGAATGAGTGCACGTGATTTTGAATTATGTTACTTAATTGTCCGTGGAACAAGTATTAACGATTTACCTAAATCATATCCACGTCTCCTTTTGACCCACGGAATGCACGAGGCGGGAAAGAATTTTAACTCGTGATCCCAAACCGTGACACTTCATCAGAATCGAGCAGAGTGAATTGCTAAATGCGTAGCGAATGAGCCAGCCAGCATATCGAACGCATGGCTATTAGCGATGGTCGCTGAGCTACGACGCATCCGCAAGACGAACTGACCACCAAAAGAGGTCTCGAGTGAATCAATCCACTGACAATCGCGCGCTGCCTCTTGTATCAGCAACAGCTGTCCATGTCAGTTGGAAGACGCCTCCGACTAAAAGCGGCGGCGCCAAATATGGAACCAGGAAAGTGGAGACAGTCCCCGTCGACCCGGTGCAGCTTATTTCACTCATTGATACAGTAACCACACGAGGTGGTAAAACTTCGTGGTGTTTTGCTGAATAAAAATATATATTGTGGCAATTGACTCGCGTGAATAATTACCCCATAATTATTATTGACCAGAAAAAAGCAACTGGGGTGGCAAGCAGTGGCAGAATGTTTTGCATACTGCGCAAAGAACCTGCCGATTTGAGTTTTAATCCCAAAGATGACGAATACCAGCAGTGATACCTGGATCAGTCCTGGACCCACTTTTCACCAGCCTGCACTGTTCAGCATTGTATTTGTCATCGTGCGAAGTTAAAAGGTAAATTTTACTTGCAGCCCTTTGACAGTTCACTGTTGAATCGAGGTCTTCCCATGCTGTGTCAGTCAATGGAGTTGTTTTTGACCATACTTCACCAGGCTGGTCAGTGCAAGTCGGAAACTGGTCCTCGCCTCCCCATACGGAACTCCACTATGACGAGCGTGGTAAAATATTGTCAAACATTTCCCCAGGGGTACGAATAGGGTTCGGTCGTTTGGAATGTAAATAGGACGTTTCTGTTTTCTTTCATATCGTGGGAAATTTATCGGTAACGTTTACTTGATCACCTCGAGGTCGGTGAGCCAGTGATAGGCTGGGGTTAGAGAATGTGGTTAGGGGTAGGAATCTATTGCAGCGCTATTTCTCTCTTCTCCCCCCTCCGGCACCTCCGATTAGCATGGTTGGCTACGTACGGTGAGCGAAAGCAGTTTCAACATACTGTAGACACAAGTACGTACCATCGATGGGAAGGTCCGCGCCGTCGGCTCCCCACAGCTCGGCGTCCCCGCGACTCTCGACCGCCGGGCGCGACCTCTTAGCGCGGAAGGCGTCCGGCAGCGTGGTCCGCTTGCGGCTCATGGGATCGCTGCCTGCCTCCAACCGCAAACACGCACGTTCGTGACAGCGGTCACACCAACAACAACTCAGCCTCGTGGCGAACGCTGCACTTACGGCAGAGTCACCGTTGTTCCAAGACAAACGTGAGGGTCATCACTCTTTACTGTGACGTCACCACCAACCAACCAACAACCGCCATTCGCCACTAAGTGGCGGTGACGTCACCACGACGCTTGTGCCAGGCTATGTGCACCCTGAGGCCACATGAAGTGTTGAACGCCCGCTGGCAGGAGGTCACGGGGCAGACCCAGGTGCCACGGGTCGACTGACTGAGATGACTGGCTGATGCACCACCTGTGCCCCCTACTGTGCCAACCTGCTGTGCTTTAGCCACCCGGCGCTCCGCTCGTTGTTGTGAGCGTCGCTCCTCCGCCCTCCGTTGTTGTTGGAGGGCGACTACCTCCAACTGCCCAGTAGCATCCTTCACGAGCCTCCTCTACAGAGGCCGATCTTGACGCCGCTGGTACCAGTCATCGGCAAGTCCACTCAGCTCCACGTCCTCCTGTACCACATCACTCCATCTCTTCTCTAGCCCGTGCCGCGCCCGCTTAGCCCCCTCAATCGCCTTTGGTTCTACGCAATCTTGAAGCCGTGGCACGGACGAACAAGCGATTGTCATGCACCCCTGTTACAGTCTCTACATCGTCATCATCGCCACCCTAGATTTCACCCTTTGTAGTCGACCTCTGGGGTGCGACTTCAGTCTTCGGTAGCCCGCCCTCCATCCTCCCCCCGCTAATATCGTCCCATCATCCATCGCTGAACTGCATCGTCCGAATAGGATCTAAACAATGCTTTTAATTCCACACTTCAACAATGCTTACCGCCACCCTGCTGCAGGACGGTACTAAATGATGCGTCCAAACGAATCCCAGCATACTTCGAAAAATAAAGAGGCGATATTTTTATCCCGTATTTTGAAGCAAATGGTTTGGGGGGGGGCGTGCCAATATTATGCAAATCTTTATTGACGCCGGCAACAAGTATGGGGTGCGTCTTACTTTTCGAACGGATCTTATAAACCCGAAGATACCATAAATCAGCTCCGGTCCCGAATCCCCGGCGCGCTTCAGGATTTTGTGACACGCGCAGCGATGAACGCAGCGAAGTTGAACCGAATGAGGGCAGCAACGCGTTCCCGGGCACGCATTTAAGTTAATAACGTCGATCAAGATCATTAAATCGGCCGGTGGGTGCCGTCAGGCGGCTTACGTTGACCGTCAAACTGGAGCCAGAACGCAACATTGGCCTGGGCCACTCGCGTGTACCACTCAGGGCCTCCTCCCCGCACTGCACAGGCGCCGCGAGCTCACCGCGGTGGCTTTGGCCAGTGGCTCGGCTGCGCGTGACCGGAGTTTGTCGACTCGAGTTTGGGCTTAATGAGAGGGAGGGAGACTAGCGAGGAGGAGGAAAGGAAGAGAGGAGAGCGAGGAGGAGGCGAGGAGGAGGAGGCGAGGAGGAGGATGCGAGGAGGAGGAGGCGAGGAGGAGGAGGCGAGGAGAAGGAGGAGGTGAGCGCCCGGCGACCGAGGCGAGACGCCGTCTCGTCCGCCGCTCGGCCACGCGTCAACCACTTCCGCCTCTCGCGCCACTTCCTGCCACGTGACGCAAGGTAACCAACGGCGACGAGGGAAAACATTTTTTTTATTTTCAAAGGTAAAATTTGTTTTTACTTAAAAGTCAATTTCTTGAGTGGTTGTGTGAATTTGTTCAATTTATTTTCACCGAGTGGTAGTAAAATAAATAAATAAAATGTTGTCGATTCCCCCACCCCCCTGTCAATGCAGTAGAGTAGGGGGCAAATCAATGTCGCCGCATCAGAGCAGTGACAGATTTGCACGTGGCAGAAGAAGACGACAAAGTGGTGGTGATGATGATGACGATGGTGATGTGCAGGCAGCGATTAGGAGACTGGCACTATTTGGACACGTGTCTAGGGATGGACAACAGCAATAGGATAATTTTAAAGTTGTTGTTCGGAAAGATGGAAGTAACGAGGAAAGAGGGGAAGACACCTCTCGAGAGAACGGCTTCACGACGACTTCATTAAGAGATTGGTGCAGCGAAATTGAGTTTTCAGGTCCACACGGCGTACAGCCGTTTCAATACGGGCACACAAAAAAATGTGTCTATTTGTGTTTCTCCCTTGTGATGGGACTTTGTAGGATGAACGTTGAGATTTATAAGGGGCACTGGGTGACCAATAAGGTCTGAATTGGTCTGTAATAAGGTAGGGCACTGGTAAGGGGGTTGACAGGTATGAAAATGTGGTGTCAGAGAAGATGTGGGCACTTCTTGAGCATATTGGCACTGCAAGACAGAGAGGAAAGTGGAAACAACAAATGACGAAATGTAAAGTGGACACATCTACGGGATATCCGCCCGTGGATCGTGATGATGATGTATAATCACAATTCAGTAACTTGCGGTGTAATTTGGCAAATGCGAACCCCTGTATACGGCACACATTTGTTTATACAGCACAATACTCTTGCGAATGAGGTCACGTGATCTTGAACGTCCCACTGTGACGCAGCCGGCACGTGGCATTTATTTTACGGTCAATTCACCCGCAGTAATAACTGGGGCGGCCACTGGATCGAACCGGGAACCTCTCTGCCTCTCCCTCTCTGATTGGCTGAGAGCCGTGGTGTTATAATTTATTTATGTAGTTTATTGTTAAAAATTCGGTCACAGTCCCTATGATCACTGTTACTTTGCTTTTATGGATTTTATTTTGGTGATTTCGAAAACGTTTTTTTGCCCATGTTTTTGTTTATTGTAGTACGGAGTTAGACTGATGGCCTTAATCTTAGTTGTCTTGTGGTTGTTGTTATTTGACTTGCATCCCACTGGGATTTTTGCACACAGCGTTGGTGGACGGTGCTATTTCAGGAATATTTTGATTGTTTTTTTCCTGGATTTTCTGTTTGCACAGTCACATAATCACTTTAAGATGTTTTCTTGTTCATGTTTTTTGTTTGTTGAGGTTGCACCCGATTCAAGAGCCGAATGGCTCACAGGGCTATACCAAAATAAATAAACTATGAAATAAACTAAACTATGCTGCTGCGGCGGCGGCGCGCGCCGATTGGCTCAGCGCGAGCCGATTGGCTCAGCGCGCGCCGATTGGCTCAGCGCGAGCCGATTGGCTCAGCGCGCGCCGATTGGCTCAGCGCGAGCCGATTGGCTCAGCGCGCGCCGATTGGCTCAGCGCGAGCCGATTGGTTGAGCCCGCGCTTTAAAAGGCGGCGTGCGCTCGCTTCCCAGCGTCTCCACCGCTCGCTGGCATCGTTGTGTCACGTCCCTCGGTTTCCCGCGCTTTTCTCTCGTCTCCTAGTGCTCTGAGCCGTAGCTGCCGCCGCGAGAACCCTGAGGTAAAACAAACAAAAAAAAACTGCCGCTTTTATTTTCAAAGGAAAAGAAATACGTGAACCGTTTAAGAATGTGATTACTCCGAACGCAACGGGGCCAATTTTTATCGTACGACAAATGTATAAAGTTTTAAGACATTAAATGTCGGTTCAAAAACGCCTGGGGGTCAAACGTGCTCGTGCGTACAAGGCGTATTTTATGTATTGGGCGCCGATTTTATCTTTGTAACAGTCGCTACGCCAAGCGCTTTAATATTAACAGTAAGTGCGTCCGCTTAGCAAATCTTCATTTAAAAACATTGGGCGCTCGCAACCACCGAACAGCTATCCGCGGTTCTTGGTTTTCAATGCCCGCTCTTCGCGTTGAGTTTCTTCTGAGCAATAGCGGGCCCCAAAGCGCCGAGCGGCCGGAGACGAAGTTGTTACTTCTCTTTGGTGTTGTTTTAAATTAGCGTTAATTCAGAATCGGAATCTTGATTTAAACTTGAGAAATCCGATTGAGCTAATGAAGCCGCTTTGTGCGCAAATGTCCGGCAGTGTGCGGGTAAGAAAGTTACTACGGTACAATAAACTATACAAAAAACAACTCCCCCCCCCCCCCCCCCGATAAGAGTGCAAAAATGATAGGAAAGGTAAGCAAATCACTAAAAATACATAAAATAAAGTACATCAGTTCAAATTGCGTTATTGCATCAATTTCCCAAGCTCATGCCAGGCAGCAAAACAACAGCGAAATTCCTATCATTATTTTTGAGCAAAGAGTTATAATTATATGAGCTTCGGTGGCGAGACGTTTGCGAGGGAATTACTAAAGTGGAGCATTCGGCGAGTGAATGAGCAGAAAGAGAAGCTAGGATCGAGACCGTCCCTTTTGGGGAGTTTGTCGAGAGATTTGCCCTCGCTTTATGCGGTTGATGCGTTGTTCCAAGTACGCACACGAACCGAATGGGCATGAAACGAGGGTGAATCCTTTATTGTGCCCGGGAATAAATCGTATTTTACGACGATTTAACATGAATTGGTCTTAAATTCCGGTACCGTACCGTGTACTGGATATCCACAGAACTGTGGCAGTCAACCCGTTGACCGCAATCACCTGGTGTCGGTCACACCTTAGGCCGACGATGTTTGTCCATGAAGAAAATACTGCTTTAGATCCCCAGGAGGTTCATAATAGGCCGATGTATATGTGTTGGTATATGTTATTATTATTCTTGTTGTTGGCAAAAGTATTTCTTTGTCACTGTTATTACTTGGTTCAAGACTGCATGATAATATGAATCTTGTAATCTGCAGCAGAGACCACGCGGTTTCTTACTCTGCGTCTGCAGGGACAGGAGTAGCCAAAGCACCCTCTTATTTATAGAACTGTTACACTTCTCTTAAAAACCATATGCCTTGCTATTGCCAGTCTTGGTCACGGGGTCTTTCACGTGAACTCCACAGCAGAGACAGCACGCTGTCTGGTCCAGAAATAACGGAGCTTTGATGGAAAGCGAATCGCTAACCCAGTAGACCACTAACCCCAAATGGATAAACAGCACTTGGCTTAGTAATCACCATCGCCGAGGCTCATCCGCTTCAGAATGACGGCTACTCTGCACGATCCATCTCATTTATACACACGAGCTGATCTCGTCGCTGATGTCTCCTCTCGGATGTATTTTCTCCTTTGGCTGCCAAGGTTATCCGTTTGGCAATAGTACGGTGATTTGTATATAGACACATCGGAATAATCACTGCTGTTGTCTGCATATTTAAAAAAAAAAGTTTCACTGGCCCCAGGCTGAAGTGAAAATGGGTCTCTAGGCATGGCATAGCCATTTCTTGAATTGTAGTCACATGAGCTTTCATGCCCATACAGCAGATTTTAACCGTGCAGCCTCAGCCTACCCCGATTATTAGTTAGTTTTCTTTATTTCAGCCTTATGTGTTTTAATTCAGTTAGCCGATCCGTCTGTGTATTCTTAGACTCAAAAGATTGAACAAAGTAATAATGCACGAACACGTAAAATCGGTTGTTAATGGTTAACTAAATAACCTCATCGGTCTGTCATGTTGACAATCGGAACTAGTACAGATTCGCTCAAAATAAATTTGAAATTGTACTAATTGCATATGGTGCTTCATTCTGGTTTCTTAACATTTTAGGGTTAGATTTTAGTTTTTCTTGCACAAGTGGAAAGTTCATAATAAAATACATTTCTCCTAATAGATATATATTTTTTTACTCAACACATTTGTCAATAACACTGGCCTTAAAATGAAATATATGGCCCTTATTAGAATGTTCCTATAAGAAGGGTCATTGTCCAAATGTCACCTAATATATAATGTGTATGTTTTCCCTTTAAAGCAGTGTTACCGATGAATGCATTTCAAAGATTTTTGTTAATTGTGTTTGTGCACCATTGCCAAAGCAGCATCACCAAATCATCTGATAAGATCTAGACTTTATATTTCCTATGCTGCTCATAAAACATTTAAACAGCAAGTTTCTGGGTTCACAGGGCCAAAGTTAGGGTATAGTGTCCATGCTGCCAATAATTGACTAAACAGCTTTCGCTCTGCACCGTTTCCTCTGTGTACTGGTTGCTTGCCGTGTGTGCCTGCTGTCTTGTATGTTGTGTGTGTATAGTTATGTTTCTTCTGTGTACTGTGCGTCTGCTGTGTGTGTTTGAGTGTATGCTGTACGCTTGCGAATCGTGGACCCCCCTAATGGAACATCTTCGCCGGTTAGAAACATTTAGGCTGGCCTGCCTACGATCCATCCTGGGTTTAACCAGACTGGATTGTGTGAGGAGCTCACAAATCCTTGAACGATCTGGGCAAGGTCCCATCGGTGAGCTCCTCCGGCGGGCAAGGCTGCGATGGCTGGGTCATGTAGCCCGCATGCCCAGCCACCGCATGCCGAAACAGCTTTTTTTCGGCCGGATCGAGGGGGCTAAACGGGCGCGGCACGGGCTAGAGAAAAGATGGAGTGATGTGGTACAGGAGGACGTGGAGCTGAGTGGACTTGCCGATGACTGGTACCAGCGGTGTCAAGATCGGCCTCTGTGGAGGAGGCTCGTGAAGGACGCTACTGGGCAGTTGGAGGTAGTCGCCCTCCAACAACAACGGAGGGCGGAGGAGCGACACCCACAACAACGAGCGGAGCGCCGGGTGGCTAAAGCACAGCAGGTTGGCACAGTAGGGGGCACAGGTGGTGCATCAGCCAGTCATCTCAGTCAGTCGACCCGTGGCACCTGGGTCTGCCCCGTGACCTGCCAGCGGGCGTTCGACACTTCACGTGGCCTCAGGGTGCACATAGCCTGGCACAAGCGTCGTGGTGACGTCACCGCCACTTAGTGGTGAATGGCGGTTGTTGCTGTATGGCTGATTCATGATTACTCTGTGATCTCTGCAATGTGTGTTCTGTGTGCCTGGGTCATTGTTTTTTCACAGAGACTGCCTTTGGTTCTTTCTGGTTGAGTCGCCCAAGTTATTAATGGAGTCACACTCTGTATCCGGGAATGGGGTTGTGGCCATTGGCGTGAAGAATGGTGATGCCGAGCTCTGGGCCTCTCATAACTCCATGATGCTGGAGCCTCTGAGCAGCAATGACACCGAGGCGGGTCACCCACAATTCACCACACTCGCCCACAGTCAATCGTGCTCTCACACTTGCTCAGAGTTGATGAGTCACCCTCAGTTGTCCACTCTTGCCTACTGGCAAGTACACTCACTGTCAACCACACTAATTCACAGACAACCAAGTAGATTGCATATTTCCCCATACTGCCAAAGAATCCCCAGACGCTCGCACTCATCCACGGTCATCTACATTCACCCATTCACTGACTGGATAACGATTTCACCATTACCACACTGAGCCAGCAAATCACATTCACCCAGTTAGTCTGCCAAACACCTCTGCAGTTGCCCACGTTCTTCTGAAGTTGATCACATTCAATAACTTTGGACTACACCCAACTGTGCATTTAGTCACCCTCACACTGACCCATGCATTTGCTCACAGTTTTGCCCACTTTCAACCATACAGTGGTCTCACTAACTTGTTTGCACTTTTGCCGTCTTGTACCCCAAGCCATGTCAGTTACTTAATGAGAGCATTTACTTTGCCTATCTGCATATATGTTTTTAGTTTGCTGTTATATGTTGGCAGCATTTACTTTAGGATAGTGGGAGGTGGGTATCTGACCTGATTAAACTGACCAAAGTCTGCTGATCCACAGTGGAACAGGCATAAACACGTGGTCGTATTGGTCTAGCTTACCTTGGAGGAGGAGGGGGGTTGCATGTGGACAGGAGTTAAAGGTTGCAATGTGCTGAGGGTGGGGACCTGTGCCTGCACTGCCATTGGCTTTTGGCTCCAGTCATCCCATTTATCGGTCACTTTTGTTGGACACCCGCCAGTCAGGTCCACTGCTGTGAGGCATATTTGGCTTTGCACATTAATGTGCAAATATTATGTTCACAAAAACATGGTCAATGAGATTATGAACTGCTGTGTAAGTTGAAATTTCATCCCACTGTCTTTACACTCTGCTATGAGAGGCGTTTGTGGCCACTTGTTGAATGGAAGCCCCTGGGTAAATTTATATGAATGGCAGTTGTGTAAAGTATAGTGTAAAAGATGTGTGTATGGTATATTTAGATGTGTCTGTATATATTATTTGTGGGAAGTAGTAGCGTTGTGGTTAGCACAATCTGCTCTGTACCCGGTGTTCCAGGTTTGATACCCGGCCACACCTCAGTGGTGATGATCCAAACTTGTCCTAGGCTTCCGCTTGGTCGGCTCAGCCTTAAATGAGTACCTGTTGCGGTGTATAAATGTTAGCGGTGGAGAGACTAAGGCAGCCGAGCGTCGTGCAAACCACACCCCCACTCCCTTGTGCGCCGTGCTAACCTTCATAGGTGAAAACTAACAGCATTAACCCCAACAGTCTTTACAGCTGTAGGGGGGGATCTTGTGTGTGTGTATACAGTACAGTGTATTTAGCGTATATGTATATGCATGCATGTATATATATATGTGGCAGTCATGCCCGTTAGTCCATTGAAGACCTGAAAAACGTGCATTAGAAGCGCTGTGGAGTAGTTTCTGATGAAAGCAATAGTATAAATGCTATTTAGTATTATTATCTGACCATGTGTCCGCTGCTTCCCCTGGTCCTCGGATTGTGCAGGTGTTTGACATCATCGTGCAGGAGAAGCGGCGCCAGCGGCGCGGCCTGGAGCTCATCGCCTCGGAGAACTTTGCGAGTTGCGCCGTACTGGAGGCGCTGGGTTCCTGCATGAACAACAAGTACTCGGAGGGCTACCCGGGCTTGAGGTGTGTGCACAGCGCTGTACACACACCAGCACTCTTTTTTTTTTTAAATAAAAAATTGTGATACTGTATTTGCAGTACAATTATCGAAAGCTCAACACATCCGTCAATATCACTGCCTTAATGGGAACCAAAAGAACATAACGGCCCACATTCTAATCTGGTAAACTATAACCTGTGAAGGGAGGCCGTTGTTTGTTCACAACATGGGTTCTTAATTTTAAGGAGCGTTTTGTAACGAGGAGATGGCACCCAACAAAGGTTTTTACACAGAATTGTTCACGAGCCTAATTGCTGTACTGCTATCGCCCTACCACCCCGTGTTGTGTGGTAAGTGATTGATACATTTTTTTTTACTGTTTCTTGACCGCAGGTATTACGGCGGCAACGAATATGTGGACATGCTGGAGCGGCTGTGTCAGAAGCGAGCGCTTCAGCTGTATGGCCTCGACCCCCAGGCCTGGGGCATCAATGTGCAACCCTACTCAGGTGGGCACCGCCACGCTCGTACGCACCGCTCGAGCACTATCGCTTGCAGCGCCTCTTGTGCCCGCACTGCGCTCACGAGCACTTCACATGGACATAATGGTTAAATAATTATAATACAAATTTTATGCACACGAGAAAGGCCTCACTGATGATCCCTGAGCCCAGACCAGATATTTCGGTCGTCATCAGTCGTCAGTACGAGCTGAGGTGGTATAACTATTTTTGTTACAATTGTCTGACTGTGGCCAATAAAGATGAGTTGTGTGATAATTATTTTAAATAAGTGGGTTAGGAAATGTTTACTTATTATTAGCCATATTGAAAAATGATTAGCCAGATATGGAAACGAGTATCATTTAATATCTGCTCCGTTGAGTGGTACCGAATTCTGCTATGACCCATGGACTGAAGCTGGGACTGTGCTTACGCCTTGTGGGCGCAGGCTCCCCAGCAAATTTTGCGGTGTACACGGCGCTAGTGGAGCCGCACGGCCGCATCATGGGGCTGGACCTGCCGGATGGTGGTCACCTCACGCACGGCTTCATGACTGACAAGAAGAAGATCTCGGCAACTTCCATCTTCTTTGAGTCCATGCCATACAAGGTGCTGCCTCTCCTCCAACCCCAGCTAGCTTGCTTCCTTCAGTACCTTGGCAACTTGAGCCATTTGCCAAAAATTGCTTTATCACTACCATTCAGGATGGCAAATGATTTTCTTAACTTTGTTAAATCTCAAATAAAAAAAATATGTATCATAGAATGGTCACTGTGGTAGATATTTGAGAAAAAGGTTGTTAAAGGAGGTTATCTTAGTCTGCTTGACAGAATAGCGTTGTGGATATGACAATTAAAACGAAGTGTGTCTATAAAACACAGTATACATTCGATAAGCTTTCTGCAAATGGTGTTTACGGGTAGCATTTGGCACCCCAGGTGGTTCCGACCAATCCTTTTGTCTCTCATAGATGTGGATACTTCAGTTTGGCAAGTTTGGTACAAAGTAATCGCTGGCAGTCCTGATGAACTCATTGCTAATGACTGTCTTCACGAGCGGTCATGATTGTGAAGATGATCGTGATAACGAAGATGATTATAAGACGGATTTGCGGATATTGGCGAATGATGGAGGTGGTTGATAGCGCCGTTGGTGGTGATGACGATGATAGATGATGATTTGGCGAGTCATGACGATGGTTGGATGATGATGGTGATGATGGTGACGATGATGACCACGTGGGCGTTAGGTGGACCCGGTCACGGGGCTCATCAACTACGATCGCCTGCAGGAGAACGCCCGTCTCTTCCACCCAAAACTCATCATAGCCGGTGAGCGCAATCCCTTCGGTTTCACGAACCCTTTGCCATCAATGAGCGTTTGTTTAGTTTTGTTGTCCTTCTTTAACTGTAAAAATATGGTCAATCAGAGGGACCATTCCCCAAAACATGAGCTCATATTTTATTTCTACTTGTATAAGGCATTGTTAATAATAAGGTGAACCGTTTTTATTTGTAATGTAACATCCTGCTGGATGGTGAAAAAGTTGGTGCATTCAGCTCGCAATTGCAAGTGGATGAGATAAAATACCAGTCTGGGAGGTCACCTCAGTCGTTCACCTGAAGGGGTGACCACAGTTGAACAAAGACTAGATTATACTCTTTGGGTCTTTCGGTAAAGCCATGTAGATAGAAGAAAAATAATAAAAATCATCAAAAATATCACGACGTTTCGATCGTAACACAAGCAATCGTCATCAGGTGAAAAAATACAGCAGGAGAACTGCTGCAGTTCTCCTGCTGTATTTTTGTTGCGATCGAAACGTCGTGATGTTTATTTATTATTTTTATTATTTCTATCTACATGGCTTTACCAAAAGGCCCAACGAGTATGAATTCCTGCAGTCACGAAAGCTTTAAGTCAAGAAAGACTAGATTGTAAATAAATAACTGTAGCATAGAATTGGTTATCTTGTGGATTCACTGGCCTTCTTCATTCGAGTGTGGAATTTGTACCCCCGGCTCAGGGTTGTAAACAGAAGATTGAAGCCCTATGCTCTTGATTGGTAAACCATTTTAACCTCGACAATTGAAAGTCTTGTTCAAGGTAGACCTGCGGTACTAATAAAATGCAATACACATGTTAAAAAGGGGTCAAAATATTGAGCAAAACAAAGACTGGAATATATAAGAAACAAAAAGTAACGGTTTACAACTTGCCAAAATATATTTCGAAAAACTGAACACGTGAATGCAGGCATCAGCTGCTACTCGCGCAACTTGGACTACGCGCGCATGCGCTCAATCGCGGATGAGAACGGCGCCATCCTCATGGCGGACATGGCGCACATCAGTGGGCTGGTGGCCGCCGGCGTGGTGCCCTCGCCTTTTCCGCACTGCCACGTCGTCACCACCACCACCCACAAGACGCTGCGCGGGTGCCGCGCCGGCCTCATCTTCTACCGCAAGGGTGGGTGTCCGTGCGTTCGTTCGTGCGTCTGTGTGTAAGAAGTGCGTCGTGTGGTGGCGCTTTGTTTGTGGTGGTTTTGTTATCATCCTCGTATCCATAGTAAAATTTTGATACTGCTTCTTATCGGTATGCAACGATTCGCTCCCCCCCCCCCCCCTCACTCCCTGCCCCGTGATATTATTTATTGTTACAAATAAAGGTTTGGATTCAAGTAAAACAAATATTACATTTTTACATTTGTGCTGGATGGAGGCTCGTGGCTGTTAGGAGCACATAAACCAATTGCATGCAACATACAAATTTTAAATTAATTGCATGCACAATTTATTTTTGTAAGCACAAGCATTTTCATCAATGCACTGTTAAATGCTGAGTACCTTTCCCATTATCGCCACTAATCCCCTGACAATTTACAATCTCACAGGAAGGCACAACCCTAAGAGACAGGGAGTTAGTGTGTTTTTTTAGATTAGTGCATAGGCTATATAACAAGAGCTGTCCAACACGAGTTGGTGGCTTTCTTAACAAGTTAAAAGTCTTTAAACCCCGCCCCCCCCCCCGTCAAGTGTTTGGACATACAGAAGTGTTCTGGTGGCCAGACGTCTTGGGAAAAAATGGGAGTTTCCCACACTTTATTTGAACACACAACACTAGCGCATGAACCAACAACTGTAGTTACCCATTTATATTGCTGTGTGGACAGAGGGTGTGAGGCGTTAGGTTTTTATAAACTTGGCCATTGTTTCAACTGCTGCGTAAGGGCGATCAAACCGGTGTGACACTCTGGTTTGTAAAGTCTAATGTTTATGCCGGTTTTTTTTCCTGTGCAGGTGTGCGCAGTGTAGATGCCAAGACCGGCAAGGAAACCATGTACAATCTCGAGAGCCTCATCAACCAGGCGGTGTTCCCCGGACTGCAGGGCGGCCCCCACAATCACGCCATCGCTGGTCAGTACCCTGCCAGTGGCCTCTGTCTTGGAGATGTAAATTGTCAAATAGTCTGGAAATCTTGTGGTGCCGTTAGAATCTATAATGGTGTGACTCTTGTAGAAATTCCAGTAGTGTTGGATCATGCAGTATTGGCAGTGGAATTACTCTATAAACTGTGTAATGTGAATCCAGTCGAGTGAGTGAATCAATGTCATCTGCAGTGGTAGTAATCTATACCTCTGCCTATGACCAAATCACGAAAACAACCAAAAAACGAAGTCTTTCCTTAATACATCCCAGATCTCTGATTTCAGATGCTAAGCAGGTGTATGGACCTGATTCGTATGTTGAGTAACCACCAGAGTTTTCTAGGTGATGTTAGACTTGGGGGCTGCGTGGTGTGGCCCACATATAAATGGAGTTTCTTGAAGTACTCCGATTTATTCCCACGTGCCAAATGCCCATTTAATAATATTGGCCAAATATCCTATTGCAGAACCTTCCATGAGAAGAAAGCATTGACATTAATTGAAACTTAACTGGGTAAATAATTGGCATAATATATACAGTGGTGTAAATGTACAGAATGATGTAATGCACATCGCAGGGGTACAATGCCTTTTAACTGGCGAATTGTTACATCTCAACCACAGAGCATTGTCACCCGTGTGCCAATTAACATTTGGAAATGTCACAAGGTGCGTGTGTATTAAGCTGTGCAACGCGTTTCCTTTTCCCGATCTCTCTGACCTCAGGTGTAGCCGTTGCGTTGAAGCAAGCCATGACGCCGGAGTTCAAAATGTACCAGCAGCAGGTGGTCAAGAACTGCCAGTCGTTGGCGGCTCGCCTCAGCCACCACGGCTACAATATCGTCACGGGTGAGCGCCTGCACCTTGGCTGTCCCTTCTCCCCCTCCCCTCCATTACCGTCACCGTCGTGCGTCCTGTTGCTGGGGCGGAGAGCCCCCTCTCCCGTTCGTTGTTGACCGTTTGCCGCCGTGAATGGGTGCTGTTGCAACCAGGGGGCTCTGACAACCACCTGCTCCTGGTGGACCTGCGCACAGTGGACACTGATGGTTCGCGTGCCGAGAAGGTCCTGGAGATGGTATCGATTGCCTGCAACAAGAACACTTGCCCTGGTGAGAGCCCCTCCTCCGCCGTGGTTTAGGGCCCGAGGAGTTTTTTTCCTTCATATATTCTGATTTGAGGGGACTTAGCCGACACCCTTGAGTCGCAAGTGAAGGCGACCGAATGAGATGCACAAAACTCATTGTCCACCCTCATTTCGTGCATTTTTGAGATTGCACAAAACTTGCCATGTGCTGTAATGGTGGATTGTGGGTAATACATTTTAAAAAGGAAGCTTGTCAACCCATGTCCATCACCCTTATGGGACTTGTGGATCATTGGTTTCGAGCAGGATTTGTTCAGGCAGGAAAATCCTGAACCGGTTTCATCTTTGAGAGTTTGAGCAGCCTAATGCGGTGATTCTTTAACGATTCGCATTCGGCATGGCTGATAGCTGATGTAAATTTCACCTTTTAACTGTGTACTGCACTCATAAACTTCTCAATGATCCAACACAAATTCAAAATGGACCCCAAGTGTGAATGAAAAGGCCAACTGAATTGATTTCAGAAGTAGTATTGTAGTGTCATCTTTCGGGACACTTCTGACACTGATGTTGCGCTGTTTGCTGTAAAAGTTTTGAATTGAAATGTTTTTATCAAATGACATGACAGTAATATACATTTATATAAAAACGACTCTGCATATTAAATGACACATTTGCTGATGGGTGCGTTGGCATTGCCAGGCGATAAGAGTGCCCTGCGTCCGAGTGGCCTGCGCTTGGGCTCACCGGCGCTCACATCGCGGGGGCTCATGGAACAGGACTTCAAAGTCATTGCCGACTTCATTCACCGAGGTACGGTTCAATAAATATTCATAGGCTTGATTTGAAGCTTTCGTGACTGCAGGAATCCATACTCTCTGGTACTTTCGGTAAAGTCACGTATATAGAAAAAAATAATAAAAGAAACACGATGTTTCGGTCGCAACACAAGCGTCCGTCATCGGGTGAGAAAATGATCTGCTGTTGTGGCTTTATATAGGCACAGGAAGGGGGGAGGAGTTTTGTCGAGTCGTGGCTGCAGGAATTGCACTTCTTATTTTTTTCTATCTACGTGACTTTACCGAAAGAACCAGAGTATTCATAGGCTTTTGTACATCAATGATCACAATCACAGTTGTCACTTTTCCAGCATCAATTCTTCGATTTAGTTCACTTGTTATTTACACCCTTGGAGTATAGAAACGAATAGCTTACTGCTCTTCGAATGTGCAGTTACACAAAGGATACTATTATCAGAATCTTTATTTATACTGGAGGAATCCGAAGAGCCAATTAAGCTCTTTTTCACGGATGTCATTTTTGGCTAGTCGGAACCCCTCACCCCTAACGCGAATGTACTGAATGCACCGCCCCTCACACTGGTGTTCTGACCCCGTGTACGTGTGCCCACCACGGGCCCACCCCCGCAGGCATCCAGTTGACTCTGGAAGTGCAGGCAGCCGCAGGCGGCAAAGCGGCCACCATCAAGGAGTTCAAGGAGAAGTTGGCGGACACGAACTTCGTCCCCAAGCTGGCCGATCTGCGTGACGCCGTCGAGGCGTTTGCCGAGACGTTTCCGCTGCCCGGCATGCCCGTGCTGTGAAGCGAGCGTCGCCTTTGCCTCGCCACCTCCAACCTCTGACCCGGAGCGAATGCCACACCTACACTCAATCGCCTTTGCATGTGCTTCAGGGCCCGATGTGAGAAATTCGAATTAATATTCTGCTAAAGCGAGGAACACCTTCCTTGCACCAACAGCTTGTTTGAGTTGTAGTGATCAGGCTGGCTTAAAAAAAAAAAGCCCAGGTTGGCCTTTTATCCAGTCTCGACTAAAAAAACAATATCTGGCTTGATTGGCCATGCGATGACCACTTCTACAGGGGGACGGGTGTGTCCTGCACTGCTGCCCAGCATGGATTAGGGACCTTGGAACTAGTCCTCTTCCACAGGCCATTCTCCAATATGGGGGTGCTGTTAATGTAGCAGTCTTATAAAGCTCCGAATGGAAACTGTTTCTTTACATTTGATTACATAAATAGCACAATTTGAATACAATTATGAGAAAAAAAGTACTTTGAAGCCAAGCTGGTACATGCACTGTAAAAATATTTAGGTATATAGGATTTGACACTGATTCATGTTATTACTCTCGAATGATCCAAGCCAGTCATTAACAGTCTACGACAGTGGTTCGTGCATGGTGTGCAATGTTGTACTGTAAAAAATATCTGTCATAACTTACCAGTCCCTGTGGATATGAACACCCAGCCAGCCGACTTCGTTGGCTCCCGCTGATTACGGTGACCCACCCCAGCCACGAAATATGGTGCCTTTGCACATACCTACCAATTTGTTGGTAACGTTTAAGCCGATTTATAATATATTACTTTTTAAATGTTATTTTGCAATTGTAATGGTTATTCATCTACTTTATTTCAAGAATTTTAAGAGGCAATTAATCGTAAAATGGAAGCTTTGGCCAGTGTGGCAGCAAGCCATGGTCAATGAGAATAACTTTTGTGGACCACTGAACCATCCATGTCTTAGGGACCTGAAAACTGACATGTAGCTATGCCAAATAAACAAGTGCCTTACAACACAGCCCTTTTTAAAGAAATATTTGTTTTCCCTTCCTGAACCATGTTTAAAGGATTAATATGAAGGTTTGTGCATAAGAAATCTAGTTAATCCGACGGTTAATTTTATGTAGCATTCATGAACATTGTATCTCGCAATCAAGACAAGCTGTGAAAGGCAGCCAGGTGGTGCACCGCTGCCAACAATTGCTCTGCAGTTTCTCTACATTAAAGTATCGGCCAATTTAGTGTTTGTACATGTGGGAGGAAAGGAGCTACTGGAGAATACCTATGCATCAGTCTGCACTTTATGTGTACTGCATTCTGCTGGCAAGCCAGAGTATTGCACCTCCATGCCTATGGGAAGGGAGTCTTGCAACTTTGACGTGTGCCATCCATCAACCCTCGCCTCCAATGCATCACCACCTGGTGAGGGTGCGCCACTGGGGAGTGGTGAGTTTCCTGGGAAGGTGGCAGTGCTGGGTGAGCAAAGGGATGTGAAACCTCAAACTGTAGGTGGTGCTGTGGACACCAAAAGGAAATGAAAATACACGAGGGTGCATAATTAGGGGTCACGAAGAGAACAATGCCCACCCAACTCTGCTTTCTCGTACTTAGGTTTTTAGAGGAAATCGCCACCGCCCCCCCCCCCAACAAAATCGAGCAACAGCTGTGACACGATACCCGTAAAGCTTTATTTGAGCCAGACGCATCAGCCCACAATGGCGGTGGCTCCTTTGTCCCTTCATAACCAACCATTCTTCCAGACACCACATACGAGCACGTAAACACCACGACCGCAGAATCTTGGCCGGCACTGCAGTCTGCCCAATTGAATGCAGTGTTGTACTTTTACAGAGACCCAAATTAACGTTTCCAACCGAGGGGTTTTAACCACGCTGTTAAAACTAGTGAGGACATTTCTGCACGTAGCATTGTGCAAGGCATTAACGTTCATCTAATTGATTTGCTTTTCGCAACGTGAATTGCCGGTTTAAACATGTATTCATGTTAATGCATTATTTTGCTCGCCTTTAAATCTGAAGCACCAGAGTGTACTGACATTGAAGATGGAGAGCAGGGTCTTTTTACGGTTCCCGTAATGTTAAGATTTGCAACAACTTTGGTCCTCAGTATTTTGTGCAACACAGCTTTGCATGTTTTCCCCATTTGGGACGTTCTGGGTTACAACGACAATTGTAAATTTTAGTAAGGGTTAACTTAAATTTGTATTTAAAGCTTTCATGACTGCAGGGATTAATATTCTTGGCTCTTTCTGTAAAGTCACGTAGAAGGGAAACAATAAAATAATAAAAATATAAAACAATAAAATTCTCAACTTGTTTTATATTTTTTATTATTTTATTGTTTCCCTTCTACGTGACTTTACCGAAAGAACCAAAAATAAGGGGTAACTTATTGACAAGCGCCATGTGTAAACTGAGGAACTTAAGAACGGCTCCCCACCTGCAAGAGAAGTTCAAAGTATGAGAATATGACAGACCTGAAGTGGATCCAAACAACATTTGGTTTCGCATCCTTATTTATTTTTATTCCCCTTAAGCCAAGACACTGTCCTCAAGGATTGGAGGGGACCAGTGGAATAGCATGGGCGAGTACTGGCAGTGGACGTCTGCATTCATTATCCATGTCCCATCGTGTGCAAGCGCTGTGAACTAATCCAACAGAGGCCAAAGGGCATGGTTGACTTGTCCTGTCGTTGCTGTAATCAGGTCGGCCCACGTGGTAGAACGGCATGTAGGCGTGAGTAAAATTGGTTACTTCTCCCCCCCCCCCTCCTAAACACTTCTGCAAATGGTATCATTTAAAACATTCCCACGATAACTATCCAGAACATTCATAACAACATACAAACCGTGACATTTGAAAATAAAACCGTTTCCTTTTGTTAGCGTGTAGGTTTACGGTAACATTAATGTAACATTAGAAGCCGCCGGCAGTAAATAGATATTCTTGAAAAAATACTCTCCTTTAAAATTAGTGCACTGCGGGTAACCTTCAAGATTTAAAAACAAACCCGTGGAAACGCTGCGGTTAGCGTATGGCATTACAGTTTACAACTCAAAATCAAGTTTTAAAACTCAGCAAGGTGCCGCTCTGTACAGAATACAAAAAAACACGACGGCTAACATTGCAGGCAAAGGCGCGTTTCAGGCAAGGCATGCTCGGGAGGGAAGACAGGGTTTGGCACAGAGTATTCGTGGTTTGTTTAGCAGCACCATTAACTCACTAGAGCATGCAGAAAATTGCCATTGTCTCCAGAAAAAAAATTGTCACATTCACTCCGGCTGTTTAACATGCTGACTGCCTTCAACACAAGTATCCTAGCACCAAGCTTTGACAGGCCTGTGCACCTCAACTCAAAATTACGGAGCACTGGACATGTTTATCCATGCGGCAATGATAATGTGTAGTTTTAAAACCATGTTGCTGCATGGCTCTTCCAAACCATTCGGCCCTGCAGCTGTGGGGAAGCTGAGAGTAGCACAGTATTTCGAGCACATGTATCCTTCCACTAACTTTTAAAATTACGACATGCATTTTAATACACTGCAACATTTTGGTTTTTTGATCAACATGTGCAGGCCCCTGGTGCTTCACTTTAAAAGTTAAAATGAAAAAAACACTGAATTTTAAGGAAATGGTTACGTATCGGTTCCCCTTTAAAAAAATGGAAATGCTAGCAATAACGGAGGCAGCAGCAGCAGCAAGCAAGCCAGCCAGCCATGGCGATCCTCTTAAAGGGACACGTGTGTCCGTCAGGGCGTTAGCTGTCCACCACCATGTCCACGTTCCTGAAAGGCTGGAACCGGAAGGTGGAGCTGCTCACGTAGTCGACCCTCAGGGCGGGCGGGCACGCGCACCGCCCCATCGCCCCACGCTCGGCCATCAGCTCGGCCAAGTGTCTCACGATGTGCGCGTCGTCCGGGAGGAGACCCAGGCGGGAGCCGCACCACTCGGCGACGGCGCCGCGCGGCAGGGCCTCCGCTTCGTCGGCGGCCCCGGTGCCCGCAGGGCGGCAGCGACCCCACAGGTGCGAGCGCAGCACGAAGGCTTTGGACGAGAGCTCAGCGACGATGGCGCCCGCACGTGACAGGTACGCCCGGTTACCGGCTAGGGATCGTCCGTGCAGGCCGGAGAGGTTGGCGAGCGCGGTGCCCTGGTATAGCGGAGTCGTGAGCGCGCCGCTCGCTGTGTCCAGCACCGACACGTAACGGCGGTAGCGCAGCAGGGCGTCATGCACCGCCTGCGAGCTGGGGGGGTGGGGGGGAGGGTTTGGTGAGGGTTTGTGATACACAAGTGGAGCCAGACCCGAGGTCAATTACAGCTGTAATTGTCACTCGTAATGAATTACATTCGCAGTGCAATTGTAATTTTAGCTGGCAATACTGCTGTAGATATAATTATAATTGACCCGAGGTCTTAAGTGGGACGCCGCTCAGATTGTCACGTTTACAGGAGCCCCTCGCTACCAAAACTGCATTGCAGCACTCGATCTGAGCCCCATATACTTTTAATCTTCATGCATTATTTGACTTTCGCTAACATCAAGTGTCCTGCCATCACGAAAAAACTGGTCATTGCCACCAAACTCCCCTGTTTCTATAACAACATGACTGACCAAAGAGTAACGGGTGGAGATTTAAACATCAGTTCCTGTCGCAAGTGGTCACCTCTTCATGCCGACGAGTTTGACCGTGGCGATGTCGCTGATGCGCAGGGCATCTGTGCGCCACGGCTCTACGGCGGGACGACTGCGACGATGACCGTGCCCATCACCGCCGCCGCCGCCACCATGCCCGTGCCCTCTCCCACCGGCCGGCACGAAGGGAAGCAGCGCGTCGATGGTGCGGCGCGCCTGCGTCTCGCCCTCGGCCAGCACGGCCAGCGTGCGCCCGCTGAGCAACGCGAACAGCACGTGCGTCATGGGCTTGCCGAGCCGCCTAGCCAGCTGCAGCGCGTCGAAGCCGTCGGCCGCAGGCGCCGGGGTCTCTAGCCCGCGGCTCAGATGACTGCTGCTGCTGTCTGAGAATGTGTCTGAATGCGCCAGCAGCGGCGGACCGACAGAGAGGGAGAGACAAACGGAAAAAAGTCAACATGCTGGTTATTTGAGCACGTAACGATTTTTTGTTTATCTTGTGACATGTCATGCCCAAGTCTCCTTGATACGTTCCCGAATCCAGTCGCTCGTCTTTCTTTTTCAGTGTAATTCCAAGCATGCATCTCTCCCTGATTGTTCACACCCTTTAAAGCTTTTGTTCCATCCTCCTCAAGTGTACATGTTTCTGGTCCAATCTATCTCTCTAAACAACTCAGAATCTTTATTTATCCTGGAGAAATCCGATGAGCTATGAAGATCTTTTTCACAAATGTCCAATCGGGGCGGGTCAGAAAGTTACAACAGCAAACAACATTCAACAACTGTTTCCTCACAATCAGCTTCTATGATCGATCAAATAGTTACTTAAAGTTATGAATGCAATGCTTTTTTAGTTTTTCATTGCCATCTATTTCTACACTTAGTATGTTTTGCTTCAATGAAAGTTTGGTTAAATTTCTGTTGTAAAGCACTTTACTATCTCAATTTAAAGGTTTTTTCTGGCAGTTATTTTTTTTACTAAGTTTTTACTGTTCCTGTACATGCTTTGATTATTCTGTGCTTCGGTATACACTTTTGTATGCTAAGTCTCCCATGATAGATTAGTAATTTAAATGTGCTCTTTCCTGTGTATGGGCAGTTCCATGTATCCAGCAACTTCAGTCAATATAATACTACACGTGGGGTGTAATTTTGAAGGTTTTAGAAAATGTGGTTTGACTCAAAGTTAATTTGCATGCACCAGCACCATCCCAGCATGAATAAAAAAGTCAGTTGGTCCGAGTACATCGAACAGTGGTATTCTCCAATAATTTCCACCTTAAGAAAGCTGGACAACTGACCTCCATCCGAATTGCTGGTCTAATTGATTTATATGCTAGGCCAAGGGTCAGAAACAAACATAACAGCCATTTTTTTTCTAATTCGGCACAAAACTCAGTATTTCGAGAGCCGCAATGGATGTGAATACACGCATACATTACGTCACGAAGCAGTCCGTATAGAGCCGCATGCGGCTCTGTGGCCGCAGGTTGCCGACCCCTGTGCAAAGGCCAAAGTCGAAGGCCACTTTCACGATCTCCCGCACTTTGTATGCGTCTCCAAATCATGGAGCTGCCCTTCCGGAGGTTTAAAACGCGAGTCGCGGACTCACCCTGCAGGGAGAGCGAGAGCTCCTCCCCGTTCGGCGGCTCCCGCTCGTGCACCCGCAGTTCTTTCCCGCCGCATTCGTTCGCACCGGCGTCTGGGCACCAGCCCAGCTCCTCGTTCTCCGCCTCCTCAGCGAGGGTACCGATGATGTTGCCGTTGTTTCCGTCATCGTCATCACCGCAGCCACCGTCGTTATCCATGTACCCGTCGCACGAGTAGAAGACGAGGGAGGAGGGTTCGTCACCCTCGACGCTGCAGACCCCCGCCTCGCCCACCGTCTCCTCTGCGATGGAGTCGGGCGGCGCCTCCATGACGTAGGACGGCGCCGGCGACAGCGCAAAGGCGGTGGTGCCGAGCACCTCGATGCTGTCCTCGCTCACATTCCTGTGCACGGAGTGCGAGCGCCGTAGCTCGTACAACCGAGGGGCCCAATCGGGACCGTCGGGACCGCTGGGGCCCGACACCGGCACCAATGCCTTCACCGCCTCCGCCGCCGCTACCTCCTGCTCACGCCCCTCATCCGGATCCTCTTCACCCTCTTCACCCTCTTCGTCCTGCTCCTCCTCTGTGGCTGCTGCCACCACCTGCGCATCAGAGACGCACACACATACAATGTACAGACTCGCATACTTGGTGTTTTGTTCCTGCCTTGTGTGACTGCTGTCAGTGTAGTGGCGAGGTGTTGAATGCGATGCGTGTTACAGTCTGAGGACTGTAACACGCATTGTTGAAACAAATTTTCACCTTGATCATGGGGGTTAGTAAATGAAAAGAAATTCCCCCCAATTACAGTACATTACACTTGTGCTATCGCAACCAGGCCGTGAGGTGAATAACTTGTGATTCGGAACTGACAATGTGAGTGGCGCATTACCTTGTTGAACGGCCCCAGTATATGGAATCACAACTAATTCTGGAGCTCCTTCCCTAAACCCCTCATCAAAACAGGGACACACACCTTATATTCCCTACAAGACATGTTCATCACGAGCCAATCTGATGTGCAATTCTCAGAGCTAGAATGTGCCGAATTAAGTTCAAACCAAATGTGTTTTTTTTGCGCTCATTGGGCCGACACCAACTCACTCCGCTTGAGAACTCGAGTTTAATCATTCCTGTGCACTGTAACGACGTGGCCTGGTGTTGGTCAGCGTGGCCGTGGGTTCGTACCCCTGCGTCCTGCGGCCACTCCGTCCTCAGCACCTCGATGCTGTCGCCGCTGCCCGCACTGCCCACACCCTCGGTCTGGGGCAGCAGCAGCGGCGGAGGCGGCCTCGGCGACGGAGGAGGCCCAAGCGTAGCGGAGGTCCCCCGCGTGACGCTGATGGGCACGCTCTCCACGCACGACGCGTACGACTCCAGGCTGCACGCCGCGACTGCCGACGTGCGCCGGTGGTGCCAACTGTCGACGCACCCCTTCACCACGTCACCGTCGTCGTTACGGTCGGCGCCACCATCTTCATCTGGCTCCTCTTCCCCGGGGCTCCCTAAACCCAATTCGGGGAACAGGCGCTCGCAGTCGCTGGCCGCGAAGGCGTGAAGCCACAGGTCTGAGTGGACAAAGGCCAGCTGGGCCGTGTCAGCCCGGTAGCGCCGCTGCAGCTCGCTCAGCAGCTCCACGCCCCGCTCGAAGTGCAGGCTGCCGCACAGCTCGCGCATGCTCTTGAGCGTCTTCTCTGCGCCCTTGCAGCTCCTCTGGCGGTAGTACTTGGGCGTGTACGCAGGGCCACCGTTGGCCGTCGGCGCCGCGTCGCCCGCCGCCCACGAGGCGCCACGCACCCGGTTCAGCAGCTGCCTGTGGTCAAAGAGCAGCCGCTCCACGTTGCCCAGCTCGTTGGACTGCTCCACGGCGGCCGCCGTGCACACGGGCAGGCGCTGGGCCGGTGGCCCCATCGCTGCTGCCGTTGCGGTCGCCGCGTTCACAGCTCCTCCGCGTCGCTGCTGTTGTTGCTGCTGCTGCTGTTGTTGCTGCTGCTGGTGTTGCTGGTGCTGCTGCTGCTGCGGGTCATCCCTGCGCAGCAGCTCGGCCTTGGTGAACTCGAGATCCTCCAGGAGCTCGGAGACGGAGCGCGAGAACGCGCGGCGGTTCCCCTGCTTGAAGCACTCGGAGGCGCGCTCGAAGTCGGCGGCAAGGCGCTCGTAGGCGGGCAGCAGCTTGTGCTCGTCGGCCGTCACGTACGACATGCAGTAGGGCCGCACGAAGCCGCGCGCCTCCAGGTCGTAGAAGGTGAAGTGGTGGACGTAGGCCGAGGCACCCTGCGCGAAGTCGCGCAGCAGGTGCTTGCTGTCGCGCGCCATATTGAGCGGGGGAGTGTTGCCGCCGCCGTCCGGGGAGCTGCAATCGGCACCGACGCTCATGGAGATGCTGCTGCCGAGCTGGTAGTCCACGGACATGACCCGCAGAGCGAAGTGGTTCTGGTCGAAGTCCCCGCCAGCGCCGTCGGGCACAGTGAGCACGGGCTTGGGTCCCACCACCTCGCAGAATTCGGTGACTAGCACGAAGTCGCCGTTGAAACTGCCGGGGGCCTCCCAGAGCGAGTCGAGGACGGGCACGGGGAGGCTGGCGAAGCAGCCAGGTAGCGACGACTCCAGGGAGGCCGAGGCCACCCGCTCCTGGTAGCGACTGCCGCTGTCGTCGTCGTCGTAGTCGTAGTCACCGTAGCCGTCATCGTAGTAGTAGCCGCCAAAGTCCTCTCCCCTGCACCGGTCCATGCCGAGGCCATCGTCGCCGAAGGGGCCGACGCCGTCTCCGAAGATGTGGGCGGTGACCTCTGGAGCAGCGAACATTGTCGTCAATTCATTGCAGCACCATGCAGCCGGGGGTGGGGGGATGATGGGGTTAACTGTTTTCCTCTGCTTTTTTTTGGTTTACAAAAAACTTCGAAGAAGCGGGAAATACGAGAGGCGGTTCTTCTTGTCTCCTTTGTCAGGAAGCCACACGTGGCGCCGCGGGGCGTTATCAGAAATTTGACCTCAAGTATAATCGCGATTTGTTGAACGGACGACCGGACCGGGCGCTTCGCGTTTTTCTTGCGATAAACCGGTTTTAGACCCGACAAGGGATCCGCGTCGGCTGGCAACGTGTAGATCGACAGAAAATAACAAAACAAAAGAAACGGCCTCTCATTCGGTGAGACCACGCGGGGATACGTGCGCCACCAAGATGGGCTTCGTGAACACGTGGGTGCCCTCCGTCGTCTCCATCGTTACGTCCTCCATCACCGTCGCCATCCTCATCATCCTCATCATCTCCTCCACCACCATCGCCCTCGCCCTCGTCGTCGTCGTCACCAGCGGCGGCAGGTCTGATCGGAGCGGCTCGTCTTACCGGCGTGGGGGCGGCGGTGGCCTCCGTCTGCTCCCGGGGCTCGGGCGAGCATGTTCGCCACTCTCCCCTCCTCCACTCTGAAGACGAAAGAGAGATAAGCCACCGGAGCAGAGGATTCTTAATGAAGCGCGGTCGCCACCGAGAGGGGGAGATTCCTTCAGCTGTTTGCGCAAACACGCCCGGATAAAGTAAATAATACTTATGTACAGCAGATACATAAATAGTTTTAAAAAAACTACGGCTGGGTATTGGAATGATTGAGCGATACAAGCAAGGAGCTTTGAGATGTTGGGGAGGGGGCATTTAATAAAGCGACAAATACACACACACATCCTTGGCCTGAAATCTCATAATCAGCTTAAGAGTAAGATCCGCTCGCTTTAACTGCTGCTCGGTTAATTTAGTCACAAGCGTTGATGGTGTATGATGATGGATGTGGGTCATGGTGATGTTTGATGATGATGGTGTTGTCGTCAGCGGCGGTTGTTGATGTTTGTTATGTTGACGACTGTGTTAATGACGATGTTCGTGATGTACGTTGAACTTCTTTCGCACCGTACGAAGCAAACTGTGCCAATCGGAGGTGCGGTCGAAGGACAACAAAAACAGGTCACCGATGCTGACGATGCGAATGGCGTTGATGAACGTCCATGTAATAAGAGATGTTGATTTTGGCGATGGTGATGATGTTGGTAGCGGCGTCAGCGGTGACGTTGACGATACTAATCCGTGATGGTGATGTTCGGTCGTAATGTTAGTCGTGATGCTGATTGTATTAGCGGTGGTGGTGATGATAATGTAAGTAGTAGTGATGACGGCTGTGACGATTGTTAGCAGTAGTGATGGTGGCGATGATGGTGTAAGCAGTAGTGACGATGGTTGTTGATGGTGATTATGTTCGCAGTCGTGATGATGGCGTAAGCAGTAGTGATTGTTGATTGTGATGTTAGCAGTAGTGACGGTGATGTAAACAGTAGTGATTAATGGTTGCCGATGGCGATGATGCTAGAAGTAGTGATGGTGGCGATGTTAGTAATGATGATGTTGATGATGTTGCCGTTGAACAGAGAACACACCACCATCACCTCATCACCATCATCCTCCCTCACCGCGTCTCACACTGCCGAGCGCGCCGCTAGGCGAGAGAGAGGGGGGAGGACGCCCGCCGCCGCCATCTTACGTAGGGAGAACCCCCCCTCGTACGTGACCTCGGCGTGGAGGGTGGGGGCGTGTGATAATCAACGTCATCAAATTGCGACGCGGAATTCTCATTGACTGCTAGTTACGCGACCACCCCCCTCACCCCTACGTAAGATGGCCGACATCTACCGCTATGGAGTGACGTTGGCAAATCCAGCTGCGGGGGGAAGGGGGTGTGGCTCTTTGCCGTGACGTCACATAATCCCGTCCGCATGCTAAATAAGAATAAGCTGCATCTTCATCATTAGACCTCCTTTGCCAGCACCAAAATATAATAATAGCTGTACGCCTTTTGGCGTCATCTGGTCGAGCGCCAATTGGGTCGAGGCTAAAAAGAAAGCCGTCCCTTGGTGTGGACCAATCAGTTTCAAGGACAATGCATCATATATTATCATAGTATGTTTTTTGTTTGCATTTTGACTGCAGGTGTTGTGGTTAATGCAGACATGAATCCTTGTAAAAAGGTTTCAGTTGTGTTGCCAGGAAAAAGGGGAAAACCCCCTATTATTATAAGCTGAAGCTTGATTTGAAGTTTTCGTGACTGCAGGAATCCATACTCTTTGGTTCTTTCGGTAAAGTAACGTAGGTAGAAAATAAAATAAAATGTATACCTACGTGACTTTACCGAAATATACTCTTTGGTTCTATTCGGTAAAGTCACGTAGGTAAAAAATAAAACAACAAAAATCACGACGTTTCGTTCCACAACACAGCGGCCTTCATCAGGTGAAGGGATCAGGCTGTCTCGAGGACAGCACTGGAGTGAAACAGCCACACTCAGACAGCGACCTTTAAGCTGTGTGCGAGGAAACAAGGTGCCTTGACAAAGGAATTAGCATAAAAAATAGCATTTGATTGGCCGACTTAGCATAGAGGTGGTGTACGTGCGGGTGCACTTGCCGTTTGGCACGTTACTAAAAAGATTTCCAAAATTCTAAACAAACACAAGATCCAGGTCCGGTTCAATACAGTACACAAAATTCGTGATATGATCCCATCCGTGAAGGATGTCATTCCTGACTTACAGTACCCCGGGGTTTACAAATTGAGTTGTACCTGCGGTGATTGCTATATTGGGGAGACAAAGCGACATGTCTCTGACCGAATTCGCAAGCACAAATCAGATTTGAAACACGGCAAAAGAATTCTTCTACCGTAGCTGATCATTGTTACAACGCTGTGGGTGATCACGATATAATTTTCTCCGACACCAAGGTTCTTTGCAAACCCACGGGTTTTTATCAGAGATTTGTTCACGAGGCAATTCAGATCTACAAACACAGACACAATTTCAACTGAGAAGATGGTTTCAAATTAAGCAACCATTGGAAAGATGTTCTAAATCAAACCAAACATTAAACTAATTTTCAATGGTACAGTATATTTTTCAAGTAGTGGTACCCCAAACTTTCGAAGCTCTTAAATTCCCTTTTCACACCATCAATAGGTAACCCCCCCCCCCCGCGCCAAACGGCAAGTCCACCCGCACGTACACCACCTCTATGCTAAGTCGGCCAATCAAATACTAATTTGTATGCTAATTCCTTTGTCAAGGCACCTTGTTTGCTCTCACACAGCTTAAAGGTCACGGTCTGAGCGTGGCTGTGTTTCACTCCAGCGCTGTCCTCGAGACAGCCTGATCCCTTCACCTGATGAAGGCCGCTTGTGTTGTGGCCGAAACGTCGTGATTTTTGTTGTTTTATTTTTTACCTACGTGACTTTACCGAATAGAACCAAAGAGTATGGATCCTTGCAGTCACGAAAGCTTTAAATCTAGCATTTACCGAAAGAACCAAAGAGTATGGATTCCTGCAGTCACGAAAACTTAAAATCACGAATAAGCTGGTTTATACCCTTTCTGCTGGCATTAAAACAGGAATCGTGTTAAGATGTTCAAATAGATGTTTTTTTTCTTGCAAGGAATCTAGTACTGCCATGAACTACACGCACAGCACTTTTGGTGAACATGCAAACAAACACGGTTCTGATCAAGTATGATGCATTGTCTTTGAAACCTATTGTCCTACTCCAGCATCCTTCCTTCGGGCCAAGTCTCACTATCAGTGTCAGTCCAGAGGACAACGCCAAAAGGCGAACCGCACAAGGACAATGCACTATCAGAAGACTTACAGCTCCGGGTGAGCAACTACATCATGAGACCTTTTTGGCGAGTATCAAAATATATATTAAAATTACTCTTTGGTTCTTTCGGTAAAGTTTAGGGGCCGTCCATAAATGACGTCACGCACCTGGGGGGGAGGGGGAGTCAGACATTTGTGACGATGTGTGACGAGGGGGGGGGGGGAATTTTGATTTAAAGCTTTCGTGACTGCAGTAATTCATATTCTTAGCTCTTTCGGTAAAGTCACGTTGACTTTACCGAAAGAGCTAAGAATATGAGGGGGGGGGGGGGGGGGGGTGAGAAATGTGACGTCACATCAAAATGCGCAACTTTAAATAAATATAGACAACACGTTCTACTTAATTAAATATACTTTTTTTTAATAAATGTTTTCTCCTACAACATCAGAGTGCAGCGCCACATTAAATACGCACTACAATGACAATAGTTTAAAGCGATTTGAAGCATGTTTTATATTTGGGGGGGGGGCAGAGCTTTGTGACGTCATATTTGACGGGGGGTCTGACTTTTTGTGACGCCGTGTGACGAGGGGGGGGGCGGTCAAAAAATCGTAAAAAATCGCGTGACGTCATTTATGGACGGCCCCTTATGGTAAAATTACCAGAGCATGTTGTTTTGTTAGCATGTTCACCACAAAAGTAATGCGTGGTCAATGCAGACATGATTCCTTGCAAAGTTTATCTTTGGTGTTTTAACACCTTAATGCCTCCTGTTCTGTTTGCAGAAACGGGTAAAACCTATTGATTGTATGGGGGGTGGGGGGGGGCGAGTGATTGACAGGTCGGTGGATTAGAGGGCGGGACTTTACGCCACGCCCCCTTCTCCGCGGCCTCTTCGTGATTGGCTGCCGGCCGCGCTGACGTCACGAGATTGACAGCTCGCCGCCTTCCACCACCACCACTTCCGCTGCCATCGCCGTGCGGGGTTCGCGTCGACTGCCCAGAGTCCGCGAATCGCTCGCAATTCACCACCAACAACAACAACAACACCGACAACAGCAGCAACAACAACAACCAAACAAAGCAATCGCAACGCTTCGCAAAGCGACCCGCCTGCCACGAGCACGAAGCGTTCCCGGTAAGGTCTTTAAACGCTTTAGGGCCCTTTTCTACAGTCACCGACGGGACGGCGTCGTCGTTGAAGTCGGACGCGGAAACGGCGTCGGCTCTCGCGGGGGGTGGGGTGGGGCGTTGGCCCAGGCCGCCGCCGATTTAACCCAGAGGCAAGCAGCGGCTTTGTATCGTTGCGAGAAACAAAATTATCACTCGCGAAGCCCGAGACCAGAGAGGCTGTCGTGGAGCGTGCGGCAAGTTGCTGTGAGCCACCAGCAGCAGGAGCCGACTATGGTGGCCCGGTAACGGGACACGAGGGAGAGGAGGGGGTGGGGTGGGCAACACAACCACGCCCGGCCGCCTTTGTCTCCCCCACCTCCCTCCCGCCCCCCACCATCACAGTGGCGATGGGGATGACTGCACACAGCACCAGGTGCTCATTCGAGGCTGAGTTCCTCCTCGGGGGGGGGGCGGGTTGGCCTGTGAGCGGGAGTCGAACTCGGGTCGTTGAGCGGTAACGTTGGGAGCCGCGGTCGCTTCACGTTTCGCCCAAGAAAAATCTCCGTCGGAGGTTCCCGCCGGCGAGGTTTGGGAGCTGCGAAATAGTGCCGCGTGCCTGTGCTGGGTTGGTGGTTGCGGATCGTCGGGCGTGTGGGGCTGGCCACCCCACTCACCCGGCCTTTGTGGGTGTCGGCCTCCCCACCCACCCCACCCACCCGGCCTTCGTGGGTGTCGGCCACCCCACTCACCCGGCCTTCGTGGGTGCCGGCCACCCCACCTACCCCACCCACCTCGGCCTTCGTGGGTGGCGGCCACACCACCTACCCCACCCACCTCGGCCTTCGTGGGTGTCGGCCTCCCCACTCACCCGGCCTTCGTGGGTGACGGCCACACCACCTACCCCACCCACCTCGGCCTTCGTGGGTACTGGCTACCCCACCCACCTCGGCCTTCGTGGGTGCCGGCCACACCACCTACACCACCCACCCCACCCACCTCTTCCTTCGTGGGTACCGGCCGCTCCACCCCACAGCACTTTTGCACCACCTCTTTTGTCTTTGCATCGCGCGTTCCGTCGCGGGGAGATGGCGGATAACCGAGCTGGCCCTCACGTCCGGCCAGAAGTTGCTCGATCCTGGCGGATACAATGTGTGGTGGCGGTGGTGGTGGTGGTGATCGTGAAGACGGCCATGGTCATCCGCCCTCATCGTCAGTGATTGTTTTTTGGGATTGAGCCGTGGTGGAACCTCTTCTTGCGCCTTGTTCGCATTCCCGTTGTAAACCCAGGCGGTTTAGCCCCGTGTTCTTGGCACAGGGAAAGTGAGTTTGCAGGTCCATACGGCGTACAAGCCGTTTTCAATACGGGCAACAACAACAAAAATCACGATTGTCTGTTTCTTTGTGTTTATCCCATGTCATTATACTTGGTGGGATGCACGTTGCGATTTCTAAGGGGGCACGGGGTGACCAATAAGGTCTGAATTTGGTCTGCGCTAAGGTTAGGGCACTGGTAAGGGGTTGACAGGGTATGTGTTTGTCTCCGAACGCGGCTTAAATATTAAAAAGTACTAAACTTGTAGGCGACTAATACGACGATCGGGGAAGTGGACCTTTCGATTCGATTCCTCGTCACGAGTCAGCTTTACGATTCAAGAATCGATTAATTCGATCCGACGTGAAACGTCGCTACGGTGCTGTGGGGGAGCCGTTGCGTGGCGCTAACCACTGCACCACCGCTCCCCACGTGGGGGGAGCGGTGGTGCAGTGGTTAGCGCAAACGCCGCGCTACGAATCCCGGCTGCCCGAGTTCGATTCCCGCTCGGTGGGTGGGGGGTCAGGTTGCGGAATCGATACTGTGCAGGAGAAAATTTCTAATATCTGCGGGGAAACGCGACATGAACTAAACGCTTAATCGACAGTGCTGCCATTTGTTCTATAAAGAAGGGGCTCATCTTCTGTGGTTCTTTCGGCAAAGTCACGTAGAATGAGAATACAATAATAAATTAATAAAATAACACAATAAAATTCTCACGACGTTTCGGCCACAACACAAGTGGCCTTCAAATCGAAAAGAAGGGGTTATTGCCCGAAACGTCGCCTCTTTTATATTTTTTTATTTTAAGGCCGCAGAATCATTGACAAACGCGTTGAATAAGGCCACTTGTGTTGTGGCCGAAACGTCGTGAGAATTTTATTGTTATTTTATTAATTTATTATTTTATTCTCATTCTGCGTGACTTTACCGAAAGAACCAAAGAAGATGAATCCTTGCAGTCACGAAAGCTTTAAATCGAAATTTAAACGCGTTGAGGTTTTTGGTTTTTATTGCCTCTGCGTTTGTCCGTGGAAGCGTGACTCGCCCCTGAGCTCAGAATCGCACAAACCCGATTATCCATCGCCTGCAGCTGCTTTGCCCACATCTCAGCGAGGAGTTGCGCAATTAATTTAGACGGCGCGCATTCACGATTGTGGCAACGAATCGCAACTCGCAAATGCAAGCCCGTGATGGAAATGCAATCGCTACAAATCGCCGGTCAGATCGCTTGAAAGTGGAATCCGCCTAAACACGCAACCAGGTTGCGCGTACAAGCGACGTCAGTTGCGCGCAACCAGGTTGCGCGTACAAGCGACGTCAGTTGCGCGCAACCAGGTTGCGCGTACAAGCGACGTCAGTTGCGCGCAACCAGGTTGCGCGTACAAGCGACGTCAGTTGCGCGCAACCAGGTTGCGCGTACAAGCGACGTCAGTTGCGCGCAACCAGGTTGCGCGTACAAGCGACGTCAGTTGCGCGCAACCAGGTTGCGCGTACAAGCGACGTCAGTTGCGCGCAACCAGGTTGCGCGTACAAGCGACGTCAGTTGCGCGCAACCAGGTTGCGCGTACAAGCGACGTCAGTTGCGCGCAACCAGGTTGCGCGTACAAGCGACGTCAGTTGCGCGCAACCAGGTTGCGCGTACAAGCGACGTCAGTTGCGCGCAACCAGGTTGCGCAACTTACCGCCCCATTATGCACCCGACCGCTTTCGAATCGACGTATCGTCACTCGCCTGTTACGTGAGCTGGGCCCACCGTTGACGCTGTCGCCCTGCCCTCTCCAATTCCCTCTGTGCCTTTGTCTCGTGCACAGCGAGTGGAAACCAGACTCCGTCCAACGTGCAGCATGTCTCAGTACAGCTTCCTGCTGGAGCCCATCTCCTGCCACTCGTGGAATAAAGACCGCACACGTGAGTGGGCTCACGGCGTCGGCGCGGCCAGCGCCACCCACCGCTTGGCACCGCTGCTGCCGCTCGGCACCGCCGCTCAGAATCTCCGCTCGGCACTGCAAAAGCAGTTGATGATGAGTTCCGAACGCACATTTATCGCTGAACCCGTGCGGCTCAAAGGGAGCGGGAAATCCCGACTCGTGTGTCACAATTAGCGAGTCCACTAAATTGAGCGCGGCTTGGCGAGACGGCATGGTTTTTATTTTGTGTGTTTTGCGGAATCGCGATGGTGGGTTTTGGTGTAGGTGCATAACAGTTCATTGATTCGCGTGGTTCTAATGCTCGCAGGACTTGAATTGTGCGCTTCAGAATCCCCTGCGATTTACTCGCATGAAGTGAAGATGTTTAATTTAAGTCCCCGGAACTAACGAGGTGGACGGTGCCAGAGCAGCGAGACCAACAGTATCAATGGAGGTGGCACAAACAAGACAAAAACATAATTGTTCGGTCGAACGAGACCCTGAAATCTCGCGACCTTGCGAATCGCTCCGCTCATCGCCGTGTGCTCCCAACGTCCCCGCAGGCGTCGCTACTCGAGCTGACGTGAGAGAAGCGAACATGTGACTCGGGATTTCCAGCCCCGACGCGATCCGACCTGGCCGTGCGTTTTGATCTCTCCGGTTGCATCTCCGTCCATGTCCCTCTCCGCACCCGCACCCTCGACCTCCGTCCTGCTCCTCTCTGCCGCTCGGTCGCAGAGTTGGCGCTGAGCCCCAACAACCACGAGGTGCACATCTACCAGAAGAGTGGCACCCAGTGGAACAAGCTGCACGAGCTCAAGGAGCACAATGGGCGCATCACCGGTCAGTACCAGCCCTCGCCATCACTCCAGCCATTGCCATAACGCCAGCCCTCGCCATCACTCCAGCCCTTGCCATAACTCCAGCCCTCGCCATAGCCCCAGTCCTTGCCATAACTCCAGCCCTTGCCATAACTCCAGCCCTTGCCATAACTCCAGCCCTTGCCATAACTCCAGCCCTCGCCATAACTCCAGCCCTCGCCATAACTCCAGCCCTCGCCATAACTCCAGCCCTCGCCATAACTCCAGCCCTAACCATAACTCCAGACCTCGCCATAGCCCCAGCCCTTGCCATCACTACAGCCCTTGTCATCACTCCAGGCCTTGCCATAACTCCAGACCTTGCCATAGCCCCAGCCCTCGCCATAACTCCAGCCCTTGCCATAACTCCAGACCTTGCCATAGCCCCAGCCCTCGCCATAACTCCAGCCCTTGCCATAACTCCAGCCCTCGCCATAGCCCCAGCCCTTGCCATAACTGCAGCCTGCACTCACCGTAATTCTGCCCCAACATCTATCCCAAAGTGTTACCCTAACCCCTATGCCTTACCATAGCCCGTACCTTATTGCTAATCAAGCGCGAGCTCTAACCCTCTCCCACGTACCCGACTTCCTGCTCCCTTTTGTGCACCACCTCCTCCTCCCTCCACCCATGAACCCCGACCTCTCTCCTTCCCCCCCACCTCCACCTCCTCCTGTCTCCCACCTGCTCCTACCTTGACCCCCCTCCCCCAACCCCCCCCGCCCTCCCCACCTCCTCCTGCCTCCACCCTCCCCGCCTCAGGCATCGACTGGGCGGCGCAGAGCAACCGCATCGTGACGTGCGGCGCCGACCGCAACGCGTACGTGTGGACGCTCAAGGACGGAGCCTGGAAGCCGACGCTCGTGATCCTGCGCATCAACCGCGCCGCCACCGCCGTCAAGTGGTCGCCGCAGGAGAACAAGTTCGCCGTGGGAAGCGGCGCCCGCCTCATCTCCATCTGCTACTTCGAGGAGGAGAACGACTGGTGAGGAGGGGGCGGGGAGGCCACCGGCCGACCCAGCGAGGTCGCCGTTTTTTTTTTAAATGTTCCGTCACCGTTGCTGCCGCCCGTCGCCCTACCCCTGCTGTGACGGCCAATTGGAAAAGTTTGTTTGGGGGAGGCTCGCGGCCGCCACGGGTTTGCGATGTGCTAATGGCGGGGGGGGGGGGCACGATGTGAGCGTTGGTGGGAGGGGGGGGGGGTGGTGGATAAGGGTTAGGAATATGGCAGCCAACCGTGCTAATCGTCGGTGTGTGCGCGCGTGTGCGTAGGTGGGTGAGCAAGCAGTTGGTGTGTGTGCATGCGCGTGTGCGAAGGTGGGTGAGCAAGCAGTCGGTGTGTGTGCATGCGCGTGTGCGAAGGTGGGTGAGCAAGCAGTCGGTGTGTGTGCGTGTGCGAAGGTGGGTGAGCAAGCAGTTGGTGTGTGTGCATGCGCGTGTGTGAAGGTGGGTGAGCAAGCACATCAATATGGTAGCCAACCGTGCTAATCGTCAGTGTGTGTGCGTGCGCGAAGGTGGGTGAGCAAGCACATCAAGAAGCCCATCCGCTCCACCGTGCTCAGCCTGGATTGGCACCCCAACAACGTGCTGCTGGCGGCCGGCTCCTGTGACTTCAAGTGTCGGTGAGGGCGCGTGCACGCATGCACACACGCACGAGCACACACACACAGACAACGCTCCCTTCCCCCCTTGTATGTAGACTCTTTGAGGTGTCGGGGCAAGTGCAGTTAGTGCTGTTCAGATGAATGAAAGTGCATTGCGTCTGTGTTTTGAAGCCACGACGCCTAAGCACGCTTTGATTTTGGTTGCTCTGGTCCCAGTGGCTTCCTTAGATGGGAAGGAAGAGCGTTCCAGACCGCCGCAGAAGCGGATCTGAAAGCGAACGATGTGGTGACTGTCTTTGTTCGCTGGGCTCGCCAAAAGCTGCCGCTGCGAGGATGCCCTGAGTTCGCGCGATGGTTTATGCTTGTCGAGATCGGTTGCGACGGCGACGATGACCTGGTCTCTCTTTCTGTGCGTCCGCCCCTCGTATGCACCCGGGGTGGGCAGCATCTTCTCGGGGTACATCAAGGAGGTGGACGCTAAGCCCTCACCCACATCCTGGGGCACCAAGATGACCTTCGGCCAGGTGATGGCAGAGTTCGGCTCTGGCGCTGGCGGCTGGGTTCACAGCGTGAACTTCTCGGCTAGTGGGGACCGGCTGGCGTGGGTCAGCCACGACAGCACCGTCTTCGTGTCCGACGCGGCAAAGAACATGGCGTGAGTGCCGCTCCCCATCCCCCCCCCCCACCCACCACCCTCTCACCCAGCCAGCCAGCCTACCTGTCCCGTCTAACCGTCGCGTGGCCGTGTGGCCGGTTCGCGGTTCTGAAATTAAATTCGCTGCCCTGTGGCAGCTGTAGCTCTAAGCAACGTGCTTTCAGGTCGTACTGGAGACTGAACTGATGCTCCCAGCACGTGAAGCGAAACATTGGACATGAGACATGATGCTCAACAGTGTACAGTACGACCCTGTATGCGTGTCTGTGTGTGCGTTTGTGCAGTGTGACTGAGCTGAAGACGGAGTATCTGCCGCTGCTGGCGCTAATGTTCATCACCGAGAACAGCCTGGTGGCTGCTGTGAGTCTCTCATATCATCCCCTGCTGAGCGCTTGCACGGTCACCAGCGTCACCATTACCACCACCATCAGCATCGTAACCACCATCACCAGCAGCTCCACATACACGCGAGCACGGACAGCACTACGGCAAGGCGTTTAGGCGTGGCGCTGGCCACCCGCCCCCCCCTCGTGTGCCGTTCCTGACTCCATAGGTGCTCTCTAACAGCACTTGCCCCAACAGTATTTTAAGGCTATACGGGGGATCTTTGTCTTTGTGCGCACCCCGGCAGGGCCACGACTGCTGCCCGCTGCTCTTCACGTACAACGGCGGCGCGCTGGCGCTGGGCGGCCGCCTGGACGTGCCCAAGCAGAGCTCCCAGCGCAACCTCTCGGCCATGGAGCGCTTCCGCAACATGGACAAGCGTGCAGCGGCCGACGAGGGCAAAGCGGCGCTGGACACGCTGCACCAGAACAGCATCACGTATGTTTCCCGCACCCACCACCCCCCCCGGCACCGCACCTGTGTGTACGTGTTTGTGCATGTACATTTTTTACGTGTGTGTGTGTGTGTGGGGATCGGTGGTGTAGCGGTTAGCGCTGCTGCGCTTCGAACCCGGCGACCCGATGTCGGATTCCTGCTCATGGCCCACACCGGTGACGATTATTTGAACTGGTAATGGGCCTCTCCCCTAGGTCGCCTTGGCCTCAAATAAGGACCCGGTGCGGTGTCTAAACATCGCCACTGGGGAGACAAAGGCAACCAGGCGTGGTGTTGGTCACCTACTTCCTCGTGTGCGGTGCCAGCCTTCATAGGTGCTCTTGCCCCAAACGTCTGCTAAGTCTATACATGGCGGGGGGGATGTGGTCTTTGTCTCCTTGCGAGCAGGCAGCTGTCCATCGTTGCGGGCGACAAGAAGAGCTGCAGCAAGTTCTGCAGCACCGGCATGGACGGGGCCATGACCATCTGGGACTGCAAGGTGAGAGAGGCGGCGTGGTGCGGCGCGAAGCTTTGGCTCGGCGTTGTTGCCGATTCAGTTTTACCCACCGCACATCACAACAGAGAGGACCCACGTTGAGAACGCCGCGATTGGAATCCACCGGCCGCTACCGCGGGGGCCCCGTGCTGGCTTGGCTCGTACAGGGGGGGGGCGGGGGGAAGGGTGGGCTGATCGTCGTTCCCAAACCGGAGCGGTTTTAGATGACACCGGGAGTGTCCTCCGCGTGCGGTCTTTGTTTTTCAGAGCCTGGAGTCGTCCATTCAAGGACTCCGCATCGCCTGAAGAGCGTCCGTCGCTCTTGGAGGAGAAACGGAATGAAATTCCCTTTTCTTAAGTCATTCCGGCGCACGCATGCTGCCACGCTTTATAATCGACATTTTTTAAATGTAACAAAAATTAAAATCAAGCCCCACCCCCTCCAGCTTAAACGTTTAAAACATTGGAGAGTAACGCACGCCACAGGGTCCAAGTGAGAAAATCCTGCGTACGTGAAACCTCCCGTGTCTGCCCCCCCCCCAACCCCCATTTAAATGTAACCTGTGCCAAATTAAAACGCATTTTTACAGCTTCTGGTGATCCGTGGTGTAATTGGGGCGGGGGGGGGGGTGCAGCAGTCGTCGGCCATTGTCCAGACGAAGAAGAGGCTCTGGGCCCTTGGGTAACGCTGCTGGAGGTTGTCCACTGTGAAATCGGCCTCAAGAGCCGTGTAATTGAAGCAAAATGAGACCAATCTTGCTTGGAAGTTTTCGTGACTGCAGAATCCATACTCTTTGGTTCTTTCAGTAAAGTCACGCAGGTAGAATTTTTTTTTTTAATATTTTATTACCTACGTGACTTTACCAAAAGAACCAAATAGTACAAATGAGACCAGGGCTGCCTTAAACTACTGGCAATATTGATCAGAAAGCTTACGCTTGCAGATTGAGTTCTCCAGATGTTGGTAGCTTGGCAATAAGTGCGGTGATGCCACAACCATTCAAATGCTTTGGAATATGTTATGGACCTGTATGTCGAATCTCTTCGACAATGTTCGAGGCTTGTGAAGCAAGGTCCCATGGTCTGTCACTCTGAACACCACACCCACACGCAATCCCATCTTCCCTCCTCCCCACCACGACTGCCGTGCGATGTGTTCACGAAGCTCAGGCCATGTCAGTTTTTGTCTAGTTTTTATTCTTCATGTATATATATTTATTTCGCAGCCGTACAAATGCAGACATTCCAAACCCTTTCTCCCCCCCCCCCCTTTGCCCATCAAGAAACAGAAAGATGCCTCCTTTTTCATAATTTGGCAAACGAAATGCGGTACATACACAAATGTACACAAAAAACACGCGCGCGCGCGGGGGGGCTTTACACGAGCAACGGCCTGAGCCGTAAAAAAAACAAAACGAGGATACTCCCGAGTCTATTTGATACTTTGTCGTAAAATTGATATTTTTAAAACACAGCAAAATTATGATTGCTTCTATTCCGCCGACAGCCAATGTCCGCGGAAAAGAGATGTGGACTGCCTGTAACTGTAACAAACCACATCCTCCCCACCAAAGGCTGCTACCCAACGCAACTTTATCTTTCCCTGCCGGTTCCTGCAGGGAAACGCGAGAGTAAAATTACAACATGAACATGCACGGCTGCGGAGATGAGGGCAGAGCACGTGCGTGAACTAAGGGGGGGTGGGGGAAGAGCTTCACTCCGCGCGATTCTCTCAGAAGATGGACGCCGTGGACCCCTCTCGACGAGCGTCACTCGCCTCGACGCCAACGAGCGACACGTCATCCCTAAAATAACCCCTCCTGCGAGAGGATGCGACAAGTTTAAATCCGCACAAATACAACCTCCAACGCGAGAAAAACCCACCCCGGTCGTCGCCTCTGCGCTCCTGGCACACTGCACGCGGGTGGCATCGTCTGCTGCGGTCGCCCTATAACAGTGCGCGGTGCATCTGTACACTTGTCCAGCCCGGTATTCTGGACAGCCACACCACGTGGGGAGGGAGGGGGGGGGAGGTGTGCTACCGTTTTCCCGACACCGAGCGGGATTGTGCTACGTAAGACAGCGTGCGGCACCTGGAAAACCAGGACCGGACCCCCCTACCCCCACCCCTCCCCCCCCCACCAGCTCAATTAGAGCAACGCGAGCAGCAGGGGAGAGAGCAACAAAAGGGGACTCGATCACGTGCACAGAGTGAGGAGGTAACGCACAAGACAGGATACGACTGACGTATTATAGTAATATACACACTCCTCTATATCGAAGTCGTGCACGGCGGTGGCGGCACGGCTGTAGTGTACGTTCCCCCGTGGCCACTGCAGTGGAAGCCGTAATCACACTGCCCTACAGCAGTCGTCCTGAACTTTAATGGGCTGGAAGAGAAATGTGGGGTTCGAACTGCCTCGCCCCCCCTCCCTCCCGCCACAGCTTGACGGGGTCCACCACTGCCTCGCCCCCCCCCCTCCCGCCACAGCTTGACGGGGTCCACCACTGCCTCGCCCCCCCCCCTCCCGCCACAGCTTGACGGGGTCCACCACTGCCTCGCCCCCCCCCCCCTCCCGCCACAGCTTGACGGGGTCCACCACTGCCACGTCCCGTGACTTTGTTGCCCCAATTAGATTGACCGTCGGGTGTGCGTCACATGGCGCTCAGAACACGTGGCGCAAACACGCACCAGGTGGCGTACGCACGCGCACGTGGTCACCACCTACGTTCAAAACATCCTAAACACTGCTCGCCGCTGTGACGACGACGACGACGGGCGGTAAACACGGAGGGGGCGGGGGGGGGCAGGGAGCGGTGGAGGGAGGGAGGGAGGGGAGGGTGCGTCGGTGCCGTAACCGCCTGTACCGGGCGGCGGCGGGAGCCGTGAGCGAGTAGTAGCGCGGACCACGGCCCTCAGTCGCTCTGCTGCACGATGGGCGGGAACTCGCTGTCGTCGTCCAGATTGAGGTTGTCGTGCGCCAGCTCCTCCTCCGGCATGGTGCACGAGCCGCCCACCGCCCCGTGCTCCTCCACGTAGATGCCGGCGCCGCCGCCAAAGCCACCCGAACCGGTGGAACCGGCGGAGCCTGCGCACAGCAAACCCGCCACTTCGATCACCCAAGTTTGCCCAAAATGTAGGCGGCGAAAATAAGCCAGCGTCAAACGCACGAGGCTCTTTGGGCCAAGGTGATGTCGCACGCCACGCACAAGCCTCGCCTCCTAATAAGACACCACGCCGTGCGACGCCGATCCTGCGGTGCCGCGCGACGCCGCCTCGTCGCGCGGCTCGGAAGGCCACTTCACCGCCGACGCCTAAACAGCGTTGCCGAGTCCAGACGAGCGCGTAGTTGCTCTGCGTTCTTCTCATTAACGGAGCTCTGCAGCTCGTTCGTGTCGGGCAGCACCGGGGGGACGTACGCTCTTGGGTGCCGCGGCATCGTTTAGCGACTCCGCGCTCGCATCTACGGGGGAGTGACTCGGTGGGAACAGGGGAGACGCACCTTGGCGCGCGGGCGAGCTGGAGGAGGACGGCTTGGACACGGTGGCCGCGTACGACTGCGGCGCCGTCGCCTTCTCCGGGGGCTCCAGGATGTCGCTCCCCGAGCCCTCGACGCCGCCGTCCAGCCTAGGGGGGACCACGGCGCCAAGTGCAAGTAAAGGGGGGAAGAGAGAGAGACACGTGGTGGGGGGGGGGGGGAGACGCATAGAGACGCGTTACACGTGGAGAGAGACGGGGAGAGACGAGAAGGAGATGCGTGAACGCGCAAAGTGCCACAGCGAGAGAGAGACAGGAGAAGCAGTCGGATTAAGGATAGACAAGGCATCTGCGACAAACATGCGTACATACACAAGTAAGCATACGCACGTACAGGCAGGCATGTACCCTCACACCTGTATATGAGCACATGACGCCAAGCGCAGAGCACTTGCATGTGCAAGCGGATGCATTCACATGTGGACTTACAAAGACAAAGATTCCCCGTATAACTTGAACAGACATTTGGGGCAAGTGCTGGCTGGCACGGCAGACAGGGGCGTGGGTGGCCAGCATCATTCCGAGCAGCCTTTATCTCCCTCTTGGTGGCGTTTAAACACTGCACCAGGTACCCGTTTGACGCTGAGTGGACCCAGGAGAGGCCCAGGAGCGGATCGGATAATGGTCGCTGGTGTTGGCCGTGAGCGGGAATCGAACTCGGGTGACCGGGTTCGTAGCGCAGCGCACACTAAACACGCGCGTGCACATGCACACGAGTAGGCACGGGCGAGCGTGTGCGTGCGCGCTTACTTGTGCTGCTTCATGAGCGTGCACTCGCCGCCGTCCTGCGGGTCCACGTTGTAGATGTAGAGGTAGCCGTCCGACGAAGCCACCAGCAGCCGCGGCAGCTTCTGCACCCTGCGACCGGCGCCCGTGGGGGACGCCCCAACGCACACGGTCAAACACGCGCGGGGCACGTGGCACGTGTGACACGCGAGGTACAGGCCAAAAAGGTTGAGAACTACCGATTTAGGGTGCGGGCGGAGAAGGCTTTGTGCGGCAGTGCAGTGGTTCGCGCACTGCACGATGAACCTGGCAACACCGATTCAACTCGCAAACAATTAGTGGCAAATATGTGAATCTGTCGCAGGCCTCCCCTAGGCGAGTACCTGGTACGGCGAGTACCTGGTATGGTGCTGTGTAAACATCAGCACCGGGGAGACGGAGGCAGCTGGCCGTGGTGCTGGCCACCCACCCCCTCGTGTGCCGCGTCATAATGAATATGCGCTCGCTAATCTCGCTTGTCCCAACAGTCTGTTACGGGCCATCGGGGGATCTTTGTGTACACGTAAGTGTGCTCGCGTGTGTGTGTGCGTGCGTGCGGTGCGTGCCGTGCGTGCGTGCGTGAGGCGGAGAGCGGCACTCACGTGGCGAGCGAGCAGACGTTCTTGTGTCCCGAGAAGGGCAGCCGCACAGTGGCGAAGGCGCGGCCCTGGTTGAACATCTCGGACACCTGGGCCGGCAGGTACGTCGTGGAGGCCATGAGCACCTTGCCCAGGTAGCCGGACCACGTTGTCGGCTCTTCGGGCGGCCTGTGGGTGGGCGGGCGCACGACAACGCGTTTCCCTCCCTCCCTCCAACCCTCCCACCTCCCCCCACCACCACTCCACTCTCCGACCGACGATGCGGTTTTCACGTTGATTACATCTTGCACAGGGGAAAGACCGTATCTGTCCGAGTGGGGAGGGCCCGGTTGCACGAGCCACGGATCGGGCAGCTGAAAGTTTCTATCCCCGGTTTTCCACGCTCCCGCGCGTGGAGGACCGTCACCACTGCTGGTTGAGCGTGCCACGCTACGAACGCGGCCGCCCACGCTCAATTCCCGGCCGTGGCCAACGACGACGGCGACTGATTCGTCCTTAAATGAGTCCAAACGTCGGGAATGAGGGGACCAAAGGTGGCCGGGTGTGCTGCCGGCCACATCGGCAGCAGGTGCTCGCGAAGAGCACTTGCCCCAACCGTCTGTCAACGCTGCGCATGGGAAACTTTGTGTTCGTGTGCGTGCATGTGTGTGAGGGTGCGTGCGTGACCCTGACTTCTCCTTGGGGCTCTCCAGCTTGAAGATGTGCACCGTCTCCGTGTTGCTAGATGCCGACAGGAAGACGCAGTCCGTCGAGAAGGCGAGCGAGCAGATCGTGACGCACCTGCGGGGGGGGGGGGGGGGGTTGGGTGGGGCAAGTGGCGACACCACAAGGAGGGTGGTAACCGTTAACCACGTCTCTCTCTCGCAACCTTTTACGAAGCATTTTCTATCAAGGTAGTGGGAGCACAGGCCCAAAATGCCAAGCGGCCAGTAAAAAGCAGCAGTTCTTCAAGGTGTAATAGGTAAGAGTTAGTGTGTTCGTGGATTGACGAAGGTTATGAGAACTTGGGGGTGAGGGAAGAGACGATGGGAGCAGGGAATTTCCAAGTGGAGCAGTGCGAGGGAATCCGCAGAAAGCGAGGTGTTTTAGTGGTTGAACGCCGTATGGATGAGATGAGAGGGTCGGTTTCATGGCAGAGCGAGTGTTCAGCAACCGGTGGAAAAATCAACGAGTGATATTTTCATGGCACAAAAATTGCGGTTAGTAGCGATAGCCGAGCGATAAGGGGACAGACTGACCGCCGGGTGGGGTGATGGGAATGAATCGGCGAGTGCCGAACCAGCGACCACCCCGACTGCATCGCGTTAACGTTGTCGAGCCGAGCAGTGAGCTTAGGAACTGAGTGCTTCCCCCCCCGATCCCGATCATGGCGAGTGCCGAATTAGGATTTTTAGATTTTTGACATCATTTCTCAGAGTTAAAGACAAAGGGCTTTGGCACGGGAATGTAAACCAAGCTTCTTCGACGCCTCCTTAGACCCGATGAGCAACGCAGCCATTCCCATGGGAGGCCTAGCAGATTTATTTTACCAGGTGTGTCCCACTGAGCTGTATAGCTCTTTTTCAGAAGCGACCTGGCCACAAATGAGAGGTCAACGAAGTGGTTTACGTGGAAATGTATAGCAGACAAATACTCTAAACGCATGTTCATTCTAAATGTGGAGGCAAAAGCCAAAGGACCCAGAGAAAAATCCACGCGACCACGGGGAGAACATCCAAACTCCAAATATACAGGCGTCAGGCTCGGGATCGAACCCACGAACTCCCGCATAAAAGGCGAAGTAGTTAACATCTCACCATCGTGGCAAAGAATATAATTTAACAAGTATGATGGGAAGAAATGTGTAGAGTTGCCATCCTTATGTGATATTATCATGGAGTACAGCAGGAACGATGGTTTGGAGTTAAGCGTTTGCAATGAAGGGAGAGCCGACAGCTCGGAGGAGGGAGGCAGGGGAGCACCGTACCGTTTCACTCCCCGGCGGAACTCAAATAACTTCTGCCCGTCGGGGATGTTGAAGACTCGGATCACCGTGCCCTGGGGACAAGGGAGTGTGGCGGCGGCTGCCATGACATCACTGCGCATGTGGCGTGTGGCACGCAGTGCAAGCGCTGTGAGCGACGTCACCGTCACTTAGCGGCTGCCCAATGGCAGCTGTTGTGTGTGTGTGTGTGCGAGATTTTGTGTGTGCGTGTGACCCCTTTGTGTATTATTATCTGCACGTTCAATTGTCCGTGCATGTGGTGGTGCATCAGTTTTGCGCGCTGCGCTACGAACCCGGCGGCCCGAGTTCGATTCCCGCTCATGGCCGACACCAGTGCCGTTTATCCAAACCGGTCATAGGCTTCCCCTAGGTCGACGCAGTCTCAAATGAGTACCTGGTGCGATGAGTTAATATCACCACTAGGGATATAAAGGCGACCGGGCGTGGTGCTGGTGTGCCGTGCCAGCCTTCATAGGTGCTCGCTGACAGCATTTGCACAAACAGTCTGTTAGGACTATACGGGGGATCTTTGTCTTGTCTTTGTTTAGTATGTGTGCGTGCACGTGTGTGTACGTGTGATTGTGTCCACGTGTGTGAGTGTGCGTGGTGTCTCTGCGCTGTGCTGGCCGCCACCTTCTCGGAGGCGGTCGCGAGTTTGGTGCCCGTGCAGTCGAAGGCCATGGCGGCGAGCGGGCTGTCGTGCGCGGGGATCATCGTGACGGCACGCTGCTTGCCGCGACACGCACGCACGCAACAGATATATACACGCACATGCAGATGCAAAACACAAAGACATATCCCCCCACGTATAGCCTTAACAGACTGTTGGGGCTAGTGCTGTTAGCGAGCACCTATGAAGGCCAGCACGGCACACGAGGGGGTGGGTGGCCAGCACCACGGCCGGCCACATTTGTCTCCCCAGTGGCGATGTTTACACACCGCACCATGTACTCATTTGAGACTGAGTAGACCTAGGGGAGGGCCAGGACCGGTTCAAATAATCGTTACTGCTGTTGGCCGTGAGCGGGAATCGAACTCGGATCGCCAGATTCGTAGCGCAGCGCGCTAACCACTACGCCACCGCTCCTACTACAGAGATAATTACACACAAGTAGATGCAGATACACACGCACAAACATAAACACATGCAAACGTGCCAACCACTGCCCCACCACTCTTTCTCCCCAAAAACGTAATTACACACATGCGGACACACACGCGCACACACACGTGCACGCACGTATGCGCAGTGAAAATCAATAAAACTATGGCCGCAGAGAGGCCCCGCTGACCAGGTTAATCGTGTCGAAGACTTGAGCCTCGCCGATGGTGGCGCTGCCAGGGTAGGCCAGGTAGCAGTTGTCGTTGCTGATGGACAGGGCGCACAGACCTGGCCGACAAGCGGAAGCGGAGAGTTGTTGTTCGTAGTAAATCGTTCATTTTAATACCGGGTGAGAGCCCATTGAGACCGAGAGCCTCTTTTTACAAGGGGAGACCCAAGCGGGAAAAGAACGGTTGTAGAGCGTACGGACGTCACGTGGGCATCACCAACAACTTTAAATAATGTCATCCGAATGGGAATGACAAGGGCAGCAGGACTGAGGTGGTATGGCCGTGTGGTGCGGTTGTGAGGAGGCAGCAAACAGCTTTCTTAGAAGAGGGAAAGCGAAGATGAGAAGGAAGAATAACACGCACAGGGAAGATGGATGTGGCTGGGGTGACGAGGGGGGAGGGCAAGGGGGGGGCGGCGTGGGGGAGGGGGGACGTGGGGGGGTGGGCGGGGGGAGGCCTTTGACATGAGTGAAGGAGGGAAACCTGTGCAACCGACCCCATAGAAACGTGGGAACACAGGGTGGAGAAAGAAAGTTGAAATGAAAAACGATGAATGACTAACAAGCGTACGAGAGAGAGGCTTAGCTCAAAAAACACTTGAGAGTCAACCTCATTGAGAGTCAACCTCAAGCTGTCAGGTTCATAGTGGAGTGTGCTAAACACTGTGCCACCGCTCCCCATCACAGGGAATCTAGTAGCCCAATAAAAACTGAGAAAAGGAGCGATGGTTTATTTGAGCGTAAGGAAGGAGCAATACCGTTCAACGAGCATGGCGGCTGAAGCAGCAACTTCCGAATGTAGTACTTATTACTATTCATGCGAAAATAGACATCAATTTCGGTGAACGTCTGAAGTCGTGAGTAGAGAAGCAGTGAGGAGCGAGGTGCAGGGGGAGGTGGGGGTCGGAGGTCACAGTGGGGCAATCGTCAAGGAGCGACGCCCAGGGGCTGGGGTCAGGGTAAAGGTCGGGATGAGACAGGCGGGGGGAGGGGGGGGGGGCTCACCAGCGGGGTTTGCTGGCGTGTCGCGGATGGTGTGCAACACCTTCATGTCACGGATATTGTGGATGTAGAGGCTTTCCTCCAGGCACACGATGAGTCGCTGTTTTACACACGCAGACGCGTGCGCACGCGCAAAGACACATGAACACGCACGCACACACAAGGGGTGTCGGGGGGGGGGGGGGAGCATCCCATCAGCTTCACCACATGTCTCGGGGGCCACTGTTGCTTACACCATTCAAGTTTTCAAGTTTCATTTATTAGGTGTAGCCCTGTGAGCCGTGCGGCTCTTGAGTCGGGTGCAACCGCAACAAACAAAAATATGAACAGAGAAACATCTTAAAGCGACGACGCGCAACAGAAACATCCTGGGATAAACCAGCAAATCTTCTTGTTAGTGTGTGTGCTGCTTCTTGCGTTTAGTTTGTTGTCTTTCCCGTACATACACATGTACACACGTGTGTGCGCCCACCCCCGTCTCTGCCCGCCACCGCCACCCGCGCGCCGCACCTGCCGGTTGAGCTTCACGGCGAGGATGGTGTTGGAGTAGCTGTAGTTGCAGATCTCCGTGCCCTTCTTGAAGTGGCACACCTTGAGCTTGCGCGGCGCCGACAGGCTCACGATGGCCACCAGGCTGCTGGAGAAGAGGCGCTCCACGATGCACACATCCTCCGTGTCGGCTGCGCGGGGGGGCAACGCACGCACGCACGCGCGCGTCGACATGCGAACGGCCGCACGCCGACAGAGGAGCGGGGCGGGGAACCGAACATTCTATCGCTCTCACCGCCGAGTCCCTGCACTCTCGATCCAACCATCAACCACCACGAAGACAAAGACGCCCCCGAAAGTCTGTCACAGACCGTTGGGGCAATTGCTGTTAGCGATCACCTATGGAGGCCGACACGGCACACGAAGGGGGTGGGTGGCCAGCATCACGCCCGGCCGCCGTTGTCTCCCGAGTGGCGATGTTTACCACACACAGCACCAGGTACTCATTTGAGGCTGAGTGGACCTAGAGGACCGGTTCAGATAACCGTCACTGGTGTTGGCCGTGAGCGGGAATCGAACCCGGGTCGCCGGGTTCATAGCGCAGCGAAGCGCTAACCGCTACACCACCGCTCCCCATCCACCACACACACCCGCACCACGATCCCCACTACTCACTGCTCTCGTATATCTGCTCGAGCTTGTCCACGGAGTTGAGAGAGAAGAGCTTGTAACCTGACTTGGAGCCCACGGCCAGGGACCTGCACATGCAGCGGAAGGCAAGGTCGAGTTAGATCAATATTTGACTGAGTTTAACAGAGAAGACGAGATTATCTCGAGAAGCGGACGAACTGAGTTAGAGTCAGGTTCGGTGGTGACGGAGCTGTGGCTCTTAAACCTACCCTGGCCCTGACCTTAACCGTAATACCGACCTGCACTCTAACACCAGTCGTAACCCGAATCCTAACACTAACCCTGACCCTAACACCAACCCCAGACCCAACACTAACCCCGACCCTAACACCACCACTAGCCGACCGTAATCCTAATAACCAACCTTGACTTTAAACCTAACCCCAAACGCCAGTTCCGATCCTAATCTTGACACCAACCCTGACCCTATCACCAACCCCGACTCGAACACCGTTCCCGACCCTCATCCTAACAGCAACCACACCCATGAAAGCCAGTTCTGCCTCTAATCTCGGCGCTTACCGCTAAGCCATTCCACGTTGAGCATCGGCTGGGCTGAGACGAGCAAAAGAGGAAGCCATGGGTCAGTCTCAGAGTCGCCCCCCCCCACTCGTGCGCCAACACGGACACCGCTGCCGCTTACCGTCCCATCATCTCGCGCCACGACACCTGTCGCTTGTTTACAGCACGACAGCGTCGCTAGAGCATCACCATTAAATGCTGGCACCCTACATAGTTCGCCTGGGGTGTGGATGGGGTGTGGGGGGACCCGGGGGGGGGGGCAGTGTGGTCACCCAAACCAGGTGCGGTGGCTGAGGTTCACGACAAGACTTCTTCTGCGTTAATGAAGCCACTGACAGAAACCGATATTAAAATTATTTGCCGTCTAAATGCACGTGCATCTGAAAGGCGATTTACAAATTGACCACAGCGGGATAAGACTTGGAAAAACGCCATCCCAGTCGCACATCTGTCCACAACAAAGGAAAAGTCTTTCCGTTGAAATATTGTAAACGTCGTATCGGTCAAAAAAAAGCCTTTTTGCGAGCATATATCAAACGGTGGCTCAACACAAGCAAACACGAGACCGTTTTAAACATTAGGTGTCTCATGAGCCGAGATCGGCTTGCCTCATCTAATGCTGGTGAACTGCCAAATTTATTTGGCAAGGACTGCTCCCTGTTACATGTTCGACGCCTAATTATATCATACAATAACACAACACGTATGGGAAGGAGACATATCGTCTTGCTTATTCATTCTGTTTCTAAACTGTAAACTATTTTTTATTTAACCAGGTAAGGCCCACTCAGCTCTATGTAGCTCTTTTTCAGCAGTGACCTGGGCCATCACAGACGATATCTCAAAACGAAATGGGGCTTAAGCATCACGTGGGCATTTACAGCAGCCAATCACTCGACAAAACGCGTGATTTCTTAAACATCAGGACGCGTATGTGGGTGGCGTGGAGGAGGTCAGGTCAAGGGAGCGAGCGAGAGAGAGAGGGGGATGATGAGAAACACCCGCGGCTCATCCCAAGATAAAGCAAACGCACACAGAGCCACTCCGAGAAAGGGGTGCCCAGCCGGAGGCAGCGTGGAAGCGCCGTGGGGGGCACAGCGGACAAACATCGCAAGACGCCCGCTACGCACATAACCAAAGCGGGCGACCGAAAAAGATGAGAAAAAACATCAGGCCACGCGTAATAAGCGAGCGGCGGCGGCAATTACACATTCCTATGACGGGGCGGAACGGCGTGTCCGTAGAACACAACCCGGCGCGGCACAACGAAGCCCGTTGTGCCGGGCACGAAGACGCCGCTGTGACCCGTTACCGAACGCGGGGGCACTTACGCAACGCAACAGCGGTGCCGATTCTACCAATAACAGTTGCGGCGGAATAATGTCCATCAGACTCGGTCACATGCCAGAGGCATGGAGTCAGCCTGGCAAAGCCAGCCAGCCCAGGAAGTCCAGCCAGCCCAGGAAGTCCAGCCAACCCAGCCCAGCCCAGCCAGCCCAGCCAGGCCAGCCTAGGCCAGCCCAGCCCAGCACGGCCAGCCCAGCCCAGCCCGGCCAGCCCAGCCCGGCCAGCCCAGCCAGGCCAGTCCAGCCTGGCCAGCCCAGCCAGCCCAGCCAGACCAGTCCAGCCCAGCCAGCCCAGCCAGCCCAGCCCAGCCCAGCTCGGTCAGCCCAGCCCGGCCAGCCCAGCCCGCCCAGCCCAGCCAGCCCAGCCCAGCCCAGCACGGCCAGCCCAGGCCAGCCCAGCCCAGCCCAGCCAGCCAAGCTCAGCCAGCCCAGCCAGCTCAGCCCAGCCAGCCAGCCCAGCTCAGCCCAGCCAGCCAAGCCCTGTCCAGCCAGCCCAGCCCAGCCAAGCCCAGCCAGCCCAGCCAAGCCCAGCCAGCCCAGCCAAGCCCAGCCAGCCAAGCCAGCCCAGCCTAGCCCAGCCAGCTCAGCCCAGCCCAGCCAGCCTAGCCCAACCCAGCCAGCCAAGCCCAGCCAGCCCAGCCCAGCCTAGCCCAGCCCAGCCAGCTCAGCCCAGCCAGCCCAGCCCAACCCAGCCAGCCAAGCCCAGCCAGCCCAGCCCAACCCAGCCAGCCCAGCCAGCCTAGCCCAACCCAGCCAGCCAAGCCCAGCCAGCCCAGCCAAGCCAGCCCAGCCCAGCCAAGCCCAGCCAGCCCAGCCGAGCCCAGCCTAGCCCAGCCTAGCCCAGCCCAGCCAGCCCAGCCAAGCCCAGCCAGCCCAGCCCAGCCAAGCCAAGCCAGCCCAGCCGAGCCCAGCCTAGCCCAGCCCAGCCAGCCCAGCCAAGCCCAGCCAGCCCAGCCCAGCCAAGCCAAGCCAGCCCAGCCAGCCCAGCCCAGCCAGCTCAGCCTCCATCCCTCCCCATCCCTCCCCCGTGTTGTTGACTATGGTGGGTGGGTGGGGGGTATGACGACATTGATGACAACACGATTTACAAATCCGATACAATGAAGATGATATTACGGTGACGTTACGAGAGTGACGCGACCATAACCGACGGCGTTACGTGGACGATGTTATTGTGAGGAGGATGATGGTGATGATGGACTTGTTACGCCGAGATCAGCGACGTGCTCGCCATGCATCTGGGCTAACGGGACTGCCCCCAACACCCCACACCTCCTTCCTCACCTCCCGCCGCCTCAACCCTTAAACCGTTAAGTGGCCCTTAGAATCGTTGTTAATTATCTCACGCAGTTTGTTAATTGACGATTTAACAAATTCCACCACCACCGTTCCCTCTCCTCCTCCCCCTCCGCTGCCTTCTCGGCGCCCGGCGTAACGCAGCGGGCATCTGCGCCATTGTTAAGCACGGCGGGCTCCCGGCAAACATCGGGGACACGGACTCAAACTTTCCCCTCTCTCTCTCTCGTCCTCCTCCTCCTCCCTCCTCCTCCTCGCCGAGGTGTGGGTGATAAAAAAAACAACAACAACAAACGCCGCGCCTCTCCGCTCCTAGAGATCCACACACACACAAACAACAACAGCAGTAGCAGCTGCTAGGCCGCACCGAGATCCACGGGGGCGGACGGGCGCTCGGATAGATGCGCCCGCCCGCTGGAGGCGCGCCCTGGCCGGCGGGGAGAGCCGGGCCAAGCCCCGGGGGTGGGATATGTCAGGCGGAGGGGGGGGTCGGAGTTTGCTGGAGCCGAGGTGGTTGGGGAGTAACCCTCGCCACCCCACGCCCTTACGTGTAGTCCTGGTTGAAGTTGGCGAAGAGTAATCCCGAGGACGTCTCCCCGCTCTGGCTCGCGAGGTTCATGGTGCCCGCCCGGACTCAAACCATCGACATCGACACCGGGTGGGCAGACACGGGAGCGGGGAGGAGGCCGAGCGGCGACAAAGAGCGGGGCGGGGACTGTGGGGAGTGGACGCGAGCGAGGGCCGGGCCTAGCGCGGCCCCCCCCACCCCCCCACCCACCGGGGCCCCCCCCACCCCCCCCCCACCCACCGGGCCCCCCCCCACCCACCGGGCCCCCCCCCACCCACCGGGCCCCCCCCCCCCACCACCCACCGGGCACCCCCTCCCACCCACCGGGCCCCCCACCCACCCACCGGGCCCCCCACCCACCCACCGGGGCCCCCACCCACCCACCGGGGCCCCCCCCCACCCACCCACCCGGCCCCCCCCCCACCCACCGGGCCTCCCCTCCACCCACCGGGCCCCCCCCACCCACCCACCGGGCCCCCCCACCGCCCCCCCCACCGCCCCCCCCCCCACCGGGCCCCCCACACCCACCGGGCCCCCCACCCACCGGGGCCCCACTCACCAACCGACTCCCCCCCCCCCCCCACTGGGAGCCCCACCCACCGGGCCCCCCACCCATCCAACACACCGGTGTTGCTGTACGAGTCACGAATTGCCACGTGCTGTTTACGTGACAACCCTTACTGATTGGCTGTGTCGGGTGGTGGCGTGTTTAACGACACATTTACGCGATATAAGCCCAAAACAACCTTTTATTATGGACAACAGTTGGGTGATACTGTGTTGGCTGCTCTCACACACGTAGGCTTATCTACGCCGTCTCTCGACTGGAACTCTGTATGTGCTGTGAACAAGGGGCATTGCCCGAAACGTCGCCTATGTGTGTTATTACGTGTGCCTGTTCACCACATCAGTGTAATAAAATAACAAAACTCAACACCTTCGCCAGTATAACATCGTGGCATTAAACAAATATAATCGGTGACGTTTCGGGCAATTTCCGTTATTCATAGCACACAATTAAATCGTGTTATCGTGTTATGTTGTTGCTGCTGTTCTAACCAGGTTGGTATTGTGTTGAAGCTATGGAACAACACTGCCCATCAGATCTGCCCAGTCAATCTGCACGTTCAAATCTCAATTAAAAACTCATCCGTTCAAGAAGTCTTACAATCTGGCTTTAATTCCCTCCTGCACTCTCCCACCTCGTATATTCCGTCCCTTAAATATTCATCTCTATGCTGCTCTTGTTTAATGTTCTATGCCATTGTTTGTTTTGCATGTATTAGGTTTTTTTAAATATATATTGAATACTTTTAACTGTTCAGTGCTTTGAGCGTGGGAAAATCGCCGTATAAATGAATTGCATTGTTATTATTATTAGCCAGGTAACCATCGAAAAATCTGCTCTCATTGCCGTGGTCAAAAAAAGTATTATTAAATAATTATTATTAACGTTCAGACCACGGAGATGGGGAGGACGTGGAGGGGTGGAGCCGAGAGAAGAGGCGGTGCCAGAGGGGGGGCGTGGTCTAACAAGGGGCGTGGATTATGTAAATTCCTCCCCCTCGAGCTGGTGGTAAAGCACAGAAGCAATGAGGGGGGGGCGCGGTCTGGGGGGGGGCGTGGTCTGGCAGAAGGGAGCGGGGTCTGAGGGGATGGGGGCGGGGCTAGGCTTGGCCAAGGCTGTGGTTGCGTGGCCTTGTGTTTACGAACGCGAAGGGGTGGAGGGGGGCCCCCCAAGGGTTCATGCCAGTTCAGAGGGTTTCGCCTCTCGGCCGAGATTCAACGCCGTTGTTGCCAGCTCAGAGGTTCTACCTCTTAGATTGGGACAGGCCACGTGTGCTGCTTGCTGGACATTGTAAAAGCATCTTCTTTGGTTCTTTCGGTAAAGTCACGTAGAATGAGAATAAAATAATGAATTGATAAAATAACACAATAATAATATTTTATTCTCATTCTACGTGACTTTACCGAAAGAACCAAAGAAAATGAATCCTTGCAGTCACGAAAGCTTTAAATCGAAATTCTAAAAGCATTCACACAGCACTGGATAGACGCCGCCACTCCGTCATTGTCTCCACGTGTTAACCACGTGACGTTAGTCTTTGGTTCTTTCGTTAAAGTCACGTAGTTAGAAATAAAATAAAAACAAATCACGACGGAGGATGCACGGTAGACTAGTTTAATGAAGGGGTCGTGGAGTGAGCTGGGGGGGGGGAAGTGAGTATTGAGCAAGGAGCAGGAACTAGTTAGCGAAGATCACTGCCTACGAATGGCTACACCAGAAGAAGACAAAGATCCCCCGTAAAGCCTGTAACAGACTAGGGGCAAGTGCTGTTAGCGAGCACCTATGAAGGACAGAACGGTACACGAGGGGGTGGGTGGCCAGCACCACGCCCGACCGCCTTTGTTTCCGCAGTGGCGATGTTTACACACCGCACCAGGTACTCATTTGAGGCTGAGTCGACCTAGGAGAGGCCCAGGACCGGTTTAGATAATCGTCACTGGTGTTGACCGTGAGCGGGTTCGTAGCACAGCGTAGCGCTAACCGCTACACCACCGCTCCCCACACTGCCGACGGCTCCACCACCACTACCATCACCAGTCATTGTGGTGTGCGGTGGGGTAAAGTGATGGGGCAACACCCACCACGTCCGAGGCGTCTGGCCACTGTCTGTGCGGTCTGCAAAAGTAGGCCAAGTATCTTCGAGATGACCTTTTGGAGCTCCCTCTTGCAGAGGCCCCTTTGCAAGCGGTGGCGTGACAAGAGGAATTGCAGGGGCTGCGCCTTTTAATGTTTACTTTCGACACAATGCACATGTCCGTTATACTGCACAGAGCTTCCGATATCTTTCGTCTCGGCAGCTTCAGCAAATCCATTCAACTCGAACCATTAAATAAAGGCATGATAAAAACGAGACCTTCGGTCAATTATAATTTCAAATACAGCAGCAGCATTGTTTGCCAAAATAGTAATTATATTTGACATTGCGGTTCCATTTCATTACAAATTGCGCAACTGGAATTTTAATTGACCTCGGTTCCGGTCCTTACTCTGCGACATCGAGGATGGAGGGGGGAGAAAAAAAAATCAAACATGACATACGTTCGTCAATTTACACCACCGTCGTTGAACGGGAAGCAACGTATATAACGGGGGTGGCGTTATCGGTCTACGGTATTTGTATGTTATTCCTCTTCGGGCAGTGCTGTTGACAAATGTGAATGGGGTTGTTTTTGCCGTTTGTTCTTGTTCATTACTTCCAAGGCAACTATCGCAATAGAACATTCTTTTGTTTAATTCTCGCCCAAAAAAAAAAATCGGCGTTCAAATGAAGCGTGTTGTTCACCGCTGTAAAAAGTTTTGATTTTGTACTTCTACACCGGAGACCAAACCCCGCTTTCAAGTGTTGCCGGTTACCGTGATCTGCGCCGAAACGCAATCTTTAAAATATGGCATTAAACGTAATCCCCATCCCCCCAGCTGAGCTAAGTGAACCGCGTGCCGACCCAGCCCAGAGCGGCTCAGGAGGCACCAGGTTGTTTTTTTTTCCACTGCAAAACCAGAGCCATGCTGCCGACATCAGTAAATGAACCCCAGGTGTGCGTTACCGTTTTGCAGCCTGATCCTACTGGGCTACCCGTCACATTCACAATTACTACAAGGCCAGAATTTCACGGTATTGTTCTGGCTCGGCTTGGCAAAAAGCCAATGGAAAAAAAAAACACCTGTACCATGATGGCCCCAACTCTGGCGCAGCTCGGATGTGCCAGTAGAAATGGGATACGCAAGCGTTAAAAACCAACTGAGTGTCAACAAACACTGCACAGACGGGGAAAACGTGACATTGTGAGAGAAGAGAGCAGCAGCTCTCTGCCGACTCGTCCAGCCAGTGTCGTTCCCTGGCATCACATGCAGACTCCGTCGTCGGTAAAAAAATCACGACGGGTATTTATTTATATTCTTAGTTCTTTCGGTAAAGTCACGTTGAAGGGAAACAATAAAAGAATAAAATATATATTTCCCTTCAACGTGACTTTACCGAAAGAACCAAGAATATGAATCACTGCGGTCACGAAAGCTTTAAATCAAAAGGGTATTTATTTGTTTTAACCAAATCTCAAGTGAGACGGAAGAGACATGCGATAGGCCTTAAATATCCAATGGTGACGACAACAACAAAAATGGCAATTCCAAAACGCGCATCAATGTTTATCGGAATCGGGTTTGGCATTACGGCCGACAGGCAGCAAACGTAACCTGCAATTCATTAAGTGTAAAATCGCAGCAGCGCGTGGTCGCATCTCATTACAAAACTCAGCGCGGTGCGCGCCTCAACCTGTGTTCTCTACAGTAAATCCGCGTGCACAACCCGGACCACCCCACCCGCCCACCCACGTCACTTGACTGCTGGACTTGAGAGCCAATCCACGCGCAAGCGCCGTGAACTAAACGATTCCGTTACCATACCGTGTCAAGCCATACGGTTAACCCCGTATTCTCGTACAGGGAAGTTGAGTTTTTGTTCTACCTACGTGACTTTACTGAAAAAACCAAAGAGTATGAATTCCTGCAGTCACGAAAGCTTCAAATCAAGAGGGAAGTTGAGTTTTGAGGTCCATACGGCGTACAGCTATATTTCAATACGGGCAATTGTTTTTTTGTCTGTCTGTTTGTGTTTCGCCCTTGTGATGGGAGTTTGTAAGATGAACGTTGAGATTGATAAGGGTAGGGGGGGGGGGGTGAACAATAAGGCCTGAATTGGTCTGTTAATAAGGTGGGGCACTTTTAAAGGATTAACAGGTGCGCGTTACCGTTTTGCAGCCTGATCCAAACAATGGAAATACTTGTACATAACCAGCAGATGTACAGTATATGAGCAGTTCGCGTTACGTTCTCACATCAATCACAGAGGTGAGGGTAAGCGGGGGGGGGGGTGGTGGCGGGGGGGGGGGGGGAAACATGAAACTTAAGCCGGAGAGAAAAAACACACATCAGTCGTAAACTTAGGAGAAAAAAAAAAATTATCGCCTTCTTTTCTTGGCCCAGCAGAGGGCCGCCTGATTTGAGTCTCCAGGGCTGCCGTTCCGTGGCAGCGCTAGACTTTGCGGTGGAAGCGGATGCACCGGAGGCGAGGTTGCCCCGTTGTAACGGGGGAGGGGGGGGCAGCACTTGAAACTGCTTGTGGGGGGGGGGCGGCAGCGAGGCTGCCGAGAAGACCCCAGCTCTCCTGCCCTCCCGCCCCCCCACCATGGCATCTCTGCCCTCTCAGCCGTCGGTCTTGAAGGTCGCCTCATTTCCTCTCGTCTAGAAAGGAAGGTGGCGGCGGGGATGACGATGGCCGTTGGGAGTCCAGGGAGGCCATGTGGCACCTGTCCTGGATTTGCCAGAATCGTTCTTTTTTATTTTTGATGTGGCCGTCCTGGCAAATCTGTAAGTCTTCCCGGGTCCGTAAAGGTCACAGCGCATTTTTGATGACTGTGCACCAACAATAATAATAATAACACAGCCATCGAGGCAGTGCATACGCATGCAGTTCTCCACTATTCCAGTATTGTGAAATATTCTTCTCTTCAACCATGACATGTCCAAGTGGCAACTTGACCACGGTGCCTTGGGCTGAGGCCAATCCCCGGGTTTCACGGCCACACCTCACTCACCTGCACTCCTCACCCACGCTCCTCCCGACCCCCCCCCCCTCCTCGCACCCCGAGGGGACGGCTGCTGTCATGACGGAGTCGTTCCCTTCAGGTACCACATCCCATTGCGGCTCACGCAGCACTCCTGCACACGGCGGGGAACGGGGAATTGCAACGGTGAGGACACGCACAGGGACGAAAGTCACGGTGGTGCAGGAGACACTGGTGGTGGTGGTAGAGGAGTAGGAGACACTGGTGGTGGTGGTGGTAGAGGAGTAGGAGACACTGGTGGTGGTGGTGGTGGTAGAGGAGTAGGAGACACTGGTGGTGGTGGTAGAGGAGTAGAAGATACTGGTGGTGGTGGTGGTAGAGGAGTAGGAGACACTGGTGGTGGTGGTGGTAGAGTAGGAGATACTGGTGATGGTGGTGGTAGAGGAGTAGGAGACACTGGTGGTGGTGGTAGAGGAGTAGGAGACACTGGTGGTGGTAGAGAAGTATGAGACACTGGTAGTGGTGGTGGTGGTAGAGGAGTAGGAGACACTGGTGGTGGTAGTGGTAGAGGAGTAGGAGACACTGGTGGTGGTGGTCGTGGTAGAGGAGTAGGAGATGCTGGTGGTCGTGGTGGTGGTAGAGAAGTAGGAGACACTGGTGGTGGTGGTGGTAGAGGAGTAGGAGACACTGGTGGTGGTCGTGGTGGTGGTAGAGGAGTAGGAGACACTGGTGGTGGTGGTGGTAGAGGAGTAGGAGACACTGGTGGTGGTGGTAGAGGAGTAGGAGACACTGGTGGTGGTGGTGGTAGAGGAGTAGGAGACACTGGTGGTGGTGGTCGTGGTGGTGGTAGAGGAGTAGGAGACACTGGTGGTGGTGGTGGTAGAGGAGTAGGAGACACTGATGGTGGTCGTGGTAGTGGTAGAGGAGTAGGAGACACTGGTGGTGGTGGTCGTGGTGGTGGTAGAGGAGTAGGAGACACTGGTGGTGGTGGTCGTGGTGGTGGTAGAGGAGTAGGAGACACTGGTGGTGGTGGTGGTGGTAGAGGAGTAGGAGACACTGGTGGTGGTGGTGGTGGTAGAGGAGTAGGAGACACTGGTCGTGGTGGTGGTGGTGGTAGAGGAGTAGGAGACACTGGTGGTGGTGGTGGTAGAGAAGTAGGAGACACTGGTGGTGGTGGTGGTGGTAGAGGAGTAGGAGACACTGGTGGTGGTGGTGGTAGAGGAGTAGGAGACACTGATGGTGGTCGTGGTGGTAGAGGAGTAGGAGACACTGGTGGTGGTGGTGGTAGAGGAGTAGGAGACACTGGTGGTGGTGGTGGTAGAGGAGTAGGAGACACTGGTGGTGGTAGAGGAGTAGGAGACACTGGTGGTGGTGGTGGTAGAGGAGTAGAAGACACTGGTGGTGGTGGTGGTAGAGGAGTAGGAGACACTGGTGGTCGTGGTGGTAGAGGAGTAGGAGACACTGGTGGTGGTGGTCGTGGTGGTGGTAGAGGAGTAGGAGACACTGGTGGTGGTGGTGGTGGTAGAGGAGTAGGAGACACTGGTGGTGGTGGTAGAGGAGTAGGAGACACTGGTCGTGGTGGTGGTGGTGGTAGAGGAGTAGGAGACACTGGTGGTGGTGGTGGTGGTAGAGAAGTAGGAGACACTGGTGGTGGTGGTGGTGGTGGTAGAGGAGTAGGAGACACTGGTGGTGGTGGTGGTAGAGGAGTAGGAGACACTGATGGTGGTCGTGGTGGTAGAGGAGTAGGAGACACTGGTGGTGGTGGTGGTAGAGGAGTAGGAGACACTGGTGGTGGTGGTGGTGGTAGAGGAGTAGGAGACACTGGTGGTGGTAGAGGAGTAGGAGACACTGGTGGTGGTGGTGGTAGAGGAGTAGAAGACACTGGTGGTGGTGGTGGTGGTAGAGGAGTAGGAGACACTGGTGGTCGTGGTGGTAGAGGAGTAGGAGACACTGGTGGTGGTGGTCGTGGTGGTGGTAGAGGAGTAGGAGACACTGGTGGTGGTGGTGGTAGAGGAGTAGGAGACACTGGTGGTGGTGGTGGTAGAGGAGTAGGAGACACTGGTGGTGGTGGTAGAGAAGTAGGAGACGCTGGTGGTGGTGGTGGTGGTCGTGGTGGTGGTAGAGAAGTAGGAGACACTGGTGGTGGTCGTGGTGGTGGTAGAGGAGTAGGAGACACTGATGGTGGTCGTGGTGGTGGTAGAGGAGTAGGAGACACTGGTGGTGGTGGTAGAGGAGTAGGAGACACTGGTGGTGGTCGTGGTGGTGGTAGAGGAGTAGGAGACACTGATGGTGGTCGTGGTGGTGGTAGAGGAGTAGGAGACACTGGTGGTGGTGGTCGTGGTGGTGGTAGAGGAGTAGGAGACACTGGTGGTGGTGGTGGTCGTGGTGGTGGTAGAGGAGTAGGAGACACTGGTGGTGGTGGTGGTAGAGGAGTAGGAGACACTGGTGGTGGTGGTGGTGGTAGAGGAGTAGGAGACACTGGTGGTGGTGGTGGTAGAGGAGTAGGAGACACTGGTGGTGGTGGTCGTGGTGGTGGTAGAGTAGGAGACACTGGTGGTCGTGGTGGTGGTAGAGGAGTAGGAGACACTGGTGGTGGTGGTGGTAGAGGAGTAGGAGACACTGGTGGTGGTGGTGGTGGTGGTAGAGGAGTAGGAGACACTGGTGGTGGTGGTCGTGGTGGTGGTAGAGGAGTAGGAGACACTGGTGGTGGTAGAGGAGTAGGAGACACTGGTGGTGGTGGTAGAGGAGTAGGAGACACTGGTGGTGGTGGTGGTAGAGGAGTAGGAGACACTGGTGGTGGTGGTGGTGGTAGAGGAGTAGGAGACACTGGTGGTGGTGGTCGTGGTGGTGGTAGAGTAGGAGACACTGGTGGTCGTGGTGGTGGTAGAGGAGTAGGAGACACTGGTGGTGGTGGTGGTAGAGGAGTAGGAGACACTGGTGGTGGTGGTCGTGGTGGTGGTAGAGGAGTAGGAGACACTGGTGGTGGTAGAGGAGTAGGAGACACTGGTGGTGGTGGTGGTAGAGGAGTAGGAGACACTGGTGGTGGTGGTGGTAGAGGAGTAGGAGACACTGATGGTGGTGGTGGTAGAGGAGTAGGAGACACTGGTGGTGGTGGTGGTAGAGGAGTAGGAGACACTGGTGGTGGTGGTAGAGGAGTAGGAGACACTGGTGGTGGTGGTGGTAGAGGAGTAGGAGACACTGGTGGTGGTGGTGGTAGAGGAGTAGGAGACACTGGTGGTGGTTGTGGTGGTAGAGGAGTAGGAGACACTGGTGGTGGTGGTGGTAGAGGAGTAGGAGACACTGGTGGTGGTGGTTGTGGTGTGAGCGACCTTCAGCAGCTTGTCAAGCGTCGGTTTGTCCGGCTCGGATCCTCCGGCGAGTGCGAGCCGTGACTGGATGGCCGGGCGCTTCAGCCGGTAGTTCTCATTGAACATCTCCAGGAGAACCTGCCGGGGCTGCACAACGATGAGGCGCTGGTCAGGAAAGACACTCCACCTCCCGATCAGCACCACCATCATCACCATCAACCACCATCATCACCATCAACCACCATCACCACTATCAACCACGCGGAGCCAGCCGAGACATAACCCACCCGCCGGGACGCACCCTACGCCTTCACCGCGCAACAAGTACCGGCGTGGCCACGGTGACGCCAGTCGAAAGCCTCGCGTGTGGCGTGGCCACGAATCTCACCGCGGATTGACACAATCTCGGTCGGATATATCCACGCTCGGCCACAACAAACGCCACCACTCGCGCGCCGTGTAGACCGCGGGGGGCTGGGCTTGCCGATTGTCAGCGCGATGGTGCGGCAAGGAGGTAAGAGGGGGTGGGGGCGATGAATGGGGGGGTGGGTCGGAGGGGCGGTGAATGGGGGAGTGGGTTGGGCGGTGAATGGGGGGGATCGGTGGGTGGGGTGGTGAATTCGGGGGTTGGGTGGGGGGTGTGGTGAATGGGGGGGTTGGGTGGGGGGTGTGGTGAATGGGGGGGGTGGGTGGGGGGTGTGGTGAATGGGGGGGGTGGGTGGGAGGGGTGGTGAATGGGGGGGTTGGGTGGGTGGGGGGGTGTAGTGAATGGGGGGGGTGGGTGGGAGGGGTGGTGAATGGGGGGGTTGGGTGGGGGGTGTGGTGAATGGGGGGGTTGGGTGGGGGGTGTGATGAATGGGGGGGGGGGGGTGGGTGGGAGGGGTGGTGAATGAGGGGTTGGGTGGGGGGGGGGCGGTAAATGGGGGGCTGGGTCGGGTGGGGGGGGCGGCGAATCGAACGGACCTTCTCGTGAGCGTCCCCCGCGTTCCAGTTCACGAACACCTTGTCGTTGTTGGCGTCCGAGAGGAACTGCGGCGGAATCTGGCGGCGGCAGGGAGTGCGACGGTGACGTGAAGCGGCAAAAGCAATCCGGTGCGGCTGGTGTTCCGGAAGCGATCGGTACCGTGAGTCACGGTCTGACCGCTTAAACTACAGTATCAGCGAGCTGGGTTCGAGCCCCTGCAGTGGAGCACGATGTTCGCGAATCCCGTCTGATGGGATTCCGAGCCTCTGGTTCTTTACGGCTGAACGAGAGATGTTTGTATTTGGCAACAAAGATCCCCCCCACCCCCCCCCATTTAGCCTTGCAGATCATCGAGGCAAGTGCCGTTACAGTGAGAACCTATTAGGGCCGTACGCTCGCATGCGCGCGCAGTTGTACCCGCGCGCAAAGACGCGCGGGTCACACACATGGAGTCGCACACAGGCACACAGTTACAAAGACAAAGATCCCCCGTATTAGCCTTAACAGACCTTTGGGGCAAGTGCTGTTAGCGAGCACCTTATGAAGGCCGGAACGGTACACCAGTCAGTGGGTGGCCAGCACCACGCGGCACCGCCTTTGTCTGCCCAGTGGCGAGGTTTACACACCGCACCAGGTACTCATTTGAGGCTGACCCGACCTAGGGGAGGCCCAGGAGCGGTTCAGATAATCGTCACCGGTGCGAGCGGGAATCGAACTTGGGTCGCCGGTTTCGTTGCGCAGCGGGCAAAGACAAAAAAAATATATCAAGACTGCAGGGGGCGAGTATTGTTAGACGCTCGCGCGAGCAATCATACGCGCACCTGCACGTGCATCTGCCGGCCGCCGCTTTGCAGCGCCGCCTCCTGCAGCATGAGCGGGGAGACGCCGGCGCCGAGCACGTGGCCCGGGGCCAGCGCCGCCAGGTGGCGGTCGAGCAGCCGGCGCAGCTCGCGCAGCGACAGCACCGTGTGCTCGGCGAGGCGTGCTCGCACGAACGCCCGGAGCTCGCGCCGCTGGGTCTCGGCTCCGGCCGCCGCCGCCGCCGACTCCCCCGGGGCGCCGTGCTCTCCGTTGGCGAGGGCCGGCGCTCCGTTGGAGCCGTCCACGTCCATCGGTTCCTGCGCCCGGAGGGGGGACGATGAGGGGAGGGAGGTGGAGACGGAATCGCGGAGCCGCGGGTTAGAGCCGGGGTCTATAACCGTGGCGCTATTTTATTTTTCTATGTTATTGGTCTTGGAAACTTGGTTGACCACAGCCACGCTCACAAATAAGACTCGTGCCGGTCTCTCGAGTTCTCGGTTGGTTACAGGTCGACGTCATTCGCCAGAGTAGGCCCATTTGTGTGTCGGCGTCATTGTGCAAATTAGAAAATGTACCCCCAAATTTGCTCAATCGGATTGTGCAAAATACTTGGCACGTGACTCAGCGAAACTTCTTCTCTAAACAATCATATTACTATTAATAATAACGATAAAATGCGAGGCGACAAAGGTAAAGATTCAAGGAACGGAATGTGTCGGAGAGGACGTCCTCCTGGGAGATGGAGCGATTAATTCAGGTCAAGTGGACACGCTCGATGGATGACGGGACGGTGAGAGGTGGTGGCCGTGGCGGCAGCAGCGGCGGCTTGGGAAGGCCTTCATCCAGCAGCGGATCGGCAAAAAACGCAGGCGCGTGAACTCTCACCGCATCCTCGACATCGCTGGCGCGCTCCTCCTTGACGCGCACGCCGCCGCTCTCCTCCACGGCATTGTGGGTCTGCCTCGTGGGATTCTGGGAATTCCGCTGTTTGTAGGTCTGTTCCAGATTCTCCTTGTGTTCCATGATCTTTGACCTGGCCAGCCTGAGCCGCTCCTCCCCCGTCACCACGGTCCCTGCAGTGTGTGTTCGTACGTACATACATACGTAAAGTACGTACGCACGTTCGTTCATTTGCTCATTCGTCACTGGACTGCGGAATACATTCCATACGCGTTACGGTATTGACGATGAGAGCAAAAATACAGAGAGGACCGATTATTTGTCACGGAGCGTACCCGCCGGCGGTGCCTCTGGCTTCTTGGGCAGCATGTCCTCCTTCTTCAGACCGTACGCCTTCTCGAGCCTGGCGGTCACACACAAAGATCCCCCGTATAGCCTTAACAGACTGTTAGGGAAAGTGCTGTTAGCGAGCACCTAGGAAGGCCGGCACGGCACACGGTGGAGAGGGGGGGGGGGGTGGCCACGCCCGGTGATCTTTACACACCGTACCAGGTACTCATTTGAGGCTGAGTCGACCTAGGGGAAGCCCAGGACCGGTTCAGTTAATCGTCACCGGTGTTGGCCGTGAGCGGGAATCGAACTCGGGTCGCCGGGTTAGTAACACGGCGTGCTAACCGCTGCACTACCGCTCCACACACGCAGACACGCACGAGCGCACGTCATGCGCACGGCCGATACTCAACTGGCACGAGATCGGCAGTGGTGATTCGGGCTGCGTAACGGGCGATGCCGACGACCGGTTTGTCGGTGGTCGACGGGCAACGTCATTTAACATTTGCCGATATCAGATCCGGTCAATACAAAATTCCGTTGTCGATTTCCACCGTGCGTTGGCGGTAGTAGTAATAGTAGCAAGCAGCAGCGCGTTACAAGCCGAAGTCATAACCGTTCATTCTCTCCTTCGAGACAGTGAACCCTTATCCCGTCCGCCCGCAGCTCACAACACGGCGTTTATTGGCAAAGGGATTGTTGGGGGGGAGTGTGGTGGTGGAGGTGGATGGGTGGGTGGGTAGGGGCGTGGTTGGGTAGTGGTGGCGGCGTTGGAAGCTCACCGCGCCTGGACGCCCGCCCACAGCATGGTCTGCCGCTGCACCACGTCGGCGTGCCTCCGCACAAAGTCGTCGTCGCGCGGCTGCATGAACTCCCAGCCCAGGCCGATGCGCGACACGGCCACCTGCTGGAAGATCTCGCGCACGTCGTCGGGGGCCAGCTGCGTGGAGCGGAGGAGACGGTGGGGGGGGGGGTAAGACCGCAGAAACACACGCGTTAACGCGGATCCCGCCGATGGGACGCACGCGGGTTTGTGTGCTGGCACGCGTGCGCTGGTGTAGACGCTCTCGCACACATGCACTCAAGCGCAGTGGTGGTTGAGTCGGTGGTGGTGGTGGATGGGATGTCGTTGACTGTGGTTCGATTGTGGGCGACGGGTTGGCGGTGGGTAGTGAGCGGTGGTGGTCGGACGACAAAGGTGGTGGATGGTGGTGGTTAGGTGAAATGTTGTTGGTTATGGTTGGGTTCCGGGCGACGGGTGGTGGTGGTTTTTGACCACGCAGCGCGATGGATGGGCGGTTGTGGTTGAGAAGCGCGGCGGCATTGACGCAGGCGACCAACGCTGACCCTCATCGTTGACGACCTTCCCTCTCCCAGTTAGCGGGACGGACGCGCGTGACGCGTGTGTGACGCGTGCGTCGCACCCCACCTTGATGATTCCGGCGACGTCCTTGCGCAGGAGCATCCTCTCCTGGGTGAACCTCCACATCTGCCGGACGGCCGCACGCACACACGCACACACGCACCGCAACGGTTTTGAGTTGTTTTTGCTCAACCAGGCGAGAACTCAAGGAGACCGGGATTCGTCTCATTTGTAAGAAGAGTGGCCTGACTCAACGACAACGGAGAAGGAAATATGTAAAAATAAAAGTAGGGTCGGGTTTAAAGTCCAGACACCGCGACACAAGTTCCGCTCCCAGCCATGCCCGACATGAGCGGTGAGCGACAACCAAACCAGTTCCTGGGTCTCCCCCTGTGCATCCGCTGCCCGGCGGACAACCCGCTGCCCGTACTAGGACTACCACACCGGCTCCCTGTGTCTGCACCCGGCACCCGTGGGACGCGGCCGCTCGTATCGATCCTCGAGCCCGACGATCAACGATGCACGCGTCGGCGGGCGGGCGGGCGGGCGGGCTGGCGGGCGCCGCGAGAATCGATAATTTTCGCCAACCGGCGCGGCGCCAGAGAGGTTAAGTCCGCTCAAGAACGACACCCGCGGCCGCCGCGGTGCCCCGGCGCGGAACGGCGAAAGGGCCCCGGGGCGTAAACGGGAAGCGGCGGCGCGCGGTTGGGCAGACTCACGACGAAGTCACGGCCGCGGCACAGCAGCTCGCCGGGAATCCCGCTGTGGGGGCTCAGCGAGTCCTTGGGGTAGAGCACCTCGCTGTGGGGGGGGAGGGGTAAAGGTGGGGGGGGAAGGGGGGGTGCACACAAGGGATCAACGGCCATCAAAACAGAACTCAAGAAGTCGGGCGGCTCGGAAGTCGGAGCGAGGAGCCGGCACCCCCCCAAGATCCTGGGTTTGAATCCGGGCCCAAGCCGCGTCCCTCCCCCCCCCCATGATCGAGCTCCCGAGCGGAGCGAGTTGATTCTCTTGGGCTCCTCCAGACAGTAGGCAGCGGCGCAGTTGCACCGTCTGTGCACTCGATGGCCGTGCCAATGGCTCCTATATGAACCGATGGGCCCCTCTGTGTAAGTCCACGTATCTGTACGCGAGTCTATGGGTCTACACGCATGTTTATGGGTCTGTGTGTAAGTCCGTGGGTCTGCATGCGATGGGATGTGGCAGGCTGGTAGCGCACCCACCTCTTGACGACCCAGCAGCCCTGCACCAGCAGGGCCACCTGCTGCACGCTGCGCAGCACAGACACCGAGTCGAGCCCAGGGCTCAGCAGCGACATCAGCTGCGAGAACTGAAGCACCCTCACTGCAACGCGCCGACGGAGACACAGGTAAGTGCACGCACATACAGCCTTAACAAGACTGTGGGGAGCAAGTGCTGAGCACCTATGAAGGCCGGAACGGCACACGAGGGGGTGGGTTACCAGCACCACGCCCGGCCGCCTTTGTCTCCCCAGTGACGATGTTTACTACACACCACACCAGGTACTCATTTGAGGCTGAGTCGACCTAGGAGAGGCCCAGGACCGGTTCAGATAATCGTCACTGGTGTTGGCCGTGAGCGGGAATCGAACCCAGGTCGCCGGGTTCATAACGCAGCGCGCTAACCGCTACACCACCACTCCCCACACACACACACACGTATACAAACACACACACACAAACACGCACAAACGGCCAGACGGACATAACAACAACCGCCATTCACCACTAAGTGGCGGTGACATCACCACGACGCTTGTGCCAGGCTATGTTCACCCTGAGGCCACGTGAAGTGTCGAACGCCCGCTGGCAGGAGGTCACGGGGCAGACCCAGGTGCCACGGGTCGACTGACTGAGATGACTGGCTGATGCACCACCTGTGCCCCCTACTGTGCCAACCTGCTGTGCTTTAGCCACCCGGCGCTCCGCTCGTTGTTGTGAGCGTCGTTCCTCCGCCCTCCGTTGTTGTTGGAGGGCAACTACCTCCAACTGCCCAGTAGCGTCCTTCACGAGCCTCCTCCACAGAGGCCGATCTTGACACCGCTGGTACCAGTCATCGGCAAGTCCACTCAGCTCCACGTCCTCCTGTACCACATCACTCCATCTCTTCTCTAGCCCGTGCCGCGCCCGTTTAGCCCCCTCGATCCGGCCAAAAAAAAAGCTGTTTCGGCATGCGGTGGCTGGGCATGCGGGCTACATGACCCAGCCATCGCAGCCTTGCCCGCCGGAGGAGCTCACCGATGGGACCTTGCCCAGATCTTTCAAGGATTTGTGAGCTCCTCACACAATCCAATCTGGTTAAACTCAGGATGGATCGAAGGCAGGCCAGCCTAAATGTTTCTAACCGGCGAAGATGTTCCATTAGGGGGGTCCACGTTTCGCAAGCGTAGAGAAGGGAGGGAATGACCGTGGCCGAGATGGACATACACACAGACATACACACAGACACACACGCAGGCGCACGCACACCGTCTAGGCGCTCACCGTTCTTCATGAGCGTCTTCACCTGGTCTCCGAGCGGCAACGTGCGCAGCTGAGCCATGGACATGACGTTGCTGGGCGCCACCGCCACCTCGCTGTGAACACAGTGGCAGCGCCGCGCACGCGTCAATGCCGGCCCCACGCACCGGGGACGCACGCACGCACACACGCACACACGCACGCACGCACGCGCGGTGGCGGACAAACAGGTGCAGGATCACGGGTGGGCGAGTGCGGCGGCAACTCACAACGTCTCCTCTTTCACGGGAGGCATCAGCATGGAGAGGTACTCCCTGCGAACGAAGCGCACGGGGGACGATGGGTGGGTTAAAAGTTCACGGAGGCTTCGTTTCACGAGGAGGGGGCGAGAGTCTCGTTTGCAAGAGTGACCCGGGTCGCCCCGAAACGAACGCTCCCCGAGCGTGTTAACGAGTGCGAGCCGACGTGTTAACGAGCGTGAGCGGGGTTGCTAGGGGGCTCGCTCACTTGGGCGTCTTCATGAGCTCGCACGCCTCCATCATGCCGCTCTGCGCCAGCAGGTACTGTCGCTCGTGGTCCGCGCGCCCGTCCTGCGCGCACCACGGGAGAGATGCGCCACCTTGGCGTCCACCGCCTTGCCTTGCCGTCGGCGTCTGTGGCCGTGGGTGCGTGTGGGTGCGTGTGGGTGTGTGTGGGTGCGTGTGGGTGCGTGTGGGTGCGTGCGGGTGCGTGCGGGTGCGTGCGGGTACGTGCGGGTACGTGCGTGTGGGTGCGTGTGGGTGCGTGTGGGTGCGTGTGTGCGAGTGCGTGTGGGTGCATGTGTGTGGGTGCGTGTGGATGAGCTCACTAACGGCACTCGGCCCAACGGTCTGTTGAGGCTATACGGGAGATCCTTGTCTTTGTGAGCGAGCGTGAGAGCCCTGAAGTGCATGGTGCTCACCTTGAGTCCGTGGTGGCGGAGGTTGAACCACGGCTCCTCCGCCTGCTTCTGCTGCATGTACTCGTACGACTGCATCCGCCGCTGCTTGGCGCGGTCGCTCTCCGGTCGCGCAAACCGCACCTGGCGCAACGCCGCAACCCGACTCTCAGCGACTGCTGTGCCACGCTGTGTACCACGCTGTGTACCACGCTGTGTACCACGCTGTGTACCACGCTGTGTACCACGCTGTGTACCACGCTGTGTACCACGCTGTGTACCACGCTGTGTACCACGCTGTGTGCCACTGTGCCACGCTGTGTACCACGCTGTGTACCACGCTGTGTGTCACTGTGCCACGCTGTGTACCACGCTGTGTACCACGCTGTGTACCACGCTGTGTGCCACTGTGCCACGCTGTGTACCACGCTGTGTACCACGCTGTGTGTCACTGTGCCACGCTGTGTACCACGCTGTGTACCACGCTGTGTACCACGCTGTGTGCCACTGTGCCACGCTGTGTACCACGCTGTGTACCACGCTGTGTGTCACTGTGCCACGCTGTGTACCACGCTGTGTACCACGCTGTGTACCACGCTGTGTGCCACTGTGCCACGCTGTGTACCACGCTGTGTACCACGCTGTGTACCACGCTGTGTGTCACTGTGCCACGCTGTGTACCACGCTGTGTACCACGCTGTGTACCACGCTGTGTGCCACTGTGCCACGCTGTGTACCACGCTGTGTACCACGCTGTGTGTCACTGTGCCACGCTGTGTACCACGCTGTGTACCACGCTGTGTGCCACGCTGTGTGCCACGCTGTGTGCCACGCTGTGTGCCACGCTGTGTGCCACGCTGTGTACCACGCTGTGTGCCACGCTGTGTGCCACGCTGTGTGCCACGCTGTGTGCCACGCTGTGTACCACGCTGTGTACCACGCTGTGCACCACGCTGTGCACCACGCTGTGTACCACGCTGTGTTCCACGCTGTGTACCACACTGTGTACCACGCTGTGTGTGTCACTGTGCCACGCTGTGTACCACGCTGTGTACCACGCTGTGTACCACGCTGTGCACCACGCTGTGCACCATGCTGTGTACCACGCTGTGTGCCACGCTGTGTGCCACGCTGTGTGCCACGCTGTGTACCACGCTGTGCACCACGCTGTGCACCACGCTGTGCACCACGCTGTGTACCACGCTGTGTTCCACGCTGTGTTCCACGCTGTGTACCACGCTGTGCACCACGCTGTGTTCCACGCTGTGTACCACACTGTGTACCACGCTGTGTGTGTCACTGTGCCACGCTGTGTACCACGCTGTGTGCCACGCTGTGTACCACGCTGTGTACCACGCTGTGTACCACGCTGTGCACCACGCTGTGTTCCACGCTGTGTACCACGCTGTGTACCACGCTGTGCACCACGCTGTGCCACTGCACCACGCTGTGTACCACGCTGTGTACCACGCTGTGTGTCACTGCACCACGCTGTGTGTCACTTCACCACGCTGTGTCACTGTGCCACGCTGTGTACCACACTGTGTACCACGCTGTGTACCACGCTGTGTACCACACTGTGTACCACGCTGTGTACCACGCTGTGTGTCACTGTGCCACGCTGTGTACCACGCTGTGTACCACGCTGTGTCACTGTGCCACGCTGTGTACCACGCCGTGTACCACGCCGTGTACCACGCCGTGTACCACGCTGTGTGTCACTGTGCCACGCTGTGTACCACGCTGTGTACCACGCTGTGTGTCACTGTGCCACGCTGTGTACCACGCTGTGTACCACGCTGTGTGTGTCACTGTGTCACTGCACCACGCTGTGTCACTGCACCACGCTGTGTCACTGCACCACGCTGTGTCACTGCACCACGCTGTGTCACTGTGTCACTGCACCACGCTGTGTCACTGTGCCACGCTGTGTGTCACTTCACCACGCTGTGTGTCACTGGACCATGCTGTGTGTCACTGTGTCACTGCACCACGCCTGTGTGTCACTTCACCACGCTGTGTGTCACTTCACCACGCTGTGTGTCACTGGACCATGCTGTGTGTCACTGTGTCACTGCACCACGCCTGTGTGTCACTGGACCATGCTGTGTGTCACTGCACCACGCTGTGTGTCACTGCGTCACGCTGCGCACCACCGTGACATCGATGGTGGCGAGCGTCGTCACGCGGCACCGAGCGACTTGCCCCGTCCCTTCCCCGTTACTATGACGATGATGATTATTGATATTATTCGGGGATCGCGATTTGATTCAACTGCCAATTCGTTTCTTCGTCTCGTTTGTATCGATTTGCTTTGTTTCCCCCCCCCGACTGCACAGTTACGTCCTCTCCGTTAAGGCCAATTGTAAGATGAACGTACATCATTTGAAAAAATGCATTCGGCAAAGCTCCTTTGCGACTGACCACTGTCACGCGAGCAATCCCAAATGCGCGTAAAACTCGACCCCCGAGTTAGTGATCGGCGAGTGAGTGCGTCGCGGTCGCGAGCGATCTCGTCGGCGCTCACCGTCACTTGCTTGACATCGTCCTCGGCCTCCTCCTGGGACGAGTCGCCTGCGCGCTCCACAACACGAGCACCACTTAGAGCAAGGAGGAAGGAAAACCGCGCACACGCGCGTGGGTTCTCTAAGCGTTCCCGACGTGCGTTTGTCCTCGGGGGTGCGTTCAATCGACGGCAACTTCACGTGTCAAGCTGCATCGTGAGATCATGCCGCATGCCCGCCACCGCCACCCCCGCCTCCCGAAGGCGGGAAACCCCCCTACAAGCCACGCCCAGCACGACACGGCTGCCAATGATGCCGATGATGTCACCAAGTCCCGCCAATCACTTCCCGTATTGTCCGATTTGTTATCCAACCGATAATGAAAAACGTAAATCTACAACGGAAAATGAACAGCGGGTGTCATTGCAGAGAACGTGAATCACGAAATAAAAAACGCACCTCCCTTCCCATATTTGTCTCTCCGCGTAAAATATGAGAAGCATTTTTCACGCAACCAATGGGTCGCCACGGCCTTTACCAGCAGCACAGCAGCACAGCAGCACAGCAACACAGCAGCGCAGCAGCACAGCAGCGCTGCAGCACAGCAGCGCTGCAGCACAGCAGCGCAGCAGCACAGCAGCGCTGCAGCACAGCAGCGCAGCAGCACAGCAGCACAGCAACCAGGCAGCACTGCAGCACAGCAGCGCTGCAACACAGCAGCACTGCAGCACAGCAGCGCTACAGCACAGCAGCACAGCAACACAGCAGCACTGCAGCACTGCAGCACTGCAGCACAGCAGCACTGCAGCACAGCAGCACAGCAGCGCTGCAGCACAGCAGCACAGCAGCACAGCAGCGCTGCAGCACAGCAGCGCTGCAGCACAGCAGCACAGCAACACTGCAGCACAGCAGCACTGCAGCACTACAGCACAGCAGCGCTGCAGCACAGCAGCGCTGCAGCACAGCAGCACAGCAGCGCAGCAGCACAGCAGCACAGCAGCACTGCAGCACAGCAGCACTGCAGCACAGCAACACAGCAGCGCAGCAGCACTGCAGCACTGCAGCACTGCAGCACAGCAGCGCAGCAGCGCAGCAGCACAGCAGCACAGCAGCACTGCAGCACAGCAACACTGCAGCACAGCAGCACAGCAGCACTGCAGCACAGCAGCACTGCAACACAGCAGCACAGCAGCACAGCAGCACTGCAGCACAGCAACACAGCAGCACAGCAGCACAGCAGCACAGCAACACAGCAGCACAGCAGCACAGCAGCGCTGCAGCACAGCAGCGCAGCAGCACAGCAACACAGCAGCACAGCAGCACAGCAGCGCTGCAGCACAGCAGCACTACAGCACAGCAGCACAGCAGCACAGCAGCACAGCAACACAGCAGCACAGCAGCACAGCAGCACAGCAACGCTGCAGCACAGCAGCACAGCAACGCTGCAGCACAGCAGCACAGCAGCGCTGCAGCACAGCAGCACTGCAGCACAGCAGCACAGCAACGCTGCAGCACAGCAGCACAGCAGCACAGCAGCGCTGCAGCACAGCAGCACTGCAGGACTGCAGCACAGCAACACAGCAACACTGCAGCGCTGCAGCACAGCAGCACAGCAGCGCTGCAGCACAGCAGCACAGCAGCACTGCAGCACAGCAACACAGCAGCACAGCAGCACAGCAACGCTGCAGCACAGCAGCACAGCAACGCTGCAGCACAGCAGCACAGCAGCACTGCAGCACAGCAACACAGCAACACAGCAGCACAGAATTTTGGAAATCTTTTTGGTAACGCCTGCTATGTATGGCAGTGTGATGGTTTCCAAAATTCTAAACAAACACAAGATCCAGGTCCGGTTCAATACAGTACACAAAATCCGTGATCTGAACCCATCCGTAAAGGATGTCATTCCTGACTTACAGTACCCCGGTATTTACAAATTGAGTTGTACCTGTGGTGACTGCTATATCGGGGAGACGAAACGACATATTTCTGACCGAATTCGCGAGCACAAATCAGATTTGAAACATGGCAGAACGAATTCTTCGGCCGTGGCTGATCATTGTTTCAACACAGCGGGTTCTCATGACATTGTTTTCTCCGATACCAAAGTACCATGCAAACCTCCCGGTTATTACCAAAGATTTGTCCATGAAGCCATCCTAATATACAAACATAGACACAACTTCAACCGAGAGGATGGCTTCAAATTGAGAAACTTTTGGAAAGATGTCATCAACCAAGTTAAACGTTAGCTGGGTTATAATTGTACAGCCGTTTCCGTTTCTACCAGGATGGTGCCTGCGCTCTTGCAGCACGCCATCACCCTCCCCCCGAACCCCCTGCAGCAAAAAGGGTGTTGTACTCGCCTTCTTGCAGTGCACCACCGCTCCCCCCAAACCCCCTGCAGCATAACAAAAGGCGGCTTAACTTAGCCCTCCCCTCCCCACCCCCCTCTTAACCTGTATATAATCTCGTGTGTCCCAGAGCTGTTCACTTGACACAGCTAATTTTGCTGTGTCTGTTCCACCTGAAGACGGAAGCTTGTGTTGCCTCCGAAACGTCGTGATTTAATTTAGTTGTTTTATTTTATTTGACCAACGTGACTTTACCGAAAAAAACAAAGAGTATGAATCCTTGCAGTCACGAAAGCTTCAAATCTAGAAATAAAACAGTAGTTGTGTTAAGATGTTCAAACACGAAATAGATACCTTTTGCAAGGAATGAAGTCTGCTTAAAGAGGGCTGTCTCTGTTGTAGGCCAATCATATTATCAGAGCATGTTTGTTTGCATGTTCACCACAAGTACTGCGAGTGGTTAATGCGGTGACTTCGTTCCCTGCATGTTTCTATTTGGTGTTTGAACATCTCAACGCAACTGTTGTATTGCCAGAAAGGGTAAAACCTATTATTTTGCTTCCTGTCACCCACGTCTTACAGAACAGGTCTTTACCTACAAACATCGGGGAAGCTCACCCGGCACCGGATAGCCCGGAGCAACGCGGGAAAACCGCACGACTTTTACCGGCAAGGACGGGCCCCCTCTCCCCGCGAGAGAGAGAGAATGGTGGCGGGGCTGACGGGGTGGGGGTGGGAGGGGCGCATCCCCCGGCTCACCGTCTTGGGCGGCGTCCTTGTCCTTGTGCTTGGAGTCGGCCTTGTCGAGGTACGAGAAGCTGGGACGCAGCTGCAAGACGCCTTGGAGCGGCGTCACGTGCAGCTCGCCTGCCGGCACACGGGGGGAGAGGGGGTGGTGGTAAAGGGGACCAGGCACGTGGGTTTAGAGGAGATGCGGGTTTAAGACACGCGGGTTTCAGACGCGAGGGTTAAGGACACGCGTGGGTTTAAGAAGCGCAGGTTTAGGACACGCGGGTTTAGGACATGGGCGGGTTTAAGAAGCGCGGGTTTAGGACACACGGGTTTAGGACATGGGCGGGTTTAAGAAGCGCGGGTTTAGGACACACGGGTTTAGGACACACGGGTTTAGGACACACGAGTTTCGGACACGAGGGTTTAGGACACGCGAGGGTTTCAGACACGCGTGCACACGCGGACACACATTCGGGCCCGCGCCGTTCCCGCTCGCGCCACGTTCACGACGTGTTGTTGCGGCTGGGGTGCATCACTCATTTTCAGAGGGGGGCTACTTTCACCGGTAAGACATCAGCGTGAGGGCCGCGCACACATTTGAAACCACCGGGTTTGATGACGATGACGATTGGCGGTGTTGTCACGTGTTGTGCATTATCGGGGGCCGCACGTCAGGGGCCGCCAGTGGCCGTCGGGCCTTGCAATGAAGAAGGCCGCTGTAGACCACGTGTTCCCCCCTCCGCGTTCACGTACCCCTGCGGTAGAGGGCGATGGCGTAGCGCGACGCGCTCCCCGGCGTCTGACTGGAGCACAGCAGCTGCTTGTCCATCAGCTTCCTACGCGGCGATCGCAGGGGAAACCCGAGTCACGGCCCACGCGGCGCCACTCAAACTGCACCGCAAAGCCCTCGGTCACTCTTCTGGAGGCGAGTGGCGGTGAGTAACAGTTCGTTATGGTGAGTGGCGATTAGTGTGACGGTGAGTGACAGCGAGTGTAGGCAAGTGACAGTGAGTATAGGTGAGTGGCGGTGAGTGGCGGTGAGTGACGGTGAGTGACGGTGAGTAGAAGTGAGTTACCGTGAGTGGAGGTGAGTGGAGCCCAGTGACGGTGAGTGGAGGGGGAGTGGAGTGACAGTGGAGGGAGAGTGGAAGTGAGTCACGGTTAGTCACGGTGAGTGACGGTGAGTGACGGTGAGTCACGGTGAGTAGAGGGGGCGTGGAGGGAGAGTGGAAGTGAGTCACGGTGAGTGACGGTGACGGTGAGTGACGGTGAGTCACGGTGAGTGACGGTGAGTTACGGCGAGTGGAGGGGGCGTGGAGGGAGAGTGGAAGTGAGTCACGGTTAGTCACGGTGAGTGACGGTGAGTGACGGTGAGTAGAAGTGAGTTACCGTGAGTGGAGGTGAGTGGAGCCGAGTGACGGTGAGTGACGGTGAGTGGAGGGGGAGTGGAGGGAGAGTGGAAGTGAGTGACGGTGAGTGACGGTGAGTGACGGTGAGTGGAGGGGGAGTGGAGGGAGAGTGGAAGTGAGTGACGGTGAGTGACGGTGAGTGACGGTGAGTGACGGTGAGTATTTACGTGGAGTAGGTGCAGGAGCCGCTGCCATCGTCCCCGTGGGCCCCGTCCACGTTGAGCGCGATCTGCTCTCCCTTGCTGCGCGAGTAGTTGGGACTCGTCACGTTGATGCCCAGCTCCAGCTCCACCTGCACCGTTCGTTCGGGGAAGAACGCAATCGCCAACAAAACGATTCGTCGACGGGGCCGTTTTTTATTTTTCAGTTTGCCCAAAGGTGACGACGAGCAGATTGATGCCATCGAGGGCGTGACGATGACTACGACGGCTGCCCACCGGAGGCCAAAGCGCGCGACCGACTGCGACGAGGCGATGCCAAGGAGTTTGAAAACGATGACACGGACTGAGGTGACCCGGTCACATGATCGGAGGCCGCGGTGCGCACCCTGCGTTGCGATGTACGGACGTTCGCTAGTTCGTTCACACACACACACATGAAGGGCGTCCGGCCACATGCAGGCTCGTGTCCAAGGCAGGAGCCGCCCCAAACCACCGAGTCTCTCTTCCCTGCACCATGCCCCCGTGGCCAGGGGAGGGTCTCTCCGTGCCCACCCCCACCACCACCACCCACTATCCTCGGCGCTCACCTTATGCAGCTTGGGCTTGATGCGCGTGGCGAGGCGTGGCGTGCCCTCGTACGTCATGCCCGCGGGCCGCACTGGGTACTGCCAAACGAGACGCGACGGCCGACTCGTGAGCCGCACGCAACCCAAGGAAGAAGAAGACGTGTGTGCGTGTGGAATCCACAACGCTCTCCAACGTGCTCGTTTGTCCCCGGAATGTGTTTAATTCGCGACGATAACGGGACCTTCCGAGCACGCGGCACGCAACGTCACACGGCGAGCGATGTCGTGAGGTGACGTCACGTGTAGTGATGTTATGGCGATGGCACCACACGCGTGGCGTGCGACGTCATCGCCATGGTCGGAAAGGCTATTTTTCTTAGCGCTTGTTCGGCAACGTGGCCAGTTTTTTTCTGCAGGGCATGTCCTCGAACAGCAGCAGAAATTGATAATACAAATGTTGTTTATTATGGGATCAACTTTACGAGAGCTATTGCCCCGCCCCCCGTGTTACAGGCAGGCCGACGGACATAACTCGTGTATTAACGCTTCTTTCAATTTTAGTTGGCAAGCGTCGTACCATACTTCACCCGGCTGATCAGTGTGAGTTGGTGAAAATCTGGAATTTTCCAGTTACTTCGTTATACCACCCCCCACCCCATGGTCAGGTTTGCCAATTACCTGGAAGAGGTAGAGCTTGTCAGCGAGCCCCTTAGCCAGGTACACGTCGATCTGTCACACGCACAACAGCATCCAACAAGGCCATTTACACTCGAATACATCACGCACATCGCCGTCACGGACGCTGCAACATGTGTCAGGCGAAGACGCCGGGTGTACAGGCAGCAGACATACAGGCAGTAGGTGTACAGTCAGCAGACTTGTAACTACAATACACAGGCACCAGGTGCCAAGTGAACAGGCAGTAGGTGGACAGTCGGCAGACATGCTGCAAGCAAATGTACAGGCACCAGGCTGTACACGCACAAGGATTACGGCAAGCAGACACACATACAGCCGGGTGTAGAAACGTGATGTACAGAGGCGCCGAGCATGCAGGCACCGTGTGTACTACACGCTCGGTACCTGCTGCCTGTATGCCAGCTGCATGTACGCCTGCCTGTACGTGCACGTGAGCCTCTGGTGTGTGAGCGCCGTGCGTCCTCGCTCCTCACCTCCTCGACGATAGGGTCGTCCTCGTCGTCTGTGGCGGTTGCCATGGTGTCGCAGTCTGCCGCTCCCCTCGCTCCCGTGTCACAGCAAACACGCGCGTCACACCGTCGTTCACACCAGCCACATTTCACACCGTCCACTCGTCACACCGCCCAAATGCCACACCGTCCAAACGTCATACCAGCCACCTGTCACGCCACCCACTCATCACAGCGTCCACCGGTCACAGCGTCCACCCGTCAGTGTCACAGTATCCACGTAGGCGTTGGCGGGACACCACTTCTGGCACCGGGGGGACGAGGCTGGCACACCCTCACCGCTGTACCCTCACCATAGGTCCTCACCGCCGTCACGTGTCTTCGCCACTGCGCACGCGATGACGTACAGATTGACTGATTAAGGGTTAAGGATAGATGGTGGATATTACTGTACTGAAGATTCCTCACAAGGATGAAGCTGCTATGATACAGATGTCTCATTGTCCTGCTTATTTGTGAAATGAAATCTCCACAATTTTGAATCGAAGGCAAGGCCATGTCAGTGACATACAAGGCATGATGGGAGAACTGATCTTCCAGTCACAATTGTGCCTTTTCCATATATCATCTATCACTCTTCAGATTTAGTGCTGGTGTAAGAGTTGCGGAGTTGGGTTAAGGAACTGATGGTTACTGATGGGTGTTTGACGTAACCGCTGGGGTTCAGGATAAGTCATTGGTATTCGGGTAGGTTGTTAACGTCCAAGCTTTGGGCAAGACTCCACTTCAATCTGTACTACCAGATGAACGATTACGACCTCGGACTTCGAGAAAACGATGATACAGGTGATCCCCTGCATAGTCTTTAACAGACAGTCGGGACAAGTGCTGTTAGCGACACGGTCAAACGAAGGAGGTAGGTGGCCAGCACCACGTCCGGCCGCCTTTGACTCCCCAGTGCTGATGTTCACACACTGGACTAGGTACCACTTTGTTCATTTAAGGCAAGACCGGCTCATATATTCGCCACCGTTTATTGGTCGTGAATGGGAATTCGAACTCGGGTCGCCGGGTTCGCTTGGAAGACAGGGAACATCCATCCGGTGGCCTCACAAACTAAAACTAAAAAAAATAAACTATGTTGTATTTTACCATGTAAGGCTCCACTGAGCTACACAGCTCTTTTTCAGAAGCGACCTGGCCACAAATGATAGCTCAACAAAGTGGATAATCACGTGCAAATTAAAAGCAGCCAAATAATCTAAACCCGGAGAAAAATCCACGCGACCACGGGGAGAAAATGCAAACTCCAAATATGCAGCAGCAGGCGTCAGGGTCGGGATTGAACCCACGACCTCATGTATACCAAGTGAGGTAGTTAACATCTCCTAGCCACCGTGATGATGATGAGACGCAAACTCCACATACACAGCAGCAGGCGTCAGGGTCGGGATTGAACCCACGACCTCCTGTATACCGGGCAAGGTAGTTAACATCACCACAGCGCCTCAACACAGCTGATGCCACGTCAGGGTCAAGGTTCATGGCTAGAGCTGGGTTCCTGGTGTGATGTGGGGTTAGTGTGTGTGTACAACTGTTGCAGGAAACGTGAGCACCTGCACACTGTGAACTCAAATGTATACAATCTGTAAAGAGAGAACACGGATTGCGAAATAATAATAGCAACAATGCAGACTGTCGTCTCATCCGGAACAGAAAACGACTCAAAGCGATGTTCCTGCCCTGGTTAAATATAGGGGGACCGCTTAAACAGAGAGAAAAAACACATCTCAATGGATGCCCGCCTGATAATGCTGGTCGCAGTTACCGGCGAAACGTCGTACTCGAATTGGAAAAGAGCGAGTAACGAATGTGGCACGTTTTGTGTCACAGCGACGAACCCTGACCGATTGGCCGCGTCGGGTGGCGGAGGGCTTTTATATATAAAAAAAATATTTACGCGATCTAAACAAACAAACAAAAAAACCGGCCACATTTATTACGGATTAAATATTGACTTAAAGCTTTCGTGACTGCAGGAATTCATATTCTTTGGGTCTTTCGGTGAAGCCACGTAGATAGAAAAAAAATGATACAAAGAATAATAATACTATTATTTGTTCTATCTACGTGGCTTTACCGAAATACCCAAAGAACATTAATGTATGTACATTGGTGGGCAAGGCCCTGCCACCCGCGTGTTAAAACAACTCTCAATGAGCTCTCACGTGGTTGAAACTCAGCTGCTCAGTCGCAAGACGCGAATCTCAGCCGTGTCCCCACGTAGTTTAAAAACACAACACAACAAAATCACCGTCAATTACTCAAAACGAGCGCACACCAACACGCGCGTACAACAACGCGTTCGCATTGGCGCTACGGTTTTAAAGACGTAAAAAAACAAAAGCGGCACGAATAGGAACTGCGAGGCCGGCCAGGCCGGGGGCGTCGCCCGGCCCTGCCCGGAGCCTCCCGCTTCCACCGGTAGCACATCCCAGGTGAGCGCGAGGCTTCGCCGCGGCCTAAGCCCCACGGCGACGCGCGGCGGGCGTTGTCGCGCTGAGGCGGTGAATTCGTAAACGAAACTCGAATAATAAACGCGGCAAACGTCGACGGCGGCGCTCTGTGAAAAGCTCAGCGCCAGGAAGGGAAACTTACTGTGCGCGGGGTTTATATAGAATTACAGCAGAGACCATGTGAGGTGGCGGCGGCGGCGGCGGCTCGCGGCCTCCACGTGACACCGCGTGGCAAAGGCGATCACGCCGAAATTTAAACACAAAATACTGTGCGTGTGTATGTATATAATAACGCCAATGTATACGCGTGAGAAAATAAAAAACCCCCACCACGATTGTAAATGTACTTTTTGTTGTTGGTACAAATGTAGCTGAAACGTAACCATCCCAAAGAACATTTATAAGATACAAAAGTGAATATAATATTCAAAAAAATCCAGTTGGCAGCGGTGGGATTTGAACCCACGCCTCCGAAGAGACTGGAGCCTTAATCCAGCGCCTTAGACCGCTCGGCCACGCTACCACATTGGGAGGCCCCCGCGACTGCTGCCTCTTTAACTTCTCACCGCGGATGGGGTCGCGTGAGACAACCACGTGGCATTTGTGGACATCAATTAACCTTCGATTTAAAGCTTTCGTGACTGCAATGATTCATCTTCCTTGGTTCTTTCGGTAAAGTCACGTAGATTGAGAATAAAATAATAAATTGATAAAATAACACAATAATATTCTCAATTTATTATTTTATTCTCATTCTACGTGACTTTACCGAAAGAACCAAAGAAGATCAATTAACCTCCTTCGTTCATCGACAAAGGCGCTTTGGGTTTTATATACAGGGTGCTTCAAAATTTTTTTAACACTTGTACGGGACTATAGTTTTTAATGGAAAAAAACGGATAATACACTGTAACATAGTTGCATTTATTTGGTATAGCCCCGTGAGCCATTCGGCTCTTGAATCGCAACCGCAACAAACAAAAACATGAACAAGAAAACATCTTAAAGTGGTTATGTGACTGTGCAAAACAGAAAATCCAGGAAAAAAACATCAAAATATTCCTGAAATAGCACCGTACACCAACGCTGTGTGCAAAAATCCCAGTGGGATGCAGGTCAAATAACAACAACAAGACAACTAAGATTAAGGCCATCAGTCTAACTCCGTACTACAATAAACAAAAACGTGGCCAAACCAAAAAAAACGTTTTCGAAATCACCAAAATAAAAGCCATAAATGCAATGTAACAGTGATCATAGGGACTGTGACCGAATTTTTTTTACAATAAACTACATAAATTATAACACCAAACCCTAGAGCCAACATAATAACAAATGTCTGTCGATAGCTTCTTAAAGTCAAGGAGTCTCCACGTGTTCGCCATCATTGTCAACAACGTGGCCTGGAATCTTCTCTAGGTGGTCGACAGATCCCGGAAGGCACGTTTCTTGTGGTCTCGTTGCAAATTCTCAGAAGTGTTTAACATTTTTTCGAAGCACCCTGCACATTATGGAAGACATTGGTCGCGAAATCCTCCGTGTTAAACCGTTTATTTGGATTTTAGCGATTTAATTACTTTAATTTTTACCTACGTGACTTTACCGAATAAAACCAAAAGAGTTATGGATTCTTGCAGTCACGACAACTTCAAATCTAGAATGTATATTTGGAGTTTGCGTTTCTCTCTCCCCGTGATCGTGTGGATTTTTCTTCGGGTCTTTCGGTCCCCCCCCCCAACCCCTCCGCATTTAGAATCACGCGTTTAGACTATTTGGCAGCGGTAAATGTCCACACGAGAAACCACTATGTCGGGCTCTCATCTGTGGCCAGGTTGCTTCTTTAAAAAAAACTAAAAAAAGCTAGACAACTCGGTGGGCCTCACCTGGTTAAATACAAAAAAATTGTCGATAGGTTTTTTTAAAAAAATTTAGGTGTGGAAGCCGAGGAACCCGGAGGAAGACCACGCTTAACCAGTGCCGGATTCCAACCTCGTAGCAAAAGTCTGCAGGCCCCGCACTTAATCCGGCACTGCCCAGAACGGTGACGGGAAGAATAAAAACTCCACGCAGATAGGCGCCCGAGTCGGGGATTACGAACCCAGGTCTCTTTCTTTGCTGTATGGCCTTAAATAGACTGATGGCCTTAATCTTAGACTCATGGCCTTAATCTTAGACTGATGGCCTTAATCTTAGACTGATGGCCTTAATCTTAGACTGATGGCCATAATCTTAGACTGATGGCCTTAATCTAAGTTTTATTGTGGTTGTTGTTTGACTTGCATCCCACTGGGATTTTTTTTTGCACGCAGCGTTGGTGCACGGTGCTTTTTTCCAGGAATATTTTTTACGTCGTACACTATTATGTAATTTTATTATTTCTTATTTCTACGTGACTTTACCGAAAAAAATATAAGAATAATTCCTGCAGCCACGAAAGCTCCAAATTCAAGTTTCAATATTTTTTGCTGTGTTTTTCCCATGGATTTTCTGTTCGCACAGTCACTTTAAGATGTTTGTCGTGTTTTTTTGTTTGTTGTGGTTGCGCCCGATTCAAGAGCCGAATGGCTCACAGGGCTATACCACAATAACCTGAAACTGAACTGGAACGCGCAGTTAAACAACCGCGCCCCTACCCTGAATCGATGTAAAACGTTACCGATATGTGGAGTTTGCGTGACTTTCTCTCTCCCCGTGGTCGCGTGGAGTTTTTCTCTCCGGGCCCTTCGGTTTCTCCCTCCACGTCTGGAATCGGCGTCACGCGTTCAGAGCATTTGGCCGCTGTGCATTCCCACGCGGTACGTTAAGCCACTTCGTTGAGCCATCATTTTGTGATGTAGCCAGGTCGTCGCTTCTGAAAAAGAGCTATCGTAACTCAAGTGGGGGCCTCAGGGGCCGTCCGTAAATGACGTCACGCGATTTTTGACGATTTTTGACCCCCCTCCCCCCTTCGTCACAAAAAGTCAGACCCCCCCTTCAAATATGACGTCACAAAGCTCTACCCCCCCCCCCCCCAAAATAAAACATGCTTCAAATAGCTTTAAACTGTTGTCATTGGAGTGCGTATTTAATGTGGCGCTGCACTCTGATGTTGTAGGAGAAAACATCAAAAAGTATTTTAAGTAGAACGTGTTGTCTATATTTATTTAAAGTTGCGCGTTTTGATGTGGCGTCACATTTCTCAAAACCCCCCTCCCTCGTCACACATCGTCACAAATGTCCAACCCCCCCCCCCTCCCAGGTGCGTGACGTCATTTATGGACGGCCCCTTACCTGGTACAATAATAGTACAAATAGAAAAAAAACGTTTTAACCGAGATAAGAAAAATGCAGTGTTGCATCTTTACTGGGGTCGCTGTTGACTTCCGCAAAGTGGAACTCATTTTATTTATGATCCGACTCATGATCGAGGCTACCAAATCGATGCGGTGATGTTTTTGTGTTCAAAGTCACGGCCAAGGTGTGCGTGAAAACGCGCAGAGAGCCCTGCGCGAACTCCGCGCTTTTCTATTAAAGCAATTACTTACTTTAACTGTGTGTCTTCTCTGTGTATGTATCTCTGCTACCATGTACCTCGTGTCTGTTCACGAGTCCTTGTCCTCTGTTTACGTTGGTGTGTTTAGCCCAGAAGATGAACACAAAAAAATGTAGCAGTCTTTTGAAGTACGTGGTCAACCAGGTGAGTGTCTGACTGTGTTGTTGGCCGACTGGTTTGCATCACATTAAGTTGTTGAGTTCGCGTCTCCCATCTTCTTGCTGTGTTTGCCTCCGTGCAGTTTGCCGTTCTCTGTGCTCTGTGTGTGATGACTCTCTGTGTGTGATGTTTGTGTGTGTGATGTCTCACTGTGTGATGTCTCTGTGTGTGTAATGTCTCTCTCTGTGTGTGATGGCCCTCTGTGTGTGATGTCTCTCTGTGTGTGATGTCTCTGTGTGTGTGATGTCTCTCTCTGTGTGTGATGTCTCTCTGTGTGTGATGTCTCTCTCTGTGTGTGATGTCTCTCTCTGTGTGATGTCCCTCTGTGTGTGATGTCTCTCTCTGTGTGTGATGTCCCTCTGTGTGTGATGTCTATGTGTGTGTGATGTCTCTCTCTGTGTGTGTTGTCTCTCTCTGTGTGTGATGTCCCTCTGTGTGTGATGTCTCTCTCTGTGTGTGATGTCTCTGTGTGTGTGATGTCTCTCTCTGTGTGATGTCCCTCTGTGTGTGATGTCTCTGTGTGTGTGATGTCGCTCTGTGTGTGATGTCTCTGTGTGTGTGATGTCTCTGTGTGATGTCCCTCTGTGTGTGATGTCTCTCTGTGTGTGATGTCTCTCCGTGTGTGATGTCTCTCTGTGTGATGTCTCTCTGTGTGCGATGTCCCTCTGTGTGTGATGTCCCTCTGTGTGTGTGATGTCCCTCTGTGTGTGATGTCTCTCTCTGTGTGTGATGTCTCTCTGTGTGTGATGTCCTTCTGTGTGTGATGTCCATCTGTGTGTGATGTCTCTCTGTGTGTGATGTCTCTCTCTGTGTGTGATGTCTCTCTGTGTGTGATGACTCTCTGTGATGTCTCTCTCTGTGTGTGATGTCCCTCTGTGTGTGATGTCTCTCTGTGTGTCATGTCTCTCTGTGTGTGATGTCCCTCTGTGTGTGATGTCTCTCTGTGTGTGATGTCTCTCTGTGTGTGATGACTCTCTGTGTGTGATGTCTCTCTGTGTGTGATGTCTCTGTGTGTGTGATGTCTCTGTGTGTGTGATGTCTCTCTGTGAGTGATGTCTCTGTGTGATGTCCCTCTATGTGTGATGTCTCTATCTGTGTGATGTCCCTCTCTGTGTGTGATGTCTCTCTGTGTGTGATGTCTCTCTGTGTGTGATGTCCCTCTGTGTGTGATGTCTCTCTGTGTGTGTGATGTCTCTCTGTGTGTGATGTCTCTATCTGTGTGATGTCTCTCTGTGTGTGATGTCTCTCTGTGTGTGATGTCTCTGTGTGTGATGTCTCTGTGTGTGTGTAATGTCCCTCTGTGTGTGATGTCTCTGTGTGTGTGATGTCTCTCTGTGTGATGTCTCTCTGTGTGTGATGTCTCTCCGTGTGTGATGTCTGTGTGTGTGATGTCTCTCTGTGTGTGATGTCTCTGTGTGTGTGATGTCTCTCTGTGTGATGTCCCTCTGTGTGTGATGTCCCTCTGTGTGTGATGTCTCTCTCTGTGTGATGTCCCTCTGTGTGTGATGTCTCTCTGTGTGTGATGTCTCTCTGTGTGTGATGTCCCTCTGTGTGTTCCCTCGCTGTGTGGTTTACGCAATTTTGACCTGAGGACGAGCGCTTGTGTTGTGTTCGAAACGTGATTTATTTTAATTGTGATTTATTTTATTTTATTTCTACATACGTGACTTTACCGAAAGAACCAATGAGTATAGTAATTTCTGCAGTCACGAAAGCTTCAATTCTAGATTAACATCAACCCCATCGTAAATGTGCCACGTTTTCTAGCCTCGCGTCATCGTCAGCCACGATGAATTCACCGCTGGATGATGGTCTCCGTTGTCCATTTCTCACAACAACAAAAATATATAATCTTGCAACCGTGCCCGCCCACACGAGTCGATTCCATCGCTCCATCTCCACCGTCCGGGTCAATGTCCTCTGTCTCCCTCTCTGGACGAGTTCATTGCCCGCCACTCCGTAATCGTGCCTCACGCTGGCCTCAAGCGCCCCCCCCCCTCCCCCCCAACCGATGGGTGATCGACCAATGCCATGAACCTGCTGCGGCTACGTTCTCTACATCTGTGAAAACTACTGGACATATGTGAAACAAACACAGCGCTTTATAGCTCATCAGATTCCTCCAGGATAAATGTTTCGATTCTGAAATACACGCGGCCCCCCACTCCCCGCCTCTAAATGTTTATTAAAACCGTCATAATTGAAAGAACCTGTGACCAAAATCACTCGGAATGCCCCGGCCTCCTCAAGACCTCCGAAATACATCAGGCGTCGAGCCTTCTACCTTCTCGGATGGACGACCACCATGTAGTGAGGGAAAAAAAAGTATTTGATCCCCTGCTGATTTTGTACGTTTGCCCACTGACAAAGAAATGCTCAGTCTATCATTTTAATGGTAGGTTTATTTGAACAGTGAGAGAGAGAATAACAACACAATCCAGAAAAACGCATGTCAAAAATGTTATAAATTGATTTGCATTTTAATGAGGGAAATAAGTATTTGACCCCGCTGCAAAACATGGCTTAGTACTTGGTGGTAAAACCCTTGTTGGCAATCACAGAGGTCAGACGTTTCTTGTAGTTGGCCACCAGGTTTGCACACATCTCAGGAGGGATTTTGTCCCACTCCTCTTTGCAGATCTTCCCCAAGTCATTAAGGTTTCGAGGCTGACGTTTGGCAACTCGAACCTTCAGCTCCCTCCACATATTTTCTATGGGATTAAGGTCTGGAGACTGGCTAGGCCACTCCAGGACCTTAATGTGCTTCTTCTTGAGCCACTCCTTTGTTGCCTTGGCCGTGTGTTTTGGGTCATTGTTATGCTGGAATACCCATCCACGACCCATTTTCAATGCCCTGGCTGAGGGAAGGTTCTCACCCAAGATTTGACGGTACATGGCTCCGTCCATCGTCCCTTTGATGCGGTGAAGAAAAACACCCCCAAAGCATGTTTCCACCTCCATGTTTGACGGTGGGGATGGTGTTCTTGGGGTCATAGGCAACATTCCTCCAAACACGGCGAGTTGAGTTAATGCCAAAGAGCTCAATTTTGGTCTCATCTGACCACAACACTTTCACCCAGTTGTCCTCTGAATCATTCAGATGTTCATTGGCAAACTTCAGACGGGCATGTATATGTGCTTTCTTGAGCAGGGGGACCTTGCGGGCGCTGCAGGATTTCAGTCCTTCACGGAGTAGTGTTACCAATTGTTTTCTTGGTGACTATGGTCCCAGCTGCCTTGAGATCATTGACAAGATCTTCCCGTGTAGTCCTGGGCTGATTCCTCACCGTTCTCATGATCATTGCAACTCCACGAGGTGAGATCTTGCATGGAGCCCCAGGCCGAGGGAGAATGACAGTTCTTGTGTTTCTTCCATTTGCGAATAATCGCACCAACTGTTGTCACCTTCTCACCAAGCTGCTTGCCAATGGTCTTGTAGCCCATTCCAGCTTTGTGTAGGTCTACAATCTTGTCCCTGACATCCTTGGAGAGCCCTTTGGTCTTGGCCATGGTGGAGAGTTTGGAATCTGATTGATTGCTTCTGTGGACAGGTGTCTTTTATACAGGTAACAAACTGATATTAGGAGCACTCCCTTTAAGAGTGTGCTCCTAATCTCAGTTCGTTACCTGTATAAAAGACACCTGGGAACCAGAAATCTTGCTGATTGAGAGGGGGTCAAATACTTATTTCCCCCATTAAAATGCAAATAAATTTATAACATTTTTGAAATGCGTTTTTCTGGATTTTGTTGTTGTTATTCTGTCTCTCACTGTTCAAATAAACCTGCCATTAAAATTCTAGACTGATCATTTCTTTGTCAGTGGGCAAATGTACAAAATCAGTAGGGGATCAAATACTTTTTTCCCTCACTGTACACTGGTCTATGGGGGTAGCAGTGCAGCATATCCGTTGTTCTGCACTCCACCAACCTTCACTCACTAGCGTGGTGAAAGTGTAGACAATATCCCCCACGGGTTCCCGTGTGAAAGTGCTCGTAACGGGCTCTGGGATATGCTGCGTTAATGTTTAAAAAAAAAATTGCAATCGCACACAAGAATCATTCTGTGCAGAGCAGAGACGTTGGGAGTCTTTCGTTTCAAACCCAGCCACACGGTTGTGAAACTTTATTACAACGTAACATATACAGAGCGCGGAAGCTGTGTGTGTGTGTACACTGCAACTCTGTTGAACTTCTTTCGCACCGCACGTAGCCAATCCTGCTCATCGAAGGTTACGGTAACAGTTTCACCAACATGCCGGGCAATTGCTGTTGTCAATCGTTTTTTTTTCATGACAAGCTGGAGGGTAAAAAAAAAACTACTTCCACGCGATTCACACCGTGCAAAGGCGCGCGCCGTCTGCGATGCACTCATTCACAGCACAACCGAAAATTCCCAGTTCTGTCGGTACACTAATCACAAACGACGCGTGACTTCGTATTGCCGTCCATTGGTTTTGAATCATCGTTATTATTTTGCTATATACAGGGTGATTTTTTTCTTTCGTTTATAGATGTCATGATGATTTCTTTGAATGATTCTCTGGCGTTCATCTCAACGGACCATTGAATGTTGTAAAAACGATGTTGGACTACGTGAACAAGATAAGTGTGTTCAAAGATTCAATAAGTGCGTCGAGGTTGGTGGAGGTTAGGAGACATGATGAGGTGGGTAATACGCGGATGTGGGAGATACGTGGAGGTGTGAGACAGGCACGTGGTGGGAGACACGTGGAGGTGGAAAATACGTGGAGGTGGAAGATACGTGGAGGTGTGAGGAACGTGGAGGTCTGAGACAGACACGTGGTGGGAGACATGTAGAGGTGAGATAGGTGGAGGTGGGAGACACGTTGAGGTGGGAGACACGTTGAGGTGGGAGACACGTTGAGGTGGCAGACACGTGGAGGTGGGAGGGATCGTAGAGGATTTGATATCACATTATTTTAACGGGGAGTATCCGATAGATGGATCACCCTGTATATTTTCTAACAATTCAATTGGTCTATATATTCTCTCTATATATATCATTATGGGCTAATACACGTGCACACACATGCAAAACTCAAATAAAGATCGTTACGAGATTCGTAGCGGCCAACCGCCACGGGGATGGCAATATCGGTCAGCCGTACGAACAGAAACCTTCGTAAGGTTTGTAAACGCACACACCATAGCGGCCTGGAGAATCATGAACACGTCGGAACATACGTGCGCACACACAAAAAACACCCCTACAAATGCACAGGATGTGGGGAGTCGTTAAAACTACGAGTGCGCAAAATCAGTGAACAGTCTGCATGGTTTGTGTATATGGGCATTTCCATTTGTTTACGTTTTGCACAAAAGAAGCTTAAGGCCTGTTTTCGTTCAACAGTATTCACGGAAGAGGAGGGGGTGGGGGTGGTGGGGGAAAACAAAGGCGCAGCCCTGCAACTTCTTTCTCCCTCCACGAGAGGGAGCCCCCCCTGTTCAGGGTAACGTATTGGTGGCGGCCTCTTTCACGCTCGCCAGGCAGAGACGTCTTTTGACAGTTTCGTGGAAAACAATGTTAATTACAATTATTCTCAACACCCCCCCCCCCACGCGTTTGGGGTGGAGGGGTGAATAAGTGGAAGATATCACTCGCCACTGATGTCAGCTGTGGCTCAGAATCAAACACGGGATTCATACTTAAGTGAAAAAAACACAAAGCAAAGCACCTTGGTAAAAAAAATTTGACCACAAACAGTACACAAAACTACTTAGCAAAAACAACGAAGCCAAACAGAAGGGCGGGAAGTGGGGGGGGGGCATTAGGCCTTGTACCAGGGGGGTACCGAAGTGTGCCCTGTACCACCGCAGGTCCCTGTGGCCCACCAAGATTCACCCTCCTGAGCGGACTATCACCGACATGGTGGCCCAGACAACAGCCCTGCTGCTGCTGCCACCCCCGCCGCCGCCACCCTCGCCCCACGATCTGAGAGGAGCTGGAGTCGGGCCTTGGGGGGGCATGAATTACAAAGGCAGCAAAATTAACTCTGACCACCCCCTCCAACCCGGTAACCGACTGGGAGCACGGTGAGAAACGACGTACTCCCGATGCGACCATCAGGAAGGTTTAAAGCACCCTGTGCCCACCAACGTGGTGGTGGTGGCTTTTTAGCTCTGCGAACACCCAACACTGACAAGCGACTAAAAAGTCAGCCGGGGCCTTGGCGAATGCTGGTGGTGGGGTGAGGGGCAGGGCTGGTACCAATGGTTCATTGGCTATTTGGTTATGGCTATGGCCAGTGGGATGGCCAGTGGTGGTAACTGGTCGACTCGTTTGTTAGTGAGACCAATGGTTGGCGAGTATGCTCTGCCACAAACCAACATTCCTTCCATTTGGCCTTTCCATTTTTTTGGGGGGCATTTTCCTTTTTGCCGATATTTCAGAGTTGGCGTGTGCATTCATAATTATAACTTCACTGCAGAGACCCAGAGAAGCAGCACTGATGCACATCACATTTCGTGGTGGTGGCTTGGCCCAGCGGTAAGCGCGTTCGCACGCTCGTTGCGGAGAGATTTAAAGGTTAAAATCCAGCGGCCGCCTTGATCATCGCTGCGGTGGTCATAATCAGTGGACGCTAAAAGTTCCTCTGAAATCATTCGCAAGGCCATCGTGTGCCGGCATCAGGGTCCAAATTTGCCAAATTCAAATATTGCGGGCAAATTACTCATTTGAGTTCTAGTTTTCTATGAAATTTTACGCGGATAATTCCAATTGGGATTATACATAGCAATCATCGCCCCCTATTGGCAGACTAATTGCCCCAGGTCACTCATGCAAATGAGACTCTCTTCGACTCTCGAGTTCCTCACCTGTTTAAACAAAATAAACTTTGAACTTATGAAGTCAGAGGTTGCGTTATTAACTCACGATACAGAGCGAGGGCTCAGGCCTGCGATCAGAAAGCCCACGGAATAAGTTTGCACCATTGTGTTTCAGCGCGTTCAGTGTCTCGAGGGAGGGCGCTGTTTAACTTCTAATATATTCCATTCCTCCGTGAAGCCTAACCCAACATCGGCAACAAAGAGCAGCCAAAAATCACACGCTGGGCTTTACCCCCTTCCTACTCCACAAACCGCCACCAGAGTAAGCAAGCTTTCATTATATCGTACGACATTAAAATTCGAATTAGACAGACCTCATTCGAGCCAATGGACCGGTTAACGTTTGTGGGGTCTAGCTCGGCCTCGTATCACCTCGACTTCGACCCAAAATCCCAGGCCAAAAAAATAAACACCAACATTTTTCGTCACGAAACGACCGAGTCAACACTCTCAACCAGCGACGGCGGTGAGAGGCGTGTGGTGCTCCAAGACGCAGGACAGGGAAGGGGATTCGGTGGGAGGCCGACGGCGACCGCCGATTGAGAGGTCTCTCGCCTCCTTCCTCCCTGCTCCCGGGCGCGAGAGCGACACCTCACAAAGGGCGGCGCCATTTCGCCGCTGCGTGGGGGACGTTTCGGCGCCTCGGATTGTCGGCAAGTCTTGCATATTTCACGACGGCCCGCGGGTGCCGCCGTGCCGAGTTCGGGTTATTGACGCCGGGGTTCCCTTTCTCGAGGGCCGTCGGCTACGAGGGGGTCGCGACCGATAAGTAAACCATTTTCTCCAATAAAAAAAAACAATCATCAAAACGATTGCTGTGGGCCTCTCGCCGTCGGGAAGTACGGTACGATAACGTAACGTAACAACTTCCGCGATAAACAGCAACGCATTGAAATCACTATCCGATCAAATTCTCCAGGTATTCGGCGATTTCGTTAATGACAGCAGACGCGACGAGAAACAGAAAACGGAACTCTGCCAATCTGCTTTCATCGCAGCTCATCAATGCGTTTAGTATTTGGTACACACTGTATATCTTTTACCGGATAATCTTCTCTCGATAAAAATAAAAAAAAAGTCCACCGGAATCCACACATCCGGCGGACGCTGGTGTGGAACAAGTCGAGGTCACCTCGTCAACGTTAGCGGCCTATACGCCTGGGGAGGGCTACGTTTGAGAAGCTGGCGGGTTTATAAATGTGCTATTATTTATTTTTTATTAAAAAAAAACTCTTCTCTCAGCCTTGTTTGTTCTTGTTAACTAAGCCGTCGACGGTGTCTTGAGACGTTCGATAGCGTCGGATGGTGGGGGGGGGCTTTCGCGTCGTGTGATATCGACATTATGACCGTGCCGTACTCGCAAGTGCTTTCAAATTTACTGTGCGATGTTTACGGTTCTGCGTCGAACCCCCATTTAAGCGCCAAGAAATACAAGCAGTCATCCTGTCGTATGCCGATAATTCACGGCGCGACAGCAAAAGCAAATGCCGCAAGGTCAACGGCAACATAACAAGCGAGCTGCTGCGGCTGAACAAATGGAAGGTTGAAATGCGTTTGCCAATTAGTACCGTAAACCCTCATTTACATTTTCTGGTAAGTGCTACGAAATCAAAAAGAGGCAAAATGTCGATATCAGACGAAGTTAAATCCCTTCCGTTGAAGGTCGAGAGCAGGAATTCACAAATAATTAACGACGCCCGCCCATCCTCCCGCAGTCATGGAATCGTCCCGGGGAGAGGTGAAGTCACGGGGGAGAGATGAAGTCACGTGGATCCGCTCCCACACCCACATAGCCTACTCATCACACACATCACCTGCTCACCACTCAACACACCACACACACACACACTGCCCACTCAACACACACACAGTACCCGCTCACAACACATCGCCCGTTCACCACACACACCGCTCGCTCACCATGCACACACACGCTCACCACACACACCGCTCACTCACCATGCACACACACGCTCACCACGCACACCGCTCACTCACCATGCGCACACACCGCTCACCACACACACCGCTCACTCACCATGCGCACACACCGCTCACCACACACACCGCTCACTCACCATGCGCACACACGCTCACCACACACACCGCTCACTCACCATGCGCACACACGCTCACCACACACACCGCTCACTCACCATGCGCACACCCCGCTCACCACACACACCGCTCACTCACCATGCGCACACACGCTCACCACACACACCACTCACTCACCATGTGCACACACCGCTCACCACACACACCGCTCACCATGCGCACACACCGCTCACCACACACACCGCTCACTCACCATGCGCACACACCGCTCACCACACACACCGCTCACTCACCATGCGCACACACCGCTCACCACACCACCACCCGGCTGCAGCGGTCATGCTGGCCTGCCAGCGCCAGCGTCAACCCTGGATGAAAGCCGTCCTCCGACTCCTGCACGGGACACACGACCAGAGGAACGATGAGATGGACAGAACCTGCAGCATGGATCTCCCCCACGCCACCTTCACCATGGCGCATGTGAAATATTACGTCCGCCTGTCTGTTGTCGCAAGTAAAAAAAAACTACAAAACCCTTAAGCCAACGACTGCGAATACTGTTTTACAGTGCGGTGTAGCACAACACTATGGGCGAAGGCGTTCATCATTCCTGCTGGTGCAACAACAATGACGGTACACTACGCGCCGTTTGCATTACAGTGGACGTTCAAGGGCAGGCCGTTGGGGGGGGGGGAGGTCAAACTTTGCCAAATTCGAAAATTATCTGCGAATCGTCTCAATTGAGATTATATACAAGGCAGACTTAATGCCCCCCCCCCCCCCCCCCGTAACTCTTGTAATGACGCATCCTGACGTCTTGTTGTCTCACCTGGTTAAGCAAAATAAACTTGAATGTATAGTATTATGATAATAACGATAACACCTCTTTGTCAATCCACTTCTGGAAGGTCTCCCCCCCCCCCCACCGTGTCATTCGTGGGGGGCTACTTGGTCACCATACTTGACCACGCATCAGTGCAGGTTGGTGAAGGAGGTGGGGGGGGAACCCAGGACTGGTTCAGATACCACTCGCCACCGGCGACGTGAGCCGAGGCTGGGAATCGAGTTCAGTTCGATGGGTTCGCAGAAAAGTGCGCACCAACCTCTGTGCCACCACTCCCCCGCCAGTTGCATCACCGCACAAAACTAAATCGAAGTTAATCAGTGCGAGTCTGTGAACGGGCCGGGGGGGGGGGGCATTGCCACTCATCACCTCACTCCTCGACGCCGGCCCACGCCTCCTCCGCCAGCTCGTAGTAGCGGTTCGCGAGCCGCCCCTTCATCGCCTCCATGGCCGCCTCGGCCGCGCTGGTGAACAGATCCCCTGCACGCGCACACCACGGCAGACACAGACAAAGAACCACCCCCCCCCCCCGTATAGCCTTAACAGACTGTTGGGGCAAGTGGTTTTAGCAAGTAACACCTATAAAGGCCAGAACGGCACACGAGACGGTGGGTGGCCAGCACCACACTTTTATCTCCTTATGCAGCGGCAGGTGCTCATTTGAGGCCGAGTCAACCAAGGGAAGGCCCGGGATCGGTTCAGATAATCGTCAGTGGTATTGGCCGCGAGCGGGAATCGAACTCGGGCCGCCGGCTTCGCAGCGCGCCCCCCCCCCCGCGCGCGTCCCATTGGTCACGGGCAGCAGCCGGCAGCGCGAGAGCCTCTCACCCGACTTCTGGGGGTCGCAGGCGACGCCGTGCCCGCCCGCCATGTAGATCTCGGCCTGGCGCGCCAGCAGCACGTAGCTGGGGTCGTCGCTCGTGCCGTCGTACTCGCCGCCCTCGTCGTACTCCGTCATGTTGAGCGCCGCCTCGTACCAGCGCAGCGCCTCGTGCCAGTCCTGCTTCCTGCGTGCGCACGGACGGCACGGATGACGGGACGGCCACCTCGCTCGGCCACCGCGCCCGCGTTCACCCCGCGGGCGCGTATCGCATTTGTCGCCGAGGTCGCGCCAAGCAGCTTTGCCCCGGTTCATACCGCAGCAGATTACGTTCACTGACAAAAATGGTCATAATAGTAATAATACAAAAGTAAGAAATTAAAGTCGCTTTGCCGCGTCGCCGACGCCGGGGCGGCTACCTACCTGCCGCGGCCCAGGTTGGTGCCGGTGTCGTAGGCGCGCGCCACGAACAGCATGGAGTGGCGGTCGCCGGCCTCGGCCGCCTCCAACATGAAGGCGAAGCCGAGCGTGGTGTTCTCCTCAGACTCCTGCATGCGGAAAACGCGGAAGGCGCATGCACGCACGCCGTTCGCCGGACTTGGCGAGGCAACCCGGGCACGTGCGTGTACGCATGCACGTGCGTACGGTGAACTTCTCTCGCACCGTACGTAGCCAACCGTGAAGCAGTGGAGGTGCCGGCGGATGGGTGAGGGGCCCAGCGAGCGGGTGGGCGGCCGAGTCGGTGTGGTTGGTAGATGGACGGGTGGGTTTCAAGCCACGTGGACAAGTGAACAGGCGAATGAGGTGGCGGGCTGACAGGTGATTGGGACAGGTGAGGGAGCCGATTAGCTGGACAGGTGAGCATGCTACCAGACAAGACAGGTGGTCTGGCAGTTAGGTGTTGAGACTGATGAGCAGGCAAGCGAGTGGGCAGGCGAGAAGGCACATGAGCAGGCAGGTGAGCGGGATGGTGAGTGGGCAGGCGATTAGACTGGTGAGCAGGCAGGTGAGCGGGATGGTGAGTGGCGAGCAAACGAGCGGGTGAGCGTGCGGACCGGCCGGCCGGCCGACCGACCTCCATGGTGAACTCGACGAGCACGTCGTGCGGCAGCTGCAGGTGGATGCGAGCGAGAGCCAGGATGGCCTCCATCTCGCCGCACAGCGCCGCGTGGCGCAGGTGGAAGAGCGCCGCCTCACGGTCCCACGGCGCCTCCTTCTCGCCAAAGCGCCCGGCCTCGTGGCACTTGGCCATCTCCAGGTGCACCTGGGCGTCGCCACGGGGGGGCGTCGTCAAAACGAGCACCACCGGCGCCGCCACCACCACCACCAGCAGCAGCAGCACTCGCTAAGAGTCAGCTCACACTGTTACAACCTCCAGCGCCACTATCGTAGCTAACACTAGCAACAAACAAACAACAACAACTGCCGTTCGCCACTAAGTGGCGGTGACGTAACCACGGCGCGTGTGCGACCACCACAAGCACCATCACAAGCACCACCACCAATGTAACTATCACCAGCGGCACTACAGCCAGCATCAACATTACAACCACCAGCATCAGCGCCGCTATCATAGCCAACACAGGTGCTGCCACCGCCACAAGCACCGCCACCATAATGTAACTACCACCAGCACGAGTGGAGTCAGCACCACTGCTACTACCATCACCATTACCAGCACCACCACTACCACCGGCGTAACCACCTCCACAACCACCACCGCCACGGCCGCCAGCAGCTTAACCACCACCAACACCAGCGCTACCAATACCAGCACCAAAACTAGTGTCACCACCAGCGCCAACAGTTAAAGCCACCGTTGTTATTATCATTATCACTGCACGACAATTTGTCTAACTGGTGGCTGCCCGGTAGCGGCGCTCCCAGACGACGCACCTTGCCGAGGACGGACTTGCCGATCTTGCCCTGCATCTCCAGGTTCTGCAGGCGGTTCACCTCCATGGAGACGCTGGACGGGCGGTGGCAGTGGGCGCGCGACGCGTGGAAGTTGTCCCACTTGATGCTGCAGCGGAAGTCCTGCAGGGCACGGGCAACGCAACAGCACGCGGTTTTACGACGACGCTTCAAACGAACGTCGATCACCCAAAAGGGGGTCCCCCCTCCCCCTTCGCACCACCCCCCCCCCCCCCCCCGGAAGTCTCGCCGCGTAGTCGATGCGACGTGTAATTCTTTACGTGGAGGGACGTGTGTATATATATGGGAAGGAGGCGAACCACCGTCTGCTCTTATATTTGATGAGAGAATGCCACAAAACGATCGCAATTCTACGTGTCCCTCCACTCCCACATCTGTTAAGTTAGTATTGGTTAAGGCTTTGACACGATGGTAGGCCCGCGCACTGTAAACACGTTGAGCAACGCGGCGCAACAAGCCTTCAACTCTTCTCGAGAAATGGTCACCTTCGTACGATCGGCGTTCTCTACAGGCCATTGTACCTCTGCATGTATTTTAAACATTCGCCCTTTTTGTGCCCGCACTCGTTTTTCACGAACCCGGCCGTCGACGCAGCAACAATGGAAACGTCGCAAAAAAACATGCCGAGCAGGGTGCTCCTGAAAACGAGTCGCGAGGATCGAGCAGTCAACGGTTCAGGCTCAAAAACTCGCACGACATGCACAGATTGCAAGCAACACGCAACACGCACGGCGGCAACTGCGCAACCAACTAGGGCTTGCCGAAGAACACTCAGAACGCGAAACCCACTCCAAGTCTCCGAGCAGCTGAAACAACGTTTGTTAACTCCCGAGGCGTAACAATCACATGGGGGGAACCGTGCAGTAGTAACCATACCGCATGGGATGCATCGTCAGCTCCTCGATGATTTGGCAAAAACAGTGCACACACGATGTTGTCGTTCCACTGAACAAGACGGCGTCGTATTCTTAGTTCTTTCGGTAAAGTCACGTTATTATTTTGTTGTTTCCCTTCAACGTGACTTTACCGAAAGAACTAAGAATATGAATTACTGCAGTCACGAAAGCTTTAAATCAAAATTTAAGACGGCGTCGGTGAAGCGTTTCCTTCGTCTAAAAAACGGGTCGAGGGAACACCCTCGAGCGAGATGCAGTCGTGCGTTGCGGTCAGGCACAGGCGCCGGAAGGCGACACGCGGCGATCGCCTGCCTCCCCGGCGCAAGGCCGATTCAAGGATCCGTCAACACCCGCGGGTGGGGCGCAACTCCTCTTCCTAAAACCCCCCCAACTCCCGCCACCCACCCTAGGAGAGCAAGGATCAGTCGCGGACGGGGAGGGCCTGTGTGGTCCATCGCGCACGACCGAACGTCGACATTGGAATCGATCAAACGTGCCAACCCGCAGCAACGCGATTTGGGTTACGGTCGACATTCATATTAACATTTAATAATTGCTCAAGACTGATAAAAAAAGCGCAGTTTCACAGATAAAGTCTCCTGGTGGAGGCCGGTGCTACGCTGTGATTTTACAAATTTGGCAAACTTGGAGTGTGACGCTGGCGCACCTACCCTCTTCCTTTTGTCGAATAACGATGCAAGATTTTCAACGTCCACTATGAAACAGATGGCGCATTTTAGACGGTATTAATAACCAGGGCAGCCAGTGGGCTCGAACCACAAAGCCCTACGCCAGACGCGCCACCCACTCCGACACGTCACTGTCCTAAAGGTCGTGTGCGATTGTGGGGGTTAGAGTTCGAATGGGTGCGTACCGCTCCGGGCCGGGAGTGGTTGTGGGGAGTTGGGAGTGCGCCCCAAGGTGGAGGAGTTGGGGGGGGGGGCGGTGGGGGGTGGGACCGGAGGAGGCGGGGGCGGGGGGGGCATGCACGAGCAATGGATGACGCGCGCGACACTGCCACCTGCGTGGGGAGGGGCACGCGGTGGCGAGGGGCTGGCAAGGGGCTGTTATCCTCCTGCTCACACAGATACGCGCGCGTGGGTGCAGGGCATCGCGTGAATGACACTCGGCGTGTCGCTCACCGCGGAGCGGCGACCTCTTTAGGGAGGCAGCAACGGCACGCGGCGGAGTCGCAAGCGGGGGGCAGCGCGACAACGTGCGCGCACGCGCGCGGGGGGCGAGAATTCGCGGCCCCGCGTTACGGACCCGGAAGTCTCGAATCGATTCTCTGAATCCGTTATCTTTCGTGTAATCTCAACCGGCTCGTTTGTCCTGCATCGTCTGCCCCCCGCTTGTTACGGTCTCGATCCGTACTTGCGCGTAATGCTGCGAAGCACTCAGTAGGACAATCCTGAAAGAGTCTGGAGACGTGGGTGAGGCTATATCCTGTGTAAACAAGCGCACTACTAATCCATGTTGTGTTGTCGGGTTTCGCCAACGCGTCAGTCGCCCTCCCCCATCAGAACTTTGGCATAAAACTGCCACCACGTGGCCTAACCCCACGAAACAAATAGGGATTACTGCATCGATTGCAACGTTAAGTGTAATATCAATGTCAATAATAGTTTATTCAGAGATGCACAACGCGATGCATTTTTTTAAACTTTGAATGTAGAAGATGGGATGTGTAAAAAAATATAGACACTTTTATAAATAATGTGGAGGGACATACACATGTGTATGTGTATTGAAAGGAGGTGTATCATCGTCTGCTTATACATTTTATGAACGATGAGTAAGGCACAACACGATTGTCCGCAAACAAAACACAGGGCAGTTGTAAACGTCCGTCCACCCCCACCACAACCTGTAAACTTGGTCTGGCTACTCATAAAACGCCAAAATCAACGTCGAAGATTTGTGGGCGCGAGCCGCGGCGAGCGGGACTCACCCGCCGAACAGAATCCTCATCCGACTCGCTCTGTCTCTTCATCCTGTTCACCGGTTTCTGCGCAAAGACGGGGGGACAGCAGAGCTTCAGAGTTCAAACAATAAGTGAAGCCAGTCCCAGCTACGGAGCATCTCCACGATGCTGCTAGTTTCGAGGACGCCTCTTCGAAAAATGACTCATTTATGAAACGGGAAAAAAAAAATCTCACACGGGACAACGGGATGGAGCCGCGTGTTGCTCGGCAGTACAACCGCGAAAACACATCGCAGAGCAATCAAAATCCCACGCTCTGCGCATCGACGCGTTTTTGTCGCCCCCCGTGACAGCGCCGACGTTATTTTTCGTCCTGCAAGGCAACCGTGCCCGCAGCCTTCCCCTGGCCAGCCCCACACCCACCACCACCGCCCAACCAGGGTTGAGAACCGCCGGCGCAAGGAGTTGATGGTGCAGCGCGTGGGTGCAGATGCGCGGAGGGACACACACCTGGTCGTGCGTGTCTCCTTCCGACTCGCTCTTCCTCTCGCTGGGGCAGCCGCTGTCGCCGTTGTTCTCTGACACCTGCACACACGACGTTGGGGCTCGTGAAAACAAGACAAAGACCTCCCCCCCCCCCCCCACATAGCCTCTAACAGACTGTTAGGGCAAGTGCTGTTAGTGAGCACCTACGAATGCCGGCACAGCGCACCAGGGGGTAAGGTGGCCAACACCACGCCCGGCCGCCTTTAGCTCCCGAGTGGCGATGTTTGCACACTGCACTCATTTGAGGCCCGGGACCGGCTACGATAATCGTCACCGGTGTGGGCCGTGAGCGGAAATCGAACTCGGGACGGCGGATTCGTAGCGCGAAGCGCTGCTCACGCAGATTTATCGCTTTGCACACCCAGGTGTGGTGTCCCTGGCCGGGCTGCGTGTGCCGCCGCACCTTTCTCTCGCGGTCTCCATCTTGATCGGGGCTGTTGTCGATTTCGTCAAACACCGAGGTCCACCCTGCGCGAAACGCAAAACCAAACTCAAAAACGAAAGCGTACGGCGGGGGGCCGGCAGGGCGAGTGGGGGGCCGGAGCAGAGGGCGGAGGACACGGATGCACGCCGGCCGAATTAACGCGGCACCGATTGGCAGGACTCGGTCAACTATTCATCTGGATCCGTGCTGCCCAATCATCACGGTGATGGCGTTTGAACAGGACTCACGGTCAAACTCAAAAAGTCGTGCTCGTTTCCACGCTCACAGACCTGAACCAGACGTGGAAATTCCATATTCCCATGGTGGGGGTGAGTGACCACTATTATACAGCGATCAGCCTTGTTCAACGTTATTCAATAACACCGATCATCGACACCGGTCAACGACCTGTACCCGGCGTCAGTCCATTACAGCCGAGTAACTCAGATTAACGCCAAGCGAGACTATCCCGGTCTCTTGAGTTCCACTCCCCTCCTTTCGCTGCAGGCGGCGTTAACTTTTTAAATCACGTCTTAATAATTCACCTATATTTGTACTGCGACTTAACATTAAAAACCTATTTTTGTTGTCAGATTGGATTCCTCCGAAACAATAATTATTATTCGCTTTGATCATAGTTCTTCATTTAATTGGAATTTCGAAAGTAGTCACTGACATTACTTTTATCATCTTTCTATTTCGCTTAAATTGTATCGATGCTTGCGAGTGTAAAATTATTTTTACGTACAGTGCTTTGAGATACTTCAATATGAAAGGAGCTACATAAAAGAGATTACCATTATTATTATGACCTGCACCATCCAGCACGGTCAAGTGACACTATAAAGAACAGTTTTTATTTTTATTTTAAGCAGTTAAGGCCCACTGAGCCATGTAGCCCTTTATCTGAAGCGACCTGGCTATCACAAATGATAGCTCAACGAAGTGGCTTATCGTCGTGTGGAAATTTACAACAGCCAAATACTCTCAACGCGTGTTGTTGATTCTAAATGTGGAGGGAAAAACCGGAGAACCCGGAGAAAACTCCACATGACCATGAGGAGAGAGAGAGACACGCAAACTCCAAATATACAGCAGCAGGCGTCAGGGTCGGGATCAAACCCATGACCTCCTGCGTATCAGACGAGGGAGTTAACATCTCCTAGCCACCGTGATGATGATGAGAGAGAGAGAGACACGCAAACTCCAAATATACAGCAGCAGGCGTCAGGGTCGGGATCAAACCCATGACCTCCTGCGTATCAGACGAGGGAGTTAACATCTCCTAGCCACCGTGATGATGATGAGAGAGAGAGAGACACCTCAAACTCCAAATATACAGCAGGCGTCAGGGTCGGGAACAAACCCACGACCTCCTGCGTACCAGGCAAGGGAGTTAACATATTGCCATTTTTACATCAGCTAAATACTCTTAAAACGCACGTTCATTATGAATGCAGGTGGGGTGGGGGATTCGTGGCGGTGGCGGCCTCACCCATGGGCGAGCGGCCTAGCAGGTGCTCGGGGGGGCTGAACGACATGTGCATGCCGTGCAGCGAGGAGAGCGAGGAGCGCGGCGACTCCTCGGGCGTCACGGACGACTCGGAGAGGCGGGGCAGGCGCGGGGGTCGCCCGTCCGACAGCGAGCGCACGCGGGGGCTCCCGCACACCTCCTCGCAGCCGCGCAGCACCGTCTTCGACGATTGCTGGGATCGCGCGCACGCGGGCACAGACATAGACGCGCACGTTAACGTGTGCGCGCGAGATGTGGTGGGTTATGGGGAGCGGTGGTGTAGCGATTTCCCGCTCGCGGCAAACACCGGTGACGAATATTTGAACCGGTCCCAGGCCTCCCCTGGGTCGACTCTGCCTCAAATGAGTATACCCGGTGAGGCGTGTAAACATCGCCACTGTGGAGACAATAGCGGCCGGCTTGGTGCTTGGCCACCCACCCACCCCACCCCACTTTGAGTGCCGTTCCAGCCTTCATAGGTGCTCACTAACGGCATTTGCCCCAACGGCCTGCTAAAGGCTATACCGTTGCCTTTGATGCGGTGGGTCGGGAGCCGGCAGCAGTATGCTGACACTGTCGCCGAAAGGACGACGATTGTGGCCGCGCGCCGATGATATCGATACGACGTCGATGTCGGCAGGACGGCGTCGGCGCGATCGACACGATGACGCCGAAAGAGGACGATGGGCGGGGGCAGCGACACCGCGGCGGTAGCGGCAATGCGATGACGGCGGCGGCGGGTGGCACAAGGACCGCGACGCGGCGACGCTCACCAGCAGCTTGAGCGACTGCTCCAGCGCGCTGCGCTCGTCGGACGAGAGGTCGAAGGGGGTGAGCCCCATGCTCTTGCAGATGCGGTTGCACACGTGCGAGTGGAAGAAGAGGGCCATCCCACGCACGCCTGGACGGGCACGCGGAGGGGGACGCGGGGGTCCAGGGTTAGGGGTGCGCGGCATCTCCGATCAGCACGGTTGGCTACGTGCGGTGCGACAGCGGTTCAACATACACACATACAGGCTATGCGTAGATGCGCTCGCATAGTCATCGACACCACCTCCGTCAAAGTTTCATTCCGCAGACTGATTATAACTTGTTGGCCACTCACGAATGTCAACATTTGGGAAATTCGTCATGCAAGCGACCTGCACTGCGGACGCTGGTGTGGATCGCGAGAGGCTGATCAGAATCAGAATATTTTATTTATCTTGGAGGAAACCGATGAGCTATGAAGCTCTTTCTTACAGTCGTCCAGTGAATGATGATGATGAACTTTACAGCTTGACACCACTGACCAGCGTGGTGAGGTCCGGTCGAACAACCCTCACGACACGCACAGGCGTCGCGAGGCACTCTCATCCAGCCGCGGATTGAGCAGGGGGGGCTGGTCACGCAAGTATTTGTCGTGCGAGACTGTGGCGGGGCGCGGAGGCGAGAGGTGGAAGGTGGGGGCTCACCCAGGTTGCCGTCGCCGTAATCGGTGCCCTGGTAGGTGTGGATCTGGGGGTCGGTGTAAAGGTCGCCCACGCCCTGCACATCCACCACGATCAGCTGATGACCCGAGCGCTCGAACGAGAAGTGGCTGAAGGCCTGGGTGGAGCGCGCACGGCAAAAGCGCGCGCACGCGCGGGGACAGCGTCAACACCACGTGACGCCACGGCCATCCAAGTCTGCAAATGCTGGGGGGGTTATTCTCTGTCTTTGTGCGTGCGGTTCAGTGGGCACTCGCGCGCGCGTGAGAGCGCGTGGGTGGGGCCAACGTAGGCACGTGCGTGCGGAGGCTGCGGGCGTCACCTGCGGCGTGCAGCGCATGTTCTCGTCGCGCACGAAGCCCGAGTTGGAGTTGTACTTGAGGTACTTGCCCTCGATGTAGTGCTCCAGGTGGAACAGCGGCTTGTCCGCTCGGTTCTTCAGCTCCAGGATGCACACCTGCATGATGTCCACCTGAGGGGCGGCGGGGGGGGGGGGCATAGGCAGGAGGTAGGCCAGACTAAGGTGAGCGAGCACCTCACCGTGTGTTTCTTAAGAGGCGTGTTTTCTTTGTGTGTGTGTGTGTGTGTGCGCGAGAGACCGTGCTGCATAATTTGTCGTCGAAAGTCTCCCCACATTATGACAACTTCCGGTCGGCGCTCATCTCCAACGTCGGCGCTGGGCTGGTGGTGGAAATTCCATTATTATTGATCATCAGGCGTGGCGGCGCACACCTGCAAGAGAGTGCTTAAGAAACAAAGGTTTACGCGATGAACCTCACTCTCGTACGCAGAGCGAGTGGGACGGGCTGCCCTCTGCCGTGTGTCGGCCACAGGTCACTTGAAAAAGGGATCTCAGGAGCTACAGTGAGGGAAAAAAGTATTTGATCCCCTGCTGATTTTGTACGTTTGCCCACTGACGAAGAAATGATCAGTCTAGAATTTTAATGGTAGGTTGATTTGAACAGTGAGAGACAGAATAACAACAAAAGAATCCAGAAAAACGCATGTCAAAAATGTTATGAATTGATTTGCATTTTAATGAGGGAAATAAGTATTTGACCCCTCTGCAAAACATGACTTAGTACTTGGTGGCAAAACCCTTGTTGGCAATCACAGAGGTCAAACGTTTCTTGGAGTTGGCCACCAGGTTTGCACACATCTCAGGAGAGATTTTGTCACACTCCTCTTTGCAGATCTTCTCCAAGTCATTAAGGTCTCGAGGCTGATGTTTGGCAACTCGAACCTTCAGCTCCCTCCACAGATTTTCTATGGGATTAAGGTCTGGAGACTGGCTAGGCCACTCCAGGACCTTAATGTGCTTCTTCTTGAGCCATTCCTTTGTTGCCTTGGTCGTGTGTTTTGGGTCATTGTCATGCTGGAAAACCCATCCACGACCCATTTTCAATGCCCTGGCTGTGGGAAGGAGGTTCTCACCCAAGATTTGACGGTACATGGCCCTGTCCATCGTCCCTTTGATGCGGTGAAGTTGTCCTGTCCCCTTAGCAGAAAACACACACCCAAAGCATGTTTCCACCTCCATATTTGACGGCGGGGATGGTGTTCTTGGGGTCATAGGCAGCATTCCTCCTCCTCCAAACACGGCGAGTTGAGTTGATGCCAAAGAGCTCCATTTTGGTCTCATCTGACCACAACACTTTCACCCAGTTGTCCTCTGAATCATTCAGATGTTCATTGGCAAACTTCAGACGGGCATGTATATGTGCTTTCTTGAGCAGGGGGACCTTGCGGGCGCTGCAGGATTTCAGTCCTTCACGGCGTAGTGTTACCAATTGTTTTCTTGGTGACTATGGTCCCAGCTGCCTTGAGATCATTGACAAGATCCTCCCGTGTAGTTCTGGGTTGATTCCTCACCGTTCTGATGATCATTGCAACTCCACGAGGTGAGATCTTGCATGGAGCCCCAGGCCGAGGGAGATTGACAGTTCTTTTGTGTTTCTTCCATTTGCGAATAATCGCACCAACTGTTGTCACCTTCTCACCAAGCTGCTTGCCAATGGTCTTGTAGCCCATTCCAGCCTTGTGTAGGTCTACAATCTTGTCCCTGACATCCTTGGAGAGCTCTTTGGTCTTGGCCATGGTGGAGAGTTTGGAATCTGATTGATTGCTTCTGTGGACAGGTGTCTTTGATACAGGTAACAAGCTGAGATTCGGAGCACTCCCTTTAAGAGTGTGCTCCTAATCTCAGCTTGTTACCTGTATAAAAGACACCTGGGAGCCAGGGGGGTCAAATACTTATTTCCCTAATTAAAATGCAAATAAATTGATAACATTTTTGACATGCGTTTTTCTGGATTTTGTTGTTGTTATTCTGTCTCTCACTGTTCAAATAAACCTACCATTAAAATTATAGACTGATCATTTCTTTGTCAGTGGGCAAACATACAAAATCAGCAGGGGATCAAATACTTTTTTCCCTCACTGTAGCTCTGTGACATTGGCTTCCGTGGGCCGTTTAGAGTGGACCACAGGTCACTTGAAGAAGGGATCTCAGAGGTAGCTCTGTGATATCCGCTTCCGTTCTCTAAACACGAAGGCTCGCACTGCTCTTTGAGACATCTGAAAGGATCCTGCGTCTTGTGACGATGTGACGGCGACAGCACAACTCGATTAAACAAAAGTTCCGCCGAAATCCTCAAACTCCCAAACCCCCTGCACTGCAAGCAGGTGGCCAGAAGATGGCAGTACAGCAAATAGTTTCGTGAACCTCCACGTGCGTGGGGTTCATCTCTCGGTACTCGCAGCTTCCTCCCACACGAAGCAAAACACTCCCTAAAATGGAATTGGCCGTAGAAAGCAGAAGCTGTGTATGAGCAAACCCTATGAGAAGGTTTGCTGTGCTCAGGCCAGCTGTGCTCATATCCAAAGTAGTGTGCTTGTATTAGAAGCTGCGCTTTTGCCTCCACCCCCCCCCCCCGCCCCCACTAGTCTAAGCTTTGACAACTGTCTTAACCGAACCAAGTGATTGCCCAACGCACCCGGCTACTGAACGATAACGGCATTCTTATTAAATTAACAACTGAAGCAATTGGCGGGACCCCCGTGGTCCCATCACTGCCCCGGGGTGGGAAAAACCACGTAGCGACACGAGTCTTGTTGCCTTACCGACAACAAAACTAGTTTTGATTTAAAGCTTTCGTGACTGCAGTAATTCATATTCTTAGTTTTTTCGGTAAAGTCACGTTGAAGAGAAACAACAAAATAACAAAATATATATATTTTTCATTGTTTTATATATATTTTGTTGTTTCTCTTCAACGTGACTTTACCGAAAAAACTAAGAATATAACAAAACTAGTGTCAGTCGATTGGCCTCGTCGAGAGCTACTCGGGGCACTAAGTTTCGTAAAAAGTTGAAAAATTACATAAACACGTTAAATTCACTGCCTGGGGGGTGGGCTCGCCTCGGCAAAGAAGCTGAGGATCGACGGCTGACCGGAGGGCGTCGTCGCCGCGCGCGACTGCGGCGGACGCCCCCCCGGGGCTCGCGTTTGGCCGGTGGGGTGGCGCCCATCGTGTTGATCGCCGCCTGCTGGCGCTTGTTGGCGCGAGTCTGGGCGGGCGGCGCGTTGCTGTCGGGATCACGAGTGGGGCGGACTGAAAAATAATAATTATTGACCCGATTTTTGCGGGACCCCGGGGTCCCGCCAAATGATTCAACTGCCGTTTCCTTCCCGTCTGATTGGTGCGGGTTCCAAAGACGCTGTGCGTTTCTTCAAACCGTGGAGGAAGGGGGAGGGGTGTTGAGTTAACGCGGCAGGAGCTGTCACCGACCAAAATCTTGCGCGTGTGTTGAAACTTCTTTCGCGCCGTACGTAGCCAACCGTGCCAATCCTGACGTTTTCTATGTTGAGCCCCGGCACTTGTTTTGTGTTTTGGAGAAGGCCGTCGTTCGGGAGGGCACGTTGATTGGCAACCAGTCTAAAGGTCGCCTTTCACTTGCCGACTTCGCTTAAACACGACACGGCACAATTCGACCGTCCCAAGGCGAGCAAACCCCCGGAATATCAATCGGGCAGCAGCAAACGGCACTGCCAAAGTTTGTAACTGATAAAGAGTTGACAGGTTGTTTTTGGACTGAACAAGGTTGTTGAGGGCTCGGGAAAAAGAGATGATGATGATGATGATGGTGGGAGGAGGGAATTCCCAAGTGAAGCAGTGCGCGGGGAGATCCAGAAAGAGAAGCGCTTGATGGGAGAGGCACAAAGTTAGGGTAAAGGGTGAGAGCGCGAATCTGCAATTACTTGCTCGAGAGAGCGCCTCTGGGAGGTATTTGGACTACTCTTCCACGCTGGCCGGAACCTCTTAGAAGAGGTGCGATAACCACACGCAACCCCGAGATCAGCTGATTGAGATGGTCCGTGACTGGGCAGACTTGGTCACATGCGCCTTACTTCACGTAAACATTTATGAATTGCGTCCAGAAAAAAATATTGGAAAGGAAGTATACATTTTTATTCCGTTTACTGGCTGGATTATCCGTTTGCAAGGATGTATATAACCTATTGATTATCCAAAGAGCTTTCATCCGAACAAATGGAACTTGCTGGAAAAAATGTAACAAATCAATCGCAAACTGTGGATGTGACAAGGTTGAGGCGCCTGTCTAAAACAAGAGTTGTCAATCCAGTCCGGCTTTCCATAACAACCAAACAAAGGGAGGCAAAACTCTCTCGCCCTCTGTGTACCACACCCTGCACACAAATATGATCGGAATCACCCAGACTGGATTCGGCTCTGAGACCGAGGCAGGAAATGTGCCAATGTAAACAGAACAAAAAAAGTGGTCACGGAGCCAACCCTAACTAAATATTCCAAATCCCCCTCATTATAAACTCGGACAAAAAAACAATAAACTTTGGATCGGCCATCCAGGCCATAGCCCGCGCGATTGTTTACGTTTGGGCCGATGCGCTCGAGCTGTTTACGGGCAAAGCGACGACCCCGTGGCATTACCCGCCGCAGAGGTCACCACGAGCCCTTATCCGGCAACCGAAGGGCAGCCGCCGTACGGGCGCACGGGAGCGTGGAAGCGCACAACACAGTCGCTCTCGAGCTGTGGGATAGCGAAAATATTATCGTTGCCGCCACTAATAATAACAAAACAACAAACACACAGTCGCACAGACACATGTACACTCGGGCACATGCACGCAGCGCCCACATGGCCTGCCAAGAGCCGTGTGCGTCAGCGCTAATTCAAAACAGGGCCACGTGAACTCACACGACACCGCTCCCTCGACAGGGGCGGCCGGCCAGAGTCTGACGGCAGTCACGTAGACACAGCAACGCACGCGCGTGCAAACGAAGACGCGTGCACGGGCAGCACGCGCGTGCGGGACAGGTGCAGGCCGTCGCCACAGTCAAGACCGTGACACGAGGGGCCTTAAATTAAGCACATGGTGCACACGCAGCACGTGAAGTACGGTCAAAAAACACCATCAAGGACTAGACGACACGGGGAAGCGTGCGCATGCAGCGGCGGATTAATTAAAAGGGGCTTTGCGTGCATGTGTAGATACATATTGTGGTAGTCTCACACATGCAGCATAAACATGCGCGCATTGCAGTGTTCGCACACATGCATTGCACACACACAAACGAAACGACACACGCATGCATGCAGGTACTGCGTTTGAACACACTTCAATACACGCAAGATACACTCGTGACGCACAAATAAGCATGCTGCACAAGGTCTTCATACACCGAGACACGAAGGCGTGAACAAACAAGTTCCGTACGCAAACACCAGCGATCATGCGCAGGCATACGCACACAATGTAGAGGCGGTCACAAAGCAAGCGCTGGTATCACAGATGCAGCACCAGCAATAGCCGCAAAGCCACACGACACACAAAACAAGCATACGCGCGCACACGTACACATACCACACCGCACTCTGCCGTTTTGCCAGCATACTGGACCAAAATTGGTCAAGTCACGTGCCAAAGCAATGTTGGCCGTACAGACGGAAATGTTCAGTAGGCTGGATATGGACGGTGGATATGGACGTGAGTTATAATCGTAATAATGCTCATTTACGGCCCTGTGTCATTTGCACTGCTGGATGAATGTCTCACAATGCCGTTTCGGCCACACGGATTGTTTGACCATACTTCACCATTCTGGCTAGTGCGAGTTGGTGAAGGGGAGTTGGAGAGGGGCGGGGGTGGGTGGTGTTTGGGCCCAGAATATGTTTAGCTATCGCTCGCCACTGATGTTAGCCATGGCCAAGGATTCAAACTCAGGTCGCTGCTTTGGGTCCACAGTGCAGTTCACGAATCACTCTGCCACCGTCATTGCGTGTCTCCAGGCGGCGTTCGTTTAGATTTCACTCACCGCTGATGTCAGCCCTGGTCGGAGATCAAACTCAGGTTGCAGGGTTCACGCGCGCAGTGCCCCAACCCCTGACCACACAACTCCTCCCGCAAGTAGCTTCATTGCAGCGCAATTGTATTGCACGGTAAAATGTATGCGGACATTAAAATGAGGTAGCCAGTTAATATTTCGAAGATTAGATTACATATTACAGATGGCGCAAGGAGCCGCTGAGGTGGAGTTATTCACGAAAGTAAACGTTTGCCAAGGCCAAGACGATTTCTCTGTCTGGCAGCAGCATTCTCTCCACTGTGTCATGAACCACAGTCCACCTCGACCCATCATCACCGCCCTGTGCCACCTTGTACCACCCACCTCCACCCTGTGCCTCTCACCGCCACTCCCTCCCAGTCCCTCGGTAACTATCGGAGAGCCACATCGTTCAGTAGTGTCAGAGCCAGCGCCGTGAGATTACTCGAGGTCAGGGTTACCAGATGGGCGGTCGGATTTTTTGCACACAGCGTTGTTGGTGCACGGTGCTTTTTTCAGGAATATTTTGCTGGGTTTTTTTTTCATGCATTTTCTCTTTGCACAGTCAACACATAGTCACTTTAAGATGTTTTTCTTGCTCGTGTTTTTGCTTTTTTGTTTGTTGTGGTTGCGCCCGATTCAAGAGCCGAATGGCTCGCAGGGCTATACCAAATAAATGGAACTATGAACTATTGTAAAAATTCGCTCAGTCCCTGTGATCACAGTTACGTTGCAATTATGGCTTTATTTTTTGGTGATTTCGAAAACGTTTCTTGGTTTGGACATGTTTGTTTTGTTGTAGTACGGAGTGAGACTGATGGCCTTAATCTAAGTTTTCTTGTGGTTGTTGCTGTTTGACTTGCATCCCACTGGGATTTTTTGCACACAGCGTTGGTGTACGGTGCTTTTTTCAGGAATATTTTGCTGGTTTTTTTTCATGCATTTTCTCTTTGCACAGTCAACACATAGTCACTTTAAGATGTTTTTCTTGCTCGTGTTTTTGTTTGTTTGTTGTGGTTGCGCCGGATTCAAGAGCCGAATGGCTCACAGGGCTATACCAAAAAAAAATACAAAAAACTGAAAAAATCTCCTGTTTGGGCGCTGTCAATGATGGGCGGCAGCCTGCTGTGGCACCATCCACGTCCACGGCACCGTGAAGTAAACCAATGGACATAAACCGAAAAACCAATAAACGAACAGGTCTTACCATGTAGGTGTGTGTTTAGCGAGTGAGTGTAATCATTACCCACCCATCGATAAGAAGTAACAAAAAATAACCATTCGCGTTGTCATGGAGAATATAAATAACAGAATAGACAAGCAGACAATAACATGTCTTATTTATGCATCTGTCTCTACGTAAAAAAAAAATGTAAGTAGTTTTTATACCACCCACTGGCCCCAAGGAATTCTGGAAAAGAATAATAATTCTTTTCAGCAGCATGGATTCAGTATGAGCAGATTCTGGACTGCTTTTCGACATACAGTGTCTCATCAGCAAGTCAGAGGATTGATCTTTCCAGTATCGTCAGGCACCACCCATTGGCCCTCGGAGCCACAGCTTAAAGAGAGGCTCCTTGCCTGTATCATCTGGCAGTTCACCAGCATCGATTCAAGCTGTAATGATGCGGCCCTTCGTGAATTTAAAACAAACCACGGACCTAATGCAGAAGCGGACACTCAAAGACTCTCGCAAGTGCGACAGAGAACGCCAAACAATGGGCCACGTAACTTTGTGCGATAGCAGTGGGTGGGTGGGCGAGTGGGTCAGTGAGTGGGTGAGCGGATGAGTGAGGAGGTCGGAGAGGAGTACGTGGATGGGCGAGTGGGTAGGTGGGTGGGGCGAGTGGGTAGGTGGGCGGGGCAAGTGGGTAGGTGGGTGGGGTCAGTGGGTAGGTGGGGCGAGTGGGTAGGTGGGCGGGGCGAATGGGTAGGTGGGCGAGGTCAGTGGGTAGGTGGGTGGGGTAAGTGGGTAGGTGAGTTGGGTGGGTTATTCGTCAAGTCAGCAACTCTCAGACAGGGTGATTTAACGGCTAAATCGCATACAGGAGAATCTCTAACAGTTGCCCTACGTAAGTCAAAGACAAGGAAGTAAGTTTAATGTCACTTTTCTGAATTGCAAAGATGCTACGCCCACAGCCACGGGAGTGCATCTACAAGATAAGAGCCTTGACTTAAAGCTTTCGTGATTGCAGGAATTCAAGGAAAACCGAAAGACCCAAAGAATAAGCAAAGAGCCGTTTGTTGTTTTGGGGTCATGACTTCCTGTAATCCGGCTCAGAGCAGACGGGGACCCATTCCAAAAGAGCAGGTGGCAACATGACCGCAGGTGGTGCGTTTCTCAAGCCCGCATCGATTGATCAATTAAATAAAAAAAACTCACACTCGTGGAGCCGTAGCCCTAAACGTCACGAGCGTGCACATGTGTGAGCGTGCGTACGTACGCGGGCGTGTGCGCATGTGCACGCAGGCCCGTGACAGCGTGCGTGAGCGTGTGCGAACGCACGTGCGTACGCGAGCGTATGTGAGCGTGGCTGCACGTGTATGCAAACGTGCGCGTGTACGAGACACGCGTGCCCGCGCGCGTCCACCTTCTTGGGCGGGTTGTGGCGGTTGTACTCCTCGCCCCACAGCTTGGCATCCATCTGCAGCCGCACGTCCTCGAAGTAGACGTCGCGCGTCACTGGCTCCATGTAGCGCTTGACCACGTAGTTCGACGCCGCCTTCCACTGCTGGTGACGCGCGAAGTTGGACAGCTTCTTGCTGTGCATCGCAACAGCAGCGGTGAGTGAAGGGTCAGAGGTAGGCCACGTCTCAGGCCTCGGCTTGCACAGATCCCTCGCCGGCACTCTTCCTCGGTATCCATTCGCTCATCTTCCATTACAAGACATTCATTCCACCTCTCTCTGCTGCACTCTCTCATGTACTCCATCGCTCTCTCTCTCTCGCTCTCCTTCACTCCCTCAATCATGCAATTGTCCTTTTTTGCTATTTTCTTCTCTCGATCACTCCCCACTCTCCCAGACACTCTCTCCTCTCTCTACTGGTCCATCTCGATCGCAGTAAGCTCTCCCCTTTTTCTCTGTACCCTTCTCCCCATGTCACAATCATGCTTGGTCGTTTCGTCTCTCAGAGTCTCCCTCCCCACCTGACTTGGATACCAAGCCGCACTTCTTAATCTGAGTCAGTCACATTCTTGGACTGCTGCAGCCTTACATCTGAAATACTTTACAAGTGAACACGAGGAGGAAGTGGGGGCCTACTCCAGTGACTCCGGTGAGACACAGCCCGTTGAACATCCACCGGTCTGTCGCCCCTGCCGGAGTCGTGGCACTACAAACGACCTGGCTATGGATACACACCAGGCCCATATCACTATGGGCCTATGATCTATCCAATGCGAGCATTCTCTGGCCTAACACCGATGAGACAATATCATAAAAGAAGGCTGTCTCTGGTGTAGGCCAATCAGTTTCAAAGACAATGCATTATATATAATTATCAGAGTAAGTTTGTTTGCGAACGTTTTGCCACAAGTACGTGTGGTTGATGCCTTGCAACAGGTATCTCTTTGGTGTTTGAACATCTTAACACCCCTCCTCCCCCCCCCACTGTTTTATTGCCATAATGGGTAAAGCCTATTCTTGTTTTTTCTTCATCATTTTAATACTGGCAAAAAAAGGTCCCACTGTTCATTTTGAATTGTTTAGCGCTTTAGAGTGGAAGGTTAAGACGAGGCTTAGTCCAAACTCCACGGCTGACGTAAACTAAAATTAGCCTGCGCTCCCGCTCCTCGTAACCAGAGCCGTGCATTCTAAACGAGGGTAACGGTTTCCTTTTTGAACTTACGTCCGAAAGCACTCCCTCATCGCACCGCGACCAAACGGCTGTTGGGAATACGAAAGGTAAACAACGAGCGTGTCAGTGGACGTGACCACACAAAGCAAACAACAACAACAACAACTTATTTCACATTGCGTGCGTTTGCGTAACACAGGCGGAGTGCTGGTGCAGTGGTGAGCACATTCGCTGTTCTTCCCTGACCACCCCAGTCATCCGAGTTTTGATTTCCAGACATGGCAACACATCAGCGGCGAGTCAAAGCCGAACCGGTCCTTTGCTCCTCTGCTTAAATGAACCCACAGTGACCAGCATGGTGAAGTATGGTGAAATAAACCTCCACCCCCCACATCTGACGTGGCGTGGGAAGGCCTTCACCCAGCAGGGGGATTGTTGACTAGTTACTTATTACTTATTCTATCTACTTTTATAATCGGGCGCCACTGTGGAGAGATATTATCTCCTTCGCCTGGTGTGCAGGAGGCCATGGGTTGGATCCTAGACCCTGACGATGCCTGTTGTAAATTTGGAGTTCTCGTGATCCCTCTCTCTATGGTGGTCGTGTCGGATGTTTTTATCTGGGTACCTCTGGTATTGCCCTCCATATTAAGAAACCTGCGTTCAGATTATTTGGCTGCGACTATAAATTCCCACGCGTGATGATGATGATGATGATATAAGCCACTTCGACGAGCTATCATCATGGCCATGTCGCCTCTGAAAAATTGCTGACAGCGCAATGGGGTCTACCTGGTAAATAAAATAGTAAAGAGCAAAAATTCAGTAGTAAAGAGCAAAAAAATGATGTGCAAATCGTTTTGGAAACCCATGGTGTGCCAAGACACAAGAATAGTGCAAAGCAAAAGAAGAAAAACAGCATTTGTTTAAAAAATCTAAATAAACGTGCACCTGCTTTGCCATTTTCATGAAAACTTCATCCTCCACCCACTTTGACGTCAGCGCGTTGTACCTGTGTTTCACGCCACGCACACAAACACACGGTCACGACGGCTCCGGTCGTGCGGAATTAACTTTTAATTCACCTCTTTCGTTTATTCTCCCAGGCCACCTCTCGATGCCATTTTAAGTTCAATTTGTGGGCCCCCTCGCCCCCCCCCCCCCCCGGGTGCAAGGTGAGCCCAACAAGGGCACCGCCCCACCTGAATCGCGTTGCCACCTCCGTCTCAATCTCCTCCAGGTGGAACTCAGCCCAGGGGTCCGGCATGTGCTTGGCCTTCTCCACAGCATGCCGCCATGCCTCCTGCACCGCCACACCACCACCACCAATATCATCATCACCAACAACATCAGGAACAACATCACCAACAACAACAACACCACCTTCATCCCTATGTCTACACTACCTTCTCCATTAGCAGTCATCACAACAAACCACCATTATCAAAACCATCACCGCTAGACTCAACACCACCACAAAACAACACCACCACCGTCATCGCCATCATCACCAAATTCATCATTTCCAACAGCATCACTGTCATCATCACCACCCACTGCAACCGCCACCACTACCACCACCAGTCGCAGTGCTAACCCGCCGCTTGAACTGCACTCGTGAATTAGTTGCACAAAAACCCATTTAGACCGCGATGAGCAAGTGGGATCATGGACCCGTCGATGCAGAGCCCATGGCAATCACGCTATGCCAGCCTACGGCTGAGGACCCTAATAGGTATCAAATAAACAAGATTTGAGCTAATCGAGGACATGCCCGCAAACTAACTGTTAGCAAGCGAACGTAAACACGGCAGGTCCCGCGTGCTCGAGTGTGCAGTTCCTCGTGCGCTGCGCTACAATCCTGGTGACCCGAACTCAATTATTCGGTGAACATAATCAGTAAAAATATTTCAACTGGTCAGGCCTTCCCCTAGGTTGGACTTCAGCAGTCAATGAGCGCCCAGGTGTGTAAACATCGGCCGGGCAAGCGTGGTGCTGGCCCACAACGTCCCCTCATGGCATACGCCAGCCTCCATCATCGCTGCCTGTGTGAACAGCGTTTGGCCTGACAGCCTGTGTAGCCTACACGGGGGAACTTTGTCCTCAGGCCAACCCAACACCGACCAATCCTCAGCCCCAGCAGGCACCGGTAGAGGCACAGTGTGTTTTTATCGCAGTCAGCAGCGCGTGTGGGGAGTTACGCACACAGACCTCAACGCTTCTACAAACACGGCCCACCCAGCAAGCCTGGCTGGCAGCACCCTTCCGTGTACATATATGTTTAAATTAAGAGCAAAAGTGGAAAAGCCAGTTGCACAAATGAGCCGCATTTTAAATATATACAGTACTAGCTTTCCTACCCGGCTTCGCCCGGGACTTGGATTCACCACGCCCGGCCGCCTTTGTCTCCACAGTGGCGATGTTCAGACACCACACCAGTTACTCGTTTGAGGCTGAGTCGACCTAGGGGAGGCCCAGGACCGGTTCAAATAATCGTGACTGGTGGTGGCCGTGAGTGGGAATCGAACTCGGGTTGTCGGGTTTGTAGCGCAGTGCGCTAACCACTACACTACAATGCGTTACGCTTCCACATGCGTGGGTCACGTGACATATTTTACGTCACAGCTCACTTGCCGTGCAAAAAAAATATGCATTATTGAGCTCCCCCCCCTTCAAAAAAAAAACAAAAGTGTATTTTTATAATTTTCGCATGGTGTACAGTCTGGAAAGTACCCGCATTGCAAATTTGCAGTTTGTTGCATGTCGGGAAGCACGCTAAACATTTTGAACAGACACACACATTCACAAGTTTGCCTTTTATATATATGGAGATGAACCGTACTGATTGGGTGGCTCCCGCAGCCCTGAACTCGAGACTGAAAATACTTACGACCTGCTCAAGTCATCATATCCCATGCTCGGGAGTCTCAACGTTTGGGCTGGGTTCCCGAACTTTCCGATGAACACGAAAAAAAACGGGGGCCAGGTATGAAGTCTCGAATACATTTGGATCGATCCGAATTTATCTGAACACGTGAAGTCACCCGAAGTAACATCACTTCACTTTAGGTCCTAGTCAGTTGTCAGGTCAATTTTATATCTCGAGATCAGAGCACCAGCGTTATGTTCACGCTGTACGAGCTTCAGCCGGAGTCACGGTTCCAGCTTAACCAGGTGCGGACTCGCGAGGCGAGGGACGCCGCGTCTCATCTCATTTGCATGGGCGGTGGCGAGACCCACATGTGCGGGCAAGTTTGGGAGGGTAGGACGGAAGGCTCACGGGGGGAGGCAATGGAATGTTTCACGCGGATGGCAAAGCCCTGAGGATGTTGCTGACCGTGACTCCCAGTGACGTCCACCATCGCACCTCACGGCGTCCGTGAGCGCAGATTGGGATTTTATTATTTTTTTTTCTCTAAAAAAAATCAAGATTCCATAAGAGGTGGCCGGGGTGGCTCAGAGGTCTGAGCACGGAGCTGGTTGATGGCTTCGGCCCGGTCACACATCAGAATAGTGAATTACAATGGAGGAATCCGATGAGCCATAAAGCTCTTTTTCACAGAAATTACTGCACGTGAAAAAAAATCCATTGTATTAAAATGTGGGTATTCAATTAATGTCGTAAATAATCGAGTGCCTGACAATTTAGAAACAAAAAAAATATTGATGTGATTTTGCGATGCCAATGAACCTCTCTAAATACAGCAACCCTTAGTGTGCGGCGACAAGAGGTCAGCTGAGATTTCAGAATTAGTTCTGTCATATCTCCTTCTGTGGACCGTTCTTTACCAAGTGGTGGTGCACTGTTTTGCAAGAGTGCCCCGTGGATTCGTCATTTTATGACGCGACTCCAATGGCGCAATTCTGAACGAAACGGACAAGAGAGACTCAAATATTTTCCAACTGCTTCTACCGAGGAGGCCGGTTAAGTGTTTTGCAACTCTAGCCATTGTGCGGTATCGTGCTTTCATGGCTCGGCGGGGGTCACGGTGAACAGCAGCCCCCCAGAAAAGCTCATGAATCACAGCCATTCCTACATGACGATCGAACCGTCTTACTCCCTTTTTCCCACTGCCACATCCGAGCCACACCAGCGCCGGGGGGGGGAGGGGGCCTGACGATACGAATTGGTTTTCCCACTGGCTATTTGCCGAGCTGAGCTAGAACCGAACCGTGAAATTCTGGCCTCGCGAGACATCTCAATTTGGCTTGGAGTGGGGGGGGCCAAGCAGGGCCAGAGGGCGGCGTTATTTTGTCTGCTGTAGGTAACGACTCGACTCGCCGCGTGCACAGTGAGCGGCATGGCTCGCGTTCGGCAGTGGGGGAACGAAGGGGGGGGAAAAACAAAACCCTGGCTCCGACTGAACCCTTTGTCGGGGCTGGCTCGGCACGGCTCCGGCGTGGCTCGGTTGTAACAGTGACAAAAAAACGTATTGGTGAACGGAAAGCAAACCCGAAGCAACAACGATCTAAAGAAAAAGACGCCGCTCAAAAAAAAAAGCTCACAGCTATTATATGTTCAAGAGAACTACCCACCCCGTGCAGTTTGCCTACGCTGTCTTACACGTGCTCGAAGCTTCGTTAATGGAAAAAAAATAATAATAATATAAAGTTATTCTCGAACATTTAATTACAGCACCTCCGAGTGATGTCACCTGCGGTCGCACAGCCGTACATCTCAAAGGGGCGAGTGCAGCGACATCACGAGAGCACGCTGCTCTGACTTCAGCATCTGTTTTGTTTCGCGCATTCACAGAGTACGTAGACTCATGTCGTACGGTCGCAAAGACACGCCGCCGTCCATCTAAACGCATAGCGTCTACAAGAAAAGAAAGAAACGCATCTCAAGGAGACGAGAGCTGTTTGTGTGTTTTTTTATGAGCGACGTCTTTCCTTCACGGGGAGGGTGACCGGGAGTGAGTTTTGATTAGAAGATAACGAACATACCCGGCCCTGCTGCAAACCAGATTTTCTCATGCCATCCTTGACACGCCAGGCAAGACACGGGGTGCGCCCCCACGCACAAGCAGCATTCAGGCGACACACGCAAAATCGGGCAAGACATAAACACACAAAACAAAAAAATTAGCCAGACGCTGGGGAAAGGAACGAGGCGATGAAGCAAGGGAGGCTGGGAAGGGGGTCGAGGGCGAGGGCAGGAGGGGCGGGGGCAAGGATGCGGGTGGCGGTGATGCCGCAGCACGGTTTGCCGCACGTTGCAGAGGTTTGCTGTTCAAGATCCACGGCCGTGCTGGTGAACACCTCCGGGAGCATTAACAATCAATAAAACACTTCGTCTGCTGCATGGTGGTCATCAAAGATTGAGTGAAGTCAATTTTTTTTCAAAGCAGTACACGTCACGCGTTTTCCTGCGTCACGGTCAAAGTTTTGCGAGAGTTAACAAACAAAAATTGTCGTGACCTGCAATGTGGCGGTTGAACACACTGTGGATGAGGTGGAACAAGTCAGTATGGTAAGCCGAATCGTCAACGCGGGTGGAGGAATTATTGAGGGTCACGGGAAGAGTAACCATGGTTATAGCAATAGAAGAGTACACAAGGAGGCGACTGACCGCTGGGTGAGTGAGCGAGTGACTGGAGTGAATCAGTGAGTGGCTGGATCATCAATCAGCCCCGACCAATTTAAGCGACTTAACGTGATGGACCCCTTTTGGGTGGCAAATTTGTGACATGTGGGCACCACGCATCGAAGCAAAAATAAAATTTACTTGGCTTCTATCGAGACGAGTGAGACAGGAACTGGGGGCTCCACCCCACGTACACATCGCGACAGCTTACTCCGACCATAGCCGGCTTCGTTCGTGGCGCAGGCTGCTAACCACGGGGGACCGCCGCCCCACCCAACGCGAATCTATATCGTGTTCAAATCAAACGCTTCCTTCGATTCATTGAAACAAAATAAAACTTTAAAAAAAAACTCCCATGGGAACAGAGACGCAAACCTCGTTGAGGAAGGAATTCCTGGGCCCCTCGGTAATCCACTTGGCTGCGGCTGCCACTCAAAGGCAGCAAGGTTTCCAGAGTGATTGTTTTTTGTTGTTGTTGTTGTTGTTGCGTTGTTAACACACAATCTCATTTGATTAACTGCGGCTTTGGCAGGGACGGTTGAACAGCTCGACGGCTGGACGCTCGGCGGGGCCGGATTGTGTTGCGGATATTAATAACGGTTATTTTTTTGTTATTTAAGGGAACGAAAATCTAAATATATATTCTCGTTTAAACAAAAAAAAACCACCATTGCAAAATGCATTATAGCACATATATCGACAGATTGGGTCATTTTGAAAACAACAACAAAGTCGCCCTCGAAGAGGAGCCGTGCTGGTCAATGGGTTTTACTCGGGGAAATAAACGCAAAAGCAGTAAAGTCACAAAGTGCAGGAGGAGCGGAGATTTTTTTTTGATGAATGTAATAACTAAGCGCCTGTTACAAATTTACCTGTAATGCACCCGATTCTCGTCAGGTCACGGGAGCCAAAAAAGAGTTGAGCTTGGAAAGTGTGTGGATGGGCGACCGCACACCGTGCAAAAAAAGACCGGTGCAGTGATAGGCGGAGCGGGAAGCAGTGCGGCAAATCGACTGTTGCTCTGCACCCATCTTCACCAACCCACACTGACCAGCGTGGCGAAGTATGGTCAAATATTCCTCACGGCCCGCAAGGCATGAGTAGGCGGCCCCCTCATCCGGCAGTGGACTGACAAAGCGGATCGTACGTGTACACGAACGACAGATCAGCACGGCTGACGGACCGAATGCGTGACTGCTTTCCGTGTGTCGCCAACTGTCTTGGCGGAAAAAAGCGATTGCCTCATGCACTCAAGAGATTAAACGATGCGGCTGCTGCAGACGCTACTCTTCCCAGCTGTAAATGTGGCCGTCGCAGCTGTGTGGACGTCCGCGCACGCGGCCGTATAACGGACGCGTCTTGTTGCAACAGATCGCTGCCCCGGGGGTTTGAACCCAGCAACCTCGGCCGTGTGTGCCTCGGTGTGCAACAACTAATCGATTCCGCAATTCCAACGATTTGTTGTTACCATTATGATTCGCTTCATTTATTTTGGTGGCGTGGTGGCAGAGTGGTTAGCACACCGCTCTAACTAGACGCCAACAAAATGAGTTTTATTCCCGGTGAATGACATCATCAGTGGTGGGTGACCAAACATCAGCGGCGAGCGATGTCTGAACCGGTCCTAAATCAACCGAGCTCAGCCCTAATGGCACAGGCATGAGGATGGGGGGGGGTGGGGGGGGAGGCCTTCACACATAAGTGGACTGACAAACGGTTGCCCTGCGTCGTACCATCGCCCCGCGTTGGTGACGAGCCGCGCGTGGACTCACCCGCACGCGGGGGGAGACCTTGGGCCGGGGGGAGTTGGCGGCCGGGCCAGTGGAGACCTGGGCCGGCGGCTTCACGTGCTGCGGGGAGCTCTTGTCCAGGACCTGGATCTCCGTGATCGGGCAAATCCTGCGGGGGGGTCACGTCGGGAGGGGTGGGCGATGGGAGTAACTGATTTGACGCGGTCTCGCATATGGCAGCGGGTATTTTGGATCATCACTGCGCGGGCACAAACTAGTATTCTTCATAAGATTTAATAACAATGCATTTTACGAAGCGCCGTTCCCCATAGCAGCTGAATTTCACATCAACTGCGGTGGCTCGCTTCGCAACAGACGATAACAGGGGTTGCGTTCATCTCGCCTTGCTCAAAACGGAAAAAAATGAGACTCCAGGAGGGTTTTGAAACGTTGATATCTCGTCGCACGAGCGGACTCACCGTAAGTGCGCGGACTCAACGGAAGTGCGCAGACTCACCGGAAGTACTCGTCCCCATCTTCGTCGTCGCTCTCCCCGGCGGGTTTCTGCGGCGGGCGATCGCGCGGCTTCCTCAGCGAGCCCTCCTTCTCGTCAAAGTGGAAGATGAGCTCCTCGTCACACATCTTCGCTCGAGTTTACAGGGTCTTCGCGAGCAGCAAGGGCCTGTGCCGTCGTGAGGGCACGGGGGTTGGGGCGAGGTGACGAGTCCGTCGATTAAAATTCACTCTCACGTTTATGACGCACGCATCGAGTGGTGCACGTGGGAGGGGGTGGGGGGGGGGGGCGAGTCCGCAGCCGGCCGTCAGTTGCACGAACAAATCTCTCTGCAAATTTGCGCAACCTAATTGGCTGTTTACGTGCACCCAGAGACGTCCACATAGGAGCGATTCAGCTGCATGCGACTAGTCGGTCAGCTGCGGACGGACCCGGCTTCAGAATGGACTGCACGATTAATCTGAAATGTACGCCAAGAATATGCACGTTACCTGTAGGCTAACGGAACGCAACATACGGGACAGACAATGCACGCGAGCCGATATATGTGGGACAGACAATACCAACGAGGCGGAACATACCAGACAATATGAACGAGACTATAAATAAACAATGATTAAAATCAAATCGTGATGATTCATTGAATCACTGTGAAGAAAGAGGTAGTGGGGTGGAACCATTACATTCCAAACACCCACACCACACCCCCCTCCCCCCAATGCTCCTTGTGGGAGCCCCCTCCCTAACGGTGAACTGTCCAATCAATTAAGGGTCGTCTGAAGAGTCGACGTCAAGTGGAGCAGTCACCGACAACAGCAGACAGCTGCAACTACGACGGACAGCGCAACATGGCCAAAGGTCGGCGACATCACCATATTCTCCGCACCTTCTTCTCCGTCCGTTTTAAAACACAAGTTTCGGATGCATCTTGGAATCCGGAAAAAGACAACGTTTTCCTCTGAAAAAGAGATGCGTTCAAATACAGTTGTTCGGAAAGCAACTTCCAGAAGACCGCTCTCCAAAGCAAATACACAATCACCCAGACACAACAGGAGAAACCACCGGCCATTCAAAATACATCCTCCGATAGACACATCTCTCTCTCTCTCTCTCAACCCATTTTGCTCTGGAAGTTGGCTCTCCGTAGGGCCGCATTCTCCACGGCGATTATAAAACTAACTTCATTCAAAACGACCGCCCAAGAACATTAAGTTTCGAGGTGTGTCTTACATTTCCGGAGCGTCTTCTAATCTGAACAATACGGTAAATACTCAACACACTCATCAAGTGCATGTGCCGTACGGTGCCGAGCGCCGGGCGTTTTTATATCTGGGCGTGCGCCGCGCCACCCTGCACCACGCACCTGTGCACGCCGCGCCCCCTTGACCGCTCGTGCCCTCCACGGCGAGAGATCGGCTCAACGGAGCTCGGCGTAGAAACTGGAGTGCAGCTCAAAACCTCCCGATGAGTCTCACGGCGCTAGCGAGTTAGACTCCGACGCGTCGTCGGAGTCTAACTGTCGATGGCAGCCCAAGGCACTTTTGCGGAGCCCGGCGTTGATGAATGGTGCGCTGGCTGGGTCGTTCGGTATTTGGCTTGGAGGGACGTTTAAAAAGACTCTCCCCCACTCCCGTCTATTTTTGCCAGCGCTGAAATGCCAACGTGGCAAGTTTGTGGGGGGGGAAAATAAATAAATATTGCGAGCTCCACGGCCGCTTCCAGTCGGGTGAACTCCGAGGCGACGTTGGCACGGGCCAAGTTCCACCGAAAGAGTCGACTAAATATAGCCGCTCGGTGAGCGGCGGGCAAGGGCTCACCGCGACTGCCATCGCCGCGCTCCTCCACCGACAGCCGGGGATTGCCTGCGCGGTCATCGGTGATCATCGTCGTCATTAGACGTGTCACGGGAATTTTCGATGGGATGAAATTTTAATCCCTCGCCACAGCGATTCCAGTCATCGTCAGGACTCATTCGAGGGCTGCGATTCAATTCGAGGACCGAGCATGTTTTTTGCCTCCTTGTTATCATCTCGTTTGTATCGTCTGTTGTTCGTATCAGCTCGATTTTGGCAATTTTGTTCGCTCCATTCGCCTGAATGGTCACATCAGCAACATCCGCATATCAAATGCATGGAGCATAAATAACAGTTTCTCGCATGTATAATACGATGCATGTATCAAGAGTGCAAGAATCAATTTCAATTGACGGATCGATGCAATGCAACGTGCCTGATCATTATCGATAAGGCACCGGAGATTGCTTTGAAACCGCCAACGTGCCCAGCTTCAGAGTGAGCAGTGGTGGTAAACATGTTTGTCCTGTTGGCAGCAAACTGCTAAATCATCACTTACAAGTGTGCTCCTGCAAAAGAGGTGTATTTTTGCACGCAAACAGTAAAGACGAATCTAAAAAGGTGACGATGAGAGTGGGGTGTGTTTCCGTGCAAGCTCGGCCTTATCTTAGCAGAGGTGCAGAACACGCACTGCAAATCATAGAACTGGACCCCTCCCCAAAGACAAGGATTCCCTCATATAGCACTGTTAGGGGCAAGGACCACTCTCAGCCAACTTTGTCTCCCCAATAGCGATATTTATGCACCGCACCGGGTATTAATTTAAGGCCGAAGCAACCTAGCGGAGGACCAGGACCGGTGAGCGGGAATCAAACTCGGGTCGCCGGTTTCGTAGCGCAGCGCGCTAACCGCGACACTACCGCTCCCACGCACACAGTGGTACACCAACACAGACGTACTGACACACAAGAGGTACACATGGACATACTGACACAGCCACATAGACAGATACAGCAGAGACACGCGCGTGTATACGTACACAGACATACTGAAAGACACGAGCACACATTGACAAATACAAACTTGTGCGACCAGACACACAAGCAACACGCACCCTGTGCATCAATAACAACAGCTGCCATTCGCTGCCAAGTGACAAGAGATGTCACCAGGGCACTCGTGCCAGACTAGGTGCACTTGGAAGCCATGTGAAGGTCAGGCCAATCTACACAAACACCAAAGAGCACCCATATAGCCATTACCGCACTGTTGTGGCAAGTGCTGTTCGTGGGCACCTATTTTAAGGTCAACACGGAAAACTACTAGACATGGCCAGAACCACGCACAATTGTCTTGACGCACGATACCAGGTGCAGTTCTCATGTGAGGCTGCGTCGGCATAGATAGATTCCAGGTAAACTAATGTTTACTTGGAATCAAACTCATACAGCCAGGTTCAGTAGCTCAACTCCCCATACAAAAAAAAAAACCTTACACACAGACAAATCCCGCAGACAACTCAAACATAATACATACATAATAAAGGTTTTTGGGTTAGATCGCGTTATTTATAAATGTGTCGTAACCCTCCACAACCCGACACGGCCAATCAGCAAAAAAAGTGTCACGTTGACAAAAGACAAATAATTCACTACTTGAAGAGTGAATCCACAACATTTACAGTTTGAGTACGACGTTTCGCTGGTAATTACATCCAGCATCATCGGGCAATTCGCCAGAATGGTAAAGCCCTCACTTGCTCCCGGTCTTAAATAGAGCAGCAGCAGGGTGACGTCATCATTTAACTCATTTCAGGTGCAGTGATTTGAGGCGGAGGGGCGGTATTGTAATTATATAATCGATTAGTAATCAGTCAATGGTTATGATTAGTAATGAGTTGTAGATTAGTAATTAGTTGTAATGTGTTAGTGATTATATGCTATGTTAGTAATCCGTTAATTAGTATGTGTTTCCCCTATAAGGAATTGTAATGTGTATTATTTAATAATACACATTATTATGAATAATATTGGTCGCAAAAGCGTACACACACATACGAATTGCTTGAACAGTAAAATTGTAAACGTAATTTCAGTTTACAATGCAATTGACCCCAGGTCTGCACCACACACACACATATAACACACATCCCACACACTGCGCTGTGCACGCTCACACGCTACCCACACACACCACGCCCAAACACACCACACACAGCCACCTGTTGGGGCAGAGAAAGGCCTCACGAATACCCTTGATCGATCGAGGTCCCAGCAGCAGCAGCAGCGTCTTAACCCTTAGAGACACAGGTCTACAAGTTGTGGCTCAGGTCCAATTACAACTGCTCATGAGCAGCTGCGTGCTCCTAGGGGTCACCGCTCGGCCAGTTGCCACGGGTGGCGAGATGTTAACTACTTCGCCTGGTATACACAGAAGGTCGTGGGTTCAATCCCGTTCCTGACGCCCGCTGTATATTTGGAGTTTGCGCGTTCTCCCCGTGGTGGTCGCGTGGATTTTTCTCCACGTTCCTCCGTTTGCAACTTATAAAAGATAGGTGTGTGTGTACAGTATGTGTGTGTGTGTGACCTAATTTGTAACTTTATCGACGCCGGGTAGAAGTATGACGACAACAATTATATTTTAATTCATAAAGCGCCCTTAAACAATCGTTCTCAGGGCGTCTGACTTTGTGGGCCCTCTTAAGCTCGGCAACAATTTAATTGACGGTTGCCGAGCGCGCGGCCACGGGCCCAGGACGCGAGATTGACGAGCAAATCGGCAGCACCATTAAAGCTGTAATAAGACTGAACGTGTGTGTGTGTGTGCGTTTTTTTAATCGAGCAAGGCTATATGACCTGGGCAAAGAGCCGAAGGGAGGGAGAAATTTAAATGCCGAGCAGTGCCGAGCGCTGATGCAGGAAGAGCAAAAACGAGGCGACGCGTTTATCGTGGATCGCCACCCAAGTTAGACCAGAGTAACACATGATGAAGTGAGTAGGCGTGCCGAGAGCAGGTTGGAGTGCTTTGGTAAAGCTTAACTTAAAAAGGAACGCACCAATCTGCTTTAAAGAGTCACATTTTCCATCAGCCCACGCCAACTGTTATGACATATGCTTCTGCGATAAAAAATTTCAACTTGCAACGCGTACACCATTCCGTTCACTCACTCTCGTTCGGAGAGAATCACTCAAGAGGCCCGAGAGTAACCACAGACAAGCTGAAAGGCAGCCACACAAATGAGCCAGCACCAACGACTGGCTAAGCCCTGCGGTCCTCAATACATTAAGGCGTTACCGGCCAATGAATGCGTGTTTATGCACGTGTGGAGGAAAGTGGAGCACCAGGAGAAACCACGCGTGGGGGAAACGCTCTATCCCATAGACAGAACAGGTGGAGTGTCCCGCATCTTTGCTGTACTGCCCTCTCCTACTAAACCAATGGAACACACCGACAACCGCCTGAACAGAGACGCACGCTTGGAATGAACACACGCATTGGGGAAAAGAGGACATGCAAACCGCAAAACGCAGATTAACAACACGGCTCAAACGGTTGATGAAATTTAAACTTCTTGGGCAGGGACACTTCATTCTGAGGGATGATGTCTGACGATTAAGAATTGTGACGGGCGTTGCAACCAAGGAAAGAAACGTGTCCACGAGAAACTTCCACGGAGGAGACGGGAGTGATGAAAATCCGCTCTTGTCGATTGTTACATCGCAAGCGATGGCTGCTTGGGGAGGCCTTCATCCAGCAGTGGATTTCCCATGCCTGATGATGTTGTTGTTGCCATTATTATTTTGAGTTATTACACAATTGCGTTGCTATATTGTGAGATGTGTTACAGCTGCTATTCACCCATTTGTCTTCTTGCATTATACATTATTAGGCGCGTTAGCTTTTGAGATGTGTTCACGCAATTACTTGCCAGAGGCGCTATTCCAGCATTAGATTACTTGATGTGTAATTATGTTATGGTTACAATTGCCATACAGTTCGAAACGCACGTTAAAGCCCAGTGGCGTCACTCTTCAACACTGCAGTCAGAACGTCAAGAGTCTTGCTCAGATGAGCATTGAGGTGGCGCTAATCTCCTGTTTACCGCCGCGAGATGGAAACTCCACATTCCTATAGTAGGGGCGAGCCTCTCCAAAGGACAACCAGTGTTGACCTCCCCACAAAGTGGCCAGGAGATGTTAACTACCTCGCCCGGTATACAGGAGGTCGTGGGTTAGATCCCGACCCTGACGCCTGCTGCTGTATATTTGGAGTTTGTGTGTCTCTCTCTCATCATCATCACGGTGGCTAGATGTTAACTACCTCGCCCGGTATACAGGAGGTCGTGGGTTCCATCCCGTGCATGTTCTCCTAGTGGATGCGTGGATTTTTCTCCGGGTCCTCCGGTGATTCCCTCCACATTTGGCTGCTATAAATGTCCACGTGACAAGCCACTTCGCTGGGCTCTCATTTGTGGCCAGGTCGCTTCTGAAAAAGAGCTACGTAGCTCAGTGGGCCTTACCGGGTAAAATAACAAAAAAACTGTTTTTAATAGTTTATAGAGTCAGTTCATGCCAAGTGCTGGTCATTGCAACCTCTTAAGCCTCCAATGACGCAGGCGACGCTATGAATGATTTGAAATACTGTCCAATACATTTACAATACAATCAATATGGTCGTAAACGCTTACACGTTGCGCTAAAACATCCACAACACTGTGGAGCCGAAGGATTACACAGCACTTTAGATCTGCACCACCAGATCATTTTATGCCACTTTAACAACGCAACGCATTCGCCCGCAGCACTGTCTAAACAGGAAAACGCATGTAACAGGCAACGTTTCGGGCAATGGGTCTTTTTTTATATAGAACATGCCACAATAAATGAACTAGATGCACACCAATTGGTTGTATTAACACACGGCTTATCATCCTCCTCCCCCGACCCACACCTCCGATTAGCACGGATACGTACGGTGCGAAAGAAGATAAACAAACGGTACATCCAAAATAGCGGCGAAGCACCCATAATGTTTGTTTTTCTCCCATGCCATGTGACTACAGCATTGCTCGCATGAAGAAAAAAATATAATAGGTTTTACCCTTTCTGGCAATAAAACATTTGTGTTAAGATGTTCAAACAACAATTAAACCTTTTGCAAGGAATCAAGTAATGCATTAGGGGCCGTCCATAAATGACGTCACGAACCTGGGGGGTTTGAGAAACGTGACGTCACATCAAAATGCGCAACTTTAAATAAATATAGCCAACACGTTCTACTTGATTAAATAGACTTTTTGATAAATGTTTTCTCCTACAACATCAGAGTGCAGCGCCACATTAAATACGCACTACAATGACAATAGTTTAAAGCGATTTGAAGCATTTATTATTTTTTTGGGGGGGGGGGGGAAGAGGGGCAGTGCTTTGTGACGTCATATTTGAGGGGGGGTAAAAAAATCGTCCAAAATCGCGTGACGTCATTTATGGACGGCCCCATAGCGAAGCTCATCAACTGCACACCGGCTGGCTAATTAAAACTGCTCCTGTAAAACAAAAAAAAACACCACAAAGTTTATTGTTTGCGTAATCTACCGCGGAGCGAAATCTTCCCCGCAGGCTCTGACCATACTTCACCACGCCGGTCACCGCGGGGGGCGGGCGGGGGGGAGGGAAGCTGACGGTTAATTCGCTAATTAAAAGCCAATTAATCGCACGCGTCACCTTAATTTGCACGCGTCAATCTTGAATCTACGACGCAGCGAATCATCTGGACTACGAAGGCCATCGACCATACTTCACCCCTCAGGTCACACCGAGACGGGGTGGAGAGAGCGGAGAGAGAGGGGGGTGGGTGGGAAGAATGCGAGCGGTGACGAGGGGGTGCGAAGCTTAAATGATAACAATTAGCCACCAATTAGCTGTGGCTAATAAACGTTTCACCTTAAGTGCTCGGGGCCCCGCAGAGTCGCCGTTCCATCCGACGGGAGTCGGCGGCCTCTTCCCCGCCAGCCAAGCGCCTCACAAAAAGTGCAAACGAAATCTTGACGATATTTTTTTTTACTCCGGATCGCGCGGTGCATTCGCGATTTCGACGAGGAATTGATCTGTAAGGAACTGTCAATGCATATATAAAATAAAAAAAATTTTAAAGGATTTTTTTTTTATAGTTTTAAAGCGCCAGCAAACCGTCAAAAGGAGGGGGAGGCTTGAGACGGAGGTCGCGGAAGCCTCCACCGCGCATGCGCGTAAAAGCTGGCGGTGACGTCACAGGGGATGTGGCGGGGGCCGCGAGCGGGTTGTTTTGGTGGTGACGTCACAAGCCACCCCCTCCCCACACACACCGACCCACGTGACCCCCTGTGAATGCCACGCAACGTGGATGGATGTTGATGATTATTTTTAATTTATTTTTCTTTTTCTATTTACGTAACTTTACCGAAAGAACCAAGAATATGATGATGGTTGGATGATGGAGGAGCGATGGACACGTTATTTCGCTCGTTCGTTTATCAATCCGCTTGTCGTGTCGAGGGTTTCCGGCGGTGATCGACACGCGCGATTATTAAATTCAGCATCATCCCAGCCGTGGACAACCGCCAGCATTGCCAGAACATCCCAGTAGCACAAGTAGCTTCACGTGTAGCAGGTACTACACGTGTGGTAGCTGCTACACGTGTAGCAGCTACCGCACGTGTAGCAGCTACCACACGTGTAGCAGCTACCACACGTGTAGCAGCTACCACACGTGTAGCAGCTACCACACGTGTAGCAGCTACCACACGTGTAGCAGCTACCACACGTGTAGCAGCTACCACACGTGTAGCAGCTACGGGCCCCGCACTTTCAAGGGCCCCGCGCTAAATGCTTTCAAGCTATCAATTCTGCACTTGCTCTATTACTATAGTACTATACCGCCTTCAACTTTTACGAACGACTGTGTGTTTAAGGTTAGCGATTTGTCGTATTATCTGGCTGTATAGCAAACGAAAAAATACACTTTACTGTGCAAGTAAAAACATTGTTTTATTATTTACTTTTTTTTTGTAATTTAGGACTCCTTTATAACATCACTAGCTTTACTACCCGGCTTCGCCCGGGACTCGGAGTCACCACGCCCGGCCGCCTTTGTCTCCCCAGTGGCGATGTTCACACACCACACCACTTACTCGTTTGAGGCTGAGTCGACCTAGGGGAGGCCCAGTACTGGTTCAAATAATCGTCACCGGTGGTGGCCGTGAGCGGGAATCGAACTCGGGTCGTCGGGTTTGTAGCGCAGCGCGCTAACCGCTACACTACAATGCGTTACGCTTCCAAATGCGCGGGTCACGTGACAGATTTGACGTCACAGCTCACTTGCCGTGCAAAACATAAATGCATTATTGAGCTCCCCCCTCCCCAAATTTTTTTTCAAAAGTGTCTTTTATAATTTTTGCATGCTGTACAGTCTGGAAAGTACCCACATGGCAAATTTCAAGTATGTTGCATGTCTGGAAGTACGCTAAACATTTTGAACAAACACACACCTTCACAACTTTGCCTTTTATATACATGGAGATATCATACAGGCCCCGCACTTAGCTTAATCCGGCACTGCTCCCCGAGGAGGCAAATTCGCCATCTCTCGACGCTCTTGCGACGTGAACAATCCACCGAGCAGTGCCGAGTTACCCCGGGGGCCCCGAAGCCCCGCTCGGAGCGGCCCTACGCGAGCCGATTTGATCGCTCCCGTTCTCCTGCCTCGGGCCCCTGTCCTGACGGCGCGCGTTCCATTCCTTTGCTGCCTCGCCGTTATGGTCGTGGCGGCCAAGGAATGTCCTGCCAAAGGCAATGCCCCTCCAAAAACACCCACTTTCCTTAGCGGTTTTAATGACGCTTTCGTGGCTGCAGGAATTCGTATTCGTTGGGTCTTTCGGTAAAGTCACAGTAGAAAGGTTCAAAGGAAATGACAATAAAAAAAAACCTGCAACGTTTTGATCGCAACAAAGCACAAGCGATCGTCATCCTCCTGATGTCATCACGATGACGATCGCTTGTGTTGTGATCGAAACGTCGTAGTTTTTTTTATAATTGATATTCTTTGAACCATCTACGTGACTTTACTGAAAAACCCAAAGATTATAGTTTGAATGATTTTACTTTGAGTGCGAGTGAGGACAAACATCCCATTGTACGCAGAGGTGGAGGCACCTTCTGGAAAAGGGTCAGTGAAGCTTTGCTGGACAAAGGGACTCTAGAATTGATAGCCTCTACGGGGAGGGTTTTCACCTATCTGTTAGAGCTTTTAACAGACAACGGGACAAGAAGTCACAGCTCATCGAGACGCTAACCTTCCTCAAAAGATGCCGCCATCCAGACTTCCACCCTCAGACCTTAAGCTTAAAGGTCGTAGTCTGAGCTTGGCTCTGTTTCACTCCAGCGCAGTCTTCGAGACAGTCTGGTCCCTTCACCTGATGAAGGCCGCTTGTGTTGTGGCCGAAACGTCGGGATTTTTGTTGGTTTACTTTTTTACCTACGTGACTTTACCGAATAGAACCAAAGAGTATGGATAAAGGGAATCGTTATTCCCCCCCCCCCTCCCCCAGGTTACTATGAGATAGTCACCTCTGATTAGCACGGTTGGCTACGTACGGTGCGAAAGAAGTTCAACATACCACACGCATGGCAGTACGGCAAGTGGGTTCGTGAACCCGTCCCTGTAGGCCCTTGCTCTTACCCCCTTGCTAGTGACGTGGTGGGGGTTCTCCTTGATCTCCGGTAACTTTTCCACACGAAGCCAAACTCCCCATGAATGGAATTGGCCAAACGTGCAGCAAACCCCTCCTTGCGACGAAGCCTCGAGACTCAGCGTGGTTGACCTGGACAAGTGAAGGTGAAGCTGCTGCCCTCCGGTGCCACGTGCTCATGATGCCACTCTGCTGGCGCAAGGGCCTCCTTCCACACGTAGAGAGGGAGCCCCTCTCGAGAGCCCCTCTAAGAGGGGAAAGTTGGCCCGCTCTTCCACCCTGGCTTCGACCGCTTGCAAGTGGCGGCCTGTGACCCACACTTTACCGAGTGCTGGTTCTGGGTGGATTATTACGTCGCAAGGTTGTCAGATGCGGGCGAGGGCTTGGCTCGAACTTGGTCCAGCAGTGTACTAAATCGCAGACGATGATAAATAAGTTCAACACACGCACGTACATCAGTATCAGGGCGCGGAATGGTTCCGTTCAGCACGTGGGTGCTGTGCTGAACCGTGGCGAGAGCGCGCCGCCTGGCGTCTGCAGAGAGAAATTTCTTCCCAGGGAAGGCGACCGCTCGACCCCATCTCGGCCAATGGCGCTGCTTGCCCCACCTGACGAGGGCTCCATTACCTAGGGCCCTAGGTAGAAAATATTTTTTGGGAGTGGATGGGTGGGGGGGTGAGCGGGATCCACCCGGAGGTGGGAGGGGGGGGATCCACCCGCCCACCCGTCCACCCGAGACCCACCCACCCCAACCACCCCTTTCAATTCGTGAACTTCCCGCGAGATGGCAGAAGAGATCTGGACAAGAGACAGATAATGTCGCGAGATAAGAGAATTGTGCCGACAAGATATGGAGGCGTGTGTGTGTGTGATGAGGGGCCGTCCATACATGACGTCACGCACCTATGGGGGGGGGGAGGGGTCAGACATTTGTGACGATGTGTGACGAGGGGGGGGGGCTTTGAGAAATGTGACGTCACATCAAAATGCGCAACTTTAAATAAATATAGACAATACGTTCTACTTAATTAAATAGACTTTTTTTTATAAATGTTTTCTCATATTCTTGGTTCTTTCGGTAAAGTCACGTTGAAGGGAAACAATAAAATATATATGAAACAATAAAACAGTCGAAACGTCGTGAGAATTTTATTGTTTTATATTTATTTTATTGTTTCCCTTCAACGTGACTTTACCGAAAGAACCAAGAATATGAATCACTGTAGTCACGAAAGCTTTAAATCAAAATGTTTTCTCCTACAACATCAGAGTGCAGCGCCACGTTAAATACGCAACTACAATGACAATAGTTTAAAGCGATTTGAAGCATGCTTTATTTTCAAAATGGAAATATGGTTTTGGGGGGGGGGCAGTGCTTTGTGACGTCATATTTGAGGGGGGGGTCTAATTTTTCGTGACGCCGTGTGACGAGGGGGGGGGGGGGTCAAAAATCGTCCAAAATCGCGTGACGTCATTTATGGACGAGCCCTGAGACGATGTTAGGTAAGGGTGTTTGTTATTTGTTATTCATGCGCAACAGGCAACGGAACAGCGCCCACTAACGTACAGCACATTTTCATTAGGATATGAATCTGAGCTGATATTCAATGCATCCATATATTGTTCATAAACCCGGGGTGCCCCCCCCGCACCCAACAAAAAAACGGTCACCTTTATCGCGTGCTTTCAGATGCGCTGCTTCTACGGCCGTCTGGAACGCTCTTCCATTCGATATTAGGAAGTCGCTTGGAGCTACGCACGTTTAAATCTGCGTTGAAGACTAATTTCTTGAGAACTGCTTTTTTGTGTTTTAGTGTTGTTGTCCTCCCCCCGCCCCGCCCCCCACCTCCGATTAGCGCGATTGGTTACGTGCGGTGCGAAAGAAGTTTAACTTGGGGGCCCTTACGCGTTCAGCTTGGGTTGCTTGGACCCATAGCAGCTATCCCAGCGCTCAGCAGCCCCTCCGAGTTTCGTCTCGCTCCGTTCTGCTCCCCGTGTCCACGCGATGCCCTCCGTGGGGTAACTCCCGTGCGAAAAGGACTCCACGACATCCATAACTCCCCCGTTCCACACCGTCAGCGCCCACTCACTCCACTCACTTCACTCACCTCTCTCAACTCGCACAACTCCTCACACTCACACACACTCTCCTCTCCAGTCGCCGTCGATAGGGCGGGGGAGCTTGGTCCGGGGCAAATCCCACCGTGTGGGTCCTCGGACGCCTTCAAAGTATTACATCGGACACCGTGATGTCGAAGCGCCGGGTCCCCCAAAGCGCGGGGCCTGGGGCATTCGCTCCGATTCGCCGTACGCCTAGGGACGGCTCTGCCTCTCAACCCTCCCCCAACCACAACCACCATCACTTTTTACTCTACAACCCCACTCCTCCACGTGGCGATTAATTCTGGATCGCTATTCGTTGTCCTCGTCAGCATCATCTTCATTAGTATCATCATCATCATCACTGCTACGCGTATTACTATCGCTGTCATCGCCATCGTCACCATCGCGCTCAGTGGCGCATTCTTAATTCGCCCCCCATCAGCATCACTACCAGCAACCACCGCCACCATCGTGACAATTTACGCTTTTGTTTACCCGAAAGAGCTTCAACTGAATATCCACGACGATTGTTCAGGAGTGTCCTGCCGCCATTGTATCGCACGAGGCGTGGGGGGGTGCGATAATTGTCGTTGTTGTACGATTCCAATTCGAGTAAATTGCTGGGGTAATTTTTTATTTTATTTGACAAATTTGTAGCGTGACGCGGGGGGGGGGGGGGCACGCGGGCGACCTACTTTTCTTTGTTGCGAATTCGCGCAACGCGCCATCTTTAACGTCCGCGCACCGCGACGCACGGTCGCTGCACCCGCACGATTAATCAAGGCGGCCGCTGGATTCGAACCGTGCGCCGCTGAGGCCTTGTTTGCCGCTTCGCCGCTCGGCGGCAACACGCGCGCACTTTCAGCGAGAAGGGCCTAGGTTCGACCCCCATTCATTCAGCCTGCGCGTAATCGCAGAGCTATGCCGGATTATCGTAGAAGCAAAAGTAGCTACATGTGTAATAGCTGCATGTGTAGTAGCTGCACGTGTAGTAGCTGCACGTGTAGTAGCTACATGTGTAGTAGTAGCTACATGTCTAGTAGCCACATGTGTAACTTGTGTAGTAGCTGCACGTGTAGTAGCTGCACGTGTAGTAGCTGCACGTGTAGTAGCTGCACGTGTAGTAGCTGCACGTGTAGTAGCTGCACGTGTAGTAGCTGCACGTGTAACTTGTCTAGTAGCTGCACGTGTAGTAGCTGCACGTGTAGTAGCTGCACGTGTAGTAGCTGCACGTGTTGTAGCTGCACGTGTTGTAGCTGCACGTGTTGTAGCTGCACGTGTTGTAGCTGCACGTGTTGTAGCTGCACGTGTTGTAGCTGCACGTGTTGTAGCTGCACGTGTTGTAGCTGCACGTGTTGTAGCTGCACGTGTTGTAGCTGCACGTGTTGTAGCTGCACGTGTTGTAGCTGCACGTGTTGTAGCTGCACGTGTTGTAGCTGCACGTGTTGTAGCTGCACGTGTAGTAGCTACGGACCCGCACTTTCAAGGGCCCCGCGCTATCAATTCCGTCTCAGTGATTCTGCACTTGCTCTATTACTATAGTACTATACCGCCTGCAACTTTTACGAACGACTGGGTGTTTAAGGTTAGCGATTTGTCGTATTATCTGGCTGTATAGCAAATGAAAAAATACAATTACTTTACTATGCAAGTTAAACATTTGTGTTTTAATATTTACGTGTTTTTTATTTATTTATAACATATGCTACAGGCCCCGCACTATCTTAATCCGCCACTGATTGCCGAGCTATGTAATCGCGTCCTCTCTAAGCCATACCTGTCACCCATAGCACCCCCCCCCCCCCCATAAAATGTAACTCGCATTGGACAAAACATCCCAACGCTGATAATTTAGCTGCTGCAACAACAAAAAGTGTACTCATGTGAGATCACATCAGTTAATATTTACATAGAGCAGCAACATCGCCCCCCTTCCTACTGCGATAACATTGGCAGGGATCCTGAAAAACAGTCACTAGCAACATCGTCACCAGCAACACCGCCACTAGCAACACCGCCACTAGCAACACCGCCACTAGCAACACCGCCACTAGCAACACCGCCACCAGAGACACCGCCACCAGCGACACCGCCACCAGAGACATCGTCACCAGCAACACCATCAATAGCAACACCGCCAACAGCAACACCGCCACTAGCAACACCGCCACCAGAGACACCGCCACCAGTGACACCGTCACCAGCAACACCGTCACCAGCAACACCATCAATAGCAACATCGTCACCAGCAACACCGCCACCAGAATCACCGCCACCAGCGACACCGCCACCAGCGACACCGTCACTAGCGACACCGCCACCGGCCTCACCATTCTCGACGTGGTCGCACCGTCCACAACAGGCAACGTCGTGTCAAGTTGTCTCAACCACCGCGCACAAAGAGTATAAATACATGGAGATGACCGCAAACAGTGCTGGGAATGCTCTATCCGCCGCTGGATGCGAGCGCGTTGGCCGCACCACGGGTGGGCCTGATGGGGGTAAAGCCAAGGCCGTAGCCAAGGAGTCAACATTGGGGTGGACCAAATCTTCCAGCGGGTCTGGGGGTCCACCCCCAGAAAAACAATCTAAATTTGAAAACGAATTTCCTGCCTAAAATATAAGAAAAATTCACTAACACGTAGGATGGACTTTTAATTTATTTTTTACAATAATGTCTAATAGTGTATTGTATTACATTGCTCTGTTTTTGTTGTTGTTTTTTTTACCTTTTCTTGTTTCATTGTATGTAATGGCAGAGATTAGGGATTAATAAAGTACAACCATAACCACAATCATATAAACAGAAATCTATTTTATCGCAATCTTTTAGGGGGGGTCATTTTGAGCATATTTGAATATTGTATCAGCTACTACGTATGTAGCTGCTACATACGTAGTAGCTACATATGTAGCCGCTGCTACATACGTAGTAGCTACATATGTAGCCGCTGCTACATACGTAGTAGCTACATATGTAGCCGCTGCTACATACGTAGTAGCTACATATGTAGCCGCTGCTACATACGTAGTAGCTACATATGTAGCCGCTGCTACATACGTAGTAGCTACATATGTAGCCGCTGCTACATACGTAGTAGCTACATATGTAGCCGCTGCTACATACGTAGTAGCTACATATGTAGCCGCTGCTACATACGTAGTAGCTACATATGTAGCCGCTGCTACATACGTAGTAGCTACATATGTAGCCGCTGCTACATACGTAGTAGCTACATATGTAGCCGCTGCTACATACGTAGTAGCTACATATGTAGCCGCTGCTACATACGTAGTAGCTACATATGTAGCCGCTGCTACATACGTAGTAGCTACATATGTAGCCGCTGCTACATACGTAGTAGCTACATATGTAGCCGCTGCTACATACGTAGTAGCTACATATGTAGCCGCTGCTACATACGTAGTAGCTACATATGTAGCCGCTGCTACATACGTAGTAGCTACATATGTAGCCGCTGCTACATACGTAGTAGCTACATATGTAGCCGCTGCTACATACGTAGTAGCTACATATGTAGCCGCTGCTACATACGTAGTAGCTACATATGTAGCCGCTGCTACATACGTAGTAGCTACATATGTAGCCGCTGCTACATACGTAGTAGCTACATATGTAGCCGCTGCTACATACGTAGTAGCTACATATGTAGCCGCTGCTACATACGTAGTAGCTACATATGTAGCCGCTGCTACATACGTAGTAGCTACATATGTAGCCGCTGCTACATACGTAGTAGCTACATATGTAGCCGCTGCTACATACGTAGTAGCTACATATGTAGCCGCTGCTACATACGTAGTAGCTACATATGTAGCCGCTGCTACATACGTAGTAGCTACATATGTAGCCGCTGCTACATACGTAGTAGCTACATATGTAGCCGCTGCTACATACGTAGTAGCTACATATGTAGCCGCTGCTACATACGTAGTAGCTACATATGTAGCCGCTGCTACATACGTAGTAGCTACATATGTAGCCGCTGCTACATACGTAGTAGCTACATATGTAGCCGCTGCTACATACGTAGTAGCTACATATGTAGCCGCTGCTACATACGTAGTAGCTACATATGTAGCCGCTGCTACATACGTAGTAGCTACATATGTAGCCGCTGCTACATACGTAGTAGCTACATACGAGGATAATCCGGCACTGGCACTAACAACTTTTCCCTAACAGTCTTCCCAGGTCAACGCGGGGGGTGGGGGGGGGGTGTCTCTATCTTTGCTTGTGTGTACACATATTAAAGTGTATAAGTGCGTGTGCGTGTGTGCCATAGGTATATCCCTCGGTGGCGTAACCCGGTCTCAATTGGCGTAATTGGAGCGATGCAATTGACTCTCAATCGCGAGATGTTTTGGGCAACAACCAGACCCGATTACCGCCGCCTTAATGGGCCTCCTCCTCTCCATCAAATGAGCACGCCAAATAAAAAAAACCCCTTCATCAGCAAACAGCTGGCGAAGAGCAACCAGGTGGAACGGCTCTCCCTGTTGCGTGTGGGCTCAGCGAGATTACAGAGAGAGAGAGACCCAGGCTCTTAGTAACGCTCACGGCCGAACGATTTTGGGGAAAATGTCTAATTGCGGTTTTTCTTGGCAGATATTGCGATTTGGTTTGCGATTACATTTTTTGTAAGGGCTTCAGTTCAATGTTCGCAGTGTGATAGATGTAAAACACGTGATGGAGCATTACCACGTGATACCATAAACATATGAACTGCTCCTATATATTGTAATGCAAGGACGAGAACTTCAAAGGTATGAATTGCTTCCAACGTGTATTTATTTAAATGTTTAATTGAAATAGAACAATCAAACATAGAAACATTGTTAAGTTAAATAAATAAAGTTATAATAAATAAAAAAAATTCCAATAAGAAAGCAATAGGACTTTTCAAATCCCCCCAAAAATCGCAGCCTTTGCGATTTGCTAGTCGCTTTGTTTCAAATTGCGATTTCGATTTAAAATCGATTAATCGTTCAGCCCTCTCGTGTGTGGACGTACGCACGTTGAACTTCTTTCGCACCGTACCTTAGCCAACCACGCTAATCGGATGTGCGGCCGGAGGCGGAGGGGGGGAGGGAACAACAAACTCGACGCAAAAAGCGGCTCTAAAGAAACGAGTTTTTCAATCGAGATTTCAATAGTGCCAAAGCCCATCCAGTGGCTTCCAACCGCCCGCCCCTGCTTATGATTAGTATTATTGCGGCGGTGTTACTAAACCACCACGACGGACGACAATAACAGGACACCTACAGTGAGAGAAAAAAAAGTATTTGATCCCCTGCTGATCTTGTACGTTTGCCCACTGACAAAGAAATGATCAGTCTAGAATTTTAATGGTAGGTTTATTTGAACAGTGAGAGACAGAATAACAACAACAAAAAATCCAGAAAAACGCATGTCAAAAATGTTATAAATTGATTTGCATTTTAATGAAGGAAATAAGTACTTGACCCCTTCTGCAAAACATGACTTATACTTGGTGGCAAAACCCTTGTTGTCAATCACAGAGGTCAGACGTTTCTTGTAGTTGGCCACCAGGTTTGCACACATCTCAGGAGGGATTTTATCCCACTCCTCTTTGCAGATCTTCTCCAAGTCATTAAGGTTTCGAGGCTGACGTTTGGCAACTCGAAGCCTCAGCTCACTCCACAGATTTTCTATGGGATTAAGGTCTGGAGACTGGCTAGGCCACTCCAGGACCTTAATGTGCTTCTTCTTGAGCCACTCCTTTGTTGCCTTGGCCGTGTGTTTTGGGTCATTGTCATGCTGGAAAACCCATCCACGACCCATTTTCAATGCCCTGGGTGAGGAAAAAGGTTCTCACCCAAGATTTGACGGTACATGGCCCCGTCCATCGTCCCTTTGATGCGGTGAAGTTGTCCTGTCCCCTTATCAGAAAAACAAAGCATAATGTTTCCACCTTGGTGTTCTTGGGGTCATAGGCAGCATTCCTCCTCCTCCAAACACGGCGAGTTGAGTTGATGTCAAAGAGCTTCATTTTAGTCTCATCTGACCACAACACTTTCACCCAGTTGTCCTCTGAATCATTCAGATGTTCATTGGCCAACTTCAGACGGGCATGTATATGTGCTTTCTTGAGCAGGGGGACCTTGCGGGCGCTGCAGGATTTCAGTTCTTCACGGCATAGTGTGTTACCAATTGTTTTCTTGGTGACTATGGTCCCAGCTGCCTTGAGATCATTGAAAAGATCCTGTCGTGCAGTTCTGGGCTGATTCCTCACCGTTCTCATGATAATTGCAACTCCACGAGGTGAGATCTTGCATGGAGCCCCAGGCCGAGGGAGATTGACAGTTCTTTGGTGTTTCTTCCATTTGCGAATAATCGCACCAACTGTTGTCACTTTCTCACCAAGCTGCTTGGCAATGGTCTTGTAGCCCATTGCAGCCTTGTGTAGGTCTACAATCTTGTCCCTGACATCCTTGGAGAGCTCTTTGGTCTTGGCCATGGTGGAGAGTTTGGAATCTGATTGATTGATTGCTTCTGTGGACAGGTGTCTTTTATACAGATAACAAGCTGAGATTAGGAGCACTCCCTTTAAGAGTGTGCTCCTAATCTCAGCTCGTTACCTGTATAAAAGACACCTGGGAGCCAGAACTCTTTCTGATTGAGAGGGGGTCAAATACTTATTTCCATAATTAAAATGCAAATCAATTTATAACATTTTTGATATGCGTTTTGCTGGATTTTGTTGTTGTTATCCTGTCTCTCACTGTCAAATAAACCTACCATTAAAATTATAGACTGATCATATCTTTGTCAGTGGGCAAACGTACAAAATCAGCAGGGGATCAAATACTTTTTACCCTCACTGTATACCCTTCACGTCGTTCACCGTTGCATGGCCATTGTGCGCCAAACGGCGTTAGTATCCCCCCAAAAATTGCCAAATTACCCCGCGCGAATTACTCAATTGGGATGATACCCGCACAAAGTATCGCCCTCATCCTCCCTCCCCCGCCGCCACCCCTACCCCTACCGGGCAGCCTGAGGGCCCCCCGTGTCACTCTTGTGAACGAGAGTCTCTCCTGCGTGGCTATCTCGAGGGTCTCACCCGCCTGTGGGTTCAAACGAAACCCCGACTGGAAACTTGGCGCCGTCGCGGCCCTCAAAATCTCGGCGTTCTGCACGGGGCCGCTGTTTCGTCCGCCTCGCTCGGCGTTGCGATTCAACGCGACAAATCCTCCACCCCGCACCCCCCCCGTCGAATGAGTCGAATGAGCACCGAGACATTAATTCGCGTCTTTAATTTCTCACAAGCGAAGGAGTCGTGCGCGTTGGCCTGTCGGAGTTCTCGCGCGCGGTTTGGTGGTTCCACCCGTGTCCTCGAGGAGGAGAAGGACGTGGCGGAGGAAGTGTGAAGCAGTGTCATCTTATTAATTAGTTTTTTTGTTTTGTTTTACTCAGTGAATGACTCATCAAAAATGTACGCGTCTCCTTTATTTAGCACCGCGTGTGCCCCCCTCCCCGGAGAGAACCATCCGTTATCTCTCTCTCTCTCCTCTAGCCAAGTATAGACTCGAGGGGAGTCCAGGTGGACGCGCGGTTCATCTCCGCCCGCGTTATCTGCGCGCGCGTTTAATCTGAGCGGCGACGATGGTGACAGCGGGTGACGAATGCGAAAGGTCGTGTCGGTGTCGCTTCGGACCCCGAGCGCAGAGAAGGGTCTCTACCCCCCCCCCCCCCCCGCCGCCCCCTTGCAGATAATCGCTTCAATGAAACCGGCTGTAAAACGTCGCTAGACTCGGCCTGGCTTTGGAAATAAACGTGATGCAACATGGAAGGGGGGAGGGGGTGGAGGGGGTGAAGGGTTACACCACCACCATCAGCAGCAGCATCAGCACCGCAGCGACCACCACGACGACGACGATCAAGACGACGATGACGACGACGACAATGACGACGATGACGACGACAATGACGACAATGACGATGACGACGACAACGACGACGAGGAGGAGGAAGGTTCGCTCGTAATCGGCGCCCGCTTCATCCCTCATCCCCGTGAGAACCCGCCGCTTGTGGAATTCGCTGGCGAGACGCGCGCTCCGATGTCGCAAGTGAAGGCCCGCGTCGCCGCAAGCGACTTAGGGTGGTGGTGGGAGTGGGGGGTGGGGGAGGACGACGTGTGGTGTCGTCCGCGCAACGCGAAGTAGTCGTGAAATCTCTGAGACTGATGAAAACAAAACAAAAACACCCAACAACACGCAACGTGAATCACGACTGCAGGTGGTGGTGGTGGTGGTGGTTCCATCTCCGACAAGCTGCCGTGCCGTGCGGTTCGCGCAAGAATTTCGTTTTTTGTGTGGCCACTTCACAAACGCTAAACTACGTATTGTGTTGGTTTTTTTAACTTTACCTTACCCGGTAAGGCCCACTGAGCTGTATAGCTCTTTATTTTCAGAAGCGACCTGTCTATCACAGAATGGTTCCTCGACGAAGCGGCGATTCACGTGGAAATGTATGGCAGCCGAATGCTCTACCACGCGTGCTTTTTTTAGTCTAAATGTGGAGGGGGGGAAAAAACCCCGGAGGACCCCAAGAAAAATTCACGTGACCACGGGGTGAGAGAGAGAGAGAGAGACACGCACACATCCAAATTCTAAATATACAGCAGGCGTCAAGGTCGGGATCGAACCCACACGCTCCTGTATACCAGGTGAAGTAGTTAACATCTCCTAGCCACCGTGATGATGATGCGAGAGACACGCAAACTCCAAATACACAGCAGGCGTCAGGGTTAGGGATCGAACCCACGACCTCCTGTATGCCAGGCGAGGTAGTTAACATCTCCTAGCCACCGTGATGATGATGAGAGAGAGACACGCAAACTCCAAATATACAGCAGGCGTCAGGGTCGGGATCGAACACACCTCCTCCTGTATACCAGGCGAGGTAGTTAACATCTCCTAGCCACCACGGCGCGCCCATCTCCGCATGACCCACCAACCCTGCCCTCCCACGCGCAGCCGCATCACCGCGCACGGCTGCTCCTGCGGCTGCTGCTATCGCGGCAAGATGTACAGCACGTGGAAATGTGTCGGGGTGTTTGTTTTTTATTTTCTCTCCCCCCCCCCTTCTTTATCTCGGCGCTGTCATCACGCGGGCGACTGCGGCTCCCATGGCAGACCGGTCCGCACCGTCAGGGGTCCTTCACGCCAGAGACATTGAGACCTTTGAGTCTGGGATAAGCGCCAATAGGTCAGATTAAGGAGGCTTATTTTTACTTCGAGATAAACACAACAACCTTTCGACGCACGTGCGGTGAAATGACGGGAAATATTTTTTTTTTTAACCGGTAACTGCGTGAAACGCCGGTAAAAGCCGGGTTAGTGGTTTCACGCACATACAGAAATGCCTGGCCAATTAAGTACAGTCTTAGGTTGTTACCCCTTGTAGCGGAGAGACGAAGGGGAGCAGCCGCTCCTCCGTAATCGTGAGCGGCACACCACCGGGCTTACGATCCAGAGGGCTCCAGTTCGATTCCATCTCCACCGGCGCGCCGGCAGTCCGAAGCATCGGTTCAGTTTCAGTTTTCAGTTTCATTTATTAGGTATAACCCTGTGAGTCACGTGGCTCTTGACTCGGGTTTCAACCGCAACAAACAAAAACATGAGAAACATCTTAAAGTGACTATACACGCAAACACAAAAACGCAGGAAAAAAAGCGGCAAATTCTTCCAGAAAGAAACACCGCATTTCAACGCCGTGTGCAAAATGTCCCAGTGGGATGCAAGTCAAACAATAACAACCGTAAGACAAATTTTGATTTAAAGCTTTCGTGAAGAATAACAACCGTAAGACAATTTAGATGAAAGTCAGCGTGCTAACTCTGTAACTACAACAAACAAACGTGGCTATAGGTGACCGAATTCGAGCCGCCTCGTGGCGCTCTCTGTCCAGCCAGCGGTTTTTAAATGGGTTCACCGCATCGGCTCCTGCCACTTCCAAGGCGTCCCGGTCTTCCGCTAGCAGCGAGCAATTTGGTTTGTACCGCAGTTTTTTTTTTAGTTAGATCGCGTAAAACAAACCGATCTGACCCAAACAAAAACAACCACCTGTTTAACACGTAGGCTTTCGCGACCAATATTATTCATAATAAAGGTTTTTTTGGGTTAGATCGCGTTATTTATAAATGTGTCGTAACCCTCCACCACCCGACACGGCCAATCAGCAAAACAAGTGTCACGTTGACAAAAGACAAATAGTTCACTACTTTAGCCCACCGGTGTGTTGAAGAGTGAATCTACAGCATTTACAGTTTGAGTACGACGTTTCGCTGGTAATTACATCCAGCATCATCGGGCAATTCGCCAGAATGGTAAAGCCCTCACTTGCTCCCGGTCTTAAATAGAGCAGCAGCAGGGTGACGTCATCATTTAACTCATTTCAGGTGCAGTAATTTGAGGCGGAGGGGGGGGTTATTATAATTATATAATCGATTGGTAATCAGTCAATGGTTATGATTAGTAATGAGTTGTAGATTAGTAATTAGTTGTAATGTGTGTTATTGTGATTATATGCTACGTTAGTAATCCGTTAATTAGTAAACACCTGTATTATGGATGATATCATAATTATGGATGATATTGGTTACGTGTACCTTTGCGCGTCTCGATCGGTGCAATGTGACTTCTGAGACAGATTCATGACTAAAGTTTCGCTGAGAAAAAAAATCAAAAAAATCTCTCCCCACTTTTGCAACCGGCAAAAACATTATGAAAGTCTTATACCGGTTAAGCAGCCCTAGTTATTATAAGCGTCCCGGATCGTAAAGGTGTAATGATTAAAATGTGCGCAGTAGGCTTACGTGTGTGATCTTTACCCGTTACATGGTAGTATATAAAATCGCGAAAAAAACTAGACAATAAAACGCTGAAATACACATCACAACTAACAAGGTTCAAGGGACACATTTCATTGTGAAATGTGATATCATATTGCCGCATATAATACCGTGAAACATAACGTTCGCAGCAAGCCCTGCGTATCGCCCACCGCGTGGTTTCCACTGCCATTCACGTCATAATACATCGATATCATCATGTATGTGCTATGAAAAAGGACCATTGCCTGAAACTTCGTCAATTATATACGTGTTTTTCTTTCAAGGTCATACATTGTTATTAACGAACGTTGAGGGTTTATAAAAAAAAAATACACGTGCTGACGATTGTGACGTCACCCGTCGCCGCTTTTTGAATCGAAAAAAAGGTTCGGATCGTACGAAACATCGGAGCAATCTGAGAAGCGCAATTCGAAGCTGATGGACCCCCCGCAAACCTACAGATCCCACTCAGCCGAGGCCCCAGCTCCACTCTCTTTGGAGTCGACCAACAGGGGACGTCAAATTTGGCGGACCCTGCGCCTTGCCTGGTCTCCCTACAGGGTCGACTGGCCCCGACTCGGCTGAAAGTACTTGGGACGAACACCTATAGGCCTACACACACGTACTCAGAATTAGAAACATCTATTTTATACTGGAGGAATCCGATGAGCTACGAAGCGTTTAAAAAAAAAAACAGATGTCCAGTACTTGCACGGTTATAGGGGCATTGTTCGGGTAAAGCTGACGACTTTAGGGTCGTGGATAGGACGAGTGTTGGGGGGGCATAGAGATAGGGCTGGTCTAAGGGTCATTGTTAGGGTCGTGGTTAAAGTAATTCCGGTTATTGGAGGCACGGTAAGAAATTTAGGCTGGTCTTAATGTCATCGTTAAAAAAACATTGTTGGTGTTCGTGTCACGGTGTTATTGTCACGTGTAATAGTGAGGGTTCGGGCTGGAGTCAGGGTCACGCTCAGAGAGTCGGGGTGTGGGTCAGAGGCGGTGAGCACGTGCCCCCCCCCGCCCCCCCCCCCCCCCCGTGTACGCGAGGTATTTATGACCTGGGAAAGAAGACATCGCTGCGGGTGGAGGGATGGGAGGGGAGGGTTATGAGTGTGGGGTGGAGGGGGGTCGTGGATTTTGAGGTCGTGGACTTCGGGATTTGGGGGTGGCGGGTTCTAGGCAGGGGGGGAGGGGGCAGCGATGGGGGGGGGGGGGGAGGGGCCGGACTCGGGTGGCAGCACGGGCTAAGCCATTGGGAGGAAGGGGGAGGGGGTAAGGATTGCTTTCCTAAATGCAGCGCAGCAAGTTGATTGCAGGTTCACGCGATAGCGGTACTTTTTAAGCACTAATCACCTTGACCCACACCTGTCAACGCCCTTATAAAGTGCCCTACCTTATTACAGACCGATTCGGACCTTACTGGCCACCCTTCGCACCTTACGCATCTCAATGTTCGTCCTACAAAGCCCCATCGTCACAAGTGAGAAACACAAACAAATAGACACACGCGTTTTTGCGCTTTTAGAGTCCCTGCTGAAACGGCTGTACGCCGCACGGACCCGACAACTCAATTTCCCCGTCACGAGAATACGGGGCTAAGCCGAATGGCTTGGCAGCGACGTTGTCCGCATTGGGGATTTCTCTCGGCCGCTGCAAGGCCAGATGATAGCCCAATTCAAAATTCTTCTTTGGTTCTTTCGGTAAAGTCACGTAGAATGAGAATAAAATAATACATTAATAAAATAAAACAACACAATAAAATTATCACGACGTTTCGGCCGCAACACAAGTGGCCTTCATCAGGTGAAGGGACGAGACTGTCTGGAGGACAGCGCTGACTGTCTGGAGGACAGCGCTGTCCTAGAGACAGTCGTGAGAATTTTATTGTGTTATTTTATGTTATTAATTTATTATTGTATTGCCATTCTACGTGACTTTACCGAAAGAACCAAAGAAGATTAATCCTTGCAGTCACGAAAGCTTTAAATCGAAATTCAATTCAAAATTGTCGCTCGCATCTCCGACAGCATCAGTTTTACTGAGCTCGACTACTGTGTGTTTGTCGTGGTCAAATCTTGCAATCAATATTTTGTCTCCTTCCCGTTGTCCAATCAATTCAAAAAATTTGCACAAGTACTCAGATCCGGTGACAATGCATGCCTGTATCAAAATCGGCATCAATTAATCAATTAATTCGCTACTTTAAAGCAATTGACATATTGTATGGGCCCCTTATTATTTACATATATATTTATTTGTGTAGGCCAAAAACGCCGCGGGCCTCTAAACTCTCCAATCGCGTCGCACCAAGAAATAGGCGCCACGTGTCTCAGTTCCGGGCACCCTCACTCCACACAAACGAAAGTTGTACATGAAGATTCATTTATGAAGTAATCAATGAATTCAAGTAGGCGTTGATGTGGGATCAGGCGCTGCATCATTGACGTACTTCTCGACCGTGAGTTAAACGAAGTTGTTCATAAAAGCAGTTGTTTTACCAAAAAAAACCCCTTTTTGTAAGCAGTTTATTCTCGTATGCGTCGCCTCTCAGCCTTCACCTCCACATACCCAACCTGGACACGAAGCCTACTTTCGCGTCGCTCACAAAGAAATGCACTGCGCGTGCCGTAGAGGAGTGGCACTGCATCATGTATTATTATTATTATTCACGTAGAGTACAACCATTTTGGTGATTTGGATGGAACAAAAAAACACATCGCTTGAGATTTACGTCGTTTCGATATTCGCCGCACGTTTGCAGAGCGTATCCCCAACGTAAGCCGGGAAATTACTGCGCCGCATTATTATTGCTATCATCGCAATGAGGATGAACACACAGTAGCAGCAATCATGACCCACCTAATTGGCGGACGAATGCCCTAGCTAGCAGGCCACGTGCAGTGGCGAGCTGCCACGATGGGGTTACCTGCCCTTCCAAGTAGCTGTGGGTGGGGTCCGCTGTGTAATCTGAGCCATATATAAATTCCAAGATTATGATTATTCTAGAGGAAGGTCATGCATATTGATATGTTGTGTCTGAATGCCCTGTTTGTGTTCGTGCATAAAATACCCACGCCCTGTAGCCTGTTTGGAGATGCTTCGACGCTAATATATTAAAATTGAATGCAGGGGTCGTTTGGCCATCCTTGACCACGCTGGTGAGTGCCGATTGACTTGGCATCGAGCTGACTTGACTCCACAAAGGGATATAAATACATCGTAATCATTATAATAATAATAACCGCATTCTCCGGATTAAAATACCCATGTATTCGAAAGCAAACTTTGGGGGTGCGTCTAATAATCCGGTTCAGAGCGTGAGTGGCAGTGTGTGTGTGAGAGAGACTTTTTAAACAACTTTTATTGCCGCCAGCAGCAAAAGCACTGGAGGCGATTTCGATATGAAATACACAAAGTCACCAGCAACACAAATGATCGCTATAAATCCACGCGCTGTGACGCTAAAAAGCACCGCGCACAACACGAAATTAAAGTCACGTGGTGGTTGTGGTGGTCATCGCGCACGCCACGGTGACGAGCGAGCGCTTCAGAAGGTGAACACGAGGGGGGTGCCGTCCACGCTGGTACAGAGAAGGGCTTGTCCGGCTCCCCAGCGTTCGAAGAAGACGCGCTGCACATCACCGACATGTGTGTGGTACGTGGCGTGCTCCAGCCGGAGCCGCGCCTTAAGCAGGCTTCTGAACACTGGAAGCACGGAGCAGCCGTCAGTGTCACCTTACAGCATCTTCTTTCTCATTCTGTTCACCGCCAACTTCGCTTGAGCACAGGCGAAGTTGGCGAGGTCATGGCGTTTGTTAGCCAGGTAAGGCACCCCATATACGAAGCTGCTGTTGTAGTAGGGCACCCCCAGTTTCCTGAAGATGTCCCCCAAAAGGCGGAACATTGAGTTTGAGCCGCTGGCAGCGTAAGTACTGGTGGGACAGATCCTCCCTGGCACCGCAGGAAATGCACCAAGTCTGTTACCCCTGGCCAGATTCGGCTGAGCCACACGGGCGATGGCAACGTGCAGTGTGCCAACCTCCACCGGAGGTCTCCGCAGCGTTTGGCTACGGGAGACTTGTACATTTGTTTCCACTGAGGGGCGGCTGCAATGAGGGGAGAGAAATGGTCTCTCCATTTTGTGTTGTCCGGTAGGTCGGCCAGGTCCCGGGAATGCAGCGGCTTGACACAGCCACGTGTGGAGCGCTGTGTTTGGGGCACTCTTCAGGGCCACGTTCCTGCAGCCTCGGAACTTCAGTAGCTTGCCGGAGTCGCTGTGGCCGGGGGGCTGCGCGCAGGAGAAGCACAACTCCGGGAATGAGGAGGAGGGGGGTGGAGGGCCGCCACCATCCCCCGGTGGCTCCAGCTTCAGGCGCAGCTCCTTCATGGCGCGGAGCGACGTCCCGCAGCAGCTTCTCCCCAGCGAGCGTGGAGCAGAGTCCCCTAGCAGTGCTGGCGATCTCAGCTGCGGTCTTCCACTTGGGCTGGTGGGGGCCTGCACGAGGTGGAAGACTGTCCGCAGCCCTGCTGATGTGAGGCGTTGAGCCATGGTCCGCTCTCCTCTGATCCCCTGGAAGAGGCCGTTGCAGAACAAGGGGCTCGTTGAGGAACTGCGCGAGGTCGTAGGGCGCGCGCGTTCTGCTCCACTCGAAGCTCCGCCACGCGTCCAAGAGGCTCTGGTGATAACCTGGCAGCCTCGTGAGAGAGAGCGTGAGAGAGAGAGTGTGAGAGTGTGTGTGTGATAGAATGGAGTGTGAGAGTGTGTGTGTGTGATAAAGGGGAGTGTGAGAGTGTGTGAGGAGTGTGTGTGTGTGATAGAGGGGAGTGTGTGAGGAGTGTGCTGTGTGTGATAGAGTGGAGTGTGAGAGAGTGTGTGAGGAGTATGTGTGATAGAGGGGAGTGTGTGAGAGTGTGTGAGGAATGTGTGTGTGATAGAGTGGAGTGTGAGAGAGTGTGTGTGTGTGAGAGAGTGGAGTGTGAGAGAGTGTGTGAGGATTGTGTGTGTGTGATAGAGTGGAGTGTGAGAGAGAGCGTGAGAGATTTAGTGTGCTGTGTGTGATAGAGTGGAGTGTGAGAGAGTGTGTGATAGAGTGGAGTGTGAGAGAGTGGAGTGTGAGGGAGTGTGTGAGAAGTGTGCTGTGTGTGATAGAGTGGAGTGTGAGAGAGTGTGTGTGTGTGTCAAATAGATGAGTGGCAGATTACACACGGAATCCAGCCACCCGAGTTCGATTCCCGCCCACGACCAATATCTTTAACGAATATCTGAACCGGGTCCTGAGCCTCCACGAGGTGTACCCAGCCTTGTGCGGTGTTGAGTATACATCGCCACGAGGGAGACAAAGACTGCCGAACGTGGCGCTGGCTACCCACCCCCTTGTGTTGCTCTACCGTGCCGGGCTTCATGGGTGCTCGCGAAACTAAACTTTGTTTATATTTTTATTTTTAACAAGGAAAGACGCGACTGAGCGATGTAGCTCTTGATCAGAAGCGACCTGGCCATCACAAATGATAACTCGACCAGGCAGGTGGCGTATCGTCGTGTGGAAATGTAGAGCAGACAGATACTCCAAACGCGCGTTGTTGATTCTGAACGTGGAGGGGGGAAAAACCGGAGGACCAGGAGAGACAGAATCCACGCGACCGCGGGGAGAGACAGAGAGAGAGAGACACGCAAACTCCAAATATACAGCAGCAGGCATTGTCAGGGTCTGGATCGAGCCCACGAACCTCCTGCATACCGGGCGAGGTAGTTAACATCTCTTTTGCCTTTGATTGCATCGTTTCGCACGAGTCTTAATCGTGACACCTGGGCTGCACGTGAAGCATGCTGACAGTGGCCGCTTTTGGACGTCGACACAAATCGTTGGGCGCGTAGAGAGAGAGAGAGGCGTGCGTGCGTGCGCATGGCGTGGGTGTGGACGTCGTGCGCATGGCGTGGGTGTGGACGTTGTGAGGGTTCGGAGCCGGTATCGCTCCATCCACTCGGCGATAACCATCATCACGGGGCACTGAAATGGCGCTAAAGCTGCTTTAACGGCCCCCTTCTGACGTCAAGAGAGATGGGCACGCGGTTACGAGGTGGTGCATTGCAGGAGCATAACCGGAGCGGCGCGGAGAGAGCGAGCGAGCGAGAGCGAGCGGGGTGTGTGAGGGTGTGAGAGTGCGCGTGAGAGTGCACGTGGGAGTGTGTGTGTGTGGGGGAGCGGTGGTATAGCGGTTAGCGCGCTACGCTGCGCTACGAACCCGGCCACCCGAGTTCGATTCCCGCTCACGGCCAACACCCAGTGACGATGATCTGAACCGGTCATGGACCTCCCCTAGGTCGACTCGGCCTCAAATGAGTTCCTGGCCCGGTGTGTAAACATCGCCACTGGGGAGACAAAGGCGGCCCGGCGTGGTGTTGGCCACCCACCACCCCCTCGTGTGCCGTGCCGGCCTTCATAGGTGCTCGCTAACAGCACTTGCCCCAACAGTCTGTTAAGGTTCGATGGTGGACTCTCGGTTGGTTGTGGGTGTTGGATGTTCACTCGATTGTGGTTCACTCTCCAACAACACAACCGTTGTGCTGTACTAGTAACGCATCGGCATTTTTTAAATTTACGTGACACACCGTACTAATTGGCTGCGTCGGGTGGTTGGGGGGTTTAACGACACATTTTTTAACGCGATTTGACCCAAAAGTGTTTCCTCCCCCCCCCCCTCCTCAAAGTCTTGTGCGATGGGGGCTCTTCAGTGTGAAGCGCTTCCATCCACATACGTAGCCCAAAAAACTCCACGAACGGAATTGGTCAATCATCCCATTGTAGCAGGACCCTCCCTCTAGAGTAAATAGTCTTGAGATCCCAACGAGGCTTCCCTGGTTATAGGATTCGTTTTATTATTATATAATCACTCTGTAACAAAATTAGATGTATTTTTGTTCCTGGGTAGTAAGTGTTATTTCCTAATTGCTTATGCCTCAAAAGTACAGAAAATGGCTATTATTGTTATTATTATTCCTCACAAACTTTACTTTTGTGACCAGGACAGTGATATTTTGAAATTTACCTATTTTCAATGTGAACACGTGGTGTGCATTTGTGTCATTACTTCACATAAAGTCCTGGTCACAAAAGCAAAGTTTGTGGGGAATAATAGCCACTTTCTATACTTTTGAGGCATAAGCAATTAGAAAAGAACACTTACTACCCAGGAACAAAAATCGTGTTACACAGTGCTGTGAATAAAGTTTCCAATCAACTGTCTGCTGTAGGTGACGTAACAGTGCACAAACCCGGTGGGGTTCTGGGACAACAAATGTGGAACAAAACCCGAAAAATAAATTCGCAAAGGAGGCACGCGTACAGACGGTACACGACAATGGGACCTTTGATACTGGCAAAAAAAAACAAATAGTGCCATGTTGTTTGCGGCTCACCACGAAGCTGTAAATGTCGTTGCGCTCTTCGCCTTTTGGCGTTCTTTAGTCTGACACTGGTGAGACTGGGCCCTAAATCGGGCGTAGGCCAATCAGTTTCAAAGACAATGCATCGTATAAAATTATTATCAGAGCCTTGTTTGTTTGCATTGTATACCATAAGTGCTGCGTGTGGTTATTGTACATGATTCCTTGCAAAAAAATATTTCTGTTTTGGTGTTTGAACATCTGAACACAACCCCTGTTTTATTGCCACGAAGGGTAAAAACCTATTCTTCTTTTTTTCAGATGGTACACCCTTTGGAATTACACCGAGAGACAGAGACAGAGAGAGAGAGCGACAGAGGAGCACGTGGAGTAGAGAACGTACGCAGGGTTATGACTAACATCATCCAAACTGGATGGGTGGACTTGGGCCGGGACACGTGCACACAAGGGGCGACGGAGTATCGTCAAGCAGAGTGATGAAGAGAGAGAGAGAGAGGAGAGAGCACACGACCCCATCGAGGAAATGGGGCGACGAATTTAGTTCGTGAGTAGTTAGAGCAGGGGTGGGCAAATTTTTTGACTCGCGGGCCACAATGGGTTCTAAAATTTGACAGAGGGGCCGGGCCAGGAACAGATGGATAGAGTGTTTGTGTGAACTAATATAAATGACATGTAAAAATCATGACATGAAAGGATTTGGCCTTTAACAGGTAGCAAAGCATTGATTTGCAAGGCAATTTAACAAATTGCACGAACATGAAGAATACAAAAACATGTCGTAACTCCCAGTCAAAGTGCGCCATTTCCCCATCTAATGGGGAAATGGGGGCATTACAGGAGAAAGGTAAAATTTAATTTAATAATAATATTTGTACAAGTTCGGCGGGCCGGATTAAAAAGCCCAACAGGGCCGTATACGGCCCGGGGGCCGTACTTTGCCCATGTCTGAGCTAGAGGCAAGCTGCCATGTGGATCGTTACAATCGCGCGAGTCGGCGGCGGCTAGAGGGAAGGGCCGTCATCCAGCAGTGGATTGACCATGGCCGATAATGGGAAGAAAAAACCTCACCGAGCCATGAACACCCGTGGGTGCACGTGGGGTGATATCATTCAGGGAACGCGGTCCAGTGACCCCCAAAATCGTTTTACAGGGCACGTACAGAGAATAGCCACGTTTTGGAGGTGATTGCTTTATGGCCTTTTAATAATTTACCCCCCAAAAAAGTAGACATTGAGTTCTATGTACATTATGTGTAGTGATGAAACCAATGTCTGGCTGGCTCTTATATTGCTTTGCTGATACAGAGGCGTGACCAGGGCAGTTCATGTCAGAACACGGGGGGGGAGAGTTCACGCTCACGTATGAAAACTTCCAAGTTAGCGGAAAGTTACGGAGAAGAAGAAGATCAATTAATGGAACAACAACAGCAACAAACAAGGATGAATTCTAAATCGAAATTAAAAATCTTCACTCTCGCCACGGCGTTCCGTTCCTGCTCCATTTCCAACGCCCAGCACTCACCCCGACACCCTAAAAGCGTTTTTAACGACCCCGAGCAGCTCTCGAGGGTCACGAAATAGCCCCTTAACTTCACGCCGGCCTCGACGCGAGCCCTTTACTGCCCACCGAGTGGCGAGTGGCCTTCCCCGAGTGCCTCGTAACGTTGACTTTACTCGCCAATACAGAGGGGCGTGAATCCGGGCGAATGCCGCACGAGGCGTGAATCCGCGACGGTCGCGTGCGGTAGACGCCACCGTTGATGCGAATCGTTAACAACGGTGCGGCCGAAGGGTGGGATGGGTGGTGAGGTCGATGTGGCCGAGGGGTGGGATGGGTGGTGAGGTCGGTGTGGTCGGAGGGGTGGGATGGGTGGTGAGGTCGGTGTGGTCGGAGGGGTGGGATAGGTGGTGAGGTTGGTGTGTTCGGAGGGGTGGGATGGGTGGTGAGGTCGGTGTGGTCGGAGGGGTGGGATGGGTGGTGAGGTCGGTGTGGCCGGAGGGGTGGGATGGGTGGTGAGGTTGGTGTGGTCGGAGGGGTGGGATGGGTGGTGAGGTCGGTGTGGCCGAGGGGTGGGATGGGTGGTGAGGTTGATGTGGCCGAGGGGGGGGATGGGTGGTGAGATCGGACGACGTGATTGAACCAAGTTCAGAATCACCTCCCCAGTGCCTTCAGGAAACAACTTTGTGTACTGTAATGATCTCACCAAATGTGTGTCGTCAATACCCTCCACCACAGCCAAACAAATGGGACTGTCACGTGGGAAAGCGTTTTAACGACGCATCAGCTCTTGATTGTATCAGCTCACTCAGTGGTAGCAATTAAGAACAATCATCAAATTTAGCAATTAGATACAGTATTTTAATAGTGCATATCAGAGTGCCTAATTGCTAAATACGGCTGTGAAAATTGTTGTTTGACTCACCAGGGAGTGAGCTGATACAATACATTATTGTCCCGTTCAACGCTTTCACACGTGGCACTTCAATTTTTTTTGGCCGTGTCGGGTGGTTGAGGGTCTTAACGACACAACATTTTTGGACAGATCAATTACGTGGCCCAACGCATCGATCTGTCGTGGATCTTGATGTTGGCCGCGAGAAAAGAAGGAATAGCAACACCCGTGCGCTAAGTCAACGCTTGGAAGACGGAGCTCCATCGTATCGTATTCTCACGATTCTAAGACACTGGGTAATAAGACGCTCTGACTTTCCAGAGCGCCTTATATTCCAGATGGGTGAGTGGCGGGAGATGTACGTGTGAGTGATGAGTGAGTTATGGGTGAGATGTACGTGTGAGTGATGGGTTAGTGATGGCTTGGGTGATGGGTGAGTGATGAGTGAGTAATGGGTGAGATGTACGTGTGAGTGATGGGTTCGTGATGGCTTCGTGATGGCTTTGGTGATGGGTGAGTGGTAGACTAGCCTAATTACCTCGCCTTGTACAAAGGAGGTCGTGGGTTCGATCCCGACCCTGATGCCTGCTGTATATTTGGAGTTTGCGTGTCTCTCGCTCTCATCACCACGGTGGCTAGGAGATGTTAACTACCTCACCTGGTATGCAGAAGGTGGGGGGTTATATCCCGACCCTGACGCCTGCTGCTGTATATTTGGAGTTTGAGTGTCTCTCTCTCTCTCTCCCCGTGGTCGCGTGAATTTCTTGTCCGGGTCTCCACGTTCAGGAACACGCGTTCAGGATGTTTGACTGCTGTGAATGTCCACACGAAGACGAGCCACTTCGTTGAGCTATCCAATTGTGGCCTGGTCGCTTCTGAAAAATAAGTTAATGCCGTTCCTCCGTGGGCTTTGCCTGCGGGGGTGGTTTAGTGTTGTATTTGTCTGCTTTTTGAGTGATTTGTTCACCTCTCTGGTACTTGAACTGTTTGTCGTTGCAACGCTCTCACCCGCCCCGTACTGAACATCTGCGGAAAAAAAGAGCTTTACAGCTCATCGGATTTCTCCGGCATAAACAAATATTCCGAGCGACGTGTGAGTGATGTGCGAGCTTCGGGTGAGACGCACCTGCGATTGATGGGGCGAGTGATTTGGGGGTAAGTGTCCTGGCTAAATGGGAGAGGTGGGGGACCGAACGACGAGCGATTTAAACAAAAAAACACCACCACGCCAACCAGCAGCAGCAGCAGCAAGAACAACAACAACAAACATGCAGTCTTGTAGGGAGGACACATTCAGCTAATCCCCTAATTCCAGCCATCCGTGGTCCCACACCCTCGTACCCCGTGCGATGGAGACCCACAACGGACTCGCCGACAGAAGCAGCTTCGCTCGAGGGAGCCGCCCAGCGACGATTACATAATGCCACTGCGAGCCGGCCTGCCTGTGTAAACATCGCCGCGAGGGAGACAAAGGCGGCCGGGCGTTGCGCTGGCCACCCCACCCACCCCCTCGTGTGCCGTGCCGGCCTTCATAGGTGCTGGAACCCGCTAACGGCACTTGCCCCAATAGTTTGTTCGAGGCTATACGGGAGGATCTTTTGTCTTTGTGTGTGGCGATGTCGTCTGGCTGCACAATCACCTGCACGTGTGTCGGCTTCCCACCCACACATAAGCCCACGCACTTACCTATCCACACACACTCACCTGCCTAGCCACTCACCTGCCTAGCCACTCACCTAACCATACACTCACCTCCCAACTTACCTACCCACGCACTTACCCACCCAATTCACCTACCCACCCACTTACCTACTCACTCATCTAACCACACACTCACCTCCCAACCTACCCATCCAGTCCCCTACCCATCCACCTCACCAATCACCTCCCCACCCCACTCACTTACCTCCCAACCTACCCGCCCACCCACTTACCTACTCACTCATCTAACCACACACTCACCTCCCAACCTACCTACCCATACAATCCCCTACCCATCCAGCTCACCAAACACCCACCCACTCACTCACTTACCTCCCAACCTACCCATCCACGTATCCAACCACCCACCAGCCCACCCACCCATCCACGCGTCCCACCCCGCACGTGTCGCACGTGGTGCGCACCCCCCCCCCTTCTCCCGCCTCTCACCCTCCACAACCCCCTCCTCGTCACGGCCAAGGTTCCCGCTGCCCCGAGGGCTCTGATGGTATCGGCCAAAGGCTCCACGCTTGCTGAGTAGAGGCGATGCCTCTGCGCCGTTAGGAAAATTTTGGTAACGACGCACGGACGAAAATTAAAACTGCACCGTGCGTTTTAATTCACCGGGAAAGGCTCCGCTGAGCTAAAAGCTTCCTTTTTTATTATTATTATTATTGTTCCAGAAGCGACCCGGCCGTAAATGATGGCTCAGCTTGAGTGGCTTGTCATCGTCGCGTGGAAAGTTACAGCAGCCAAACGCTCTGTAACGCGTGGACGTTGAGTCAAAATGTGTCTCCAAATATACAGCAGCAGGCGTCACGGTTAGAGATCGAACCAATGATCTCCTGTATACCAGGCGAGGTAGTTAACATCTCTTTGCCACCGGGATGATGATGGTGAGAGAGAGAGACACGCAAACTCCAAATATACAGCAGCAGGCGTCACGGTTAGAGATCGAACCAATTATCTCCTGTATACCAGGCGAGGTAGTAAACATCTCTTAGCCACCGTGATGATGATGGTGAGAGAGAGATACGCAAATTCCAAACATACAGCAGACGTCAGGGTGAGGGATCGAACCAATGACCTCCTGCATACCAGGCGAGGGAGTCAACATCTCTTAGCCACCGTGATGATGATGATGAGAGAGACACGCAAACTCCAAATATACAGCAGCAGGGTTAGGGATCGACCCAATGACCTCCTGCATACCAGGCGAGGGAGTTAACATCTCTTAGCCACCGTGATGATGATGAGAGAGATACGCAAATTCCAAACATACAGCAGCAGGCGTCAGGGTTAGGGATCGAACCAATGGCTTCCTGCATACCAGGCGAGGGAGTCAACATCTCTTAGCCACCGTGGCGCCCCAAAGGACCCTGACTCAGCGCCACCACCACCACCACAACAACAACAATCACACTCAACCACCAACACCTGAACTACGACCATCCACTCAACCACCTCCAACTAACAATAACAACAACCGCCGTTCGCCACTAAGTGGTGTTGACGTCTGTCACATGGCACCAATAAGTGGCGAAGGGGAATACAATGGGCTCCACCTGTAATAGGGAAAGCGGGTGATTGAAGATGAGAGACACCTGCAGCAAACAAGGTGTTAATCACGATTAGCGTGGCCGTCTTCATATAAACAGGGACCCTCCCCCCCCACCTCCCTCCCCCTCTCGTATCGCGTCGGGCGTAAAGCAGCAATTGCCCCATCAGTCTGTTAAAGTCTATATCGGAGGGGTGGTTTGTGGCGCAATTGGGGCCCTTAAGAGAGCAATCTCAATGGGGGTCCTATCCCTCCCCCTCCCTCTCATCTGGTTATACGATTTGTGCACGGGCTGAGTAAGAGGGCTCACTCGCACACTCGCACTCATCTGCAGCCCAAGTACAAAGATCACGTCGGCACGGCTTTGGCAAGTCAAGTTTCCACTCGCCCCCCCCCAATCCCCCCCTCTTCCCCCACTCTCCTGCTCCCACCCCCCCCCCACCCGATTACATCCCCAACCACCCCCGTGACCCCCACTTTGGCATCTGCCGCAACGCGCATCACCCGCCCCAACGCTAACGAGAGGCCCATTATGTAACCCAAAGTGGGGGGCCCTCCCGCGCCGAGACTCGCCTCGCCCCGCCCCCTGGCTTGACAACTGGTGGTGTAACCGACTCATTCATTTCGTCGTTCGCATTGCGCGCTTTCATTCACACGCTCATTCACTTCGGTCGGACTCTTCATCCGTTCACCCACGCACGCACCCGCACGCACGCACGCGGCCACTCATTCATTCATGCATTCACTCACAGACTTCACAGAGACTGCACAGACTTCACATAGAGACTGCACAGACTTCACATAGAGACTGCACAGACTTCACAAAGAGACTGCACAGACTTCACATACAGACTGTACAGACTTCACATAGAGACTGTACAGACTTCACATAGAGACTGTACAGACTTCACATAGAGACCTCAGACTTCACATAGAGACTGTACAGACTTCACATAGAGACTGTACAGACTTCACATAGAGACTGCACAGACTTCACATAGAGACTGTACAGACTTAACATAGAGACTGTACAGACTTCACATAGACACTGCACAGACTTCACATAGACACTGCACAGAATTCACATAGAGACCTCACAGACTTCACATAGACACTGTACAGACTTCACATAGACATTGCACACACTTCACATAGACACTGCACAGACTTCACATAGACACTGCACAGACTTCACATAGAGACTGCACAGACTTCACATAGACACTGCACAGACTTCACATAGACACTGCACAGACTTCACATAGACACTGCACAGACTTCACATAGACACTGCACAGACTTCACATAGACACTGCACAGACTTCACATAGAGACCTCACAGATTTCACATGGACACTGTACAGACTTCACATAGACACTGCACACACTTCACATAGAGACTTCACAGACTTCACGTAGACACTGCACACACTTCACATAGAGACTGCACAGACTTCACATAGAGACTGCACAGACTTCACATAGACACTGCACAGACTTCACATGGACACTGTACAGACTTCACATAGACACTGCACACACTTCACATAGAGACTTCACAGACTTCACGTAGACACTGCACACACTTCACATAGAGACTGCACAGACTTCACATAGAGACTTCACAGACTTCACGTAGACACTGCACACACTTCACATAGACACTGCACAGACTTCAAATAGAGACTGTACAGACTTCACATAGACACTGCACAAACTTCACTTAGACACTGCACAGACTTCGCATAGAGACTGCACAGACTTCACATAGAGACTGTACAGACTTCACATAGACACTGTACAGACTTCACATAGACACTGCACAGACTTCACCTAGACACTGCACAGACTTCACATACAGACTGTACAGACTTCACAAAGAGACTGCACAGACTTCACATACAGACTGTACAGACTTCACATAGAGACTGTACAGACTTCACATAGAGACTGTACAGACTTCACATAGAGACCTCAGACTTCACATACAGACTGTACAGACTTCACATAGAGACTGTACAGACTTCACATAGAGACTGCACAGACTTCACATAGAGACTGTACAGACTTCACATAGAGACTGTACAGACTTCACATAGACACTGCACAGACTTCACATAGACACTGCACAGAATTCACATAGAGACCTCACAGACTTCACATAGACACTGTACAGACTTCACATAGACATTGCACACACTTCACATAGACACTGCACAGACTTCACATAGACACTGCACAGACTTCACATAGAGACTGCACAGACTTCACATAGACACTGCACAGACTTCACATAGAGACCTCACAGATTTCACATGGCCACTGTACAGACTTCACGTAGACACTGCACACACTTCACATAGACACTGCACAGACTTCACATAGACACTGCACACACTTCACATAGAGACTGCACAGACTTCACATAGACACTGCACACACTTCACATAGAGACCTCACAGACTTCACATAGAGACTGTACAGACTTCACATAGAGACTGTACAGACTTCACATAGACACTGCACAGACTTCACAGAGAGACTGCACAGACTTCACAAAGACACTGCACAGACTTCACATAGACACTGTACAGACTTCACAGAGAGACTGCACAGACTTCACATAGACACTGCACAGACTTCACATAGAGACTGTACAGACTTCACATAGAGACTGTACACATTTCACATAGACACTGCACAGACTTCACATCGACACTGTACAGACTTCACATAGAGACTTCACAGACTTCACATAGAGACTGCACAGACTTCACATAGAGACTGCACAGACTTCACATAGAGACTGTACAGACTTCACATAGACACTGTACAGACTTCACATAGACATTGCACACACTTCACATAGACACTGCACAGACTTCACATAGACACTGCACAGACTTCACATAGAGACTGCACAGACTTCACATAGACACTGCACAGACTTCACATAGAGACCTCACAGATTTCACATGGACACTGTACAGACTTCACATAGACACTGCACACACTTCACATAGACACTGCACACACTTCACATAGAGACTGCACAGACTTCACATAGACACTGCACACACTTCACATAGAGACCTCGCAGACTTCACATAGAGACTGTACAGACTTCACATAGAGACTGTACAGACTTCACATAGACACTGCACAGACTTCACAGATGACTGCACAGACTTCACAAAGACACTGCACAGACTTCACATAGACACTGTACAGACTTCACAGAGAGACTGCACAGACTTCACATAGACACTGCACAGACTTCACATAGAGACTGTACAGACTTCACATAGAGCCTGCAGAGACTTCACATAGAGACTGCACAGACTTCACATAGAGACTGTACACATTTCACATAGACACTGCACAGACTTCACATCGACACTGTACAGACTTCACATAGAGACTTCACAGACTTCACATAAAGACTGCACAGACTTCACATAGACACTGCACAGACTTCACTTAGAGACTGCACAGACTTCACATAGACACTGCACAGACTTCACAGAGAGACTGCACAGACTTCACATAGAGACTGTACAGACTTCACATAGAGACTGCACAGACTTCACAGAGAGACTGCACAGACTTCACATAGAGACTGTACAGACTTCACATAGACACTGCACAGACTTCACATAGACACTGCACAGACTTCACATAGAGACTGTACAGACTTCACATAGAGCCTGCACAGGCTTCACATAGAGACTGCACAGACTTCACATAGACACTGTACAGACTTCACATAGACACTGCACAGACTTCACGTAAAGACTGTACAGACTTCACATAGACACTGCACAGACTTCAAATAGACACTGCACATACTTCAAATAGAGACTGTATAGACTTCACATAGACACTGCACAGACTTCAAATAGAGACTGTACATACTTCACATAGTCACTGCACAGACTTCACATAGACACTGCACAGACTTCACATAGAGACTGTACAGACTTCACATAGACACTGCACAGACTTCACGTAGAGACTGCACAGACTTCACGTAAAGACTGTACAGACTTCATGTAGAGACTGTACAGACTTCATGTAGAGACTGTACAGACTTCACAAAGACACTGCACAGACTTCACATAGACACTGCACAGACTTCATATAGACACTGCACAGACTTCACTTAGAGACCTCACAGACTTCACATAGAGACTTCACAGACTTCACATAGAGACTGTACAGAATTCACATAGACACTGCACAGACTTCACATAGACACTGCACAGACTTCACATAGACACTGCACAGACTTCACTTAGAGACCTCACAGACGTCACATAGAGACTTCACAGACTTCACATAGACAATGCACAGACTTCACATAGAGACTTCACAGACTTCACATAGAGACTGTACAGACTTCGCATAGAGATTGTACAGACTTCACATAGACACTGCACAGACTTCACAGAGAGACTGCACAGACTTCACATAGACACTGCACAGATTTCACGTAGAGACTGCACAGACTTAACGTAGAGACTGTACAGACTTCACGTAGAGACTGCACAGACTTCACATAGACACTGTACAGACTTCACATAGAGACTGTACAGACTTCACATAGAGACTGTACAGACTTCACATAGAGACTTCACAGACTTCACATAGAGATTGCACAGACTTCACATAGAGACTGCACAGACTCCACATAGACACTGCACAGACTTCACAGAGAGACTGCACAGACTTCACATAGACACTGCACAGACTTCACATAGACACTGCACAGACTTCACATAGACACTGCACAGACTTCACATACACTGCACAGATTTCACATAGAGACTGTACAGACTTCACATAGAGCCTGCACAGACTTCACATAGAGACTGCACAGACTTCACATAGACACTGTACCGACTTCTCATAGACACTACACAGACTTCACGTAGAGACTGTACAGACTTCACATAGACACTGTACAGACTTCACATAGACACTGCACATACTTCACATAGAGACTGTATAGACTTCACATAGACACTGCACAGACTTCACATAGAGACTGCACAGACTTCACATAGACACTGCACAGACTTCACAGACACTGCACAGACTTCACGTAGAGACTGCACAGACTTCACGTAGAGACTGTACAGACTTCACGTAGAGACTGTACAGACTTCACATAGACACTGCACAGGCTTCACATGACACTGCACAGGCTTCACATAGACACTGCACAGACTTCACATTGACACTGTACAGACTTCACATAGAGACTGTACAGACTTCACATAGAGACTTCACAGACTTCACATAGACACTGCACAGACTTCACATAGAGACTGTACAGACTTCACATAGAGACTGTACAGACTTCACATAGAGACTGTACAGACTTCACATAGAGACTTCACAGACTTCACATAGAGACTTCACAGACTTCACATAGAGACTGTACAGACTTCACATTGACACTGAACAGACTTCACATAGAGACTGCACAGACTTCACAAAGAGACTGTACAGACTTCACATAGAGACTGTACAGACTTCACATAGACACTGCACAGACTTCACATAGACACTGCACAGACTTCACATAGAGACTGCACACACGCCACATAGACACTGAACAGACTTCACATAGAGACTGTACAGACTTCACATAGAGCCTGCACAGACCTCACATAGAGACTGCACAGACTTCACATAGAGACTGTACACACTTCACATAGACACTGCACATACTTCACATAGAGACTGTGCAGACTTCAAATAGAGACTGTACAGACTTCACATAGAGACTTCACAGACTTCACATAGAGACTGCACAGACTTCACATAGACCCTGCACAGACTTCACATAGAGACTGCACAGACTTCACATAGACTGCACAGACTTCACAGAGAGACTGTACAGACTTCACATAGAGACTGTACAGACTTCACATAGACACTGCACAGACTTCACATAGACACTGCACGGACTTCACATAGAGATTGCACAGACTTCACATAGACACTGCACAGACTTCACATAGACACTGCACAGACTTCACGTAGAGACTGCACAGACTTCACGTAGAGACTGTACAGACTTCACGTAGAGACTGTACAGACTTCACATAGACACTGCACAGACTTCACATAGACACTGCACAGACTTCACATAGACACTGCACAGTCTTCACGTAGAGACTGCACAGACTTCACATAGAGACTGTACAGACTTCACGTAGAGACTGTACAGACTTCACGTAGAGACTGTACAGACTTCACATAGACACTGCACAGACTTCACATAGACACTGCACAGACTTCACAAAGAGATTGTACAGACTTCACATAAACACTGCACAGACTTCACATAGACACTGCACAGTCTTCACGTAGAGACTGCACAGACTTCACATAGAGACTGTACAGACTTCACGGAGAGACTGCACAGACTTCACATATAGACTGTACAGACTTCACATAGACACTGCACAGACTTCACATAGAGACTGCACAGACTTCACATAGAGACTGCACAGACTTCACATAGAAACTGTACAGACTTCACATAGAGACTGCGCAGACTTCGCATAGACACTGCACAGACTTCACATAGAGACTGTACAGACTTCACATAGACACTGCACAGACTTCACATAGACACTGCACAGACTTCACATAGACACTGCACAGACTTCACGTAGAGACCTCAGACTTCACATAGAGACTGTACAGATTTCACATAGAGAATGTACAGACTTCACATAGACACTGCACAGACTTCATATAGAGACCTCACAGACTTCACATAGACACTGCACAGACTTCACATAGACACTGTACAGACTTCACATAGACACCGCACAGACTTCACATAGAGACCTCACAGACTTCACATACACACTGCACAGACTTCACATAGTGACTTCACAGACTTCACATAGACACTTCACATAGAGACCTCACAGACTTCACATAGAGACTTCACAGACTTCACATAGAGACTGTATAGACTTCACATAGAGACTGCACAGACTTCACATAGACACTGCACAGACTTCACATAGACACTGCACAGACTTCACAGAGAGACTGCACAGACTTCACATATACACTGCACAGACTTCACATATACACTGCACAGACTTCACATAGACACTGCACAGACTTCACATAGACACTGCACAGACTTCACATAGACACTGCACAGACTTCACATACACTGCACAGACTTCACATAGAGACTGTACAGACTTCACATAGAGCCTGCACAGACTTCACATAGAGACTGCACAGACTTCACATAGACACTGTACCGACTTCACGTAGACACTACACAGACTTCACGTAGAGACTGTACAGACTTCACTTGGACACTGCACAGACTTCACATAGACACTGCACATACTTCACATAGCGACTGTATAGACTTCACATAGACACTGCACAGACTTCACATAGAGACTGCACAGACTTCACATAGTCACTGCACAGACTTCACGTAGAGACTGCACAGACTTCACGTAGAGACTGTACAGACTTCACGTAGAGACTGTACAGACTTCACATAGACACTGCACAGGCTTCACATAGACACTGCACAGACTTCACATAGACACTGCACAGACTTCACATTGACACTGTACAGACTTCACATAGAGACTGTACAGACTTCACATAGAGACTTCACAGACTTCACATAGACACTGCACAGACTTCACATAGAGACTGTACAGACTTCCATAGAGACTGTACAGACTTCACAAAGAGACTGTACAGACTTCACATAGAGACTTCACAGACTTCACATAGAGACTTCACAGACTTCACATAGAGACTGTACAGACTTCACATTGACACTGTACATACTTCACATAGAGACTGCACAGACTTCACAAAGAGACTGTACAGACTTCACATAGAGACTGTACAGACTTCACATAGACACTGCACAGACTTCACATAGACACTGCACAGACTTCACATAGAGACTGCACACACGCCACATAGACACTGAACAGACTTCACATAGAGACTGTACAGACTTCACATAGAGCCTGCACAGACCTCACATAGAGACTGCACAGACTTCACATAGAGACTGTACACACTTCACATAGACACTGCACATACTTCACATAGAGACTGTGCAGACTTCAAATAGAGACTGTACAGACTTCACATAGAGACTTCACAGACTTCACATAGAGACTGCACAGACTTCACATAGACCCTGCACAGACTTCACATAGAGACTGCACAGACTTCACATAGACCCTGCACAGACTTCACATAGAGACTGCACAGACTTCACAGAGAGACTGTACAGACTTCACATAGAGACTGTACAGACTTCACATAGACACTGCACAGACTTCACATAGACACTGCACGGACTTCACATAGAGATTGCACAGACTTCACATAGACACTGCACAGACTTCACGTAGAGACTGCACAGACATCACGTAGAGACTGTACAGACTTCACGTAGAGACTGTACAGACTTCACATAGACACTGCACAGACTTCACATAGACACTGCACAGTCTTCACGTAGAGACTGCACAGACTTCACATAGAGACTGTACAGACTTCACGTAGAGACTGTACAGACTTCACGTAGAGACTGTACAGACTTCACATATAGACTGTACAGACTTCACATAGACACTGCACAGACTTCACATAGAGACTGCACAGACTTCACATAGAAACTGTACAGACTTCACATAGAGACTGCGCAGACTTCACATAGACACTGCACAGACTTCACATAGAGACTGTACAGACTTCACATAGACACTGCACAGACTTCACATAGAGACTGCACAGACTTCACATAGAGACTGCACAGACTTCACATAGACACTGCACAGACTTCACGTAGAGACCTCAGACTTCACATAGAGACTGTACAGATTTCACATAGAGAATGTACAGACTTCACATAGACACTGCACAGACTTCATATAGAGACCTCACAGACTTCACATAGACACTGCACTGACTTCACATAGACACTGTACAGACTTCACATAGACACCGCACAGACTTCACATAGAGACCTCACAGACTTCACATACACACTGCACAGACTTCACATAGTGACTTCACAGACTTCACATAGACACTTCACATAGAGACCTCACAGACTTCACATAGAGACTTCACAGACTTCACATAGAGACTGTATAGACTTCACATAGAGACTGCACAGACTTCACATAGACACTGCACAGACTTCACATATACACTGCACAGACTTCACATAGACACTGCACAGGTTCACATAGACACTGCACAGACTTCACATATACACTGCACAGACTTCACATAGAGACAGTACAGACTTCACATAGAGACTTCACAGACTTCACATAGAGACTGTACAGACTTCACATAGAGACTGTACAGACTTCGCATAGACACTGCACAGACTTCACATAGAGCCTGCACAGACTTCACAGAGAGACTGCACAGACTTCACATAGAGACTGTACATACTTCACATAGACACTGCACAGACTTCACATAGAGACCTCACAGACTTCACATAGACACTGCACAGACTTCACATAGTGACTTCACAGACTTCACATAGACACTTCACATAGAGACCTCACAGACTTCACATAGAGACTGCACAGACTTCACAAAGACACTGCACAGACTTCACATAGACACTGCACAGACTTCACATAGACACTGCACAGACTTCAAATAGACACTGCACAGACTTCACATAGACACTGCACAGACTTCACATAGACACTGCACAGACTTCACATAGACACTGCACAGACTTCACGTAGACACTGCACAGTCGTCACGTAGAGACTGCACAGACTTCACGTAGAGACTGTACAGACTTCACATAGACACTTCACATAGAGACTTCACAGACTTCACATAGAGACTGCACAGACTTCACATAGAGACTGCACAGACTTCACATAGACACTGCACGGACTTCACATAGACACTGTACAGACTTCACATAGAGACTGCATAGACTTCACATAGAGACTGCACAGACTTCACATAGAGACTGTACAGACTTCACATAGACACCGCACAGACTTCACATAGAGACTTCACAGACTTCACATAGAGACTCCACAGTCTTCACGTAGAGACTGCACATACTTCACATAGAGACTGCACATACTTCACGTAGAGACTGTACAGACTTCACATAAACACTGCACAGACTTCACATAGACACTGCACAGACTTCGCATAGAGACTGCACAGACTTCACATAGACACTGCACAGACTTCACATAGAGACTGCACAGTCTTCACGTAGAGACTGCACAGACTTCACAGAGAGACTGCACAGACTTCACATAGAGACTGCACAGACTTCACATAGACACTGCACAGACTTCGCATAGACACTGCACAGACTTCACATAGAGCCTACACAGACTTCACAGAGAGACTGCACAGACTTCACATAGAGACTGTACATACTTCACATAGACACCGCACAGACTTCACATAGAGACTTCACAGACTTCACATAGAGACTTCACAGACTTCACATAGAGACTGCACAGACTTCACATAGAGACTGCACAGACTCACAGAGAGAGTCACAGGCTCAGGCGGAGACTCAGACTCACAAAGAGATCCACAGACTCCCAGAGAGACCCACAGGCTCACAGAGAGCCACGGACTCACACGGAGACTCATAGACCCACACAAAGATCCACAGACTCACATAGAGACCCACATGCTCACAGAGAGAGCCATACACTCAGACAGAATCATAGACTCGCATAGAAACCCACAGACTCGTACGTAGATCTGCTCCCACAGTATCTCCCACCGCCTGTCCCCGAATTCTCCCCCCTTCCCCCCACCTTGGGTCACCGGGGTGGGGTGGGGGAACCCGTTCCGTCAGGAAGCTCTCTCACAGCCCCCCCTCCCCTCCCTTCGGCACTTTGAGGCGCGCGACTTCCCCGCCCGTGCCACGGAATTCCCAGCCCCGCGCGTCTCGGATGACCGCGATGCCCCCCCTCGTCCTCAAGCCTGCCGGGGGGTGGGAGGGGATTGTCTGTGAGGTCAGCTGGCCCACTCCGTGTGCAGCCTTCAACGGCGACTTTCCCTCCCCTCCCTCCTTCCCTCCCTCCCTCCTTCCCTCCCCTCCCTCCTTCCCTCCCCTCCCTCCTTCCCTCCCCTCCCTCCTTCCCTCCCCTCCCTCCTTCCCTCCCCTCCCTCCTTCCCTCCCCTCCCTCCTTCCCTCCCCTCCCTCCTTCCCTCCCCTCCCTCCTTCCCTCCCCTCCCTCCTTCCCTCCCCTCCCTCCTTCCCTCCCCTCCCTCCTTCCCTCCCCTCCCTCCTTCCTCCCCTCCCTCCCTCCTTCCTCCCCTCCCTCCCTCCTTCCTCCCCTCCCTCCCTCCTTCCTCCCCTCCCTCCCTCCCTCCTTCCTCCCCTCCCTCCTTCCTCCCCTCCCTCCCTTCCTCCCCCCCTCCCTCCCCTCTTTCCCTCCCTCCCCTCTTTCCCTCCCTCCCCTCCCTCCCTTCCCTCCTTCCTCCCCTCCTTCCTCCCCTCCCTCCCCTCCCTCCCCTCCCTCCCCCCGCCGCGCCAAAAAAGGCCAACGTTTCGGGCAACGAGCCCTTATTCAGGACAAGGGTCGATCTGCTCCGAACGAGGACTCGGATTCTCGAGACTGGGCGCCGGAAGTTGTCGACGTTGCTTTGTTCGGAATCTTTGTCTCGACTGGAGGAGGAATCCGATGAGCTATGAAGCTCTTTAGTCACAGTGTGGGCTGGCCAGCGAGTCACAACAAAAACAACAAACACAATACAAAGAACACGATAAGAGTGCAGAGTAGAGAAAAAGATAACCGAGTCACTATCGATCCATGAATGAAGTGTATTGAAGTACAAGTTGCGTACGTGCATACATTCCTGCAAGCTTGAGGCAAGGCTTCAAAACAACAACAACAGTCCCAGACCACACCAAGACAACAACAACAACAGTCCCAGACCACCCCAAGACAACAACAACAGTCTCAGACCACACCAAGACAACAACAACAACAATCCCAGACCACACCAAGACAACAACAACAACAGTCCCAGACCACACCGAGACAACAACAACAACAACAGTCCCAGACCACACCAACACAACAACAACAGTCCCAGACCACACCAAGACAACAACAACAGTCCCAGACCACACCAAGACAACAACAACAACAACAACAGTCCCAGACCACACCAAGACAACAACAACAACGACAGCCCCAGACCACACCAAGACAACAACAACAGTCCCAGACCACACCAAGACAACAACAACAACAGTCCCAGACCACACCAAGACAACAACAACAACAGCCCCAGACCACACCAAGACAACAACAACAACAGTCCCAGACCACACCAAGACAACAACAACAACAGTCCCAGACCACACCAAGACAACAACAACAGTTCCAGACCACACCAAGACAACAACAACAACAGTCCCAGACCACAACAACAACAACAATCCCAGACCACACCAAGACAACAACAACAACAGTCCCAGACCACACCGAGACAACAACAACAACAACAGTCCCAGACCACACCAACACAACAACAACAGTCCCAGACCACACCAAGACAACAACAACAGTCCCAGACCACACCAAGACAACAACAACAACAACAACAACAACAGTCCCAGACCACACCAAGACAACAACAACGACAGCCCCAGACCACACCAAGACAACAACAACAGTCCCAGACCACACCAAGACAACAACAACAACAGTCCCAGACCACACCAAGACAACAACAACAACAGCCCCAGACCACACCAAGACAACAACAACAGTCCCAGACCACACCAAGACAACAACAACAACAACAACAACAGTCCCAGACCACACCAAGACAACAACAACAGTTCCAGACCACACCAAGACAACAACAACAACAGTCCCAGACCACAACAACAACAACAATCCCAGACCACACCAAGACAACAACAACAACAGTCCCAGACCACACCAAGACAACAGCAACAACAACAACAGTCCCAGACCACACCAAGACATCAACAACAACAATCCCAGACCACACCAAGACATCAACAACAGTCCCAGACCACACCAAGACAACAACAACAACAGTCTCAGACCACACCAAGACAACAACACACGTTAAAATGTAACTATCGATATCATACTCTTTGGTTCTTTCGGTAAAGTCACGTCGTAGGTATAAAATAAAATGAATCACGACGTTTCGGGCGCAACACAAGCGTCCATCATCAGGTGGGAAAGCCGTGGTCTGCTGCTGAGGCAGACTTTTAATAGGTTTGAAATGGGTGTAGCCCAAGGGTCATAAAGAAGTGTCCGGGGCTAGTGATGTTAATGTGAGAAATTAGCGTGATGTTAATGTGAGAAATTAGCGTGATGTTAATGTGATAAATTAGCGTGATGTTAATGTGAGAAATTAGCGTGATGTTAATGTGAGACATTAGCGTGATGTTAATGTAAGAAATTAGCGTGATGTTAACGTGAGAAATTAGCGTGATGCTAATGTGAGAAATTAGCGTGATGTTAATGTGAGAAATGAGCATGATGTTAACGTGAGAAATTAGCATGATGTTAACGTGAGAAATTGGCGTGATGTTAATGTTAGACATTAGCATGATGTTAACGTGATAAATTAGCATGTAACTATAAGATAGGAGGAGAGTGGCCTCCTAGACGAGGGCACGGAAGTGGCTATGTTTATGTGAAAGATTAGCGTGATGTTAATGTGAGAGATTAGCATGCTAATGTGAAATCGAAGAGTGGTGGAATCCAAAGGGCATGTGAGCATGAGAGTGCAATCCAAAGGACATGTGAGCATGAGAGTGGAATCCAAATGCATGAGAGTGCAATGCAAAGGACATGTGAGCATGAGATATCTAATAGAGAGAGGCACAGAGAGAGAGAGACTGTTTTAAAAGGTTTGAAATGAGTGTAGCCCAAGGGTCTCCGATCTTACAGTTACATGCTAATGTCTCACATTAACATCACGCTAATTTCCCACATTAACATCATGCTCATTTCTTACATTAACATCATGCTAATTTCTCACGTTAACATCACGCTAATTTCTCACATTAACATCACGCTAATTTCTCACATTAACATCATGCTAATGTCTCACATTAACATCACGCTGTCTCACATTAACATCACGCTAATTTCTCACATTAACATCACGCTAATTTCTCACATTAACATCACGTTGTCTCACATTAACATCATGCTAATTTCTCACGTTAACATCACGCTAATTTCTCACGTCAACATCACGCTAATGTCTCACATTAACATCACGCTAATTTCTCACGTTAACATCACGCTAATTTCTCACATTAACATCACGCTAATTTCTCACATTAACATCACGCTAATGTCTCACATTAACATCACTACCACCGGCCACTTCTTTATGATCCTTGGGCTACACCCATTTCAAACATTTTCAAACAGTCTGCCTCAGCAGCAGACCACGGCTTTCACACCTGATGACGGACGCTTGTGTTGCGCCCGAAACGTCGTGATTCATTTTATTTTCTACCTACCACCGTGACTTTACCGAAAGAACCAAAGAGTATGGATTCCTGCAGTCACGAAAGCTTCAAATCAATATCGATATCATCATCATCATCACCACCATCATCGTCGTCGTATTATTATGATTAAGACAATGACAGAGGATGATGGTGTAACGGGAGGCGAACGGGGGTTGATCCCCCGCAATGGGAGTTGAACCCCTCCGGCGAACACGAGGGGGGGGGGAGGGGGGGAAGGGGTCGAGATAAGATAGGGAAGCTCTAAAAGCGCGGCCCGCTCCGTGATAGTCGCTGCCCCGCTCCGTCTCAGCTCGCCCTTCGGACGGCCCGGCTGCCTTCACCGCCGCTGGGGGGGGTGGGGGGTCACCGTGTCCGGGGGGCTCCGCTGACCCATTGGTGGGAGAAGGGGGAGGGGGTGAGGGGGGGGGCGAGGGGGGGTGGTTTCCTTCTCCCCTCCACATCGACAAACACGTGTGCAGGAGCACTTGTCGAGTGTTTTGCCGCTATTCAATTTGGACAACGATGGGCCACTCTGTTGAGCTGCCGTTTGTGGCCAGGTGGCTCCTGCAAAAAAAAAAAACATACTTTGATACCTTCAGTGGGCTTTACCTGGGAAAAGATAAAAAAAATATATAGTTTAGTTTAATTTGTTTATGTATTTTTACGTGATTTGTTTACCTTTCATATTCTTTGCACTCCTGTTGTGCGTTTGTGCTGTTTGTTGTTGGAACGTTCTGCCCCGTGGACATCTCTGAAATAAGAGCTTGGTAGCTATTCGGATTCCTCCAGTTAATATGTAAATATTCTGATATTTTTGGGGGCCCTCTCTTACCGTGGTTTTTGCGTTTAAACTCCTAGTGAGATGGCAGAATAAACGTAGACAGGAGACGGAGATGTAGTGAGATGAGAGGAGATAGGGGGCAACGTAGGGACAGGAGAGAGATTCGTGAGATTGTGCATGCGAATCGGGATTGTTCCGTTCATTATGGTCTCGATGCGAACTGATTCGGTTAGGTTCACCCGTAATGATTTTCATGAATTCCTGGGCTCCGCGGGCAACTTGGGGCCCCACGTTTTTGTTGTTTTTGTTGTTGTTGTTGCTCGGATTACTCGTAGCGTGCACCAATTGGTGGGGGGAAAAAAACAGTCACGCTGCGATGTCACCAAGTGATAATTATGTACACATTTCACGAATCGACAGCCTCTCCCACAATTAAACAGGGGTACAACCAATACAGTCGCGGTGAAAGTCAGGCACGGTGTGTTTTGCCGTCAATCAGATGTGTGTGTGTGTGGGGGGGGATATATAGACGTTTCAGAATACGATCCTTATTCAGGACAAACAGGCCTGTGTGGTTGATTTATACCGTGCTGCAGTGACGGTGGCCGTAGTAACGACATAATCGGAATATGTATTGATACTGCAGGAAGGAATCCGATGAGCTATGAAGCTCTGTTTCACATACGTCCAGTAGGGCCACGGGTTAAGAACGTTACAACAACAAAGAGCACACAAACATCACAGTAGTGCAAAGTACAAGAAAGTTAACAAATCACTCAAACGCATAAAAATAAAACTAAACCACCCACAGCCCACTGAGGTGTTAACTTATTTTTCAGAAGCGACCTGGCCACAAATGACACCGCTTTAAAGTGGACCATCGTTTGTCCATTCATAGCGCCAAAATTATCTAAATAATCTCAACGCGTGTTTCTAAACGTGGAGGGGAAAACCAGAGGCCCTGGATAAAATATATATATATCCACGCGACCACGGGGGGGAAAGAGAGAGAGACGTGCAAACTCCAAATGTACAGGTGTCAGGGTCGAGATCGAACCCCCGACCCTCCTGGATTCCAGACGAGGAAGATAACATCTCCTGGCCACCGTGGCGAGAAAACTAAAGAACAACACGCAAGCTCAAATTGCATAATCAATTCCCAAGTTTCGTAAAGGCAGTAAAGCAACAGCAAAACAAATAAAAAAAAACAGTCCCGGACCACGCCAAGACAACACACACAGTCCCTCGATCAAAAAAAACTAATTGTACATTAAAATTAGAAGTTCAAGGGGTGCGGCAATTGGTCACGTGGGGCCCCCAATATTTGATTTTGTTTCACACGGTCGCACCTAGAGGCCATTCTAATATCGCGGGCTCCTCTTGCCCTTGATCAACGTCGTCGTTACGCTCACGGTGTCGAACATTTAACCCTGCAGGTGCGCCGCTCTCTCCGCCTTCGCAAAATGCAGCCATTGCAGCTCTATGAGTGTTACCGTTTTGCGATATAATTGAAGCAAACGTCGAATGAGATAAACGTCCCAGAAACGGAGTTACTGCCATTCAAAGCAAATGACGTTTCGTTCCGTTGCATTACGTTTGTTAACGGTACCAAAGAATAATCTGTATCACTTCTAACACTGCACTGTCGTTGAAAGCATATCTCACGGTGGCCGTGTCGAGCATTAATATGATTCATCCATCACATTTTCGCGTAGAATGCCTTTTCCCCAAACCGGTTTCCTGCAACCGATATTAATCGGTAAGTTTTATTTTGCTCACGTGGCAACTCGATTGGTTTGGCTCTGTCGGGTGGAGGAGGGTGTACGATACAATTCGGCTCTATCTACCCCCCCCCCCCACCACCCCACCCTACCCCAAAAAAATGATTACGAATCATCCCCCCCAGAGGGGACTCTCTGGAGCTTCCTCTCGTGGCTCGAGGTAGACATTGCAGTGCTGCGCCTTTACCCTCGGCCACCACGTGGCTTTCTTTCATTGTGACGCGACGAGACCGCGTGACGCGTCTGAAAAAAAGAGAGCGAAAAAATAAAACAAATTCCCGGGGTGTCCCGGGGTGCAGGAGGCTGTAGCGGCGATAGGTTTGCAAGCGGTTGGCATCGCACGCGTCGCTACACGAAGCCGAAGTTTAATTTACCCGGCGACGGCTAACGTGAGTCGCGAGTGGGATTCGTCCTCGGGGGAACCCTCCCGTTCTTCCCTCCACGTGCGGAATCAGCGTGCACTTCAGACTAATTTGCTCTGCCGCAGATGTCCACGTGGCGATGAGCCACTTCGTTCGAGAGATCATTTGTGATGGGCCCAGGTCACTTTTGAGAAATAACTACATAGCTCAATGGGCCTTACCTGCTAACAAAAATAATAAAAATTGTTGAGTTTAAATATCTGAGCCGGTGTTGCGCTCCCCCCCCCCCCACTCCCCCTACGACCGCCACCCCTCCATCAGTAAAAAAAATATATCAAGAGCGCATCGAGAAGAGAAGTCATCATTCAAAGGGGATACCTGGAACAGAATCGAAATCTTTATTCATCCCGGAGGAATCCGATGAGCGATGAAGCTCTTTTTTTTACAGATGCTCAGAGAGTTAGAATAACAAACAATGCAAACCAATTTCGATTTAAAGCTTTCGTGACTGCAAGGATTCTTTGGTTCTTTCGGTAAAGTCACGTAGAATGAGAATAAATAAATAAATACATAAAATAACACAATCAAATTCTCACGACGTTTCGGCCACAACACAAGAGGCCTTCATCAGGTGAAAGGACGATACTGTCTGGAGGACAGCGCTGGAGCGCTGGAGCGCTGTCCTCAATAAATTAATAAAATAAAATAACAATCTAATTCTTACGACGTTTCGGCCACAACACAAGTGGCCTTCATCAGGTGAAGGGACGAGACTGTCTGGAGGACAGCGCTGGAGCGCTTCAGCGCTGTCCTCCAGACAGTCTCGTCCCTTCACCTGATGAAGGCCACTTGTGTTGTGGCCGAAACGTCGTGAGAATTTTATTGTGTTCTTTTAGTTTATTAATTTATTATTTTATTCTCATTCTACGTGACTTTACCGAAAGAACCAAAGAAAATGCAAACCAAACAAAAATAAACAAACCCGATAGCAGCTTAGAGTACACAACGACACTAATACACCTCGCAAAAGACAATCGATGAATAAACGATGATTTTTATAAAAAAAAAACAATTACGCAGATAAAGCAGCCAAAGATACACTAAGATAGGACACAGAGAGGGAGGTGGGGGTGGTGAAGGAGGGGAGAGATACAACCCAGAGTGAGAGAGCGGCAGGGAGAGAGAGAGAGCGAGGAGAGAGCGTCAGGCAGATCGCGTGAGAAACACTGCCCGTGAACGTGCAGTCAACGTTCACGTGGACCCAGGGTGGTGGTGTCCGTGGTCACGTGAGCACCGCTATTAAATGAACGCTAATAAATGAGGGAGTTGTGGGGGTGGTGGTGGTGGGTGGGGAGGAGGGGGAGCAAATTGGGGCCAGGGGGGGGGGAGGGAGAGGAGCAGGGGGGAGGGGTCGGCGACAACAAAGGGGGGCTTTGTTCTCCCCCCAGAGAGCGATTAGAGAGGAGCGATGCTCAGAAAATCTGGAGGCCATCGTATAAACCGCCGCGGAGGTGGCGAGGGGGGGACTTTGAGATTCCATTATCTGAGTTGAACCTTTGACTGGCCTGCCTGCCTTGTCTGTCTGTCTCGCGGTCAAGGGGCTCACCGGGGGGACCCTGGTGGTCAGCGCTTACCCTCGCCATCGCTTCCATTCCTGCCGCGGCGATCGTGCAGCCGTGGGCCAGCGAGCGGTGGTTGTGTTCGGAATTACTCTGGGCTCTAAGGGGAAGAAAATAGACCTCCCCCCCGCCTCCCACCCTCCCCCCCCCGTCTCCCACCCTCCCCCCCCCCCCGAATAAAATCCCATTGAGGTGACGTTAGAGACGTAGCCGGCAAGAGAGATAGAGAGGGAGAGATGAGCGAAAGATGTTGATATATGACAGAAGTGTAACGGGGAAGAGAGGTGAGATATCTTGGCGAGATGGAGATGCAGACATGACATTGAGAAAGTGTGAGGTTAGACAAGAGATGATTAAGTTTAACCCACCGTTGCCATGGGAATTAGCTTTGCTATATCATTATAAGGATGCGCCCCGATGATTTATAACTTCGGGGCCCCTTCAGCCACTTGGGTCTCCTGAACCTTTGCACGGTTCGCTTTTTGCCTGAGCGCCGCCACTGATTGGTTGCAAACAAACGTTGATGCGTGGCCTCCATCATCATCATCATCGTCGTCGCCATCGCCATCACCACCACCACCATCTTCATCTTTATGGCTTTAGGTCTTCCTCCCCTGGTACACAGCCGCCGTGTCTCACAATTAATTGCGTTGTAACCTCCGCCAACCCGACAGAGGTCCAATCGAATCAGCTTTTTGCGTGCGTGGGAAAAAATATGCCAATATCGTTTTGGTTCATCTCAAGCAACGCCGGAAGGGAGATTATGATGATGAGAACGATGATGAGAATGATGATGAGGAGGATGATGAGAATGATGATGATAATGATGATGAGAATGATGATGAGGAGGAGGATGATGATGAGGAAGAAGGAACAATGTTTAGTAATAGGTTTTTACCCTTTTATCTGGCACCAAAACTGACACCTTTATACAGGGGATCATGCTTGCAATAACCACAACACAAGCAGTCAAAATGCAAACAAAACGAGACAACTCTGATAATGATATTGGCACTGTCCTTGAAATTGATTTGTCCACACCCGAGACGGCTTTTCTTAGAACCCTTAGTCTCCACTGGTGTTGGACCACATGACGCCAAAAGGCGTACAATGTTCTGAAGCCCAAGCGATATTTTGACAGTGTTCCATGAGCCACGCTGCAGATTACCCCCAGGATCGTCAGGCGTTATAACTATTAAAATATATATATTCTTTGGGTCTTCCGTTAAGTCACGTAGATATGTTCAAAGAAAATAACAAAAAACTACGACGTTTCGATCGAGACACAAGCGGTTTAATTTACCATCTGCAAGGCTCCACTGAGCCCTGCAGGTCCTTCTTTTTTCAGAAGCGACCTGGCCATCACAAGTGATAGCCCAACGAAGTGGCTCATCATCGTCGTCATCATCGTCATCATCGCCATCATCGTCATCATCATCATCGTCATCATCGCCATCATCGTCATCATCGCCATCATCGTCATCATCATCATCGTCATCATCGTCATCATCATCGTCATCATCATCATCATCATCATCGTCATCATCGTCATCATTGTCATCGTCATCATCATCGTCACGTGCACATTAACAGCAGCAGACGAATACTCTACACGCGCGATGTTGATTCTAAATGCGGAGGACTCGGAGAACAAATCCACGCAGCCCGCTGTTCTCGCGAGGACGAGCTTCCTGATCCGAAACCCCTTACACTAATTACGAATCATACTTACGAATCATACTTACGAATCATACCAATAATGATAACAGCACAGTGAGAATCCGATGCTCATACACAAGACGAGTCGATGCGCTTCGCACTGATCGACTCTTACGCGAGCATCTGGCTGCCTTCGTGGGTCTACTCATCACAATCACCGTCATCATCATCATCGTGCAGCCCGTCCCTAAGGACGATGAGCTCTCTTGCATCGGGAGTCAATGATCCTTCGTCATCTTAAGTGGTTGCTCTGTGTTGATCGCTGCGAGTTCGCTTGCGACGGAGCAAGACCGCCGTTTGAACGACACACCCTTCCGAATATGTCACACGCACGGTGGGCTGAGGGTAACTCCCAAGCTTAAGATGCACTGGTCGACACTGCAACCATTTCTAACCCGCATCGCCTGCTGCTGTAGACGTTCACGGTTCCAATCCAGCGGCCGCCCTGATTAATACTGGCGGTGGTGTACGGACCACGACAATAATACGACGGCTTGGGAACACCCTCGTCCAGCAGTTTGCTCGATCACGACTAATGGATGATATCACAACCCCTAACACTAACTGGGCATCCGTGAAGAAAGAGCTTCATAGCTCATCGGATTCTCCCAGAATAAACAAAGTTTATTTATGATGATGTAATTCCGTAATCTCAGGGGTGTAAGACGCTCCGGAAAGTAAGACGCAACCCCGTAACTTAGTGCCTGGTGTTAATCTAATTATATAAATATAGGCTCATGATACACGCAGAGACACGCACGCACGCATAGTCACCGGATTATAAGACGCACCCTAAACCTTTTGTTTTAAGTTACAGGGGTGGCGAAAAGTTTGTTCTCGAATCCGGAAAGAATCGAGGATAAAAAAACAAGGGGCGTGCGCGAACGCTCACAACAACGAGCAGAAGCGACTGGCCGATAAAAACAACAACCCCCAGCGAAGCGAGCACAGGGTGGAGTGGCATCTGCCAGCCATCTCAGTCAACTCCTGAGCAACACAAAGTCTCGGAACTTCGAATCTTTGCGTGATCCGCAAAACAGCAGGCACAGCCGCGTGCCGCTCCCCCCCCACCAATCCCCCCACCACTCACCCCTCAACTCACCCCTCCCCCCAACTCCCCCCTCCCCCCCACCAATCCCCCCGCACTCCCCCCTCCCCTCTCCCCCCCCAACTCCTCCCTTCCCACCACTCCCCGCGCCAGTGACGTGATTCTCCCTGATGGCCATTCACTCGATAATGGTGAATTTAATTGTTGTGGACAAGTTCGTTTTATGAATTCCAGGGAAGGCGGGGGCGAGGGACTGCGGGGGGGTTATTGGGAATGAGGACGTGTGGATAGGGTGATTATGATGGGTGATGGGGGTGGGGGATGTGTGATGGGGAGTGAGCTTACGTGATGGGTAATGGTGGTGGGTTGATGGGGAGTGAGGATGTTGAAGATGGGCGGATGGTGCTGATGCGGGAGTGAGGATGTGCGATGGGATTATGATGATGATGCTGATGGGGGAGTGAGCATGTGCGATGGGATGATGATGATGCTGATGGGGGAGTGAGCATGTGCGATGGGATGATGATGATGCTGATGGAGGAGTGAGGATGTACGATGGGATGATGGTGGTGCTGATGGAGGAGTGAGGATGTACGATGGGCTGATGGTGGTGGTGGTGATGGGGATAGCGCACACGGATTGTCACCGCTGTGATGCGAGAGCTAACATCGCGGTGTTTGCTGAGATATCAAATATTAATCGCAACCGGTCAACACGTGACTCACATACCATCACTATCACGAACCCCCCCACCCACGTGTAGCCTGCATAGGACGTTAGGTCACAGTGGCTATGAGATGTTAACTCCTTCGCCTGGTACACAGGAGGTCGTGTGTTCGATCCCGACCCTGACGCCTGCTGCTGCTGCTGCTGTATATTTGGAGTTTGCATGTCTCTCACCCCGCGGTGGTCGCGTGGATTTTTCTCCGGGCCCTCTGGGGTTGTCGTTCCACATTTTGGGAACACGCGTTTGCCGTATTTGTCTGCTGCACATTTCCACGTGATAAGCCACTTCGTTGAGCTATCATTTGCGGCCGCCATTGGACCTTACCTGGTGAAATAAAAATAGTTTTAGTTTAGTTTTAAGGTCACCAGGTACTCAAAAGCGGGGAAGTGTGGTCAGCATACCAAAAGACAAAGACCCCCCGTGTAGCCTTAACAGACTCTAGGGGCAAGTGCTGTTAGCGAGCACCTATGAAGGCCGGAACGGTACACGAGGGGGTGGGTGGCCAGCACCACGCCCGGCCGCCTTTGTCTCCCCATTGGCGAGGCCACGCGCTCGGGAGCTTAAAAGCGAAGTCCCGAGAGCAATCGCGGCTGTCTTCTGGAATCAACCCGCCGGGCGACGTCTCTTCGATCTTCGGTCGCCACGTTCGGCATCGTGGGTCAGGCAGGACGTTAATGACTGACCCAGTTATGTAGTTACCCTGTTGGGGTTTAGTTAACCTGTTGGGACGTTGAAGTAGTAGCCCTGTTAGGGCCGTGTAATAAACGTGTTGCCTCCAAGTTCAAATGTGTGTGCCTCCCTAGAACCCACTACACACACATACACCATACACACACACATACACCTACACACACATATACCATACACACACCACACACACACACACCCCACACACACACCATACACACACACATACACCATATATATACACACACACACCATATACACCCCACACACACATACACCATACACACACCACACACACACATAACACACACACACTACATACACCATATACACACACACCATATACACCCCACACACACACATAACACACACACACATATATACCATACACACCATATAAACCCCACACACACATACACACTACAGACACACACCACACACACACCCCATACACACCACACATCACACATACACATCACACACACACCATACACACCCCACATACACACACCACAGAGACACACACACCACACACACCCCACACACACACCCCACACGAACCACCACGCCGTGCTTCCGTCTCTCTCTGGAGACAATAGAGACAATAGAGACAGGAGACAATGGAGACAGGAGACAATAGAGACAGGAGACAATAGAGACAGGAGACAATGGAGACAATAGAGACAGGAGACAATAGAGACAGGAGACAATGGAGACAGGAGACAATAGAGACAATATGGTCCTCGTCTCGTCGCAGGTAGCGCAGCTCCCGTGGCCGGCGAGGGCTCGGGGTGGGGGTTGGCGAGTTGCCCCCCCCCCTCACCCCCACCCCCTCACCCTCGTGGGCACGAGAGGGCACCGCGCCAACAGTGTCAGCGCGATAACACGGGGCAGGGGTGGGAGCTGCGGGGGGGGCGGGGGCTGCGGGGGGGCGGGGCTGCGGGGGGTCAGGGGGGGGGGTGGGGGGGGGCTGAGGTCAAGGACGCCACTGACTCCAAATAGCAAAGACAAAGATGTCACCCCCGTCCAGTAAGGCGTCGACAGGCGCTCAGGGCAAGTGCTGCTCGCTCGCGAGCGCCGGTTAAGGGCGAGCTGGGAGGGGTTTGTGGGGTGTGTTGCGAGAATCAACGCACATCCGCCTTTGTCTCTCTCTCTCCAAATGCTGCTGCTCACGCATCGCACCAGGTGCTCAATTGTAAGGCCGAGTGGACCTAGCGGAGGCCCAGATTCTGTTCGGATGTGTGTCGTCTGCGAGCGCGGACCGAACTCGGATGGCCCGGTTCGTAGTTCGGCGCGCTAACCACTGCGCCACCACTCCGCATCACCAGAACCGATGGCCATCGCTGCCACCAAAACCGCCTCGATCTGTTTTATTTCTCCACCTCTCACTCCACCACCTACAACATCGCCAGCATCTCCACTTGCGATACCGTACGTTGAACCACCACCACCACCACCACCCACTCAGCCACCACAACCACCAACTCAGTCACCACCACCACCCACTCAGTCACCACCACCACCCACTCAGCCACCACCACCACCCCCACTCAGCGACCATCGCCACCCACTCAGCCACCACCACCCACTCAACCACCATCAATATCACCACCGTCACCTACTCAACCACCACCAACAACACCACCACCACCCACTCAACCACCACCACCATCCAATGAACCACCACCATTATCACCCCCGCCACCAGCACCACCACCACCACCGTCACCACTCCCCTCAGCTCACTCACTACCTCCTCACTACCTCCTCACTACCTCCTTGCTACCTCCTCACTACCTCCTCACGACCTCCTCACTACCTCCTCACTACCTCCTCGCTACCTCCTCACTACCTCCTCACTACCTCGCTTCTCCATCTCACCACAGCCACCCGCTTGTTCCCTCACCCCCACTTCCCCATCCTCATCCCTCTCCCCACTCATCCCCCTCCACCCCCTCCCCTCTCAGCCCCCCCCCATCGCCCCCCCCCCACCTCCAGCCCCCCCCCTTCATAATGTCGGGGACCTCTTCCAAAGGCGCGCGTCACGAGTGCGCAACGCCGAGTTAATGAGTCCGCGAGGGGGCCGCGCGCGCTCAGCCGCCGAATTATAAAGGAGGAGGCCTCGCCGCTCTCGGTGACACGCGGCAGCCACAAGGCGGCACCTGCGGAGCGAGAGAGAGAGAGAGTGGACGAGAGAGAGAGACAGAGTGAATACCAGAGAGAGTGAATACCAGAGAGAGTGAATACTAGAGAGAGTGGACGCCAGAGAGAGTGGACGAGAGAGAGAGTGAATACGAGAAAGAGTGTGGACGCGAGAGAGAGTGAATACGAGAGAACGTGAATATTACAAAGTGAATAACCGAGAGAGAGAGTGAGTGAGTAACGGAGGGCTTGAATGAGAGAGGGAGTGTGAATTTGAGAAAGGGAATTCGAGTCAATTCGAGAGATCGCATGACAAAGCTTGAATGTGAGAGATCGGGCGAGGCATTGAATAACAAAACGATACGAGTGAGAGGCTGGATGCGACTGAACGAAACGAGGGCGATTGGGACACCTTGAATCAGGGTGAATGAGTTCAAGGGAACTGAATGAGAGTGATTGCGAGATAGAAATCAGGGGAGAGATAGAGAGAGAGAGAGTGAGTGTGTGGGGTGAATAATCGATTGCCCGAGGGAACGAATTGAAAGAGTGAAAGGAGACATCGCCTGGCTGAGCGACTGTGACAGTGAGCGAGGGTGGACGAGGGCGGTCGAAGTGAACGAACGGGTGGACGTGCGAGGTCGTGCAGGGGGAGAGAGAAGGGCGGGCTGGGGTGGGGGGCTGCGGTGGAAAAAGCAAGTCGGTTTGTGCGAGTCAACGCCGTGAACGGGAGAGTGAACGAGAGAGAGAGAGTGATAGAGAGAGTGACCGAGAGAGAGAGTGAACGACAGAGTGAGTGAACGAGAGAGAGTGAGTGAACGAGAGAGTGAACGACAGAGCGAGTGAACGACAGAGCAAGTGAACGACAGAGAGTGAACGAGAGAGAGAGTGAACAACAGAGTGAGTGAACGAGAGAGAGAGTGAACGAGAGAGTGAGTGAACGACAGAGCGAGTGAACGACAGAAAGTGAACGACAGAGTGAGTGAACGAGAGAGTGAACGAGAGAGTGAACGACAGAGAGAGTGAACAACAGAGTGAGTGAACGACAGAGTGAACGACAGAGCGAGTGAACGACAGAGTGAACGACAGAGTGAACGAGATAGTGAGTGAACGACAGAGAGAGTGAACGAGATAGTGAGTGAACGACAGAGTGAACGACAGAGTGAACGACAGAGTGAACGACAGAGAGAGTGCGCCAGCTCCGTTCTTCCCGGCCGCCCCGTTGGCGAACGAGGAACGTGGACCCCTCCACCACACCACAGACAGACAGGTGAGCCGCCACACCACACCCAAAGACATCGATTCCTCCCCCACCGTGTTTTATAGACGCCGCAACAGGTACGGAGTCAACCTGATGTTGGCCGTGAGCGGGAATCGAACCCGGGTCGCCAGGTTCGGAGCGCAGCGTAGCGCTAACCGCTGCACCACCGCTCCCCACACACACACCCACACACAAACCCACATACACACACACACAACGCAAACTGATTCTCGAATCAACTCGCGCCTACCAATTGAAAACCGCCGCACAAAGCTCTAAACACTTCAACTCAGCTCACCCCTAACGGGACGCAGGTCGCGAAAGGTCGCATCAGCCGCAGGTACTCCCGGCGCGTACCGAGCGTGACCCCGCACGGACAGAGCGTGACCCCGCACGGACAGAGCGTGACCCCGCACGGACAGAGCGTGACCCCGCGTGGACAGAGCGTGACCCCGCACGGACAGAGCGTGACCCCGCACGGACAGAGCGTGACCCCGCACGGACAGAGCGTGACCCCGCACGGACAGAGCGTGACCCCGCGTGGACAGAGCGTGACCCCGCGTGGACAGAGCGTGACCCCGCACGGACAGAGCGTGACCCCGCACGGATTTTTGGTTTTGTTTTATCACTCGAGCTGACACATCATTGCACGGCTACACCGTGGGGGGATATAAATACTGTCACTACATAGCACGCACGCGCACGCACACGCACACACGTCGCACGCTTTTCGAGTTGAATTAAAGGCCGTCGCTGTAATCTGCCCATTGTCGCCGAGTCAGTGATAATTGATTCCATTGATATCGCCAAATTGTAGCGACGAGAACAACGTACACACACATACGTGCAGGTGTATATATAGTCACGCAACAAAGACACAAATTCCTCGTATCGCCTTGATCGTTTTTTTGGTGCAAGTGCTGTTAGCGAGCACCTATGTTGGCCAACACGACACCAGAGGGCGATCGGTGGTCCAGCACCACGCCCGGCCGCCTTTGTCTCCCCAGTGGCGATGTTTGCACACCGCACCGGGTGCTCATTTAAGGCCGAGTCGACCTAGGCGGAGGACCCAGAAGTGGTTCAGATTTGCGTCACCGGTGTTTGGCGGCCGTGAGCGGGAATCAAACTCGGGTTTGCCAGGTTCGTAGTGCAACGCGCGAGAACACGACGCCACCGCTCCCCACATTACACGACCCGGAAAACCACCACAACCCAAATCACTACTAACTACCCCTAATCAATAACCCTGATCACTAACAACTACCCCTAATCCCTAACCCAAATCACTAATAACTACCCCTATCCCTAACCCAAATCACTAACAACTACCCCTATCCCTAACCCAAATCACTACTAACTACCCCTATCCCTAACCCAAATCACTAACTACTACCCCTATCCCTAACCCAAGTCACTAACAACTACCTCTATCCCTAACCCAAATCACTGCTAACTATCCCTATCCCTGACCCAAGTCACTAACAACTACCCCTATCCCTAACCCAAATCACTAACTACCCCTATCCCAAACCCAAGTCACTAACAACTACCCCTAATCAATAACACAAATCACTAACAACTACCCCTAATCAATAACCCAAGTCACTAACAACTACCCCTAATCCTAACCCTGATTCATCAGCTCTGTCACTCGCACCAACACCGTTACTGCCCTGGAACTTTCCACCGCATTCACGCGATAACCATACTTCCCCGGAGCGGTCCACCCCCTCGTGTGCCACAGTGCCGCCCTTCGTAGCTGCTACTCGCGGACAGCACTTGCCCCAACAGTCCGCTAAGGCTATACGGGGGATCTTTGTCTTTGTCAGTGCTTCGTGATGGTGATAGGGTTAGCGAGTGTCATTGATAGTGGTTGGTAGTGTTGGTGTTAGTGGTAGGTAGTGTTGGTGTTAGTGGTAGGTAGTGTTGGTGTTAGTGGTTGAGGCGCCATGCACAACGCCTCCCTAACGCGCCCCTACCTACCCACCTACCCCAGTTCGAGTCCCGTCGCAGGTCACCGACCATCTCAGTGTTGCCCAAGCCCGCGACCTGTGTGTGTGTGCTCAGCGATTCAGCTCAGGCGAGTCAAGGGTTGGGATTGGGGCGGAGGGGGCACAGGCGGGGAGATCCGCCCCGCGGGAAGTCGTAAAACTCCCCGATATAAAGACGACCCCACGCGTCTCGTCACGGTCCGCTACTTTGCTCCTCACCTCTCTCTCTCTCTGCCTTCCGTGACCTCCATCCCTGCCCGTGACCTCTCTCCCCGCGACCTCCATCCCTGCCTGTGACCTCTCTCCGTGACCTCCATCCCTGCCCGTGACCTCTCTCCTCGCGACCTCCATCCCTGCCCGTGACCTCTCTCCTCGCGACCTCCATCCCTGCCCGTGACCTCTCTCCTCGCGACCTCCATCCCTGCCCGTGACCTCTCTCCTCGCGACCTCCATCCCTGCCCGTGACCTCTCTCTCCGTGACCTCCATCCCTGACCGTGACCTCTCTCTCCGTGACCTCCATCCCTGACCGTGACCTCTCTCTCCCGTCTGTCGCCTCCATCCCTGCCCGTGACCTCTCTCCGTGACCTCCATCCCTGACCGTGACCTCTCTCTCCGTGACCTCCATCCCTGACCGTGACCTCTCTCTCCCTTCCGTGACCCCTCTCTCCCCGCGACCTCCATCTCTGCCCGTGACCTCTCTCTCCCTCTCCGTGACCTCTCTCTCTCTCTCTCCCCGCGACCTCCCGCTCTCCTCGACCGTGACATCTCTCCCTGTCTCCTTGCCCCGTGACTCCTCTCTCTATCTCTCTCTATCTTGACCGCCCGCCCCCCCCCCCCCCCCCCCACCGACTCTCATCCCATCCCCTCTCTCCTTGCGTCGCTCCCCCTCCAACACTCGACGAAGATGTCCATCAAGAAACCGGAGCTGAGCGAGATGTCGACCCGTGCCAAGTACTGCGCCGGGGACGAGGAGGAAGGGGGCATGACCCCTGCCGCCGCCGCCGCCGCCGCCGCCGCCGCGCGTGGCGACTGCGCCCGCGGGGGTTGCCACGCCGAGGAGGGCGCCGAGTCGGCGTCGGCGGCGGCGGCGTCGTCTTCCACGTGGGTGGAGCTGTACGCGCAGCCCGTGGCGGCCGAGCTCGTGGGCTCCTTCTTCTTCATCTTCATCGGCTGCCTCTCGGTGATCACCAACCCGAGCGACACGGGCGCGCTGCAGCCGGCGCTCGCGCACGGCCTCGCGCTGGGGCTCTGTATCGCCGTGCTCGGCAAGCTCAGGTGAGAGGCGACACCAGCAGCAGCAGTAGTAGCAGCAGTAGTAGCAGTAGCAGCAGCAGTAGCAGCAGTAGTAGTAGCAGCAGTAGCAGCAGTAGTAGCGGTAGCAGTAGCAGCAGCAGTAGTAGCAGTAGTAGCAGCAGCAGTAGTAGCAGTAGTAGTAGCAGCAGCAGTAGTAGCAGTAGTAGTAGCAGCAGCAGCAGCAGTAGTAGCAGCAACAGTAGTAGCAGTAACAGCAGCAGCAGTAGTAGCAGCAGCAGTAGTAGCAGTAGTAGTAGCAGCAGTAGTAGCAGCAGCAGTAGTAGCAGTAGTAGTAGCAGTAGTAGTAGCAGCAGCAGTAGTAACAACAGTAGCAGCAGTAGTAGCAGCAGCAGTAGTAGTAGCAGCAGTAGTAGTAGCAGCAGCAGTAGTAGCGGCAGTAGTAGCAGCAGTAGTAGCGGCAGTAGTAGCAGCAGCAGTAGTAGTAGTAACAGCAGCAGTAGCAGCAGCAGTCGTAGCGGCAGTAGTAGCAACAGTAGCAGCAGTAGTAGCAGCAGCAGCAGTAGTAGCAGTAGTAGTAGCAGCAGTAGTAGCAGCAGTAGTAGTAACAGCAGTAGTAGCAACAGCAGTAGCAGCAGCAGCAATAATAGTAGCAAAAGTAGTAGCAGCACACTTGCCCCAACAGTCTGTTAAGGCTATACGGGGGTTCTTTGCCACGGCGTGTGTGTGTCCGTGTGTGTGTGCTATGGACCGGCTCCAGTTTAACAGCAAAGGTCTCACTCCGAATCAGTCGAGCGACAATATCTTTTCATCGGTTGCGTAACGCTGTGTGGAAGCTACCTGGTCATTCCCTCCCTTCTCTACGCTTGCGAAACGTGGACCCCCCACGTTTCGCTGGCCTGCCTACGATCCATCCTGGGTTTAACCAGACTGGATTGTGTGAGGAGCTCACAAATCCTTGAAAGATCTGGGCAAGGTCCCATCGGTGAGCTGCTCCGGCGGGCAAGGCTGCGATGGCTGGGTCATGTAGCCCGCATGCCCCAGCCACCGCATGCCGAAACAGCTTTTGTTCGGCCGGATTGAGGGGGCTAAACGGGCGCGGCCAACATTAATTGCTTGTAATTCGTTTATTTCGAGTTTGTTGTTTAGCATAACCCTCCACCACCCGACGTGATTTGGTTGTCTGCTGATGCTGCACGCAGGAGGTGCGGCTGTTACTGCGATTTACGACGATGTGGTTGCTGCTGATTATTACAAAAAAAACTATAAAACCATGTTTATTTTCTTGACTTAAAGCTTTCGTGACTGCAGGAATTCATATTCTTTGGGTCTTTCGGTAAAGTCACAGTAGATAGGTTCAAAGAAAAATATCTTAGATGTTTTTCAACGGTTTTATTATTTTTATTTTACCAGGTAAGGGCCCGATGAGCTGTGTAGATCCTTTTTTTTTCCGAAGCGACCTGGATATCACCAATCATAGCCCAACGAAGTGGCTCATCATCATCGTCATCATCATCGTCATCGTCACGTGCACATTGACAGCAGCCAGTTACTCTCGACCGCCGAGCAGAGAGTCGATGAGCATGTCTCCTCTGCTGTGAGCAACCGGTTGAGCTGCCACTCGCAACCGGTTGCAACAAGGACGTACACGGAGAAGCGATTCGGTTGCACGCAACTCAACGACGCTTTGCGCGTGGACGCGGCCGTTAGGTCAACAAATCGGAATCACGTGGCAATTTCGCATTTTCAGTTTTTCGGACTAAACTATTTTGTATTTGACCTGGTAAGGCTCCACTGAGCTATGTAAAGCCTCTTTTTTTTCAGAAGCGACCTGGCCATCACAAATGATAGCCCAACGAAGTGGCTCATTGTCATCATCATCGTCATCGTCGCGTGCACACTGACAGCAGCAGACAAATACTCTAAACGCGCGATGTTGATTCAAAATGCGGAGGGAAAAAAAACCGCGGAGGACTCGGAAAACAAATCCACGAGGACGAGCTTCCTGATCCGAAACCCCTTACACTAATTACGAATCATAATTACGAATCATAATAGTAATGATAACAGCACAGTGAAAATTCGATGCTCATACACAAGACGAGTCGACGCGCTTTGCACTGATCGACTCTTACGCGAGCATCTGGCTGCCTTCGTGGGTCAACTCATCACCATCATCATCACCATCATCATCACCATCATTGTCATCATCATTGTGCAGTCCGTCCCCAAGGACGATGACCTCTCTTGCATCGCGATTGATTTGGAACGTGGAGGGAAAAAACCGGAGGACCCGGAGAAAAATTCACGCGACCACGGGGAGAGAGACACCGCAAATCTACAGCAGCAGCAGCAGCAGGCGTCAGGGTCAGGATCGAACCCACGACCTCCTGTATACCAGGCGAGGTTGTTAACATCTCATAGCCACCGTGATGATGATGAGAGAGAGAGACACGCAAACTCCAAATATACAGCAGCAGGTGTCAGGGTCGGGATCGAACCCACGACCTCCTGCATACCAGGCGAGGTAGTTAACATCTCCTAGCCACCGTGCCGCCCACCGTTATGATGATGCTGCTGCTGATGTGCATAGAGGTTGTGTTCAAAGTCCTGCCCCGTGTGTCCCCCCCCACCTCCTCCCCTCCGTAGCGGGGGTCACTTCAACCCGGCGGTGACCGCGGGGGTGGCGGTGGTCGGTGGGGTGAGCCTGCGTCTCGTCATCCCCTACTGGGTCAGCCAGCTCGTGGGTGGCATGCTGGGGGCCCTGCTGGCCAGGGTGAGGTCGCGCACAAACACTAAGGTCACCCGCATCGCCTTCAACGGACAGTTGCAATGTTGCTGCTGCTGCTGCTTCTGCCGCCGCTGCTGATGCTGATGGCACTCACTGGTAGTTCTACCACCAGCACCACCAACAACAACAATAATAACAACGACGATCACGACTGTTGCTGACGATGTTCTCCTGCTGTTTCTGGTGCTGTCGCTGTTCCTCCTGCTGCTGCTGCTCCCCCTGCTGCTGATCCTCCTGCTGCTCCTCCTACTGCCGCTGCTCCACCTGCTGCTGCCGCTGCTCCACCTCCTGCTGCTGCTGCTGCTCCACCTCCTGCTGCTGCTCCACCTTCTGCTGCTGCTGCTCCACCTTCTGCTGCTGCTCCACCTCCTGCTGCTGCTGCTCCACCTCCTGCTGCTGCTGCTCCACCTCCACCTGCTGCTGCTCCACCTCCTGCTGCTGGTGCTCCACCTGCTGCTGCTGCTGCCGGCTGCAGGGCGTGGTGGGCGAGGAGGCGTTCGCGGCGTCGTCGGGCGCCGCCTTCGTGCCGCCTGAGGCGGTGGCGCTGGGCCGCGCGGTGCTCGCTGAGACGTTCCTGAGCGCGCTGCTCGTACTCGCCGTCGTCATGGGCGCCGTCAACGAGCGCTCCTCGTCGCCCCTGGCGCCCTTCTGCATCGGATTCGTCGTCACCGTCGACATCCTCGCCGGGTGAGCATCGCGGGCGGTTCGGCCGCCCCGGAGCGCAAGGCGGTGGAGACGCTGCCGCCACTGTGGTGTGTGTGGTAGCTGTGGTGTGTGTGGTGTGTGTGGTGTGTGTGGTGTGTGTGGTAGCTGTAGTGTGTGTGGTAGCTGTGGTGTGTGTGTGGTAGCTGTGGTGTGTGTGTGGTAGCTGTGGTGTGTGTGTGGTAGCTGTGGTGTGTGTGTGTGGTAGCTGTGGTGTGTGTGGTAGCTGTGGTGTGTGTGGTAGCTGTGGTGTGTGTGGTAGCTGTGGTGTGTGTGTGGTAGCTGTGGTGTGTGTGTGGTAGCTGTGGTGTGTGTGTGGTAGCTGTGGTGTGTGTGGTAGCTGTGGTGTGTGTGGTAGCTGTGGTGTGTGTGTGGTAGCTGTGGTGTGTGTGTGGTAGCTGTGGTGTGTGTGTGGTAGCTGTGGTGTGTGTGGTGTGTGTGGTGTGTGTGGTAGCTGTAGTGTGTGTGGTAGCTGTGGTGTGTGTGGTAGCTGTGGTGTGTGTGGTAGCTGTGGTATGTGTGTGTGGTAGCTGTGGTGTGTGCGGTGATGGGGCAGTTGTGGAGAGAGTGGAGAGTTTCCCATACCTGGGTAGTGTGCTCATGACCGGCTCCGGTTTAACAGCAGAGGTCTCACTCTGAATCAGTCGAGCGGCAATATCTTTTCATCGGTTGCGTAACGCTGTGTGGAAGCAACCTGGTCTGTCGCTCCACACTAAGCTTCAGGTCTTCTCGGCCACGGTCATTCCCTCCCTTCTCTACGCTTGCGAAACGTGGACCCCCCTAATGGAACATCTTCGCCGGTTAGAAACATTTAGGCTGGCCTGCCTACGATCCATCCTGGGTTTAACCAGACTGGATTGTGTGAGGAGCTCACAAATCCTTGAAAGATCTGGGCAAGGTCCCATCGGTGAGCTCCTCCGGCGGGCAAGGCTGCGATGGCTGGGTCATGTAGCCCGCATGCCCAGCCACCGCATGCCGAAAGAGCTTTTGTTCGGCCGGATTGAGGGGGCTAAGCGGGCGCGGCACGGGCTAGAGAAGAGATGGAGTGATGTGGTACAGGAGGACGTGGAGCTGAGTGGACTTGCCGATGACTGGTACCAGCGGTGTCAAGATCGGCCTCTGTGGAGGAGGCTCGTGAAGGACGCTACTGGGCAGTTGGAGGCAGTCGCCCTCCAACAACAACGGAGGGCGGAGGAGCGACGCTCACAACAACGAGCGGAGCGCCGGGTGGCTAAAGCACAGCAGATTGGCACAGTAGGGGGCACAGGTGATGCATCAGCCAGTCATCTCAGTCAGTCGACCCGTGGCACCTGGGTCTGCCCCGTGACCTCCTGCCAGCGGGCGTTCGACACTTCACGTGGCCTCAGGGTGCACATAGCCTGGCACAAGCGTCGTGGTGACGTCACCACCACTTAGTGGCGAATGGCGGTTGTTGTTGTGTGCGGTAGCTGTGGTGTGTGTGGTAGCTGTGGTGTGTGTGGTAGCTGTGGTGTGTGTGGTGTGTGTGGTAGCTGTGGTGTGTGTGGTAGCTGTGGTGTGTGTGGTAGCTGTGGTGTGTGTGGTGTGTGGTGTGTGTGTGGTAGCTGTGGTGTGTGTAGTAGCTGTGGTGTGTGTGGTGTGTGTGGTAGCTGTGGTGTGTGTAGTGTGTGTAGTGTGTGTGGTAGCTGTGGTGTGTGTGTGGTAGCTGTGGTGTGTGTGGTAGCTGTGGTGTGTGTGGTGTGTGTGGTAGCTGTGACCCCCCCCCCCTTGCCTCCCATACCTCTGTGACCGATATCCCCATGACCCCATGCCCAGTGTCCCCCGTGCGGCCGCCTCCACCCCCGTGACACTATTACCCCCGCTGCCCCCCCCTGCCCCCCCCTGCCCCCCACCGTGCCCCCCACCGTGCCCCCCACCGTGCCCCCCACTGTGCCTCCACAGGGGTTCCATCTCAGGCGCGTGCATGAACCCGGCGCGCGCCTTCGGCCCCGCGGTCGTGAAGAATCTGTGGGAGTCGCATTGGGTCTACTGGCTGGGGCCCTTCCTCGGAGGGCTCCTCATAGGCGCCCTCGTGAGGTGAGACGTAACAATACACACAGATTATACATGCAGCACACACACCCAGATTATACATACAGCACACACACTCACATTATACATGCAGCACACACACACAGATTATACATGCAGCACACACACCCAGCCTATACATACAGCACACACACTCAGACTATACATGTAGCACACACACTCATATTATACATGCAGCACACACACAGATTATACATGCAGCACGCACACTCACATTATACATGCAGCACACACACTCACATTATACATGCAGCACACACTCAGACTATACATGCAGCAAGACACACACAGACTATACATGCAACACACACACTCAGACTATACATGTAGCACACACTCATATTATACATGCAGCACACACACTCACATTATACATGCAGCACACACACTCAGACTATACATGCAGCAACACACACACTCAGATTATACATGCAACACAGACACTCAGATAATACATGCAGCATACACACTCAGATTATACATGCAGCACACACACTCAGATTATACATGTAACACACATTCAGATTATACATGCAACACACACACTCAGACTATGCATGCAGCACATACACTCACATTATACATGCAACACACATTCAGATTATACATGTAGCACACACACACTCAGACTATACATGCAGTACATACACTCAGACTATACATGCAGCACATACACTCAGACTATACATGCAGCACATACACTCAGACTATACATGCAGCACATACACTCAGACTATACATGCAGCACATACACTCAGATTATACATGCAGCACACACACTCAGACTATACATGCAACACACACACTCAGATTATACATGTAGCACATACACTCAGACTATACATGCAGCACATACACTCAGATTATACATGCAGCACACACACTTACATTATACGGTCAACACACACACTGAGATTATACATGCAACACACACAGACTATACATGCAGCACACACACTCAGATAATGCATGCAGCACATACACACAGACTATACATGCAGCACACACACTCACATTATACATGCAACACACACACTCAGACTATACATGCAGTACATACACTCACATTATACATGCAACACACACAGATTATACATGCAGCACACACACTCAGACTATACATGCAGCACACACACTCACATTATACATGCAGGACATACACACAGACTATACATGCAACACACAGATTATACATGCAACACACACAGATTATACATGCAGCACACACACTCAGACTACATGCAGTACATACACTCAGACTATACATGCAGCACACACACTCAGACTATACATGCAGCACACACTCAGACTATACATGCAGCACACACACTCACATTATACATGCAACACACACACTATACATGCAACACACACACACACTCAGATTATACATGCAGCACACACACTCAGATTATACATGCAGCACATACACTCAGACTATACATGCAGCAACACACACTCAGACTATACATGCAGCACACACACTCACATTATACATGCAACACACACACTCAGACTATACATGCAGTACATACACTCACATTATACATGCAACACACACAGATTATACATGCAGCACACACACTCAGACTATACATGCAGCACACACACTCACATTATACATGCAGGACATACACACAGACTATACATGCAACACACAGATTATACATGCAACACACACAGATTATACATGCAGCACACACACTCAGACTACATGCAGTACATACACTCAGACTATACATGCAGCACACACACTCAGACTATACATGCAGCACACACTCAGACTATACATGCAGCACACACACTCAGATTATACATGCAGCACATACACTCAGACTATACATGCAGCAACACACACTCAGACTATACATGCAGCACACACACTCAGACTATACATGCAGCACACACTCAGACTATACATGCAGCACACACACTCACATTATACATGCAACACACACACTATACATGCAACACACACACACACTCAGATTATACATGCAGCACACACACTCAGATTATACATGCAGCACATACACTCAGACTATACATGCAGCAACACACACTCAGACTATACATGCAACACACACACTCAGACTATACATGTAGCACACACTCATATTATACATGCAGTACACACACTCAGACTACACATGCAGCAACACACACACTCAGATTATACATGCAACACAGACACTCAGATAATACATGCAGCATACACACTCAGATTATACATGTAGCACACACTCATATTATACATGCAGCACACACACTCACATTATACATGCAGCACATACACTCAGATTATACATGCAGCACATACACTCAGACTATACATGCAGTACATACACTCATATTATACATGCAGTACATACACTCAGACTATACATGCAGTACATACACTCAGACTATACATGCAGCACACACACTCACATTATACATGCAACACACACACTCACATTATACGTGCAACACACACACTCAGACTATACATGCAACACACACTCAGACTATACATGCAGCACACACACTCACATTATACATGCAGGACATACACACAGACTATACATGCAACACACACAAATTATACATGCAACACACACAGATTATACATGCAGCACATACAACTCAGACTATACATGCAGCACACACACTCAGATTATACATGCAGCACACACACTCAGACTATACATGCAGCACACACACTCAGACTATACATGCAGCACACACACTCACATTATACATGCAACACACACACTATACATGCAACACACACACACACTCAGATTATACATGCAGCACACACACTCAGACTATACATGCAGCACATACACTCAGACTATACATGCAACACACACACTCAGACTATACATGCAGTACATACACTCAGACTATACATGCAACACACACTCAGACTATACATGCAGTACATACAAAAGACAAAGATCCGCCCCGGGTATCTTTAACGGACTGTTGGGCCAAGTGCTGTTAGCGAGGAGGCCGGGACGACACGCGAGGGGGTGGGGGGTAGGCCAACACCACGCCCGGCCGCCTTTGTCTCCCCAGTGGCGCTGCTTGTGCTACGGCACCGCACCGGCTACTCAACTCGAGGCTGAGTCGCCTCGCGGGTGTTGGTGGCCGCGAGCGGGACTCGAACTCGGTTCTGACCGCACTGCGCCAGCGATCTCCTCCCCCCACCCCACGCGGACAGCGAATGAAAGTTCAATTCGTGACAATTTTGTTGACTTTCAACTCCACCACAGGCTGTTGCTGGGTGACAGAAGACGCCGAATCCTGTTCAAGTGAAGAGGAGGACGCGCGCGACCGTCCCGCCCGCAGATCAACTCAGCCTGAAATCAGTCAAAAATGCGCGCGCGAGTTCACGACTCACGGCCAACATCAGTGGCGAATATCCGAACCGGTTTCCTCCCGGGGGGGTTGGGGGGGGGGAGGGCCTCCTCCCTAAGGCCGTGCTCCTGGTGCGGTGTGGCTGCTGAAACGGGTCAAAAAACAGAAAAGAACTTCGGCTCCGGAGAGACAAAGGCGGCCGGGCGTATTTGCTGCCCGAATGCACCAGCACCTTAATAGGTGCTCGCTAACAGCGCTTAACTCGGCAGTCCTTGAGGGCGAACGGGATACATTCTACTGTTGTATATAACACACGAATGCACACACACACATATAAACTTTAATATATATTTCTAAATAAAGTAAATTTTCTTCATGCTCATTAAACATCATTTGTATTGAACCCACGTCAAGCTGCAAGTGGTGGGGGAGGGGTGGGGAGGAGTGGGGTGGGGGTGTAATGATTAATCGAATCGTACCGATGCTTGTGGATTCCGCGTGCGCGTGGCGGCTTGAGACCATCCGATTCAAATAATCGAATCGAGACAGATCCTTCCGATAAATAAATAACGGGCTCCCAATTCGTGTGCATCGCAAGTCACACACGCGAGTTCATGTACATTCATGTAAATTAAAAAAAAGACAAAGATCCCCCGGGAAAGCCTCGACACACTTGTGGGACAAGTGCCGTTCGCCCGCACATATATATTCATACATACACGTACTATGCCTTCATCCAGCAGTGGATTGACCACGGCTGATGATTTGAACGCTCGGACAAATACGTGAAGAAGGACCATTGCACGAAACGTCGCCTGTTATACATCCAGGCAGTGGTTATTGCGATAGGAACGTGTCGAGTCGGTGCCGCGTTAGGCCGTCCTGTGTTCATTGTTACACCACTGTCCACCCAGCGTCACCAACTATTTAGCTAATTTTGTTTACCAGGCGTGGCCCACCGAGGCGTGCAGCTCTTTTTTCAAAAGCGACCCGGCCACAAACGATAGCTCAACGGAGTGGAGACATCTTTGGCAGCCGACTAATCTAAACGCGCGACGTTGACTCTAAATGTAGAAGGGGAAAAACCGTAGGCCCCGGAGAAAAATCCACGCGACCACGGGGAGAGAGAGAGAGAGGCACGCAAACTCCAAATATACAGCAGCAGCAGGCATCGTCAGGGTCGGGGTCGAACCCACGACCTCCTGCGTACAAGGCGAGGTAGTTAACATTTCCTAGCCACCGTGATGATGATGAGAGAGAGAGGCACGCAAACTCCAAATATACAGCAGCAGCAGGCATCGTCAGGGTCGGGATCGAACCCACGACCTCCTGCGCACAAGGCGAGGTAGTTAACATCTCCTAGCCACCGTGGCACCCAGTAAGGCAGTATTTCACCTCCCATGGGAAGGAAGCGGACTCACCTCGGAGAAAACCCACATACGTACAGCGCGAAATAAGCTCCACATCATACACAAAAGCAAAACATACACAACAGGTCGGAAACAAGAAAATCAATCCGTCTCTCCCCCAATTTCAAAAATCGACCCCCAGTGAATTTTAGTTTTGAGTCAGCAGCGAGGGGTCCTGCCGTCCAGCGCGCCCTCTAGCGGATCAGCCGACAGTGGCAACAAATCGTCATCGTCGTCGTCGTGATCTGTGGGGGGCAGATAGTGACCACGGACTAAGCTAGTGCGGGGCCTATAGCATATTGATGTTAATAGCATATTGATGTTATAAAGGGGCCCTAAATAAAAAAAAAACACTTTAATATTAAAACACTAATTTTGTAACTTGCATAGTAAAGTAATTGTATATTTTTTGATTTGCTATACAGCCAGATAATACGACAAAATCGCGAACCTTAAACACCCAGTCGTTCGTAAAAGTTGAAGGCGGTATAGTACTATAGTAATAGAGCAAGTGCAGAATTGATAGCTTGAAAGCATTTAGCGCGAGGCCCTTGAAAGTGCGGGCCCCTTGAAAGTGGGGAGCCCTTGAAAGAGGGGGGCCCTTGAAAGTGGGGGGCCCTTGAAAGTGCGGGGCCCTTGAAAGTGCGGGGCCCTTGAAAGTGCGGGGGCCCTTGAAAGTGCGAGGCCCTTGAAAGTGCGAGGCCCTTGAAAGTGGGGGGCCCTTGAGAGCGCGGGGCCCTTGAAAGCGCGGGGCCCTTGAGAGCGGGGGGCCCTTGAAAGCGGGGGGCCTTTGAAAGTGCGGGGCCCTTGAAAGTGCGGGGCCCTTGAAAGTGCGGGGCCCTTGAAAGTGCGGGGCCCTTGAAAGTGGGGGGCCCTTGAGAGCGCGGGGCCCTTGAAAGCGCGGGGCCCTTGAGAGCGGGTGGCCCTTGAAAGCGGGGGGCCCTTGAAAGTGCGGGGCCCTTGAAAGTGCGGGGCCCTTGAAAGTGCGGGGCCCTTGAAAGTGCGGGGCCCTTGAAAGTGGGGGGCCTTTGAAAGTAAACGTAGCTTCTTGTGCTACTCGGATAATTATCCGGCACTGAACGCCCTCCGTACTCCTCACTGCAACCTTCTCGTCGTTTGTACTTTCCACTCTTCCTGTCGCAGTCTCGTCGTGGCCAACGTGCTCAAGCAGTGCGCCCCCGTCTCTCCTTGCGCAAAATCTCTTTCATGGCATCGTCGTCAAGAAATTCTCCGTGACGTCTTCCTCCCTTTCCGGATCCTTACAATTTTTCCGAACAACACCACCACCACTACTTTTCATATCCCTGTTCTTGTTGTTGTTGTGGTCCATCCTACAGACGTGTCCACGTAGTGAGTGTCTGCTTCTCATCACCGCCCGCATCATCGCGGCCTCGTCATCGTCTTCTTCTGCCACGTGCGACCTTTCTCTACCTCCTCCGGTTAGCGTGGATGGCTCCGTACGGCGCGAAAGAAGTTCAACGTGCGCGCATTGTAACAATGGTCACGCATTTTGGGGTCCGGCTTCGACGCAGCAGCGTCACCGCTGTGGCAAACACTTCGTAAATTCGAGCGCCAACGGTGGCACGGGCAAGCTATTGCATGGATGCGCCTTTACCTTTACGGGGTAGGGGCGATATTGCTCCGTGTTTTCCGAGTCGAGTTATTTTGAAGCTACGTTAGAGGGTGTACACGCGCGCGTGCGTTTTAAAAAAAAATCGCCCATATTTGGATTGCGTCACATCGGCAGGCGTGGAGACCTCCTCTTTCTTTTGAAGAACCTCACGGCCTCTCTTTTTAGTTGTTTAACGTCCGCTGTGAAAGCAGGCGGCACGGTATGTAATATAGTATATATTTCAGGTTAGTACACCCGCAGTATTAACCGGGGCGGACGCGCGTTTCGAACCGCTATTTTTTTTTAATCCTCTACAGCCAAGCGGCGAACGCGCGCCACCCTCTGAGCCACGTCGCCCGTCGCTGTAACGATGTTAACGGATTGTTTATCAGCGTACTAATAAAGGCATCGACTTCTTGCCGAGTCATCCCGTCATTCGCCGTTTCACTTTTCTTTACATTCGATCAAAAGTGCAACAACCGCCGCGTCTCATTGTCGTTCGAAACGGTTGGCCACGTGGCCACCGCGTTAGCCGGAATGTAGGACGCACCTCTACCTGTAAGTTGTGTTTGCGTCTTACAATACGGTATGTGTGTGTCTGTGTGTGTGAGCGATAGTGTAGCGGTTAGCGCGCTGCGCTATGAACCCGGCGACCCGAGTTCGATTGCCGCTCACGGCCAACACCAGTGACGATTATCTTAACCGGTCCCGGGCCTCCCCTAGGTCGACTCAGCCTCAAATGAGTACCTGGTGCAGTGTGTAAACATTGCCACTAGGGAGACAAAGGCGGTCGGGCGTGGTGCTGGCCACCCACCCCCTCGTGTACCGTTACCGGCCTTCATAGGTGCTCGCTAACAGCACTTGCCCCTCTACAGTCTGTTAAGGCTACACGGGGGATCTTTGTTTATCTTTGTGTGTCTCGGGGAGCGGCAGTGTAGTGGTTAGCGCGCTGCGCTACGAACCCGGCGACCCGAGTTCGATTGCCACTCACGGCCAACACCCGGTGACGATTATCTGAACCGGTCCTGGGCCCTCCTCCAGGTTGACTCAGCCTCAAATGAGTAACCTGGTGCGGTGACAAAGGCAGCCGGGCGTGGTGTTGACCTTCATAGGTGCTCGGTAACAGCACTTGCCCCAACAGTCTGTTAAGGCTACACGGGGGGATCTTTGTCTTTGTTTGTGTCGGACCAGATTTGTATAACTTTCATAATGCCGTTTTTTTGGTTAGATCGCGTAAATATATAAATGTGTCGTTAAACCCGCCACCACCCGACACAGCCAACTAGTAAGGTTTGTCACGTAAACAGAACGTGGCCATCTTCTTGGCCAATTCGTCGCTAGTACAGCACCACCGGTGTGTTGGAGAGCCAAACCACAACATTTACAATCTGAGTGTACGACGTTTCGCCAGCAACTGGCTTCATCAGGCGACAGACAGATTTGTGGAGAAGTCGACCTGTCTGTGGATAAGTCCACCACATTTATACATTTACGTGATCTAATCTCCGAACCCACTAAAAAAAAAAAACCCATGTATTACGGATGACATTGGGCGTAAAAGCCGACCACGCGTTAAATTGTACAACTTCATTGGCACGCGAGCAGGAGTTTGGAGGGGATGGGGGGGGGGATGCATCCTACTTTCCTGTGCGTCTCATCATCCGGAGAGGTTACAAAGCCACACGCGGCTCGCCAACATCAACACTCACACCCCACGCGCGTCGCTTTGTGGAGGATTGACAATAAACACAACTTTCAGTCACGCGACAAAACATTTTTCAAACAAAATCCACCCCAAAACGCGTGGATCCTGAATCGGTGGCGGCTGCGGCGGCTCAAGGCGCACGCGGCCCGCGATCCAGCACGGCGGGAGAGAGGGCTCGGTGGATCGCGACGCAGATCTCACAAAACTCCCTGTCACGTGGACGTCTCGAGGTGGAGGTGCTATAGCCCTGGCCCGCCAGGAGACGGCGGGTACAGCGAAGTGGAGCCTAACCCCTAACCCCGCAACAGTTCCATCTGTATGGGATAGAGTGTTGCGCCCTCGCGCGCGTTGGGGGGGGGGGGGGGGGCAGGGTTTCTCCGGGTGTCCCGGTTTCCTCCCACACCCATTAAGGCACTCGTCCATTGACTCACTACGACAGGCCGGATGCTGCTCAAGTCAACCTGGTGCTGCACGGGGATAGCTGCCACTGGGGGTGCCCTAGGCTTAACTTAACAAACAAAAAATCGCGAATGCTTTGGCACAGTTCGAGCACCAGATTACACGCTACAAAACAGGCTTGACTACACAGCGACAGCGGCGGCCGCCCGACACAAGTTTTAGCGACGGTGAAACGGGCACGGCCCCGGGACGCATCGCGGCTGGGCGGAATGACGGCGGCGGCGACGAGGAAGCGTCTATTTGGGCCGAGAGTGGTCACGGAAGAGCAGCAGCACGCGCGGTGGGCACGCGCACAGGAGGAGGAGGACGTGGAGACGGAGCGACGTGACGGCGATCACGCGCGGAGGAGGAAGGAGGGAGGGAGGAGGCCTTCAGCTAGCAGCGGATAGACAATGGCTGCTGCTGCTGCTGCTGCTGATGACGATGATCTTAGTCGTAATGGCCTCGGACATCATCATCGTCGTCGGGGAGACAAAGGCGGCTGGGCAGGTGTCGCCGCTGCTCCGTTCGTGGCGATTCGTGCTGCCCAGGGTAGCGGGTGGCCTGCAACCAAAATAGCGGCGGGAATATTTTTTGATTTGTTGTTCGTTCCAATTCGGTCCAACAACAAAAACCTCTCGAATGTTTCAGGGCTACACCAAATTAAATAATCTGAAAAACTGCAACTGAAGAGAGCCGCGATGCACTGCGGCGATGGCGTCACGAGAGGCGGTCCATACGGGCGGCTCCTGGGTCAGTCGAGACCCCGCACCCCGCTGACTGCTCCTGTCGCCTGACGCCAGCCGAGCGTTTGGAGTTTCCAGTGGCAGCAGCAGCATCATCAGCAGCAGAAGCATCATCAGCAGCAGTAGCAGCAGCAGCATCATCAGCAGCAGCATCATCAGCAGCATCATCATCAGCATCATCATCATCAGCAGCAGCATCAGCAGCAGCAGCATCATCATCATCAGCAGCAGCATCATCATCATCAGCAGCAGCAGCATCATCATCAGCAGCAGAGGCATCATCAGCAGCATCATCAGCAGCAGTAGCAGCAGCAGCATCGGCAGCAGCATAAGCATCATCGCGCTGGGCACCACGGTGGCTAGATGTTAACTACCTCGCCTGGTATACAGGAGGACGTGGGAGGGTGGGGGGGAGGGTGGGGGGAGGGTGGGGGGGAAGGTGGGGGGAGGGTGGGGGGAGGGTGGGGGGTCGCGCTACGGAGTTGGTGGGCAGGGTGCTGGCACCCCGCACGCGGCCACAAGGGGGCGATACCACGCGGGTCTCACTTCACTCACCAGCCCGGCTGGGGGGGGGGTGCTGATGGGGGGGGGGTACTGATGGGGGGGGGGTGCTGATGGGGGGGGTGCTGATGGGGGGGGGGTGCTGATGGGGGGGGCTGTTGGGGGGAGCTGGTGGGGGGGGGGGCAAGGACGGTGGAACACCCGGCCATGTCGAGAAACTCTCCCAGACCAATGACCCTCAAGTATTTACCCGGGGTTATAAGACGCTCCGAGGAAGGTCTTAAGACCCACTTCTTCCCCAACGAGACCTGCCTGCGTTTGCGTGTGAACGCTGTTGTGGCAAGTGCTGTTGGCGAGCTTCCTGTGCAGGCAGCCACCGCACGCGAGGGTGGTGGGTGCTCGCTAACAGCCCTTGCCCCAACAATCTGCTCAGGCTATACGGGGGATGCTTTGTCTTGTTCTGTATAAGTCGCGCTGCGCCACGAACCTGGCCACCCGAGTTCGATTCGCGCTCACGGCACAACACCGGTGGCGGATATCTGAACCGGCCTCCCCTAGGTCGACTCAGCCTCAAATGAGTACCTGGTGCGGTGTGACTGCAAACATCGCCACTGGGGAGACAAAGGCGGCCGGGCGTGGTGTTGGCCACCCACCCCCTTCCGTGTGCCGTGCCGGCCTTCACTAGTGCTCGCTAACAGCACTTGCCCCAACAGTCTTCTGAAGGCTATACGGGGGACCTTTCCATTTGTTGTAACACAACGTTGGGGAGGGGGTGGGGTGGCGGTGGTTCCCCCGCCCCCCAACTTCCTGCGGGGGCTGCTTTATTTATTAGTTTGTAAACAGTCGCTGAGGCGCTGTGCCCCATTAAGCCGCTCAGCCCAAACACCGCGCGTGGCGAGGTCACGACCCGCGGGGCACCAGACCTACCGCGCCGCCTCCCGTGTTTGTAAATAGAGAGAGAGGAGAGAGAGGGGGGGGGGTGTCCCCCATCTCCCTCACCCCCTCATCCCCCACCTTTCAAATTATACGATCAGGTAACCGCGAGAACACCAAATACAGGGTGTTTCAACGAAACAAACCGTGAACGCTTCTGAGAAATTGCCACGTTACCACGATGAGACCACCTGGATAAGACTCCGGGCACGTGTTGACAAACGACGGCGAACACGTGGCGGGGCGGGGGGGGACTCTTTGACCTTAAGAAGCTATTGACATTACACTTGTCATCACGTTACAGTGTGTACTCTCCGGTTTTCGTTTTCATTAAAAAACAACGATAGTCCCGTATAAGTGTCAACATTTGTGTTTTTTTGAAGCACCCCTGCACAATAACGACACCCTCCCCAGGTTTTAATTAAAAAAAAAACCGGTTACCGGTTTGACCTAAACCGAGTAGCGCTTCTTCCCCACCCCTCCCCCAAGGTAACTGCTCCAGCGGAACCGCGTTTTGCCGCGTTCGTGTGTGGCAGAAGTTCGCGGTTCGACGCGTAGCGGCCGCCCTGATTAACACTGCGGTTTGTGTGCGCGCGTGTGTGGGTAGTAGTGCAGCGGTTAGTGCGGTGTGCTACGAACTGGGTTCGATTCCCGCTCACGGCCAACACCCATTTACGATTATCTGAACCGGTCCTGGGCCTCCTGTAGGTCGACTCAGCCTCAAATGAGTACCTGATGCAGTGTAGTAAACATCGGCACTCGGGAGACAGCACTTGCCCCAACAGTCTGTTAAGCCTACATGGGGGATCCTTTATCTTTGTCCTGTATTAACCGTGCAAATATACTCACGTGGACGCACAAGATCCCGTGACGTGATCCGTTGGAGTGATCCAAATTTGGCACAAATAAAAAAATACATCGAAAATCGCCCCGGCTAATCACTCGATTTGGCATCAGGCGCACGCACAGCAGCGAAGAAGGTAGGGAAAGGTTGCACGTAGTAGCAGAAGACAGCGTGATGATGCAGGCAGCGATGAGGAGGAGGCCGGCACTATGTGGACACGTGTGTAGGATGGACAACAACAAAAGTGTTGTTGTTTGTTGGAAAATTGGAAGAAACCGGAAAGAGACCTCATGGAGAATGCTCATCGGAGGTAGCAGGGGGAAGGACAACAAACCCAAACACAAAGAGCAGTGGTAAAGAAACGAGTGTGCCCATGTGGACGATTTAAAGGTGCACAGATCCAGCGGCGTCCTAGAATGGGAAGGAAGAGCGTTCCAGACGGCCGCAGAAGCGCATCCGAAAGTGTCTCGATGCGGTGACCGCCGTCTCTTCTCGATGGCCCGGCCAAAAGCCGTCGCCGCCGCTGTTGCTGCTGCGAGAATGACGAGCGGAGTTCGCCTGCCGATGGTGTTTGAATGCTCCTTGGCGGAAATCACCAACCTCCCCCCCCCCCCTCTCCGGGTGCCCTCTTTGTGAACGATACTCGTCCTGTTCTCTTGACTTCTCAACTGGCTTTTAAACAAAATTCAATACCACGTACGATGTTTTACTTTCTTAGGAATGGAGAAGGCAGCAGGGGCAGAGGTCGAAACCTCGGGAGGAGGTGGATGGACGACATCGAGAACACTGCCGGCCTTGACCTCCGCCGCCCTTGACCACCGCCGGCCTTGAGCACCGCCTCCCTTGACCACCGCCTCCCTTGACCACCGCCTCCCTTGACCACCGCCTCCCTTGACCACCGCCGGCCTCACCACACGCGCTAACCCAGTCTACGAGAGGCAGCGAGAGACGACGGGTGGTGTGCATGACGGGAGGACAGAGTCTGGTCGTGGACGTCACCAGAGGTCGTACTCGACCTGACGGCGCAAGGTGACAAAGGTGGCACACACAAAAATAAAACGAACAGAAACCCCCCAAACAAGCACCCGGCGTGCACAACCGGACCACCCGCCCATCCGGACCAGAGGTTCGACGGTTCGATTCCACCTCCGGGTGGGGCGGCAGTGAACACAACGGTGCAAAGTTGTAAATCCGTGAGATCACTACAACACCTACACACACACAGAGGGACAGAAAAAAAACGAATTTACTTCAATCCGGTCACCGATCCCGGACGTCCGGGTGCAAAAATTTATTGGTTCTGAAAATGGTCACCGGTTTGACGGTTACCGTTGAACATCCCTAGTACGTGGAGCGGTGGCACGGTGATTAGCGCACCACGCCCGCCTGTAACCGCTTCAACCTAAGTTCGATTCCCGGCGGCTGCGGCTACCGTCAGTGGCGAGTGAGATCCAAGTTGATTCTGCAGCCCCCCCCCCCAGCCTCGCCTCCCAGCCTCCACAGCAACCATACTTCACCACTGACCAGGGTGGTGAAGTATGGTCTAAATAATCCCCATGACCAACGCGCCGCTTTGGGGGAGGAGGTCTTCATCTAGCAATAGATTGATATTAAATGATTAAAAATGATTATTCATATGAATAACTCCATAATAGAGGTTTATGGGTTAGATCGCGTAAATGTAAATGTGTCGTTAACCCCGCCACCACCCGACACAGCCAATTAGTAGTAAGGTTTGTCGCGTAAACAGAACACAAACAGAACATGTAAATTCGTTACTCTCCAGCACACCGGTGTCCAGCACACCGGTGTGCTGGAGAGTAAACCCAATTGTGTAAATCTTGTGGGTTCACTCTCCAACACACCGGTGTGCTGCGCTAGTAACGAATTGGCACGTTCTGTTTATGTGACAACCCCTTACTTATTGGCTGTCGGGTGGTGGCGGGTTAACGACACATTTATATATTTACGCTATCAAACCCAACCAACTTCGATTCATGGATAATATTGGTCGCGAAAGCCTACGGCGTTAAACTGATATTGAATAACTATTGGAAGGAAATCGTTTGTGAAAACCTGTAATCGTCTTCCACGACCCATCCAATTGCCGGATGAAGGCCTCCCCCACCGATCCCATCGCTCCATCTCCGCTGGTGTGCGTCCCCCCCCCCCGGCCCAAGCTCACGCACTCAAATCTTGACTTAAAGCTTTGGTGACTGCAGGAATTCATATTCTTTGGGTCTTTCGGTAAAGTCACGCAGATCGGTTCTAAGAAAAGCGTTCGTCATCAGGAAGAAAAGAGAGGACAGCTGCTGAGGCAGACTGTTTTAATGGTTCCACTCACTTCTAAAAACAAATAAAATAACCCCCCCCCCCTCCTCTATAATAATGTATCCTGGACAAATTAGGCCTGGAATGATTTAGCCTCCCCGTTTATCATCTCCCCCCCCTCTCTCTCTCAGCCTCGTCTCTCAATTCCTCCCTCCCCTGCCTCTCTCCCCCGCCCTCACGTCTCCCCCCCCCCTCTCTCTCTTCCCTCTCTCCCTCCTCTCCAACGCTCTCCCTCCCCACCCTCTCTCCACCCTCTCTTCTGTTCCTCTCTGTCATCTCTCCACTCTCTCTCTCACTCCTTCCTCCCTCTATGTTCCTCTTTTTCACGCTCTCTCTCTCTCCACGCTCTCTCTCTCTCCTCGCTCCTCTCTCCCTCCGTCTCCGCTCGCCTCTCTACTCTCACCCCCCTCTCCATCCTCTCCATCCTCCTCGCGTCTCGCCTCCCCTACTCACACGTCCCAAATCCCCTCTCCTCCCTCCCTCCCACTGTCCACTCGCGTCTCCCCCCCCCCAACACATTACCCCGCCCCCCGCCACCCCTCCCCCCTCTTCCTCCGGTGCGGTTCCCCGTGGCTCATATCGGCGGCGCAGCGCTGATGCACGCAGGAGCCGCAGCAGCAGCAGGAGGAGCCGCAGCAGCAGCAGGAGGAGCCGCAGCAGCAGGAGGAGCCGCAGCAGCAGCAGCAGCAGGAGGAGCAGCAGCAGCAGCAGGAGCAGCAGCAGCAGCAGGAGCCGCAGCAGCAGCAGCAGGAGGAGCAGCAGCAGCAGGAGGAGCAGGAGCAGCAGCAGGAGCCGCAGCAGCAGCAGGAGCCGCAGCAGCAGCAGCAGGAGGAGCAGCAGCAGCAGGAGGAGGCCGTTGCGACCTGCGCAGGTAGCGCTGGGGCCACGCGAACCCCCGGCGGCGGCGGGGGGGGGGGAGACCCCCGGACTCGGACCCCCCCCCCCCCCAGCGGCGGCGGGTTCTAAGCCCAGGCTTCGGGCAGGATACATCTCTGTTGTCTGTGCCTGTGTGAGTGTGTGTGTGAGTCTGTGTGTGTGTGTCTGTGTGAGTGTGTGTGTCTGTGTGTGTCTGGGTGAGCGTGTGTGTCTGTGTGTGTCTGGGTGAGTGTGTGTGAGTCTGTGTGTGTGTGTCTGTGTGAGTGTGTGTCTGTGTGTGTCTGGGTGAGTGTGTGTGTGTGTCTGTGTGTGTCTGGGTGAGTGTGTGTGTGTCTGTGTGAGTGTGTGTGTCTGTGTGTGTCTGGGTGAGTGTGTGGGTCTGTGTGTGTCTGGGTGAGTGTGTGTGTCTGGGTGAGTGTGTGAGTCTGTGTGTGTCTGTGTGAGTCTGTGTGTGAGTCTGTGTGTGTCTGGGTGAGTGTGTGTGAGTCTGTGTGTGTCTGTTGAGTGTGTGGGTCTGGGTGAGTGTGTGAGTCTGTGTGTGTGTGGGTGAGTGTGTGTGAGTCTGTGTGTCTGGGTGAGTGTGTGTGAGTCTGTGTGTATCTGTGTGAGTGTGTGTGTCTGTGTGTGTGAGTGTGTGTGTCTGTGTGTGTCTGTGTGAGTGTGTGTGAGTCTGTGTGTGTCTGTGTGAGTGTGTGAGTCTGTGTGTGTCTGGGTGAGTGTGTGTGTCTGTGTGTGTCTGTGTGAGTGGGTGTGAGTCTGTGTGTGTCTGGGTGAGTGTGTGTGAGTCTGTGTGTGTCTGGGTGAGTGTGTGTGAGTCTATGTGTGTCTGTGTGAGTGTGTGCGTCTGTGTGTGTCTGGGTGAGTGTGTGGGTCTGTGTGTGTCTGGGTGAGTGTGTGGGTCTGTGTGTGTCTGGGTGAGTGTGTGTGAGTCTGTGTGTGTCTATGTGAGTTGTGTGTGAGTCTGTGTGTGTTTGTGTGAGTGTGTGTGTCTGTGTGTGTGTGTCTGTGTGAGTGTGTGTATGTGTGTGTCATGTGTGAGTCTGTGCTCCTACAGTCTGTTAAGGCTATATTATAGAGTGATCTTTGTCTTCATATGGCTCTAGCTTTGTAAATAGTATATGTTGTGGCTGCGTGTGATTGTGTGTCTTTGCGTGTGACATAGACACACAAACACATAGGGGTACAGAGGTATACGTAGGGACACAGAGACACATGTAGGGTAACACGCGTGCACACACACAGGCACATAGAGACATCGACACACATAGAGACAAAAACAGTCATACATAGATACACACATTCAGAGAGGCACACACAGATGCATAAACACACACACAGGCACGCAAATACATACACGCGTAGCGGTATAGACTCGGTTAAACTCAGCAACACACATAGACAAATATCTCGTATTTATCCTAAACAGACTGTAGGGGCAAGTGCTGTTAGCGAGCACCTATGAAGGCCGGCACGGCACGCGAGGGGGTGGATGGCCAACACCACGCCCGGCCGCCTTTGTCTCCCCAGTGGCGATGTTTACACACCGCACCAGGTACTCATTTGAGTCACACATAGACACACACAGATAGACACACAGACACTCACACAGACACACACACATAGACACACACACGCATAGACACACACACACATAGACACACACACACAGACACACACACACACACATAGACACACAGACAGATACACACAGACACTCAACACATAGACACACACATAGACACACATACACACACATAGACACTCAACACATACGCAAAGACTGGGTGCATAGACGCGCAGACATGCATTTGGCAGGTCACATGAAATCACGCGCATGCACGCCGCACACACACACACACGTGGGACACGATAATTATATCGCACTATATATAACACGTGAATAGGTAAATTAAACAAACACGGATACGGGTGTCATTATTCATAATCGCCGCAAACGAGACGGCGAATAACGCAGCGAGCGCGCGCGGCTGTCCGTTCGCGCGGTGCATGCGTTGTGGCAAGTGCAGGCGCGTGTGAGTGTGTGTCGTGAGTGTACGTGAGTGTGTGAGAGTGTGTGTGTGTGAGAGGGTGTGCGAGTGTGTGCGTGAGTGTGCCGTGTGTGAGTGTGTGTGAGTGTGTGTGAGTGTGCGTGCGTGTGAGTGTACGTGAGTGTGTGTGAGTGTGTGCGTGAGTGTGTGCGTGTGAGTGTACGTGTGTGTGTGTGTGAGAGTGTGTGCGAGTGTGCCGTGTGTGCCGTGTGTGTGTGTGAGTGTGCGTGCGTGTGTGAGTGTGTGTGTGAGTGTGTGCGTGTGAGTATACGTGAGTGTGTGAGTGTACGTGAGTGTGTGTGAGTGTACGTGTGTGTGAGTGTGTGCGTGTGTGTGTGAGTGTGTGCGTGTGAGTGTACGTGAGTGTGTGTGAGTGTACGTGTGTGTGAGTGTGTGTGCGTGTGTGTGTGTCTGTGTGTGTATGGGGAGCGGTAGTGTCGTGGTTAGCGCGCTGCGCTACGAACCCGCCGCTCACGGCCAACACCCAGTGATGGATTTTCTGAACCGGTCCTGGGCCTCCCCTAGGTCGACTCAGCCTCAAATGAGTAGCTGGTGCGGTGTGTAAACATCGCCACTGGGGAGACAAAGGCGGCCGGGCGTGGTGTTGGCCACCCACCCCCTCGTGTGCAGTGCCGACCTTCATAGGTGCTCTCTAACAGCACTTGCTCCTACAGTCTGTTACAGGCTACACGGGGGATCTTTGGCGTCTGTTCTATGGCCGTGTGTGCATCGTGTGTCAATTATGTACACACGAGGCTCACACGTGTGTACCGGGTGTACACAATTATGTACACCCGGTAGCGCCTTAATAGGTGCTCGCTAACAGCGCTTGTCTAAAATAGTCTGTTGAAGGGGATCTTCGTCGCTGTGTCTCTGTGTCTGCGTGTCTGTATGTTTGTGTCAATATATCTGTGCAGTGTGGTATCTGTGTGTGCCATGAGTGTGTTTAGGTACAGTACGTGTGTGTGTGTCTGTGTGTGCGTGTATAAGATATATGCGCGCGCGCGTGTACGTCGCAAACGGCACTTGCCCCATAAGAGTCCCGTTAAGGCTATACGGGGGATCTTTGTGTGTGTGTCTGTGTGTGAGTGTCGTCGGTGAAGTGTCGTCTGTGTGTGAGTGTCTGTGTGTGTTTGCGTCTGATTGTGTCTGTCTGTGTGTGTCTGTGTGTGTGTCTGTCTTGTGTCTGTGTGTGTCTGTGTGTGTCTGCGTCTGATTGTGTCTGTCTGTGTGTGTGTGTCTGTGTGTGTGTCTGTCTGTGTGTGTCTGTGTGTGTCTGTCTGTGTCTGATTGTGTGTTTGTCTTGTGTCTGTGTGTGTGTCTGTGTGTCTGTGTGTGTGTGGGGAGCGGTGGTGTAGCGGTTAGCGCTACGCTGCGCTACGAACCCGGCGACCAGGGTTCGATTCCCGCTCACGGCCAACACCCAGTGATGGATTTTCTGAACCGGTCCTGGGACTCCCCTAGGTCGACTCAGCCTCAAATGAGTACCTGGTGCGGTGTATAAACATCGCCACTGGGGAGACAAAGGCGGCCGGGTGTGGTGCTGGCCACCCACCCCCTCGTGTACCGTGCCGGCCTTCATAGGTGCTCGCTAACAGCACTTGCCCCTACAGTCTGTTACAGGCTACACGGGGGATCTTTGTCTTTGTGTAACACTTGCAATTTGACACGCATCTGTTTGATATACACTGGCGTGTGGGTTTGCATAATAGTAAATGTTTATGCAATTATTAATTTTGAATTGAACTTCGCGTGTGTTTAAACACGTGCCTGCGTGTATGCGTGTGTTAGATTGTCCGTGTGTAACATGTGTCTGTGTGCGGGTATGCGTGTGGGTGTGACTCGTGCCTTGTGTATGTTGTTAGGGACGTGTGTGTTGTGTAAAGAGCTTCCCGGCTCATCGGATTTCTCCAGGATATATCAAGATCTTGATTCTGTGCGTTGCACGCGTGTGTCTTATATACGTGTGTGTATGTATCTGTATGCATATTCGTGTATATATCTCTGTAAGTATCTGTGTGTGTATGAATCTGCGTGTATGCTTCTCTGTCTATGCATCTGTGTGTATGTATCGGTATGCATCTCTGCGTATGTATATCTGCATGTATCGCTGCACAGATGTGTGTATGTATCTGTGTGTATCTGTGTATGTATCTGTGTATATATCTGTGTGTATGTATCTGTGTGTATGTATCTGTGTATGTATGTATGTATCTGTGTGTGTATGTATCTCTGTGTGTATGCATCTCTGTGTGTGTCTGCGTGTGTACGTATCTGTGTATGTATCTCTGTGTGTATCTGTGTGCTGTATGTATCTCTGTGTGTGTATCTCTGTGTGTGTATCTCTGTGTGTATCTCTGTGTGTGCTGTATGTATCTCTGTGTGTGCTGTATGTATCTCTATGTGTATGTATCTCTGTGTGTATGTATCTTTGTGTATGTATCTCTGTGTGTGTATGTATCTGTGTATGTATCTCTCTGTGTGTGTGCTGTATGTATCTCTGTGTGTATCTGTGTGTATGTATGTACCTGTGTATGTATGTACCTGTGTATGTATCTCTCTGTGTGTATCTGTGTATGTATATGTGTATGTATGTATCTCTGTGTGTGTATCTGTGTATGTATATGTGTGTATGTATCTCTGTGTGTGTATGTATCTCTCTCTGTGTATGTACCTGTGTATGTATGTATCTCTGTGTGTGTATCTGTGTATGTATATGTGTATGTATCTCTGTGTGTATGTACCTGTATGTGTGTGTATGTATCTGTGTATGTATATGTGTGTATGTATCTGTATATGTGTGTATGTATCTCTGTGTGTATCTGTATGTATATGTGTGTATGTATCTCTGTGTGTATCTGTGTATGTATCTCTGTGTGTATGTATATGTGTGTATGTATCTCTGTGTGTATCTGTGTATGTACATGTGTGTGTATGTATCTCTGTGTATCTGTGTGTATGTATCTGTGTATGTATATGTGTGCATGTATCTCTGTGTGTATCTGTATGTGTGCGTATGTATCTCTGTGTGTATGTATATGTGTGTGTATGTATCTCTGTATGTATCTGTGTATGTATATATGTGTGTGTATGTATCTGTGTATGTATGTGTGTGTATGTATCTCTGTGTGTATGTATAAGTGTGTGTATGTATGTGTGTATCTGTGTGTATGTATCTGTGTATGTATCTGTGTGTGTATCTGTGTGTATGTATCTCTGTGTGTATGTATAAGTGTGTGTATGTATCTCTGTGTGTATCTGTGTATGTATCTGTGTATGTATCTGTGTATGTATATATATGTGTGTATGTATCTGTGTATTGTGTATGTATCTCTGTGTGTATGTATATGTGTGTGTATGTGTGTATGTATCTGTGTATGTATCTGTGTATGTATCTGTGTATGTATGTGTGTATGTATCTCTGTGTGTGTATGTATATGTGTGTGTATGTGTGTATGTATATGTGTGTGTATGTATCTGTGTATGTGTGTATGTATATGTGTATGTATGTATCTCTGTGCTGAATGAATGATGGAGGCCGCGCTCTATGCGGCGCTGCCGTTTGCATGCGGCGCGCGTGCGTTCGCGGCAGGTGCACGCGCACGCGAGGTGGGGGCCGGGGGAGAGGGGAGGGGCGCGGGGGAGGAGGAGAGGGGAGGGGCGCGGGGGAGGAGGAGAGGGGGGGTGTTTGTAGTCAGACAGGGAGAGACATGGAGATACACAGAGAGGGATTACAGCCGTACAGATAGACAGACGGGACAGAGGCGAGTAGACACGGGCTGTTTGCGAGCACCTATTAAGCCCGCGAGGGACGGATTCTTAATGCCACTCGCCACCGTGGCCAGGATTCGAACTCAGTGTATCCCCGAATCAATGTATCACCGCTCTGACCCACACACAGCGAGATACACAGACATACGAAGACCCCTTAACAGGCTGTAAGTGCTGTTAGCGAGCACCTATGAAGGCCGGAACGGTACACGAGGGGGTGGGTGGCCAGCACCACGCCCGACCGCCTTTGTCTCCCTAGTGGCAATGTTACACACCGCGCCAGGTACTCATTTGAGGCTGAGTCGACCTAGGGGAGGCCCGGGACCGGTTTAAATCATCGTCACTGATGTTGGCCGTGAGCGGGAATCGAACTCGTGCCGCCAGGTTCATAGCGCAGCGCGCTAAGCGCTACACCACCGATCCCCATTCCTATATAGACATACACACACACAGACTCACACAGACTCACACACAGACACACACACAAGACACACACACGGACACACACACAGACCCACACACAAAACACACACACACGGATACACACACGGACACACACACACAGACACACACACAAAACACACACACACGGACACACATACGGACACACACACAGACACACACACGGACACACACACGGACACAAGACACACACACGGACACACAGACACACACACAGACACACACACGGACACACACACGGACACACACACAGACCCACACACAAAACACACACACACGGATACACACACGGACACACACACACAGACACACACACAAAACACACACACACGGACACACACACAGACACACACACGGACACACACACGGACACAAGACACACACACAGACACACACACGGACACACACACAGACACACACACACAGACACACACACACAGACACACACACAGACACACACACACAGACACACACACGGACACACACACAGACACACACACACAGACACACACACAGACACACACACACAGACACACACACGGACACGCACACAGACACACACACACAGACACACACACAGACACACACACACAGACACACACACAGACACACACACAGACACACACACGCGAACACACCAAGCGTCATGTGGATCTTCTGCATCACCGATCAGACGCCTCACCAACTCAAACCGCTCAGGTAGCGACGCGCGCTCCTAAACCCGGGACCCCCGCCCCGCGGCCCCCTTGCGCCGTCCCTCGCATCCCCAGGAGCCGCGAGACCCCCACGAGCGAGGGGATACCCCCGGGAAGCGTCAGAGGAACCCAGGGCTCCTCCGGCAGGAGTCCCCGTTCGTCGCCAAGGGGGCCCCGGAGAGAGGGGCTGGGGTGGGTCGGGGGTGGTGGTGGGGGCGGAGAGGTTGCCACAACGCGGTCACCCCCGGTACCCCGATGGGCGAATAAACTGGAACCGAGGGGGTCCGGACCCCGACGGGGCCCGAAGACGCCCCGGAGTTGGGAGGCTGCAGGTTCGAGCCCGAGGCGCGGGGTGGAGGCGAGGGGGGGAGGCGCGGTGCTGGCGGGCGGCCCGGAGGGAGCGCGCCCCGCGGTGGGAGGGATGGAGGGCGCGGGCAGCTCTGGACGGGGCAGCGGGGGCAGCGGGGGCAGCGGGGGCAGCATGGGGGACGGGGAGGAGAAGGCGCCGCGGGGCTTCGCGCGGAAGGGCGCGCTCAAGCAGAAGAACGTCTCGGAGGTGAAGGATCACCAGTTCGTGCCGAGATTCTTCAAGCAGCCCACCTTCTGCAGCCACTGCACCGACTTCATCTGGTGAGGATCTCCCCACCACCACCCCCCCCCAAGACCCGCCCCTTAGCCCCGCCCCCTCTCCCTTACGTCACAGCTCGCCCCGCCCCCTCGCCCCCCCCCCCTCACGTCACAGCCCCCCACCCTCCCCCGCCGCCCCCACAGAGACAGAGAGATTCCCCGTGTCGTCTCCATGCAGGCCTATCGAGGCGATGGGGGGTTGGGGTGAGGCCAACAACCACGCCCGCCCGGCCGCCTTTGTATCCCCCCCCATCACCTCCCACAGCCCCCCCCCCCGCCTCACATCACCTTCCTTCACCCCCTCCCCCATCACCCCCCACAAGCCCCTCCCACATCATCCCCCGCAACTCCTCCTCCCCATCATCCCCTAAAATCACCCCCCCCTCATCACATCCAACCCCCCCCCCGTTCCAACCAACCCACACAAGCCTCCCCCACCCCTCCATCACCCCCCCACCACCACGCAGCCCCCGCGCCCCCCACCCTCATCCCGCAAAACGCCCACGCGCTCCCCCACGCAGGCACCCCCCCCCCCCCTCCATCACCCTCCATCACCCCCCCCCCCCCAACACCGCTCCCCGCGCGTGTCTCTGTGTCTGTGTGTACGTGTCTGCCTGTGCGCGCGTCTCTGTGCGTGCACGCGCATGTCCGTGTGTGATTGTGTGTCTGCGTGACTGTCCGTGTCTGTGTGTGCGTGCTTGTCTGTGCGTGTCCTTGCGTGTCCATGCGTGCGTCTGTCTCTCTGTGTGTGTGTGATTGTTCACGTGTCTGTCTGTTCTTGTCTGTCTGTGCGCGTTTGCTCGCTGCTCTCTGCTCGTGCGAGCTATCGATCTCCATTGCCCGTCGATATATCCGTCTGTGTATCCGCCTGTGTCTGTCGGTCGGTCTGTGTGTGTGTCTATCTCTGTGCCCGTCTGTCTGCCGATCTGTCTTTGTATCTCTGTGTCCGTCGGTCGGTCTGCTCGCATATCTGGTCACGTTTCCTGCGTCGCCTTGCTGTGATGTCCTTGGGGTGGTGGTAATGGAACCACCAACTTAATCAGGGCATCTAACGTGAACCATAACCACTAGCGCTGACCCCAACACCTCACACTAACCATAACCACTAGCCCTAACCCAACACCTCACACTAACCATAACCACTAGCACTGACCCCACACCTCACACTAACCATAACCACTAGCCCTAACCCAACACCTCACACTAACCATAACCACTAGCACTGACCTTAACCCCTCACACTAACCATAACCACTAGCCCTAACCCAACACCTCACACTAACCATAACCACTAGCACTCACCCCACACCTCACACTAACCATAACCACTAGCACTGACCTTAACCCCTCACACTAACCATAACCACTAGCACTGACCCCTCACACTAACCATAACCACTAGCACTGACCCACACCTCACACTAACCATAACCACTAGCACTGACCCCTCACACTAACCATAACCACTAGCCCTGACCCACACTTCACACTAACCATAACCACTAGTACTGACCCCTCACACTAACCATAACCACTAGCCCTGACCCCAACCCCTCACACTAACCATAACCACTAGCACTGACCCCACACCTCACACTAACCATAACCACTAGCCCTGACCCAACACCTCACACTAACCATAACCACTAGCACTGACCCCAACACCTCACACTAACCATAACCACTAGCACTGACCCCACACCTCACACTAACCATAACCACTAGCCCTAACCCCACACCTCACACTAACCATAACCACTAGCACTGACCCCAACCCCTCACACTAACCATAACCACTAGCACTGACCCCACACCTCACACTAACCATAACCACTAGTACTGACCCCTCACACTAACCATAACCACTAGCACTGACCCCTCACACTAACCATAACCACTAGCACTGACCCCAACCCCTCACACTAACCATAACCACTAGCACTGACCCCAACACCTCACACTAACCATAACCACTAGCACTGACCCCTCACACTAACCATAACCACTAGCACTGACCCCTCACACTAACCATAACCACTAGTACTGACCCTAACACCTCACACTAACCATAACCACTAGCCCTGACCCCACACCTCACACTAACCATAACCACTAGCCCTGACCCCAACACCTCACACTAACCATAACCACTAGCACTGACCCCTCACACTAACCATAACCACTAGCACTGACCCCAACCCCTCACACTAACCATAACCACTAGCCCTGACCCCACACCTCACACTAACCATAACCACTAGCACTGACCCCACCCCTCACACTAACCATAACCACTAGCACTGACCCTGACCCCAACATTAACCATAACCACTAGCACTGACCCCAACTCCCCACACTAACCATAACCACTAGCACTGACCCCTCACACTAACCATAATCACTAGCACTGACCCCAACACCTCACACTAACTATAACCACTAGCCCTAACCCCACACCTCACACTAACCATAACCACTAGCACTGACCCCAACACCTCACACTAACCATAACCACTAGCACTGACCCCTCACACTAACCATAATCACTAGCACTGACCCCAACACCTCACACTAACCATAACCACTAGCACTGACCCTGACCCCAACATTAACCATAACCACTAGCACTGACCCCAACTCCCCACACTAACCATAACCACTAGCACTGACCCCTCACACTAACCATAATCACTAGCACTGACCCCAACACCTCACACTAACTATAACCACTAGCACTGACCCCAACCCCTCACACTAACCATAACCACTAGCACTGACCCCACACCTCACACTAACCATAACCACTAGCACTGACCCCAACACCTCACACTAACCATAACCACTAGCCCTAACCCCACACCTCACACTAACCATAACCACTAGCACTGACCCCAACACCTCACACTAACCATAACCACTAGCACTGACCCCACACCTCACACTAACCATAACCACTAGCCCTAACCCCACACCTCACACTAACCATAACCACTAGCACTGACCCCAACCTCACACTAACCATAACCACTAGCCCTAACCCCAACACGTCACACTAACCATAACCACTAGCGCTGACCCCAACACTAACGCCGACCCTGGTACTAACCCTAACGCTCACCCTAACGCTGACTCCAACGCTGACCCTAAACCACCTCCCCACAACTGAACCGAACGGGAACCCCGACCCTTTGCGTGAACGCTGTCCCCTAGCGCCAAAACCGCCAGCCCTCACACGGCACGACAATCCCAGCACGAACCTCTCACCCGATAACCCCATGAACACGACGATGACCATAATCCCTCAAGCTCACTCTAACCTTGACCTCCACTCCCCATCACCCCCCCCCTCCGCATCCCCCGGCTCTCCACCCCCTCGCGTCTTCTCCATTAGACTAATGGCCGTAATGATTCCTCGCCCAACACGTTTTCCTCCCACGTCTTAATTAATTGCTTTTGACCCCGTGACCTTTTCATCTTGGAAAAGGTTGCGAGAGAAGAAAGGAGGAGGAGGAAGGGCAGGAGGGATGAGGAGGGAGTAGGAGGGGAGGGGGTGGGAGCTGGTGGTGGTGGGGGAAGGACGCGATCACGTGCCGGATCTCTCAATGCGTCAAGATAAAGGCGCAGCCCTGGAATTTCCTTGGCTGACGCCACTGCTGGCGGAAGCCCCAGCCCCTCCCAACTAATCGGGGGCACTAGAGAGCCTCTCTGTCTCCACAGAGCAGGAGTCGGCAACCCGCGGCTGCTTCGTGACCCGTTATTTATCAAGGAGCCGTTCCCGTATTCACCACAATGCATTGCGGCACTTAAAACGTTGAGGTCTTTTGTTGTTGTTGTTGTTTAACGAAATACGGCAACAAACAAAAATTGCCTCTTTGTAAAAATGTTGACTTAAAAACTTTCGTGGCCTGCAGCAAATCATATTCTTTGTTTATTTTTTATTTTTATTTTTATTCACTTTCTTTTATTATTATGATTATTTTTCAAGCATCGTGACTTTATCGAAAGAACCAACGACGATGCCTCTTTGTTGTTGCGCTTCTACGCCGCCACGCTGCCACCCTTGCCCATCTCGGAAGAGGTGGGAGTACCCACACTGGACCCCACCACCACCACCACACACGCGCGACCTACCGATCGAATTAACTGTGGCGGGTCGGTGCACAGAGAGGGGTGTGTGTGGGGGGGGGGGGGACGCAGGGGGAGAAGAAACTCGACCCCCTCCCCCCCCCCCCCCCCATTATTTCACACTGCCGCGCCGGGAGAGAGGCATTCGAAGCGCTGACCTCTGCGTGGCAAGGCCGCTTGACCTTTAGGCCGCTGCTGAGGCGGAGGAGGCCGCGGTGGGGGCCCGAGCGACTGAGCGCTCCGTGAGCGGTGTCCGACTGACCGTCCCCTTTTATCCCTCTGTCTCTCCTCCGTGCGTCCCGGCCGCGTGCGCAGGGGCGTGGGGAAGCAAGGCTACCAGTGCAAAGGTGAGCGAGCACGCCGCGTTGTGCGCGCGCGCGCGCGCGTGCGTCACTCTGTGCGCGTGGGTGGGCACGGGGAGCGGTGGCGCACCGGTTAGCGCGCTACGCTGCGCTACGAAACCCGACGGCCCGAGTTCGATTCCCGCGCGCGGCCGACGCCCAGTGACGGCTGTCTGACCAGTTTCTAGGCCTCCCCTGGGTCGACTCGGCCTCAAATGAGTAGCTGGTGCGGTGTGTAAACATCGCCACTGGGGGAGACAAAGGCGGCCGGGCGTGCAGTTGTCCACCCACCCCGTCGTGTGCTGTTCCGGATTTCATTGGTGCTCGCTAACAGCACTTGTCCTTACAGTCTGTTAATGCTACACGGGGGATCTTTTTTTGTGTGTGTGTCTCACTGTTCGATACTTCACGTGGCCTTGAAGTGCACTTAGCCTGGCACAAGCGCCGTGGTGACGCCGCCGCCACTTAGTGGCGAATGGCGGTCGTTTTTGATGCTGTGTGTGTCAATGTAGGTGCTCGCTAACAGCACTTGCCCCAACAGTCTGTTACAGGCTATATGGGGGATCTCTGCCTTTGTGTGTGTTCCATTCCCGCTCACAGTCAGCACCAGCGACAATTATCTGAACCGGTCTTGGGCCTCCCCTAGGTCGACTCAGCCACAAATGAATACCTGGTGCGATGTGTGAGTATCGCCACTGGGGAGACAAAGGCGGCCGGGCGTGGTGCTGGCCACCCACCCCCTCGTGTGCCGTTCCGGCCTTCGTAGATGCTCGCTGACAGCACTTGCCCCAACAGCCTGTGAAGGCTACAGGGGATACCTTTGTATTTGTTGTTTACGTACAGGGATTTCTTTGTCAGGCCTGGACAGCTCCCAGCTGAAATAAAGCCCCGTGTGGTGTTTGTGTGCATACGGCAGTCCGAGATCCATACAGAATACACGCGGTCATTAACAAAGACACAGATCCCCAGGGTAGCGTTAACAGACCGTTAGGGCAAGTGCTGTTAGTTGCGCACCTATGAAGGCCGAACACGGCACACGAGGGGGTGGGTGGCCAGCACCACGCCCGGCCGCCTTTGTCTCCCTCGTGACGATGTTGACACACACCGCACCAGGTACTCATTTCGAGGCTGAGTCGACCTAGGGGATGCCCCGTACCGCTTCGGACTAATCGTCACGGGACGTTGTCCGTCAGCCGGGAATCGGACTCGGGTCGCCGGGTTTGGCAGCGCGGAGCGCTAACCGCTGCGCCACCGCTCCCCCGGCAATCTCCAACACACACACACACACACGTGGGCTCTAAAGAGATAACGAATCTGGATGGGCTGTCAAGTGGTTAAATAAAGGAGGTTAATGAGGCACAGTGTGAGTTTGTGTGTGTGTAGCCCGGGAACCGTGGTGCAGCGGTTAGCGCTACGCTGCGCTACGAACCCGGCGATTCCCGCTCACGGCACAACACCCGGTGGCGATCGTCTGAACCGGTCCTGGGCCTCCCCCTAGGTCGGTTCAGCCTCCAATGAGTACCGCGGTGCTGCACGTAAACATCGCCACCGGGGGAGACAAAGGCGGCCGGGCGTGGTGCTGGCCACCCACCCCCCCACCCCCCCCACTCGTGTGCCGTGTTCGGCCTTCATAGGTGCCGCTCGCTAACAGCACTTGCCCCAAGGGTCTGCTTACGCTACGCGGGAGGGGATCTTTGTCTTTGTAGCCCAGGAACGTTTTTTTTTATGAATTCCGCACAATTGCCGCTGACACGAGGACGGGGCGCGATGAGTCACCGCGCCATCTCATTCATCCCACCCCAACCTGGACACACAAAGAGAAAGCGCCACCAAATATAGCCTCACAGGCCGGTGTGGGGGCAAGTGCTGTTGGCGAGCACCTATTAGGGTCAGCACGGCGCATCCAGGTGCAGTGTGGTTCAGGGCCGTGGGCGGCCCGGCCGCCTTTGTCTCCCCCCAACGCAAATGTTTGCACGCCGCGGAGGCGGGAGGGGGGTTACTCGATAAAGGCTTCGTCCACCTGTCGGGTAGGTCCAGGATCGGTTGAAATATTCGCTACATTGAGACACAACAACAACAACACCACTAACGTGGCCGTGGCGTCACCACGGAACTTGTGCCAGGCTAGGTGCACCTTGAGGCCGCGTGAAGTGTCGAAGGCTCGCCTGCTGTGTCACACGTGTACGTTGAACTTCTTTCGCACCGCACGTAGCCCACCGTGCTCATCGGAGTGATCGAGAGATGACTGGCAGATGCGCCACATGTGCTCCCCGCTGTTGAGAGAGAGAGAGACACACACGCACACTTGTACACAGTTACAGAGTGAACAGCACTCGCAACAGCTGTATACGGCTACGAGGCCACCAGCGTGCGCGCGCGTTCACGGCTTGTGCAGAGGAGGTGGCGGTCACGCGCCTGGCTCACAAGCGGCTCGCTCCTGTCCACTGAGTGTCCCGGGGAGTTGGTGCCAAGTTCCACATTCTTATTCTTGATTCTTTCGGTAAAGTCACGTAAAAAGAGAACATTTTTTATACAAAAAATACATAAAAAGTAATACATAATAATGAATAAATGCGAAATGATAAAAGCAGAAAAAAAACCCACAATAAAAATAATAAAATTAAATTCAAAATAAAAACAATTCGAAAATAATTAAAGCAAAAAACCCCACATTCGTGTAACAGGGACCAGACCACACCCCCCCCCCTCACCACCCCCCCTCACCACCCCCCCCCACCACCACCCGCCCCTCGACGTCGAGGACAGCGCAAAGTCGGCTCAGCCAGGCGCGTCGGTCTGTCGGTCGCGACTTCCCAGCCGGGATTCTCGGAGACCGCACGGAGTTACGGTCGCCAAATCGCCAACGAGTTCCGGTTTCCTTCCCCCCCCCACGTTTCCCTTCGCGCTTCCCGTCCGGAATTGCGATGCGAGGAAGCCACCGCAGTTTGGCGCGCTTTGGTATTGAAAACTCATTTATTTGGAACGGCTTATTGTGTTTGGTTCGTTGCCTTTCCACCCGTGCGCTGTGATCGTCACGGCTGGCCACGTACGGCACGGAAGAAGTTCAACCGTACATCAGGACCACGATCTTGATTTAGACTCAGAAGCCCATGAGCTATGGAAGCTCTTTTTACAGATGGGCCGATCAGCATGCGAACATTTGCACTCCCTCCGTGTGCCTCTGTTCTGTACCACTTCTCTTAGCCACGTGCGTTACCCTTTCCATACAAATCCGTCGACTTATTTACGAGAGGGGGGAAACGTGGCCTTGCACCGAGACACGTAGACTTGCATCGAGACCGATAGACTTACATACAGGCTCATAGACTTACATAGAGGCTCATAGACTTACATACAGACTCATAAACTTACATACAGACTCATAGACTTATATACAGACTCATAGACTTACATACAGACTCATAGACTTATATACAGACTCATAGACTTACATACAGACTCATAGACTTACATACAGACTCATAGACTTACATACAGACTCATAAACTTACATACAGACTCACAGACTTATATACAGACTCATAGACTTGCATACAGACTCATAGACTTACATACAGACTCATAGACTTACATACAGGCTCATAGCCTTACATACAGGCTCATAGCCTTACATACAGACTCATAGACTTACATACAGACTCATAGACTTACATACAGACTCATAGACTAATATAGAGACTCATAGACTAACATACAGACTCATAAACTTACATACAAACTCATAGACTTATATATAGACTCATAGACTAATATAGAGACTCATAGACTAACATACAGACTCATAGACTAACATAGAGACTCATAGACTTATATACAGACTCATAGACTTACATACAGACGTATTGACTTATATAGAGATCATAGACTTATATACAGACTCATAGACTTACATAGAGACTCATAGACTTATATACAGACTTATAGACTCACATACAGACTCATAGACTTATATACAGACTCATAGACTTACAGACGTATTGACTTATAGAGATCATAGACTTGCATACAGACTCATAGACTTAGATAGAGACTCATAGACTTATATACAGACTTATAGACTCACATACAGACTCATAGACTTACATAGAGACTCATAGACTTACATAGAGACTCATAGACTTGCATACAGATTCCTATACACACTTGCATACAATTGACATGGTCCACACACTTGCATAGAGAACCATACAGACTCGGAGACGGACTCGCGCACGATTACAGAATCAGCATCTGTATTTATCCTGGAGGAATCCGATGAGCTATGAAGCTCTGTTTCACAGATGTCCAGATGTCCAAATACATGGTCCACAGACTTGCAAAGGAACCCATAGACTTACATACAGACCCGTGACAATTACACAGCCTTACAGTACGTGCGAACCCACAGATTCACATACACTTACATGAGCCTAGAGACCCATAGACTCACAGCTTGTGCAAAGCCAGAAGTCCCATTAGCGCAAGGGGCTGGTCTCTCCGATTTCCTTTCACCGTATGCACTGCTTCTCATCTGCTTCTTCTCTCTCGCCACATCCATTATCCTTACACAGAGATCCAGTGACTCGCACAGAGACCCATAGACTTACAGAGAGATACGATGGCTGACATAGAGACCCATAGACTTGCATAGAGATACAATGGCTACATAGAGACCCATAGACTTACATAGAGATACGATGGCTGACATAGAGACCCATAGACTTACATAGAGATGCAATGGCTGACATAGAGACCCATAGACTTGCATAGAGATACAATGGCTGACATAGAGACCCATAGATTTACATAGAGATACAATGGCTGACATAGAGACCCATAGACTTACATAGAGATACAATAGCTGACATAGAGACCCATAGACTTACATAGAGATCAATGGCTGACATAGAGACCCATAGACTTACATAGAGATGCAATGGCTGACATAGAGACCCATAGACTTACATAGAGATACAATGGCTGACATAGAGACCCATAGACTTGCATAGAGATCAAATGACTGACACAGAGACCCATAGACTTACATAGAGAACCAATGACTGATACAGAGACCCATCGACTTGCAGCGTCTGAGGCCAACCCCCCGTTAATTGCGTGGACACGGCTGCTCGGGCACAAGAGCGATGAACCCCGCAGGGGTGGTGCCTCTCTCGAGGATGCCCTCCCACCCCTACCCCCCCCGCTTCCATGAGAGTTCACCGCTGCCTGGCCGAGGTTGACCTCGGCCAGGCAGCGGGATCCCAGCGACGCTCTGTGAGGGGCGACGTTGGTGTCCCCACCGAGTGGCCACCACCGCCACCACCGCCACCACAATCACCACCGCCACCACAACCACCACTGCCACCACCGCCACCACAACCACCACCACCACAACCACCGCCACCACAACCACCACCGCCACCACAACCACCACTGCCACCACAACCACCACAACCGCCACAACCACCACCGCCACCACAACCACCACCGCCACCACAACCACCACAACCACCACTGCCACCACAACCACCACAACCGGCACCACCACAACCACCACAACCGCCACCACAACCACCACAACCACCACCGCCACCACAACCAGCACAACCACCACCGCCACCACAACCACCACCGCCACCACAACCACCACCGCCACCACAACCACCACCACCACAACCACCGCCACCACAACCACCACCGCCACCACAACCACCACTGCCACCACAACCACCACAACCGCCACAACCACCACCGCCACCACAACCACCACCGCCACCACAACCACCACAACCACCACTGCCACCACAACCACCACAACCGGCACCACCACAACCACCACAACCGCCACCACAACCACCACAACCACCACCGCCACCACAACCACCACAACCGCCACCACAACCACCACCGCCACCACAACCACCACCGCCACCACCGCCACCACAACCACCACCACCACCACAACCACCACCACCACCACCATAACCACCACCGCCACCACAACCACCACCACCACCACCACAACCACCACCACCGCCACCACAACCACCACCACAACCACCACAACCACCACTGCCACCACAACCACCACAACCACCACAACCGCCACAACCACCACCGCCACCACAACCGCCACCACAACCACCACAACCACCACTGCCACCACAACCACCACAACCGGCACCACCACAACCACCACAACCACCACAACCGCCACCACCGCCGTCGTCGCTCTGCGAAGGGACTCGGCAGAGCCGGGAGCCGGCACGGACTTGGCGGTGCCGGCCGGTGCTCGCGACCTCCGGAACAAAAGATCTGAACGCTCAACATTTCGTCATTAGGAGATCAACCTCCCCCTCCCCCCACTCAACCCAAACCCCCTTAACTGGCCGAGCGGAGGAGGCCGATTGCATTCCGCGACGTGGAGCGTGCCGGGCCAGCCGGCACGCTCCACGTCGCGTCGAGCCTCTGTGGGTGTGGCCTGGGCACACCTGGGCACACCTGGGCACACCTGGGCACACCTGGGCACACCTGGGCACACCTGGGCACACCTGGGCACACCTGGGCACACCTGGGCACACCTGGGCACACCTGGGCACACCTGGGCACACCTGGGCACACCTGGGCACACCTGGGCACACCTGGGCACACCTGGGCACACCTGGGCACACCTGGGCACACCTGGGCACACCTGGGCACACCTGGGCACACCTGGGCACACCTGGGCACACCTGGGCACACCTGGGCACACCTGGGCACACCTGGGCACACCTGGGCACACCTGGGCACACCTGGGCACACCTGGGCACACCTGGGCACACCTGGGCACACCTGGGCACACCTGGGCACACCTGGGCACACCTGGGCACACCTGGGCACACCTGGGCACACCTGGGCACACCTGGGCACACCTGGGCACACCTGGGCACACCTGGGCACACCTGGGCACACCTGGGCACACCTGGGCACACCTGGGCACACCTGGGCACACCTGGGCACACCTGGGCACACCTGGGCACACCTGGGCACACCTGGGCACACCTGGGCACACCTGGGCACAGCTGTTGGGGCGAGTGGCACCGAGTTAAGGGCGGCGCTGTGGAACACGAGGGTTGGCGGGCGGCCGGCCTCTTGGCTCCCGAGCAGGCGATGTTCAAACTTTAAACGGCGCATCAGGGACTCATTGGAGGCCGAGTCGACCTACGGGGGGCCCAGAGCTAACCGCAGCACCACCGCTCCCCACACACACCCACATAGACACAAAGACAAAGGTCCCCCGCATAGCCTTAACAGACTGTAGGGGCAAGTGCTGTTAGCGAGCACCTATGAAGGCTGGAATGGTACACGAGGGGGTGGGTGGCCAGCACCACGCCCGTTCGCCTTTGTCTCCCCAGTGGCGATGTTTACACACCGCACCAGGTACTCATTTGAGGCTGAGTCGAACTAGAGGAGACCCAGGACCGGTTCAGATAATCGTCACTGATGTTGGCCATGAGCGGGATCGAACCCGGGAGGCCGGGTTCGTAGCGCAGTGCGCTAACCGCTACACCACCGCTCCCCACACAAAGACACTCACACACAGACACTTACACACACAGACACACACACAGACACTCACACAGAGACACACAACAACAACAACCGCCATTCGCCACTAAGTGGCGGTGACGTCACCACGACGCTTGTGCCAGGCTATGTGCACCCTGAGGCCACGTGAAGTGTCGAACGCCCGCTGGCAGGAGGTCACGGGGCAGACCCAGGTGCCACGGGTCGACTGACTGAGATGACTGGCTGATGCACCACCTGTGCCCCCTACTGTGCCAACCTGCTGTGCTTTAGCCACCCGGCGCTCCGCTCGTTGTTCTGAGCGTCGCTCCTCCGCCCTCCGTTGTTGTTGGAGGGCGACTACCTCCAACTGCCCAGTAGCATCCTTCACGAGCCTCCTCCACAGAGGCCGATCTTGACACCGCTGGTACCAGTCATCGGCAAGTCCACTCAGCTCCACGTCCTCCTGTACCACATCACTCCATCTCTTCTCTAGCCCGTGCCGCGCCCGCTTAGCCCCCTCGATCCGGCCGAACAAAAGCTGTTTCGCCATGCGGTGGCTGGGCATGCGGGCTACATGACCCAGCCATCGCAGCCTTGCCCGCCGGAGGAGCTCACCGATGGGACCTTGCCCAGATCTTTCAAGGATTTGTGAGCTCCTCACACAATTCAGTCTGGTTAAACCCAGGATGGATCGTAGGCAGGCCAGCCTAAATGTTTCTAACCGGCGAAGATGTTCCATTAGGGGGGTCCACGTTTCGCAAGCGTAGAGAAGGGAGGGAATGACCGTGGCCGAGAAGACCTGAAGCTTAGTGCGGAGCGACAGACCAGGTAGCTTCCACACAGCGTTACGCAACCAATGAAAATATATTGCTGCTCGACTGATTCGGAGTGAGACCTCTGCTGTTAAACTGGAGCCAGTCATAAGCACACTGCCCAGGTATGGGAAACTCTCCACTCTCTCCACAACTGCCCCATCACCGATTGGGAGTTGTGGGGGTGGAGTGTCCGATGGTACAAAATACCCAGGCAGGTGCTTAGTTTTGGTGGGGCTGATGGTAAGGCCCCACCTCTTAGTGGCACGCTCCAGTCTCAGCAGCAGCGTCTCCAACTTCTCCTCTGACTGAGCAGCTATTACCAAATCATCAGCATACATAACGTGGTTGAGCAATAGGGAGCCATCCCTTGACCGCACCCGGGCATCGATCAGCCTCCCATTATATCTGTACCATATGGAGATTCCCCCGGTACAGCTATTGAAGGCTTCACGAACTACGTGGTCAAAATAGATGTTAAATAATGTGGGAGCCAGAGGACATCCCTGTCGCACCCCAAGGTGTACAGGGAATGGCTCTGACTCCCGGCCACGTAGTTTTATCCGGGCCCGCTCACCATCATGAAGGTCCTTAATGATCGTGAGCAGAGGGTCAGGTACTCCAAAAGCACGAAGAACAACCCAGAGCCCAGGCCTACTCATGGTATCATAGGCCTTGACCAGGTCAATAAAGCAGAGATGTAGGTCTTGTTGGAATTCCCTACACCTCTGCTGTAGCAGACGGACAGAAAATATGGCATCTGTGCAGGACCGCCCTTTCCTGAAACCGCATTGGGGCTTCGCAAGCCTCTCCTCAGCGTGCCTGGCAAGGCGATGCTGAATAATCCTTGCCAGGACCTTTCCCGGCACACTGAGGAGTAAGATGCCCCTGTAGTTGTTACAGTCTGTGCGGTCCCCTTTCTTAAAAAGGGGGACCATCAGGGCATCCTTCCAATCCTGCGGAACCCGTCCAGTGGTCCAGACCATTGTTATGATGTCATATAGGGCAGTCTGTGCACAAACGCCACCCTCCCTCAGCATTTTGCTTGGGAGATCATCTCTGCCTTTCCTGGTCTCAGACTCCGGATTGCCTTCAGTACTTCCTCAACAGATGACACCTCAGCCAGCCACTCACAAGGGGTGACTTCTTCCAATATTTGAGGCACCGCAGCCTCAGCAGGGTCATCCTCACTTTGTGCCACGATGTATTCCTGGCTGAAGGATTTTCCCTTCCCCAGGACCTCACAGAAATGCTCAGCAAATCTGCAAACCTGTTCCTGGGGGTCGGAGATTTGATCACCGTTTTTTCCCCTAATGATGGTAATAGGTGTGGCGCTGCAGGTTATTTTTTTGATGGAGTTAAATAGAGATTTGTGATCACGGGCCATTGAGGCAGACTCCATCTCCTCAGCAACCCGCGACCACCACCCATCCTTGCAGCGCCTCATGGCTCTCCGAACCTCCGAACGAAGGCTGCGGTAAGCCTCCTCATTCTCTGACGTGGGCTTCTGTAGCCGATGACAGTGGGCCTGTCGCTTTTTCTCAACCATCCTGAACACCTCCTCTGTCAGCCAGGGTCTCTGGGGAGGTCTGAACCGCGTACACAAAGCAGCCATTGCAGCTGCATGAGTCACAGTCCTAAACCTCGCCCATTTACCCTCGACATCAGGAGGAGTCAGGGACGATGCCAATCCCAGCCGCAAGCGATGATGAAATTCTCACTTGCAACTTTCATCAGATAACTGAGACCAGGCCACTTTAGGTTGGAATGGGGTCCTGGGTGTACACCCACCACCGGAGTGGAAGAATGGCAGGCGCATCTTACAGATGACTAGTCGATAGTCAGAGGGCAGATCAGCTCCACGGTAGGTCCTGGTGTCAAGGACATGGGCTCACATCCGCTGGTCCGTCACTATGTAGTCCAGCAGATGTTCTTGCTTGGACCCGGCATGCATCCATGATGTTGTGTGGATGCGCCGATGCCGGAACAGCGTGTTGGTAATTACAAGCCCATGGGCTGCACAAAAATCTAGCAGCCTCCTACCGTTGTTATTGAGCTGATCTGGCCCATGCCCTCCAATCACTCCAGACCAGGTGCCAGTATAATGACCAACTCGGGCATTGAAGTCACCCAACATGATGACTCTATCCCGAGGGGCCACTTTAGCCAGCACCTGTGACAGGAGGTCATAGAAGGCATCTGACTCATCGGCTTTGCCTGCATCCCTCCACGGATGTTCATCTTCGGTGGGGGCATAAGTAACCACGACCACCATTCCTCGCCTCCGGTTGATGGGAAGGCGAGCCCAAAGTAGCCTGGGGCTTACAGCTTCCCACACCTCACCGCCACGCTCCCACGCCCCCTTCATTCTTTTGTTCAAAAGAAGAGCCACACCCTGTTGTTTGGCAGTCTGCTGCCTCGAGTAAAGGACTGTCCACCCCTCATGGTGGCAGGAGCCAGAGCCGGTCCACCGGACCTCCTGAATGCCACATAGATCCAGGCGGTACCGGTCCAGCTCCCGACAGAGGAGTGGCAGCCTCTCCTCTGCTGTGAGCGTTCGAACATTCCACGTGGCTACCCGTAGTGGCTTTTTGTTGTTTCTGGAGGAGCCCCGAGGGTAGATATTCAATCTTCTGGCTCCGCCAATTGGGGTTTGGCCAGGAGACGTCATAGACGCCTGGCCCCCCGGGGCCTCCGGCACAAGCTTATTAGTTACATATTTCAGTTTAACTCGTGGTTTAGTGGTAATTAATTGAAGGTGGAGGGGTTACCAGCCCCTCGCACCCGTCCAGAGCCCCCGTTTAGCCCCTGTGGTGGACACATATGCCATGAGGGGAGGAGCCAATCAAACTTTGTCCTCCCCCCACAGCACTGTCCATGACAGAGTTGCCCGTCGGGCACCGCCAGGAGGTAGGGGGTTGTTTTGCCGGACCACACACAGACAGACACTCACACACAAACATTTACACACACAGACACACACACAGACACTCACACACAGACACTCACACACACAGACACTCACACACACAGACACTCACACAGAGACAGGGTTGTTTTGCCGGACCACACACAGACAGACACTCACACACAAACATTTACACACACAGACACACACACAGACACTCACACACAGACACTCACACACACAGACACTCACACACACAGACACTCACACAGAGACACTCACACACACACACATACACACAGACACTCACACAAACAGACACTCACACACAGACAAAGACTAAGAGACAAAGATCCCCCATATAGCCTTAACAGACTGTAGGGGCAAGTGCTGTTAGCGAGCACCTATGAAGGCCGGAACGGTACACGAGGCACAGACACACACACAGACACTCACACACAGACACTCACACACACAGACACTCACACACACAGACACTCTCACATACGGACACTTACACACACAGACACTCACATGCACAACAACGTACGGTCCCCCGTAGTTAAACGTTGCCAGATCAATACGTGGCCTAAGACCGACACATCCACATCGCAAGGGGATCTGTGGCGAGCTCGATTCCCGGGGCCACGATTCACATCCGAAGAGCGACCCTTCGATCCAAGCGCCAACCAAATGTGCAGCGAGGCGTGGCGAAGTTGTGACCATCCAACTCTCATGCCCCCCCCCCCCCCGCACGGCGTGGGGGGGGGGGGCATTCAATGCAGCACTGGATTGACGAAGGGCTGTCAAGAACAATGATAACATATGTTAAAATACGTTTGTACTTAACACGCGCAGGCGCGTCTTTATGTATATATCCATTTTTGAATGTTTTTTTTCGTTAAAATATTTTTGTGTATATATATTTGGATATATTTTTTCGCATATATATTTTTGTAGATATTTTTTTGTATATATATTTTTGGATATACATGTTTCGCCTGCCCATTGGCGGATGAACACCGCTAGGTTCCGCGCAGCGAACTTGGAAGCTTGCTGTTGCTGCTGTTGCTGCTGCTGTTGTTGAAAGTCATAAAGCAGCTACAGCTGCAGGCGAGGAGATCACAATTGAATAGTTTTTTTTTGTGTTCGACTGTTATTTCCATACAAACACAGGCGTGTTGCGGAAAAACCTCCCCGCTCACTCCGCTGCACGAGAGGGGGGGCAGGGCCCCATCCCCCGGTTACCACCCCCCTCGATCATGACACCGTTGCTGTGTATGAGAGCCGTCGGCCAATTCCGCTCCATCTCTTCTCGAGCCCCGGCCAAGCAGAAGCTGCTTGCGTGTGTCACGCGCAGCGAGGTCAGCGATACGCCGCTGTCTGCGAACCCGGCCGGCCCCAAGTTCGATTCCCGCTCACGGCCAACACCGCTGGCGGTTATCTGAACCGGTCCTGAGCGTCCCCTAGGGTCGACGCAGCGTTGTGTAAACACGGCCACTGGGGGAAGACAAAGGAGGCCGGGCGTGGTGCTGGCCACCCACCCCCTCGTGTGCCGTCCCTGCAATCATAGGTGCTCGCTAATAGCACTTGCCGCGACAGTCTGTTAAGGCTACACGGGTCACCTTTATCTTTGTATACATGGTAGCGGTAGTGTAGTGGTTAGCGCACTGTACTACGAGCCCCGTGACCCGTGTTCGATTTCCGCTCACGGCGACAAACATCGGCATTGGGTCCAGATCGACTCGGCCTCTCACGAGATCCTTGTATGGGCGTGCAAACATCACTACTGGGGAGACAAAGGCGGCCCGGCATGGTGCTGGCAACCCACCACGTCGTGTTGGTGGGGGGTGGGAGGTGGTGGTGGTGGGTGGTGGTGGGGGGTGGTGGTGGGTGGTGGTGGTGGGTGGTGGTGGGAGGTGGTGGGTGGTGGTGGGGGGTGGTTGTGGGAGGTGGTGGGTGGTGGTGGAGGGTGGGAGGTGGTGGTGGGTGGTAGGGGGTAGTGGGTGGTGGTGGTGGGGGGTGGTGGGGGGTGGTGGTGGGAGGTGATGGGTGGTGGTGGGGAGTGGTGGTGGGGGGTGGTGGTCGGTGGTGGGTGGTGGTGGTGGGTGGTGGTGGGGGGTGGTGGTAGGAGGTTGTGGGTGGTGGTGGGGAGTGGGGGGTGGTGGTGGGAGGTGTTGGGTGGTGGTGGGTGGTGGTGGGTGGTGGGGGGTGGTGGTGGGAGGTGGTGGGTGGTGGTGGGGGGTGGGGGATGGTGGTGGGTGGTGGGGGGTAGTGGGTGGTGGTGGTGGTGGTGGGTGGTGGGGGGTGGTGGTGGGTGGTGGGGGGTGGTGGTGGGTGGTGGTGGTGGGGGGTGGGGGATGGTGGTGGGTGGTGGGTGGGAGGTGTTGGGTGGTGGTGGGAGGTGGTGGGTGGTGGTGGGGGGTGGGGGATGGTGGTGGGTGGTGGGTGGTGGGGGGTAGTGGGTGGTGGTGGTGGGTGGTGGGGGGTGGTGGTGGGTGGTGGGGGGTGGTGGTGGGTGGTGGGTGGTGGTGGGGGGTGGTGGATGGTGGCGGGGTTGAAGGTGGTTGCTTTTCAGGTTATTTTCATATTCGTGAAATTTGGACGCACGCAACAATGGCCCAACAACAGTCGGCATCGTGGTGGCTAGGAGATGTTCACTCCCTCGCCCGGTACGCAGGAAGTTGTGGGTTCGATTCCGACCCTGACGACGCCTGCCGCTGTATATTTGGAGTGTGCCGTGTCTCTCTCCGTCTCCCCGTGGTCGCGTGGATTTTTCTCCGGGTCCTCCCGTTTGTTTTCCCATCCCGCATTTAGGAATGAGCGTCGCGCGTTCAGAGTATATGGGCTGTTGTACATTTCCACGCGATGGTGATGATGAAAAGCCACTTCGCTGAGCCTATCATTCGTGATAGCCGGGTCGCTTCTGAAAAAAGAGCTACATAGCTCAGCGGGCCTTACCTGGTAAAAATACAAAAGTAGTTACATGTATATATATTTTAAAATAAATACATTTGTTTAACTCCTTGCGAACGGTGTTACGGGATCGTCGGTCGACCCATCGCAAAGCAGACTGCACGTGGTTCTTTTTTTTTTACGTTCCGTTTCACGCTCAAAACCGCCCGCAGTATTTACCGGGGCGGCCGCCGGGCTTCGAACCTGGGCAAACCTCTGCATCGCGCCACACCGCGGTTTTGGGCTTTCCGTGTGGGTCTGCGTGTGGATTTGCAGAACCTGCCCCCCCCCGGGGTGCTGATAGCGAGGTTATTTTTCTTTTTCTTCTCTTATTTTGACATTGAAAGAGGAAGCAGCCCTTTTATTGTAAAAAGGAGACACCCCCCCCCTCATCCACCCTCATTGCCTCCCCTCTCCCTCCCCCCGCCTCTCTCACCCCGCCACCCCCCCTCATTCCCTTGATCGCACTCCGTGGCATAGATCCGCCCATCCGCCGCTACCCGCTGTTGTCCGTACCAGCTGATGGAAATAACCATGGAAAGTTTCACACACGACGCGCTCGCGAAGGTGTTAAAGAGTGTCCGGGGTGGGGGGGGATGGCTGTGGCACCCCAAGGTGAACACGCACAAAGTTTACTCCAACCCGGTCCATGCAGCTTTACCCGGGCCTGCCCACCGTCACGAAGGTCATGGGTCGAGATTGGCGGGGGGGGGGGGGCACGGGCACTGGACACCTTTATTAATTTATTTTCAGTAGTTTAGAGGTAAGAATTTTTTTTAAAAAGTTATCATTATATGCACCCGCGATTCCTAATGTGGGGGGCATAAGGGGAACCCCCCACGACCTCCGCCTATAACGGAGGTCCCTTAATGAGCAAAGAGAGTCGGGGAATCCCAAAAGCACAGCGAATAATAATAACAACAACACGAAGCCCTAACACCTGGCACAGTGGTGTCGTAGGCCTTGGCCAAGGTCAGGAAAGGAGGGGTGACAGGTCATATTGAAGGAGGGATGGCAGGTTGTATTGAAGGAGAGATGGCAGGTCGTATTGAAGGAGGGTTGGCAGGTCGTATTGAAGGAGGCATGGTAGGTCGTATTGGAGGAGGGATGGCAGGTCGTATTGAAGGAGGCATGGTAGTCGTATTGAAGGAGGGATGGTAGTCGTATTGGAGGAGGGATGACAGGTCGTATTGAAGGAGGCATGGTAGGTCGTATTGAAGGAGGCATGGTAGTCGTATTGAAGGAGGGATGGTAGTCGTATTGGAGGAGGGATGACAGGTCGTATTGAAGGAGGGATGGTAGGTCGTAGTGAAGGAGGGATGGTAGGTCGTAGTGAAGGAGGCATGGTAGGTCGTATTGGAGGAGGGATGACAGGTCGTAGTGAAGGAGGGATGGTAGGTCGTAGTGAAGGAGGGATGGTAGGTCGTAGTGAAGGAGACATGGTAGGTCGTATTGAAGGAGGCATGGTAGGTTGTATTGAAGGAGGAATGGTAGGTCGTAGTGAAGGAGGCATGGTAGGTCGTAGTGAAGGAGGCATGGTAGGTTGTATTGAAGGAGGGATGGTAGTCGTATTGAAGGAGGGATGGTAGGTCGTATTGAAGGAGGGATGGTAGGTCGTAGTGAAGGAGACATGGTAGGTCGTATTGAAGGAGGCATGGTAGGTTGTATTGAAGGAGGGATGGTAGGTCGTAGTGAAGGAGGCATGGTAGTCGTATTGAAGGAGGGATGGTAGGTCGTATTGAAGGAGGCATGGTAGTCGTATTGACAATTCACCTGCACCTCTGCTGTAGCAGACGAACAGGAAATTTGGCATCGGAGCGGAGTATCGTTCTGGTCTCTTCCTCGACGTGCCTGGCAAGGCGACGTTAAACCTCTGCCAGGAATTACCCCCCCCACTAACCCCACTCACCCCCCCCCCCACTTACTCACCCCCCACTCACCCACTCCTCCTCTTCCACACTGGGGGGAGGGAGAAGCCCCGGTAGTCGTTACGATCGATCTGCGGGACCCCCCCTCCCTTCTGACGTGCCACGCACGCGGCTAACCTTACAGAGAGTCTCCCGTGCAACGAGACGACTGGGGCAAGTGACCTCGTGAAGGGCCCGGGCAGAGTTGCATGAAGCGGGTGGTGTGTGGGAACCCACCAGGGCAACCCTTCCAATCCCCACGGAAACACATCTTGTGCAGTGCCCGATTAGCCTCGTAGCAAAGCAGCTACTACATATGTACTACAAATGTAGTAGCTACTAGATATGTACTACAAATGTAGTAGCTACATATGTACTACACATGTAGCTACTACATATGTACTACACATGTCGTAGCTACTACATAATGCTACGGGCCCCGCTCTTTCAAGGGCCCCGCGCTAAACGCTTTCAAGCTGTCAATTTCGGTTCAGTGATTCTGCACTTGCTCTATTACTATAGTACTATACCGCCTTCAACTTTCACGAACGACTGGGTGTTTAAGGTTAGCGACGTGTCGTATTATCTGGCTGTATAGCAAATGAAAAAATACAATAACTTTACTATGCAAGTGAAACATTTTGTGTTTTAATATTTACGTGTTTTTATTTATTTATTCAGGGCCCCTTTATAACATCAATATGCTACAGGCCCCGCACTTCGCTTCATCCGGCACTGGTCCTGTAGCACAAAGGCAGTTTTATTGATGTCACGCAATTGCAGCACCTTAACCGCTACGCTACCGCATGCCTCAAGAAGCAAACAAATACACACAGACACAACAACAACAACAACAACCGCCATTCGCCACTAAGTGGCGGTGACGTCACCATGGCGCTTGTGCCAGGCTAGGTGCACGTTGAGGCCACGTGAAGTGTCGAACGCCCGCTGGCAGGAGGTCACGGGGCAGACCCAGGTGCCAAGGGTCGACTGACTGAGATGACTGGCTGATGAACCACCTGTGCCCCCTACTGTGCCAACTTGCTGTGTGTTAGCCACCCGGCGCTCCGCTCGTTGTTGTGAGCATCGCTCCTCCGCCCTCCGTTGTTCTTGGAGGGCGACTGCCTCCAAATGCCCAGTAGCGTCCTTCACGAGCCTCCTCCACAGACGCCGATCTTGACACCGCTGGTACCAGTCATCGGCAAGTCCACTCAGCTCCACGTCCTCCTGTGGCAGCGGAATGACGGTGGGGGGGGGGGGGGGGGGCTTCATGGTGATGATGGTGGTGGTGGTGATGGTGATGATGGTGGTGGTGCTGTGTCAGTGTGCAGTCTTGTGGTGCACAAGAGGTGTCACGAGTTCGTCACCTTCTCGTGTCCCGGCGCCGACAAATCTCTCAGCTCGCAGGTGAGATGCCCCGTGTCTCCCAGAGTCTCCCCGTGTCTCCCAGATCCTTCTGTGTCTCCCAGAACCTCCCCGTGTCTCCCAAGGTCTCCCCGTGTCTCACAGAGCCTCCCCGTGTCTCCCAGATCCTCCCGTGTCTCCTAGAGCCTCCCCGTGTCTTCCAGATCCTTCCGTGTCTCCCAGGGTCTCCCCGTGTCTCACAGAGCCTCCCCGCGTCTCCCAGAGTCTCCCCGTGTCTCCCAGGGTCTCCCCGTGTCTCCCAGAGTCTCCTCGTGTCTCCCAGAGCCTCCCCGTGTCTCCCAGATCCTCCCGTGTCTACTAGAGCCTCCCCGTGTCTTCCAGATCCTTCCGTGTCTCCCAGGGTCTCCCTGTGTCTCACAGGGTCTCCCCGTGTCTCCCAGAACCTCCCCGTGTCTCCCAGAGCCTCCCCGTGTCTCCCAGATCCTCCCGTGTCTCCCAGATCCTCCTGTGTCTCCTAGAGTCTCCCCGTGTCTCCCAGAGTCTCCCCGTGTCTCCCAGAGTCTCCCCATGTCTCTCAGGGTCTCCTCGTGTCTCCCCGTGTCTCCCCGTGTCTCCCAGAGTCTCCCCGTGTCTCTCACAGCCTCCCCGTGCCTCCCAGAGTCTCCCCGTGTCTCCCCGTGTCTCCCCATGTCTCCCTTGTGTTCCTACAAGTTCTAAGCAGTTACAAAGATTTGAACCGGTCTTGGGCTTCTCCTAGGTTGACTCGACCTCAAATGATTACCTGCTGCGGTGTGTAAACATCGGCACTGGGGGAGACAAAGGTGGCCGGGAAGTGAAAAGCACAACCCCACTGTGTACGCCATGCCGGTCTTCATAGCACTTGCCCCAAAAGCCTGCGTCGGCTATACGGGCGATCTTTGTATGACTGTGCACCTGTGAGCGTGGGAGTGGTGGTGCATTTTGCGCGTCCGTGGTTGTGACGCTGATCTGAGCCAGTGGCGATTTCCCCCCGTGGGTGGACTCAGCCTCAGCTGAGTTGCTGGTGCGCGGTGCGTAGTAAACATCGCCACTGGGGAGACAAAGACGTCCGGGCGCGTGGGGCCGCCCATCCCCCCTCGTGTGCCGTGGGGGGGGCAGCCTTCATAGGTGCTACACGTGAGCAGCACTTGGCCCTGCAGTCTGTTAAGGCTCGTACCGGGGGATCTTTAGCTTTGCGTGGTTGTGTCAGTGTGGGAGTGCGTTAGCACTCAAACCTCTTCATCCGAGAAATGAAAAAGTGAGAAATGGGCAACGGGAGAGGAGGATCGGAGAGGACACGGCGTTCCGGAGTGCGCACGCGTGTCACTATGTGTGTGTGTCAGTGGTTGCGGGGAGCGGTGGTGCAGCGGTTAGCGCTGCGCTACGAACCCGGCGACCCGAGTTCGATTCCCGCTCACGGCCACCAACTCCCAGTGACGGTTATCTGAACCGCTGCTGGGCCTCCCCTAGGTCGACTCAGCCTCAAACGAGTGCCCGATGCGGAGTGTAAACATCGCCACTTGGGAGGATAAAGGCGGGCCCGGGCGCGTATATCCATGTGTACATGTGTCAATGTGTGAACACGTGTGTGTGTCAGTGTGTGAACACGCGTGTGTGTGTCAGTGTGTGAACACGCGTGTGTGTCAGTGTGTGAACACGCGTGTGTGTGTCAATGTGTGAACACGTGTGTGTGTCAGTGTGTGAACACGCGTGTGTGTGTCAGTGTGTGAACACGCGTGTGTGTGTCAGTGTGTGAACACGCGTGTGTGTCAATGTGTGTGAACACGCGTGTGTGGCAGTGTGTGAACACGTGTGTGTGTCAGTGTGTGAACACGCGTGTGTGTGTCAGTGTGTGAACACGCGTGTGTGTGTCAGTGTGTGAACACGCGTGTGTGTCAATGTGTGTGAACACGCGTGTGTGGCAGTGTGTGAACACGCGTGTGTGTCAATGTGTGTGAACACGCGTGTGTGTCAGTGTGTGAACACGCGTGTGTGTCAGTGTGTGAACACGCGTGTGTGTCAATGTGTGTGAACACGCGTGTGTGTCAGTGTGTGAACACGCGTGTGTGTCAGTGTGTGAACACGCGTGTGTGTCAATGTGTGTCAATGTGTGAACACGTGTGTGTGTCACTGTGTGTGTGTCAGTGTCTTCACGACGCCGTCTTTCCTCCTGGCCACACTGAACCTCGCAATTCCCATCTCCTCCCCGTGCCCGCGGTCTAACGCGGTCACTCTCTCAACCCTCACCGACTCACCAACCCACCATTCCACCTACTCACCTGCACTACTCACCTGCTCACCTGCTCACCTACCCTACTCACCTGCCCTACTCACCTGCCCTACTCACCTGCTCACCTGCCCTACTGACCTGCTCGCCTGCCCTACTCACCTGCTCACCTGCCCTACTCACCTGCTCACCTGTACTACTCACCTACTCACCTGCCCTACTCACCTACTCACCTGCCCTACTCACCTGCTCACCTGCCCTACTCACCTACTCACCTGCCTTACTCACCTACTCACCTGCACTACTCACCGGCTCACCTGCCCTCCTCACCTACTCACCTGCCCTACTCACCTACTCACCTGCCCTACTCACCTGCTCACCTGCCCTACTCACCTACTCACCTGCCTTACTCACCTACTCACCTGCACTACTCACCTGCTCACCTGCCCTCCTCACCTGCTCACCTACCCTACTCACCTACTCATCTGCACTACTCACCTGCTCACCTGCCCTACTCACCTACTCACCTGCCCTACTCACCTGCTCACCTGCCCTACTCACCTACTCACCTGCCTTACTCACCTACTCACCTGCACTACTCACCTGCTCACCTGCCCTCCTCACCTGCTCACCTACCCTACTCACCTACTCACCTACCATACTCACCTGCTCACCTGCCCTACTCACCTACTCACCTGCACTACTCACCTGCTCACCTGCCCTACTCACCTACTCACCTGCCCTACTCACCTGCTCACCTGCACTACTCACCTACTCACCTGCCCTACTCACCTGCTCACCTGCCCTACTCACCTACTCACCTACCCTACTCACCTGCTCACCTGCCCTACTCACCTACTCACCTGCACTACTCACCTGCTCACCTGCCCTACTCACCTGCTCACCTGCACTACTCACCTGCTCACCTGCCCTACTCACCTGCTCACCTGCACTACTCACCTGCTCACCTGCCCTACTCACCTGCTCGCGGACTCATCGCCCGCTCCTGTGTGAGTAGCTGGTGCGGTGTGTAGTAAACATCGGCACTGGGGCGACAGAGGCGGCCCGGCGTGGTGCTGGCCACCCACGCGCCCTCGTGTGCCGTTCGGGCCTTCATAGGTGCTACTCGCTCACAGCACTTGCCACAAAACGCTGTTCGGGCTATGCGGGGGATCTTTGTCTTTGTCGGTGGTGGGGAGCTGCTCGCTCACGGCACTTGCCCCATCTGTGGAAGCCTCGGGTTTATCTTCGAATTTGTCGTCATTGCTGCACGATGTCTCGGGGTCATTTTCGGTCTTCTTCCCGCGTGCGGATGGCACGGATGGATACGAGTCCACAGTTGGCGGAGCGGCCATCTCCAGGGGAGCCGGGGGGGGGGGGGGGGGCACGGGCAACCTCCCTCGACATCCACGGATAGGAGGGGAGTTGTCACGGCAGCGTTTGTGCATGCGGTGACCCACCAACCCTCGCAGCCACGTGCAGCAGGAGCAGCAGCAGCCTATTGCTGTTCCACTACAGGTAGCCACGTGCAGCAGCAGGAGCAGCATATTCTTAATAATCGGGTTATTCCCCTTTTTTCTGCCAACAAAACTGATACCGTTTTACGAGGAATCACGTGTGCATTAACTACAATACTTGTGGTCAAAATGCAAACAAAAAAACACACACTCTGATAATATATGCATTGTCCTTGAAACCACACCAAGGGACGGCTTTCTTTTGAGCCTCGTCTCAATTGTTGCTAGACCAGAGGACGCCAAAAGGCGTACAGCTCAAAGGCAACGCCACTATCAAAGTAATGAGGGCTCAGGGTAAGCATCGACATCATTAGCCACGTGCAGCAGGAGTAGCAGCAGCAGCAGCGTAGCCAGCACCAACCAGCATCACCACCAACCACTGCCCGGATAGTCCGAGGGCAGCCTGCCGTGCACCTGCTGAGCTTTCATGATTTCGACGAGGTTGAGACGCGCCCGCGTGGTGAGTTGGTGATAGGGTTGGTCGCTGAACGCGCAAGCGGTGAGAGGCTTGAGCGGGGTGGTGGTGGTGGGGGCCGAGGGAGTGTGGAGGGGGGGGCTGTGTGGGCGAGGAGGGGTGGAGGGGGGTGGGAGGGTGGGGGGGGAGTTCCCGCTGTCCCGACCTTGACGCCCTTCAGCCCGCGTGCGCGTGTGTGGTTCCTACAGATGACAGTGACAGAGAGAGTGTGTGTGTGTGGTTCCTACAGATGACAGAGAGAGTGTGTGTGTGTGGTTCCTACAGATGACAGTGACAGAGAGAGTGTGTGTGTGTGGTTCCTACAGATGACAGAGAGAGTGTGTGTGTGTGGTTCCAACAGATGACAGAGAGAGAGTGTGTGTGTGTGGTTCCTACAGATGACAGTGAGAGAGAGAGAGAGTGTGTGTGTGTGGTTCCTACAGATGACAATGAGAGAGTGTGTGTGTGTGGTTCCTACAGATGACAGAGAGAGTGTGTGTGTGGTTCCTACAGATGACAGTGAGAGAGTGTGTGTGTGTGGTTCCTACAGATGACAGAGAAAGAGAGTGTGTGTGTGTGGTTCCTACAGATGACAGTGAGTGTGTGTGTGGTTCCTACAGATGCCAGTGAGAGAGTGTGTGTGTGTGTGGTTCCTACAGATGACAGTGACAGATAGAGAGAGAGTGTGTGTGTGGTTCCTACAGATGACAGAGAGACAGTGTGTGTGTGGTTCCTACAGATGACAGTGAGAGAGTGTGTGTGTGTGGTTCCTACAGATGACAGTGACACAGAGAGAGTGTCTGTGTGTGTGGTTCCTACAGATAACAGAGTGCGTGTGTGTGTGTGGTTCCTACAGATGACAGCGAGAGTGTGTGTGTGTGGTTCCTACAGATGACAGTGAGAGAGTGTGTGTGTGTGTGGTTCCTACAGATGACAGTGAGAGAGAGAGAGAGTGTATGTGTGGTTCCTACAGATGACAGAGAGAGAGTGTGTGTGTGTGTGGTTCCTACAGATGACACAGAGAGAGTGTGTGTGTGTGGTTCCTACAGATGACAGTGAGAGAGTGTGTGTGGTTCCTACAGATGACAGAGAGAGAGAGAGAGTGTGTGTGTGGTTCCTACAGATGACAGAGTGAGTGTGTGTGTGTGTGGTTCCTACAGATGACAGAGAGAGAGTGTGTGTGTGTGGTTCATACATATGACAGAGAGAGAGAGAGAGTGTGTGTGGTTCCTACAGATGACAGAGAGAGTGTGTGTGTGTGGTTCCTACAGATGACAGAGAGAGAGTGTGTGTGGTTCTTACAGATGACAGTGAGAGAGAGAGTGTGTGTGTGTGGTTTCTACAGATGACAGAGAGAGAGTGTGTGTGGTTCCTACAGATGACAGAAAGAGAGTGTGTGTGGTTCCTATAGATGACAGTGAGAGAGAGAGTGTGTGTGGTTCCTACAGATGACAGAGAGTGTGTGTGTGTGGTTTCTACAGATGACAGTGAGAGAGAGTGTGTGTGTGGTTCCTACAGATGACAGTGAGAGAGTGTGTGTGTGTGTGGTTCCTACAGATGACAGAGAGTGTGTGTGTGTGGTTTCTACAGATGACAGAGAGAGAGAGTGTGTGTGTGTGGTTCCTACAGATGACAGTGAGAGAGTGTGTCTGTGTGGTTCCTACAGATGACAGTGAGAGAGAGAGAGTGTGTGTGTGTGGTTCCTACAGATGACAGTGAGAGAGTGCGTGTGTGTGTGGTTCCTACAGATGACAGTGAGAGAGAGAGAGAGTAAGTGTGTGTGTGGTTCCTACAGATGACAGAGAGAGAGTGCGTGCGTGGGTGTGGTTCCTACAGATGACAGAGAGAGAGAGTGTGTGTGTGTGGTTCCTACAGATGACAGAGAGAGAGTGTGTGTGTGTGGTTCCTACAGATGACGGAGAGAGAGTGTGTGTGTGTGTGTGTGGTTCCTACAGATGACAGAGAGAGAGTGTGTGTGGTTCCTATAGATGACAGTTAGAGAGAGAGATAGTGTGGGTGTGTGTGTGGTTCCTACAGATGACAGTGAGAGAGAGTGTGTGTGTGTGTTTGTGGTTCCTACAGATGACAGAGAGAGAGTGTGTGTGTGTCTGTGGTTCCTACAGATGACAGAGAGAGTGTGTGTGTGTGGTTCCTACAGATGACAGAGAGAGAGTGTGTGTGTGTGTGGTTCCTACAGATGACAGAGAGAGAGTGTGTGTGTGTGGTTCCTACAGATGACAGAGAGAGTGTGTGTGTGTGGTTCCTACAGATGACAGTGACAGAGAGAGTGTGTGTGTGTGTGGTTCCTACAGATGACAGAGAGAGTGTGTGTGTGTGGTTCCTACAGATGACAGAGAGAGAGTGTGTGTGTGTGGTTCCTACAGATGACAGTGAGAGAGAGAGAGAGTGTGTGTGTGTGGTTCCTACAGATGACAATGAGAGAGTGTGTGTGTGTGGTTCCTACAGATGACAGAGAGAGTGTGTGTGTGGTTCCTACAGATGACAGTGAGAGAGTGTGTGTGTGTGGTTCCTACAGATGACAGAGAAAGAGAGTGTGTGTGTGTGGTTCCTACAGATTACAGTGAGTGTGTGTGTGGTTCCTACAGATGCCAGTGAGAGAGTGTGTGTGTGTGTGGTTCCTACAGATGACAGTGACAGATAGAGAGAGAGTGTGTGTGTGGTTCCTACAGATGACAGAGAGACAGTGTGTGTGTGGTTCCTACAGATGACAGTGAGAGAGTGTGTGTGTGTGGTTCCTACAGATGACAGTGACACAGAGAGAGTGTCTGTGTGTGTGGTTCCTACAGATAACAGAGTGCGTGTGTGTGTGTGGTTCCTACAGATGACAGCGAGAGTGTGTGTGTGTGGTTCCTACAGATGACAGTGAGAGAGTGTGTGTGTGTGTGGTTCCTACAGATGACAGTGAGAGAGAGAGAGAGTGTATGTGTGGTTCCTACAGATGACAGAGAGAGAGTGTGTGTGTGTGTGGTTCCTACAGATGACAGAGAGAGAGTGTGTGTGTGTGGTTCCTACAGATGACAGTGAGAGAGTGTGTGTGGTTCCTACAGATGACAGAGAGAGAGAGAGAGTGTGTGTGTGGTTCCTACAGATGACAGAGTGAGTGTGTGTGTGTGTGGTTCCTACAGATGACAGAGAGAGAGTGTGTGTGTGTGGTTCATACATATGACAGAGAGAGAGAGAGAGTGTGTGTGGTTCCTACAGATGACAGAGAGAGTGTGTGTGTGTGGTTCCTACAGATGACAGAGAGAGAGTGTGTGTGGTTCTTACAGATGACAGTGAGAGAGAGAGTGTGTGTGTGTGGTTTCTACAGATGACAGAGAGAGAGTGTGTGTGGTTCCTACAGATGACAGAAAGAGAGTGTGTGTGGTTCCTATAGATGACAGTGAGAGAGAGAGTGTGTGTGGTTCCTACAGATGACAGAGAGTGTGTGTGTGTGGTTTCTACAGATGACAGTGAGAGAGAGTGTGTGTGTGGTTCCTACAGATGACAGTGAGAGAGTGTGTGTGTGTGTGGTTCCTACAGATGACAGAGAGTGTGTGTGTGTGGTTTCTACAGATGACAGAGAGAGAGAGTGTGTGTGTGTGGTTCCTACAGATGACAGTGAGAGAGTGTGTCTGTGTGGTTCCTACAGATGACAGTGAGAGAGAGAGAGTGTGTGTGTGTGGTTCCTACAGATGACAGTGAGAGAGTGCGTGTGTGTGTGGTTCCTACAGATGACAGTGAGAGAGAGTAAGTGTGTGTGTGGTTCCTACAGATGACAGAGAGAGAGTGCGTGCGTGGGTGTGGTTCCTACAGATGACAGAGAGAGAGTGTGTGTGTGTGGTTCCTACAGATGACAGAGAGAGAGTGTGTGTGTGTGGTTCCTACAGATGACGGAGAGAGAGTGTGTGTGTGTGTGTGTGGTTCCTACAGATGACAGAGAGAGAGTGTGTGTGGTTCCTATAGATGACAGTTAGAGAGAGAGATAGTGTGGGTGTGTGTGTGGTTCCTACAGATGACAGTGAGAGAGAGTGTGTGTGTGTGTTTGTGGTTCCTACAGATGACAGAGAGAGAGTGTGTGTGTGTCTGTGGTTCCTACAGATGACAGAGAGAGTGTGTGTGTGTGGTTCCTACAGATGACAGAGAGAGAGTGTGTGTGTGTGTGGTTCCTACAGATGACAGAGAGAGAGTGTGTGTGTGTGGTTCCTACAGATGACGGAGAGAGAGTGTGTGTGTGTGTGGTTCCTACAGATGACAGTGAGAGAGAGTGTGTGTGTGTGGTTCCTACAGATGACAGAGAGAGTGTGTGTGTGTGGTTCCTACAGATGACAGTGAGAGAGAGAGAGTGTGTGTGTGTGGTTCCTACAGATGACAGTGAGAGAGTGCGTGTGTGTGTGGTTCCTACAGATGACAGTGAGAGAGAGTAAGTGTGTGTGTGGTTCCTACAGATGACAGAGAGAGAGTGCGTGCGTGGGTGTGGTTCCTACAGATGACAGAGAGAGAGTGTGTGTGTGTGGTTCCTACAGATGACAGAGAGAGAGTGTGTGTGTGTGGTTCCTACAGATGACGGAGAGAGAGTGTGTGTGTGTGTGTGTGGTTCCTACAGATGACAGAGAGAGAGTGTGTGTGGTTCCTATAGATGACAGTTAGAGAGAGAGATAGTGTGGGTGTGTGTGTGGTTCCTACAGATGACAGTGAGAGAGAGTGTGTGTGTGTGTTTGTGGTTCCTACAGATGACAGAGAGAGAGTGTGTGTGTGTCTGTGGTTCCTACAGATGACAGAGAGAGTGTGTGTGTGTGGTTCCTACAGATGACAGAGAGAGAGTGTGTGTGTGTGTGGTTCCTACAGATGACAGAGAGAGAGTGTGTGTGTGTGGTTCCTACAGATGACGGAGAGAGAGTGTGTGTGTGTGTGGTTCCTACAGATGACAGTGAGAGAGAGTGTGTGTGTGTGGTTCCTACAGATGACAGAGAGAGTGTGTGTGTGTGGTTCCTACAGATGACAATGAGAGAGTGTGTGTGTGTGGTTCCTACAGATGACAGAGAGAGTGTGTGTGTGGTTCCTACAGATGACAGTGAGAGAGTGTGTGTGTGTGGTTCCTACAGATGACAGAGAAAGAGAGTGTGTGTGTGTGGTTCCTACAGATGACAGTGAGTGTGTGTGTGTGGTTCCTACAGATGCCAGTGAGAGAGTGTGTGTGTGTGTGGTTCCTACAGATGACAGTGACAGATAGAGAGAGAGTGTGTGTGTGGTTCCTACAGATGACAGAGAGACAGTGTGTGTGTGGTTCCTACAGATGACAGTGAGAGAGTGTGTGTGTGTGTGGTTCCTACAGATGACAGTGACACAGAGAGAGTGTCTGTGTGTGTGGTTCCTACAGATAACAGAGTGCGTGTGTGTGTGTGGTTCCTACAGATGACAGCGAGAGTGTGTGTGTGTGGTTCCTACAGATGACAGTGAGAGAGTGTGTGTGTGTGTGGTTCCTACAGATGACAGTGAGAGAGAGAGAGAGTGTATGTGTGGTTCCTACAGATGACAGAGAGAGTGTGTGTGTGTCTGTGGTTCCTACAGATGACAGAGAGAGTGTGTGTGTGTGGTTCCTACAGATGACAGAGAGAGAGTGTGTGTGTGTGTGGTTCCTACAGATGACAGAGAGAGAGTGTGTGTGTGTGGTTCCTACAGATGATGGAGAGAGAGTGTGTGTGTGTGTGGTTCCTACAGATGACAGTGAGAGAGAGTGTGTGTGTGTGGTTCCTACAGATGACAGAGAGAGTGTGTGTGTGTGGTTCCTACAGATGACAATGAGAGAGTGTGTGTGTGTGGTTCCTACAGATGACAGAGAGAGTGTGTGTGTGGTTCCTACAGATGACAGTGAGAGAGTGTGTGTGTGTGGTTCCTACAGATGACAGAGAAAGAGAGTGTGTGTGTGTGGTTCCTACAGATGACAGTGAGTGTGTGTGTGTGGTTCCTACAGATGCCAGTGAGAGAGTGTGTGTGTGTGTGGTTCCTACAGATGACAGTGACAGATAGAGAGAGAGTGTGTGTGTGGTTCCTACAGATGACAGAGAGACAGTGTGTGTGTGGTTCCTACAGATGACAGTGAGAGAGTGTGTGTGTGTGTGGTTCCTACAGATGACAGTGACACAGAGAGAGTGTCTGTGTGTGTGGTTCCTACAGATAACAGAGTGCGTGTGTGTGTGTGGTTCCTACAGATGACAGCGAGAGTGTGTGTGTGTGGTTCCTACAGATGACAGTGAGAGAGTGTGTGTGTGTGTGGTTCCTACAGATGACAGTGAGAGAGAGAGAGAGTGTATGTGTGGTTCCTACAGATGACAGAGAGAGAGTGTGTGTGTGTGTGGTTCCTACAGATGACAGAGAGAGAGTGTGTGTGTGTGGTTCCTACAGATGACAGAGAGTGTGTGTGTGTGGTTCCTACAGATGACAGAGAGAGAGAGAGAGTGTGTGTGTGTGGTTCCTACAGATGACAGTGAGAGAGTGTGTGTGGTTCCTACAGATGACAGAGAGAGTGTGTATGTGTGTGTGTGGTTCCTACAGATGACAGAGTGAGTGTGTGTGTGTGTGGTTCCTACAGATGACAGAGAGAGAGTGTGTGTGTGTGGTTCATACATATGACAGAGAGAGAGAGAGAGTGTGTGTGGTTCCTACAGATGACAGAGAGAGTGTGTGTGTGTGGTTCCTACAGATGACAGAGAGAGAGTGTGTGTGGTTCTTACAGATGACAGTGAGAGAGAGAGTGTGTGTGTGTGGTTCCTACAGATGACAGAGAGAGAGTGTGTGTGGTTCCTACAGATGACAGAGAGAGAGTGTGTGTGGTTCCTATAGATGACAGTGAGAGAGAGAGAGTGTGTGTGGTTCCTACAGATGACAGAGAGTGTGTGTGTGTGGTTTCTACAGATGACAGTGAGAGAGAGTGTGTGTGTGGTTCCTACAGATGACAGTGAGAGAGTGTGTGTGTGTGTGGTTCCTACAGATGACAGAGAGTGTGTGTGTGTGGTTTCTACAGATGACAGAGAGAGAGTGTGTGTGTGTGGTTCCTACAGATGACAGTGAGAGAGTGTGTCTGTGTGGTTCCTACAGATGACAGTGAGAGAGAGAGAGTGTGTGTGTGTGGTTCCTACAGATGACAGTGAGAGAGTGCGTGTGTGTGTGGTTCCTACAGATGACAGTGAGAGAGAGAGAGAGTAAGTGTGTGTGTGGTTCCTACAGATGACAGAGAGAAAGTGCGTGCGTGGGTGTGGTTCCTACAGATGACAGAAAGAGAGAGTGTGTGTGTGTGGTTCCTACAGATGACAGAGAGAGAGTGTGTGTGTGTGGTTCCTACAGATGACGGAGAGAGAGTGTGTGTGTGTGTGTGGTTCCTACAGATGACAGAGAGAGAGTGTGTGTGGTTCCTATAGATGACAGTTAGAGAGAGAGATAGTGTGGGTGTGTGTGTGGTTCCTACAGATGACAGTGAGAGAGAGTGTGTGTGTGTGTTTGTGGTTCCTACAGATGACAGAGAGAGAGTGTGTGTGTGTCTGTGGTTCCTACAGATGACAGAGAGAGTGTGTTTGTGTGGTTCCTACAGATGACAGAGAGAGAGTGTGTGTGTGTGTGGTTCCTACAGATGACAGAGAGAGAGTGTGTGTGTGTGGTTCCTACAGATGACGGAGAGAGAGTGTGTGTGTGTGTGTGGTTCCTACAGATGACAGTGAGAGAGAGTGTGTGTGTGTGGTTCCTACAGATGACAGAGAGAGTGTGTGTGTGTGGTTCCTACAGATGACAGTGAGAGTGTGTGTGTGTGGTTCCTACAGATGACAGAGAGAGTGTGTGTGTGTGGTTCCTACAGATGACAGTGAGAGAGTGTGTGTGTGTGGTTCCTACAGATGACAGACAGAGAGTGTGTGTGTGTGGTTCCTACAGATGACAGTGAGAGAGTGTGTGTGTGTGGTTCCTACAGATGACAGTGAGAGTGTGTGTGTGTGTGGTTCCTACAGATGACAGTGAGAGAGAGTGTGTGTGTGTGGTTCCTACAGATGACAGTGAGAGAGAGAGTGTGTGTGTGGTTCCTACAGATGACAGAGAGAGAGTGTGTGTGTGTGGTTCCTACAGATGACAGAGAGAGAGAGAGAGAGTGTGTGTGTGTGTGGTTCCTACAGATGACAGAGAGAGTGTGTGTGTGTGTGGCTCCTACAGATGACAGTGAGAGAGAGAGAGTGTGTGTGTGTGGTTCCTACAGATGACAGAGAGAGAGTGTGTGTGTGTGGTTCCTACAGATGACAGTGAGAGAGAGAGAGTGTGTGTGTGTGGTTCCTACAGATGACAATGAGAGAGTGTGTGTGTGTGGTTCCTACAGATGACAGAGAGAGTGTGTGTGTGGTTCCTACAGATGACAGTGAGAGAGTGTGTGTGTGTGTGGTTCCTACAGATGACAGAGAAAGAGAGTGTGTGTGTGGTTCCTACAGATGACAGTGAGTGTGTGTGTGTGGTTCCTACAGATGCCAGTGAGAGTGTGTGTGTGTGTGGTTCCTACAGATGACAGTGACAGATAGAGAGAGAGAGAGTGTGTGTGTGTGGTTCCTACAGATGACAGAGAGACAGTGTGTGTGTGGTTCCTACAGATGACAGTGAGAGAGTGTGTGTGTGTGTGGTTCCTACAGATGACAGTGACACAGAGAGAGTGTGTGTGTGTGTGGTTCCTACAGATAACAGAGTGCGTGTGTGTGTGTGGTTCCTACAGATGACAGCGAGAGTGTGTGTGTGTGGTTCCTACAGATGACAGTGAGAGAGTGTGTGTGTGTGTGGTTCCTACAGATGACAGTGAGAGAGAGAGAGAGTGTATGTGTGGTTCCTACAGATGACAGAGAGAGAGAGTGTGTGTGTGTGTGTGGTTCCTACAGATGACAGAGAGAGAGTGTGTGTGTGTGGTTCCTACAGATGACAGAGAGTGTGTGTGTGTGGTTCCTACAGATGACAGAGAGAGAGTGTGTGTGTGTGGTTCCTACAGATGACAGAGACAGTGTGTGTGTGGTTCCTACAGATGACAGAGAGAGAGTGTGTGTGTGTCTGTGGTTCCTACAGATGACAGAGAGAGAGTGTGTGTGTGTGGTTCCTACAGATGACAGAGAGAGAGTGTGTGTGTGTGTGCGTGGGGGGAGCGGTGGCGCAGTGGTTAGCGCACTGCGCCACCGCTCGAATTCCCGCTTACGTCCAATGGCAGCGACGAATATTTGAACCGGTCCTGTGCCTCGCCTAGGTCGACTCAGACTCAAACGAGTATGCGGTGTGCGGTGTGTATCAAACTCAAATCGCAACCGGGGAGACAAAGGCGGCCGGGCGTGGTGCTAACCACACCGGCCCCTTCGTATACCGTGGCGGCCTGCATGGGTGCTCGCTAACAGGACTTGCCCCAATCGCTTGTGCAGGCTATACGGGGATCTTTGTCAGCCTAGCGTGTGTATAATCTCAGTATGTGCAATGCCCGTGCAACTCGGAGTGTGCGGTTGTGTAATGTTAGGGTGTGTGTGTTGTTAGTGTGTGTGTTGTTAGTGTGTGTGTGTGTTGTTAGTGTGTGTGTGTGTTGTTAGGGTGTGTGTATGTATTGTTAGTTTGTGTGTGTGTATTGTGGGTGTGTGTGTGTTGTGTTGTTATGATGTGTGTGTTTACTGTTAGGGTGTGTGTGTTGTTAGGGTGTGTGTGTTGTTAGTGTGTGTGTTGTTAGGGTGTGTGTATGTATTGTTAGTTTGTGTGTGTGTGTATTGTGGGGGTGTGTGTGTGTTGTGTTGTTATGATGTGTGTGTGTGTACTGTTAGGGTGTGTGTGTTGTTAGTGTGTGTGTTGTTAGGGTGAGTGTGTTGTTACGGTGTGTGTGTTGTTAGGGTGAGTGTGTGTGTTGTTAGGGTGTGTGTGTGTTGTTAGTGTGTGTGTGTGTTGTTAGGGTGTGTGTATGTATTGTTAGTTTGTGTGTGTGTATTGTGGGTGTGTGTGTGTGTTGTGTTGTTATGATGTGTGTGTTTACTGTTAGGGTGTGTGTGTTGTTAGGGTGTGTGTGTTGTTAGTGTGTGTGTGTGTTGTTAGGGTGTGTGTATGTATTGTTAGTTTGTGTGTGTGTATTGTGGGGGTGTGTGTGTTGTGTTGTTATGATGTGTGTGTGTATTGTTAGGGTGTGTGTGTTGTTAGTGTGTGTGTGTTGTTAGGGTGTGTGTGTTGTTAGGGTATGTGTGTTGTTACGGTGTGTGTGTTGTTAGGGTGAGTGTGTGTGTGTTGTTAGGGTGTGTGTGTGTTGTTAGGGTGTGTGTATGTATTGTTAGTTTGTGTGTGTGTGTATTGTGGGGATGTGTGTGTTGTGTTGTTATGATGTGTGTGTGTGTGTACTGTTAGGGTGTGTGTGTTGTTAGTGTGTGTGTGTTGTTATGATGTGTGTGTGTACTGTTAGGGTGTGTGTTGTTAGTGTGTGTGTGTGTGTTGTTAGGGTGTGTGTATGTATTGTTAGTTTGTGTGTGTGTATTGTTTGTGTGTATTGTGGGGGTGTGTGTGTTGTGTTGTTATGATGTGTGTGTACTGTTAGGGTGTGTGTGTTGTTAGGGTGTGTGTGCTGTTAGGGTGAGTGTGTGTGTTGTTAGGGTGTGTGTATGTATTGTTAGTTTATGTGTGTGTATTGTTTGTGTGTATTGTGGGGGTGTGTGTGTTGTGTTGTTATGATGTGTGTGTGTACTGTTAGGGTGTGTGTGTTGTTAGGGTGAGTGTGTGTGTTGTTAGGGTGTGTGTATGTATTATTAGTTTGTGTGTGTATTGTTTGTGTGTATTGTGGGTGTGTGTGTTGTTATGATGTGTGTGTACTGTTAGGGTGTGTGTGTGTTGTTAGTGTGTTTGTTGTTAGGGTGAGTTTGTGTGTTGTTAGGGTGAGTGTGTGTGTGTTGTTAGGTTATGTGTGTTGTTAGGGTGAGTGTGTGTGTTGTTAGGTTGTGTGTGTGTTGTTAGGGTGAGTGAGTGTGTTGTTAGGGTGTGTGTGTTGTTAGGGTGAGTGTGTGTGTGTTGTTAGGGTGTGTGTTTTGTTAGGGTGAGTGTGTGTGTTGTTAGGGTGTGTATGTTTATAGGGTGCGCGTGTGCATTGTGAGGGTGTGTGTGTATTGTGGGGGTGTGTGTGTGTTGTTATGATGTGTGTGTGTATTGTTAGGGCGTGTGTGTTGTTACGGTGTGTGTGTTATGGTGCGTGTGTTTGTTAGAGCGTGTGTGTGTTGTTAGGGTGTGTGTTGTTAGGGTGTGTGTGTATTGTGAGGGTGTGTGTGTATTGTGGGGGTGTATGTATATTGTTAGGGTGTGTATTGTTAGGGTGTGTGTGTATTGTGAGGGTGTGTGTGTAATGTACTCATTTGAGGCTGAGTCGACCTAGGGGAGGCCCAGGACCGGTTTAGATAATCGTCACCGGTGTTGGCCGTGATCGGGAATCGAGTTACGAAGGTGCGTGTGTGTGGGTGTGCGTGAGTGTGCGAGCGAGTGAGTGTACGTCTGTGGGTTGCCTGTGTTAGTTACGTGTCAGTGCGTGGGTGTGTGTGAGTGCTATTGATGTGTGTGTGTGTGAACGTGTGTGTGTGAACGTGTGTGTGTGTCTGTGAACGTGTGTGTGTCTGTGAACGTGTGTGTGTGTCTGTGAACTTGTGTGTGTGGCTGTGAACGTGTGTGTGTGTCTGTGAACGTGTGTGTGTGTGTGTCTGTGAACGTGTGAGTGTGTGTGAACGTGTGTGTGTGTGAACGTGTGTGTGTCTGTCAACGTGTGTGTGTGTCTGTGAACGTGTGTGTGTGTGTGAACGTGTGTGTGTGTCTGTGAACGTGTGTGTTTCTGTCAACGTGTGTGTGTGTCTGTGAACGTGTGTGTGTCTGTGAACGTGTGTGTGTGTCTGTGAACGTGTGTGTGTGTGTCTGTGAACGTGTGTGTGTGTCTGTGAACGTGTGTGTGTCTGTGAACGTGTGTGTGTGTCTGTGAACGTGTGTGTGTGTGTTTGTGAACGTGTGTGTGTCTGTGAACGTGTGTGTGTGTGTGTCTGTGAACGCGTGTGTGTGTGTCTGTGAACGTGAGTGTGTGTGTCTGTGGACGTGTGTGTGTCTGTGAATGTGTGTGTGTCTGTGAACGTGTGTGTGTCTGTGAACGCGTGTGTGTGTGTTTGTGAACGTGAGTGTGTGTGTCTGTGAACGTGTGTGTGTCTGTGAACGTGTGTGTGTGTGTGTCTGTGAACGTGTGTGTGTGTCTGTGAACTTGTGTGTGTGTCTGTGAACGTGTGTGTGTGTGTGTTTGTGAACGTGAGTGTGTGTGTCTGTGAACGTGAGTGTGTGTGTCTGTGAACGTGTGTGTGTCTGTGAACGTGTGTGTGTGTCTGTGAACGTGTGTGTGTGTTTCTGTGAACGTGTGTGTGTGTCTGTGAACGTGTGTGTGTCTGTGAACGTGTGTGTGTGTCTGTTAACGTGTGTGTGTCTGTGAACGCGTGTGTGTGTGTTTGTGAACGTGCGTGTGTGTGTCTGTGAACGTGTGTGTGTCTGTGAACGTGTGTTTGTGTCTGTGAACGTGTGTGTGTCTGTGAACGCGTGTGTGTGTCTGTGAACGTGAGTGTGTGTCTGTGAACGTGTGTGTGTCTGTGAACGCGTGTGTGTGTGTCTGTGAACGTGAGTGTGTGTCTGTGAACGTGTGTGTGTCTGTGAAGGTGTGTGTGTCTGTGAACGCGTGTGTGTGTGTGTCTGTGAACGCGTGTGTGTGTGTCTGTGAGCGTGAGTGTGTGTGTCTGTGAGCGTGATTGTGTGTCTGTGAACGCGTGTGTGTCTGTGAACGCGTGTGTGTGTGTGTGTCTGTGAACGTGTGCGTGTGTGGGGAGCGGTGGTGTAGCGGCCAACACCGGTGACGATTTATATGAACCGGTCCTGGGCCTCCCCTAGGTCGACTTAGCCTCAAACGAGTACCCGGTGCGGTGTGTAAACATCGCCACTGGGGAGACAATGGGCCTTCCGGTGTGTGGCTGGCCAGCCACCCCCTCGTGTGCTGCTAGTATATGTAAACGTGCGTGTTTGCATATTCGCGTATGTCGTTTGAACGATTCAAATGTGTGTTTGAATACGTAAATATACGAGTTGACACTTTGTGTGCGTGCGTGTGTTTGTTTGTGGAGCTGTGGCGCAGTGGTTAGCGATGAGCCCGGCAAAAAACCCGAGTTCGACTCCTGCTCAGGGCTGTCCCACCCGACATCAGTGACGAATATCTACATCGGTGCCGGGCCTCCCCTAGGTTGACTCGGCTTTAAATGATTTCCTGGTGTGGGTAAACATCAGCGTTGGGGAGACAAAGGCGGCCCGGCGTGGCGCTGGCCACCCACGGCCGCATGCGCTGTGCCTCCTTTCTTCACGGGGTGCTGCTCGCTAGCAGCACTTGCCCCAACAGTCTGTTGAGGCTACACGGGGGATCTTCGTCAGTGTTTAGTTCTGCTTTTCAAGTTTCGTTGTGTTTCGCAGTATATGCCACGATGGCAACATGTTACAATTACGCAAAAAAAGTTACAAACGGTTTAATGAGTTACCAAGTTTTACTAAACATTTTATAAATGCTCTGTGTGCCCCTCCATCTGTTGTACGGACAACATCGAGACGATAGCTGAATTCGTCCCAAACGCCTCTCAAAAGTCTCTCCTTCCACTGAAGTCACCGCCGCCGTGATTCTGTTTGTGAGGTCACCCAGATTAGTCGCTAATGGTGGCACAAAAACACCACGGGTCTTTGACGTATCCTCACAAGAAAAAAAAGTCGCAGGGTGTGGTGATGTCCGGGGACCTTGGGGGCCAAGAGTGTAGCGCCAAGTCTTGGGGCACCGTGCCACCTATCCAACGTTGAGGCGGTGTTGTCTTGCGAATGACTGAGGCTAGGGGCTGTTTGTGCACTGGGAGAGACATCTAGCGGTAATCATTTGAAACTCTATGCCCCGCCCTCTATATGCCCCGCCCTCTATATGCCCCGCCCTCTCTATGCCCCGCCCTCTCTATGCCCCGCCCTCTCCATGCCCCGCCCTCTCAAGTGGTAAGCGTTTCATTCATGGGCGGTTCGTGGTGGCAGAGATACAGTATAGCGATTTCAAATCGGGTCCATCATTTTCAAAACACCCTGTATATATATATCATTGTATATCAGCACGAGTATAGCCTTAACAGCCTGTTGGGGGCACGTGCTGTTCACGAGCAACCTATGAAGGCCGGCACGGCACGCGAGCATGTGGGTGGCCAGCACCACGCCGGGCCGCCTTTGTCTCCCTCGTGGCGATGTTTACAAAACACATTTGTGGCTGAGCCGACCTATCGGAGGAGAAGGAGGAGGTGGCCCGGGAATCGGTTCAGATAATCGTCACCGTTGTAGGTGTTGGTGGTTGTAGGTGTTGGTGGTTGTAGGTGTTGGTGGTTGTAGGTGTTTGTAGGTGTTGGTGGCCATTCGGGGTGAATAGAACCTGGGGATATTTGCCCCCCAGGTCCATAGCGCAGCGCGCTGGCCACGCTACCGCTACCCCCAGCCCCACCACCCGACGATTCCACCAACCACTCGCACCACTCAACCCAGGATTGTCGATGCGCCCGTGACGGAAGGCACCGCGCGCGTGCCGTCATCACGGTGCTCAAAGCGGCTGCGCCGGGCCGCCCTCGCCGCACGACTGCCAACCAGAGTCGGAGCGACCGGCCCGGGCCCCGCACTTTAGGGATGGGGTGGGTGGTGGGGGGTGATCTTATCGGTTGGCGGCCGACAGCGAGATTTGCCTCGGGATCCTCCATCACCTCCCCCCCCCCCCACTCCGTTCCCTATGAACGGCCCTGAATTGGCACCATTTGGAATCACTGCCGGCAGGGCACTGCTTGTCCGGAGAGGAGATGGAGCTGACTGGCACAGGATCATTGACTGAGGGTCGTTTTGCACAGCCACGCGGAGGACAGAGGGAGGGAGGGAGGGATGGGAGGGGAGGGACGGAGGGGAGGGACGGAGGGGAGGGACGGAGGGAGGGGAGGGAGGGAGGCTCCCCGTGCCCTGAGGGGTGTCTCAGTACCCTGGATACAGGATCCCACGCTGCAAGTAGACCTGGGGCCGATTCCTTTGAAATGTGCTCTGGATTAAAAAAAAATGTGGGAGCGGTGGCGCAGTGGTTAGGGCGCCGCGCCACGAGTCCCGGCGACCCGAGTTCAATTCCCGCCGCTCATGATCAACAGTGGCGGCGAATATTTGAACCCGGTCCTGGGTCTCCGCTAGGTCGACTCAGCCTCAAATGAGTACCTGGCGCGGTGGGTAAACACCGTCACTAGGGAGACAAAGGCGGCCGGGGGTGGTGCTGGTCACCACCACTCCTTTGTGCACCGATCCGGCCTTCAGAGGTGCGACTCGCTAACGGCACTTGCCCCAACGGTCTTCCACAAGGCTATACGGGGAATCTTTGTCTTTGAATTTTAAAAAATGCATCTGTATGTTTATGAAAGTATATACAGTACAGTGTTTCAAATCATAATAATAAGAGTGATGTGTGAAGTGTTGGCCCATATGTGATGAAGGCGAAACTCTTAACGTTCCAATTATTCTGGAATGTTGGTGCCGTTGTAAATCCACCCGGGATGTTTGGGTGTGTGTGTGTCTGTGTGTGTGTCTCTGTGTGTCTGTGTGTGGCCTCAAGATGTACATGGCCTGGCACGAGCGTCGTGGTGACGTCACCGCCACTTAGTGACGAATGGCGGTTGTTGTTGATGTCTGTGTGTGTCTGTGTGTGTGTTGGAGTGCGTGTGGGGAGCGGTGGTGCAACGGTTAGCGCGACGCTGCGCTACGAAGCCGGCGACCAGAGTTCGATTCCCGCTCACGGCCAACACCAGTGACTATTATTCTGTTCGGCCGGATAGAGGTGGCTAAACGATGGGCCGATGCGATGCAGGAGGATAGGTGTCACGGTCGGCGTCTGCGAAGGATGCTCGTGAAGGTCGCTACTGAGCTGTTGGACGCACTCGTCCTCTATGGCACCTAGCCTGGCACAAGCGCTGTGATGATGGTAACCGCCACTTCGTGGCGAAGGCTGGCTCTTGTTCTACGCGTGCATGTCTTCTCGGTGTGCGTGCACGTATGTGTGGGGAGTGGTAGTCTCGTTGTCGGGTGTACTGAGCGGCGTATTTGGCAAGCCGAGTTCGACTCCCGTTCACGGCTAACAGTCGGTGGGTAGCTGGTGCAGTGTGTAGAACACCAGCACTGGGGAGACAAAGGCGGCCAGGTTGGCCACGCCAATCCCTTGTGGCGACCTTCATAGGCGCTCGCTAACAGCACTTGCCCGAACAGCTTGTGTAGGCTGCACGGGGGATCTTTGTCTTTGTGTATGAGTGGAGAACAGTGGCGCATTTGTTTGAGTCCCGGGCCAAGGCTAAATTGGCGCGAGTAATATCTGCTTCCAGGTTCCGAGGCTCATACTAGGTCGACTCAGCCTTAAATAAGTACCTGGTGCGGGTGTGTAAACACTTGCACTGGGACGACATAGTTTAGGCGCGCGTGGTCGTGGCCACGCCGCTCACTCGCTAACAGTACTTGTCCCGACAGCCCGAGTAGGCTGCACGGGGTATCTTTGCCTTTGCGTGCATAAAGCGCCGACAATCGGCAGCTGTTTCACTAGCCCGCTGAGTGCGGAAGTGAGTGCACTCTCACAAACTGCATCTGGCAGGCGAGATAAGAGAGATCTGTGCGGTCATTAATATTATAGAGCACTTTCACCCAGCCGTGTACCAACCAGCCCATCTGCCAGTCAATCACCCGGCCAATCAGCTGGCCAATGAATCAAACCGGCCGATCAGCCAGCCAGCCAGCCAATTATGCAGTAAAAGCAGTCAGCCAGCGATCTGCCAGTCAACCACCCAGCCAGCCAATAAGCCATCCAATTAATTACAGGGGGCCAATCTGCCAGCCAATTTAGCTGGGCAATCGGCGAGCCAGTCAGCCAACCAGCCAATCAGCCATCCAATTAATCACCCGGGCCAATCTGCCAGGATAATTAGCGAGCCAATAGCCAGGCAATCAGGCCACCTGCAAATCAGCCAGCCAATTGATCACCCAGCCAATTGATCACCCAGCCAATTGATCACCCAGCCAATTGATCACCCAGCCAATTGATCACCCAGCCAATCAGCCACCCAATGATTATCTAGCCAATCAGTCTGCCAGCTAGTTGATCTACCATCCAATTAACCACGGGTCAATCAGCCAGCCAGTGTCCCATCCAATTAATTACTACCTAGTTTGCTAATCTGCCAGCCAATTAACCACTAGCAACAAAGCCAATAGTCAGCTAGCCAGTCTACAGTCCAATTAATCAACCACCAACAATTAAGCCAATTAACAAGCCTGGCCAGCCAGCCAGTCAGCCAGTCTAACTTACTAATTCACCAATTAGCCAGCTAGCCAAACAGTAAATTGATCATCAGCCAATGACCAGATATTTCAGGCAATTATATACTAATCACCTTATCAGCTAATTAAGCACTAAGCGGTATAATTTGTCTTCCAGCCAATTAATAACGGCCGATCAGCTCGCCAAACAACCAGCCAGCGATTCACTAGCACCTAATTATCCGTCGAGTTATCCGACAATTAGAACAGCCAGCCAATTTTCAGGCCAACCGATAACGATTCAATTAAATGTATTAATAGCCAACCAATCAGTGTATCTCTCAGTGTGTGTGTGTGCATGTCTGTCTGCGTGTCTCTGTTTCGATGTCTGTCTCAGTGCCAGTGTGCATCTCTGTAAGTGTCACGTGTCCCTGTGTGGGTGTCCGTCTACGACTGAACGCGCCTAGTATTATGCCCGTGTATCCGCTCACAACAACGGGCAGAGGGCGCCGGGCGGCTAAAACACCAGCTTGCTGGCACCGTGGGTGCATCTGCCGGTCATCTCGCTCGGTCAACCAACAGCACCTGGGCCCGTGACCCGTATGGCTCCTGTCTCGGCGAGCATTGCCTCACAGTGCACCTGGCCTGGCACATGTCCCACGTGAACGTCAACGTCACTTTCTGGCATATGGCAGCTGTTGTGCACGTGTCTCACTCTGTGTGTGCTTCCACCAGTTGCTTGCAGCTGGCGTTGGCATTTCCACGCGCCCCCCCCCCCATGGCCCCGCCCCTCCGCCCCCTTGCCCCCATCCCCCGCCCCTCCGCCCCCCCTGCCCCCACCCTCCGCCCCCTGCCCCTTCGTTGATGGGGAACGGGTGAAGTTGAGGAGTGTGGCTCGCTCAGCCGCTCTTCCTGCACTCGCGCTCCCGGTCCCTCTTCCCCAAGACGCCTTGCCAGTGTGGAAGAGTAGGCCAAACACCGCGTAGAGTGGCTCTCCAGGGCTCCCTCCAGCGGTGACGCGAACGAGCAGTTGCAGACCTGCGCCTTGAGCCAGTCCAGACCTCACCAGAGACCATGGCCCACGCTGTTCCGGCTAGGGGAGAGAAATCTGGCAGGGGGCCACACTCCCACCGTCCCGCACCTGCGATTGGCACGGCTGGCCACGTACGGTGCGAATGAAGTTCCACGTACATCCTCATCGCGCACGTCGCCCACACGACCAGCGTCCCCAGGAATGAGGAGGCTTACCGCAGCCTCCGCTCGGAGGTTCAGAGGATGAGCGGTGCTCACGGGTCTGGAAGCACAACGCACGTTATCTCCTGTGGTGGCCCGCGATCACAGATCACTCTTTTAATCCCATAATGACAAATAATGCCGCAGCTCCCCACTCGCATTAGCATCCTCAAGAGGCCGGGTGTGAATGTGGGGGTGGGTTGGAGAGAATGGCGATCCGATCTGCCAACCTATAAATGTTATTATTATTGTTATTATTATTGTTATTATTATTGTGTTGTTGTTAGACGGGAAGGCACAGCGAGTTTTTTTTTTCCAGGAGAGTCCTGCGATCGTTTTCGTTGTTGCTGCTGTGTACTCCCGATTGGGTTACTTTAGGTGGTATTTATTTTGTGTTGTTCTCACATTTGCTCGCACGCGCCATCGGCCGGCCCGACTCTTGCGATCGGCGTCACGGGATCTTTGGCGTCCACCGTCAAGCGGACTGCGCCCGGTATTTTGAACGGTCTATTGCAGCCGCAGTATTAATCGGGGCGGCCGTTGGATTCGAATCAGGTCTGCTGCAGGTGTGTCTGAGCAATTTCTGCAAAATGTCTTGGAGGGGGAAGGTGGTGGGGGGGGGTCCCTTCAGCCCAAAGGTCATGGGGCAAGAGGCAGAGGCTTGCCTCAAAGGGTTGGAGGAAGTAGCTGCCCTTTTGAACTGCTGGGAAATCACCACACCCCCGCCCCTCCTCCAGCCATCAAATCGCAATGCGGTCTCGCTATGCATCTCTGTGTGTGTTTATGTGCGCACTTAGCGTGGCACAAGCGCCGTGGTGACGTCACCGCCACTTTGTGGCGAATTTTTGTTGTTATTGACGCGGTTCTTTCTCTCTCTCTGTGCCTGTGTGCCTTTGTGTGTTTGTTTTGTGTGTGTGTGTCTTTCTCTCTTTGTGCCTGTGTGTCTGTGCGTGCCTGTGCGTGCCTGTCCGTGTGTTTGTGTCTTTCTCTCTCTGTGTGCCTCTGTTAGTCCATGAACCCAGAGCCGATATTGCACTTGAAAGTGGCGCCATTTTCTCATTTTAATGGTTCAAATTTATCTACGGAGCCAACGATAGTGAAGAATGTGATACCTGTGAGAACAGAGTGCGGGTATGAAGTCATTCGCCGTTTTCTTTGGTTCTTTCGGTAAAGTCACGTAGAATGATAATAAAATAATAAATTAATAAAATTAAATTACACAATAAAATTCTCACGACGTTTCGGCCACAACACAAGTGGCCTTCTTCAGGTGAAAGGAACAGACCTGTCGGGACGACAGAGCTTCAATGAACGTTGTTAAGATTTGTAGCGTCTTTTAAGCTGGTTTAGAGAAGTGAGGCACCTTGACAAAGGGGTTTACATATCAAACAGGATAATTTAGCATTGAAATAGCTGAGTGATTAGCTTGTGACTGGTCATAGAAATAGCTATGTTAAAGTCAAAGCTTACACATCCACAGAGGCACCTAGTACAAATCAAACAGGATAATTTAGCATTGAAATAGCTGAGTGATTAGCTTGTGACTGGTCACAGAAATGGCTATGTTAAAGTCAAAGCCTACACATCCACAGAGGCACCTAGTACACATCAAACAGGATAATTTAGCATTGAAATAGCTGAGTGATTAGCTTGTGACTGGTCATAGAAATGGCTATGTTAAAGTCAAAGCCTACACATCCACAGAGGCACCTAGTACAAATCAAACAGGATAATTTAGCATTGAAATAGCTGAGTGATTAGCTTGTGACTGGTCACAGAAATGGCTATGTTTAAATCGAAATTTCATTAACCGTTATTTGGACATTTAAATAAACGTGCTCCACCTTTAGGCGGTGCCAATTTCTGCTGTAGCCCATGGACTGTGTGTGTCTCTGGGTCTGTGTGTGTCTCTGGGTCTGTGTGTGTCTCTGGGTCTGTGTGTGTCTCTGGGTCTGTGTGTGTCTCTGGGTCTGTGTGTGTCTCTGAGTCTGTGTGTGTCTCTGGGTCTGTGTGTGTCTCTGGGTCTGTGTGTGTCTCTGGGTCTGTGTGTGTCTCTGGGTCTGTGCGTGTCTCTGGGTCTGTGCGTGTCTCTGGGTCTGTGTGTATCTCTGAGTCTGTGTGTGTCTTTGGATCTGTGTGTGTCTCTGGGTGTGTGTGTGTCTCTGGGTCTGTGTGTGTCTTTGGGTCTGTGTGTGTCTCTGGGACTGTGTGTGTCTCTGAGTCTGTGTGTGTCTCTGGGTCTGTGTGTGTCTCTGGGTCTGTGCGTGTCTCTGGGTCTGTGTGTGTCTCTGGGTCTGTGTGTGTCTTTGGGTCTGTGTGTGTCTCTGGGACTGTGTGTGTCTCTGGGTCTGTGTGTGTCTCTGGGTCTGTGTGTGTCTCTGGGTCTGTGCGTGTCTCTGGGTCTGTGTGTGTCTCTGTGTCTGTGTGTGTCTCTGGGTCTGTGTGTGTCTCTGAGTCTGTGTGTGTCTCTGGGTCTGTGTGTGTCTCTGGGTCTGTGTGTGTCTCTGAGTCTGTGTGTGTCTCTGAGTCTGTATGTGTCTCTGGGTCTGTGCGTGTCTCTGGGTCTGTGTGTGTCTCTGGGTCTGTGTGTGTCTCTGAGTCTGTGTGTGTCTCTGAGTCTGTGTGTGTCTCTGGGTCTGTGTGTGTCTTTGGGTCTGTGTGTGTCTCTGGGTGTGTGTGTGTCTCTGGGTCTGTGCGTGTCTCTGGGTCTGTGTGTGTTTCTGGGTCTGTGCGTGTCTCTGGGTCTGTGTGTATCTCTGTGTCTGTGTGTGTCTTTGGGTCTGTGTGTGTCTCTGGGACTGTGTGTGTCTCTGGGACTGTGTGTGTCTCTG